>NW_018744560.1:0-1489797 GCF_001683475.1 Chenopodium quinoa | reverse complement strand
TAACTGGAGCATATTTTTGACATTTTTCGCATTTCCGAACCAGCTCCTTAGCATCTGCGATCATGGTGGGCCAGTAATATCCAGCCCTCAATGCCTTGTGGGCTAAGGTTCTTCCCCCAATGTGGTTCCCACAGATGCCGAGGTGAATCTCCCGTAGGATATAATCTGCATCTGTTGGTCCCACGCATTTCAGCAATGGGGCTGAGAAGGACTTTTTTCAGAAGTTCCCCCCTGAAGACAATGAACCTAGAACTGGTTCTCTTCATCTTGGAGGCCAAAGCTTTATCCTCAAGAGTTTCTCCCCGAAGCTTGAAAGCTAAGATGGGTTCCATCCAACTAGGCTCTGGGTCAGCGCAGCACACTTCAGGTGCTTCGTCGACACTTCTCTCTCGACGCACTTCTACATATACAGACCTGTTCAGCTCGGTAAAAGATGAACTAGCAAGTTTGGAGAGTGCATCGGCTTGAGTATTCTGACCCCTTGGGATCAGCTAAACCTCAAAAGTTTTCAGCTCTGCAATGACTGATTTGATCTTGGCAAGATAAGCTATCATGGAGGGCTCTTTGGCCTCATAGCTGCCACTGATCTGATATACAACTAGCTGAGAGTCTGTTTTTAAGCAGACATGATCGGCTTCCAAGGAGATGCATAATTGTAGGCCGACGATTGCTGCCTCATATTCGGCTTCATTGTTCGAGGCCTTAAAAGAAAATTTTAGTGCATACTCAAAGGATTTGCCTTCGGGAGAAGTTATCACTACTCCTGCCCCCGAACCGTTTTCGGTGGAAGACCCATCCGTAAACACGGTCCAGACTTTCTTTTCACTGTCCAGCGCTTCTTGGTATGAGCATTCGGCCAAGAAATCCGCTAGGGCTTGAGCCTTAATGGCAGCCCTCGGACGGTAGCTGATGCTGAATTCGGTGAGCTCAAAAGCCCACTTGGCTAGCCTACCGGATTTTTCAACCTTGCCGAGAACTTTTTCCAGCGGCTGATCAGTTAAGACCACTATCTGATGGCAATCAAAGTAGGGCCTCAGCTTCCGAGCAGCTACTACTACCGCGAAAGCAACTTTCTCGAGTAGAGGATAGCGGGTCTCGGCATCCGTCAGTGTATGACTGACGAAATAGATCGGTTGTTGACTCTTACTCTCTTCCCTCAGCAATACTGCGCTGATGGTGGCCGGGCTAACGGCCACATATAGGTATAAAGTTTCTCCTTCAGCTGGACTAGCCAGCGTTGGGAGTCGAGCCAGATGCTCCCGAAGCTGTTGAAAGGCGTCTTTTTGCTCTTCCTCCCAAACAAGCTCTTTTGTTTTCGGGAGTTTCAGTGCTTTGAAGAAGGGTAACCCCTTATCCGAAGCTCTGGAAATGAACCTCGAGAGGGCTGCCATTCTTCCGGTGAGCCGCTGAACATCCCGCTTCGTTTTTGGCTCAAGAAGGTCGAGCGCCGCTTTGACTTTAGAGGGATTGGCATCAATCCCCCTTTTGCTGACCATGAACCCCAGGAATTTCCCTGACTTCACGCCGAAGACACACTTCTTCGGATTCAGCTTCATTTGATGCTTTCTCAAGGTGGCGAAAGTTTCAGCCAGGTCCTTTACATGGTCCTCTAGTTTTTTGCTTTTGACGATTGAATCGTCAACATAGACTTCCATGTTTCGGCCCTTTTGATCGGCGAAAACTTGATCCACCAGCCTTTGATAGGTTGCCCCCGCATTTTTCAATCCGAAGGGCATCATTTTGTAATTGTATACCCCAGCGTTCGTGACGAATGCTGTCTTGGCTCGATCGTCGGGGTGCATAAAGATCTGATGATACCCCGAGAATGCGTCCATGAAGCTAAGCAAGGCATGGCCACTTGTCGAATCGACTAGCTGATCGATTCTCGGCAAGGGATAGAAATCCTTTGGACAAGCCTTATTTAGGTCCGTGAAGTCAACGCACATCCTCCAGGTACCATTGGGCTTCTGAACCATCACCACATTTTCCAGCCATTCCGGATATTGGCAAGGTTCAATGAACCCTGCCTCCAATAATTTTTTGACTTCGGCTGCGATGTCTCGGTTCTTATTGGCGGAGTAATTCCGCTTCTTTTGCTTAACTGGTCGACACGTTGGGTCAACATTAAGCTTATGGGAGATGAGGTCTGAACTTATCCCGGGCATATCAGCTGCCGAGAAAGCAAAACACATCTCTGTTGTCCCGAAGGAGCTGAATAAGTTCACAACGGGTGTTAGGATCAAGGTCCATCCCGATTGTTACACATTTCTCAGCATCTCCTTCGGCCAACTCAACTGTTTCAGTCTGTTGGTCCATGTCCATTGCCGATGGACTGGACTCTTCAGAATCTGGTCTGCTGCCAATGTCAGCAGGTGTCCCAGTCTTTGTGTTCTTCGGCTGGCTCTCTGAGTCTTGCGGCTCAGCTGAAGAGTCAGCCTTTTCCCTTTCGGGCCCTTTTTCTCTGGGCACGGACCCTTGGGCCGAAGCACTTAGGCCTTTCGGCTTTTTTGTGCTTGGCTCTCTTTCTTTTCCTTTCCCCTCCTCATCCTTGTCGTCGTCTGGGCGACTACTGGATGGTTTGAGGTAGTTGCACCTTCGGGCGTCCTTTTGGTTGCCCTGTATCCTCTCGGGGAAGCCGGCGTCTGAGACGTAAATCATCAGCTGATGATAAGTTGAGACGACCCCTTGAATCTCGTGAATTATGGGTCTCCCCAAAATCACGTTGTACACTGAAGGAGCGTCGATGACCAAAAATTCAATCATGACGTTCCGGGCTGCCTCATCGCAACCGATGGTGATAGGAAGTGTCACCTTCCCATCTGGATAAGTTGAAGCCCCATTGAACCCGGATACCGGGTAGGGTACCGGCGTAAGGTGCTTGGGCTTCAGCTTAATTTGATTGTAGGCCTTTCGGAACAGAATATTTGCTCCACTGCCACCGTCAACAAGGACCTTACTGACGTCGTGGTTGGCCACCGTGGCGATGATCACCAACGGATCCTCATGAGGGAACGTGATCCCCCGGCAGTCGGCGGCTGTGAACGTCATGTTCGGCACCGGCGACTGGGGAGATTGAATGTCAGCGTTGTTCACCTGGTGAGTCAAAGCTCTAAGGTGGCGCTTGTGCTCCCTCCGTGAGTATATTCCTCCCGAGATAACATTGATCGGAGGGAATTTCCCCTCCGGCTTTTTATTGTTTTTCCGAGGGAAATCAAGGTCCTGCCGAGGGTCCTTTGCTGACCTCTCGGATTCTTTTTTCTCGCGGTGATCCGCGATGTATTTTTTCAAGTATCCCTTCCGGACCATGTCCTCTATCTGGTCCTTCAGTTGGATACACTCCTCAGTGTTGTGGCCCGAAGACTCGTGGAACTCACACCACTGATTTTTATTCTTTCGCTGATACCACTCTGGGAGTGGTCGCGGCTTTCGGTAACTCTGCTCTTCCTTCGTCACACTGTAAATTTTGGCGCGTGGAAGAGAGAGCGGAGTGTAGGACTCGTATCTGCCTGTGTATGAGGAAAATCTGTCCTTCTTTAGGTCGTTGGCCAAAGATGGCTCCGGAGCCTTTGATTTTCCCTTTGCCTTATGGCCTTGGCCTTCAGACAAGGGTATTTGCCTCTGTTTCCCTCCCCCGGATTGAGGTTGGGTTTTTGCTTTATTCCATTCTTCGGCTCGGATGAACTTATCCGAAGCACTAAGAGCTTCCTCCAAGGTCTGCGGGGTATGCATGACCATGAAGTCTAGGAACTTTCCTGGCTGAAGGCCATTCTGCATTGCAAAAACAGCTAACCCCTGGTCCAGCTGGGAGACGCTTGATGACTCGTTACTGAAACGGGTCAGGTAGTCTCGGAGGCTTTCGGTTTCCCCCTGTTGCAGACTCATGAGCTCTGCGGTAGTCTTCTCTCGGCGGTTTGCCGTGGAAAACTTGCTCCTGAACTTGGAGGACAGATCATCCCAACCTGTTATGGAGCCTTGCCTTACTCCCTTGGAGATCCACGCTTGCGCGACCCCCTTGAGAGTGGTTGGGAAATATTTGCACCAAGTCGCCTCGGATCTGGGGCAAAGATGCATATGAGTCTCATACGAGGCCACGTGGTCCTTCGGATCCGTGGTCCCGTCATATGTGATATGCGACGGTATTTTAACCGTGGGTACGTGCTCTTCCAGTATCCATTGCTCGAATGGTGAACTAGCGGGTAGCATAACGGCCTTGCCCTTGTTCCTGGCCGAAGGGACCGCGCTCCGCCCTCTTAGAGAGGTAGGAGTGGTTTTCGTCCCTGGCTGGGAAGTCTGGGCCTCGGCTGCAGGGAACGAGAGGCGGCTACGCACGCTCGGTTCCTGGCCGCCGAGTCGGTCAAGGACGCTTCTGCGAACAGTCTCAGGTTCTCGGCGAGTAGATTCTGGCCGAGAAGCTGAGCTGCTGCTCTTATGCGCTTCTGGTCTTGAGGATGAGGATCCTTTAAATAATTGAGGGTTCTTTTTCCTCTGTTTTTCATTTTTCCAAGAATCCTCCTCCCACTCTTCTAGTTCCCGGAAGGAAGGAAGCTTCCCACCGTCATGGTCTAACTTCCTCCGCTGATGCCGGGTATGCGGAGGAGTTCGATCACGAGGCGGTGGCATATTCTGTGCCCTCATTGCCTCCATGAGTACTGCCAGCGCTCTTGCCACCTCTTCCGAACTGGGCCCCGTCAAAGGGGTCCTCGGCCGAGTGTGGGAATGAGGCCGCGCAGCCGATGGTTGGCTTTGGGACACTGAATATGTCCTATGATCAGGCTGACTTCTGCTAGACCGAGAGTGGTCCGGCCTATATTGAGAGTCACGCATTACGGGAGATAGGGAATCCTCCTTGTATGATCCTCCCCCCGAGCCGGCACCCTTGGGAGAGTTCCGGTCCGGCGAGGGCGGTGGTGTAGGGGTTTTAGGCTTTTCGCCCGCTCCTTGACGGAGGCTTTTGCTCTTGCGGTTCTTAGCCATGGCTGCTAAGATAATTGCAAGATGATCTTGGTTAGGAATTTGGCTTAAAGATTTTTGAAAGTCTTCCCCACAGACGGCGCCAAATTGTTTCGGGTGAAAACAACGGGACCTTGCTGAAGGTCCGCTGAAATGGAGAAGACTGGATTCGGTCCAAGTTATGTTGGGCCGAAGGTTTCCTGCACAGTAAACACACGTAAACTAGCCTCGGGGGTGTTGCCGAGGAAGGCCCCTCCGATGCTAAAGTCAGTACAATGTGTAGAAAGAAGACACTATGCAAGAGAGTTTGTAGCTTGAGGCTTTTGTGGAATATATCTGAATATCTCAATGAGTATATGAATCAGAATATGAATATGAACGTGTATATGAACATGAAAAAGTGAATGTGTCAATATGATGGCTTTTATACCTCATCATACATGGAGAGGTTGGGCTTCAGCCCAATTGGCTTGCTTTGTGGGCTGACCTTTGACTTTTGCACAATTGGAGAGTTGAACCTTGACCTTGGGCTTTTAATTGGATCATTTAGTGCTTAGGCCCAATTTTGAATAAATTGGACCCAAACAATAAATTAATGAGATTTGACCTTGTAACATTGTCATGCATGATAGCTCTGACACCATGTTGTCATATTAACTATTACACTTGGTTTTTACAATCTTCTATTGTAAGAAGGATTAAAGTTGTCCTAAAAATATGTAAATTAAAGTTACCATTATATACTATAAAAATTATCATATTTTAACATAAATTATATCCCTTAAAAAGCACTCGTTATGTATTAGATCAATCCTATCAGCCTTTATATCATGTATCCACTATAATATACAATAATACACATTACAATACAATCAAACTCAATACAAATTGAAAGTTACTCTTCAATGAGTTGTTACCGTTGTTTGGGGTAAAAAATACCCTAAACACGTGGCCCAATGGCCTAGTGACACGTGGCATCCAGCCGTTGGTCAGCAGGGCTCCAATCCTCTGCTGACACGTGTCCTCTAAACCCTAAAAGGGAAACCATCCCTTCCCCACTATAAATAGTGGAAGGACCCTCATTAAAAGAGGGCTGGAACATTTGTTGTTCACATTGAATACTCCTCAAAAAGAAAAACACTTACCCCGAGCAATATTAATTGCAGAATTCTCCCATTACGCGAGAAGTAACTTCTACATTACGTGCATTCTACCTCCCGTATCTTTACTAACTTGATCGTCGGAGGCGGAGCTCCTACCCCCAGGAGTCTTCGTGATTTTGCAGGCACAGGCGTCGAAGGGCATTCTTGGAATTGTAACTCTCCCGCAGGACACATCAAAAAACCCCGAAACATTTGGCGCCGTCTGTGAGGAGAGTACTTCTAAGATGACTTCTGATACTGTGTCACCGAATCAGGGAAAACGGCCTGTGGTCAAGCCTGAGGTCCAGACGGACCATGAAAGTGGAGACGAAATTGAAACATATGTGGCCCCGGATGGGTCTTTCAGAACGAAGCACCCTCGTGCTAAAGATAGAAGAGAACGGGAAATCAGCCAAGCTGCTCCCAGCAACCCAGCCGGGCAACCGGCTGGAATTGCCCAAACGGTGGAGGGCTCAGCCCCCGTTACAAGAAACGAACTCATGTCTTTAATGAATAGTTTCAAGGGTGAGATCAAGAGCCTCATCCGGTCAGCTACTCCAAAGAAGGGTCAGCCGACCAAGAAGCCTTCTGGAAAGAAGGCGGTCAAAGAACGAGTTCCTACCCCTCATCCCAAGCCAAAGGAGGGGGAGGGCTTAAGGTTTGATCCAAGCAGACTCCGTTTTCCTCAAGGGGAGCTGCGAAAGGCCATCCGGCACGTACAGCCGGATGGCTCCAAGAAAACATTCTCAGACGCCCGCACATTTCTCCAAGAGAAGCGAGGTCAGGCGTCTGTGTCGGCCTCAACGTCGACCTTCCCGGACAGTTTACATGACGTCTCACACAGGCGTACGGGAACGAACCTTGGGAGCCAGACGGGCGAAGCTTCTGCCCGGTCTGGACCCAAAGTGATCCAGCCTGGCCTATTCGGCACACCGAATGGGTTGGGTGGATCCCCTTTTATGTCACCGGGTCTTTTCGGTGGGCAAGCGCAGCAGCCGTTCCAACCCACAGACTGGCAGTTGCGCCTGCTAAATTTGGGGGAACAGCCAACGGCGTTCTCACCAGAGATAACCCAGGCGGCACAGCCGCCTAAGATCAAGAATGTTTTGGTGGGGGCCTATGACGGCACCACCAACCCAGAAGACCATCTAATGGCCTACTCTAACCTCATGTACCTCCAGGGGTTAGATGATGTCGTCTGGTGTCGATGCTTCTCGGCTACCCTCAAGGGCATAGCCCAGCGGTGGTTTGGTAACCAGCCGGTTGCATCAACAACTTTCGAACTTTGGCGTACTTGTTTACGTCAAATTTATCAATGAATATTCCTGCCAAAAAGACTAGCCTCGACCTAGGGGCAATACAGCAGGACGACCGGGAGGGCCTCCGGTCATACGTCAGACGGTTCAATCTGATGAGAATTCAGATTCCAGGACTATCAGACGAAGTGGCCTATACAGACTTCTTTCGAGGTCTGAAGGATGGGTCGACCTTTAAGTTTGACCTCGTCCGGAAGAGGGTTGCTACCCTCCAAGAGGCGTTAATTGAAGCTGAAGCCTATATACAGGCGACGGAGCTTTGTGCTGTCAAGCAGCCGTCAGATTATAAAAAGTCTGACAAAAAAGAGAGCCGGCAACAGCATCAGCCGGCAAGAAAGGAAGAAAAGAGAAAAGGGGTCTGGGCAGCTGACCGATCAGAACAGCCGGCCCAGAAGATCAGGCGGAAGTCAGAACCGTATGCTCCCAAATACGAGTTCGCAAAAGATTGCTCCACCATCCTCCTGGAAATCAAAGACCGGATGTCTCTCGACAAAACGGCTGAAATGAAAATCCCCGTGAATAAACGGGACAAGAGCAAGTATTGCCAATACCACGAGGATGTCGGCCACGACACCGATGGCTGCTATAGTCTCAGGCGGCTATTGGACCGTCTGGCAGATGAGGGGGCCCTAAAATCCTACCTACCCAAGGCTAAGGGTAATACCCAGGCCAAGAAAGGGCAGGCGGCAAAAACCGGCCCAGCAAACTCCGAGACGGATGAAGAGACCATCTTCACAATAGCAGGCGGTTTTGCCGGAGGGGGTCCTACCATCCGGGGCACCAAAGACAACATCAGGAAGCTGGTCAACTCAGTGGATGAGGGCCAGGCGTCGAAAGACATCTTTCCTGAGGTCCTTATTTCCGAAAAGGACCGGGGCAAGGTCAGGCGGCCTCATGATGACCCCATCGTCATCGAATGCAAGGTTGCCAACCAGAAGGTTGGCCGAATCCTAATAGACACCGGGAGCTCGTCTGACCTAATCAGTTATCAGTGCTTCACCAAGCTCAAGTACACATCCGGTAACATGCACCAGGCTCCTCACCCACTAGTCGGTTTTGGGGGTGGAGTAGTGCATCCGGTCGGAAGCATAGATCTTCCGATCCGACTGGGTGAAAAGGGGCAAGGACGCCACATGATAGTCAAGTTTTTAGTTGTGGAGGAGCTGCCCGCCTACAACATGATATTTGGCCGTCCTACCCTCAACGCATCTAAGGCTTTCATCATCCCGTCCCTCATGTTGGTCAAATTTCAAAAGGATGATGGTACAGTCGGTGCCCTAAGCGGGGACCAGAAGACGGCAAGAGAGTGCTATCTCTCTGACGTCAAGACAACTATGGGTGCAGCCGGCCAGGGCGAGCCCATAGATATTGATAACTGCGACCCAGCAGTCCCGGCTCCAAGGGCAGCCGGTATGAAAAGAAAGGCGGACCAACTGGCACCCGTCAAAAAGGAGAAATAGCAATCACTAGCCGGGGAAAGGTCAGATGACCAACGACCTCAGCCGGCTGGTGACTGCCTTGATGTCATCCTAGATGACAGCCGTCCTGAAAGAACAGTCAAGGTCGGGACGATAGCCTTCGAACGGTTGGGAGAAGGCTTGTTCCAGCTGCTGAAGGCATTCAAAGACATCTTTGCCTTTGAAGTGGAAGAGATGCCAGGCGTCAGCCCGGATCTTGCTGTCCACAAGCTAGCCGTAGATCCCAAAAAGAAGCCGGTTAGGCAGAAAAAGAGGGATCATGGTGGAGAAAGATCTCAAGCGGCAGCGGCTGAGGTCAAAAAGCTGTTGGATGCTGGGTTCATTAGGCAATGCTACTACCCGGATTGGGTGGCAAATGTCGTTCTAGTAAAGAAGCCGAACGGTACTTGGCGGATGTGTGTGGATTACACAGATCTGAACAAAGCATGCCCAAAAGATAGCTACCCGCTTCCAAAGATTGACAGCCTAGTCGACTCAACAGCCGGCCATGCGTTAATGAGCTTTATGGATGCTTATTCCGGCTTCCATCAAATACCTCTCTGGAAGAAAGATCAGGAGAAGACGGCTTTTGTCACTGATCAGGGGTTATTCTGCTATACGGTGATGCCGTTTGGGTTGAAGAATGCACTGGCTACATTCCAGCGCATGATAAACACCGTTTTTATCAACCAGATTGGCAGGAATGTAGAGGCGTATATCGATGACATGATAGTCAAATCCAAGCTACAGACGGATCACCTAGCAGACCTGCGAGAAACCTTCACCACACTCAGGCGGCACCGGGTCATGCTTAACCCAAAGAAATGCGTATTTGGTGTTGAGTCAGGGAAGTTTCTCGGATTCTTGATTGACCAAAGAGGCATCGAAGCTAATCCGGAAAAAATACAGGCGGTAATTGACATGAAGTCTCCCCGCACTGTAAAAGAGGTCCAGAAGTTGATCGGTTGTCTGGCGGCATTGGGGAGGTTCCTCAGCCGGTCAGGTGACAAGTGCCTCTATTTCTTCCAGGCAATCAGGAAGAGGTCAAGGTTTGAATGGGGTGAAGAAGCAGAGGCGGCATTCCAGAGGCTTAAGCAGCACTTGCATTCTCTGCCAAGGCTAGTGAGCCCCCTACCCCGGGAGGTTCTGTACATGTACCTAGCCGTCTCTGATCACGCCCTTAGTGTCGTTCTCCTCGCTGAGAGAGACAGCATTCAGCTGCCGGTGTACTTCATCAGCCATGTCTTTAAAAATGCTGAGCTCCGGTACCCCATGATCGAAAAATTTGGGTTGGCCTTATTCGTAGCAGTCAAGCGGTTGAAGCCTTATTTTTTGGCACATCCGGTTGTGGTATACACAGATCAGCCGCTCAAGCGTACGATGACTGCTATAGAGTCATCCGGTAGAATGATCAAGTGGGCTGTTGAAATACAAGGCCTTGAGATAATTTTTGAACCCAGGCGGGTAGTGAAAGGTCAGACGTTTGCCGACTTTATTGTCGAGATGACTAGGCCGGTGCACCCGGAAAACCCTGATCAGGTCTGGAAGTTATTTGTAGACGGCAGCTCTACGGTGAACGGCTGTGGTGCAGGTGTTATCTGTCATTCCCCGGAAGGGGATAAGTTTGAATATGCACTACGGTTTAAGTTCCAAGCCTCCAACAATGAGGCAGAGTATGAAGCCCTGCTAGCCGGATTGCGCATGTGTAAGGCAGCCGGTGCAAGAAAGGTCGACGCCTGCTCAGATTCACAGCTGATCGTTAGCCAATACCTTGGTGACTACGAAGCCACCCATCCGGCTATGATCAAATATTTGCAGGCGGTCAAAGAGGAGGCTGGGTCCTTCGATGAATTTCATCTGCGACAGGTGCCCCGGTCTGAAAACAATCAGGCGGATGCCCTCTCAAAGTTGGCATCATCAGCCTCCGGTGATGCTCCTAGGACGGTCTTTTGGGAAGTCATTGAAAAACGAAGTATTCAGAATGATCCCATTGGAGTCTTGGACAGAACTGCTACCTGGATGGATCCCATCCGGTCCTTTTTGACGGATGGTACCTTGCCGGATGACCCTTCAGAAGCATCAGCGCTCAAGAAGCGTGCTTCAAGTTTTGTTATGCATCAAGGGGAACTCCTCCGGAAGGGATACCTGCAGCCGTTTTTGAAATGTGTAACCCCGGATAGGGGGAGAGAAGTTTTGGAAGATCTGCACGCGGGGTTTTGTGCCTCGCATATTGGCGGCAGGTCCCTGGCCAGAAGAACCAGACGGCAAGGGTACTTCTGGCCCACTCTTGAAGCGGATGCCATGGATCTAGTAAAGAGATGCGACAAGTGCCAAAAATTCGCTAAGTTGATACATCAACCGGCAACAGAACTCACGGCAATCCATAGTCCGGTTCCGTTTGCTAAATGGGGCATGGACATTTTGGGACCTTATACGCCTGCATCAGGCGGCCGCCGCTACATTCTTGTAGCAGTAGACTACTTCACCAAATGGGTTGAGGCAGAGGCAGTAAAAGGGATTAAAACGAAAGACGTGATTTCTTTCATCTGGAGAAACGTCATCACCCGGTTCGGGGTTCCAATGTCCATGGTTTTCGACAACGGACCGCAGTTCGAAACGCCTGTCCTGAAGACCTGGTTGGGAGACCGAGACCAAGGAATTTCCCATTGTTTTGCATCCGTTGGCCGTCCTCAGGCAAACGGTCAAGTTGAGGCTTTTAACAAGTTGATCTCAGACGGGATAAAGAAGAAAGTAGAAAGAGTCGGTGGACTATGGGCAAAGGAATTACCTCATGTCCTTTGGGCTATCCGGACAACCGAAAAGGGGGCAACCGGTGAGACCCCATTTCTCATGACATACGGCACTGAAGCAGTTCTTCCCATTGAACATTATGAGCCTACTCTACGCATTATGTTATATGATGAGGAGGCTAACTGGGAAGCCATGCGGTTGGCATTAGACGCTCTTCCAGAGCGAAGGGGGAATGCTGCCTTGCGTCATGAGATCTACCGTCTGCGTATGACTAGAGCCTACAATAAGCGGGTTCGTAAAAGACCTTTGAAAGAAGGAGATTTTGTGCTTCGCAAAATGGAGGCAACCGGTAGGGCCAATGAACAAGGAAAATTAACCCCAAATTGGGAGGGACCCTACCGGATCTTTGAAGAAGTACGAGACGGCACTTACCGCCTGGAAACTCCAGACGGAAGAAAGTTGCCTAGAACTTGGAATGTAGATAACCTCAAAAAATACTACTTCTAAGTATTGCACATCTTTTGAAAATTTTCAAATGATTAATGAGAATTACATTCAATTTTGTATACAGCCGCCATGTCTTGTGCCTACCACAAGCGGCACCAGATCCGGTGACACCCATACGGGTGAATTCATCGAAGAGAACATCTCCCATTTGGGTGGTAAATTGTTCTAAGCGATCACACAGGCGGACAAATCCGCCTGACGATCCTTCGCACCAAAAAAGGGCAGGCTAGCAACCCCAAACTTGCAGCCGGCTCACTTTTTGGAAGGACAGCTTCATCCGGTGACACCCATACGGGTGAATTCATCGAAGAGAACATCTCCCATTTGGGTGGTAAATTGTTCTAAGCGATCACACAGGCGGACAAATCCGCCTGACGATCCTTCGCACCAAAAAAAAAAGGGGCAGGCTAGCAACCCCAAACTTGCAGCCGGCTCACTTTTTGGAAGGACAGCCGGTACTCAATACCGCCGCCTGACTCTCTAAGAGCAGGCCTAAAAACATTTGGTCTAGGCCATAATTCATTCAGGGGTATGCTTGCAAAAGCCCAACCGGTGAATGGACATCCTAATCTGGCGTGATTCTTTTGCGAAGTCCCGACCGGTAATTCAGTATAAACCGACTGGCTCCCGAATCTAATGTTAGCAGTGTATATTCGAGCTATATCATATGGATAGTCGCCTGGCTTGCAAAGACCCAGACCGCTATCCAGGGGCAATTACCTAGACGCCATCCGGTTTGGTTTTGGGTCGAAATTTCTTCGCCTAGTTTGCGAAGACCCAGACGGCAGTGTTCCCGGTGGGGTCTTCTTGGCAACCCTAGTAAATTTTTCGCCTAGTTTGCGAAGACCCAGACGGCAGTGTTCCCGGTGGGGTCTTCTTGGCAACCCTAGTAAATTTCTTCGCCTAGTTTGCGAAGACCCAGACGGCAGTGTTACTGGTGGGGTCTTCTTGGCAACCCTTGCAAATTTCTTCGCCTAGTTTGCGAAGACCCAGACGGCAGTGTTACTGGTGGGGTCTTCTTGGCAACCCTTGCAAATTTCTTCGCCTAGTTTGCGAAGACCCAGATGGCAGTGTTACCGGTGGGGTCTTCTTGGCAACCCTAGTAAATTTCTTCGCCTAGTTTGCGAAGACCCAGACGACAGTGTTACCGGTGGGGTCTTCTTGGCAACCCTTGCAAATTTCTTCGCCTAGTTTGCGAAGACCCAGACGGCAGTGTTACCGGTGGGGTCCTCTTGGCAACCTTTGCAAATTTCTTTGTTGTTTGCGAAGACCCAAGCGATAGTGTTACCGGCGGGGTTCTTTTGGTTATCCTCGCAGAAATATGTATAAAAAAATAACAAGAATTCTAGTATTGAAGTGCAGAAACATAAAAAGCATTCAAAAGCCGGCTCAGCCGGTGAAAATGTTAATATTCAAAATAAAAATTATTACAGCTTAGCCCATCTCATCCGATGCTATTACAAGATAATGCAAGGCGCGCAGGCCGGGAAGTAGTTGCTACTCCAGGCGAACAGTGAACCGGTCCTCTTCCGGTTGGTTCTGGGTTGGATCAGGGTGAGCGGCTGCGTCGGCTTCAGGAACAACTTCTTCCTCTTCAGCAGCCTCCGCCTGCCGTCGCACAATCTCCTCCCTAACCCAAGCGTCATAGGGTCCGGGCCCCGGCTCATTCGCCTCCTCGGCCAGAATGGCAAGATCAGAATATTTGAAGGCGAGTTCCCAGACGGTGAAGTCCGCCTCCGGGTGAATGAGGGAAAACGCCCGTTGCATCCGGTTTGCACAGTCATGCTCATTCTCTTCAATGAGCCTCTCCTGCTCCGACTCCAAGGTGGCCTTGAAGTTCTCATTGGCAGCAGCCGCCTCTTTGCGCAGGCGCTCATTCTCTTTGGCAAGGCGGCCATTTTCAGTCTCCGCCTTGCTCAGCCGTTGGAGGGGCTCTTTCTGTTCCTCCAACTTTTTATTGGCATCATCCAGGGACGCGTGCAGTTGGTCAACTTGGTTTTTCAGCTGATCAATCTGCTGTTGGAGGGCCTTGGTCTTCCCCGCCTGTTCCATGCGTATAGATTTAGATTCTAAGCCATGCATGTACAAAGAGTAGTCAGCAACATTATGGGCGTCATCAACAGCCCGTTTGCTTCTCCTTACCTCTTCAGACTTGCGGGTATAAGCTCGTTTGAGCCCCTCTACGCGCAGCATAGCCTGTAAAAATACAGCCGGTTAATACTGCATATTTAAAAATGCACATCAAGAAAATTACCGCATGGTTGTTGGAGCATACGTCGGCCAGGTCGACCAGCACCCGGTCGGCATTAAAGGAGTTGATCCCAGGGATCGCCTCCTTCTCGTCCCTGGGGACGGCTTTCAGCATGGCCCAGGCATATTGTGCCCCGTCCGGCCAGCGGGGAGAATTATCTGCACCAGAAACAGACGGTGAGAAACTCGCATATGCTCTGCCTATAGATTGCCGGCTGATTGGAGAATCCCCCGGCTGCGATCGAGACTTTGAATAAGACTTGACCCGCATGGGCAGGTCAAGCAATGTAAGGTCGAAGTTACCTTGGCGGCCCAAACGGCCTTCAGAGGGACCGGTTGCGGTCCTCAATGGGATGGCAGAAAGCACATCCGCAGATCCAGGCCCGCCTGGGACCTTTATTGATTTGCCGCCGGTAGTTTGCCGGTCGGCTGTCTTCTGCACCTTGGATGCAGACTCTTGTTGGGTCGGCGGAGGCCTGACCTGTTTTTGAAGGGACCGGGGCATCTGCTTCCCGTCCTGTAAACGAGAAAAATATAAGTTATGGGATAAAAGGATTGAAATAAACGAGAAGGATCAGACGGTTATACCTTCCTCGCCGCCTGGGCAGCAAGTTTTTTCTCGAGATTGGCTTTCCGGATGTCGGCAGCCGACCTAGCCGGTGTCTTCTCGGAGGGCAGCATTTTCTTGGCTTCTTCTGCAGAGGAAGGCACACGGTTAGAATAATAAATAAGCAAGGAAATAAAAGCATCCGGTTCAAAAGAAACCGGCTGAGTTCCGAATACATACGTTTTTTAAACATGCTGCTTAGACCACAAGCGGACAAGAAGCATTCGTCCCTAAAAAATTCATGTTTGGGCACCCAGTTTCTAGGTACCCTTACTATCTCTCCGGATGAGAGGGTGTCAGGAACTAACTCAAAAAACCCGGAGTCAAGGATGGTCTCTCTATCATCCTCCGGGACAGGGGGCAGGCAGCACTTGGTCCCCAAGAGTTCTGGTTTCCGGTTGTAGATCCGGAATTCTCTGTTCTCTGTCGTAGTTGGGGCCTTAACCAAGTAGAACCGGTGCTTCCAGTTCGACCATTTGGATGGCTTGTCCAAGGTCATAAGGTACTTGGGCTGGGTGGTCAAGGTATACCAGGCTCTCCAGCCGCCTGGGCTCCTACTCAAGTAATGCATGTGGGCAAACGCCTCCCAGCCGGGGTTGAGGCCCTCCATCTCGCAGGCGGCGATATACCCTAAAATATTTACCCATGAGTTGGGGGTTAATTGCCAGAGACCTAGGCCATACCCCCTAAGTATGGCTTTTATTGTGTCGTGGAGAGGGAAGCGGACTCCGGCCACGAAGGCCGCCTCGTAGCACCCGAACCAAGCGTTCGCGTTCGGTTGTCCATCCTCCCACCATATTGTTCCCAGAGCAGCCGGGATTTTTATTGTATAGTCACCCCCCAACGGCCGCCGTTTGATAAAATCTGGCAGCGCAGCCCGCATGAGCTCGCGGTCCTTAGAGGAGACGGCGATCATGAGAGGATCGTTCCTATTATCCCAAGAAGGCTGCTACTGCTACTTTGAACGTGACCGGCATCAGAGCCGGCTGGGGAGTTGGAGACCTCCTTATCAGAGCCTACCTGCTCTCTGGTCTCCTGGAGGGGAGCAGTCTCTTCGTTTAAAATGCTATCACCCGGGGTGCTAGGAGCGCCCCTGGGTGAGCCTCTCTGCTCTACCTCTCCTTGCTCTACTTCACCGCCTGAAGCTGGGACCTCAGGCGGCTGCTCATCTGAGCTCCCACTTCTGTAGTTGGGATCTCTGGCAGTAGACCGGATTCTGGCCATTGTGTCCTGCACAGACACAGAGTCGGTCGATATGGGTGTTGAAAAAGGGTTGTACCAAAGAACAGAGGCGGCAGACCCAGTTCTAGACTCAGCCGTACTAATAAACCGGCTGAGTTCACAACTAGGTTCCGGGTATGGGTATAAGGGGTCCATCTACTTATGGGACCAATGAACAAAAATGCGAGTAAAAGACTCAAACGGAAATACATGAAAAAGCTAGAAAGAATAGAGACGGTACCTAGAAGAAAATCTGGAAATTCTTTGGGATGCTTGCGAAGACGCAGGCGGTTCAAAATCCGGCTGGGTTTCTCTGATTACCCTCTCGAAAACCTTTGGCTAGCTTGCAACGACCCAGACGGTCTGTAGACCGGTTGCTCTCAACGAATCTCAACTCCGAATGCTCTCAACTCTCAAATTGCCGGCTGCTCTCAAATTTCCAGTAATTTGGCAAAGTTTGTAAATGAGAGCTCGGGGGACATCTTCTCCTATTTATAGAATTTGTCCCAGAAGGTGAAAAGTCGTGACTCTTCGCCTTCTGCTTTTCCATCCTCCAAAAAGAATCTGAAGAGTTGTAAAAAAAAAAAAAAAAAAAAAAAAAAAAAACCTTTCACCGGCGCCACGTGGCACCCTGCCACGTCAGCACCAGTGAGGGGCAAATGTTTGGGGTAAAAATACCCTAAACACGTGGCCCAATGGCCTAGTGACACGTGGCATCCAGCCGTTGGTCAGCAGGGCTCCAATCCTCTGCTGACACGTGTCCTCTAAACCCTAAAAGGGAAACCATCCCTTCTCCACTATAAATAGTGGAAGGACCCTCATTAAAAGAGGGCTGGAACATTTGTTGTTCACATTGAATACTCCTCAAAAAGAAAAACACTTACCCCGAGCAATATTAATTGCAGAATTCTCCCATTACGCGAGAAGTAACTTCTACATTACGTGCATTCTACCTCCCGTATCTTTACTAACTTGATCGTCGGAGGCGGAGCTCCTACCCCCAGGAGTCTTCGTGATTTTGCAGGCACAGGCGTCGAAGGGCATTCTTGGAATTGTAACTCTCCCGCAGGACACATCAAAAAACCCCGAAACAACCGTAAAATTGTTATAGCTACTCTTAGATTGATAGTCTAACATCGAGTTTACGTCAGAGGGTACGATTGATTAAACAACTTAAGTTAGAGGGCACAACTTGTAATTTTGAAAAAGCATGGGCACACCTTAGAAACTCAACAACCTTAAGGGCATAGCTTAGAAAAACCCCTAAAAAGAATTATTAGTATTTTTTTATCTTTAAAAAAAAAAAATTAAAGAAGACTTATTAGTAAATTTTTCCTGAAAAAATGAAAAAAATTAAAGAAGATATAATATCCAACCCATTTGAACAATAAATTGTCCTTCTCCCGAGAAACAAAAATAGTTTCCACCCAAATTAAAAAATTTACTTGTATTATAATAATTAAATGGACTCGTGAAACCCACTTTTTTTTAAAATATATATATATATATATATATATATATATATATATATATATATATATATATATATATATATATATATATATATATTATACACAAATTACATTTGTTACACATGGTATTATTTTGATGATAACTTGTACTGTGTTCATTGTATAGTATGTGAACTTATATTATATTCTTGAATTGGCTTAAAGCAAATTGACAAAAGCATATATAGAGGTGACCAAAACTATACCACAAATATAAATCATGCACTTACTAACAGACATTTGTGGTCGGATAACGTCGCAATCTAAAGGGAGATGCAAGCAACATCCATGCAAGTTCCCTATACAATCAATAAAGGGGCCTAGCTACAATAACCTTACCTTACATAAGCCACATGATTGGATCCATCTTTTGTGAACTTTTCTAATCCTTTTTTCAATAAAATAAAATAAAATAGAGAAAACAAAAAAACATTTTCACACTTTAATTATTATATGTGTGTGGCCAGCCACTATAGGGTTATTTCGTGAGTGTTATAAGGATTGCTCGGTCAGTATTATAAGGGTTAATATGTTAGTGTTATAAAGGTTATTCCGTCAATGTTATGAGGTTACTCGGTCAGTGTTACATGAATTATTCGACCAGTGTTATAGGGGTTACTTTGTTCTTTTATATATTGTCACAAAGTGTGGCCAACCGCATACGTACAACACGCGTTTTACGTGCAGAGAATTATTATTTGATATTGTGTATTTCCCCACCTCTAAAAAGCACTCTTTTTAATTTAACTACTACTTTTGTTTTGTTTTGTTATTTATTTAACCACCTCAAAAAAAATAAAATAAATAAGACCTCTGTTGAGGTTTTGAGTGTCACATAGTTCTTAAGACATCAATTTGTGCTCAAAATTGTCAAAAAATAAATTATATCGGTTTTCGCAGTACAAAATATATTTCTTAGCTTGCAAAACGAGATAGTTCCGATAATTTTTTTGGCCTTAAACTAATTCCTAAAGAGTCAATACAAAATGATCCGTAAAACCTTAACTTAGCAAATTTTTAGAAATCGAGTAATGTTTTTTATAGAAATGAAATTGGACGGTAGTTGTAAAATCTATTGATTATTTATTTTATTTTTTAAAAAAAAATTATTATTATTATTAGTATTGTTGTTGTTGGTTGAATGAATTGACCAAATAATAACTAGGCCGAATAGATCTCAAATATCAAAACTTAAAACCCTATAAATTTATAATCTCCACTTTGATTCTTTAAGATGATTAGAATCTAAATTAAAGCACCTATAAAGGAGTATAGATAAAAATAAATATGGTGTACGTACTACATATCAAGAATGTAAAAGCAACTTAATCTATTTAGCTAAGTTAACTAATTAAATTATCTAATGTACGTAGAGCTGTTTAAAATGGTTGTATACTTGTATTATAAGATTGTACGATTTGGACTATTGAATAATATTTCAATCAATACATGAAATATGTAAAGTGACAAACTTTTAAAGTGTAATCTTCTTCACAGATTTGGATAGCTTTCAATAGGGTTTTAACTAGTATTATATACAATTTAGTAATAGGATTTTTTTTTTTTTTTTAAAAAAAAAAAAACATAATTACATATTTATTAAAAAATAATAATTAGAAATAGTCCACCAAATGAAAGGCTCAAGAACCTCACTCTATACTTGTAAAATGTCTAGCTACACCAATAAGTCTTAGTCAGCTTCCACTTTTGACCCTCACATTAAACCTTATATATACCAACAAAACCCTCAAAAAATATTTATGCATGCAAGTTTAATTAGTTATTATAGTTTTAGCTAGAGAATTTATTTATTTTTTATTTAAAACTAACCATGAATTCAAGTGATCAAGTAACGTCGGCTCCTCAAGAGCTCCGATGGTTCTTTTCCCAATCGCCGTTGCTCGGCGAATCAGTCGGGTTATGGTCCGATGACACCCCCATAACCATTCACGTAATGACACCTATATCCAGCCCCATGAAAACGGGTGTTGCAACAACCATGCATGATAATGTTGTTACAAATAATGTTGTTGATCCACAAGAAGAGTGGCTTCCTATCACTGAATCTAGAAATGGTAACGCCTTCTATGCCGCCTGTCATACCATTTCTTCTGGCATCGGTTTTCAAGCGCTTATGCTTCCCTTAGCCTTCGTTTCCCTTGGATGGTAAGTTTAATTTTGTTTTTTTTTTTTTTTTTCACTTCTTAAGTAATCTATACATCTTCAATTAGTTTGTTTAGAATACTTTTCTTTTTTTAAAGCGTTCAAAACATGTATTACTACTTTCTTAAAAAAAAAAAAAATAAAAAATAAAAAAATAAAAAAATTCTACGAGTACATAGTTCTGTTCTCATGTTCAAATGGTAGGTAGCACAGTGGCAAGATGGGTTTATACTCGTCAATAAGAAAAATTTGCTAGATGAGTCCGGCTTCACAAAGTTAGTGGAATCTAATTTATCATAAAATATCTACCTAACATTTTCCTTACAAAAATAATTTTGGACCTTTGTTTTGGTACAATTTGTCATATGTATGTTACCATAGTTTACAACACTTGATTCCATGGCCTATGAGAACTTCTTAGACGTTATGATGTAAATATAAAACACAAAATATCGACTTTTAGAATATTCACGCACTTCTCCTTTATTTGCGTAGAATTAATTGATAATAAATTGATTATCATATCAAACATTAGCTCAACTATTAAGCAACTATATGCATAGTGTTTGAAAATAATTGTGAAAAAAAACCCAAATAAAAAAATAAAAAACCCAAATAAAAAAGGGATCTTAATTTAGACACATGGCAGCAACGAATTAGAATGATTGGTACGTACAGAAACATGTCGTGCCTTAAATAGTAAGAAAGATATTATCCATATGTGGAGATCGAAACCTCCTTTAACCCCTTTTTTTTTTTTGTGTGAGTTTATATGGATATTAATAGTAAGTAACTAATCAATCTATCATAAACCAGTCTTTATTTACGCACATAAAGTGTAAAGCTTCGATCAATATGGTTTCGTTTCATATTTACATGTTATGATACGACAATTTCTTACCATCTCATATAAGAATGTGCCATATAGTAGGCTTAGTAGCCAAATCCGATATACCTCTTTTTTTATTATTATTATTTAACAAAAGGTATGTAAATGTAAGTTTACCGTGTAATATTTTTTGTCTGTTTACTTAACAGGATATGGGGCATTACATGTCTTTCATTAGGTTTCATATGGCAGTTGTATACGACGTGGTTGCTAATCCAATTGCATGAATCAGAGAACGGCACACGCTACAGTAGATACCTCCGGCTATCTATAGCAGCCTTTGGTGAGCTTAGATTCACTCTACTAGATACACATTTGATAGAACGAAATTTCTTAAAGTATATTTGTTATCACTTTTATTATCTATAAAAGAAGACGTACAAGTAATAAATTATAAAGAATACTTCATATGTTGTAGTAATTGCGAGTACTAGAATTAAAGCATGTTACAAAAAAGTTTGTTTCCTTTGCATACAAGATAAACCTAAAAATATGAATATAATTGCATTAAAAAGACCATGTGACTTTTCTATTAAACATCTTTGAAATATTTTTCAACGTATTACTATACTCCAAATGTGCTCTTATATTTTATTGCTTTTCATACTTTATTAGTCAAAAGAACACTATTAAAGATGTAATTAAACAAAGTAACTTTCTTTATAATGTAGGAGAAAAGCTTGGGAAACTTCTATCCTTGTTTCCAATCATGTACTTATCAGGTGGCACGTGTGTGGCTCTGATCATGTTTGGAAGTGGGACCATCAAGATTTTCTACCAAACAGTTTGTGGGCCCAATTGCAAGGAGGCTAACCCATTAACCAATGTTGAATGGTACATGGTCTTCACTTCTTGTGCTGTCAAAAAAGTTAATTCTGCCTTAATAGCCCCTCGGCCATTTATTCCTGATAATGCTCCTGAAGATGAATTAGCTTACTTGAATAGTGAAATCGAAACCTCGAATGAAACTGACTTCGTGTGCAAAAACTATATACTTAATGGTCTGTCTGATAACCTCTATGACTATTATAATATGGAAAATACTGCTAAGGATTTGTGGGATGCCCTACAAAAAAAGTATGATACTGAAGAAGCAGGTGCCAAAAAGTATGCTGTCAGTAGGTACCTAAAATTCCAGATGACTGATGATAAGTCCGTGGAAGTGCAGTCTCACGACCTTCAGAAAATTGCCCATGAGATAATTTCCGAAGGTATGGCCCTTGATGAACAATTTCAAATTGCTGTTATTATTGACAAGTTGCCTCCTTCCTGGAAAGATTTCAAAAATAATCTCAGGCATAAGACTAAGGAATTCTCCTTAGAGAGTTTGATCACTCGGCTACGTATAGAAGAAGAATCCAGAAAACAGGATCTAAAGGAAGAGATTTTACAAATCTCTGCTAATAATGCTCCTAGGCGATCTGCTGCAGTACTTAAACCTGCTGGTAAGAATTTCAAACCTCAGAACCGGAAGAATAACTTCAATAAACCGAATGTTCAAAAGAACAATGGAAGACAACAGTCACAACCCCCTAAGAATGGTACTGGTCAATTTCTGTGCTATCGGTGTGGAAAACCAGGCCATATGGCACGAAAGTGCAGGAACATGCCTAACCCTGTGCCAGCGCAGGCTAGCATGATTGAAGAGCCTTTTGTGGCTATGATTACTGAGATCAACCTTACTGGTGGATCAGATGGGTGGTGGATAGACACTGGTGCCACACGCCATGTCTGTTATGATCGTCGAATGTTTAAAACATACACTGAAAAGACCGATGATAAGAAAGTACTGTTGGGTGATTCCCATTCCACTAACATTGCTGGTGTTGGAAATGTTGAGTTGAAGTTTACTTCTGGCAGGACTCTCATTCTGAAAGATGTGTTACACACTCCGGAAATGAGGAAGAATTTAGTTTCTGGTTTTTTGCTTAATAAGGCTGGTTTTATACAAACCATAGGTTCTGATTTGTTTACTTTAACTAAGAATGGAATATTTGTAGGAAAAGGATATGCTACTGATGGCATGTTCAAACTGAATGTTGAAGTTAATAAAATTTCTAATTCTGCTTATATGTTGTGTTCTACTATTAATGTTTGGCATACTAGACTTTGTCATGTGAACAAAAGACTCATAAAAAATATGAGCAATTTAGGCCTTATTCCAAATATCTCTCTCAATGACTTTGACAAATGTGATTCTTGTAGTCAGGCTAAGATTACAAAAACTCCTCATAAATCAGTGATTAGAAATTCAGAACCATTAGACTTAATTCATTCGGATATTTGTGAACTAAATGGGACGTTGACCAGAAATGGACAACGATACTTTATCACCTTTATTGATGATTGTTCTGATTATACTTGTATTTATTTGATGAAAAATAAGAGTGATGCTTTTGAAATGTTTAAGTTGTTTGTAACAGAATTTGAGAATCAGTTTAACAAGAAAATAAAAAGATTACGAAGTGATCGTGGAACTGAGTATGGTACTGATGCTTTTGTAGAATTTTATAATTCACATGGTATCATACATGAAAGGACAGCTCCTTATTCCCCAGAAATGAATGGAAAGGCTGAAAGGAAAAATAGGACCTTTACAGAATTAGTAGTTGCTATTTCCTTATATTCTGGTGCTGCTGATCATTGGTGGGGTGAAATTCTACTAACTGTTTGTTATGTCTTAAATCGTATTCCAAAGACTAAGAGTAAGGTTTCTCCCTATGAAATACTTCGTAATAAACGACCTAACATTTCTTATTTCAGAACTTGGGGTTGTCTAGCATATGTTAGGATTCCTGATCCTAAAAGAGTCAAATTAGCTAGTAGAGCTTATGAATGCGTATTCATTGGATATGCTATTAACAGTAAGGCATATAGATTCTTTGATTTAAATGCTCGTGTAATTATTGAATCTAATGATGTTGATTTTTATGAGGACAGGTTTCCTTTTAAATCTAGAAATAGTGGGGGCACGTCCTCCTCTATTATTCCTAAAGACAGGTCTAACTCACAAGACTTGGATGCTGAACCCGAACTAAGAAAGAGCAAGCGGGCTAGAGTAGCAAAAGACTTCGGCCCAGACTTTGTAGTTCTGAATGTAGAGGAGGATCCTTCTACCCTCCAAGAAGCTCTAACCTCAGTGGATGCAGATTTATGGCAAGAAGCCGTGAACGACGAAATGGACTCACTTGAGTCTAATCGAACTTGGCATCTAACTGAGTTGCCACCAGGTTGCAAGTCAATTGGTTGCAAATGGGTCCTAAAAAGAAAGCTGAAAGTTGATGGGACCATTGATAAGTTCAAAGCCCGTTTAGTAGCTAAAGGCTACAGACAAAGGGAGAATGTTGATTTCTTTGATACCTATTCACCTGTAACTAGAGTAACATCTATTAGAGTATTAATATCTCTTGCTTCTGTTTTTAATCTTGTAGTACATCAAATGGATGTGAAGACTGCATTCTTGAACGGTGAATTGGAAGAAGAAATCTACATGGATCAACCGGAAGGATTCGTTGTTCAAGGAAAAGAGCACCTGGTATGTAAGCTAGATAAATCTCTTTATGGTCTCAAACAAGCACCTAAACAATGGCATGAAAAATTTGATAACTTAGTCATCTCACATGGTTTTAAGATAAATGGTAGTGACAAATGCATATATGTAAAATTTGAGAATGACATATGCACTATAATTTGTCTATATGTGGATGACTTGTTAATTTTTGGCTCGAACGTTCATGCTGTGAATGATGTAAAGCTATTGTTGAATGCTGAGTTTGATATGAAAGACCTAGGAGAGGCTAATGTAATCCTTGGAATTAAGATTACTAGGACAGAAAATGGAGTTTCTTTGGATCAATCTCATTACATTGAGAAGATCCTAAAGAAATATAGTTACTTTGACTGTAAACCTGCTAGTACACCTTATGATTCCAGTGTTAAATTATTTAAGAACACTGGTGATGCCGTAAGGCAATCGGATTATGCGAGCATCATTGGCAGCCTTCGGTATGCCACTGATTGTACTAGACCCGACATTGCCTATGTCGTGGGATTGTTAGGCAGGTTTACTAGTTGTCCTGGTAATGAGCATTGGCATGCTATTGAAAGGGTCATGAGATACCTTAAGAGGACCATGAACCTAGGGTTGCATTATGAAAGGTTTCCAGCTGTACTAGAAGGCTATAGTGATGCTGACTGGAACACCTTATCAGATGACTCTAAGGCTACTAGTGGATATATTTTTTCTATAGCCGGTGGAGCTGTATCTTGGAAGTCTAAGAAACAGACTATTTTGGCTCAGTCCACCATGGAGTCAGAAATGATAGCACTAGCTACGGCTAGTGAAGAAGCAGGTTGGTTAAGAGGCCTGCTAGGTGAAATTCCCCTATGGGAAAAGCCATTACCGGCTGTCTTGATCCATTGCGATAGTACCGCGGCTATTGCAAAAGTTCAGAACCGTTATTACAACGGTAAGAGACGACAAATACGTCGTAAGCACAGCACTGTGAGAGAATATCTCTCTATCGGAGCTGTTAGAGTGGATCACGTACGCACTGAGAATAACTTGGCTGATCCTTTGACGAAAGGATTAGCTAGGGAGAAAGTCCATTTTTCTTCTAAGAAAATGGGACTATTGCCATTGAAATGAACCACACATAATGGTAACCCAACCTATGAACTGGAGATCCCAAGAAATAGGTTCAAAGGGTAATAACAAGTTATGGTGTGTTATGAGTTGAATATGTTCAAAAGACATAATTTCCTGAAGCGATCAAGGATGAGTTAATAGGAACTCTTAATGAAATCTATACTCCAATTTGGAGTGGAGTACCAAGCTACAGGAGTACTCTTGATAGATTCACCTATGTGAATGTGGAAGTTAGGCCGCTTCCTATGAAATGTGTGGCAGCATTTCTAGAGCATTCACTACACTGGGATAGACGTGCATGGCCGAAATAGCACGGGTCTAGAACAACACCAAGAGTAGGTTGTGTGGGGTACGTTGTCAGAGATAGGGTTCAAAACTTCGAGTCACCCTTGTTGAATCTGAATCGTACTCACTACGTCGAAGTTCAAGTTGAAAAACACTTCTGTTTATGCGCAACCTATATATGTATGGATTCTGCTCGAAAATGTTTTCAAAAAAATTCAAGTGGGGGATTGTTGGAACAACAAGTGTGTAGTGTGTGAATTTTGTGAAAAACTCAAAGTCCCACATTGGTGGGAAATGAGAGTTTTACTCTCTTTATAATATAGAGAGTGGGCTAAAGGGGTGTGGCCCTTGGGCTACCCACATTTTGTGGAGAGGGAGGACCTATATGGTAAACCATCTATCACACACACGCGCGCCGAACCGAACCGAGCCGAGCCGGGCCGGGCCGGGTTGGGTTGGGTCGGGTCGGGTTTATTAAATAAACTTATTTTTTGGACAAGGCTAATTGCGTGATTAGTTCCTTGATTTTTGCTAAACGTTTTTGACTGATTGCATTTGACCGTTTTTATTCAAAACTGATTAATGGAGCGTTAATCATGCAAACGTTTTCACTGATTTTTTGCTAAACGTTTTGCCACGCATTAATCTTCTGTAACCGTTTTGAACGTTCAACTTATGACCGTTTTAATTGCGTGATTAGTGCCTAATTAAACAGCAGCAGTTACGTTGCAATTTTTCCTATAAAAGGCGTGTTGATTTCCTGTTTTTGATACACAAAAAATACGAACAGCAATCTTCTTCTCCTCTCTATTTTTCCTCACAAAAACAAAACCCTCGAGCAGTTTCTTTTCTTTTTGGGTGTTTAGTTGCCCGGTGGTTTTGTGCA
This sequence comes from Chenopodium quinoa, assembly GCF_001683475.1. Classification (NCBI taxonomy): domain Eukaryota; kingdom Viridiplantae; phylum Streptophyta; class Magnoliopsida; order Caryophyllales; family Amaranthaceae; genus Chenopodium; species Chenopodium quinoa. The sequence goes on along the minus strand of NW_018744560.1, from coordinate 1,463,214 downwards.
GTTCCACCGGTATAATTTCAATAGAGAAAGGCTGTTTTATCCTGGGGAACATCCGGTTTAGTACGAACTGCTTGCACCTTTCCAGGGCAGTGCCGTGAATGTTCTAAAGAAAGCGACATAGTCCGCGACTCAGTCTATTTTTCGGTAACTTTGTTCTTACTGTTTTTGTTCCCGCAGTTCCGTTTATAACACTTTGTAACCAGATGAAATTTAACTCAGCCAATACAAGAACCTGCTTGAAGTCAACTTTCCCTTTTTGCTAATTTGGTTTTCTATTGCTATAGATTATACCTACAAATGAAGGGCTAATAAAAGTCATGTATGAATACCATGGGCACGACACTTCCAAGTTTCTACTGTGTCTCACAAGCCTGCTCATCGTGATTCATTGTCTCAGCTCGTTCCAAATATATGCAATGCCGGTGTTCGACAATTTGGAGTTCCGGTTCACAAGCAGCAAGAAGAAATCATGCCCTCGTTGGTTGAGATCAGGAATCAGGGCCTTCTTCGGATGCTTAACAGTCTTCATAGCATTTACAGTACCATTCTTGCCAAGTTTGGCAGGTCTTCTAGGAGGCCTAACTCTGCCTCTCGCCCTAGCATATCCCTGTTTCATGTGGATAAAGATCAAGAAACCCCGAGAGTTCGGCTTTATGTGGTACCTTAACTGGGGGCTAGGATGTTTTGGGATACTTCTGAGCATTCTGCTAGTGACTGGAGCCATATGGAGTATAGCTATCAAAGGGATGCCAGTCCACTTTTTTCAAGCCAGATGAGCAATAGGAAGATGTCCAAATTAGGCAGCAGAATACAGCTTGGCATAACCAGATATAACTGAGCATTGTAAATTTTAACACACCAGAATAACTTGCCCCTGGCTTATGTAATGTGCAGTGATGTGTACAAGTTCCACAATCTTACAGCCCTTTGTATGCAAAGTTCATGGACCATAGTAGCCACCCATAGTGTGTGTAAATGCCTCAATACCGACTGTCCAGATTTAATGCGACAATACTAGACCGCAGCACAGTATTTGCTTTGTGACACATTGCTTCATATAGCAGGCTTGAGATCTCTTGGCGGTCATCAGATTGACACAAATCACAACTACCATCTACTTTAGCTGCTTTAAATGAACTCCGATGCCAATAAAAAAAAAAGAGCAAAATTGAACAATAAAATTGGGTAAAATCTCACATTTTTACAGATGGAATATTCCTAAAGGACGTTACATTGATAATGGTAGAAGCATCCTTCGTTTCTTCTTACGTGCCAAACGTATTTGCTTTGTGACTTTCATGCACAGAAGTAGCAACAATGTGACACATAACAAAACAAACGCAAGTTGCACATGTCTGAAATACAGCGAGACTCCTGAGAAAACCAGGAATGCAAGAATGACGAGCTCCCAAATCACGAAGATCACTATATCCACCCTGCTAAAGAGAACCAAAGCCGTCTAAACAATCAGAAATTTCACAACGATTTGCAGGACGGTTGGGCAGAGGAGTAGTAACAGTTGAGAAAGTACAAATGCAAAATAAATAGATAAATAGCAATGAAAGCTACAAAGCAAGTGGCAGTATAGTCATCAATGACAATGAGGACTTTGACCTAAAGTAAAGAGATAATGCATTTTAAAACATGATAGGAAATAACTATGATAGGAAATTTGGCATATTGAAATAAAAATTTGGCATAGGCAAGATTCCAAGATGCTCTTCATAACAAAGAATGTGCATACAGTAAAGAGCACAATGCAAACATCCCATCCCACACAAAACTGAAAATAAACTTCTCCCTATGTTGTTTGTGTGCGTGTGTGTGAGTGAGTTAGACTTTCTGCAATAAATTTTTTTTTATTAGTTACACTTTCACTCCAACTCCGCCACTGAGTTCCCCCCGCCAGTCCCAAACTTGGATAAAGGAGGGTTACGGTAGGCCAGTGGCAGCCATTGTCAAACTTTTCACATCACATCACATGACCCACAATGATTGAGAGTAATACCTGGGAAGTACTCGTGTTGGTTCATGTAGCTGATCCCACTTATGGGATTAAGGCGTTCAAGCAAGCAAGCACACTTTTACTCCATAGTCAGCTTCTTTTTTATCTTTTTCTTTTTTTTGGGCTACACTGTTACATAATTAATATCCCATACAAACCCCTTCTCCTACTTATTTATTACACAAACCTAATTAGTTTCAAACTTTTTCCTACATTTTCTAACACGAACCTCACTTGCTATCCTCTCTATTAAATCCTACCCTCCTTGTGTTCTGTAGCCTACAGTTACTATAGCCAACAGAAAAAATCAAGAGAATATAAGCAATATACTTCTTGCATACCATAGTTATTTCCTATCATGTTTTAAAATGGAAACATATTGAAGACATTCTTTAAAAAATAAAATAAAAACGTGAACCTACTTTGAAGATGTTAATTTCACAAATCAATCAATCAATCAAAGCCTTAATCCCATAAGTGGGGTCGTGAACCAAAATTCACGAATCATTAGCAAGATAAATATAGAAGAGGTAGCTACTGACAATAGAAAATGGATAGACAACAATAATCGCAACTGTTAGTGGCCTTCTCAAAATCATTCCAACAGCCAAACTATTACATAACTTTGAATAATTCAATTATAAGCCTTATCTTTCCCAAAACTACCTGAGACCATTAGTATTGTTTAAGGAAAAAAATGACATCTTTGCTTTCTCTCTAGCTCACACACCCTGTCCCCCATGCCAAAACAACCATAGCACAAAACTTCACCACTCCCTACCCTAACCACTTAATTCTCTCTTCCCTTCTCTCCACCCCCTGCTACAAAATCCATAACCAAGAGCCTTTTTGACATATTATGCACCAGCAGCCAACTATCCAGTACCAAACTACTGCCATGGGCCCATGAACAAACCCCAGCAAGTGCAAAAATTTAAAATCCATAACTAAGAGCATTTTTGACATATTCAGCACCAGCAGCCAGCCATCCAGTACCAAACTACTGACATGGGCCCACGAACAAACCCTAGCCAATATCCACCTTTTCTTCTGTTATGATCCCTTGGTTAAAAAGACATATGGTAGAGGGATGGGGAGGCAGGTAGGGAAATTTTGGAAGGTAGTTCGTAGAGTTCACAGCTGGAAAATGGATTGAGAAGCAATTTTTTGGCCTAGTAAAGGAACAGAAAGGCAAAGGGGAAAATGGATTGAGAAGCAATTGCTTAGTTAACATAAAGTTTGCAACACTGAAAAATTACAACTTCCGAGAAAATTTGAATTCCCACATATCATGGGAAGTTAATTACCTAACTCCACTTTGGTCATTCACAATTCACATGAAATGCGAATTCCCTTATGTGAACAAAACAAGTTTAGCAAACTCCTAGGAAATATAAGAAAGAAGTTATTAACAATGAAATATAAGAAAAAAGTTTTTAGCTATGAAATATAAGAAAGACGTTTTTTGCTATGAAATGCAAATTACCATAGCTCATTCCTAAATGCAACCAAATAAGAACTTTGACTACTATAGGAAGTGTAGAACAATAGTTGGGACTTGGGACTACTGTAAGCTATTCAATTGATAGGGTTGTTTTGAGAAGAGCAATAATAGTTAATACTATGTATTACTTAAGTTAATATTTCATATAAGTTAGTGCTATAAAAAATAAAATCAAAGAGACTTGACTCTCATCATCTTATCTAGAATTAGTTACCTACAAAACAATCAGCCAGATAATCAAGCATGCAATTACACTCTATTAGTGCGTGGGAAACTATTGATTGATATTCCAAAACCTATGCCATAACATTTCTATCTGCCATGGACGTGTATAAAATTCAAGCCCAAAATTCATTTTAGGAAAATCTTCACTACGGATGATAGACAATTTGGGGAAAAAAAAAAGGAAAATAAAGAAATAAAAAAACACTCAAAGTCGAGCAGCATCCCAAAGTTTAAATCCCTCACATTTCTATATTTAGCGATTCCCCAAAATTTGAATTCCTCACATTTCTAATTATATCCAACCCCTATCTATCCTAGGGGTCAGATAGAATTAGTCAAATCACCACACCGGTTGGCACCGGCAATACAACTCTACTAAATTTAAAAACAGAAATACCATTAGGAATAATTGAGAGGAACCTTGGATCAATAACACCAAGGGTTAGGGAGGTGAACTCAACCTAAGAACACTCAAAGTGTTTGATTATATTTCATTAGCAAAAGCTGGAGTTTTTACGATTTATATCCATCACTATATATAGCCTTATTTTGGATACTATTACAACAATCTAATTTAATGCAAGCTGCAGAGTTTAAATTTTATTGTTAAAAATTTGACATTGCAACATGAAGGTATGGATGCCAACATGAAAGGCTTCTAGAGTTAGTCAAACTTTGTTAAACTCCCTCACTTGGATGCCTTTGCTTTTTTTCAATCTCATAATATGGGGACAAGTCACTAGCAGAAATGATGTATTCCCAGTAGCTCGATCTTATATGCATTTTCTCCAATCCTTTCTAGCACATTTATGCAATTAATGAATCGCGTATTTCGGGGTTCCGCCCTTCTATTGGCATGTTCATAGTTGTTTACTATGATGACATCCTTGCGTATAGAAGAAGAGCATATGGAGCATCTGCAACAACTTTTTCAAGTCCATCATGAACAAAAGTTGTATGCCAATTTAAGGAAATGCCACTTTCTTACAACCAAGGTGGCATTTCTTGGATATATTGTTTCTAGCAACGAGATTGAGATAGATACTAGCAAGGTCGAAGCTGAGATGACCAATAGCTTTCTTAACTAATGAATCAAAGCACAAGTACTTAACATACAAAACATAATTTTATGAACTGGTACGAACCCTAGAGCCATTATCCTTTGGCTAAAGAGTTTATGCTCTACTTTGATCAAGGGTCAATGAGCAGTCACCGCCAATTCCATTGACAAGAAGGTTACTTATTCAAAGGAAATCAATTTGCCAAGATGTTCACTATGCGAGATGGTACTACATGAATGACATGCTGGCCATTTTGGTCGGGATAAGACATTAGGCATTGCAACAAAGAATTCCTATGCAAGGAATTAATATTTGGGAGAAGACCATATTAGTCATAGTCTACTAGTAGTGATTTGGGGAATAAGTTAGAAGTTTGTTAGGAGAGATTTTCTATAAATAGGCCTCATTAGGAGGAAGAAGGATACGTTGAATATTGTGAGGTTTGTTATTGAGAGAGAGTGAGTCTCTCAAAAGCTCATACTTGTAGAGAATACACCTCTCAAAAGTAGAATTATCATTTAATCTAGTGTAATTCTCATCTTAATACTATAATCGTCATCAATCTACTTATTTTTTTCCATCATGTCAGTGCCTAGCATTCTATTGGCAACACATGGTTTGTGACATTTACTGACATGTCAAGTGATGTCGAGCGTATGTTGCCAAGGCTCGTGGTCAAAACACTGATCTCTATACAACATTGCTTATGGCCAATGCTCCTTGGGAAGATGTTAGTATGGATTTTGTTGTCTAGTGTTTAGCGCAACAAAGATTCCATCGTGGTTGTTGTTGATCGATTCTCGAAGATAGTTCACTTTGTTTCATGCAATAAGACTATTGATGACATGCCTCTACTTTCAAGAAATCTTACGTCTAAACAGAATCCCAAAGACCATCATTTCTAGTTTATGAGCCACGTTTGGCGAACCTTTGGTGAAGCTAGGGTTAATCAAACACTTTGAGTGTTATTAGATTGATTTCACCTCCCCATTGGTGGTGTTATTGTATCCAAGGTTCCTCTCAATTATTCCTAGTGGTGTTTCTATATCTAAGAATTAGTAATGTTGTATCATCAAAGTGGTGCTTTGGCTAATTCTATCGGACACCTAACTAAGTGTTCCACATAAATAAAACAAAAGACTTTTACCCATTTTATATGTGTCAAGTCCTTGTAAACTTTGATTATAGGAACCAAAGGTATGCACGCACATGGACTAAGTCAGGCAAGGACATGACGCACGTTCGCAGGTGTATTTTTACCGTTGGTTCGAATCATTTTGCCTTAATTGTAAGGCATCCACATTCAATATTTCAACGATTCGTGATTGTTACAGATTCCCCTTCTAATTGGTTACACTCCCTAAATTATGCTAGTCATTTTTCAGATTGGTATCGTTCCCCAAAATAGCTAGCCATTCTCCCTGATTAAAGCTAACTTGATAACCTTCACGATTAAGATTATACAAACCTAGCTTCTCTACAATGGAAAATACAACTTATTTTCATATTTAATGTCATTATCCTTATACACCGAACAGATGGAGTTGTGTATTGTGCATGGCAAATTGGACTTTATGGTCGCAAGTTATTTCACGCCAGAACATAATCAAATAGGATCGTTCGAATATTATTTGTTGTTAGCTATTACTTCTGACATTTTAAAAAGGCAATTAATGGGAATCAAATCAAAGACCTTCGTTTTGATTGCTATATGCACTTGACCACTGAGTCACTCTTCATAAATAAATTTTCAAGAAGGCAATTCACTTGGAACGGATATAACTTTTGCAATACGGTGGTAGTTGGCTTAGAAGGATCCCAAATTTCCATACGCACCACAATAATATAAGCACAAAAATGTTCATATTCTTGCACTTGATTAATAAAATTATTAACATCTGTCATATAAAATTCTAGCCAACAAGTCAATTACTATAGGCATATTTCTTGGTTCCAAAATCATTAGTATCATTCTAGGTTTTTAGGGCATCCCAAATATCAAATTAAAAAATCATCCAATACACTCCTCGAGCAATATAAAGTCTAATATAACCATATCCACAGATCACCAAAAAATATATACCCCAATCTATCGACCAAATATTCAAATTTCCTCAATCTCAACAAACCCTAAAAGTTTTCAATTTCACTCAAAACTAAAATTCTCAAGTTTTAAATCAAAAATAACACAAATCAAACAAAATATCGTTACAGATCTAAAAGAGAAACGAAATTCGCGATAAGATCATAAAAACCCAACACAAAAATAGAAAAATTTAAAATCGAAATTAAAGTGAGTAATCAATCAAAGAATGATACCTAGAAGTGAAATTGGAAGTGGAAGAGAAGAAAGAAGCAGAAGCCCAATCATGTTTGGATCGAACCTGGTACTCTCTGAGCTGCTCCGCTAGATTATGCCTCGTAATCATCCCTCAATATTCTCAATCCTCCTCAAAGATGAATCGAAGAGGAGAGAGAATGAAAAATTGTACGAGAATAAATTAGGGTTGTTGAAGATGGAGTTTCAGAGAAGAAGAAGAAGAAGGTCCGTTAATGGAGGTTTTGGGATCGCCGGAGAAGAAGATGCGCAAAGTGTGAAGAAAGCAGAAGAGAAGACCCAAACAGGAGAGAGAAAGAGAGAATCAGAATTCAGAAGTTTGATGTTTAAGGTGGGCCTTTGATTTACTAGCCCAATGGCCAAAATGTTTCATTCATTCGTCGTTAAAAGATTGTCTCAGATGTTAATTTTAAGTTTTTAAGAAGCAAGTGTAAATTTGTATATATATATGATATAATTGAAAGAATTATCGATGATGATAGAGATTTTTTGACACTCCAAACCCCAACAAATATATTAATAAGAGAATCAAGTTACATCGAGGGCAACAACACTACTAACGTAGGGTGGGACTTCTTCAATCCAAACCCGCATTTCACTAAAAGATCTACTAAGATTAGCAAGCTTATGGGCTACAATATTGCCTTTCCTACCAACATGGCTATAAGCTAAAAAGGAGCAGCGATTAGCAAACTTGCGAATGTCTTCAATAATTGTACCAACAACAGACGCGAACCTAGTACCCTTCACGAGCTTAAAGTATAGGCTTTGACAGTCCACTTCCAAAATCAGATGACGGAGGCCAGCATCAAGAGCAATTGAAATAGTTGAGATAATTTTTTAATTAAGGTGTCGAATAATCTTTTAAAATGTTCATTTAATATATGAGATAATTTTTTTAGAGATGTAAGAAATAGGTTAGTAGACTAGCTGTGAGTTTACATTTTGGATTGCAAAGATAAGTTTGTGGAAATCTAACTTAAGGGGCATATGGTATGAACAATGGAAACAAAATTGAGGGAAACCAAGAGAGGGGAAAAGAATCATTAAAGTATAATCTGTATTGCTCTTAAATTAAAAAATAAAATAGTAACCTTGAAAATGAATCATTTAAATCTAATTTCTTGAACAGCTCATAATTGGAAGTTTTGCATAGTAAATGCATATGAGCAAAGCTTTACTTGATTGGATAAATATCTTGTTTAGGGTAAAAATACCTAGACACGTGGACCAATGAGTTGAGGCCACGTGCCAAGTTCAGGATGGCCCACGTGGCTTAATATCCTCTTGACACATGGCCCCCTTGGATACATCCCTGAAATGGCGGCCTTCCAGGACCCAAATCCCAAGAAGCGCCGTAAAACGGCGCAGCCCACTGAAATCTAGGTTAAGTGACCTAGATAGGGGCACATTCTCCAATGATCCTATAAATAGGGAGATATTTCCCCATTTTGGGGACACATTCAATCATTTATTACACCTACATTCTCTTACATCAGAGAAACACCTGAGCTTGGAATCCAAGAAGATCCCCACCTAAATTTCCGCATTCTTTACTCTCTTTCAAGTTACTAACTTGATCGTCGGAGGCGGAGCTCCAACCACCCGGAGCCTCCGTTGTTTTGCAGGTACAACTCAGCCGGATCAGACTTCGTGACGTAACTCTCCCGAGGGACAAAATCACCCAAAACATTTGGCGCCGTCTGTGGGGAGAGTACCTCAAAGATGGTTCAAGAGTCTGTACCACCTCCTAACCGTCTGGGCGATGACCCGGAAGTTTTTACAGACCAAGAGGATGAAGATCCTCAGGTCGAAACCTATACATCCAATGATGGCTCTCTGATAACCAAGCGCATCCGGCCCAAAGACACTCTGAAGCGGGGTGCCTCCCAGGCGGATACAAATCGACCCCTTGGGCAGCCGGAAGGGGAAACCCATACGGCAGCTAGATCAGCACCTGTCACCCGAGACGAATTCATGAGGTTCATGACAAGTTTCAAGGGTGAAATTAAAGAACTGATCACTCAGAGCCGGGCTGGCCCAAGTAGGGGTCAGTCGGCCAAGAAGACTCCTCTGGAAAAGGGGAAGTCAGTCAGAGATTGGCAGCCCACTCCTCTTCCAAAGGAGAAGGCAGCCGGGACCATTGATTGGTCCAAAATTCTTCTTCCTAAGAGGAATACCAACAATACCCGCCGGACCCAACAACCGGTGGGAAGTAAAAAATCAACTCTTGATGCCCGGGAGATTATCAACCGGAAGAGAAATCAACAGTTGTCGGAGTCGGCTTCTACGTCGAACTTTCCCGACAGCTTCAACAACACCTCTGCAGGGAATGCACTTTCCCTGCATGAGAGCCAGACAGGCGGTAATACCGTCCATTCTGGCCCTCAGATGATTGGAACTGTACCGTATGTACCTTCTCAGGTCTACGGTCAGTATCCTCCTCACTTCATGCAGCCGACCTTTTCGGAAGTCACACGGCATATAACAATGTCCAGCCACTGGGCTGACAGCTTCGTCTGCTCCGCTTGGGTGAACAACCTTTTGCATTCACCCGGGAGATAACCGAGGCGGCACAGCTGGCCAAGGTTAAAAATGTGTTGGTAGGTACCTATGATGGTACCACCAACTCGGAAGATCACCTCATGGCATACACCAACCTCATGTACTTACAAGGGTTGGATGATGCCACTTGGTGTCGATGCTTCCCGACTACATTGAAGGGCATTGCCCTACAGTGGTTTGGCAACTTGCCAGCCGGGTCCATTGATAGTTTCAGGAAGCTTGCCTTCCTGTTCGCTTCCAACTTCTCAATGAACATCCCTGCTAAGAAAACAAGTCTTGACTTGAGCACCATTAAGCAGGGAGAGAGAGAAGGGTTGCACTTCTATGTCAGGCGGTTCAATTTGATAAGAATTCAGATTCAAGGACTGTCTGATGAGGTAGCTTTTACAGACTTTTTCAAAGGTCTGAGAGACGGGTTGACTTTTAAGTTTGACCTAGTCAGAAAAGGGGCTTTCACTTTACAGGCGGCCCTGGGGGAGGCGGAAAGCTACATTCAAGCAACCGATCTCTGCTCGCCTGGTAACCAGTCGGACTCCAAGAAGTTCGACAGGCGGAAAGACAGCCGGCCTGCTCAGCCGACCAAAAAGAAAGAAGAGAGCAAGGAAAGAAAAGAAATCTGGGCGGTTAGTGACCTTGACCAGCCGTCCCAGAAGAAAAAGAAGGAATTTAAACCGTACATTCCTAAGTACGAGTTTAACAAGGACTGCAACTCCATCCTCATGGAAATCAAGGACCGGCTGTCCCTAGAGAAGCCGAATCCAATGAAAAGTTTCATTCAATCAAGGAACAAAAACAAATTCTGCCAATACCATGAGGAGGTTGGCCATGACACCAACGATTGCTTCAGCCTTCAACGGGCGTTGGACCGTCTGGCTGACAAGGGGATGTTAAAGTCCTACATTTCTAAGTCCAAAGGGACTAATAAGAAGAATCCGGGGCAGTCGTCTAAGACACCTCAGCCTGCTAGTAGTTCGGACACTGACAAGGAGCCGGTCTACACAATAGCAGGCGGGTTCTCATGCGATGGCCCTACCATCCGGGGCACCAAGAGCCATCTTTGAAAGATGGACAAAGATGATGATGAGCAGGCGTCTACAAGCTCCTCCTTCCCAGACGTCCTGATCACTGAGAAGGACAGGGGCAGCGTCCGCCGCCCGCATGATAGCCCGGTCTTCATTGAATGTAAGGTTGCCAACCAGCTGGTTGGACGGATCCTTATTGACACCGGCAGCTCATCAGACATCATCAGCCTCCGGTGCCTGCAAAAGCTGAAATACAATGATAGCAGCATACATCCGGTTACCCACCCCTTGGTTGGTTTTGGGGGTGGAATGGTTTATCCAGTCGAAAGGGTTGATTTACCAATCCGACAGGGTGAGAAAGGAAAAGGGCGACACCTGGCCGTCAAATTCTTGGTCGTTGAGGAGCTGACCGCCTACAACATTATTTTGGGCCGGCCAACCCTCAACGAAGCCAAGGCTGTAATCATCCCTTCCCTCATGCTCATCAACTATGAGAGGGATGAAGACTCTGTTGGTTCCTTGAATGGGGATCAGAAGACGGTCCGGGAGTGCTATCTCTCAGCCGTCAAAGATACTGTGGCCCCAGCCGGCCAGGAACCAATAGACCTTGACAATGTCAAGGATGCCGACCCAGCCCCACCAACAGCCGGAAAGAAAAGAAAGGCACCTCTGCTGGTGGAGGTGAAAAAAGAGAAAAAATAGCAATCACTGACCGGTGAACGGTCAGATGAGCTCCGTCCCCAGCCGGCTGGAGACCATGTTGATATACCTCTGGACGACAGCCGTCCGGAGCGTATTGTAAAGGTTGGGACAATTGCTTATGCTAAGTTAGGTGCAGACTCGCACCTTCTGCTAAAAGAATTCAAAGACATTTTTGCCTTTGAAGTGGAAGAGATGCCAGGCGTCAGCCCGGATCTTGCTGTCCACAAACTCGCCGTGGATCCTAAAAAAAAAGCCCATCCGGCAAAAGAAAAGAAATCACGGCAAGGAAAGAAGTCAGGCGACAGCTGCCGAAGTTAAAAAGCTGTTAGACGCTGGGTTCATTCGGACATGTAATTTCCCCGACTGGGTGGCGAATGTTGTGCTTGTAAAGAAGTCGAATGGTACGTGGCGTATGTGTGTTGATTACACAGATCTCAACAAGGCATGTCCCAAAGGCAGTTATCCGCTTCCTAAGATCGACAGTCTGGTCGATTCGACAGCCGGGCATGCCTTGATGAGTTTTATGGATGCCTACTCCGGCTTCCATCAGATACCCCTGTGGAAGAAAGATCAAGAGAAGACGGCCTTCGTCACTGATCAGGGGTTATTCTGTTATACTGTGATGTCGTTTGGCTTGAAAAATGCGCCGGCTACATTCCAACGGATGATTAATACGGTCTTCATTAATCAAATTGGGAGGAATGTGGAGGGGTACATTGATGACATGATAGTCAAATCCAAGCAGCAGGCGGATCACCTTGCTGATCTCCGAGAAACCTTCACCACACTCAGGCGGCATAAGGTTATGTTAAATCCTAAGAAATGCGTCTTTGGTGTTGAGTCTAGGAAGTTTCTCGGATTCCTGATTGATCAAAGGGGGATAGAGGCTAACCCCGAGAAGATACAGGCGATAATTGACATGAAGTCACCCCGCACTATCAAGGGAGCACATAGACTAACCGGTTTCCTGGCGGCCTTGGGGAGATTCCTCAGCCGGTCAGGTGACAAATGCCTTTACTTCTTCCAAGCAATCAGGAAGAAGACCAGATTTGAATGAGGGGATGATGTTGAGGCGGCCTTCCAACAACTGAAGGAACACTTGCACTCTTTGCTAAGGCTTGTTAGTCCACTGCCTAAAGAGGTGTTATACATGTACCTAGCCGTCTCAGATCATGCCCTTAGTGTCGTTCTCCTTGCTGAGAGAGACGGCGTTCAGCTCCCGGTCTATTTCATTAGCCATGTTCTAAAAAATGTTAAGCTCCGGTACCCCATGGTAGAAAAATTTGGCCTTGCTCTGTATATGTCCTTCAAGAAATTGAAGCCGTATTTTCTGGCCCATCCGGTGGTAATTTACACCGACCAGCCTCTCAAGCGGCCAATGTCTACCTTGGAATCATCCGGCAGAATGCTAAAATGGGCTATTGGAATGCAAAGTCTTGAAATCACTTTTGAACCTAGAAAGGCAGTGAAAGATCAGGCGTTTATCGACTTCATTGTTGAAATGACACGGCCGGTGCAACCGGACAACATTGACCAGGTTTGGAAAGTGTATGTAGACGGGAGCTCAACGAAGAATGGCTAAGGTGCAGGAATTTTATATGAGTCCCCTGAGGGGGACATATTTGAATATGCACTGCGGTTTAAATTTCAAGCCTCAAATAACAAGGCGGAGTATGAAGCCCTGCTAGCCGAAATCCGCATGTGTAAGGCAGCAGGGGCAACTAAAATTGACGCTTACTCTGATTCACAATTGGTCGTTAGCTAGTATGAGGGAAAATATGAGGCAACTCATCCGACTATGATCAAATACCTTCAGGCAGTCAAAGAAGAGGCTGGGGCGCTTAAGGAATTCCGTCTAAATTAAGTGCCCAGGTCGGATAACAATCAGGCGGATGCGTTGTCTAAATTGGCTTTATCCGCCTGCTGTGATACGCCTCGGTCGGTCTTTTGGGAAGTTCTTGAAAAGAAAAGCACACACGAAGAGCCCATTGGAATCTTAGACCAAAGCTCTACCTGGATGGATGGCATCCGGGCATATTTAGCAGATGGCAAACTTCCTGATTCACCACAGGAGGCAGCCGTCATGAAAAAACGAGCAGCAAACTTCGAGTTAAGAAACAGAGAGCTCTTCAAGGCGGGTTTCCTTATATCCCTATTAAAATGTGTTACCCCAAAAAAGGGGAAAGAAGTTCTCGAAGAATTGCATGCTGGGTACTATGCCTCTCATATAGGCGGCAGGTCCCTAGCCGTTAGAGCCAGGCGGCATTACTTTTGGCCTACTCTTGAAGCAGACGCTAAAGAGTTGGTGAAGAGATGTGACAAATGCCAGAGGTTTGGCAAGCTTATTCACCGCCCGGTTACTGACCTGACGACAATCCACAGCCCAGTCCCGTTTGCTAAATGGGGCATGGATATCTTGGGTCCTTATACGCCTGCTCCAGGCGGAAAGCGCTACATTTTGGTGGCTGTGGATTATTTCACCAAATGGGTAGAAGCTGAGCCGGTTAAGAACATCAAGACAAAGGATGTTATCTCTTTCATCTGGAAGAACATCATCACCCGGTTTGGGGTACCTATGTCTATGGTGTTTGATAATGGCCCTCAGTTTGAAACCCGTCATCTTAAGACTTGGTTGGGAGATCAGGGTATCTTACATTGTTTTGCATCAGTCGGCCGACCCCAAGCAAACGGCCAGGTTGAAGCCTTCAACAAACTCATCTCAGACGACATAAAAAAGAAAATTGAAAGAGCTGGTGGCTTATGGGCAGAAGAGTTAATTCATGTCCTATGGGCCATCCGGACTACTGCTAAAGGGGCAACCAGAGAAACCCCATTCCTTATGGTATACGGTGCTGAAGCCGTCTTGCCCATTGAGCACTATGAGCCGACTCTCAGAGTCATGCTCTATGATGAAGAGGCAAATTGGGAGGCCATGCGTCTGGCATTGGACTCCCTCCCGGAACGCAGGGGCAACGCTGCCCTGCGCCATGAGATATACCGTCTGAGAATGACCAGAGCCTACAACAAGAAAGTGCACAAGCGTCTTTTGAAAGTTGACGACTTTGTATTGCGAAAAATGGAGGCAACCGGTAGGGCCAATGAGGCTGGGAAGCTAACCCCTAATTGGGAAGGCCCCTACCGGATTTATGAAGAAGTCAGGGATGGCACCTACCGTCTGAAAACCCCAGGCGGTCGGCGTCTGCTTAGAACTTGGAATGTAGATAACTTAAAAAAGTACTACTTCTGAGAAATATAAATTTTTGTAAACAGTAAGTCAATTAATGAGAATTCAGACTTTGTTTGCAGATTTATTTTGCCATTTTTATTGTTTGTCTGCCTGGGTAATACTCAGACGGACCCTTTGTTTAACTAACTAAGTTTGATACTTAGTTTAATTGAATGTTATAATTGCTTGTTTGCCTGGGTAAAACTCAGACGGACTCTTTGTTTAAATAACTAAGTTTGATACTTAGTGTAATTTAATAATTGCTAGTCCGCCTGGGTAAAACTCAGACGGACTCTCTGTTTAATTAACTAAGTTTGAAACTTAGTGTAATTTAATAATTTCTTGTTCGCCTGGGTAATACTCAGACGGACTATTCATTCAACCAACTAAGTTCGATATTTAGTGTAAATTTTACGCTCGGCCAATGGTTCGATTAAAAACTAAGCACAAAAACACTTAGTGGCTATACAACCGGTCTCAAACAAGACCAAAGGCCAATATGGCCGGATGGTTGCTCATTTTATAAAACCGCCTGTCCCAACATGGACAAAGGCGTCCGGCGACACCCCTCCGGGTGCAATCGTCGCAGAGAACAGACTATTCGTCGGTTCTACGTACCTATGAAGATGGCGAAAATTGAATGACCAAATTGGTCAGCTCATAGCACCCACTCTAATGGCCGACTGTGCACTTGGTTTGGGGCAATCACCATTGTGATTGATTGGCCTAAAAACACTCCATACTTCTCCTAGTATCAAGTGTTTTCAAGCCAATCAATCAATTTGAAATAAAACCAACCACACAGCCGCCCAGGGGCAAGAGCACCCGGATTTCTAATTGCCGCATGCTTTTTTAAGTTAGGCAAAATATTAAAGAATTACAAACAAACGCAAAATTCAAATAGAAAAACTCAAACACAAACAAGTATAAACAACCGACTGAGTCGGAATACTCCATTAAATATTTAAAATGGCTCAAAGGCCAGAATTTGTGTTAACCGGAGTTACATCCGGTGAAGAAACAAAAAATAAATTGTTAACCCAACCCCATGGTTGGTAAAGATACAACAAAACTATTTTTTTAATGAATACTACAAGAAGGGGGGGTTGAATTGTAGTATGAGAATTTAGCCAAACTTTTTGCGGAATTAAAATTAAGTTAGCTAAAGGAACTGAGAGATTAACTAAAGGAACTAAAGAATGCAAGAGAGATTTTACGTGGAAAACTCCTTGGCCCTAACAAGGAGAAAAACCACGACCACTTGGGATTTTGGGAAAAGAATCTTCACTATAATAGGGCAAATGATCCTATTACAAGCTAACGACTCAAACTCAAGTTCCTCTACGAACTTGAGACCCTGAGGAACAAGTCACCCAACTTGTTACTCTTCTCTTCTCTTTCTCTCTTCTCACTTCTCTGTTCTCTGTTCTCTTTCTCTCTTCTCTTTCTCATACACAAACGTTCACTCGAACTTCCCCATTCCCCAAATTACAACTCGAAAGGAAAACAAACTCTAGTATAAGAACATTAAGAACACTCTAATGAACTTGTGTGGAATTTGACTCTTAACTCGTTTTAAAGCTTGAAAACTTATGTGAGCAAGGGTGAGTTTTTCCATCTGAAATCAACAACTATTTATAGACCAAAATTCGTTTAGGAAAAACTTCTTTGTGCAGCAAATCCATTACGCCACTACTCCAACCCACTAAGAAGATCATGTCCCTATAATTAAGGAACCATGAACTCCTTAATGTGCAAACCCATGACTGAAGAAGAACATGGGAGAGTAGTCCGTAAGTTTTGGAAAACATGGGAGATTTTATTTAAAAGATATTTTCCAAAAATCAGAAAAAGGAATAAAATAAAATCTTTTTAATTTGAGAAAAAGATAACAGTTTAAATGATAACAGTTTTCCTAAAAACTAGCATGCACATATTTTATCTTTTAGACCAATTCCACATAGATTTTTCGAGTGAAAATTAATATCTTATACTTACATAAATCCTAAAATATAAAAATATATTTAGTCTTCATGTTCTCTGATGAAGCTTCTACTCCGAGGCTTCTGTTCCTTGGGAGGAACTTCTCTTCTCTGATGAGGCTTCTTCTCTGAAGCTTCTGTTCCCTGAGGGAACCTTCTCTTCTCCAGTCTTCATTTCTGAAGCGCCAATTCCTGTGAGGGAACTATTCTATATGGCTAGCTCTGCTTTTGGCCTTCTTGTTCCTCATGGTATTTTTACAAGACACTTAATTCTCCTGGTCTTTATAACTGAGTACACACTTAAACAATCAAGCACTTATTAGTTTGTAAGTAAGTGAGGTTGTGTCATCATCAAAATCATTAAGTCCAACAATATTCCCCCTTTTTGATGATGACAAACAAACCAAACTTACTTAAAAGGAAACAGAGATAATCCATTTTATTCTTAAAGAAATGAAATGCAAACTCAAAATATAATGCAGAATGGAAACTAATGTTAAGGAAATAAACATAATGCATAAATAAATAACTTAAGGAAAAACAAAAAAAACGCAAAAAAACTTGAAAAAACGTGTATATACATTATACCTGCTTGTAGAGATTAGGCAGCTTGTGAAGATTTCGAACAGAGACCATAGAATGATTAAGTTTCCTTGATAGTTTGCATCCTTTTCCCCCTTTTGGCATTATCAAAAACTAACACACATATGTATAGTATACCATAACACAACACCAACTAGTGGTTTGGTGTTAAGACAAGAAGCATGCATAGAGAGAAAACATTCACAAAGCATATAGGCAAAAGAAACATAGATTATAATCATCCAAAACCGAGTTAAAACATCGGCCAAATGTACCAAATTCGCAAGTTTACCAAAAGAAATTTAAGAAGTGCCCAAAATATTACAGAACAAAAAAAATTGTTCCCAAAAGCAGGTAAAATGTAAGTTTCATCAACATAAAAAGGCTGCAGAGAAAGGTAGATTAAGAAGCAATGCTCTGGTCATCATCAACAGCAAGATCCTCCAGCTTCTTGCTAATTTGAGACACTATGTCCTTCACAGTGGACTGTCTCCCCTGTTCTGAGCTCGTGACTTTCTACAAATTACACCCCTGAGATATCAATGCAAATGGGGGCAGAGGTCTCCTTTTTCTTCATCAACCTCAAGCTCTTCCTTTTCTTCCTTCCCCCTGTCTCAATGACCTCTTCCACCTGCTTTTCCTCTTCCTCCTCTTGTTCCTGAATTTCCTGAACAACTCCTTCAACCACAACAGCAATCCTTTCATCTTTCCCCTATGATGGTGCACTCACTTCCCTAGGTCTTTTCTCCTTTTCCTCCTGCACGGCTTCAAAACACCCATCTACAACCCTCAACTTATGGTTTTCAAGGAATATAGGCTGTATGTACTCAGTGTTTTTGAGTGGCAGAGGTTCAACAGCAGTTAAGGAGATACCAAAGCTTTCAAATACATAGGTGAGTAGGTTACCATTTCCCACCTTCCATCCCTTAGGAACACAGTGGGAAAGGTGTTGGATCATGATGGAGGGAAAGTTGATTTGGATCTTTTTGGCTAGGCAGTAGATTAGGATAGAATCAAGCTTGTTGGCACTGTCTCTCTTTTGAGAACGAGGGATTATGTCATTGAACACAAATTTTAACAGGATTTTATCGAGAGGGGTTAGGTTATTGTGGTTTATGTAGGTTTCCTCAGGGTCACCACCTAAATACTCCACTATTTCATCAATATTAGCATCAGGAAGAGGGTTCCTTATCACATTATTTTTGAAGTAAATATCATAACCAATATTGGGCACATCAAACAACTCAGCCAAATACATAGCATCAAACTCAATATCCTTCTTAAGCACACAACAACGAATTACACCTTTAGAGTACTTAAAGATTTTACAGAAATCCTTCATAGCATCAATATATAGACTCCGATTAAAACATTCACTCAAAAAATTCACCCAATTTTGAGCCTCAAACAAATCTAGCAATTCATAGAGCTTAACAGATCTACACCAAGGCAAATTAAGTGCCAAACCTATCACAAAGTGGTCACTGATCTTCTCCAGCCTCTTCATGGAAGCAGGCTTGTCTCGATAGTTGACACCCATCTCCGGAATGTTCTCGATTTCTTCTTGCATGTCTTCGGCTTTCCTTTTGCGAGAAGTGCTAGAATCAGTGGGAGATTCATGCTTGGAGGCTTTAGGATTTTGTGTTTCCGGGATGATTTCCATGGTGTTGTCTTGGGTAGGGTTTGTGTTTGTTTCGGCTTCAATTTGGGTTTTTGGTGAGACAGACATTGGAGAGTAATTTTGATCGGAGTGATGAGAGAGAAGGTAATTTTTGTGTGGAGTGAGTTTTGAGGAGGCTGACATTGCTTTTATGGTGGAGGTAACTTGGTGAAGTGAATAAGTGAGATGTCGCTTGGGAGGTGAAGAGAATTTAGTTGATTTGACACTTATATTTATTGCTTAGGGAAACGCAAACCGTGTTTCAAGAGAGTAGTGTAAGTGGGTACTTTTTGAATAAAAGATAATGATGAAAGTAGATACATTCATCCGAATTTTGTGTTTAGATAAAAAGAATTTTGAATTTTGAAAGATAGATAAACACAACAATTTTATCTTTTGAATATTATCAATAAAGAACACTTGCAAATGCAACTTGATACACGAAACAAATCAACAAGGCTTATGCAACCAATTTTGGACTTTTCATATTCTATGACTCTCAAATTTACATGCCCTTAGTAAACATTAATCCTGCTCACAACCCGTCTTAACTATGTAATTAAACATATAACACTTGTGCACAATATACAATAGTTTAAGCACGTCAGTTTGAGTTTCATACCTGAGGGAACTTGATGCATTTTTCTCAGTATAACTTAATCATCCCAAGTTCCATTCTCATCTTCTCATGCCTTTCTCTATTCAAGGGTTTAGTCAATATATCTGCGATTTGATTGTCAGTTTGGCAAAAATCTAATTTAATTAAACCCTTTTCAACATTATCCTTAAGGAAATGATGCCTTATATGAATATGCTTAACTCTTGAATGATGGACTGGATCTTTAGATATACAAATTGCACTAGTGTTATCACAGTAGATAGTAATGCAATTAAATTTAATACCAAAGTCACGCAACTGTTGTTTAATCCAGAGGACTTGAGAGCAACAAGCAGCTGCTGCTACATACTTAGCCTCTGCAGTAGACAATGCAACAATATTTTGTTTCTTGGAACCCCAAGAAACTATACAAGAGCCAAGGAACTGAACCATACCTGAGGTGCTTTTCCTATTTACTAGGTCACCTGCATAGTCAGCATCTGTGAATCCTCTAAGCATAAAGTCATCACTTCTAGGATAGAACAGACACAGGTCATCTGTTCCTTTGAGGTATCTCAGAATTCTCTTAACAGCCGTTAGATGTGATTCTTTAGGGTTAGACTGAAATCTAGCACACAATCCAACACTAAAAGAAATGTCAAGCCTACTGGCTGTTAGATATAGCAATGAACCAATCATACCTCTGTAAGTGGTTTGATCTACACTTGTTCCTTATGGATCCTCATCAAGTCTTGTTGTTGTTCCCATAGATGTATGATTTGTCTTGGCATTCTCCATGTTGTACTTCTTCAGAAGTTCCTTGACATAATTCTGTTGGTGAATCATTATTCCTTCAGCTGTTTGCTTTATTTGAAGTCCAAGGAAGAAATTTAATTCACCCATCATGCTCATCTCAAATTCACCACCCATTAGCTCAGCAAAGTACTTGCACAAATCATTGTTAGTAGCACCAAATATAATATCATCTACATAGATCTGTACAACTAACAAATCAGTTCCTCGAGATTTAAGAAAAAGAGTTTTGTCTACTTTTCCTCTTTTGAAATCATTTTTCATTAGGAACTTTGAAAGCCTTTCATACCAGGCTCTTGGAGCTTGTTTAAGCCCGTAGAGAACTTTATCAAGCTTAAAAACATGATTTGGAAATTTAGGATTTTCGAAACCTAGAGGTTGTTCAACAAACACCTCCTCATTTAAGAACCATTTAGGAAAGCACATTTCATATCCATTTGATAGAGTTTGAAACCCATAAAAGAAGCAAAAGCTACTAGGATTCTAATAGCTTCTAATCTAGCTACAGGAGCAAAGGTTTCATCGAAATCAATACCTTCCTGTTGGTTGTAACCTTTCACAACCAATCTAGCCTTGTTCCTTACAATGGTGCCATGTTCATCGAGCTTGTTCCTGAACACCCATTTGGGAACAATTACTTTCTTTCCCTTAGGATTTGGCTCAAGGTGCCAGACTTTGTTCCTTTCGAACTCATTTAGTTCCTCTTGCATGGCAACTACCCAATCAGCATCTCCCAAAGCTTCTTGATGATTTCTTGGCTCTAGAATGGAAAGAAATGCATGGAATGCGCAGTAGTTCCTCATTTGTGATCTTGTTTGAGTTCCTTTTCCTATATCACTGATAATTAGATCAGTTGGATGGGAACCTCGATACCTGAATGGCCTGGGTTGAAATTCCTTTGCTGGAACTCCAATTTGAGAAGCTTCTGGTTCTGTTCCTTCTGCTTCTTCTGCTTGTTCCTCATTCACCTGTTCATCTGGTTGAGGAACCTTTCCATTTTCTTGATGTTCCTCTTCTGGAGCAGGCTGCTTTTCTTTGGTTTGCTTTTGAGTCTCTTCTTCATCCCTGTCTCTTATCAATCCAATTTCAAAATCATTATCATCTTCTAGTTTCTGCACACTCACAAATTGGTTAACTTCATCAAAGATTATATGAATGCTTTCTTCAACACACATTGAGCTTTTATTGTAAACTCTAATGCTTCGCTATCAGAGGCATATCCTAGAAATATGGCCTCTTCACTTCTTTCATCAAATTTCCCTAGGTTTTTCTTACCATTGTTATGTACAAAGCACTTACAACCAAAGGCTCTAAGATGAGATATGTTTGGCTTCCTTCCCCTGAAAAGTTCATAGGGAGTCTTGTTGATGATACTTTTGATTGTTACCCTGTTAAGGATGTAACATGCTGTATTCACGGCTTCAGCCCAGAAGTTCCTTGGAAATCCACTTGCAATCAGCATCGTTCTAGCCATTTCCTCAAGGGTTCGATTTTTCCTTTCTACAACTCCATTCTGTTGGGGAGTCCTTGGAGCTGAGAAGTTATGATTCATGCCATTTTCCCTGCAAAACTCATCGAATCTTGAGTTCTCAAATTCAGTTCCGTGATCTGATCTGAGATGGACTATGGAGTGACCGCTGATTTTCTGTATTTTCTTGGCAAAAGCGACAAACTTGTTAAAAGTTTCATCTTTACTAGCAAGAAAAATAACCCAAGTGAATCTAGAATAATCATCAACAATAACCAAAACATATTTCTTTCCACTCCTGCTTTGAATTCTCATGGGACCACACAAATCCATATGGATTAATTCCAAAGGCTTTGTAGTGCTTACCATTTTCTTCAATTTAAAAGATGAGAGAACATGCTTGCCTTTCACACATGCATCACAAACTTTGTTCTGTAGGAACTTGATAATAGGAAGTCCTACAACCAAGTTCCTTGACCTCAGCTTGTCCAGTAATGAAAAGCTAGCATGTCCAAAACGTTTATGCCATAGCAGGGGATCATCTTCAACAACACTCAGACATGTAAGGTTGTTCCTTGGGATTAAGTTGAGGTCAACTGTATAAGTGTTCCCTCTTCTTGTTCCTTTTAGAACAACCTTTCCTGACTTGTTGTTGATGATGTTGTAAGAATCAGAAGTAAAACTTACAGAGTTTCCTTTATCACAGAATTGTGATATACTGAGCAAATTGTGCATTAAGCCCTCGATCAGGAACACATTATCAATGGAATGAGATTTTGATCTACCAATTTTGCCTTTTTCCAATGATCTCGTCCTTCTTATTATCCCCAAAGGTTACTGTTCCTCCAGGGTAGTCTTCTAGTGAGAGGAATTTTGATTTATCACCTGTCATATGCTTTGAACAACCGCTGTCGAGATACCATGAGTTGTTCCCCCTCACTAGGACCTGCAAGAAAACTAAGCATTAGGATTAGGAACCCAGGTTTCCTTGGGTTCCTTAGACGTGGATGCAATATCAGTTTTCTTGACCCACACTTGTTTTACATTTCTTTTATCAGCTTCTTCTCTTATCCTACACTGTCCATAGAGATGTCCAGTCTTGCCACAAAAAGTACATACCTTCATGCTAGGAAGCTCAACATATTTCTTTTGCTTACCTTTCTTCTTGGTCATATAACCAAGGCCTTCAGTTCTTTTTCCTTGAGCTTCATCTATCCACTTAGGTATGACTTTTGGGTCAATACTTCTATCCTTTCTAGCATTTAGTTCTGATTCAAGTTGATCCTTTTGGGTTTTTAAAGTAGAAAGCTCATTTTTCAAATTTTCAAAATCAACATTGAATTTAAGCAACTGATCGCTTGAGGAACTGCTAGAACTGATATCAGAATTTATGAGCTTATACTGAGTTAATTCAACATTCAGAAGAATACTTTCATTCTTAATCCTATCAGCTATCTCAGTTATGTGTTTGTATTTAAAATCAAGTTCTCTTAATTTTCTTTGAGACTTGGCATAGGCTGTTTCCAACCAAGCGCCATGTTCTTTGCAAACCTTAAGAGCTTTTTCACATTTATTTAACTTCACACATGTATCTCTAAAGAATTCTTCTTCTTCTAGACATATATCTATCAAGACATCTTTAAGAGAGTTTTAAGCTGTTTAGGATCAAGAAATACCTCTTTCTGGAGTTCCTCAAGGTAAGCCTTTTCATCATTTGATTTGGCCATTAAACAGAGATTGGTTGTCTCCTCTTCTGGTTGGTCATCATCTTCTTCTTCACTTTCCGAGTCTCCCCAGGCTGCTATCATGGCCTTCCTCATGTTTGACTTTTGATAGTTTGCTTTGCTGAATTTTTCTCTCCCTTGTTCCTTAGCCTTTCCTTTCCCTTTATCATTTTCCCAAAGGGGACAGTCTCTGATAAAGTGATCTGGGGATCCACACTTGTGGCAGTTGTAGTCAGGTTTTGGATTTGAGGTCTTTTTCCCGAAGTTCCTTGAGGTTCGGCCTTTCTTGAACATCTTTTTGAATCTTCGCACAATTAGGGCAGCCTCATCCTCGTCCACTTCTGAGTCTTCCTCTTCATCAGCCTTATGAGCCAATCCCTTGTTCCTCATGGGTTCATTGTTGACTCCAAGGTGTAGCTCATGAGTCATGAGAGAACCTGCTAGTTGTTCAATATTGAACTTTGTAAAGTCCTTCATTTCCTGAAGGGCTGTCACCTTAGCTCTCCTTCTCTCATCTTGTGGAAGACTTCTAAGAACCTTCCTAACCTGCTCATCTGTAGGAATCTGTCTACCAAGGGAAACTAACTCATTTATGATGTTAGTAAATCGGGTTAGCATCTCTTGAATAGTTTCCTTAGGCTGCATTTCAAATCTTTCATACTTAGACATAAGTAGATCGATTTTTGAGCGTTTAACCTCATTAGTTCCTTCATGAGTAATCTGCAGCAAATCCCAGATTTCCTTAGCGTTCTTGCACCCCATAACACGATTGTGTTCGTGAGGTCCAAGTCCACAGTGGAGCAATTTCACAGCCATAACATTTATTTCCATTTTATCAAAGTCCTCTTTTTCATATTCAGACATAGGCTTAGGGATTACCTCATTCTGAGCATTAGTTTTGGTGACTTCGAAATCACCAACCTCGATGACCCTCCAGACTTGGTAGTTCTCTGCCTTGATAAAGATCTCCATGCGGTTCTTCCAATAAGTATAGAACTTGCCGTTGAACATAGGAGGCCTCTGAGTTGAGTATCCTGTAGGAGTTTATAGGTACAAATGCGGAAAACATGAATCATATTCATATATCACCTAACCAAGGATCTCATGCATAACACATAAAGAAGTAAAAATTATACCTTTGAAGCGTGATTCCACCGGTGATCGAGCAAGAACTAGGGAGATAAAGAACCTCAAGTGTGATTCCTCTACTTGGTCCACGGGCACAGATTAAGACCTCCACTAATGCTAGTTAGTTGCAATTTAAACCTTCAATTGACCTTCTACGGAGATGAACGAACAATGAACTAGCCAAGGACCACCGCGCAACACCACGAGGACCACTAGGGTGGCCGGCCGTGGGTGAGAGGGGAGAGAGAGGGCCGTGAGTTTGAGAGGGGAGAGGACTTTGGATGATGGTTGCTTAGATTTACAATTCACTGTATGTTAATTGTGACTTAATTAATCAACCCTAGGCATGACTATTATTTATAGATCATATCTCTAAATAATAGTCCAAGTCAAAGCCCAATTCCTAATCCCACTCAAACTAAACTTAGCCCAATCATACTTATGACTAATTAAATGCTCATGAGGCCCATTAATGGGCCTCTAACTTGCTTAACCCATTACCCTTGTGTGTGACCTTATAGGATCCATTCTAAAGGGCTTTAGACTATTTAACTAGCCCAAAGATCATCTCTCATAGTCTAGCAACAGAGGATGACGCCCCAATAGAATGAACTTATTATCTCCATAATAGTGATCCTTGATATATCTAGTAATTGCACTTATCGAAGACACAATTCCTTCAATCTCCCACTTGTCCGAGACAAGTGCGCAATATTCAAATTCCTTAAGTCAATGTGTGTCGATTTGATAATATGATTGCATCTCATGTCGTGATCATATTAATCTACAAATATTTTCTTGAGAAACTGAGTTAGAATTACAAAACAAATGATTACTTTGTAATCCATTTGAGTACGGCCATACATTTTCTGAATTCTCCCTCCTCAAGGGGCCAAGACACATTTCTAATTAAATAGGTAGACTATTGATGTTTAAAGGTTTTGATGATGAGGAACTTAAGTTACAGCAAACTCATCTCATAAAGACTTTTCAAGTGTTTGTGCAGCCTAGGTGAAATTGATCTTGGAGATGGAAGAAGTAACTAAAGCTGAGAAGACTTGAAGGAGTTCTTTATCAAGAAAGTTATTCAATATAAAAGAAGAGTTCCCTAACAGGAACTGAGTTCCCTCACAGGAACGTTCCTTCACAGGAACTTGAAGATTGCTGACTAAGATCTTTGGAGGAACTTAGTAAGCGTGGAGTCCAAGTAAACCTACCAGAACAAGAGTGCAACGCAACAATGTTTTAGTTAAGATTTTATCTTCTAGATTCATTGTTAAATATGTTAAGTAGGATATGCATGAAACTTATTAGAAGCGTGACAGTTAGCTTGGAAAATAAATTAAAATCGGAAAAGATAAAAGATAGAAATCGGAAAAAGATTTTCTTTAAATATTTATCTCTTAAAATCAGTTTGTTAAAAAGATATTATGCTTTCAATATTTCTATATTATTTTCTGAAAAGATTTTCTTCAAAGGATTTAATTAAAAAAACCGTGTTTTAAGATAATTTAAGTTTTACTTATTTATCTTTATGTAAACCTACTGTTTATACAAGTAATACTCGTATAAATAGTAGAGAATAACATGAGCCTAGGTTTTTGTGAGTTTTATGCGTGAAGAATTTACAGAGCTATAGTTGCGTAAGTTTGCCAAGCTTATCATACTGTCATATTAGTTTCGAGTTTCATGCATAGCTTGCCTATCATATACTAGATGTTAATTCTTGTATTTGGTTTCGGGTTTATTAGGGTAAGAGTATTTTTATCATTGCATACAGAGAGAGCTTCTGGTGAGAAGGGGGAAGATCTGTACTTAGGGAGTACGAGTGAGTTTGAGTGTGTGACTCAAACTGGGTAGAACAAGGTGTTGTTCTGTAGCAAGTTCATTATGGAACTTGAGAGTAGAGGCAGAATTATAATAGGTTGTAACTTGGTGTTTTCCCTATTATAGTGGAATTATTTGTGTTTGAAATCCCTAAGGTAGGGTCGAGGTTTTACTTCTAGTTGGGCACTAGAAGGTTTCCTCGTAAAATCTGTGTGCATCGCAAGTTCCTATTTTGTTCTGTTTTATATTTGCAAAATTTTTATTTAGGAACTCAACTACAATTCACCCCCCCTCTTGTAGTGTTCATCTAAATTAACATAGACTCAATCCAATTTTGTGGAAACCAAGGCTCCCACTCAAATCATGAGGTAACCAGGAAACACCCTTTATAATCTCCAGTTACGGGAAGACATTTGAATGTACACAGTTACATCAATCATTGAATGAAATCAATGTTCCACTCATGTCAAAGGAATCCACTAATATATCCGGAATTTCTATGCTTGAAATTTAAAGTAGGTCTATAGTTCGATCATGCATCATTCATGCATACCCATGTGATTAACCGAGCTTCACTACGCTCCTATAGCCCAAGAAACAGCGCTATCCAATCAATCTTGCATGCTAGTCCATTCAAAGAGATCATTTAAGTCCACTTTAATGACTCTAGACTAGGAACTAAAATAATGTATGGATTTTGTTCACCTGTGGGGTTTCATTCACCAGGTTATTTAAATAAATTAACCTGATGAGCCCATCAATCCATAATTATTTTGGACATTTTATTTAATATTGAAACCACAATTAAATAAGAGAAATAATAAATTTCTGATTAAACATAATTCTGCAAATGAATGTATTACATATGTAACTTATTTTTCTCCAAAAACAGATACAACTTTTAATTACATCATTTGCCCCAATCCAATTGCACTAGTGTGCTTCTCATGCTTAGGAAATGGAAGGGGTTTAGTAAGTGGATCAGAGACATTCTCATCCGTATGAACTTTGAACATCTTGACATCTCATCTGCCAACGATCTCTCAAATGAGGTAATACTTCCTCTCAACATGTTTGGATTTGAAGTGTGACCTAGGCTTCTTTGATTGAGCAATGGCGCCATTGTTGTCACAATGCAATTCGATTCCATTTTGAGCACTTGGTACGATATCCAGCTCAGTTAGGAACTTCTTTATCCAAACTGCTTCCTTAGCTGCTTCAACAGCAGCCAAATACTCTGATTCTGTTGTAGAGTCTGCGACAGTGCTTTGCTTCGAACTCTTCCCGCTCACTGCTCCTCCATTTAGACAGAAAATGTATCCAGACTGGGATTTAAAATCATCTCTGTCTGTTTGGAAACTCGCATCCGTATAACCTTTGACAACCAACTCATCTTCGCCACCATATACTAAAAACATTCCTTTAGTCCTTCTCAAGTACTTAAGGATGTTCTTGGCAGCTGTCCAGTGTGCTTCTCCTGGATTTGCCTGAAATCTGCTACACATGCTTAAAGCATATGAAACATTCGGCCTTGTACAGATCATGGCATACATTATTGACCCACTGCCGAAGCATAAGGTACAATCGCCATACGTCTCATCTCGTTTGGTGTAACCGGACATTGAGATTTACTGAGTGTAATGCCATGAGACATGGGGAGAAATCCTCTCTTGGATTTTGACATCTCGAACTTGTCAAGAACCTTATCAATATAAGTCTCTTGACTCAGCCCAATCATTCTTTGAGACCTGTCTCGATGAATCTTGATTCCCAAAATGTACTCGGCGTCACCCAAGTCTTTCATGGAGAAACAACTCTTCAACCAGTCCTTGACTGACTCAAGCATTGGTATGTCGTTCCCTATGAGGAGTATGTCATCTACATACAAGACTAAGAAAACTATGCTGCTCCCACTGGACTTCTTGTATACACAAGGTTCCTCTTCGCTTTTGAGAAAACCAAACTGTTTGATTGCTTCATCAAAACGAAGGTTCCAACTCCTTGATGCTTGCTTCAATCCATAAATGGATTTCTGAAGTTTGCATACCTTTCCAGGATTTTTTGGATCTTCAAAACCCTCAGGTTGTGTCATATACACTTCCTCCATCAAGAAACCATTCAAGAAGGCGGTTTTGACATCCATCTGCCAAATTTCATAATCGAAAAATACAGCAATCGCTAGAAGAATCCGAATGGACTTAAGCATTGCTACTGGAGAAAAGGTTTCATCATAGTCAATACCATGAATCTGTTTGTATCCTTTTGCTACCAGTCTTGCTTTATAGATGTAGGCATTTCCATCCTTGTCTGTCTTAATCTTGTAAACCCACTTGCAACCAATAGGTTTTACCCCATCAGGCAAGTCCACCAGGGTCCACACAGCATTTTCAGACATTGATTCCATTTCGGATTTCATGGCCTCAAGCCATTCATTTGAGTTGGGGCTCACCAAAGCTTGCTTGTAGGTAGAAGGTTCCTCATTCTCCAATAAGAAGATTTCAGAATCCTCAGTTAACAGAACTTCAACAAACTGTTTGTTTCTGATTCTGGCAGACCTACGTAGGGTATGAGCAACAATAGAAATGTTCTCTCCAACTTCTTGAAGATTTTTGCATGAATTAGATTCAAGTGGGACGATAGGAGTCTCGCTAGTCGAATTAGCTTGCTCTGACGCATGATTAATCGATTCATGCGCCCTCGCCTCTGATGTGGTGTTATTCCACATCCATTTGTTGCTCGTCTCGAATTTCTTTGAGAACCACTTTACTCCCACTTGGCTTTCTAGAGAGGAATTCCTTTTCTAGAAAGACACCATCGCGAGCAACAAACACTTTGTTATCTTCGCGAGTGTAGAAGTAATACCCCATTGTTTCTTTTGGATAACCCACAAAGAAACATTTGTCTGATTTAGGTTGTAGTTTATCGCCTTGTAAACGCTTTACATAGGCTTCACATCCCCAAATCTTGAGATAAGACAACTTTGGAACTTTTCCAGTCCATAACTCATATGGTGTTGTCTCAACTGCTTTGGATGGGCTTCTGTTTAGTATGTTCGCAGCTGCTCCTAATGCATATCCCCAGAATGATATGTGAAGATCAGTAAAGCTCATCATGGACAGAACCATATCTAGTAAGGTCCTATTCCTCCTTTCTGACACCCCATTTAACTGTGGCGTCCCTGGAGGAGTTAACTGTGAAATTATTCCACAATTAATTAGATGTTCATCAAATTCTTGGGTTAAATATTCACCACCACGATCAGATCATAATGCCTTGATTATTTTCCCAAGTTGGTTTTGTACCTCATTCTAGAATTCTTTGAACTTTTCAAAGGCTTCCAACTTCTGCTTCATTAAGTAAACATATCCAAATCTACTTAAATCATCAGTAAAAGTAACGAAGTATCTATATTGACCCCTAGATTTTGAACTCATTGGTCCACATACATCCGTATGTATGAGTCCCAAAAGGTCACTTGCTCTTTCACCTACACCCGTAAAGGGTGACTTAGTCATTTTACCAAGCAAGCATGACTCACAATTTTCAAATGATTCATAATCAAAGGAAGAAAGGTAAACTTGCGAATTATAAAATATTCCCCCTAGGTTGTTGTTGTTAACAGGTCTCTTTTATGTGTTATCATTTTTTAATTATAAAATATTAGTATCATTGTATGATACAAGGAAATAAACACTATACTTTATGCTTCAAAAAAAAACAAAAAGCAAATAAAAACCCACTTCTCTGCCCAGAAGAGTAGTTTCACTCCAAACCCTTGAATTTCCATTGTTCTCACTTCTCAGGGTTGGTTCATTACCATAGTTGAAGGCCATTGTTTCTCATGGTGTTGCCACGCACTATCGTTCTATTTGCAAGGTCTTCGTCCCCACCTCCGTTGTATAGAGCGATTATGAATGGGTGTTTCGTTCAATCGTTTCTCCTTTTGCGTGTTTGTTGTACGAAGCGACCTGCGACCACGACCAATGTCGTCTTTCGGCGCAACTCACCACCATCTACTCTCGTTGTTTTGATATGGAATTGTCTTGGCTCTCATTTGTTGAATCTATGCAATATCATTTGAAAAGGTTTGCCCACTTTCTCTCTCTTAGGGTTTCATTTTTTTGTCAAATATCCATCTAATTGTTCTTGATTTCAGTTTTGTTGGTAAGTTCAAGATCGTAAAGTAGGAGATATATCCGATGGTGATATGAAGAGGTTTATTGTGAATTGTGATTGCAATTGTGATTATGCAGATTGTTTGATGAAGAAATCGTAATCATTTAAAGCTGAATTCAACAAAGAAATTAAGCAATTCAAGTTTAAGAGAGATGCAGGTTCGATAATATTAACATTGATCGGTTAATTAGATTGATTAGCATAATTGCTACTATTATTACTCTTTTAACTTGCTCCAATTTTTTACTTTTTTTTGGTTTAAAGTTTTGATTAATGGTGGATCAGTGAATATTGCATTGTTGATTTTGATGTAATTTGTTCTCAAAGTGGTAAAATTGGTGACGTGAATGAATGGGTTTAATACAATTTTGATTTTAGAATGTCCACTAGATTGAGTAGTAATTTGGTGAACATTAGACAAAAGTTTGATTATGTTTTATTGCTTTTTAAGTGCTAAATTGGTGAATTTGGAGTAATGAGTCTGAAAAAGATTTGATTTATTAGCATTAATTTGGTGACTTTTGTAAATGGGTTTGATTAGTTTCAGTTTCTAAGTGTTAAATTTGTTAATTTGGAATTTTGAATAATTGGGTTTAATCAAATTTTGTTTCTTATTTATGAATGAGTTTGGTAAATTTGGTTGATTTCTTCCAAGTAGTAATCTCACTAATATGGTGAATTGGAATCATAGCTGATTAGATTTGGCTTTTAAGTGGTGAATTTGAAATCATGATCTTAATAAATTTTGGTCCATGGATAATCAAGGAATTTTGCATAATGGGCTAGCCAAAAGGCTTTGATTAGTTGGTTTGAAATGGTAAATTATTGATATAAGATTGATCAAATTTTGGGTTTGAGCTCTAACGGATGAAATTAGATTATTGAGTTAGTCTAAATTAAATTTTAGTAAGGATTAAGTTTATTACAATTATAATCATTTATATTTCCTCATTCTTTGACCTGCAATTGTAACGAGAGTTGTCCCATGAAATTGTGGTTAAGCTTGTGAATGTGATAAAGCTTGCAGGTTTTTACTAATGACATCAACTCACGGTGAAAAAGCATGTGTTTAAGGTGATAACCTGCTTAAGTTATATTTTTTTCAAGTGTCGGGGGTTGATGTTTGATTTATTAGCATGTTCAATAAAGAGATAGTAGGTTGTTGTTAATAAGTTGTCGCACATTT
Organism: Chenopodium quinoa; assembly: GCF_001683475.1. Lineage (NCBI taxonomy): Eukaryota > Viridiplantae > Streptophyta > Magnoliopsida > Caryophyllales > Amaranthaceae > Chenopodium > Chenopodium quinoa. Next base: position 1,431,422 of record NW_018744560.1, on the reverse strand, counting down.
GTTGGTATATAGAGTTTAGCTCTAAGATTTACTAGTTGTAAGCTTGTTATGTTTTAGAACATTAGTCATTTAGCTTAAGCTTTATAATTAGTACAGTAGTTTAAAAAGCTAAGTTGTAATTCATTTTTGTAATAATACACTACTTTCGTTTTCTCTCTCCTCTCTTTCTCTCTTCCTTCCACGATACTGATTGAAGCAAGCTACTTCCATGGCTTCTCTTCACTTCCTCCATGACTTTCTTCCACCATAAACGTTTATTTTAACATGGTATCAGAGCGGGAACGATCCTAGTTCCATTTTTCGCACAATTTTGTTCAATTAAAATCCCCAAATTTCTAGGGTTCTTCAAATTTTTCACTCTTTATTGTTCGAATTTGAACAATTAGTCACAAATTGTATAAGGGATGCTTGTTTGACCTTCTGTATTTGTGAGATTTCGACCAATTTCTGGCAAATTTGATCAATTTTTGGTGGTTTTATGGATGTTTCGTTCTTGAAGTTTTTTCGATCGAATTACGGGTTTGCAAGTTTAGGTTATTAGAACTTCATTCTGATTGGTTTGAAGAATTTAGATCGCTCAGATTTCGCTCAAATTTCTGGGATTAGAAATTGGATTGAAGTCTCTGGGTTTTGCCGCCCAAATTACAGTGAAGCAATCAGTGAAGTTTAGTTTCTGGGTTCTTTGTTCTCATTGTTGGGTTTTTCGATATTCTTGTTGGTGAAGTTCGTAGCCACCGCCGTCGTTGCTGTCAAGATTGCTGTTGGTGTTTGCCCTTTCTTTTCTTCGGTGGTGATTGAAGGAAGTTGGGTGTGTTCTGGTTCAATATTACTTCCCATATTCTTGATTGACTTGAGGATTTCTGCTTAATTCTGGTATATTTCTTATATTTTCAATCCTTGTTTGGTGATTGGTATACTGTTTCTTGGTGTATATTGATTGATTGGAGGTGTAGTCAGATTTTGTTGATGTTATTGTGGATATTCTTGTTACTATTGGATTTGAGTTGTTCTTGATTGAATGTTGACTTGAAGTGTGTATTGTGTTTTTGGATGTTGATGATGAATATTGGTTAGTTGAAGTCTGTTGGATTTTTGGGTTAATTGTTGGTTGAGTTTTGAATTGAAGTTTGGGTTGTATTGGTAATTGATATATTTTATGATGTTGATATTGTGCTGATAGTTGATGGGTGATGTTGAGAGTTCTTTGGTTGTTTCCTTCCCAAACACATTCTTTCGTCTCTTTCTTTTTCCCCTTCTTCCTCAAATTGTAAAGTTTGTTCTTTTTGGATTATTAATCAAATTGCCGAGGTTAAATTTCCAGAGAGTTTGATTGATATCCATTCTTTTCTTGCCTTCTTTTGAGGCTTTTCTCTGATGATCCTTAGTGATCTATTTTGACCCATAGTGGTCCTTTTTGCCCATAGTGGCTTGTTAGTTGCCCACAGAGGCTTTGATATGACCCATAGTTGGTCATTTGCCCATAGTGGCTTGTTGATTGCCCATAGTGGCTTATTTGATGATCCATTGAGATCAGTTTTTCAGATCCATAGTTGGTCATTTTGTTTTGCCCATAGTGGCTTTCTTTTGTGATCCATAGTGATCAAATTTTATGACCCAATAGATGGTCATTTTCAAGACCCATAGTGGTCAGTTTTGTTGTGGCCAAAAGGTTAGTTTTGTGATCCTTTGTGATCAGTTTTGGTGAGACCCATTGAGGCTCATTTCTTCAAAGACCCGAAGAGGTCAAATTTTCAGATCCTTTGTGATCACTTTCTTCTCTTTTTCAGTTTCCAAACACATTCTCTTCCAGATTCATTCTCCTCTTATTTTCCATTTACATTGGAACTATAGTGTATGTGTTGTTATATGGGTGGAGATTGGCTTGGTTGATGGTTCATAGGTGTATCGTGAGATTGGTGGTCACACAGTTGGTGTATTTGGAAAGTTTGGTTGTTTATGGCTGGTTTGGAGGATTGATATGGTTTGGTCATCTATTAAATCAATTTGATGGTCTATTGTGATATATGGTGGCGTTTGTATATTGTGGTGATGACGTTGTTTGGTTAGTTCCAAATACGACTGATTTGGAATACATTAGTGTGTTTTGTGGGAGTTGGTACTTGTGCAATTATGGTGATATGAAGGTTGAGGTTTCAGCAAATTTATGGTTTCAGTTGGCATCGATATTGGCATCTCTTCAGCAAAATACATATTCTTGGATGTTGCTTATGAGTTGATGACGATGATTAGCTTCAGTTACATGGGATTGTATACATTGCATCTTTGATTGTGGCTTTGCTTTCTTCCTTGCTTTCTTTGCATTTTATTCCCCTCCTGTTAGCTTCTTCAAACTAAAAATGGTTAACCATTTTCAGTTTGAGGGGGGGTGTTGGTATATAGAGTTTAGCTCTAAGATTTAATAGTTGTAAGCTTGTTATGTTTTAGAACATTAGTCATTTAGCTTAAGCTTTATAATTAGTACAGTAGTATAAAAATCTAAGTTGTAATTCATTTTTGTAATAATACACTACTTTCCTTTTCTCTCTCCTCTCTTTCTCTCTTCCTTCCACGATATTGATTGAAGCAAGCTACTTCCATGGCTTCTCTTCACTTCCTCCATGACTTTCTTCCACCATAAACGTGTATTTTAACAACATTCGATTATTAGTGCTCTGGTGGTTGTAAACAACCATGTGATTAGAGAGATTTTCGCTTTGCCTCTCTTTAAGAATCGTTACTTTGATTGGAGGTTATACTTTTTTCTCTCAACTCATATATGTTTCTATAAATGGAGGGTTATGTTTTTTTTTTAGTATTTTGATCTTTTATTATCTGATTTTGTTGTTTTCGAGTGGTTTATATTGGAATTTATGGTGAACTTTTACATATTTTGAGAATTTTTTTTATTGTTGTTAGTGGTAATATTATGGTGCATTTTGATTTGATTGAATCTACTTTGATATAGATTACTTAGACAGCCAAGAGGTTCGGTTCAGTGTTATGTATCTAAAGGTTGTATTTTGATTGTTTTGAATAATTGAGGTTGAAGGGGGGGTATTTATGTATTAGTCTATTTTGCACCATGTAAATAGTGTTCATGGATTTTTGTATGTGAAAATGGGAAAATATTGTTTCTGCCATGTTTAATAGTGGTAAGAAAAATTCGATCGAGGGAAAGATAGATTCAATCGAGGAATTAATAAGTTCAAAATGCAAGTAGTAAGCTATGGAGGATGAGGCAGAAGAGACATGTTGCTGAATCACTTGTTGTGGCTTTTTGTTGTTGATATTAAGTTTTTTTGTTACAAGAATTAAGCCTTGTTTTTAAATTGTTTTCAATTGTGTATAGGAGGATGATGAGCTGTTCAAGAAACTCGGTCAAGGAAGTTGATGAATGAAGGGGCTAAAGAAATTATCAAGAATATGTTGGATTCACTTTTTATAAAATAAGACAGTTGTTGGTTATGGTTGGTTGTAAATTATTTATATAAGCTCATATATACAGTACTTGTAAATTGTGTAAACAATTTTCTTGTATACTTGTAAATTTTAATAATAAGTTTATATATAATTTATTCTTATTATACTATTTATTCTCCATTTTAGTACAGTAATTATAAAATAATAAATAAATCATCAAAATTTATATTATTAAAAAAAAAAGTTAAAAGAGACATGTTGTCTTTCAAAGCAGGTCTCTTTGATGGCGTCAAAGAGACCTGTTATGTTCAATAACTGGTCTCTTTCCCTTTATGAATATAAAAGGTAACATGCAAAGAGACCTGTTGGCTTACATAACAGGTCTCTTTGGCTCAATTAAAGAAACCTGTTGACTTGAACAGGGTTCTTTATCAAAGAGACCTGTGAGCTAGAGACCTCCTCTAAACAGGTCTCTTACGCCTCTTATAACAGGTCTCTTTGGCCTTTTTTGTAGTAGTGTTCGTCGTTCGCATCCGTCAAACTCCGGATCAGCTCCTCCTGTTTCAACTCTACTGCTTTAATCTTAAACTCACACATATAATTAGCATATTCAGCAGAGTTGAGGTTTTCAAGGGCCCTCCGTTTGGCGTAATTTACCTCTTCCTATTTCCGCCTGAAGGGGCCCCGGAGGCCATCCACTCTCAGCATCACCTGAGAAAAGAGCAGCCGGATTATGATAAGCTTAGTTCAAATAAAGGAAAAGTATTGGGGTTTTGGGATTTTTTACCTCAGCCAGTTGGCCCATTATCCGGTCGAAGTCCACCATATGCAGGTCAGGTATGGAGTTCTTCTCCGACCGGGTAAGGGTTCTCACCATCCGTTTGGCGAAACCCGCAAGATTCGGCTCGTCGGATGTCAGATCTGCACCAAAAGTAGTACTCTGTGAGTAAGAGGCAGCATAGGTGGCACTCATCCGTTGCCGGCTGCTGACTGAACCCTCAGAGGGGTCTACCTTAGTCTTGACTCTCATAAAGTCAAGTGGCCAAGGTATTTCAATCTTTCCCTTACCTTGGGTATCCGGATGGGGCACAGGCTTCTGCTCCTCCCCAGTTGTTGCCGCACCGTCTGCAACATTAGGTGGCTCGCCACCCTTCGATGCCGTCGAGGCATCCAGCGCTTTCTGCTGAGAGCGTTCTGAGCTTTCGCTCAAAATCTTCATCGCAGCAGGCGATTTGCCTCCAGTCGTTGGACGACCGGATTGGGAAGAAGAATGTGTTTGGGGAGGGGGATCCTTCCTAGCGGCCTTTGCAGCCGGAGCTTTCTCCAGATTATCTCCTTACCTTTTGAGAAGCTTGGAGAAGGATCGTGGAATTAAGTATACCCAGCCGACAAATTTTAAAAAAAAATGTATACACATAAAAAGTCAGGCGGTCTTACCCCGTTTTTTTAGAGTCCTTGCCTTCGACGGCTGCCTTCTTGGCGAGTGCAGCCTCTTTGCGCAGCAGCGCCGCCGACTTAGCCGGTGTCTTTGCCGGGTTGACCATTTTCAAGGTGTCGGATCGGCTGCATGAACAGAATTCGAAGTTAGAAGAAATTATGGCAAGTTTGCAATAAAAATAAAAATAACAAACGTTCCGGATGTAAGGTATTCTACCCTTGGGAAACATGGTACTTAGCCCGCAGGCGGACAAGAAGCACTCGTCCTTGAAGAAGTCCGGATAGGGGATCCAGTTCTTGGGAACTATAATGTGAGTCCCATCCCCCATGGGCTCGGTTGTTGTTTCAAAAAATCCCGGCTCTATTATTTTCTCCCGGGCCTTAGTAGATAGCATCGGGAGAGGGCACTTCCTGCCTAGAAGAGCCGGCTCAGTGTTGTACCGGCGCAGTGTCCGGTTATGTCTCAAAGTTGGGGAAGAAATCAAGTAAAACTTGTCTTTCCACTCGGACCATTTGGACACCTTGTCCAAAGTCATCAAATATTGGGGCAAGGTAGTCAGAGTATACCATGCCCTATGGCCGCCTGGGGCCTTGCTCAAATAATGCATGTGAGCGAAGGCAGAGAAGCTTGGATTTATATTCTGGAGCTCGCAGGCGGCGATGTAACTAAGAATATTCACCCATGAATTGGGGGTGAGCTACCAAACCCCTACATCGTACCCCTTTAGGATTTTCCTAATCCCGGGGTGGAGGGGGAACCGGAGGCCGGCTTTAATGACCGCCTCGTAGCAGACGAAGTAATGGTCTGCATTATCAATATCATCACTCTAGGCCATTACAACGTCAGCCGGTGGAACGATGATGTCCCAGCCCCTTCCAAAGGGGTGCTTTTCCTTAAAAGCCCTAAAGCCGCTCTTAAGTAGGGCGATGTTACCTGGCAGCATCCTAGTCCGTTTGGGGTTGGGTAGGTCGGCGACCTTAGGCGGCTGATGATAGTCAGCCGCAAAGTTATCTTGGTCAGAGCTTGAAGATCCGGCCCTTGACCCTTCGCCGGCCTCAGCATCGCCGACTTCATTAGAGGAGGCGGATCCCTCGCCATCTACCTCTCGTACCCCCGAGCTCCCGGAAGTAGAGGGAGCCTCTTCATCAGAACCACTCTCCTCTAAATCCCTCTTTTCCCCGTCCGAAACAACCTCGTCGGCTGGCACTTCTATAGGGCGCCGGCTCCTAGACCTTCTGGCCGTTTGTTTCGTTCTGGCCATTGTGTCCTGCACAAACACAGAGAGGGAGGAATTCGGAGATGAGCATATCGGTTCCGACAGTCCAGAAAAGGCACCCCCTGTTCTAGACTCAGCCGTTCCGGGGGACCGGCTGAGTGTCCTAGGCAGTGCCGAGTGAGTGGATTGAGAACTCATCTATATTTTCTAAAAAACTATGTATACGTGCGGAGAAAGAATTGTATACAAGTTGAAAAAGAGGAAAGCTAAAATGGTACAGGCAGTTACCTTACTTTTACTCTGAAAAATTTGAAAACCGCTACAACCGGTAAACCGGGTGTTGAACTTCTAGCACACGGAAGCTTGAAACTGCTTTGATGTAGACGGAGGCAGAGAATCTCTCTCTAGAATCTCTCTTTTTCTCTCTCTAAAAAGTCAAATGTGAATAAGGTGAAGAAAAAAGGGGAGGTAAACTTCTATTTATAGAAGGTGAAAACGGGGGAAATCCTTGTTTGAAATTCAAATTTTACTACCCGTTACCGTTCACCTTTGATAGGTGGACACGTGTCACAGGCCTCACGTGATATGCACGTGAGCCCTGTAAAAATACTCTAAACACATGGACCAATGAGAGGAGGCCACGTGTCAAGTTCAGGATGGCCCACGTGGCTTAATATCCTCTTGAAACATGGCCCCTTGGATACATCCCTGAAATGGCGGCCTTCAAGGGCCCAAATCCCAAGAAGCGCCGTAAAACGACGCAACCCATTGAAATCTAGGTCAAGTAACCTAGATAGGGGCACGTTCTCCAATGACCCTATAAATAGGGAGATATTTCCCCATTTTGGGGACACATTCAATCATTTATTACACCTACATTATCTCACATCAGAGAAACACCTGAGCTTGGAATCCAAGCAGATCCCCACCTAAATTTCCGCATTCTTTACTCTCTTTCAAGTTACTAACTTGATCGTCGGAGGCGGAGCTCCAACCACCCGGAGCCTCCGTTGTTTTGCAGGTACAACTCAGCCGGATCAAACTTCGTGACGTAACTCTCCCGAGGGACAAAATCACCCAAAACATATCTCAATACAATCGTTAAAGATGTCATCAATTCAAATATAGGTTAGCCTGCAAATTAAAAGTTTTAAAGCAAAGAATTATAAAATACAACATTTTTGGAACATATTGCTTCTTCAACTTATTAGTTACAGCTTGAAAAATAATTCAAAGCTCATGATTTCCACCCATTTGAGATTCGTTTCCACTTCTAAAGTTTCGAAAGATGAAACACCGTCCTACTTCATAACTTCTTCTAACACCATCTTCTCTTTGTTATTCATTTTTTGCTCCCTTTATTCATCTTTAACCATGCATTTGCAAATTCCAAGATTAGCATTGATGCCCTAAAGAAGTTTTCCAAATTATAGAAGTACTATAACGATAAGCTACTTATCGACATCATTTACTTTGATTGTATCTTTTCTTTTCGCTTCAAATTTTTTGTCTTTCTTTTCTTGAAAAGGAAATTATCAAACTCTTTCTTCGTTAGACACTTATAAGAATGTTTTGTAGAATAAGTGGTAGAATTCACATTACTATCGTCATTCTCAATTATCATTGGCCGACTTGCAATCTCATCATCCTTTTTTTTTCTTTTAGATAGAAAGAAGCACGAATATGATTAGGTCTATGATCTCTCAAAACTAAGACCTAATCTATCAAATTGGAAATTTAATTTCTCAAATAAGGTTTATCTGTTGAAGCCTATATATCACATTACCTGCCAAGTGATGTAATACCCCGAATTTTTGAAAAATATTTTCTTAAATATTTGTATTCAATTATAAGCCAAAATTAATTTTAAATTTTAGCGCTAAAAATAAGTATATATTATTTAAGCAATTAATTATTTAAGTATTTTAAAATCAATAATAATAATTAATAATCTTGATCGGTTCATCTTTTATTTTTTCTTAATTATTTTTTATTCAATTATTTGAATTGGGAGCCAAAATTAATTTTAAATTTTAGCGCTAAAAATAAGTATCTAATTATTTGAACAACTAATTATTTAATTATTTTAAACTCAATAACAATAATTAATAATCTTGATCGGTTCATTTTTATTTTTTCTTAATTATTTTTATTCAGTTATTTGAATAAGGAGCCGAAATTAATTTTAAATTTTGGCGTAAAAAATAATTATCTAATTAGTTGAAAAAATAATTATTTAAGTATTTAAAATCAATAATAATAATGAATAATCTTGGTCGGTTCATATTTTATTTTCTAGATTTATGTGGTATGGAATTTATATTAATGATTTACAACTATTTTAGTTTGATATTGTCTAATATATTTTAGCTTGATTTAATTATCAAATCATTTATTTTAAACTATGATTTTCAAAAAATAAATAAATAAATGTTGGTCGTGAGTTTCAACATGGCTTACTTATCTCATGGCTTTATCTTATTTAACCTTAAGTATTAAATCCCCTAGTTTATCTTACTTTCTTTCTTCCCTAACCAAATTAGCACCTATCTTATTTTCACCTCAAATCTTTTTCATTAGATTTTTCAACATGAATTAACCTAGACCAATTTTTACTCCAATTCATTTAACAGACTTAAATTTATCATATTCTTATGGTAATTTAATTCCTCCGTGAACTCTATCTTACTACCCCTTAAACACTATAAATAGACCCTTAATTCCTGTCATTTACTCACAATGAAAAAAAAAATCAAATTATCTCCTCCCTTTAATACCTTAACTCGCATTCTCCTTCTTCCTCTATTCCTTTCTTATTTGCTCAAATAAACACCGCAGTCACACTACCATTTCTACCGTCAACTGCCACCTTTTTGCCGTCTCCCTACTATCTTGCTGCTACCACTCTATTGCTGTCGTGACTTGCTGCTAGAAGATGCAATAGCACCTTCATTATTTCCTAGCTTCAATCTCTTTTTTTGCTGCAAGAATCTTAGCTTTATAAAAAAATTTAAAAAAATTGATACTTTGCTTTCCTTAATAACTTTATCATCGTCGGTATTACTATTAACATTTACTTTACCAATTGTTAACTGTAGACACCTAAAAATGTCTCCCCAAAACCAAACCCGGTGATGAACAACCTTTCACCACCATTATTGGTCGGGTTGAGTATTTAATCTTGAAGTGCTTAAATCCATATTTCCATTTCATAAAAAAACCCAATTCCTATCCCATTTCCCCAAACCATAACTTATTTTCCTCTTTTCGTGCCTTTAAACCCAAAATAATTCATTTTGTGTCCTTTCAAATCATTCATTTCGTGTCCTTTTTATAAAAACATTTATTCCAGTTTATTTTGGTCCATAATCTGGGTCCAATGATTGAATATTTGTATGGGGATTGAAAAGAACTTTCCAACGATATATTATAAGCCCAAATCCGAGTTATAACGAATAAGTTATGACCAAAATATTAAACTAAGCCAAAACCGAACCTAAGCCCACCTTACCTACGACCCAATGATCATGTGGACGGTCCAAATTATTTAATCCCATTCCTAAACTAATTAGGATTAATTATAAGCTTCTATAAGTTTCTAAAATATCTTAATTATCCTTTTTAAAAAGATAAGATTAAAGAGTTTGAAATTGAATAAAATTTTTCTTTTTGAAAATCCTATTTCTATCCGAATTGAAAGACGTTCAAATATAGTTAGATATAATTTTCGTGCCTCACATTATTTATCCAAATTTTATATTTTTGGATATCCCTTGAAATTAACTTTCCAATGATATATTATAATATCAATTCCGAGCTATAACGGAAAAGATATGAATAAAATATCAAACTCTATCCAAAACTGACACCGTCTCACTATTTCGACCCTATATTTTATTCAACAAAATATTTTAACCTGATTCTAATTGGATTAGAAATTAGACTTCAAGAGCTTTCCAACGATATCTTACTTATCTTATTCCAATTTCTGGATCAAAAGATATGATAAAAACAAAAACGCAAAAATTGCAGTCTATCGAGTTTTATTCCGATTTAATTCGGATCTTATCTTGTTTTTTCGACCCTTCTCTATAAATAGAGGTCATATCTCCCCTTTTTTTTAAATCATCAACAAGTTTGATCACAAATTCATTCTCTTCTCCCTCTTTATCCTAAACACTAGCCTCCCCATTCTTTCAATATACCTTCCTTTAAGCACTCCAAGGAGTCCATACGTACAACACCCAAAGTTCTATACTTAAACGAAGGCGTGAAAGGTATAACTAACTGAGGGTTTGGAACAAATCAACTTTAATTTTTATTTAATTTAATTGTTTCAATTTGATTATATTTATTGAAGTTACTAACAATTTATTAATGATGTACCAATTCAAGGAAACGCGGAAAGTGAGTAATTAATCACTTAATTACTCTTATTTTTATTCTTGTTGCTAGTATCATGATTAGGTTTATTATTTGATTTGACTAACGCTATTATTGTTGAATTGCTTCCAGTATTAATGTTGATTTTTATTATATTTGTTGATCACCATATTTCATGTTTAAAGGGAATATGTAATTGAAAATCACGCCTAATAAGATAATTTGGACAACCGGTTTAGGATCCTTTTTAATCTTGTTATTAATTCAAGTGATCACTAATATTTAGAATTATATGTTGCATTGATATTCAACTAATTTATCCTAATAATAGTTTGGAGAAAATTGAATCTTTGTATGCCTTTGAGATCGCAGGAATCACTTTTCACAATAAGAATCGAGTAGAGGCCAATACGGGTGAATGTGACTCCATGACTCACTTCGTATTATCATCCCTGATCCTCCTTTTGTGGTTCCGAACCATATGGAGTTAGTAATCTCATGGATTATGAATGGGGTGTAACCTTCACGGGTCAATCATTGTTGCTTCCGTTGTCCCTTATTCGTGGTTACCTTAAATGATCCGTGAACGGTTTACAAGTTCCTTACAAACTTGTTGGCGGCTCCCTACTTTCCTTGTCTCTAATCGTATTATGTCAATTCCTTCTTCCTATTAGTGCCAAGCATATTCACAACATGCTTTAACGTAGGCGCACTTCGAACGACGCCTACAATTTGGCGACTCCACTTGGGAGGATTCTTGGTTATTTATCGATTTGAGTGATTGGTATTTAATTGAGATGAGTGGATGAGACTTGAAAGATTCTTAAATTTTATTCCTGCAATTTAATTGGCATTGTCACATATGCATATGCAATTTTAGGTTACCTATTTTTCAACAATAGTACGTGTTCTACGTATGTGGCTAGCCCGAGGGATTTAAGCTCTATCAACCCGAAAACGTTCATGACAATAAGGGTTCATCCGAGTTTTTAAATCCACCCAAACCATGGAGTCGAGTTCGATTTCATCACGAACTCGCGGAGCCGCCCGTTGGCATTGACAAGCTAAAGTCGTATCACCCAATCAAAAGTAATTCCTAAATCCTCTAACTAATGCAGATAGGGAAGTAGGGTCGAATCCACAGGGAAACTGGTCTTTCTATTCATAATTAATTATTATAATCTAAATTATTAAGGAACCAAATTATTATTGTAAAAGGAAACTAAACTACTAAGAGTAAAAGTGGGAAGGAATAAAAGTAGGAGGGAAATCAATAAAATAAAAGCCTAGGGCATAGGTTCACCAATAAACAATATTCCAGGGTAAAACATAACAATCAATCATCAATGCATCAATTGATCAGATCATAAAGGGCTTTTGCTACGTATTACAATCACAGGTTAATTTACCGGTATTAAATCTCATCTCTCGAATCTCGACTTAACCATTTATAAATTAACCTGCCTATTGAAACTAGACCTAAACATCAATTCTCATCTCTCGAATCTCGAATCAATATTGTCAAACTCATGCATAAAAGATCAGGCCTAATCTAGTCACAGAACATTAAATCAATCAATAGAAAACTAATTTAGCATTGATAATAAAAAACAATAAATTACCCTTCATATTATTTATGGATTCCCACAAAACCCTAAAGAAAACTACTCACACATAATTAAATATAAAATAAACAAAGCAATTAAAGGAGACATGATAAAAGAAATAAAATAAGTAACTGAGATTAAAGTAGAAGAAATTGTTAGCAAAGTAATCAGAATTAAGGGGTTGAATTAAGAACAAAGTTGTAGAGAGAGAAACTAATCTAAAGCTAAGTAGAGAGAGAAAGTCTAAGAGAAGAAGTACTAAGCAAAAGTATTAAAATCATACTTAAAGAACAATCTAAAATTACTCCTAATTGGAAACTAAGAAATCGCCGAAGATGTCTCCCCAGAAACACGCGCCCGATCGGGAAAAGGGCCGCCCGATCGGGCCCGCCTTTTTTTTTGCACATCTTCTGATAGCCGCGCCCGATCGAGCCAATGCTCACTCGATCGGGCCCGACTTCTCCTTGAAGCTTGGAACTTCGATTGGGCTTACTCCTTAGCCCAATTAAGATATCCACCTAGGGTCTCTAATACTCGGTCCAACGCTCGTATTCCACAAGTTGAGCCCTTAATCACCGACTTGATGACTCTAACCGGCCTTGGGCTTTAAAAATGGCCGTGCTCCTCCAATTTCCGTAGTTGCTACATGAAAACCCGGGAAAATGCTCCAAAAGTGCAATTTCCTACAAAACTCAACCAAAACTACGAAAACACTAGAAAACACTAGAAAACACCAATTAGTAATAAAAGTGGCTCTAAAGAGATAAAAACACTACTAATTATGACCAAGAGACGGGGGTAAAATACTATATAAATTAGACACATCAAACTCCCCCAAGCCAAACCTTTGCTTGTCCCTAAGCAAAGAGCTCATCAATGAACATATAAAATATGCCTCACCCCAAGGAATCAAAATCAAGCACAAACGATTCAAGGCAAATCTAATAAACATGCTTCAATGTCAATCAATCTCATTCATCTAATCACTCTTCCTCACCAACAATTGTCAAGTAGAGAAAACCACATGAGCATATAGAATTCAAGACTAGTGCTCACACACTCAACTCTCATTTATATATGTGGCGAGTAAAAGATGTACTCGATCGCTCTCCATCCCAACCCCTTTAATGTGAACAATTCCCTCCCAACTCACACTCTCGTGTGTTTAAAAAGATATACACTCAACCTACTAGTCGACTCGAAATATGTCAGATCATAACTTGCATTGATAAACAACACTTTTACATTCATACAACTCTATGCACAACGGTCGGAAGGTCTTTAAAGCTTGTAATGTAAGGCTAGGGTAAAGGGTAGGAAACATTTAGGAAAATGTGGGAGAAAATTCATGCTTAAGGGAGACATATCCTAACAAAACCCAAGGTCAAAATAAACAATGACCAAATCATCTCCAATCATAACTGAACTTCACAAAAGTTCACCAAACAATCTCATACATAACAACAATCCCAACACTTACACATTCACTCACAAAAATATGATAATAAAGAATTAGAGTGAAATAAAACAAACTTTGAACTCATTCTTTTTTTTTCTTGAGCAACCTTCACATAGAAAATTTGAATATTTGAAACAATTTTTTTTTTTCTCTTTCTTTTCTTTTTATCTCACATTGGAAATTTTTTTCATTCTTGATCAACAAACTATCAACATTTTTTCCAACCACAAAATCAAAAGAACAAACACTCTTCTTTTATTCCCACATTGTGCAATTGATATGCACACCACAATTCCCTCACCTCACCAACTAATAGCTCCCCCAAGCCAAGCTTGATACTAGTAACCAATGGGGCTCATATAGGCTTGTAATGTGGCTAAATAATTAATAAAAGGACAAAACCAACAACATGGGTAGCAAGAAGGGAACAAATGTATCTAATATCGTCTGAAGGCTACCTAAAAGAACAAATGCCTTCGTCCTCCTCAATGTGCATAATATTGAGCCATACAAACATTACTCATAGTTGAAAACCAATACTAAAATTTATTGACATACCAAGAACTATCACACAATTCCTTATTAATCAACTAGTCAAGCACTATATTCACAAATAGTTGGGAAAAATTGACGTATGTTTAGGCATCCGAACAATCAAACTTCAAATCATGATCAACAAATTCATAATGCTCATTATAATAGACCAAGAATCAAAACAATAATTTTCAAGTATGGGGCACAGGGAGGCATGATTTACAATTCATTGGAATGTATTTTTGATTTTTTTATTTTTCAATTTTTTTTTGTATTTTTCATAAAAGAAAGCAATAAAAACTACACTAGAAAGCAATTAAATAGAGAAAAGAGAGAAAGAGTTACCATATGTACAAGATCATCTTCCCCCAAGCCAAATCAAACAATGCCCTCATTGACTTGGGGGTGTAGCTAGAAGTAGCTACTCCTCATCATCATCCTCATCCATCCTCGAGTAGCCACCTCCATGGCTAGAGTCGGCACCTCCATGTCTCGTACCAACGCCACCATAACCCGAACCACCTGCAAAGTAGTTAGGGTCCAAATTCCCCCCAATTCCACCAAAAGGAACATCGGCCCCTTAACCATGGACCGAAGAATAGTCCATATAACTACCATAGGCATTGGGGTTCGAATAGCCTCCTTGGGGGTATTGAAACCAATCGGGAACAAGAGCCTCGGGGGGAATAGCCCTCAGCGTGCATAGTCATCGTACATGGGGTATAAACCTCTCCCTAGGTTTCTCTCCACATACGCAACCCTTCTATATAGAGAACCTACTCTAGTGTCCAGGTTTTGCACCAAACCCTCTACTCGTCCTTGTCCCCACTCAATCCTATCGAGTTGGCTCCTAAAGGCCAAAAAGTCATATGGGGCATGAGGGTCAATGTTATAATCAACGGAAGAGGTAGGGATGCCATGTGTGTAGGGTTGGGGTGGTGGTTGGAATTGAGGTTGTGGGTGGGGTGGTGTATGATGAGCCGCTTGAGCCTCACCTTGACCATCTAACTCAAAAGTGTAGGAAGGCTTACCATTCTCAAATTTAGTCAAGGTGGGGTTGGGTATCTTAAAGGCTTGGTCTCTCCTACCCGACTCTCGGTGGATTATCCACCATGTCTCACCACCCATGGGTTGGATCCAGTTAAGGCCTTCTAGGTAATCAAGATCCATAAGGGTAGAACTCTATACTTTCCTATGGTCGGTCGGGGTGAAACCTAGATGTTTGACCGCAATGTGGGTAACCAACCCACCAAAATAGATAGGTGCCTTAGACCTACCCCCATCGGCCGCATTGGCCGCCCTTTGGATGTGTTGGTCTATCCTATGCGGTATGTTTAATTTTTCGGCGCTAGGAATCATATAGGAGGCCAACAACTCTAGCTCATCCCTCCTTACATTAGCCGGTTCATGCCTCCTAAAGATGGTGAGGCCAACAAACCGTTGCCAAAATTTTGTCACGGGATGTTGAATCCAAGTTCCCTTAGCATGTTGGAGGTTAGTTAAACCCTCCCCTGTGAGTTTTTTATAGACCACGACAATATGGTCTTGGGAAGGTTCAATGGGTTTATCCGATTTTAGCTCAAACAATTTACCAAATTTTTTCAAAGTCATTCGCACATCATTGTTAAGCAATCGAAATTGAACATGAGTAATCAAAACATTAGATTTAATCACATTAAAACTAGAAATAAATTACAAAGTCAAATAATCATAAGTGTCATAATGCATTTGAAAAAAGCCACTCATTCCAATACCCTTGAACAATTTTTCTATCGGTTTATCAATTCCAAATCTAGACAATGTAGGATGATGTACAAAGCGAGTAGAAATTACCTGCCTCTGAATGAGGTTAAGCATCCTAGCCCGTTGTTCGGTTGAGGTGATCACCACCTCGCTCCACCCCGGAATTTGGAGTTCCAGGTCAACCATTGGTTGTTGTTGTTGCCTCAAACTTTCACCCCTTTGTTTCCTAGATCTCTTGGAAGCCATTGGAGTAGGAATTTGATGAATTTGAAGCTTTCTCTCTCTTTGGGTTTTCACAAATATTGAGAGAAAGTGGGAAAAATTGTATGGAGAATGTAGAGGAAGGTGAGAGGATGAAGATTATGTGAAAATTTATGGGTTTTGATGGGAGAATTTGAGGGGATCTTGAGCAGAAAGTGAGTTTGAAGGTATGAAAAAGAAGTTATGTAAGTCGGCCTAATTTAGGCGCGCCCGATCGGGCAGAATTACGTGATTCTGGAAGTTGCTTTGCGTGCCCGATTGGGCGACCTCCGCCCGATTGGGCGCGAACTTGAAGTAATTTTTGCCATAACACTCGCCCGATCGGGCGAGATTCGCCCGACATTTCTTTTTCCTTTACTCGATTTCTCCAAAATTGCTCCCGATCGAGCGAATTTTCCTTGAATTTCCTTCCTCACTTGCGCGCCCGACCGGGCAAGCCTCGCCTGATCGGGCGAGTTAAAGCATCGAAATTTCTTCACTTGCGCGCCCGATCAGGACTCTTTGCCCGATCGAGCTAATTTTTGCTCGATTTCAAGCGTCACTTGCACGCCCGATTGGGCCCGTGCCCAGCTCGGAGTACACAAATTCTTCTACTTTTTCTCTTTAAATCTCCTTACTTGTTAAATCAATACCTGTACAAAAACACTTTGGAAAGGTAAAATTGCGCTCTCCTCACCTCTCTAAATAAAATAAAATAAAATAAAATAAAGGAAAGGAAAAGCTAGTCTAGAAAGCAAGAAATACAGGTTGCCTCCCGCAAAGCGCTGGTTTATCTAGGTCCCGCACGACCTTCTTACCAAGTTTAAAAATTAGGACCCATGGCCTACCACTTGTTCGGGTGGTTTCTTACCCGGTCGAGCGGTGATTAGACCACGATGTGGCTTCCTGACATACCCTGTGGGACGCCAATTAGGTGGATCCTCCGTGACTTGAACTGGGGGTTCTTTACTATCACACACTAGAGACCAATTTTCGACCGAAAGTTGCTTCATATTATCACTAGATTGAGCAATTGCAACTCGATCTGGCGGAAAACTTACTGTAGGCTCAATTTCCACAACTTGCTTGTTTATTTCCACCTTCTCATCTTCAAAGCCAAGACCGACAGTGTAGAGGGCTCTTTCTATTGCACCTTCCTTTTGCCATTTGTTTATTTCATCTGCAGAAGATGCAACACAAGATACCGCCTCCAAGGGATATTTTACAAGAGCTTGGGGCTTGTTAGAATAATTATGAACCACATTAACACTAAAACACTTCTCCTCTTTCATGGGGCTTTTAGGGGTATTTTTCAGATTAAAAGTGATTTTATCATCCCCTACTGATAGCGTCAATTTGCCACATTTCACATCTATAATTGCTCCTGCAGTATTAAGGAATGGTCTACCCAAAATAATTGGGGTTTGCATATCCTCATCCATATCAAGAACAAAAAAATCGACAGGTATATAAAATTTACCTACTTTAACAGGGACATCCTCTAAAACACGTAAGGGATATTTAAAAGAACAGTTGGCCATTTGTAGAGTAATATTAATAGCTTTTAATTTACCCAAGTTTAACTTGGAACACACAGACAATGACATGACACTAACGCTGGCACCCAAATCACATAATGCATTACCAATCATTAGATTGCCAATATGACAAGGGATAGAAAAACTACCCGGATCTTTCAGTTTAGGTGGAGATTAATTTTGAAGTACGGCACTACATTCTGCAGTGAAAGAGACTGTCTCTACCTCACTTATAGACCTTTTCTAGTCAATATTTCCTTCATGAATTTTGCATATGCAGGAATTTGTGTAATTAATTCAGTGAAGGGAACTGTTACCTGCAAATCTTTAACCATCTTCAGAAATTTACCAGACTGCTTATCCAAATTTGTTTTCAAGTGACGATTGGGGAATGGAAGTTTGATAACTGGCTTTGGAGCATTACTGTTCTTATCTAGAGGTGCTACCTTCCCTGGAGTCGTACCCTGCAATGTATTATCAGAAATATTAGTACTACTCTTAAGCCCTGCAGGGCTATTAGCTACATTGTCAGGTTTAATGGAATCAAGATTAGCATTATTCATTAAAACATGTTCATCATCTCTGGGCATAAGGGGCCCATCATAGTGTGAACCACTCCTTAAAGTAATTGCAAAAGCTTGATCCGTAGGCCTGGTTGGCTATGCTGGCAAGTGTCGACACCCATTTGTGTCTCCCCAAAATCAAACCCAGTGATGAATACCTTTCACGTCATTTGATTGTCGAACGAAGCAAAAGTGTGAAAAGTCTAGTGATGAGGATGTTTTTATTAAAATATCTCTTCTTTCTGTTTTTGAAAATATTTCTTTTCTTACCCTATTTTTGAAAAAAGTGCATTCCAGTTTAGTTTGATCCATGATATGGGTCCAATAATAGTGTATCTGTATGGGGCTTTAAAAGACCTTTCCAACGATATATTATAAGCCCAAGAGGAGACGGAGCTCCGGCGACTTCAAGCGACAGCAACAACACCAACGAACAGCAGCAAATAGCAGCAAAAATAAAAAAAATAAAAAAAGAAGAGAGAGAAAGAAAACAGAACCGCCGTGACACGGTGATGCAAGCCGCCTGACGGGAACAAACACCGAGCGCCGGTGAGATGCAGCCGATACACGGCAAACCGAGAAAAAGAAAAAAAAAATTCGAGCTTTTGGGTGAAAATCGGACGAGAAAGAGGATGAGCCAAAATGAGAAAAATGTTTGATATTTAAAACATAAAAATCCCGTGCAACGGACCCCGTTCCCACGTAACGGTCAGATTTTTCTGTGGTGCACAAACTTTGACCGGTCAAAGATGCCATTTGACTTTTTTTCAGCCACTAGATTCCCGCGCCACGGGATCCCCTTGTCGTGTCACGGGAAGTAGCTCCGCGTGACGGGGATCTGTACCGTGTCACGGGAATAATTTATCGTGACACGGTGGCTTTGCACAATTATTTGCGAATATTCCTGACATTTTGACTAAGGTTGCACGATTTTTTGCATAAATTGGACAGTTATTTTTTGCTGGAATTACGCAGAAAATTGTAATTGATACTTAAAGGGGACTAAAATTACCATTTTACCCCTAGCAAGCATCAAAGTCTATTTTTCTACATTTTAAGAACCTAATATGGTCGGATAATCGACTTAAAGGAGTGAATCATCTGTGGCCCACGTTCGGGGATAATCGAACCATCATACACTTACAAATTTCAGCAATCGTCGGCTTTCCTCAAGCATGGAAAGCGTTATCGGTGGATTTTTCTTCAAGTATAGAAAACCGCCAAGTCGGCTTTCCTCAAGCATGGAAAGCGTTATCGGTGGATTTTTCTTCAAGTATAGAAAACCGCCAAATTCCTTTGTCGGCTTTCCTCAAGCATGGAAAGCATTATCGGTGGATTTTTCTTCAAGTATAGAAAACCGCCAAATCCCTTTGTCGGCTTTCCTGAAGCATGGAAGGCATTATCGGTGGACTTCTTCCAGCATAGAATGACACCAAATTTGTTCGTCGACTTTCCTCGGTCATGGAAAGTATTATCCGGTAGCTTTCTTCAAGCTTAGAAAGCTACCAAGCTCTTCAGTCGGCTTTCCTCAAGCATGGAAAGCGTTTCAACAAATGTCACTCGGTGGATTCCTTCGAGCATAGGAAGCTACCAAACTCATTTGTCACCGATACACTGGTGCCAGATACGTATTTTATCCCTTTACTCTTTTATCTGTGGAATTAACATTTTTTTGCAGGTATCGGCGTATACAGAGTGATTTAGGATCGCAGAACGTCTTAAATCATTCTCCGTCCCTATCGGCTACTTTGACTATCGTTTTCGAAACTAACGTTTCTACAAACTCAAACCCGATGATGAACAACCTTTCACCGCCATTATTGGTCGGATTCAATATTTAATCCCGAGAGTGCTTAAAAAATGTATTTGATTAAATTCATATTTTTGAACAGTCCATGGATTAGTCTTGATGTTTGGTAAAAGCATAGTTTTAATTTCAGCCCAAACTTATTATTTAATTTTAGCCCAAACCTTTTTTATTTTATTGTTTTATTATTTGTTTTTGGCCAAAACCTTTTATTTATTTTTATTTACTTATTTTCTTATTTTAGACCAAATAATAATAAGTCAAAAAAGGCCCAAAATTATCAACCGGCACTTAAAATACCGAATGAAACTAGGGTTAAAAAATGTATTTAGACGGAAAAAATAGACTGGAAATTCTCGCGCCACGGCAGACTGCCACCGTGTCACGGGAATCCTTCCCGTCTGACGGTGGGATTTCCCGTGACACGGGAGGTCTGCTGTGACATGGGACATTCCGTGTCTTTTCTGCGTAAACCCTTAACGTGTTTTCTTTCCCGTTTTCTGAAAATTTCCCGCGTCACGCCAAAAATGTACCGTGTCACGGGAAAGTGTGCCGTCTGACGGTTGGACTTCCCGTGTCACGGTACAGTTTTCCGTTTCACGGGATATATTTTTTTAGGGTTTTTCTCATTTTAGGGTTCCGTGTGCTCCCTCAGCACATTTTCCCTATAAATACCCCCTCATTTCTGATGTACGGGGCACCGAGTAATTCTCTGATTTATTTTTCTCTCTTCTATGCTTTAGCCTAAACACTAGCCTACCCTTTTCTACTTCAAAATTCCGTCTTCAAGTACTCAAAGGAGTCCATACTTTACTCGTGGTTCTGTCCTTAAGCCAAGGCATGAAAGGTAGAACTGTTTGAGGGTTTGGCCCCAAATCAACTCTACTTTATTTAATTTAATTTAATCATCGTTTTATTATTTCCTTGAAGTTACTAACTCGTTTATTATTTTGTAGTCGCAAACAAACAGAATCAAAGTAAGGATCATGTTCTTTTTATTTCTATTATTTTTCTAACGATTTTATGTTATTGGAATTGTGATTAAATTGCTTCCAATATTAATGTTTGTTCTATTATTATTATGATCACCATATTGCATGTTAAAGGGAATATGTAATTGAAAATCACGCCTAATAAGATAATTTGGACAACCAGTTTAGGATCCTTTTTAATCTTTTATTAATTGAAGTGATCACCAATATTTTAGAATAATGTGTGCATTAATATTCAACCAATTTAGTTAAATAATAGTTTTGAGCAAATTGAATATTTTGTTTGTATGCCTTTGAGATCACAGGAATGCTTTTCACTATAAGAATCGAGTAGAGGCCAATACAGGCGAATATGACTCCATGAATCACTTCGTACAATCATCCCCGATCCTCCTTTCGTGGTTCCGAACCATATGGAGTTAGTAATCTCATGGATTATGAATGGGGTGTAACCTTCTACGGGTCAATCGTTGTTGCCTTTGTTGTCCCTTATTCGTGGTTGCCTTTTTATGATCCGTGAATGGTTTACAAGTTCCACAAAAACTTGTTGGCGGCTCCCTACTTTCCTTGTCCCTAATCTTATACGTCAATTCCCACTTCCTATGAGTGCCAAGCATATTCACCACATGCTTTTTACGTAGGCGCACTTTGAGCGACGCCTACAATTTGGTGACTCCACTAGGGAGGATTCTTGTATTTATCGATTTGAGTGATCGATATTTAATTAAGATGAGTGGATGAGACTTGAAAGATTCTTGAAAAAATATTCCTATGATTAATTTGGCATTTTTTGCATCTGCATAGACGTTTTAACGTCGCATTCAGGTCTGTCCCGTAGGAAAAATTGGATAACTTGATTGCGCGCGAAGGAAAACAGGGCAATAGTCAGATCTTCTGACTGCCGTGCCACGGCAAAATCTGCCGTGTCACGGCAGTCCTAAAATCAGTCTGGTGGCTTATTTTCTTTCCGCACAGTCGACTTCCTTCGATTTTTCTGAAAAAACGTATGTGTTCTACATGCGTCTTAGCCCCGGGGGATTTAAGCTCTATCGACCCAAAAACGCTCATGGCAATAAGGGTTCATCTGAGTTATTAAATCCACCCAAACCATGGAGTCGAGTTCGATTTCATCACGAACTCGCGGAGCCGCCCATTGGCATACACCCTCAAGGGAGGCTGCCTTCTAACGCGTCCAAACTCTTAACCATGGTACCCTTTCGACACCCAAAGCTTGACCAATAGTTGAACATAGATCTTGACTCTAGGTTGCGAACTTTTTTTACATCATCGTGCCTAAATGTTATATGGTTGTTTGGTGCTAACCTTCATGTGTTTGCTCTTTTGTTTATCCCATGACCGAGGGTTTTTATTCTCACATAGTAATTAGTACGGACCTAAAATCGGTTAAAATCTGAAAAAAAAATCACAAAACGGACCAGGAACTGCGCACCGTGTCACGGCATGTTCTGCCGCGCCACGGTGAACAGTGTCGTGACACGGGGATTTCTACCGTCTGACGGTAGACTGCACCGTGTCACGAAAGTCTGCACCGTGACACGGTGCCCAGGAAAGTGTCCTGTCAGTCTTTTTTCGATTTTTGTGCGAATGTTGTGTCCAGTTTTGTGTCATGTCTAGCTATACGGTCAAAACATGCGTCTATAACCTCACTAAATCACTCACATATCGTGTTCACACGCTTTTTTCTTTAAGTCGTGCACCACTTTTTGACCGTATTTTAGGGAAGTCTTGTTTTTGTGTCGTTTTTTTTTCGGAGTAAGTCGGATGGTATCCTCCCATATGTTTTTTTTTAAAAAAATAAAATAACAAGTAGAGTTTCAAAATTATAGATTTTAAAAAAAAAATCTTTTTTTTTCTTTTTAATCCGGATGGGTTAAGGTTAAGTTTGGTCATTAAAGGTGTGTTTGTTTCGGTGTCACAGCACTTGGTCAAGAAGCAGGGGTAGATTGTTACGGTTCGAGTCCATACCTCAACAACCTCTTATACCAAAGAGGCGTACAAGGAAACCACCTCAATCATCTCTACAAGATCCATCTCCAGTCTACTTTCAACCAATGGCCACTAAGGAAGACATCGAGAACCTCAACAGGACGATAGAAAGATTGTCTAACATGATGCAGACACTCACCACTAGAGTCAACACTATAGAACAAGACAATCAAAACAATGTCACTACTGCTGCAATGGACAAGATTAAGGAACAGATGAGCAAGATTTTTGAAGAGTTCACTTATGTGGAACAGCCTGTCACCTCTTTGTCCATAAGAGACAAGCTTCCTGAGAAGTTTTCCACTGCTGACATCCCCAAATTCAAGCCTACTGATAATCCGCTTTTCCATTTGAAGGCTTTTTATGCAACTATGGCTCTTAAGGGAGTAGATGTGACACTCTTCCCTACGGTGTTCCCTCTTTCCTTAGAGCATGCCTGTCAACAGTGGTTCTATTCTTTGGAATCCAAACATGTCGCGACCTGGGAGGATGTTGCTGAAAGCTTTATGAATCGTTACTAGTGTAACATCCAGGCCAAGACTTCTGAACGTGAACTCTCCATTCTCAAACAGAAAGAGAATGAAGGCTTCACCACTTACTTAAGCAGGTGGAGGGAAACAGCTGCACTCCTGGTGGATCCCCTCAAGGAGAAAGAAATGGTTCGCTTGTTCATTGTCAATCTGACTCATAAGTACAAGCAACACCTGAAGTTTCTACCACTGAGTACCTTTGAAGCTGTATACGATATTGGAATCAATATCGAGGATGAACTAATGAGGTCTGTTGGTAGCAACAATAATAACAACACTTGGAAAAACAAGAAGAACGACACTCCTTCTTCTTCGTCTTCTAAGCCCAATAATGCTACCAACAATATCAATATCAATGAGGTGCTGGCCCTTAATGCTCCTCCTCAAAGATTCCAAAGGCAAAGGAGGGATCATGCAGTGTCTTGTGCTGGGATGGTGGGTATTAAACATCGGCACAACGTTGTTCGTGACACCCTTGTTTCTGCGAGAAAGGAGGTTAACGTTGGGTTGACTGGAGGGAACGACAGGGCTCTTTGACTAGCAAGTGTGTTGCTTTATTCTTGGGATAGAGGCCTTGATGTATGTGTTTACGTGATGGGATCTTCACCTTTGACACAATCGGGGTTGTCTGTTTCCGTTCCTGGTCATGTTGTGTCGGCGACGGCGGCTCAGCGGAAGTAGAACAAGTATGGGTCGCGTTGCAGGGCTATTGGCTATGGTTTTCTTCTTTTCTCCTTTTCTTCGTTAGGGGAATTTCTCGTAGGGGTAAATGTAACACCCTAGAAATTCCTTTCTTTAAAAATACATGTTTTTCCCTGTTTAAAACTTTAAATAGGAATATCTAAGATATTACCGCCACTGGAAAACGGCTAAGAAAATTATCAAAGACACACAGCGGAAGACTATCTTTAAAAACATTCAAAACCAGTCAACTTAAAAAGTCAACTAAACGAAATTAAAGTAAAGTCAAACCCAAGGCAAACGAAGTAAAATAAAATCAACCTACAACTTGAAACCATTGTAGGCCCTTATTAAAACCAATTAAATATGTAAAACCTTTGCGTTAGTCTCATGAGTATCCATAATATAATCAATAAAGCAACAAATCACATCACAGTCTTATGGAAACTAAGCATGATTCGCTCTTCACTCAAGCCCATCATGAATATGCTTCATCACCTGAAAAAATCCTCTCTACTTGTCCCCACTACTCGCCATTAGAAACGGGTCGTCATGGGGCCAAAGTAAAGACAAGGCCAACAAACACACAAACACACACCATCAGCAAAGCTGAGTACATAAGCATAATTAACACACTAACATGCACTTACCTATCAACACACAACTTACCTTGTTGCATCTATTTTTTCAATCATACAACATCCAACAAAACTTCTCAACTAACAACTACATAATTTATTTAGCATTGATTACGCATCGAACGGGTTTCCAACTCAACCTCCCCCAAATTAATTGAGGTTACTGGCACGGGAGCTAACCGTGCTAGCATCAAAACCACACATAGGTGGCGGAATTCCTACGTATAATAAATAAAAGGAATGTACAACGTCCTGTAATTCAGTAGAAGTTATGGTTAAATATAAAACCCCATAACTCCCCCCATATGTTCATACTCAAGGTGTATATGTTCCAAGAGTTTTGGTGCGTAATCTCTTTCACTTTACGTTATTTACCGATTATTAAACTTGGTGATGACTCTCAAACCATAATCATTCAATCAACAATAATTATTCAATCAACCAAATATACCAATATAATTCTTGAATAATTAGTGACCACATAATATTTAATGTTGGAACCCTTTTTAATTCTACCTCAGTGTCAAAGACACCTTAAACGCATAAAGCGCCACAAATCCTATCCCTCGGTGTTAGAAACATCTTAAGTGCACTAAGGCACCAAAATATAATTTATTCCTCGTGTACATAGACACTTATATAGCTCTTTTCCCATGCTTATAGCATCAATAAAAATTATATGAACCATAATAAAATTCCTTTTCAATATTCCAATCCAAATTAAACATGTAGTTTAATTAAATATGCATTTCAACATGCCATAAATAAAAGTGTGGTTCATACAAACACGCCAAAATATAATTTTCCACTCCATAATCCATCATAAATAAATCATGCTTTCCAATTTAATCACCAATATCAATAATCCACAATTTCCAATCATAATCTTAGCATGACACTACTTGGGATTAATTTAAATCAAGTCTAGCATGATACTTGTAGACATCTAAAAATGTCTCCCCAAAACCAAACCCGATGATGAACAACCTTTCACCGCCACTATTGGTCGGGTTTAGTATTTAATCCCGAGAGTTCTTAAAAAATCGTATTTTATTAAATTCATATTTTTGAACAGTCCATGGATTAGTCTTGATGTTTGGTAAAAGCATAGTTTTAATTTCAGCCCAAACTTATTAATCAGTAGCCCAAACCTTTTTTATTTTATTGTTTTATTATTTATTTTTGGCCCAAACCCTTTATTTATTTTTATTTAATTATTTTCTTTTTTTAGCCCGAATAATAAAAAGTCAGAAAAGGCCCGAAATTGTCAATCGGCACTTAAAATGCCGAAGGAAATTAGGGTTAAAAATGTATTTAGACGGAAAAACGGGCAGGAATTTCCCGTGCCACGGCAGGTACCTATCGTGTCACGGGAATCCTTCCCGTCTGACGGTGGGATTTCCCGTGACACGGGAGGTCTGCCGTGACACTAGACATTCCGTGTCTTTTCCGCGTAAACCCTTGACGCGTTTTCTATCCCGTTTTCTGAAAATTTCCCGCGTCACGCCAAAAGTGTACCGTGTCACGGGAAAGTGTATCGTCTGACGGTGGAGCTTCCCGTGTCACGGTACAGTTTGACCGTGTCACGGGATACTTTTTTAGGGTTTTTATCATTTTAGGGTTCCGTGTGCTCCCTCGGCACTTTTTCCCTATAAATACCCCCTCATTTCTGATGAACGGGGCACCGAGTAATTCTCTCATTTTATTTTCTCTCTTCTATGCTTTAGCCTAAATACTAGACTACCCTTTTCACTTCAAAATTCCTTCCTCAAGCACTCAAAGGAGTCCATATTTTACTAGTGGTTTTGTCTTTAAGCAAAGGCGTGAAAGGTAGAACTGTTTGAGGGTTTGGCCCCAAATCAACTCTACTTTATTTAATTTAATTTAATTATTGTTTATTTATTTCCTTGAAGTTACTAACTCGTTTATTATTTTGTAGTTGCAAACAAACAGAATCAAAGTAAGAGTCATGCTCCTTTTATTTTTATTATTTTTCTAACGATTTTATGTTGTTGGAATTGTGATTAAATTGATTCTAATATTAATGTTATTCTATTATTTTTATTGATCACTATATTGCAAATATGTAATTGAAAATCACGCCTAATAAGATAATTTGGACAACCGGTTTAGGATCCTTTTAATCTTGCTGTTTAATCAAGTGATCACCAATATTTTAGAATTATGTGTGCATTAATATTAAACCAATTTGGTTAAGTAATAGTTTGGAGTGAATTGAATTATTGTTTGTATGCCTTTGAGATCACAGGAATGCTTTTCAATATAAGAATCGAGTAGAGGCCAATACGGGCGAATGTGACTCTATGACTCACTTCGTACCATCATCTCTGATCCTCCTTTCGTGGTTCCGAACCATATGGAGTTAGAAATCTCATGAATTATGAATGGGGTGTAACCTTCACGGTTCAATTGTTGTTGCCTATCATTGCCCTTATTCGTGGTTGCCTTTTTATGATCCGTGAACGGTTTACAAGTTCCTTAAAAACTTGTTGGCGGCTCCCTACTTTCCTTGTCCCTAATCGTATATGTCAATTCCCACTTCTTAAGAGTGCCAAGCATATTCACCACATGCTTTAACGTAGGTGCACTTCGAGCGACGCCTACAATTTGGCGACTCCTCTGGGGAGGATTCTTAATTATTTATCGATTTGAGTGATCGATATTTTATTAAGATGAGTGGATGAGACTTGAAAGATTCTTGAAAAAACATTCGTGTAATTAATTTGGCATTTATGCATCTGCATAGACGTTTTAACGTCGCATTCAGGTCTGTCCCGTAGGAAAAATTGGATAACTTGGTTGCGCGCGAAGGAAAACAGGGCACCAGTCAGATCTTTTGACTGCCGTGCCACGGCAGAGTCTGCCGTGTCACGGTACATTGCACCGTCTGACGGTGCACAGTACCGTGACACGGGAATTTTTGCCGTGTCACGGCAGTCCGAAAATCAGTCCGGTGGCTTATTTTCTTTCCTCACAGTCGATTTCCTTCGATTTTTTTGAAAAAATGTATGTGTTCTACATGCGTCTTAGCCCCGGGGGATTTAAGCTCTATCGGCCCAAAAACGCTCATGGCAATAAGGGTTCATCCGAGTTATTAAATCCACCCAAACCATGGAGTCGAGTTCGATTTCATCACGAACTCGCAGAGCCGCCCGTTGGCATACACCCTCAAGGGAGGCTGCCTTGCTAACGCGTCCAAACTCTTAATCATGGCACCCTTTTGACACCCAAAGCTTGACCAATAGTTGAACATAGATCTTGACTCTAAGTTGCGAACTTTTTTACATCATCGTGCCTAAATTCTATGTGGTTGTTTGGTGCTAACCTTCATGTGTTTGCTCTTTTGTTTAACCCATGACCGAGGGTTTTTATTCTCACATAGTAATTAGTACGGATCTAAAATCGGTTAAAGTCTAGAAAAATCACAAAACTGACCTGGAACTGCGCACCGTGTCACGGCATGTTCTGCCGCGCCACGGTGAACAGTGCCGTGACACGGGGTTGTCTTCCGTCTGACGGCAGACTGCACCGTGTCACGACAGTCTGCACCATGACACGGTTCCCAGGAAAGTGTCCTGTCAGTCTTTTTTTTCGATTTTTGTGCGAATGCTGTGTCCAGTTTGGTGTCATGTCTAGCTATACGGTCAAAACACGCGTCTATAACCTCACTTAATCACTTACATGTTGTGTTCACACACTTTTTTGCTTTAAGTCGTGCACCACTTTTTTGACTGTATTTTAGGGAAGTCTTGTTTTTGTGTCGTTTTTTTTTCGGAGTAAGTCGGATGGTATCCTCCCTTTAAAAATAAACAAGTATAATTTATAGATTTTTTTAAAAAAAAAAAAAAATTCCCATGCCACGTCAGCATCCACCGTGGCACGGGAATGGTTGCCGCGACATGGGACTGTCCACCGTGGCACGGTGGACCTGCAAAAAAAAAATTCCCATGCCACGTCAGCATCCACCGTGGCACGGGAATGGTTGCTTCGACAAGGGACTGTCCACCATGGCGCGGTGGACCTGCAAAAGAAAAAAAAAAAAAAAAAAAAAAAGGGGGCTGTCGCGCCACGGGAAACTCTACCGTGTCACGGCAAATTTCCACTGTGACACGGTGGAATTTCCAAAAAAAAAAAAAAAAAAAAAAAAAAAAGAAAGCGTCAGTCAAGTCTTCCGTGTTAATTTGGTCCTCGAGTCAGTCATTTTGGTTATTGTTCACATGTCTAGCCATACGATCATACCACGAGTTTTATAACATCACTTAGTCACTCACGAGTCAAGTATAGTCCACACACTTTCTTTATGTTCCGACTCGAGTCGTGCACCCGGTCGTTTATGATCGTATATTAGGTTCATGCACCCTTTTTTCGTCATAATAAAAAATGAGTGGAGTTTTCTCACCTATTTTCAAATGTCTATTTTTTTCCTTCCTTTCCTATCTTGAGAAATGAGTCAAACAATTAAGTGAATTATTTTATTTCACAGTACTTGGTCAAGGAACAGGAATAGATCAATACGGTTCGAGCCATTACCGCAACAATCTCTCAGATCTAATAGGCGTTCAAAGAGAACTTTGCCATCTCCGTTACTCATCACCTTTCAATGGCCACTAAAGAAGACATTGAGAACATCAACAAATCCATTGAGGCACTGTCTTCCATGATGCAAACCCTTACCACTAGGGTCACTACCATGGAACAAAACAAGGTCACTGTTTCCACCTTGACAAACTGAAGGAACAAATGAGTAAGATCTCTGAGGATTTCACTTATGTGGAACGGCCTCCCACTCCTTTGGATGTGAAGGATAGACTCCCAGAAAAGTTCTCCACTGCTGATATTCCAAAGTTCAAGCCTACTGACAATCCAATATTCCATTTGAAGGCGTTCTCTGCAACCATGGCTCTTAAGGGATTGGACGTAACACTCTTCCCTACGGTGTTCCCTCTCTCCTTAGAACATGCTTGCCAACAATGGTTTTATTCCTTAGATGTCAAGCATACTGCGACTTGGCAAGATGTCACCGACAGTTTCATGAATCGTTACAAGTATAACATTCAAACTAAAACTTCTGAACGTGAACTCTCCATTCTCAAACAGAAAGAGAATGAAGGCTTCACCGCTTACCTGCACAGGTGGAGGGAAACAGCTTCACTCTTGGTAGATCCCCCCAAAGAAAGAGAGATGGTTCGCCTCTTTATTCAAAATCTGACTCATAAATATAGGGAACATCTCAAATTTCTTCCACTAAACACTTTCGAAGCTGTATACGACATCGACATCAATATCGAGGATGAGCTAATAAAGACTGCTGGTAGTAACAATAATAACACTTGAAAAACAAGAAGAACGACCATCCTTCTTCTTCGTCTTCTAAGCACGAAAATACTACCAACAATATAAGCCAAGTTGATCTCAATGAAGTGTTAGCTCTTGATACTCCATTGCCCAAGAAAAAAAGAACTTACACTCCTTTAGGAATGACTTATGATGCGGCCTTTGATCGCCTTTACAATCAAGGCTTAATCACACCTATTGGGCCATTTCCAGAGCCAAAACCTGAAGAAAGGAGCGCCAAATGGAATCCCAACGCCCATTGCAAGTACCATCAAGGAAGGGGCCACACTACGGAGCAATGTTGGAATTTGAAGGACGTCATTCAAGACTTGGTGGATGCAAACAAACTTCCTGTCCCTCCAGGCGGCAAGAAGTAATGAACACAAGGCGCACAGCAGATCCTTCGTGCAAGATTTCATGATTTCTTTCTTTATCACTCATCTCCATTCCCCATTCATGTCTAGCATAGGTTTTCCATTTTGAATTTTTATATGTTCCATGTGTTTCGTTCACCTTTTCCATTAATAAAATGAGCAATTTTCCTTTACATCTCGATCATTTTTCATTCATTCATTCATTCTCAATTTAAAAAAAAATCAATTACCGAACTAAACCCAAGGTACACCAATGACTTGAGGCACCTTTGCAACCATGTCATTCCCTGTTAACCGTTCAATCACATTCCATTTCTTCATCAACCATTTTGAGCCTCGCCTAACGTTTGGCCTTCATTTCTTCAACCCACATTCATTTCTTCAGCCCAAATAATAAAAAGTCAGAAAAGGCCCGAAATTGTCAATCGGCACTTAAAATGCCGAAGGAAATTAGGGTTAAAAATGTATTTAGACGGAAAAACGGGCAGGAATTTCCCGTGCCACGGCAGGTACCTATCGTGTCACGGGAATCCTTCCCGTCTGACGGTGGGATTTCCCGTGACACGGGAGGTCTGCCGTGACACGAGACATTCCGTGTCTTTTCCGCGTAAACCCTTGACGCGTTTTCTATCCCGTTTTCTGAAAATTTCCCGCGTCACGCCAAAAGTGTACCGTGTCACGGGAAAGTGTACCGTCTGACGGTGGAGCTTCCCGTGTCACGGTACAGTTTGACCGTGTCACAGGATACTTTTTTAGGGTTTTTATCATTTTAGGGTTCCGTGTGCTCCCTCAGCACATTTTCCCTATAAATACCCCCTCATTTCTGATAAACGGGGCACCGAGTAATTCTCTCATTTTATTTTCTCTCTTCTATGCTTTAGCCTAAACACTAGCCTACCCTTTTCACTTCAAAATTCCTTCCTCATGCACTCAAAGGAGTCCATATTTTACTCGTGGTTCTGTCTTTAAGCCAAGACGTGAAAGGTAGAACTGTTTGAGGGTTTGGCCCCAAATCAACTCTACTTTATTTAATTTAATTTAATTATTGTTTATTTATTTCCTTGAAGTTACTAACTCGTTTATTATTTTGTAGTTGCAAACAAACAGAATCAAAGTAAGAGTCATGCTCCTTTTATTTTTATTATTTTTCTAACGATTTTATGTTGTTGGAATTGTGATTAAATTGATTCTAATATTAATGTTATTCTATTATTTTTATTGATCACTATATTGCATGTTTAAAGGGAATATGTAATTTAAAATCACGCCTAATAAGATAATTTGGACAACCGGTTTAGGATCCTTTTAATCTTGCTGTTTAATCAAGTGATCACCAATATTTTAGAATTATGTGTGCATTAATATTAAACCAATTTGGTTAAGTAATAGTTTGGAGTGAATTGAATTATTGTTTGTATGCCTTTGAGATCACAGGAATGCTTTTCAATATAAGAATCGAGTAGAGGCCAATACGGGCGAATGTGACTCTATGACTCACTTCGTACCATCATCTCTGATCCTCCTTTCGTGGTTCCGAACCATATGGAGTTAGTAATCTCATGGATTATGAATGGGGTGTAACCTTCACGGGTCAATCGTTGTTGCCTATCGTTGTCCCTTATTCGTGGTTGCCTTTTTATGATCCGTGAACAGTTTACAAGTTCCTTAAAAACTTGTTGGCGGCTCCCTACTTTCCTTGTCCCTAATCGTATATGTCAATTCCCACTTCCTAAGAGTGCCAAGCATATTCACCACATGCTTTAACGTAGGCGCACTTCGAGCGACGCCTACAATACTACATCATCAAAATATACTAAGTACGCGAATGTACCTCAAATAAGTCCTTAAAGTCGCCGATTACACTACAACAATTCTCGAATCAAGTCTCCTACATAAAGGGACAATAATACTATATTAATTCTCCTTGTATACACAATAAATAGCAAGTTAAATTTACTTTAGAATACTTAAAATAAATATGAAAATTATTTTAAAACTCCTAATTATACTACTATAATAAAATTCCAGCATTTTAAACTAATCAAAAACCCTTTAAAACTTCATCAAAATACACCTTTATACTTAAATTATCCATAGAAACATTAAATTATCTCTTACCCTTTAAACTCAAGGATAAAATTTAAAGCATAAAAACAAACATCGTTAAAAAAAATCAAAAAATGCCCAAAAATCATATTTAGAGGCTGAATTTGGCCACGAGAGGGTGGTATTCACTACCATAGGTAGTGAGTGTTTCTTAAAATGTTGTTTACACATGGGAAACACTACTTTTTTTTATCAAAATCAGATGAGTTCAGAACCTGATCGGGATTAAAACAGGATTAATATTAACGAACGGAAATCTAAAAATTAAAACACGAATTTACGTGTTCAAAATAATCTGGAATTAAGTAAAACTAATCATTAGTTATAATCACCAAAAATTCAAAACATCATTACTATAAAATCCCTAAATCAATTGTTCATAAAAACCCTAAAATCATGATTTTCAATAATTAAAAAACCCTAGGTTATAAAAATTTACAAAATCTGACTATTAGGGGCAACAAAGACAATATCAGACGGTTAGATGTAAATTCCGTTCACCAAGAACGGCCCTCCAAATATTCATTTCCTGAGATTGTCATCACTGAAAAAGATCTAGGAGGGGTAAGAGGGCCGCATGACGACCCTATCGTTATTGAATGTAAAGTGGCCAACCAGAGAGTTGGCCGAATCCTCATAGATACCGGAAGCTCCTCAGATCTCATCAGTAGCAAATGTCTGTCGAAACTAAAATACCAGACTGATTGCATACATCCGGCATCCCACCCTTTAGTAGGGTTTGGAGGAGGAGTCGTCCACCCACTGGGACGAGTGGATTTACCCATCCGCCTGGGCGAAAAAGGGGAAGGACGACACATGGTAGTCCGGTTCCTGGTAGTAGAAGAACTCTCGGCCTACAACATGATTCTGGGACGACCAACCCTGAATAATTCCAAGGCTGTTATAATCCCATCTCTTATGTTGCTCAAGTTTGAGAGGGATAATGGAACAGTCGGGTCCCTAAGGGGAGATCAGAGGATGGCCCGAGAGTGCTATCTCTCAGATGTCAAGCCCACTGTTATGGCCACTATGTCGAGCGGTGGAAAAATAGACCTTGACAATGTCAAGGAGAGTGCGCATGTTCAAGAAGCAGGCGGCAAGAAGAGAAAGGCATCCCAGACAGGGGCCGCAAGAAAAGACAGAAAATAACAATCATTGGCAGAGGAGCGGTCGGATGAATTCCGCCCTCAGCCAGCTGGTGAGCATACGGACCTGATCTTAGATGACTCGCGTCCTGACAGAACAATCAAGGTTGGGACGACTGCTCTAAGGGACCTAGGTGACGACTTTCACAAACTATTGAAAGAATACAAGGACATCTTTGCATTCGAAGTCCATGAAATGCCAGGCATTAGTCCTGATCTGGCGGTACATAAACTGGCCGTGGATCCGAAAAAGAAGCCGGTACGGCAGAAGAAGCGGAACCATGGAGAAGAAAGAAGTCAGGCAGCAGCCGCCGAAGTTAAAAAATTACTTGATGCAGGGTTCATTCGGCAATGTTACTTCCCAGACTGGGTTGCAAATGTGGTGCTTGTTAAAAAGCCGAATGGCATCTGGCGACTGTGTGTAGACTACACAGACTTAAACAACGCGTGCCCCAAAGACAGTTACCCTCTGCCTAAAATTGATAACCTGGTCGACTCAACAGCCGGCCATGCTTTGATGAGCTTTATGGACGCCTACTCTGGTTTCCATCAAATTCCTTTATGGAAGAAAGATCAGGAGAAGACGGCCTTCGTCACTGATCAGGGGTTATACTGTTACACGGTCATGCCGTTTGGTCTTAAGAATGCCCCGGCCACTTTCCAGCGAATGATAAACACTGTGTTCTTTGATCAGATTGGGAGAAATGTCGAGGCATATATTGATGATATGATTGTCAAGTCTAAACTCCAGAAAGATCATCTGTCGGACCTCCGAGAAACTTTCGCCACACTCAGGCGGCACCATGTCATGCTCAATCCCAGGAAATGTTTCTTTGGAGTTGAGTCTGGGAAATTTCTCGGATTCCTTATCAAACAGAGAGGAATAAAGGCGAACCCTGAGAAGGTGCAGGCGGTCATCGACATGCAGTCGCCTCGTACCATCCGAGAGGTTCAGAAGTTAACAGGTTGTCTGGCGGCCTTGGGAAGATTTCTAAGCCGATCAGGCGACAAATGCCTATATTTTTTCCAGGCAATTAAGAAAAAGGCAAGGTTTGAATGGGGTCCGGATGCTGAGGCGGCCTTCCAGAAATTGAAAGTTCACTTGCATTCCTTGCCGAGGCTGGTCAGCCCTTTGCCCAAAGAAGTACTCTACATGTACCTGGCCGTCTCTGATAATGCGTTAAGCGCTGTTCTCCTTGCTGAAAGAGACGGTTGTCAGCTCCTGGTCTACTTTGTCAGTCACGTACTGAAAAATGTCGAGTTGAGGTATCCCTTAGTGGAGAAATTTGGTCTTGCACTCTTCATGGCTGTTAAAAAATTGAAGCCCTACTTTTTGGCACATGCAGTCGTCGTGTATACAGACCAACCTATCAAGCGGCCACTGACCATCATGGAGTCGTCAGGCCGAATGATCAAATGGGCCATAGAAATACAGAGCCTCGAAGTTACCTTCGAGCCTAGAAAAGCAGTGAAGGGGAAAGCCTTTGCTGACTTTATTGTTGAGATGACTCGTCCTCCTGACTCTCAAGTTCCAGACCAAGTCTGGAAGGTATATGTCGATGGAAGCTCTACTTCAAATGGTTGTGGAGCAGGCGTCATATGTCAGTCGCCAGAGGGCGACAGGTACGAGTATGCTCTACGCTTCAGTTTTCAGGCCTCAAACAATGAGGCAGAATATGAAGCTTTACTAGCCGGAATCCGCATGTGCAAGGCGGCAGGGGCAAGAAAAATAGACGCCTGTTCCGATTCACAATTGATAGTGAGTCAGTACAATGGCGAATACGAAGCAACCCATCCGGCCATGATCAAAGTATTTACAGGCGGTCCGACAAGCAGTCAGCTCCCTTGAGGATTTCCATCTGACCCAAGTGCCGAGATCAGAAAACAACCAGGCGGATGCACTTTCAAAATTAGCATCATCCGCCTCCTGTGATACTCCTCGAACTGTTTTTTGGGAAGTAATGGAGAGGAGAAGCATTGAGGAAGACCCTATTGGAATCTTAGACAGAAGCTCAACCTGGATGGATCCAATCAGGGCATATCTGACAAATGGTACCCTGCCGGATGATCATCAACAGGCGGCAGCATTGAAAAAACGAGCAACCAGTTTTGAAATAATAAAGGGAGAACTTCACAAAAGGGGGTACCTTCAACCCTTCTTAAAGTGTGTTACTCCAGAAAAGGGGCGAGAGATACTAGATGATCTTCACTCTGGTTACTGTGCTTCCCATATAGGCGGTAGGACGCTTGCTCAACGGGCAAGGCGGCAGGGCTACTTTTGGCCTACTTTAGAAGCAGATGCGATGGAGATGGTGAAAAAATGTGACAAGTGCCAAAGGTTTGGCAAACTAATTCACCGTCCGGCTACTGACCTCACTACCATTCATAGCCCACTACCGTTTGCTAAGTGGGGCATGGATATTCTGGGTCCATATACGCCTGCTACATGCGGAAGGAGGTACATACTTGTTGCCGTCGACTACTTCACTAAATGGGTAGAGGCGGAGGCTGTAAAGGGAATCAAGACGAAGGATGTAATTTCATTCATTTGGAAAAATGTCATCACTCGGTTCGGGGTTCCCATGTCTATGGTTTTTGATAATGGTCCCCAATTTGAGACGCCTGTTCTCAAAAGCTGGTTGGGTGACCAAGGAATTGCACACTACTTTGCATCTGTCGGCCGTCCACAAGCAAACGGCCAGGTAGAAGCCTTTAATAAAATCATCTCAGACGGTCTCAAGAAAAAGATTGAACGAGCAGGCGGCCTATGGGCGGATGAATTACCACATGTTCTCTGGGCCATTAGGACGACTGAAAAAGGGGCGACTGGAGAAACTCCATTCCTCCTAACTTATGGTGCGGAAGCTGTTCTTCCAATAGAACACTACGAGCCGACTCTTCGAGTAATGTTATATGACGAAGAGGCAAACTGGGAAGCCATGCGTCTGGCATTAGACTCACTTCCTGAAAGGAGGGGCAATACTGTCTTGCGCCATGAAATTTACCGCCTGAGAATGACTAGATCATACAACAAAAAAGTACACAGGCGTCCACTCAAAGTGGGGGACTTTGTACTTAGAAAAATGGAAGCAGTTGGAAGGGCTAATGAGTCTGGCAAACTAACTCCCAACTGGGAAGGACCCTACCAAATCTGTGAAGAGGTCAGGGACGGTACCTACCGTCTGGAAACACCAGACGGCCAACCGTTGCCTCGAACTTGGAATGTAGATAATCTTAAGAAATATTTCTTTTGAATGATATAAATAGTCAAGGGCTACTTAATAAAAGTTTGCATACTTAATATTCAATTTTGTACTAAGAGGGGCACGCCTACTAACAAACAGTCGGCTAATCAACATACTCAGTTTTCATTTTTACTTAAGAGGGGCATGCCTACTGACAAACAGTCGGCTACTCTCCATGTTTAATTTTTATTCTTACTT
Source organism: Chenopodium quinoa (assembly GCF_001683475.1). Lineage (NCBI taxonomy): Eukaryota > Viridiplantae > Streptophyta > Magnoliopsida > Caryophyllales > Amaranthaceae > Chenopodium > Chenopodium quinoa. Next base: position 1,394,203 of record NW_018744560.1, on the reverse strand, counting down.
AAGAGGGGCACGTTGCTTGTTTCACTCAACCGGCTACACTCCCATAATACAGTTCACCAAGAACTATCAAAGGCTCATAGCTAAAATGATCAGACCAGGCGCCAAGCCAACTGATCAAAATATAAAAATTCAATTCGACCTGTCCCAACGTTATAGCAGGTGTCCGACGGCATCCATCCGGATGAAATTCGTCGCAGAGAGCAGCTCCCTTTTTGGGTGGAACATTGTTCTATAAAATCATTACACGGCACCTATACGACTGTCTAACCAAGACAACCACGTGGTCGTTTCCCGGACAAGGATATCTCTCACTTAACTGACTAATCACGTCAAGCAAGTGTTCGCAGTAACCATCCGGGTCAACCGACCGACTGAACTACTTGGGATAAGAACAGTTGGTATTTTATGAGTTAAAAGCCAACAAACATTGGCGAATAAAAGGGAACAACCGGTACCCACCGCTTGATACCTCTACTACTCAGTTACTTGGCGACTAGGTAACAATCATGTTTACTTGGTCACTCCTTAAAAATTTAGTATGAAACTAAAAAGGTGTTCATACAGCACCTGTTCACACTAGATTAAATATGGCGGGGAACAGTCGGCCTAGACGGCCTAAAGTCTCTAGCCTAAAAACATGACAAGTAGGAAACCACTTTCCTACTTGGTTAATTTTACAAATGACAGGACCGCCTGCCTAAAGGGGATCCAGTCTTTAAAATGGTTCGAATACCGATTGGATAAATGGCCGACTGATCGTCTAGCCTGGTTCGAATAGTCGTCCAGGGGCATAGGCGGCGTGACTAACTATCCGTACCTGTCTGCAACTATCGGCCATGTAAAACAATCGGTATAGTGTACACTTGGATATCAGAATATTCAATACTTAAACAAATTTGAAGCAAAACAAAAATATTCATTAAAAGGAAGCCGGTCATTAAAGACCGGCAAAATATTCAGAGCCCCGGCCCCCTGGCCGGGTAAATACAAACAACCGGCACGCACGCCAGGGAAAGAAGACATAAAGCTTATGAAGGGGGCAGATCTTCAATATTAGCAGCTGCCGCCTGGTCAGCACTCTTTTTGCTGGACTCGGCTTCAGCTGCATCCTTCTTCGATGCATTACCCCCAAGCGGCACAAGCGCCACTACCGGCTGCTCCTCCTCCTTCAACGCCTCTTCCTCAGCAGCCGCCAGGATCTCTTGATTATATCTATTAGAACACTGGCGGTACGTTTTTTCCCAGGAGGCAAAGTCGACATTGGGGAAGAGGCGGCCCCAAGTCATGCGCTGGATTTGAGCAGAGTCTTCCATCATCTCCCGGACCAGCTCTTTCTTTTCTTGCTCAGCCTTTTCCGAGAGCTCCTGAGTAAGACTCTTCTCCTGGGTCACCAGGCGTTCCTTTACGCTCGCCAAGGATTTCTCCAAGGTTTCGTATGAGGACATCTTTTGGCGAAGAGGTCTCAGCTCGGTCTTGAGGTTGTTGATGGTCGCCTCCAGCTCGCTATTCCTCTTCTGGGCCGCCTCTAACTGAGCCCGGATAGCGGCGGTAGCCTGCGCCTGATAATAAAGAATATCAATTGTCAGAACTTCATTTTGGGCAATTTGAAACATTGCCTTATCACAGTCAGAGGCGGCCATAGCTTTTGCAGCCTTTACCTCTTTGTTCTTCCGGTGAAGCGGCTTGCGAAGGCCGTTCACTCGGAGCAGGGCCTAAGTAAAAAGGGGAACAGGCGTCAGTTTCCAAACAAAAAAGAAAACAGGCGTCCTGGAATTCAAATACTCAAAAATATGCTAACAGCCGACACCCCTGACCGCCTCCCTTTCAGCTGGAGGTACGGCCTTGATCATAGACTTGGCTACTTCGACCAAGTCAGGCTCCTGAGGGCCGGCTGCATCAAGCATAAACAAACGGATTAGACCTAGTAAAGGAGGGAGCAAGTCTAAAATTTACAAGGACAATTTCATACTTCTAGGTGGCCCAGCTGGAGTTTTAGAAGAAGTGGCCGGCTGTTTCTCAGCCGCCGCATGTTTCCTGGCAGAACCAGGAGAGCTCACAACAGTCGTCCTCCGGGCCTTGGGGTCTGGCTGTTGGGAAGAAGAAGCTCTTGGAGCGCCCGTCTAAAAAAAGAAGAAAAGAGTCAGTATATGCATAAACACAACTCCAAAAGGAGGGTGAAAGGTTCAAAGCCCACCAAGGGTGCCCCTTTTTAGGGGAGTCGGTTGAAGACTGTTGCATGATGGAGGCCCGCAACATGGCCGCCGCAGTCTTGGAGGCGGTAATTTTGCTCATGACGTCCTCTGCAAAAACAAATAGCAAAGTTAATAAAAGTCATAACAAGAAATGCACGGAACAACAGAGTATTCGACAGGCCGGCTACCTCTTGAGCATCGACTGCTGAGGCCACAGGCGGCCAAAAAGTACTCGTCGTAGAGCCATTTGAAGCTCAGGACGCAGTGCAGGGGTACTTGCTCTCGTACCCCTGAAGTAGAGTTCACCTTCGACTCTACTTTGAAGAGTCCTTTATCTAGGATCTCTTTCTTAGCCTTGGGGGGAACAGGCGGCATGCTGCGGCCGCCTGCAAGAAGGGGCGGATTCCTGTTCCACCTGTTGAAGCGCTTGTTCAGCTCTGTGTCTGAACTCTCAATGATAAGGAAGGTGCTCCGCCAGTCCTTCCATTTGTTTGCTTTACCTCTCGTCATGAGGTAGCCCCTGTGGCTCGTCAATTGATACCAGCCGGAACCGCCTGCCTTAGGGGTCCGGCTGAGGTAGTTCATGTGGGCGAAAGCCTCGAAGTTCGGCTCCACCCCGTGCAGTTCGCACCCGGCCACATAGCCGAGTACGTTGACCCAGGAGTTCGGGGCTAACTGCCATAACCCCAACTCATACCCATCCAAGATCCGCTGAACAACCGGATGTAGTGGGAAGCGCAGCCCAGCCTTGATGGCCGCCTCGTAGCAGCAAAAGCAGGCGCCATCATAACTGGTACCAGCCGGCCAGACGACTGTGTCTTCTGGAATCCGGCACGAACACTAAAAAGTCGGGGCCCATTGTGTGGTTTGCGATAAAGCTCCCCACTTTCTCTTGCATGGCCGTGATCCGGCCCCGAGGTACCGTGCAGTAGTAGGGGGTATTTTGCTCTCGGTGAGAGGCGGATGGCTCCGCCCAATCGTCCCCCTTCTCAACTGCGTGAGAAAGCCTCGCCTCTTGTAGGCGACTGTTTTTCTCTTCTGTGTCCAGAGAAGCATGGCCAGAAGAGCTAGACTCGGATTCGTCCTCTGACGAGTCCGAAGAGGACGACTCCTCCCCTCTCCCGGAGGGGCCCGCCTCCTCTCCTTTCAAAGGAGCAGGAGAGAATGTAGAATTGTCAACTGTAAAATAGGAAGGGGTCACTTTGACTCCTCCCTCAGAACTGCCGGCTTTCAAGCCGCTTTGTTTCACTTCCACATCTGGCGCCTGGTCAGATGTTTCACTAATCGGCATCCTGTGGGAGGAGCCGTCTGAGTTTGAGATCCTGGCAGTCTTTTTTGTTCTGGCCATCATGCTCTGCATAGACACAGATACAGTCGGACTTTGTATAAAGGGCAAAGATGGGTCCAGAAAAGGGCAGGCGGCACTCCTAGTCCTAGATTCAGCCGTCCCCGGTGACCGGCTGATCACTAACCTAGGTCGTGTCGTGTGTTTCCGTGGTGCCATTTAAAAAAAGAATAAAGTAAAGAGAAAATTAAGAGTAAGAGAACCGACGGTTACCTGAACGAGTGACGATTGATGAAGTTCTGAAAATCCTTTGCAGTCGGCTTGTCAGAGCAGGTGGTAGGCAGAAAGGGTCCAAAATGTCAGAGCAAGTTCAGGGGTCCGAATGTTCTCTCACAAAGTTTTCAAGTGTGAAAATGACCGAAGTCAACACTCCTTTATATAGGCGAAGTGAGAAGGCGAAGGGTCACTTCCAGAATTCAAAATTTTGGCGGGAGAATCTCTCGGCCTCTCGCCGAGTGACACCTGTAGCAGGTCGTCGCCTGTTACAGGGCGACACCTGTCACAGGTAACACGTGACCAGTCACGTGCCACCTGTGAGGGGCAAATGATTAGGGGATTTTGCTCCCACCAATCGGAATGCGCCACGTGGGCCAATCAGGTCCTGCCAAGTGTCCCCCAGTTGGACCTCTCAGGGCTTGCCACGTGGCACACGCTTATTCGTCCACCCTGGACTTATTATGTCATGACACGTGGCATACTCCATGCCTAATGGAGAAGCCGGTCACCTAGGCCCAACTTCCGAGGGAAGCCCAATCAGCCCAAGGTTAACCTAAACCTAGATTGGCACGTTTCCCGAGGTTATAAATACCTCCCTTAATCCTCATTAAGGGAGATTACGCAGATTATACACATTAAACACTCTCACCTAGAGAGACCCAATCACTTTAATTTCCGCATTAATTACTCCTTAATCAAGTACTAACTTGACCGTCGGAGGCGGATCTCCAATCATCCGGAGCATCCGTTTGTTTTGCAGGTACAGGCGTCCGGTTCCAGTCTCGGAATTGTAACTCTCCCGCAGGACATCAGAAAACCCCGAAACAATTATAATTACACAAATTAATAAAACAAAGGAGAAAGAAAATAAGACTAACTTTTTGTGTGGGAAATTTTTGGGGATTCATGGGGTATTTATAGAGTAGAGAGTGTAGGGTTAAATTTGGGCTTATAAAAATGTGGGTTAAGTTATGGGTTTTGGAATGGGTTATTCCAATAAGAGTATGTAGGAATAATTTACATTGCCCAATAATTAATAAACGTTTGACCCAAAATATATTTTACTTTTATAAAACCTTATATTTAAAATACTTTAATCCTTTAAAATAGTTAATTAAAATACTTGAGCCCTTAACAATACATTTTATTAATACTTAAATACTTTATAAAAATACATAAAAATACGGGGTATTACAGTGAGCATGGGACGGGTACCCGAACCGCTAGTACTAATGGTTCGGGTACTCGATAACCAAAATTCCTAAAAGTGATATCCATAACCCAAACCGATAAGTTCAGGTACCCGAACTTCGGGTACCCGGATTTTCGGATCGGTTATCGGGTACCCAATAAGATTTCCAATAATGATAATTAAACTTAATTATGTTTGTTTTTATGATATAATTTACCACTAATTAACAAAAATATCATATGATTTTGACCAGATTATTAATAATATTACTAATCATTGATATTATAAAGTAATTATAAAGTAAAGTAAGAGTTTAGATTTAAAAAAAATAGTTTTAAGTAGGGAAAAATGCTTATCGGAACGGATCGGGTAACCGTTAATTTTAAAATGATACCCAATAACCATACCCAATAACAAATTATCGGAACGGGTACCCGAACTGTTATGGTTATCGGATCGAGTACCCTAATTTTTGGAACGGTTACGGATCGGTTTTTCGGGTAATTTTGCCCAGTTCTAGGAATTAGAGATGCTATTGTGTTGCTGAAGTGAGTTCAGGGGTTTGCTAACACTCAGGATATTGGTGCTCGTGCAGCTGCTCACATCTTCAACAGGATCGAGCTCGCTATAGCTAGAGGGGTGGGGGTCAGATTGCATCTCATCTCCCCACCAATTTCTTGTAAATTGATTGACTTTGTAGGTTTTTGTTATTTTTATAATAATAATAATAATAATAATTATTATTATTATTATTATTATTATTATTATTATTATTATTATAAATAATTATGAAATATACAATTAAATTTTGTACCGATTGTAAGCACATAGATTAATTCCCTTGAAACTTCAATTTTACCCATATAATTTTTTATACATATGAAATCAATTTATTTTATCACTAGTTTTGTGCCCCGTGTGATGCTCGGATTGTTTATTGAATTTTAGGATAAATTTATAATCTATATGTCAAAATTTAAAATATATCATTGATACAAAATTAGTTAGGAGTTGATGTATTTTCTGACGATTTGCTATCTAGTAAGCATGTAACGACTAATAATAATGTTGGTGAAAACATTCGCTTTAATAAATTAAAAAATAATTAAAAAAAATTAGCAAAAAATAAACTAAATAAAATAAATGTTCAAAGCACGTCGGATTAATCAGAACCCAAAACTTTATGCAAGGGATGAACATTTCTTGACTCATAACCTGAAGTGACCCAATCCGAGATGTTTCATGACCCAACCCTAATTGACAGTTATTCATTCTATTAGATTGTGAAATATATAATTTTAACCGATTAGTATATATTATAAATGGATGTTTTACGCTTTGAACTACTTCCTTCATTCCAAAAAAATATTATGGTATAAAAAATAAATTTATATGATTATTTTTTAGAATTATAATCTAATAATTTTTTTGGATAAAATTATAATTCAATTTGTACATCTGAAATATTGATATTTTATCGATAATAAAACTCTAAACTAACAATTTCATCCTAAAATTCTTTCAAATAAAATTCTAAACAAACTTTTTTATCTTATAAAATCTATTTAAATTTATCCAACGTGGCGCGACACTTGGCGAAAAGTTAGAACGCCAAGTGTCGCAATGTCGTGAGCTGGCTAATAGTTTAGCTTTATATATTAGTTATATGATCACCTTAATTTTTCTGATTATTCATCTTACTTCCCAAATTTAATTTCAAAATATGGATTCTTCCATATACATATTTTCCACAATTATTTTTAATGGGATTAAAAGATTTAATACTTATACATTTTCTATATATTTATACTCTTTCAATTGTTCCTTACATCTCAATTTTTCATTTCACTGTTTTGTATTTGGTTATGTTATTTTATCACATCTAACAACAATATGTGAGTGATGTCTCCATCAATTATAGTTTAAAATCACAAGTAAGTTCTTCAATTTTTTTTTTTAATTTGCTTGTCAATTTTCTATTTTACTATTGTTATGATATTGATGATTATTTCGATTTTTATTCGAATTATGATAAACTTTATTATAAGAATGTTCTGATTTCTTCAGTGCAATTATATGTTTTTTAATTATTTGAACTAAATAAGTATTACTAAATTATACTAATGTCTAATCTCTCTCATTAAAAATTACTTGGACGATATTGTAGGTATTGCTCATTCTACATTATTGAATTGAGTATTGTAATTAAAAATTCATGGCTGATTTTTTAATTTTTGATGGTTTTTGGCTTTAACTAGCGGGATAATGTGATGTAATTCTTTAATTTTTATGTTAGAGAATATTGATGTAGAAACTATTATTATGTACTCATAAAAAATAATTTGCGTTAAACAAAGTGTTGTACTCCCAATAATTTTTTTCATTTTGCACACCCAAATATTTTGGCTAATACATTAATAAATTCATACATTAATCAATTAGAGCCTCATTTTTTTTCGCCCCTAGGCCACTAAAATCTCATAAACGGGCCTGTTTATAGATTTGGTTAGAAGTAATCTATTTCGAAAAGCAATAGCTTTAGCCTTAAAAGGACTATAATAATCTAATTTATTAATAGAATTAGCAATAAGCACCAATACAATGGTCTTGAATAACAACAAAAGAGTAAAAATTTTCTACTTAAAAATACGAGTATTTCTAGTTTTCTAAGTACTCCATAATTGAGAAATAGTTTGTGACAATGTATAAAGCTTAAAAGGCTTTTGCAAGGATCCTTAACAATACAATGATTTCTAAGTTTATCTTTCTTTTTTTTTGAAATAAAATTGATTCATAAATAAGTCATACGACATCTACAAAAAGATTTAGATCTAACAAGTACATAATAATTGAATCAAATAAAAACATTCTGTAAGCAAAGCTATGATCGTTGTTACAAATCGTACATTCTTCATATCCTCTTTCATATCGTTGTTATTTACAGCCTTCTTCGGCGAGGGGATCTATCGATCTGTTGTAGCCGTGCAGAAAATGTCCGTCCGATTCGTTCGATTGTTGTCGAAATATTAATCTCTTTTTCAATCTCACACAAAATTTTACCCATGAAACAACTCTATAGCAATCCATGAAATAAAAATGCAAATCCTCCCTCAAAAGAGAGAAGAAAAACTTGGTCTTTCGAAGGAGCCAAATCATCCTAAAGAGGAAGAAAAACCCTGTCTTTCGAGGGAGAAATATTCCTCTTAGAAGAGGAAGAATTATTATAAACCTAAACCAAGAGAAAAGGCACAAAAGAAACAACGATTGGGGCTTTCCACCGGTAAATCCGATATAAGCCCCTTCAAAATTCAACAATGGAGGCTAGGGTTTTAGAGAGAGAAAGTTTATCTTTAGTTCTTTACCTTTAATATATATAAAAAAAATAATAATAAAATAAAACACTATATATTTTTTTTTTTGACAAAAAAAATAAAGCACCTTAAAAGAGCTTTTGCAATAATCCTTGTTGATCCACTATTTTTTGGCCCACTGCATGTGTTGCTTGGCCCAACTCTTTTGTAAGCTTTGTTTTGGTATTGGGCCACTGCCAAGTGCAGTAAAATTAAAAAAACAGGCAAATTATGAAGTATGGAACATCCAATTTTGAGTTTTTGACCTAACAACAGTTTTAATCAAAATGTATTACAGTACAAAAAAACAAAATCAGTTTTACTACAGTAATAATCAATCATTGCACTTAACAAAATTTATTGTCCAATTTGTTAATCAATATAATTTAGTCGGTTAAGTACTTGTATTAAGGAAAAAAAAACCTAAAAAATTAAATAAAAAGCCAATCGGCTATAGTTTTGTTAAAAACTAGGGTGGTTGACGTATGTATATATCTGAGAAAGTATTTTAGTTTGGTCATACGTTACAATTATAATTATCAGTAAAAATATATGAAAAATTATGTTTATGGTATAAATTGTTAGAATATATGAAAATATATTCTCTGACTTTGTATAAATTAGTTATAGCAAGTGTATATATCCTAGCTTAATCATAGCCTAGATTATAGCTTAACAGTAGCCTAGATTATAGCTAACAGTAGCCGAGTTTATCTCGCATATTTGATGTATTTATACTCACAGCTAATCAAGGCAAATGATCAACGATGATCTTTTCATGGTATCAAGAGGGTTACGATCCTAGTTATCTCTTCTCGACTCATCTCTTTCTTCTTCCTCAAAATTATCTTTCAATCTTCCGCTGCAACATCCCATGGCTGACAATACCAAATATCACCCCACTTTGACTATCACAAACGTGAAGTCGCTTATCCCGATCACTTCGGATGCCAATCATGGCATGTACCACTCTTGGGCCGCTCTCTTTAAAGTGCTATGTAGGGTTCATGACCTTACATCTCACATTCTTCCTCCTGCGAAGCCGACCGAACTTGCTGCCTATTGTAGGGAATATTACAAGCATTACCCCTAGCTTGAACCCCACTGTGACCATACACTTCCAAAGGGAAAGAAGCTAGAGCAAAAGAGTCGCCAACAAGTTTTAGGAACTTGTAAACCGGTCACAGGGTGAAGGTTACACCCCTTAACGATCCAAGAGATCGTCAACTCCAATAGGTCTGGAACCATGACTGATAGTTCGGGGATGAAAGTACAAATCCAACCTAAAAGAGATTGAACCTGCCCTAATAATAGGCCTCTACTTTATTCTGATCATATTCATGTGCGCTTTCTGACTAACATGCAATCAATAGGATTACCCTAAACCTGTTTATCTATGTTGGTTGAATTTAATGCACAAATAAATCTATTATTCACTACTACAAAACTTAAAAAAGAGACCCTTAATTAAAGAGCCGTTACTTTAGCTAATAGGTTTGTTTCATGAAAGAGACCCTTTATTACATATGACGGGTCTCTTACCCTTTTTCAATTAAAAAAAAAAGATAAGAGACCCGTCATTAAACTAACGGATCCCTTACATTTTTTTCACGGGTTCACCTTTTTTCAATTAAAAAAATGAGATAGCTAAGAGACCAGTCATTAAACTAACGGATCCCTTACATTTTTTTCACGGGCTCCCTCACACCTCTATATCTTCTAGTATGTTCTTCTTATACAATGCACATTTATTTTTCCAATACTACTCTTTTCATATTCCTTTTCTAATCTACTCTGCAGGAATTTCATTCTATTTCCTCACAACTTTCTCCATCTAAAATTGTTGCGATCAAATGCTAGAAATTCCCTTATCTAATCTTGTATATGAAAGAAAACAATGCTATGATGACGCCACAACGATGGTGCTACTGCAGTATTATACTTTTTATTGTTGGTATGTTACATTTTAATTTTATTTTGTTAAATTTATTTTGATTTATAAGGTAATTTGAACTGTTAATCTTGAAATTGTTAAAAGTTTTATAAATTTGTTTTTGGACTTGCATGCGTCTTGATTGGGTATATTGTAAGGATTTCTTACAAATATTTGACCACTATAATGAACAACTAGATAATCAACCGGTTTGGCAGATCGAACCAACTTGATTGGGTATTTGTAAGTTTGATTGGGTATTTTGTATGGGATTCTTAAAATTATTTTTTCCTATCTTGTTTTTCTGGGTTGCTTTGAGATTGTGGGTTTGGTTTAGTGGGGGTGGATGATTGATTATTGTGGTCGGGATCTAGTAATATATTTTTTGAGGGGTTAAATTGGTGTGCTAAATTAATTTTGTTTAAATTATTTTTAATTTGAACATTGTATTGATGAACTTTCTATGTACATCACGGGGTTCAAGCAAGGGAGGTGAGTTTTTCTCTAAAAAATTTCCCGATTTTCTTCATTCAATCTTACTCAGTTGATACATTTCCTTTTCTTTAAAAACTTGTTTTTCTAGTGAATTATAATTATGTACTTTGTATAAACCCCTTTTTTTTATAGTGTAGTTGTAATATAAATCTTTTGTTTTTATAATACCAAATTTGAAATTAAGGATTCGTTTGGCATCGCTGTGGTTTTCTGTTTTTTATTTTTTAAGAGTATATTATATATGTCACATAATGAATCAAAAATTATTTAAATTTATTAAAATCATGATAATTTTGAAAACTGACAACAGAAAAGTGGAAACACCTTTTTCTTGTTTCATGTTTTTGGTTTTTAGTTTTCAAAAATCAGGAAACTAAAAACCAAAACTGATGTCAAACAAGCCCTTAAAATCTTTTGTTTTTATAATACCAGATCTGATTCAAGAACATTTCAAATGAAGGAGAGCAAATATGGAGTACTCAAGCCATTCTATTGATTGTAATTATATTTGTAAATATACGATAAGTTTATACATTTGTTTGTTAGAATTTCAAAGAATTGATTTTGTTCATATATAATTTCAATTATGTTAGTACTTGTATTTTATTAATCTCAAAGTTACCATTTTCCGCCATTGAAATGAAGATTATAAATTCAAATTTCAAACTTTAAATAAGACCCAAAAGAATATTAAATTTGATATTTTTTTTTTAAAAAAATAAAATAAAGAGACCCGTTGTAAAACATAAGAGGTCTATTAGATATGACTAAACATACCTAATATTTCTAATAACAGGTCTCTTACCCTTAATAAATTTTAACTTTATACCTCACATAACATACCTCTTATATTTAACAACGGATCTCTTCGCCTTCTAAAACAGACCCCTCTCATGAGGGGGTTTGTTTAGCAAACAAACCCTTGAGATAGAGATCCGTTCAGAGGCGGTCTCTTAAACATATTTGAACGGGTCTCTTCGCCAATTTTTGTAGTAGTGATTGGCGATCATTTGAATTATAATCATGTTAACCCTAAACAAGATTATTAATTATCTTATTAAGCGTGATTACAAGTACCAATTTCCTTTAAACATGCATAAAAGGTGTGATCAAGCAATAACAATAAATATCAAACAACATAATAATCATCATCAAAATAATTATGATCATAATTAAAATAACAATTATAATAATTAAAATAATCATGTTAAAGCATAATAATAGTAAGATCCTAGGCATGATACTAACAAGATTAATAACAAATTATAGCATGTCACTAAACAATAAAAATCAAAGCTTTAACCATAACATGATACTAACATGAATATTATGAAGAGTAGGAAGCATCGCAGGAATATTTGATATTATAACCTTTTTCCTAAACATGATACTAGGAATCATTGTTGTCATTCAAAACATCAAGCATCCTAACAAGATACTAGGAATCATAATAATAACCTAAACATGATTTCTATATCATAATACCAAAGCAAACAATTAAAGAACTTACTTGGATATTTCGTACCTCTTTCTAATAACAAAATACACACGTTAGTAACTTCAAGGAAAATAATAAAATAAACAATTAAATTAAATAATTGAAAGAGAGATTTGGGACCAAACCCTCGGAAATTAAAACCTTTCACGTCTAGTGCGAAGGCAACTTCGAATTTGGCTAGGTGTGTCTAGTGCTAATGTATGAGGAATTGTGTTTGTAAAAGGGTAGTTTAGAAAGAGAGAGAGAATCAACAAATTCTTAATGAGAGTTGATGAGAATTGGTGATTGAAAAAGAGGAGATATGACCTCTATTTATAGAGAAAAAAGAGGGTCGAAGAATAAGAAGAGAATCCGAATTCGAATCGAAATAGAACTCGATGGACAACAGTTTTTGCAGATTTTGTTTTTATCATATCTTTTGATTTAGAAATCCAAATAAGGAATATAATATGTCATTGGAAAGCTCTTGAAGTCTAATTTCCAACCCAATTAGAATCATATTAAAATCTGTTGTAGATAAAAAGATATGGCCGAAATAGTGGGACGGTGTCAGTTTTGGATAGAGTTTTGTATCTCATTCATATTTTTTTCGTTATAACTCGGATTTAATATTATAATATATCATTGGAAAGATAATTTCAAGATCTATCCAACCATATAAAATTTGGATAAATATTATGAGGCACAAAATTAATATCTGACTTTCTTTGAACATCTTTAAATTCGAATAGAATTAAGATTTAAGAAAAAGGAAAGTTTTTACAAAAAGGAAAGTTTTTATTTAACTCAAATTCTTTAATCTTATCTTTTCAAAAAGGATTATTAAGATCTTTTAGAAACTTATGGAAGCTTCTAATTAATCCTAAGTAGTTTAGGAATAGGATTAGACCTTTGGACCCTCCACATGATCATTGGGTCGTAGGTAAAAACCGGTTTTGGCCTAATTTAGTATTTTGGCCATAACTTCATCATTATTCATCGGAATTGGGCTTATAATATATCGTTGGAAAGGTCTTTTCAAGTCCCATCCAACTACACCATTATTGGACCCTTATCATGGACCAAACTAAATTGAAATGCACGTTTTTCAAAAATAAGGTAAGAAAAGAAATATTTTCAAAAACATGAAGAAGAGATATTTTAATAAAAACATCCTCATAACTAGAATTTTCACACTTTCGCTTTGTTCGATAATCAAATGACATGAAAGGTATTCATCACTGGGTTTGGTTTTGGGGAGACACATTTGGGTGTCTACACCTATGAAGCCTCTAAAAAGGCATACTTGGCCTTTTGGAAACGGCTTGATGTCGCTGTCCTTAATTGGATATATGGTTCTATTGCTCCCGATCTTCTCACTACCATCCTACTCAAGGATGACACCGCTCATGGTGCTTGGACTCGCCTCGAGTCTATGTTCCAAGACAATAAAGCATCCCGGGCTTCTCATCTCGAACAAGAACTTGCTGACCTTGATTTCGAGAATTTCACCTCTATTGATGGCTATTGTAATCACATCAAGTCCCTTGCTGATCGTCTCGCGGATGTTGATGCTCCGATTCCCGATACCCGTCTTATTTTAAAAATGGCAGTCGGTCTTCCCAAGGCCTATGCTGGCACGGTGGATTTTGTACAAAATCAAGAACCCTTGCCATCATTTGAGAGCTGTCGATCCCATCTGAAATTAGCTGAGCGAACAATTAAAAACGACTTGCTAAAGAAGGGGGGTCCACCAGCCGATCTCCGACAGCCCTCGTCTCAACCTCCAGCCAGCAAAACTCTGACTCGGCTGGGAATTCTTTCTCGGTCGAACAAGAAGGGCAACAATCCAAAGAAGCCTGCCTCAAAATCTTCTGGTAAGCCTCGAAATGCAGGCCCAACCCAGCACCCTTCAGGCCCAGCTCCTCACCAACCTTGGCAGTACCCACAAGGCCAATTCCCGTGGCCTGCTCCATGGCCTCTGTACTGGGCCAACCCCCCTGCCCATATCCGGCCCAGTCATGGGCTCCTAGGCCAGCGGCTTCTTCAACAGGTTCTAGGCCGGGTGGGCCTGGTATTTTGGGCCATGCTCCACAAGCCTATTCTGCTACGAACAATAGTCAGAATCCAACTCCAAAGCATATCGAACTGCGATGCAAATGCTTGCTAATCTCAACCGTCCGGATAATAATTATTACATGGACACTGGTGCTACATCTCATATGACGGCCGACCAAGGTATTCTCTCTTCCTATGTAAATTCGAGCATTAAAAATCAAAACATTGTTGTTGGTAGTATTCCAATTATTGGTCATGGTAGTACTATTTTACCCTCCCCTTACCCTCCATTTATCCTAAACCATGTCTTGCATGCTCCCAAAATAATAAAAAATTTAATTTCCTTCCAAAAATTCACAAAAGATAATATGGTTTTGTAGACACCCATTTGTGTCTCCCCAAAACCAAACCCGGTGATGAGTACCTTTCACGTCGAATCATAATCGAATGAAGCGAAAGTGTGGAAAGTCTAGTGTTGCGGATAGTTTTAATTTCTTGTCTCTTCTCTCTGTTATTGAAAACTTATTTTAAGAAAACAGCCAATCCAGTTTGGTTGGTCCATGATATGGGTCCAATAGTAGTGTAGTTGGATGGGGCTTGACAAGAGCTTTCCAACGATATATTATAAGTCCAATTCCGATAATATTGAGGAAGTTATGGCCAATTTACTAAACTGGGCCCGGTTTGACCTTTATATGCGGCCCAATGATATAGGGAGGGCCTAATATGATTTATCATTCCTAATGCAATTAGGAATGGTTTTAGTCTTCTAGATTCTTCTAGAAGGTTCTTTTCATTCCTAATTCAATTAGCATTGATAAATTGACTTTTGTTGACTTTTCAGAGTTTTAATTAAAATCAAATAGCATTTTCGAGGAAATATACGGTTTTATCCTCCTGTACGGCAAAACTTATCTGATTTTCGAAAACGCGTAAAAAAACTGGTCTGGCGCCTGACTCCAGGCATTGGCGCCTGGAACTAGGCTTGGCGCCTGGCGCTAGCCATTGGCACCTGGTGCTAGCCATTGGCGCCTGGCGCCAATTAGCTGGTGCTGGCGTCAGCTCTGTTTTGCGTGCGCCAATCTCGTTTTGCGTGCGCCAAATGCTCTGTTTCGATTTTCTATCTTTTTGGCTGATTTTCTCTATAAATAACGTATTAAAAACTCCGTATTCATTCACCTACAATCAGTTTTCATTCGCAATCATTAATTCTCTAATTCTCTCTTAATCATTCACCAACTCTCATCAAGATTTTCTTGATTATTCTCTCTCTCTCTCTCTTTTTCTAAACTAGCCTTTTCTCAAATACAAAATTCTGCATTCACAAGAATTAGATACACCTAGCCATATTCGAAGTTGCCTTCGCCCTAGACGTGAAAGGTTTAATTTCTGAGGGTTTGGTCCCAAATCTCTCTTTCAATTATTTAATTTAATTGTTTTGATTATTATTTTCCTTGAAGTTACTAATGTGTGTATTTTGTTATTAGAAAGAGGTACGAGGCATCAAAGTAAATACTTTAATTGATTTATTGATATTATGATGTAGAAATCATGTATATATTGTTATTATGATATTCCTAGTATCATGTCTAGGGTAGCTTTAATATCAAATATGCTTAATATGATTGTTACGATGCTTCCTACGTTCTTCCTAATATTTATGATTATTAGTATCATGTTAGGGCTAAAGATTTGATTTTTATTGCTTAGTGACATGCTAGGGTTTGTTATTAATCTTGTTAGTATCATGCCTAGGATCTTGCTATTTTATTATGCTTTAATATTAACATGAACATGATTATGATTATAATTATTATGATTTATGATGATTATGATTATTATTATTATTATTTTGATGATGATTATTTTATTTATGATTATTATTGATTATTTATTATGTTGCTTGATATTTATTTTTATTGCTTGATTACACCTTTATTGCATGTTTAAAGGGGATTTGGAACTTGTAATCATGCTTAATAAGATAATTAATAATCTTGTTAGGGTAAATTGTGATTATAATTTCAAGTGATCGCCAATAATAGTTTATTTGTGCATTCAACCAACATAAATAAACAGGTTTAGAGTTA
This sequence comes from Chenopodium quinoa, assembly GCF_001683475.1. Taxonomy (NCBI): domain Eukaryota; kingdom Viridiplantae; phylum Streptophyta; class Magnoliopsida; order Caryophyllales; family Amaranthaceae; genus Chenopodium; species Chenopodium quinoa. The sequence continues at coordinate 1,377,855 of NW_018744560.1, read as the reverse complement.
ATCCTATTGATTGCATGTTAATTAAAAAGCGCACATGAATACGATCAGAATAAAGTAGAGGCCTATTATTAGGGCAGGTTCAATCTCTTTTAGGTTGGATTTGTACCTTCATCCCCGAACCCTTATTTGGTTCTAGACCTTATGGAGTTGACGATCTCTTGGATCGTTAAGGGGTGTAACCTTCACCTCGTGAATGGTTTACAAGTTCCTAAAACTTGTTGGCGACTCTTTTGCTCTATCTTCTTCCCTTTTGGACGCCACCGTACTTTAGTGTATATCACAGTGGGGTTCAAGCTAGGGGTTTAATGCTTGAAATATTCCCTACAAGTTTCAATTAGTTTTGACCCTTATGGATTTTCTGTGAATGATTTACAGACGGGGGCCCACCTAATGAGATGTGACAGTACCGGTGACCTATATCCTATTTTCCCATCCAGTCAAGCCAACTCTTCAGTCCAGCATTCAAATTTTACTGCTCTCTCTTCCGATCTTTGGCATAATCGTAAAGGACACCCTGGAGATGTTGTTCTTAAATCTTTAAGTAGTAAAAAATTCATTGAATGTAATAAGGCTTGCAATTCTTTTTGTTCTTCGTGTCCATTAGGGAAACACATTAAATTACCTTTCTATGATTCTATGTCGCACACTTCTTTACCTTTTGATATTATTCATAGTGATTTATGGACTTCCTATTACTAGTTCTTCTGGTCATTGTTATTATCTCTTATTTCTTAATGATTACAACAAATTTCTATGGACCTATCCTATTGCAACGAAATCCCAAGTCAAACATCTTTTTCAATCTTTTCATAAGATAGTCCAAACTCAATTTGAATGTAACATTAAGACCTTTCAATGTGATAATGGCACTGAGTATGTTAATGGCACTCTTAAAGAATTTTTTGACAACCATGGCATGCTTTATCGTCTCTCTTGTCCTCACACTTCCCCTCAAAATGGTAAAGCTGAACGACATATTAAAACTATCAATAATATCATACGGACCATTCTTGCTCATGCATCCTTGCCCCTCTCTTTTTGGCATCATGCTTTAGCTATGGCTACTTATCTCCTAAACATTCTCCCAACTAAATTCTTAGGCTATAATTCTCCAACTCAAGTTTTATACCAACGTGATCCAATATATTCGGCATTACGAGTCTTTGGTTGCTTATGTTTCCCTCTCTTTCCTTCCACTACTATTAACAAATTGCAAGAACGGTCCACACCATGTGTCTATCTTGGCCCCGCGCCTAATCATAGAGGTTCGAAGTGCTATAATTTATCAAATGGACAAATCATCATTTGTAGGCATGTGAAAATTATTGAAAACGAGTTTACGTTTTCAAAAGTTCACACACCGAAAATTGATGATTATGATTTTTTGGACTCAACTCCATCAAATCACATTCACCATTTGCGCACCACTCAACTTCATCCCACTATTTCTCCAGCCCACGCATTTAGCTTCTTCTGCTGGGCTCCGCACTCCTCTCACCCATTCTGGGCCTCCTCCTCCGCCCAGCCCAATTCCCTAACCTACTGTCACAAATTTGCAGGCGAGCTCCCCTCACACCGAAGCCTAACACACCCCCCATTTACTCCCTCCACTATTTGACATCCCAATTCTCACCTCCTCACGAGGAGAGGATCCTCTTTCCCCCATGTCTCCCAGTTCCACCGAGTCTGCCACCCCCTCCGGCTCGGGCCCACCAACCCCACCCATATCCACCTCTCATCCAATGACAACACGAGCTAAGGACGGTATTACCAAACCCAATCCCAAGTACTTTTCCAATTTAAACACGATGACTACCACTATCATATCCCCAATACCAAAGGACCCTATTAGTGCTATTCGTGACATTAATTGGAAAAATGCAATGTTAGATGAATATAATGCTCTTATTGATAATCATACATGGGATTTGGTTCCTCGGCCCCCTAATGTGAATGTCATTCGTTCTATGTGGATATTTCGTCATAAACGAAATTCTGATGGTTCTTTTGAAAGGTATAAGGCCCGTCTTGTAGGTGATGGTAAGACTCAGCAACAGGGAATTGATTGTGATGAGACTTTCAGTCCGATTTTAAAACCGGCCACTATCCGTATTGTTCTTACTATTGATATTTCTCACTCTTGGCCGATCCATCAATTGGATGTCAAGAATGCCTTTCTGCATGGTCATCTCAATGAGACAGTTTATATGCATCAGCCCATGGGTTTTCGTGACAAGAGTCGCTCGGATTATGTGTGTCTTTTGCGGAAATCTCTCTATGGTCTAAAATAGGCCCCTAGAGCCTGGTATCAGCGGTTTGCGATTTTGTCACCTCTATTGGATTTGCTAACAGTACATCTGATAACTCTCTGTTTATCTACAGGCAGGGATCTGATACTGCTTATATTCTGTTATATGTTGATGACATCATTCTTATGGCTTCTTCTGATCGTCTACGAACACATTTTATGGATCTTGTGGGATCCAAATTTTCTATGAAGGACTTGGGTCCTTTAAGCTTCTTTCTTGGCATTGCTGTAACTCGTAATGAGAATGGTATGTTCTTATCTCAGAAGCAGTATGCTAATTCTATTATTGACAGGGCTGGCATGTCAAATTGTACTTCTTGTCCTACACCTGTTGACACGAAATCTAAACTTAGTGCTACTCATGTGCTCCATATGGGGATCCCACTAAGTACAGGAGTCTTGCAGGTGCTCTTCAGTATCTGAATTTTACATTTCTTATGCAGTTCAGCAGGTGTGTCTTCACATGCATGATCCGCGCAATGCGCACATGGGAGCACTGAAGCATATTTTACGCTATTTACAGGGCACTTTATCTTACGGTTTGCATTTGTATAAGACTCCTATTAGCAAACTTGTAGCTTATACTGATGCAGATTGGGGGGGATGCCCCGACACCAGGCGATCTACTTCAGGTTATTGTGTGTTTTTTGGGTGACAATTTGATCTCCTGGTCTTCTAAACGGCAACCTACATTATCAAAGTCAAGTGCAGAGGCCGAATATCGCGGGGTTGCCAATGTGGTATCTGATTCTTGCTGGATCAGAATTTTGTTGCTTGAGCTTTATTTCCCTATCAGAAAAGTAATTATTGTTTATTACGACAATGTCAGTGCTATTTACCTCTCCGAAAATCCGGTGCAACATCAACGCACAAAACATATTGAGATGGACATTCATTTTGTTCGTGAAAAGGTAGCTAAGGGTGAGGTACGAGTTCTTCATGTTCCTTCTCGTTATCAGATTGCAGATATTTTTACGAAGGGTCTTCCACGAGTCTTGTTCGATGACTTTCGTGCCAGTCTTAGCATCCGTGATGCTCCCGCTACGACTGCGGGGGAGTGTTAGCATATATGAAAATATATTATTTGACTTTGTATAAATTAGTTATAGCAAGTGTATATATCCTAGCTTAATAATAGCCTAGATTATAGCTTAGCAGTAGCCTAGATTATAGCTAACAGTAGCCGAGTTTATCTCGCATATTTGATGTATTTATACTCACAGCTAATCAAGGCAAATGATCAACGATGATCTTTATCTCATCTTTCATAAATGTCCACATATTATTCTTAAGAATTAAAATAAAGAGACAATTAACATTAATGAGGACAAATAAATATAAATATTTTATAGGATATAATTGTCCAAACTCTATTATATACTAAGGGTCTGTTCTCATTTACTGAACTCAGCTGAACTGAACTCAACTGAACTGAACTTATTAATTAGTGATTTTTAACTTCGGATTAGTGATATTTGATTATTTATTGATTATTTATTATTATACATATGTGCATATACAAATATACATATTGAAATATTTAAGAAAAATATAATAATATTATTATTATTATTTATTGATTATTAATATTATTATTTATTGATTATTATTATTATTATTATTATTTATTGATTATTATTATTATTATTATAATTTTAATAATAATAATAATAATTATTATTATTATTATTATTATTATTATTATTATTATCGTCGTTGTAATAAGAGCTTAAAAGAATGAAATTTGGCTTTATATCATTAGCAATATCATTACACATGAGCTGAACTGAACTTAACTGATCTGAATTGAGCTGAACTGAACTAAACTGAACTGAGTTGAACTGAGCTGAACTGAACTGAACTAAATTTCAACGTATGAGAACATGCCCTAAGAGTTATCTCAAGATTTTTAAAAGATATGGAAAAAATTTCAATTCAATGTAGGAATTTGCAATTCCCTCCTTAACACTTTTTACTGTCAACCAAATAGCTCATCCATTTTCAAATTTCCATGATATTCCACTTCCCCCATTTTCTTTGTGTAACCAAACAACCCTTTATTATTAGAAGGGTTATATATATATATATATATATATATATATATATATATATATATATATATATATATATATATATATATATATATAACCTCCGTTAAATTTTATTTGCAATTTTTAGGGTATTATTTGTGAGATATAAAATATTCCAAAATTACGCGTAATATTTAACGGAGATAACATTATTTTATTTTATTTATTTATGAGCTTGTAGAAAATAATCCATACAAATGTTCAAAGCCATCCTAACTTCCCATCCGGCAACAAAGATGAGTTGCTTGCATTATATTTGTAACTTTATTTACTATGTATTAAAAAAAGGCATTGTCCTTAAGTCTATTGATCTATATCTTGATGACATAAAATACTCATCAAGGGAGTGAGAATGGGATGACTTAAGACTTCACTAATTCAATTTATACAAGTAGATAAAACATAAAACATACCCCGTACCAAGCTAAGTTTGGTCTAGTGATAAGATTGTCATTTTTCAACCTTGAGGTTGGGGGTTTAATTTTCACTAGAGACACTTTGAGGGTGGAATCTCTTATCATTCTCCCTTACTCTCAAAACGTTAGACTAGTAAATAACAGACCAAAAAAACCACGAGAGTTGAGGTACGATATATTGCAAATTAACAACCAATCGAAAGTAAGATGAAGAGAAAGTTGATTAAGATTAGGAAAACCATAGTTATTGTTTAAGGAGATTAAAGAATATGGACCAGCCTAAAACCAAACCGACCATTTGTCATGTTAATTATTACTTTCTTTTTATTTGTCTTTAATTAGGAAAGTAAAGAATTGGGATGAATGTACTTTTTAGTCCAACGTTGACTTTAATACCAAAATAATCCATCAAATTATCCGCTATAAGGATTTTAATTAAGAAAAAAAAAGGCAATTACAGTAAAGTTTATTAACACAATTGTCTCTTGAAAAAAATTCTTATATACATGAATGTACCCGGTTGTAAAATATAAAATATAATTAAAAAAAAAAGATAAAAATTGCATATAAGAAGTTAAAAATAAAAAGAAAAGACAATAAATAAACATTTATTACACCGATTTAGTTGTAAATTGTCGGTAAATTCCCAACTTATAAAAAAGAAAGTATATTAAATGTTTATATGTAGGCCTAAGGGTTGCATATATTAGTGTACTAGGTGAAACCCGTGCACGTGCGATGCACGGTTTGTTTGAATTTTTTAAAATAATATTTTTTTTGTATATATTTAGATAAAATTCCTGATATCAAAAGATGATATTTTATATTTAATTAATTTAAACTGGGAAAATTCATTCGCCAATTTTGCTTACGTGTCATTTAATTTTTTTGATAATAAAAGAAATTAATTATCTCGTATTTAATTGGCTACCACTAAAATTTATTATCTTTATATATATATATATATAGGGGGAGGCTTTCGTGAGAAATTTTCTTATGTGATAATTTTTCTTATGTGAGAACACTCTTTATGTTCTAAATTTTTACTCGTATGTTCTAAATTTTAAATCTGATGTTCTAAACTTTTCCTTAGGTGTTCTAAATTAAATCAAATGTTCAAATTTAGTACTCACATGTTCTAAACCATATATTAGTTAAGTTTAATATCATAAATTTTAAATAACTTGTTCCAAAATTTTAACTTATATGTTCTAAATTTTAAAATGTATGTTATAAGATTTTTAATTATATTGTTCCAAATTTTAAAGTGTATGTTCTATTTTTTTATTCGTATGTTTTAAATTTTTTACTCATACTTTCTATATTCTATATCAGTTTGTTCTAAATTTTTATTCACATGTTCATAATCTTAAACAGATGTTCTAAATTTTACTCATATGTTTAAAATTTCATAAAGTAGATTCTATAAATTTTTAATCACTTGTTCTAATTCTTAAATCAAATGTTCTAAACATATTACTCAGATGTTCTAAAATTTAATTTCAGACACATGTTCTAAATTTTTACTCGTATGTTCTAAATTTTTACTCACATGTTCTAAATTTAAAATCAGTACTCATATAACTTATAAGTATGAATTCTCACATATGAATCTATTCTCACCGGATCCCTCCCCTATATATATATATATATATATATATATATATTAGATTACCCATACTTAAAAATACTGTTTTTTTTTCTAACATTTAAAGGATAATTATTATTTGTTTAATCATCAAATAGGAAAAAATAAACTTAATATAAATAATTAAATATGAATTTGGCAATTTATTTAAAAAAAATTACGAATATATTGCTTAAACAAAATTGTTACTGTAATTAATTAGTTTGAAAAAAATTGTTGAAAAAGAATTGGATGATAAGTTTAAGGGGGCGGGAAACAGCACAGCCGTACCTTATCAATTCTCAAATCTCGAAAACTCTAACGTATTAGTGATGATTTAACACGTGTCAAATATTGATTGGTTGAGGCCCCACCTACACCGACCTTCCCGATTCCGGGTTATATCGTGTAGTAAAATATCTTATTCAGGCCGACATATTAATTGGGTCCCACCAAAATCATACCATCAGACGGAGAACACGTTGCAAAGTTCCTATTGGTTGCCTTACGCCATGCTTTGACACCGTGTAAGAAGGTCTCCTCCAGTTGTAAAAAAAAAAAAAAAAAAAAAAAAAAAAAAAAAAAGTAAGAAGGTCTCCTTTACCACTTAGACCACTCTCAATGGTGAGCAAAAAAAATGTCCACCCACTATCTCTCTACCCACTTTCTCTCTCAACAAATCTGTTTTGCCCATGGGCAAAATTTTTTCACAATTTTCTGTCCCAATGGTGAGCAAAAAAAATGCTTGCCCACTACTCTCTCTCTCTTACTTTTTCAATACCCCACCATTACTTTCTCTCTCCTACACAACACTTCTTTATTTATTAATTTCATTTATATTTTAACAATATTACTCCAAATAAATAAAAACTAGTCTAAATTTGTGTAACTTATTTTTTTTTATTTGTGTCGTTTTTATCGTCAAAATAAAGAATATGGAGGATTTATGGTATTTCTGAAATTATACCAAAATATACCAAAATGCATGTCTATTTATGGAGAATTAAATTTTATGACCGTTGGTGATTTTAATTTTTTTTTTTAATAAATATTTATTTCAGAATTTGCATTACAAAAAATATAACCATTGCAAATTGTGGGGCCCACCAGAGCACTATTCATCCTTTATTTTGCTCATCTCATGGGCAAAATAACAAATGCTCATGGGCATTTTCACTTTTGCTCATCATTGCAAGACTACTTCTACCAAAATGCCCACAAAAATACCCATGATCATTTTATTTTGCCCACCATTGTAAGTGCTCTTAGCAGCGCCTGACTTTACATTATTTATTACTACATCCGTTAACTATTATTTGCAACAAAGGAGTATTATATGTGAGATATAAAATATTCATTTGTTGTAAATAATAGTTAACGGAGGTAGTATTATTATTTTTTTTAATTTAAAAACACTGTAAAATACTGAGGAAGAAAAAAAAACACAACTCGAAAATGTAAATTAGGACGAAGTAGATAAAGTAAAATTAGCTTTGGGAATGAAAAATCTTGATCTTGAGAATTAGTGTCTCCACCCCTCCCCAAATTTGAGTTATTTTTAACGCAATAACAAAAGAGTATTTGGATTATATTGAAATGATCTTGTTAACGAACGTTTTCGGGATGTTTAATAAGCATTTAAAATATTTCTCAAAGTGGTAATGCATGCTAAAATTACGTATCAATCGATGTAATTAATGCTCATTTAACGTAATTTTTTAACTTTTAGTCATCTTATCCAACGTCATAGGACGTTTGTTAACTTTTGCCTTATTAAAATAATTAGGTCTTGTTCTCATCAGATTATTTTCAGTTCAATTCAGCTTTAATAAGTTGAGTTGAGTTCAGTTCAGTTCAGGTCTTTCCTTCTCTCATAAAATATTTAGTTCAGTGTAGTTCAATTCAGTTTTGTTCAGCTCTAATAAGTTCAGTTCAGTGAATGAGAACATGTCCGGCCTTAATAAGAAATGGAAATAATACTTGATTAAAAAAAATCTTGAAAGATTAAAGGGTTTCTACTTGTCTACTTGATCATTTGCAAGCGCATGAAAGTATGGGGACTACTATTTCATGACAGTGAAATATAACACGACAGTACGTAAACATTTTAAAACCCAAGATTAGTGCCGGATCAGCTCAACACGTCGGTTACAAGATTCAGATGTACTCTTTACTTTTTTGTACTACATTATTAATTAATTCTATTATTAATATAATAATTAATCATAAATTAAATAAATAAATAAACAAGCAAACAAACCATAAAGTAAAAAAGAAATAAACTTCGTTGTGTTGAAACCGCGTTGTACGCAAAAAATTAAACGTTATAAAAACCGGTAACACCCCCTTCACACTAAAAAGCAAACCCAAATAAACCACGAGAAGTATCACTTCATTTCTACACTAATACTATCCCTTCCTACTATTTATACCCCCTTCATTCTATCACTTCATATCATATTATTTTATAAACCAAAGTTTTTATATCATATAAACTATATATATATAAGCGTTACATATATTTATTTGGTGCGATCAATTAATCGAGCTAGCTAGCAAATATGGCTGATGAGAGGAATTATGAGGCACCCGTAGAGACCACTGACCGTGGCATGTTTGATTTCATGAAGAAGAAGGAAGGTGAAGGTCACAAGCCGTCCGAGGCCGATACCGTGGCTGTCACCTCCGGTATGGAGAAGGTGCACGTCTCCGAACCCGTTGAGGAGAAGAAACATGGTGGACTTGTTGAAAAGTTCCATCGCTCTGATAGCTCTAGCTCTAGCTCCGTAAGTCCTTTTTAACTATTTTTTTACGGTTTTGATATATACAATCCTTAATAGGTCACGTTAAATTTTTACCTTATTGTACAAATTCTATTTATTGGTTAGCTTTTTGTACATGATGGTTGCTATTTTTTTTTAAGGATTTTAAACTTTTGATATGTGCACCATAATTAAATTATCTTTAAAATTTAAAAATTAAGGGTGTGTTATTTTTATCTTTAAAAAGACCAGTTTTAAAATCATCATGTCTGATTAGGTTCAACAGATTATAATAAGATCAGTTCCTAGTTAAGAAAACATACAAATGATGCTTGTATAATTGTATTATTAGATTAGAACTTTACGACAATTTCATTCAATGAGTGGATCAGTGTTATTAATGTTTTCAGCTTTAGTCTAATAATAAAATTTGATTTGCTTAATTTGCAGTCCGATGAAGAAGGAGATGATGAAGAGAAGAAGAAGAGAAAGAAGGAAAAGAAAGAGAAGAAACAAAGTTTGAAGGAGAAGATGCAGGAAAAGCTAGGAGGACACAAAGAAGAACATGATCACGAAACACACGTGCCAATTGAGAAGGTCCACGTGCAAGATCATGTATACTCTGAGCCATCTTACCCTGCACCTGAACATCACCACCAAGAGGAGGAAAAGAAGGGTGGTTTCCTTGACAAAATCAAGGATAAGCTACCCGGTCAACATAAGGATAAGGCCGAGGAGCACGAGGTCGTTGCTCCGGTCGCAGCGGCCGAGCCGAGTGTCGAGGGTGATAAGGATAAGAAGGGGTTCTTGGACAAGATCAAGGACAAAATCCCTGGCTTCCACTCCAAGAATGGTGCTGAGGAGAAGAAGGATCATGAGGAGAAAAAGGAGGGTTACTAAAGTAATTATGATTATAACTATGCTTAATTTTTAATAAAATTAGGTACTTAGTTTTTGTTTTGATGTTTAAACAAAAAAAAAAGATAAAAAGAAAAAGATAAAAAGTGGATGGTTTGTTGGTATTTTTTTAAGAATGTTTTGTAATGTTGTGAGTATTGTGGGTTTTGAGGTTAAGCGTTTTTCATTTTGATGTATGTGTAAGTACAATTATGTGCTTATGTATATATGGAAGTATCTGTTTGTTTTGGTTTACATGTGTTGTAAAGAAATCCATGATGCAATATTTACCATACATGAATGTTAATGATGTCAATTGTCAAAGGTCCATATAAATGTTTTTAGCATTTGTTGTTTAGTCACCTCTTAAATACTAATTTATGATGGAAAATGATTGTACATATTCCTTTTTGAAAAGAATATTGAAACTTTCAAACAATGTTAAGAAGAAGAAGTTTATCCCTATCACACTTTTCATATTATGTGTTATATCTTACTATTCATATTATGCATGAAGTTACGAGAATTACATTGAGATAAAATTTTAATTTCAAAGCTTAAATTGATTTAGAAGATTGAATTTATTTTTCCTACTTTTAACATTGTTAGCCCTTGTTGATTGATTTGATTGGGCCCATCATTATGCACCCAACTCAATTGTCTAGGCTCAAAGAAGTCTCTTGAAGAAATGTTTCTTTGAACTCATTATATTTTATATCGCTTTCATTTCTAAGTCATAATATGCGCTTCATGATTACGACTCATGGTATTCTCACGTATCAGCCAAATATATTGAGCCAGATTTCATATTGCTATAATGTTTTCGTTAATACTACCGACATCTCCTTTTATGAGTTTAAACGTTAATACTACGGGCTTGTTCTCATTGATTGAACCAAACTGAAATGAACTGAAATGAATATTTTATAAGAGAAGGAAATTAGGAACTGGACTAAACTGAACTGAATATTTTATAAGAGAAGGAAATTAGGAACTGAACTGAACTGAAAATAAACATATGAGAACAGGTTCATACCTCTGTTACATATTATTTGCAACGGTTAGACATTTTTCCTAACTACTTTATGTCAAATCGTTACAAATAATATGAAACGGAGGTAGTATTTATGCAATAATTGGATCAGATTGGTAAATAATAAAATACTCATAGCGACAATTTGATGAAAAAAATAAATCTGGCGACAATATGGTAAAAAAGCTAATTTCATGCGGTATTTTGATAAAAAAATTAATCTCAAGCGACATTTAGGCCAAAATGTCAAATTTATCCAACAAAGTCTTCAAATTTCATTAATTGAATTTGTTATTGTGTTTTTAAAATTAAAATTAATATGTCGTTTTCTTTTATTTTGCTTGTAAATCCCAATGTTAAATTTATTTTCAACACATTTTTTTACAAGAATTCTTAACAAGGGTTAGGAAATTTAAGTGAAAAATAATATTTACGCAACAAATTTTCTTCAAATTGTTAATTCTAAAAAACGGCTTTGGGAAATTAGGTAAGAAACCACGAAAAACGAACTAAATTAAGCATTTGAGGGTAGTTTGTCGGAAACTTTTGTATATTTTAGGTTTATTGTCGCCTGACATGATTTTTTTTTTTTTTTTTTTTTTTATCAAATTGTCACTTGAGGCTTGCTTTTTTTACTAAATTGTCGTCGGAGTTATTTTTTTTACCAAATTGTCGCCAAGGGTCTTTTTTATTTACTAATCTGGTCAATTATTGTTTTGTACGACTTAACTTCAAATCATCCAATTCAAATTAGATTTGGACATTAATATGTCTTTAGTATCAGATAAGTTACTCATCTTGTCTTTTGAAATGATCTTTCTTATCCTTGTGAAGTATACAAATTCAATTTATTGCATAATATGATCGTCCTATTATATCCCTCTCAACGTAAGTGTTTGGGTTCAATTTACTTTAATTGGGCTGGTCCACAAATGATTCAATTACAAAGCCCAAAGTAAGGTTCAACTCTCCTAAGGCAGTCTAAGTCAGTCAAAGGCCTAGTTAACATGGTAAAACTCATTTGACCTCAAGGCCTACTTATTAATCAAGCAAGGTTAAAGTTCTTTACTCTCATCTCTCTACATTCATTCACATTAAGCCAAAAGCAATTAATAATCTTGCAAAGTTTTCTCTCTCTAGAAACACTGTACTAACTTCGGCATAGGAGGGCCTTTCCTCGACACAACCCTCGAGGTCAGTTTATATTTGTTTGCCGTGTAGTCATTACTTGGTCCGAGTCCAGTCTTTTTCACCCCACAGAAAAGGTCTATCCAAAAGACCCATTGTTTATGCCCGAACAGCATAACAAATCCTCTTACAATACATTAGGAAATCGATGGATTATACAGAGTAATCACCATAAATTGTTAATTACAAAAAAAAAGGCAACTACTTGTCACTCTTTCCTATCAATTAAATGTCGTTTTAGAAAATTAATTATAAGTAACCACGTATTATCTATTACATGACCAATCTTGTTTTATCCATTTTGTGGAGAATTCATGTTATGATATACACATGGTGACTTTAATTTGGATCAATATCAATATAACAAAGACAATTATTCAATGATGATTACTTACTAACTCCCTTGTTATTTAGACTTTAGGATAAGTTCCACCTAAGATTTATGACTTGTGTAATTGCTTCTTGGCATTTTGTATGAAGTCATCATCTAGTTTGGATAGTAATTATTCTGAATAGAGCCAACTAAAATTACCCGATTCAAAATTTTAATACAAATCATTTGAAGATCTAGAATTTGAAGAAATATTACCTCCGTTTCTTATTATGTGCAACAAAGAAATATTTTATGTCTCACAAATGATACCCCTTTGTTGCACATAATAAGAAACGGAGACTACCTCCGGTTTTTATTACTTGCAATAAAGGAATATTTTTTATCTAACAAACAATATCCCTTTGATGCGAGTAATAAAAATCGGAGGTAGTATAATAAATTAAAGTAACTTGAAATGATAAAGCCAGATTTGTACATTTTTTTTTGAAAGAATTTGTTTGTTGGCTTGTTTGGTTTATCTGCTTGAAAATGACATTTTTGAATAGATTTTTTTGCATTACTTAATTCCAAAAAAAAAAAAAAAGGTTTTGCATTCCCAAATTACAAACCAAATAGTTACTTTTTGTAATTAATTTGATCATAATATACAAGCTCACCTTAACCAAGCATGCTTATTGAATATGGTGAAAAACTCAAGAAAAGACATTGAGGTTTGTATTTTCAAGCCCTACCAATCCACCATACATGTTTGGATTTAGGTGATTCTCTTAATCTCTTACCTTCCGTTATTACTCTCAAGTATTTACCTATATAGCTGAATTGACTAATTTGTGAGAGGGTACTTTTTAATAAGATCTTTCTTACCAATAAATACGAGTAAACAATCTAGCCTAATTATCCTTCCCCATTAAACAAAAACAATCAATAGTTAAAAAACTTGAGGTTCACCCTCCACCAAGTCTAAGACTGCACAAGTAACTAGTTCCACATTGAGACAATTTCAAAAATCGACAAGCATATCTTCCCACAATTTTTCAAGGCATTATAGAATATAGTTTCCAGAAATAGCACAATTTCCATCTGAGATGATTTTTGGCGCAAAGCTCTACAATCCTACCTGAGTTTCTTTTCGCTGTCTGCTGGTGTCGGGCCACCATGATATTGTATTGACAATTAAAGAACATAATAGCATGAATAAAGACAATTACGAAATTTACATCAGCACAAAGGAAACACTCTAAAATACCTATCCATGTATGCCCCATATACTACGAGTATCAAATTCATCACTAACAGTATAAGCTACGGAGTACATGACTCAAAGATCAAGATGGTTAGTACATCCGCTGCTATCGAACTAGATGACTGGGGTCAAACGCCAGCTTACTATAGCAGCACTCAGACCCCCTGCCCCCCACCCCCCCAAAAAGAAAAAAAAAAACGACATTATTTGGGATGAGAATTGTAATCTCAAGCTACTATCTAATGTCAGAAAAGATGCATTTAACTGCTACAAGTAAAAAATGCATTTACAGTTTTATGTGTGGTTTAGACTTTACAGAATCCGGTAATATAGTATGGGATTATGTTTCATTATTTGTAAAAGGGTCAACTTCTGGCCCTATAGAAGACTTGGAGAAGAACCAATCTTGACCAAAAGATGCAGGGCAATGCCAAGAATTTTGCCAATAGTTGGAAATTCTTGAGTACTTCTATGATCCAAAAAGTAAATCGAAGATAAAAATAGGTATCCTACTCATGTTTACCGTCATGAAACTGAGCATTTTTTGATGATTTGAAGGTCTCCAGGAATTCCTTAGCCTTCTTAAACTCATCATTCTTTCTCGATTTATCCCAATTATGTTCTGCTGCTAGTATTTCAATGACGCGGGGCAGAGCTTGACTAGCTGCATCAGTATCCAGAAAAGCAAGCCGACATCTCCGAGCTATAAAATCAGTCGCAGCCTCACAATACTCGTATCGAGCACAGTAAGCTACTTCTGCTTCAAGAAAAGGGTATCCGTGGGCAAGGCGCTTGCCCAAACCTTCATTCTGATGATAAAAGAAAAGAAATAAGTACCTCACATCGAAACTAACCAATAAATCTAGCTACATTTCTGGATACAAGTTGACAACTGGAAAACTTTGAGGAGACATATAACCAGATAGTACCGATCACGTGTGTTTTTGTAATGAATTCCCAAATAATTATACCAATTTATGAAATCCATTTGATGCTTAGATTCAGGGCAAAAATAAGAAAGAAGAAATCAAGTGAATGACAAAATATAGGGTGATCAAAGCTTTAACCTGAGCTATGGAAGCCACCCGCTCAGCCAATGTACCATATGCTTGCGATAAATGCTTTGCTACAGCAGTGTCCATGACACCAGGAACGACTCTTCCATCAGACGTCTTCTTCATTCGGACATACTGTTGAGCAATAACAGTAAAATTGGAAGGATCCCAACCATGGCCGCCAGTAAGTATCAAGTTGTGAGTCATGCATTCATTGGCTTTAAGATTTCCGGCCTTAATTGCAGCATCAACAGCATCTTCAGCCATGCTAAAACAACCATAACAACAAATTTAAAAAGAGCTAGAGGGTACAAAGCAGCTTATGCTTAAAACCAGACAAGGGTGAGGCCATGTAGAGCCCAATCATACGTGAAGAAGAGAATAATACATTTTATGAAAAAAAAAAAAAATTTAATAAATTCAAATTGATGGATTTAGAAGTATTCTTTCTATAATAATATAAGTAATCCTATCAAAACACGAGTGAGTTATAATAAAGGATAAATTTGATTATTTTTTTAAAATAACATGTTTCATTAACAGAATTGATATGTTTCAAGCCAATTTTGACAAACAACTGACACAAGGAAAAATAAAAAAAGGAAACGAGTCACAGTTACATAAAGGACCAAGCAGGAGGAAGTGATTTTTATCACAGTGTCGTAATGGAGTTTCATAGAGCAGCAAATTCAAATCCGTTCAGAACAGTGACGGTAAGTCGATTTTTTGATTCCATGGCTACAATACTCTTCATTTCACTTATAGTTGAATTCTTGCATAAGTATGGGAACTCGTTTTCAATTCATTTAAAGCCAAAAACATGTAAAGCTTTGATGATGAATTAAGTAATAGAGTTTGATACCAAGGCATATAACATATTTCAGTTTTGTATACAGAGAACATTTGGCAAAGAGACTTAGCAAGCCACATCTTTACCCAAGCATATAACAAAATCTAAATCTATCCATAAGTCCAAGAAAAGGTTACTCCCTCTGTATGACACGGTTTTACTTTTTTATAACTAATCATATTGTTGGTGTGACTCATAACCGATATCTCTATGCACAAAGAAGTACAGGCAGACTCAAACACAGAAAATGAGGCAGTGGTGAAATAGCGAGAGCCTAGAGGAGAACAGGGTTGCGCGCAAGGGTTAAGTGTTGCACGTAGAGTTGCATGCGACTTCAAGGTCTGCGCATTCTCACATGCCCCAATTGATGGTTTTACATCTCCATGGCATTGTTTGTTTAATGTTTCCTAATATTAGGTTTCACCTTTCTATGGCTACTAGGATTATACTTGGGAAGTAATTCAGAGTTACCTTATGTTAAAAAAGGAGCCATTGGGTGATCTAAGCCTTTAAGCCAATAAAGACTCCTTGTATATTCATATTGTTCTCTCCATTACAGTGAAGAAAAGCTCTCAAATCCCCCACCTTGGTGTAGGTCTAGTTGATCAAACCACGTAAATCCTTGTGTGTTATGACTATCTTCTTTACTGCTTTCTCACTTTGATTATATCATTGATTATTGCTCTACACAAATCGAATACAATGCCGCCTATTTCATAACACATATACTTTTGAGCAATGTATGAAAAACCGTTAATATCATGTAAATATCTTTAAAAAATTCTAACTAATAATAATTTCATAAATGCTTAAATATACATTAATGGTCAAACTTAGGGCATGTGTGCCAAGGCAGGAAAAAAAAATATTTTGTAAAGAAATGTTCCCTTAGATTTCTCCACTTCCACTCAACAACACCTCTTAGTAATGAATGATTATGAAAAATTAAGACGTTTTTGAGAAGGAAAAGCATGTTTATGGACAGTATTGTCGTGGGACTTTCTTTAAATATTACATTAAAAAAACATGGTCTGAGGCAAACCAAAAGGTGGCCTAAAGATGTTAAAAGCTGTATCGCAACAATTATGTCATGTTGCTTCTTTTGTGCATCGCATAAAATATAAGTTTTACGGTGATAGGTTATATAAAAGCAGCATCTCGCTAAAAGCATCAGAACACAAATTCCACAGCAGAAGTCAGAGCTCACAAAGCATATGCTTTAACTCAAAATCACAAATATTGTCCATATCAAAGACTTGGAATAAAAATCCACAGCGATACGGATACTTAAGAGTCTTAGATACAAAATGAAAATTGAAGAGCAAAATTTTACCAACAAATAAAGTACCTTCTATATGTGGTCCATTTTCCACCGGTTATGGTAACCAAACCAGGGAAATCTTCACAAACAACATGATCACGAGATATGCTTTCTGTGTTCTTGGCTCTTGGATCAATAGCCAACGGGCGAATGCCACTCCATGCAGAAAGAACATCTGTTCGGCGTACCTATTCCAAACGAACAGAAAAACAGAATAACTAAAACTAATTTTTTTTTGCCATCACCAGCTGGTCCAACTCCAAGAATCTAGAAACTATGACTATCTTAAGAATGATATCAATTTCATGGGCAGGTAGTAGAAACTATAACTATAACATAAAAATGGAAAAAAAACTTCTATTTTAAGATATCAAACAGAATAACTACATATAAGAGTAAATAAGGTGAATCATCATGTGTTTAAACGCAGCTCAACTATCCTATCCACTAACAACAAAGTTTAAAGACTTCAACGATACAGAGGTGGGTAAGGATTAGAACTGGTTATTGGGTAGGGTAGCCCAATGATAATAGGGCAGGGCCAAACATAAAGAGTTTGTAATGGACATGGCCTTTAATGAACATGACCCTTATTGGGTAGGGTCATTATACGGCCAAACTATTTATGCAATTTAATAAATAAAGAAAAAAGATAATGTAAAAAATATTACATACATAGATAATTTCAAATTCATATATACTTAATAATGGCCTTGTCCAATTTAATAGTTTATTGGCCCGCTCATTATCAACCTTTTATTTACCCACGACCCGCATTGGCCCAACTTATTATTGGCCCTATGAAATTAGACCCTCAGTAACCCGCACCCGCCCCACCCAATAACCAATATTGATCCTTATGGAATATCCTTTCAAAAAAAAATGAAGAACAAACCGTAAGAAATCAATCTTACTTTCCATGACTTTGCTGCCAATTTGCATCATCTTAAACATAAGATCAAAATCAACCAAAAGAGTAGCATTCTAAAATTTACACTAACGGTGTGTTTGAATTGAAGGGAATGGAGGGAAAGGAAAGGAAGAGAAATGGAGAGATGGAGTATCTTTCATTTGGATAGCAAATGAGGAAGGGAGGGAATTGGAGGGGAGAGAAATGGAATGATTAAATTGTAGGAAATTGATCCCTCCAACTATGGAGAGATTTGAAAGGAAAACTCACCATTCTTCCCTCCCCTTCCTTTCCCTCCCCTCCTCTTCTCCTCCCCCCCCCCCCCCCTTCTTTTCCATCCCCTTTCTTTATCCAAACAAATTGTAACGCTTTGTTTGGATAGAAGGAGATGGAAGGAAAAAAAAGGAAGAGAAAGGGAGGGGACAAACTCTATTGTTTAGGTAAAGGATTGGGGCAAGGAAGAGAAAGGAGAGGGAGGGTCCATTTTCCCTCTCTCTTTAATAAGCATAATCCCTCTAAAATTGGTAGGATTTGGAGGGAAAAAGGAGCTCACCTTCCCCTCCCTTTTTTTTCCATTCTCTTCTCCTTTCTCTCCGTCCTTATTTGTTATCCAAACAAAGTGTAATGGCTAAAATATAACTATTTGTATAAGTTATGAAATGTTTGGCTAAACACATGGATAAAATGTATGGTACACCTTCATCCAACACAATTTAGATAATTAAGCATACTTGTTAGACATATGAGATATTTCCATATGGTTTTGAGGTAGAACCTCCTTAGTCGTATAAAGTGGACAGTTGTGACGGGCAGGCCCGTTTATCATGGTATCAGAGCCTAGGTTCTATTGGGCCGTTCTTAACTGGGTATTCGTTCCTTCTAGTGTGCTCTAATTCTAAGGACACTCACAAGTGAGGGGGAGTTTTGAAACCCATTGTAGCCCACTTGTGAGTGTCCCACATTGGAGAAAGAGGAGATGTGGTTCTACTTTATAAGGTAGAGGAGTAACTCCTACTATTGCCAATTGGTTTTAGTATGGAAGCTCTTAAGCCTTGTTTGTAGACCAAACTCTCCTCCTCCTTGTTCGGGTTGCCCGACCCATTTTATATTGTTTCGAAATTTAATATGGTATCAGAGCCAGACCCACAATATGAAACCTTAAATGGCTAAAGTTCATTGGCCAAGAGTAGGTTCATGTGAGGGGAAGTGAAGAAGCACTCTAACCCGAAAAATCAAAAGAGACAAAGTTAAAAGGGACCTTACATGTGAGGGGGAGTGTTGAAGAATAAACCTCTCAAGTGTCACCACATGTAAGTGTCCCACATTGGTTGAAAGAAGAGAGAGTTAAACACTTTATAAGGCTAAGGGGCTACTCCTCCTACTGTCATATGGTTTTGGGATGGAACCTCTTTTGATCTTATGAAATGAACTCTCTTTCTCTTGGTTTGTGGGTGCGGCCCAGACTCGCGTTTAACAATACTCCAATTGTACATGATAAATAGTCACACACTCACACTGTCCCAACTCCCAACCTTCCATGTTTAACAAAAAGGCACAATGCTACTAATGGTCCAATTGAAATTGTTAAGGGTCTGTCCTATTTGACTCATTTAGTATGAACTTATTTTATTGGAACTTATTTTGTTTAGAGTAATGGGAACTCAACAAAATGTTACAACTTTTATTTACATCAATAGATGTAAATCTTGTAATTGAATTTTTTTGATAATTGATCGGTTATAACAACAAAAATGCAGCTCTTTGTTACAATTATAAAATTTGGAATTTCAATTTAATTGATCTGAAAACCAATTTCTTAATTATTACATTCTAACAAATCTAATTACCAATTTGATAAAATACCAACTTGATAAAATTTGGAATGTTGTTTATATGTATAAAATATGATAAGATTGATAACTAAATTTTTAATAGATAAATGTACTCCCTCCATTTTTATGTTTGTCCCATTTGATTTTTGCACTGATTTAATGCAATGTTGTAATTAAAAATATCTCAAGCTACATATGATAAATATAATATATACATATATAAAAATTTACTACGTATATATTACAAATCGAGATGTATTTAACAAAATCCCACATGACTTTTTATTTGAATTAGAAAAAAAAAAGTTTAACTTATTAGATTCTATTTTCCATGAAGTCTCTCAAGATTCCAAATGAGACAAACGTTTGGAAACTAAGGTAGTACATAATATTATATAAACATGTTTTGTTAAGATTTATCTTAATTAAATTTTGTCTAAACTTATTTTGTTCGATAAATTAACATAACTTATTTTGTTTGAATTAATCTAACCTTACTTTATTTGAAATAACTCAAATTTATTGCAAGTTGTCTATGATATATCATAAACTCCACTGTTCTTATTCATACAAAATAGTCATATATATATTATTATGCATCATCATTGTTTTCTAATGTTTCCAATGAAATCTTTTAGTCAACATATAATTATTTTCCAATTTTGGATTTCAGTGGGGACTAAAGCAATGACTCAGGTTTGTTATTTTCTGCTAATTAAAAGGCTAATCAAGTGCACTTCAGACCAAAATATCATGCAAAAATAGCATACTATAGATTAATGTTTGTCCTATTTGAAATCTTGATAGATTCCATGAAAGATGAAATCTTAACAATTTAACATTTTTTTATACTTCCAAACATGGTCATGTGAGATCTTGGTATATTCATCTCGATATTTAGCCTTTAAATATGACTATTATATATTTTTTAGTATATAGCTTGAGACATTTAAATTACAATATTGCGTTGCAAACTGTACTAAAAGAAAAAAGAACAAAAACAAAAGGTACATAAAGTTGTACTATTGTACTAGGCCTAAAAAAGGAATGCTATCATATAGGTAAAGTTATCTACATCTAACCTAGTCCCGGTACCCCAAAACCTCACTTTAATAGAATCTTGTCAACGGTAATTGGGATAATCATTGGCACGGCATTGTGTTGCATCACCTAGGTGCGTGCTTCAGACATGCCTACAGTAATGGACAGGAGGACCCCAATTAGTATTTAAAAAAGCGTGCCTGAGGTAGTGAGGTGCAAGGAGTTAAGGGTCATGTGCCTTTAATAATCTAGCATCTAGGCAAAGCGGTTTCAATGAAGCGAAAGGCATACAACAGAGGTGCACCTAACGCGTAGGGAACTCCAAATCACCATGGCGCGCCTAGAGCTTTTTTATACATTTGACCCCAATCAATGTAACAACTCTATTTTCTTACAACACAATTCACTATTGGTGTGTTAACACTTCACGCTGAACATGCAGTGATATGAACGTGCAGTAATCACAAGGCTAAACCTATTAGACTAGCTCTAAAAACATGTGTAAAGATACAATGACGCTAACCTTGATGCAGAGGTAATCAGTGAGAGCATCCAATATGAATTGAATTTCATCCTCATGTGGTTCTGGCAGCATTGTGATGGCAGTATTAGAATCTGTAGTCCCTGCTAATGTCCTTCCCAGCCATGGAAGCATGAATACAACACGTCCATCCTTAGTTTTTGGAACAATTAACCCCATCCCTTCTGGAGAGTAGTAGTCAGGGAGAACAATATGTACTCCGCTGCTAGGAGATATCATTGGTGGCGCAGCCTTATCAGCCAGTTTCCGAACAAAGTCACAAAAAGGCCCAGCAGCATTTACCACAACTTTAGCATATGTATCAAACTCCTCACCTGATTAACTAGCATGTAAGAATAATACCAGAAACAGTTTATATGCATTATTAACAAATTAAATACATATATGCACTACAAAATGAGAATATATAGAACTATTCAGGTTTTTCCATACAAAGTGAAATTCCTTGGAGATGTCATAGCCTCACATGAAGTAAATGTGAATGTCGGAAGGATTAGCTATTGCAGTCTTTAGGGGGTTACATCTAAAGTTCCAAGGCCTAGAGCCCTAGAGTCATATGACTCATATCCTATTTAAATCACTGTCCTTCGTGGTTCCCTACAAACCAAAGATGTCACCCAAAAGGCCAAAACAATGTACCTTAACCCATCAAATCTACCACTTCCTCAATCCTATCCATGAATACAAACAGAACCTCCAACAATTTCCACTTTCTTGTTATTTTATTTTCAATAGCACCTCCCCAGTCCTTGCAGCCTGCTGGAAACCTTACAAGCAGCATACTCCTCTAACCCTTCTTCTACCATTGACAACAACCCTCAAACCTGATCTCCTTTACAAAATGTACATTCTAATGTGTGCAAAGGTGGCACACGCACATAACCTACACAAAAAACAAAAAAACAAAAAAGGGGGGGGGGACATTCTAATGTGCACAGACACAGAACCTATACAAAACAAAAACCAAAAAAAAAAAAAAAAAAAAAAAAAAAAAAGGAGGGGTTATGAAAGTGAAGACAAAAATCACAGGCAAGTGGAGAAAGAGCGAATCACAGCAGTGACCAGTAAAAAGTGTGCTGGGACCATAAAGAAACATTAATTAGTCTTATGCAATTTTTCAAGTAAGATTGTAAGGAGATAGAGATAATTTTTTGATAAGAAAGGACAATTGCATAGGGATTAGTAGCCGCAAATTGATAGAGTACAATCATTTACTAGTAAAAAGAGTTTGTACACTAAACATTAATAACTTTGTTGACTAAAACAATCCAACAAAAAAGTTACATCTCAAAGAATTACTTCTTTTCATGCCCACAGTACCAAATAAAATAGAGAGAAGGAAAAGGCATGAAAGATAAGCTGGTTTTACCAATCTGGACAGAATTCGATCAAAAGATGAAATTCTAAAATCATGAAGAGGATATTATACAACAGTTAAATTTAATCAAAACAGACTTCTGTGCAACTGTAGATAGTTTTGGAAACATGTGAATAGAATCTATCATACATACCAGAGAGATTGTCATGTATTCTTGCACCAATTATCCGCCCATCAGCTTCATCCTTAAGTAATGAAACAACTTCAGCATGATTTAGCACAGAGGCACCAGCTAATGCTGCTGTGCATGCCAAACCAACATTAAGTCGAGAGTCATTCATCTGCCCATCATAATACACTACAGTGCCCTTCAAACTTCTATCATTTCCCATTCTTGTAAGAGTGGGAAAGAGCTCAATAGACTGTTGTGCTGAGTAATATCTTGATAGATGTAGCAATCTTGCCCCTGCAACTAGATCATATAGTTTCAATCCCGCCCAGTAGTATACCACTTCAAACCATCCAAAGCATGGGGTCATGCATGGCAAAGAGTGGCACAGATGTGGAGCATTATCTATCAGCTGTTTGCGTTCCTTAAGTGCATGGAAGACAAGTTTCAGTTGCCCATAATCAACATTGAATACAGCTTTCTCAAGGTAGCGTACACCTAAGAATAGTTTGACACAAGTATGCAATAAGTATAACAATCACTGCTATGCAAAGAAGAAGAGAATATTTTAAACTTAGAAAAATGAACAATATGTACGCCGCCTTTTACCCTTTCTTCTATATTTCCCATCAAAAGAAAAAGTTCAAACTAAGGGCCCACCCAGAAATTCCTTGGTAGCAAGAATTAGATAATTTATTTCTTTGTTAAGAAAAGGTATACATTAACCAACCAAGAAAAATATTGCAGCAAAACAAGAAGCATTTCCTACAGAATAACCCAAAGACATAAAATTTGTTAAATCTACCAAATTACATCCTTAAAAGCCAGCTGCCTGCAGAAATCAGGTCAGTTCCTTAGCTAAGTTAATTATTTAGACAATTTATGCGATTATTAATGAACAAATGTAAGAATTAGAATAATTAGAAGGTTGGATTTAGTATTGATCAGATAAGTCAAGCTAACTACAAGTAACCCCACTTCAAGGGGTGGATTCCTCCCAGTACAATTCTATTACTAAAATCAGCAAGCCTTTCCATACATGCACCTTCACCTATTTATATTTTATAGCATCAGATTCTCCACTTTCTTGGCAATCAGAGCTCACAACTTCTATGAGTAACTTCATCACAAAAGACCTTCCTAGCACAAGGTACATACGATGCATATAAATATAGTCATCAACTAAAGACGCAATGTGGTGTCAACTTGCTTTTCTCTTCTCACACTTGCTTTAGAGCTGACTCAGAATTCTGTTAATTTGACAGCAGATTGTCATTTGGATAATGATTGTTCACCAAGGTGAATTATCTAACAGGTCCACCAATTCAACTTCTGATCCTTAAAAATGCTTTCTTTCATCAAAGGAGAGAAAAGAACTTCAGCAGGGGATGGCTCTAGTATTTGTATTTCTGATAAAATAATTCCCAGCCAAGTGATGGCACAACTCTCAAAAACATTTCACAATGTTTTGAAACCTTAAGAAAGGTTTATATTAACCAGAAATTTAATTGGATACATTAAACCCTTTGGCCTCCTTTATTATAAACAGCTAAGAATTTATTTTGATACCCGTATGATAAAATGGAGTGTGAACTGCAAGGTAGATAAGCTAGCCACAATCAAATGCCAGGAGATTTAATTTTCAGAAACACTTATCAATAAGCTAACCCTTCTAATTGCTGTCAGATGTGATGAATATATATATTTTTAAGACACTTCCTCTCCCTACAAAAACAAATTTTCCTTTCAGTCTTCAAACACCACCAAGATTAATTAAATCAGAAAAAATATTCCACCATAAGACATTCTATGAATACAAATCCAAATTTTCTTAACATAGCACGGACAATTCTGGACCTAAGAAGGTCGTGTAGAGCACATAAATCTCTTGCACAAATTCATGAACTAATTTTTTAATTAAGCCAAAGCTCAGGATCAGCCACTTCTCACTGAAGCAATCTTGTTCAGTTTCATTGGCTGCCACCAAACATAAAAACTTCATAGCACAGGTAAAGTATTGACTGATCCATATCAAGTTGATGCAATACTGAAAGAGCTATACACCGCAAGTGGCGTTTCTAAAAGCTGACAGGCTAGACTCATATAAAAAGGTTACACTTAAAAGCATTGTATATTTGTATAGAGGACTATAGAGCACAGACTTTGAAAATATTGATTTCACCAGCAATAAATATGCCACAAGCAAATGTCTCATTACCTTAGCAGCTTCAAGAGGCTAGCCAAGATTTCAACTAAATTACACATCATAATTCTTCATGGCGATTTGAGACACAAATTGTTTGTAAATACCAAAAGATGAGATTGTGAGAATAACCCAGAGAAATGACATCTTCAGGCTCTCGAGATCTGTGTATCTAATATAAACAAGCCTTGAGGATATTGTAACCAGGCAAGTTGAGGGATTCAAAATTCAGCGTTTTGCAGAGTCCAAAAATTGATCACTTTTTTTAATAACCTTGGGGTGGTTAAAAATATAAATAAAATTAAGTAGCACTCAAACAACATTTGCATAATTTTTTTTTAGTAGAAATAGAAGTAGGTCAGCTATTTCCTTAAACTAAAGTAGAATGTAATACCACTAAAGTTCAGTTGTTCACCAAGGAGCTACTCAAGGAGAGGATAGCAATACAAATATCAGTAAAAGTTTATTGATACCATATTTAACACAATTAAGGCAACTCAATGACAAAAGGAAAGGTATAAGGCTGTAAGCACTTGATCAGGTAATCCTGATGTTCATATAGTAGGCAAAGTAATTTAAGAAAAAGTAATAGACCAAGTTTACCCTAAAAAAATCAGTGTTAATGTCAGTTCATGCTTCCTAGGCAACCTCATATTCATGCATTCCAGCATATTCTAATCTATGTGGCAGAAATTGCAAGGCATGGTATTATATGGGCATGTTGTCCTCTTTCAAGGAGGTCTACTACAGGCTATATCATCTAGTTTCAACAGTATCTAATTGTGGGAACGTCAAGCAACTAGTTTTTAGCCAATTACTCCCTATACATAAATACATAATCAAACATTATAGCAATGCTGGGGAAGAGAGGGAGGGTGTATAACATCATCACACCTTCCAGCTTCAGAGGGGGAAGGGTGTTGGAGATAGCAGAGCAGCCTCAACCAGCCAAAACAATGCGCATATATAGATATTATGTATTTATCTCATTACTGCATCCTTAAAAAAAAGGCTGAAAGATCTTCTACTACAAGCTTTTACCCAAATAATAAATCATTATTCCCATTGATATATAGCAGTCAACAAATAATTAATCGCCTTTACTTCATATCTTGATAAATACCCTCTTCAACTTACCACTGACTAAAGGAAAGAGTATGAATATAGCCTAAGTATTTCGAGGGATCTTTCACTAAGCTCCTGTCATATATGAGCTCATGTCATACATGAGAAATTAGGACAACGCAACAACCATTTCTCCTTCGAGGGAATACAAAACGGAGAGCATTGAATTCTGATCATTTTCCTACCGCCTAATATACTACCACAATCATTCAAAGTACCACGAAAAGGGTCCATAACCATCCAAAGCACAACTACGAAAATGTACCACCATAACCATCCAAAGCTCAACTACGAAAATGTACCACCATAACCATATGAGAAACCACCGCGCCTATCAAAAACATCACATACCCATGTTTTCTACCTGGCCGTATCGAAATCAATTAAAACACCCCGAAAGTTACCACCTATTTCTCCCTGTAACGACAGGGTATTACATTTACAAACACCATTATAAATTGACCACCCGAAAGTGTCGATCACAACCGAAACAACACAACCAGTCAAACCATAATTCAACACACCAACAAAATTGACCAAATTAAAATTCCAATGCAAGTACAGAATACATAAAATCATAGATTACAAAACGCCCAACAAAATTGACCAAATCAAATCAAACACAATAAAATCAAAAAATAAATAAACAATTAAAAGCAAGCAAATAAAAATCAATTAAACAAACCTCCATGAATTAACTTAGTAGACCTAGAAGAAGTTCCAGAAGCGAAATCCTCCATCTCAACAACCCCAACACGAAGACCTCTAGTAGCAGCATCAAGCGCGACACCGCACCCGGTAGCACCACCGCCAATCACGAGCACATCCAACGGTTTTTCGGCGGTGGAACCGGACAACGCCGACATTTGAGCCCGTCGAGGTGGAACGACGGCGTTTGCGTCGGAAACTTTGGCCAGAATTTCGGGTCCCACCGTAGTTCCGCGGTCATTTCTGGAAGAAGAGACTGTAAATGTGATTGTTGCGGCGGAGGATGCGGCGGCGATGGCGGCGATACGGCGGAGACGGAACGCCGTTGAAGCCATTGATGATGGAAATGGAGGAGAGAGAAAGTGTGGTAGGAGAGAGAAAGTGATGGAGGAGAGAGAAAATTGATGTGAAATTTTAGACTTTTTTAAATGGGTTTTTGGGGGATTGATTTGACGATTATGCCCTTGTGATGATGAGAAATTGAGAGTAGGAATGAGGGTGTTTTGGTAATTGTGAAGGTGTAATAATACAGTCAGCACAAAGGAAGGGCGAGTATTATAGTTCAGGTATTAAATATTAAGGCGCAGGTCCACCAGTCATGCTTAAAAATTTGAATAGAAAAGAATTGAATGGGATTAGGCCACGTGTGTAGCTAGTTTCGTAACGCGCCCATCAATTTATTATCCAGGCCGCGGATCATGGATTCATTGAATAAAATAAAATTATTGTAATTAGAGGTGTCAAACCGACTCGCTTCGAAAAAAAATCATTTGTTTTGTATTATAAGGGTTACTTAACCCGTGTTAATGGGGTTACTCGATCAGTATTATAGGGTTACTTAGTCCGTGTTAATGGGGTTACTCGATCAGTATTATAGAGGTTACTTGATCAGTATAATAGGAGTTACTTATAAAGAATATAAAGTATGTACAAGAGAACATGATAGATTGATAGTATATTCAAGAACATGTTTTTTTTTTCATGGTTACTCAAGTTATTGAATTTAACATTTTTTTTTATGTACATACATTAAAGAACATTTTTTATGATATAAAGAACATATAGTTTAAACTCAAAGAACATAATGACCAAATTTAAAAAACATATTTAAATGTGTTCTTTATAAATGTCTATAATTTTCTTTTTTCGCCTATGTTCTTTAGAATATGTATAATGTTCTTTTTAGAAGTACCATGCGCATGGTGCACCCGGGTGTAGCCTCAAAACTTCATAAGTTTATAACTGATCTAATTTGACTCTAAAATTTGAGACTCGAATCAAATTCGATCTGTAATCAACTTAAACTCAATCGAATCCGAATCTGATCCGTTCTGAACTTAATCGAGCACTAACTTGACTCGACCTGAACTCAACCCGAAATCGATTTGACCCAACTTTAACTCAAACCAAGGAACTATATTTTCAAACTTTAACTCATCTGATATTAAAGTGACCTGAATTCTGCATGATTTCAATCCAACCATACATTTAAACAAACTATAATTTTAACCCCACAAATGATTTTAAACCAAACATAATTTAACAAAAAATTTCGAACTAATATCTAATACAAATTGAATAAATTACTCTGTTATATGACAAGCTAAAGTCGTATCACGCCTAATCAAAAGTAATTCCTAATACCACTCAACTAATAATAGATAGGGAAGAAGGGTTGAACCACAGGGAAATAAGTCAATTTATTCCTAATTAATCAATATAATCTAGATTATCAAGTAACCAATTTGTTGTTATAAAAGGGAACTAAACTTCTAAGAGTAAAAGTGGGAAGGCATAAAGATAGAAGGAAAATCAATGAATAAAATATGTAGGGCATAGGTTCACCAATAAATAATATTTCAGGGTAAAACATAACAATTTATCATCAATGCATTGATTAATCAGATCATAAAGGGTATCCGCCTATTGGTATTAAATCTCAGAGTTAATTTAAACAATTTCGCTACGTATTACAATCACAGAGTTAATTTATTGGTATTAAATCTCATCTCTCGAATCTCGACTTAACCATTGATAAATTAGTCCGCCTATTGAAACTAAGTCTAAACATCAATTCTCATCTCTCGAATCTCAGCTCGAATCAATATTGCATAACTCATACAATTAAACCAGGCCTAATCTAATTTCATAGCATTAAATCAATCAATAGGAAATTAATCAAGCATAATTGACAATCAACAATAACAAATTACCCTTCATATTATTTATGGATCCCCATAAACCCTATAAAGGAAACAACTCACACATAATTAAATCTAAACTAATCAAAGCAATTAAAGGAGACATGATGAATAAAAGAAATAAAAAAACTAAAATTAATATAGAAGAAATCGTTACCAAAGTTAACGGAAATAATGAGTTGAATCAAGAACAAAGTATACAATTATAGAGAGAGAAAATAAAGCTGAGTAGAAAGAGAAAGTCTAAGAGAAGAGGTACTAAAACTAATAATACTAAAACGTACTTCTACAAAACTCCTCAATAATCCTAATTAAAACTAAGTAAATCGCCGAACACATCCCCTCAGAAACATGGGCCCGATCGGGCGGTCCGTGTTTCTTCATCTCCTTGTTCTGGGTAGCCGCCCGATCGGGCCCGACTATTGGTTGGACTTGGTTTGGGCTTCACTTCTTAGCCAAATCCGAATTTCCACTTTGGGGCTTGATCACTCGGTGTCCAATGCTCGGTATTTTAAATGTTAAGCCCTTAATCACCGGCTCGATGACTCTAACTGGCCCTAGGCTATGAAAAGTGGTCGTGCTTCTCCAATACTCGTAGTCGCTCCATAAAATCCCGGGAAAATGCCCCAAAAGTGCAATTCCCTACAAAACTCAACCAAAACTACGAAAACACTAGAAAACACTAATTAGTAATAAAAGTGGCTCTAATTAAAGAGCCAAAAACACTACCAATTATGACCAAGGGATGAGGGTAAAATACAAAATAAAATAGACATATCAGTATACAATAGCAAACTAACAATACTTGTAGCCTCGTAAGCTAGATTACTATACAGTTGAAGATTAATAATAACCTTGAAAAGATTTTATTTTTTTTAATTTTTTTTTAATTTTTTAATTTTTTTGTTTATATCACCTGCTGTGGCTATCATCTATTAATAGTTCATCATTTACCATCTGGATCACTTATATGGTAGGTATAATAAGTCTTTGGTAATTCGATTTTAATTAGCTTAAGATAAACATGACACAATAACAGATCAATTAGAAAACTAATATTCCATAATCAATCAATCAATTAATAAACCTATATTAAAGGCTAATCTCAAACGACACGCAGTGCCATTATGTGGTAAAATAATTTCCGCAGAATTTTTCTTTCCAAAATTTCTTTTTATTATAATTGCTTCTAAATCTTACCATAACTTAAATCTACCAATAAATTTTTCTTTTTATATTACAGTACAACAAATCTAAAGTTGGAAAAAATTATTTAATAAATCAATTATTTTGTAAAATTTCTAATCAACAAATAAAGAAAATACATAAACTAATACGGAGAATCAATTTTTTTTTAAAAAAAATTCTTATAAATTAATGTTAGTACTATTACTATATATACTCTGTATTAAAAAATGTGAGACATAATTATGTGTTATGTGTCAATTAATTTCATGGATTAAAGTTTAATTATGGTGAATTAATAAGTTTAATAAAAATCTTAACACTAACCGTGCATGTACGGGATCTATACTAGTTATTAATAACGCGATATGAAAATTAAATTGACACATAAATGACTTAATAATATCGACCCAATAATAAGCTCCATTAATTTGATAAACAATACATCTAATAATAAGGTCCATTAATATCGAATTGTTGGATTCAGCCAAAAGTCAAGTTTTCGGCGTTTAATAAACTTTTATCTTTCCACACATTTTGGTCACAATGCAACTCAATAATCATGTAATAACTCAATAAATACTCTAGCTTAAAATTTACCTTATTTGAATATTGAATTTGGTCAACGACCTAATTGATATCAACCCAACAATAAGGTAATAACTAATAAATACTCAACTTTAAAATTGACCTTATATTGAATTTGGATTGGTCAACCAGGCCAAAATTCAGCCAAACACGAAAAGGATTTGCATTGGAATTGAACCAATACTAAATCGACCTTATTACCTTATTAATCAAATTGAACTTAACTGAACCGGAATCAAATCAACCTAAAGTTATCTGACCCGAAATTAACTTGGCCAAACCTGTTTTTAACTCAATCAAATATAAATTGATTTGAAGTTGACTTGACCCAAAATCGACCCTGACTTGATAGACCTTGACCCAACCCGAATCGAGGCGGGTCAAAAGGGTAACCTTGACCCAAATATACTCGACCTGAACAGACACGGCTCGTCGTGGATTAATCCAAACTCCATTCGGCTATCCGAATTGACACCTCTAATTGTAATACGGGGTAACTAATTATGACATGTTTGGATTGGGGGGTAAAAACTAAGAAAAACACGATTAAATGTATTGTTGTAGGTAATTACACTACTAGAAATGATCCATTTGCCCATGGCCAGAATCCATCGGTAAAATTGTAAAAAACCATCGGTATCTCGTTTATCGATGGTTGCCATCGGTAAAAAACCATCGGATGATAATATGTCGGTAAAATTGAAAATACCGATGGAAAAACCATCGGTAAACTTAATACCGATGGTTTTACCGTTGGCTCTAAAGTATCGGTGCCTTTTTAAATACCGATGGAAAAAGCCATCGGGTTTTTTTTCCGATGGTCGAAGCCATCGGTATATTTCGAATACCGATGGATTTTGGCCATCGGCAATTTTTAAAAAAAAATTAAAACCCCCTGCCTACCCCACCCAACACCACTCAACACCGCCGCTGTAAACCTCTTAGCACCGCCAATCACCACCACAACCCTATTCCACCTACCACCGCCGTCGTAAACCACTCAGCCCCACCAACCACCACCCAAAACACCCTAAAAATCAACAAAAAAAACAATCTACAAAAATCAACACAAAATAACCCACAAAAATCAAGCCGAAATAAACCACAAAAATTAACAAAAAAAATCAAACATTGATGAAAAATAAAGTTAAAAAAAATAAACACACAAAATTTAACAAACATACACCACGAAAATGGTAGAAAATTAAACCCACAAAAATCACACAAACAAACCCACAAAAATCAACCCATAAAAACTAAACATCAATCAATGAAATCCCAAAATAATCCCAAATTAAACAACGAAATCAAAATTAAACCACACACAAACGAAATTAATTCATAAAATTAAACAAAAAATCCACATACCTTTTAAATTTCTTCTTTTTGGGGTTTAAATGGTTAAACTCGACTATGAAAATTCCAGATCTGGAATTTTCTGGAATTTTCATGGTCGAGTTTGACCAAAAAAACCTTAAACTTTGCACAGACCTCGTGATGGCGATGGTGGTAACCTCAAAAAATTGTGAACGTTTGTGGTGGTGGTAGTGGTTTTGATGAGGGAGAAGAGGGGGAGAAAAAGAAATCAAAAGAGAGGAGAAACGTTGAGATGAAAGGAGAAGGGAGGAGGACCGTCAGAGAAGAAAGAGAGAGGAAAAGGTGAAGATAGAAGAGAGAAGGGAGAAGGAGAGGATAGAGAACAAAGAATGAGAGGATAGAGGAGATAGAAGAAGAGAGGCGTGGTTGACGGAGGAAGAAAGAGAAGGGGAATGGGGGGCGCTTGGTTTAAATTAGGGTTTACTCCAATTTTTGTTTTTTTTAAGAAACCACCGATGGCTTTTAGCCATCGGTATTTTTATTTTACCGATGGCTTTTAACCATCGGTAAAATTTTTAATTTTATTTTAAAAAATAAGATTTTACCGATGGATGAAAACCATCGGTAAAAATATACCGATAGTAAGGCCATCGGTATTTTTTAAAATACCGATGGCTTGAAATAACCATCGGTAAATTAAATTTTTACCGATGGATTTTAGTGGCCATCGGTATTTCCCATCGGTAAACACGCGTATTCTTGTAGTGTTATGTGTTTATATAAGTGAAGTAATGTTGAAGCTTAAAGGTTTTGATGATGATGAACTTAAATTAAAGCAAACTCAACTCATAAAGGTTTATAAGCGTTTGAATAGTACAGGTGAAGTTGACTTTGGAGGTGGAAGAATAACTTGGGTTAAGAAGACATGAAGAGACCTTTGAAGAAAAGTCAGACAATATAGAAGAAGAGTTCTCTAACAAGAACTGAGTTCCTTAATAGGAATGTTCCCTAACAGGAACTTGGAGGATGCGAGCTGAAGACAGTAAATTCTGGAAGGAAGTTAGTCTACGAAGTTCCAGTTGAAGACTGGAGAAAGAGTGACAGCAGGAACTTGGTCCTGGTCTGCGTGAAGCCCAAGTAATTCAATATTACAGAAACGCGACACAACAATATTAATTTTAGTTAAGATTTTATCTTCTAGATTTATTGTTAAATATGTTAAGTAGATATGCATGAAACTTATTAGAAGCATGACAAGATAATTGACAAGTTTAATTAAACAGAAAAAGATAAAAGAAAGATTTTAAGAAAAGATTTTCGAGATAATTTATTTCTTAAAATCTGGTTTTGACAAAAGATATTATTCTTTTTGCTATAACTTATCTTATATTATTTTCCAAAAAGATTCTCTTAAAAGATTTACAAAAAACTTTATTTTGTGATTTAGTTAAATTAACTTAATTATCTTTTGAAAAACCCTACTTGCTATATGAGTTAATCTTGTATAAATAGTAGAGATCACATTTTCATAAATTTTTGTGAGTTTTGCGTGAAGAAATCTCTGAGCTTAATTTGTGTAAGTTTGCCAAGCTTTAATCTTGTCATATTAGTTTCGGGTTTCGTGCATTGCTTGCCTAACATATATTAGGTGTTATATTTTCTGTAATTGGTTGGGTTATTGGGTGTGTGTATATGAAATTTATATTGCATATAGGTAAGATAGCTTTGAGTGTAAAAGCTGTGAAATAGTACTGTGAGAGTACAAGAGAATTCAAGTTGGGAACTTGAATTGGGTAGGATAGAGTCCTACTGTGTAGCAGGTTCTATTTGGAACTTGTGAGTAAAGGTCTGTCATATAATAGGTTTGTAACTTGGTGTTTGCCCTATTATAGTGAATTGGTTTTTATCTGGAAATCCCTTAGAAGGGTCGAGGTTTTACTTCCAGCTGGGCTCTGAAAGGTTTCCGCGTAAAATCCTGTGTGCATTGCAAAGTTCCTTTTGTGTTCTGTTTTATATTTTGAAAAGTAGTCACTAGGAACTCACCTACAATTCACCCCCCTTTTGTAGTATTCATTTCAACTAACAAGTAAGGTAATTATGACATGAAAAAAAATAGAGATGAAGAAATTATTACCCTCGTAATGAGAGTAATGGTTGTCCACGCTCCCCAAGTGAAGTGTAACAATATAACTATTACCCCCAAGATGAGGATCATAGTCCCCAATCTTCACTAAAACAATTCATATATACTCGGGTTCACATGCAAACGAGTGTATATAAATTAAAAGGTGTTGTTTCTTCACCTATCATCACACCACTACCATATAAAACTCCTTATAATTACTCCATCACTATCTCTTCCTCCCCTATATTCACTTTCATTTTGATATGTTATTGTAATACTCTCAATCCTTTTTTTTAAGGGGGGAAAAGGAACTTCAATTAATTAAAGAAAGATAGTCCAAATACACATTGATCCAACCAAACAAGCAAAACAACAGTAGCTAAAACTAGAACTAAATGTCTGCTGCCAAGAACGTTGATAAACAGCAAAAAAGGAAGCAACCAAGTCCAATCAATGCAAAAGAAAACAACCAAAACATCATCTGCCAAAATAGCACTAGCACAAGTTAACATCAGAATGTTGACAAACTCAGCTCTATTCTCAAGTTCTGCTGCCTTCGAGGTCTGCCTTATACACTTCCAAAGCACAGTTAGGGGGATCATCATGAATCAACATCATATCATCCATGTCCATAGAAACCTTTGCCAAGTAGTGAGCCACATTATTAGCCTCCCTTTTTACATAGCTAAACTCAAAGGTGCATCCCTTAACTAGAAGTTCCTGCATATCTTTGAGAATAACAGCGAGTTCATGTGTTCCTTGCTTTCCTACATCCTCAATTGTAGCTTTGAGAGTCTTGGCATCTGTTTTCAGCACCACTTCCTTGAACCCTGCATCAATAGCCATTTGCATCCTACCTGTCATGGCTAGTAGCTTAGCTTTTGCAGGATTTCGAGCCTTGGTTTTCCAAGATTTTCCAAAAAACCAAGTTCCATCAGATCCTCTAACCACAGCCCCTTCTGCTGCCCTGTCATCATTCCTCCAAGCGCCATCTGTGTTCACCTTGACAAAGTGACCCAATGGCCTCTCCCATTTTGTCTTCACCTGCTGGCTAGTAGCAGAAGTGACCTGTCCCTAGAAAGTTTTAAAAGTTGCCACTAAATCCACCATATATCTATTAAACATAGTGATAGGGTGTGTCATGACAGCAGATTGGAACACAACAGTGTTTCTCACCCTCCAAATGTGCCAAAGGGCAACAACAAACTATTTTCCAGCTAGTACTTAGATTAAGGTTGTAGTTAATCCATCCCTCCCAGTCAATATTAAAGAAGGTATGAAAGTTAAAACC
Organism: Chenopodium quinoa; assembly: GCF_001683475.1. Lineage (NCBI taxonomy): Eukaryota > Viridiplantae > Streptophyta > Magnoliopsida > Caryophyllales > Amaranthaceae > Chenopodium > Chenopodium quinoa. Next base: position 1,342,177 of record NW_018744560.1, on the reverse strand, counting down.
TCTATCAACATTATTACCTTCAAAAATCCTAGACCATAATACTCTAGAGTTGATGCAGTCTCTAAATAAGTGAAGATGGGTTTCATTATCCAGATTACACCTAGCACATAAAGGATCAAGATTAGGCATTCTTTGAGCAAGCACCACACCAACTGGCAAAAATTGATGACTGATATTCCACATTAGCATTTTATATTTATAAGGGACAGGGAGATGCCAAAAATTTTTCCATTTGATGGAAGGAAAGGAAGGATGAGGGGAGAAATTCGAGCAAAGATTATAGGCACTTTTTATTGAGAACTGACCATTTTTTTCAACTTTCCAGCAAAGAGTATCTTCCACAATAGCAACTTGAGGAAGAGGGATTCTTTCAATTAGCTCACATAAATAACTAGGAATAATGTGTCTTATCCTATCAACGTTCCAAGTGCCATTAGAGATAATGTGACTCACTCTCCAATGAGCAATAGAGTCCGGAATGGGAGAATCAATGAGAAGATATATAGGCTTTTCACCCACCCAATGATGGTACCAAAGACAAATATCCTCCCCATTCCCGATTCTATAAGAAATGCCCTTTAAAAGAAGCTCCTTGCCCTTAAGGATATCTCTCCAAAGGGAAGAATCTCTATAGCTAGTAATACTATTAATAAAAGAGGAATTCTTAAAATATCTAGCCTTAAGTATTCTCACCCAAAGCTTATCTGGTTCATGAATGATGCGCCATCCAAGTTTGGCCATGAAAGCAAGGTTCCAATTTCTAAGTCTTCTAACTCCCAACCATCCCATCCCTTTACGATGGCACACCTTATCCCAACTAGTCCTAAGAAGGTAATGTGACCTATCTACCTTGTTCCAAAGAAATCTTCTACAACACTTTTCCATATCATCAAGAATAGAGCAAGGAATAAGAGTGGATTGCATAGCATAAAGAGGGTAAGAATTGAGAACCGAGTTAATGAGAGTGTTTCTACCGGCCAAATTTGTAATCCCCCGTATTTTTAAATATGTTACAAATGAAATTTAATTTTATTTATAATATTATTTTGTATTTTTCCGTAATTTAATTTAAAAATATTCAAATTATTAATTTGGGTCAAAAATTATTTTGGTACAAATTATTTTATGAACCTTTCATTCTATAATTTATTTCAATACAACTAAAGCTTAGTCCATTTCATTCATTTGGCCCATTAATTTTATGAGGCTCAATCTTTCTATTTACCCTACAACGTTCTCTCCTATAAATACCCCATGAATCCCCAAAAATTTCCCACACAAAAAGGTTAGTCTTATTTTCTTTCTCCTTTGTTTCATTATTTTGCTTAATGTTAATTTAATTGTTTTAGGTTTTGATTTTAGTATAAAGATTATATTTTTAGTATCAAATTATATTTTGATGGCATAAAGATTATAAATTTCAGATTATATTTATGTTATAAATTTTCATATTTTATGAATTATAAACCTAGAGTTTCAATTTATTGAAATTGGGATTTTAGGGTTTTTATGAACAATTGATTTAGGGCTTTTATAGTAATGATGTTTTGAAATTTTGGTGATTATAACTAATGATTAGTTTAACTTAATTCCAGATTATTTTGAACACGTAAATTCGTGTTTTAATTTTCAGATTACCGTTCGTTAATATTAATCCCGTTTTAATCTCGATCAGGTTCTAAACTCATCCGATTTTGACAAAAAAGTAGTGTTTTCCATGTGGAAACAACGTTTTAAGAAAGAATCACTACCTTTGGTCCAGTGTACCACCCTCTCGTGGCCAAATTCAGCCTCTAAATATGATTTTCGGGCAGTTTTTGATTTTAACGAAGTTTTTTTTATACTTAAAATATTATCCTTGAGTTTGATTAATAAAATTAATTATGTTTAAAGTTAATTAAACATAAATATTTGTTTTATTGAAGTTTTAAGTGCTGGAAATAGTTTCTAAGTATTACTTTTGATGTTTTATAAAGAGGGTTTAATTACCCATTAAAAAGAAAGATTATTAGGGGTTTTTAAATAATTTTAAGATTTTTATTAAACTTTAAACTTGCTGTAATTTCACGTATAAGAGTGTATTTTAAGGTTTTTATGATGAAAATTTAAAGAACTATATATAATCCTTTAATTTTAACTAAAGGGAAGGTTTTAAAGTGTTGTTTGATTTGGATTTTGAAGGCTTTAAAATAAGTTAGTATTGCTGTAAATTTGATTGATTGGGTATTGATTGAGATGTTATTGTTTGGTTTAGGAGAGGAGTTTATTGAAGGTGATTTCTAGATAGTAAAGTGGCAGACCAATTCGTTTACTCAAGGTACGTACAAGTTACGAAACCTTGCTTTTAGGTGCATGTTTAAGGACGGATCGAGAACTTAGTATCATGTATAGGGATGATTGGGTTAAATTGTTTGGTTATACATTGTGAATTTCGTATGACGTGCACTATTTTATATTGCAAGAATTATTTGCGCTCTAAGTATGCAAGGTGCGCTTAGAGGCAAAGGTATGTGATTTGTGGAATGATTTATTTATTAATCATTCATGATTATTGAAACAGGATGAGTAACGGAAGAATTCAAGTCTTATAAGACGGGGTTAAGGTTTTGGGGTGCCTTATGCACTCAAGGTGTTTATACACCGAGGTAGTAAAAGGAATAAATAATAAATGTTTCTTGTTACTAATAAATCAAGAATTGAAATTGGAAAGTTTGTTTTACTTGATTGAATTGATATTGGATTGATTGTATTGTTCTGGAGTAATGACAATCAGGGGTTGGGGTACACGGGGTATTAGCCGTGTACTTTTCTCGAGGCCGTCTGATCTACGAGTCTCTTATTTCAAATATTTTTTAAAACTAGGAGTTAGGTGAGATATCATACTAACTACGGTCACGGAGTCGCGCCCGTGGTCATTGGATGTTTATTGATGTTTCTAAAAGAAGGCATGGGGTTTTTCTTTTATTGATGTTCCAAATGGGACATGGGTTGGACAACCTTGTCTATTGCTAAATCCAATGAAGTAAATAAATGAGTTAGTTAATATTAACTAGTGAAGTCTTAATAAATTTGATGGTTGAGTCATGTGTTGAGTCTATAATTTAATGATGCATGATGATTGATTATTAGTAGCATGTTATGGATTTCTTATTTGTTTCACAACTTGTATGTACTCAGCTTTGCTGATTGCGTGCTTTTGTGTGTGTCTTTCTTTGGTCATGACCTTCGCCTTTCAATGACCCTGTGTCGATCCAATTTTTACACTTGTAATATTGGGGAGCAGATTAACCACAGGTTCTTACACACGCAACATTCGCATCAGGGTTGTGGGATTTTGAGTGGAGAGTTGGTTATTATTCGTAGTTTATTTATTTTCATAAGTTTGAATTTTATTAAACTCTGGTTTATTTATTTACTACTTTTGTGGGGTTTTGAATAAGGGCCTTAATGGTTCTAGCTTGTATCATTTAATTTGGTTTTGGTTATTGGTTTTAAAACTTAATTATAACTGAGTTAGTTTTTCCGCTGCTAATTTCTGATATAGCCTTAACGTTTGAACACGTGGGGGTAGCACGCCAGTAATTCTCTTGGATTTTGTTCAGGGTATTTACAGGTTTTAAGAGAGAATTATTGGGGTGTTACAAAATTAATAAGCTTAGCTTGCCACCCCTTAATTCTATCCTTACTTCCTTAGTTTTGTTAAGAAGGTCAATGTAATCCCCTTTCCTTAGTCTATTAGGACTAATGTTAACTCCCAAATACTTCCCAAAAGAGGGAGCCTCTTTAATATTGGACACCTCAAGAATGACCTATTTAAGAGAAAGACTCATTTTGGGAGGAAAGACTTTAGACTTTGTGGGACTAATGTAGAGGCCCGACTTAGCACCAAATTCCTCAAGAGTGCTTTTTATGACCTCTACATTGCCCACCGAAGCCTTAGCAAAAAGAAAAATATCGTCGGCATAGAAAAGGTGAGAGATACTCACATCTTTATCAATTTTGATCGGACTCCATTGGCCAATACCAACTTTGTGCTCAATCGTTAATGATAACCTTTCTAAGCAAAGAACAAAAATATAGGAAGATAAAGGGTCCCCTTGCCTTATTCCCCTTGAAGGAGTAAAACTATCCGTAATTTCCCCATTCCAAAGAACGGCAATATTAGGAGCGGTAATACATCTCAAAATCAACTTAACAAGGCTCTCCGAAAAATTAAATCCCATTAAGGTTTCCCTAATAAAACCCCACTCCAAACTATCATAGCGGCTTTAGAAATATCGAATTTAAAAGCCATAAGATGTTTTTTGCTAGAATTTTTAAAGTAGTGAGCTATTTCTTTAACCACAAGGATGTTTTCTTCAATAGACCTTCCCTCAATGAAACTAGATTGAACCGGATTAACTAGATTGCCCAAAAGAGGTTTTATTCTATTGGCAATAATTTTAGTGATAAGCATATAAATCGTATTACACAGTCCTATGGGTCTAAATTTATTCATCGTGGCTGGATTTTCATTTTTAGGGATGAGAGAAATATAGGACTTATTAATAGACAGAGGAATGCTTCCTTCCAAAAAACAATTGGTTACCAGTTTAATAATAGAATTACTAACAATACTCCAATGTTTTTGGAAGAAAATAGGTTGGATACCATCGGGACCACGGCTTCACAGGCGATGGGGAAAATTTGAAATAAAGTCAAACATTTAGTGCACTAGAAGCAAATTTTGGGTACAAGAAAACAAGATGCACAGTCTCACACTCCTTAAAAATTTTTGACCTTTTTACTTGTAAAGCAGAACAAACACATATTACACAGTCTCATTAGGGAAATTCCACAAGCTCAAGATTGAAGACATAAAACTACTCATCGTTATACATAGAGAAAAAAAGGTTCTACATTTCATTATAGTATTAGGCTCACGATGTAGAAGTTTTATTTGATTTTCTAAAGCTTATGCCTCAATTTTATCCATCCATAACACACATCGAAGACACTTCCCCTCGATGAGCAAGTCGAAGGCCTTGTTGATTTCCTCGAACTTCATCTCATGCGTTACAAAGTCATCCAGTCGCAGTTTCTATTACAATAAGTTAGCAGGAATTAATATGTCAAATTTGTAAGATGATGTAGCAATTTATCTACATTCTGATCATAATAATAGGTAGGAATTGAAAAAAAAAATTTGTGTGCATTACCTTATCCAAGTACCACTTAACTAAAGTGGAAATGTCAGTTTTGGCTTTGATACCTCCAAACAGTGAACCTGTAAGGATTTTGCCGTTGTGTAGCACGTCGTGAGAGCTAAGACTCAATTTTGAGTTAGGCTTATCGACTCCTAGGACCACCGTCTTCCCCCAACCCTGGCACATTCAAGGTAAAAGCGTCAGGCTTCCGTTTATGACATAAACTCACACTTGAAGCATAAGTAAGGGCCAAGTGATCAACGACCAGATCACAACAATTCGAACTGGACTTATTTAAGGCTAAGTGGCATACATGTTGAGACACCTAACATTCAGTAAAATACTTGTAAATAGAAGGTGAGTTCGTTTTTTTTCCTCTCTCTTTGGGCCCTACTTCAATATTATGTCATTTTAATGAAAAAAAAAATTCGTTTAAATTATAGTGTGTTAAGTACTTAACATGTTAGATGTTTAAAGTTTATATTGTTACAATAATTCGGTAAAACCTGCTTACTTGAACCTAAAACCTATTAAAAATTTCCCATTATTAGGTTGAACAGAGAGAAGAACCTGTCTGCAGCAAGCAAAAGCTTCTTCCACTAACGACGACATGCCCACACACTCGAAGCAGAAGTCTGCACCCCCATCTGTCATCTCGTTAATAACCTGTTCAGTATAACAGCATGTCAGAAACCACATTTCACACAGTCTATTTAGGCAAACATCAGAGTAATTAGACTTATAAGAGATAAATGAATTAAGAGTCTAAATGAAGAAAGAACAATCAGAAAATATTTAGACATCAGCTAGCAGGTGAAAAGAAAGGATTGAAACCGTGCCTCACTGACAGATTTAGTTGCATTCTCCTTAGGATTAACAAAATGTGTAAGTCCAAATTTCTTTCCTGCAGTTTATAAAGCATGATGAAAGCGAGACAACATTTATAAGATCATCTCATTAAATCAACATCAGATACAGATAAATAACAGGAATGCAGGATAGATGCGAAACAAATATGTAACACGAAAGAGGGAAAGGTTACCTGTTTCAAATTTAGAAGGATTTACATCTACACCAATGATTTTAGTAGCTCCACAAAGTCTTGCTCCCTCTGCAACCTTCATAAGAACAACAAGACCACAAGATTAAGTCCTGCCTCAACCCTTGGTTTGTCGTAAATTAGAAGCAAATAAGTTACATACCGCTAATCCAATTGCACCTAGACCAAATATAGCAACTGTTGAGCCTTCATCAACTTGTGCCGTTTTCCAAGCAGCACCCACCCCTGCAGGTAAAATTTTCTGTCAGAAGTTTCAAGTTGGACGTGTATGTTTTAGGCTCATAAACCACGCGATTCCAAAGCTCATAAACTCCCTTTACAGTATAATGAATTAAGCTTATAAGGTCTAAGACTCAAAGTCAAGTAATGGTAAAAAAAAAAAAAAAAAACTATGTTACTCAGACTCAAGTACTTATTACCAAGTCGGACTTAGCTATAATATGAAAATATAATGTTTATGGTCCTAATTGAAGTGTCAATTAAGTGCCTATACAAATATCGACATGTATGTCAAGGAATAAATATGGTATACAAAGTACAATGAAGAATTTGAGTAGTAAAATATATAATTAAGGTATAAACACATTGACCAAGATTACCTGTGGAAACTCCACAACTGAGAAGGCAAGCCCTGTTAGGCGGAATTCGTGGATCAACCTTGGTTACATGAGCAATATCCACAACCGTATACTCAGTGAAACTCGAAACATGCAAAGAATGGTACAAGAAGTCTCCCTTAGAATCTGTAAATCTACTAGTTTCATCTCTTGGCATCATAGCTGATAACTTAAATGGCAGCGTCGTACAGAGATTGCTCTTCTTTGATTTACAGTCAGTACAATCTCCACAATTTGCCAAAAATACAGGCATAACAAAATCTCCTTCAGCAAATTCTTCGACACCTTCACCTACACTCTCCACGATCCTATAGTGCCAGTGCCAAAAACAAGTGTTAATAGCCAATTTTCAGACTCAAAATATAGTTATCTTACTAAATTTTCTAGGCATTTTCTGTAAAATGAAACTTCATGGCATTACAACTTCTTAATAGTTACATCAAATCAAACAACCAATTATATTTTGTGGCGTCCCAAAATAATAAGCCATCTTTGAGATTGTAGCTCAGTTAAATTTTCTTACTTCTGTTTTTACTCTAACTAATTCAGTCCTCTCTAAGAATTCCACACATAGAAATTTATTTAAATCAGTTCTATAAAACTTAAGAAACAAGATATCAGCAAGCACAATATAATTATAGGAAGAGAAAATTGTGAAAAAAGGACCTGGTCGAATTTTTGAAAAAGGACCTTTTAAGTGAAAATTTATAATAAAAAATGAACTTTTAAGTGAAAATTTGTGAAAAAGACCTATTCAGTTTTATTTTATTTGAATGGAGTACTTGGGTGATCTTGGATGGTGGTCAACACTGGAGCTTCGGGGTTGACTATCATGTATTAGTCAAGTGTTTTTTTTAAAAAAAAATTAAAAAATTTCTCCAAATTTCCATCATTTCTCGACCTAACCCTTTCATACTATATTCTCACGGAGGACGGGAAAGGGGGATTTTTTTTTTTTGAAAATAAGTCATGTGACTAATATGTAATAGTGAACGCCGGAGCTCCGAGATTGACCACCTCGCAAGGTCACACAAGTACCCTATACAAACAAAATTTAACTTTAAAAGAACCTTTTTTACAAGTTTTTACTTCAAAGGTCCTTTAATAAAAAAGTTCATTTAAAAAGTCTTTTTTCACAATTTTCTCTTATAGGAATTAAGGGACAATGAAACCAAGGGAGTAATACAACATTTTAGGATTCTACCAATAGTAGTAGACAAATACTTGTAGTTAAGACCTAGCTATATGAGTATGTGCATATGATATAATTAATTTTGTTTGACGTAGTAACGTGATACACTTACTCACATGTTAAATAAGACAAGCTATGCCAATTATATTTATGGGTACTCAGTTATTTTAACAAAAAATGATTGGCGCAGACCTGACAATTGGATACTCCCTATATGGTATATCATTCATTCATTACTCTTATTTAACTTAATTTGGAAAATTTTGGGGCATGATTCCCACAACTTTAGCTTGAATATTGCAAACACACCAATTGTGAATTCTTTCCCTACCAACTCCTATCATCTACGTAATGTGAATTTATAATGAAACTTTACAAAAATTCATTGACACATAAATATATCTTGTTTAACTTATTAATTCAAAGATTATCATTATTAAACTTTAATGAAATAAATTGACGTAAACATATCTTGTTTTTTGAATTTAGGAAAATATTATACATAGCCCTTAGGGCTACATATAATCATTAAATTTACACTTGAAAATCGTAAAAAGTTAAGAAATTATCAAAATATAAACACTAATAACACTGATTTACGCGTGTTTTTGTCATGAATTCCTAATTTTATATAATTTCCAAGAGTATATTTAATGCTTATATATAGCCCTTAGGGCTGCATATAACATTACCCATGAATTTATAATACTATAGAGTAACATTAATTTGATAAGAAATTATATATATAAAAAAATGATTTTAGTTTATACATTTTCCTTAGTAGTTGACATGTAGAAATTTTATAAATTATTGATTTAATGAATAATGATTTTCCAACTTTAGATTTGTTGTAATATAAAAAGAAAATTTATTGTTATTAATAGTTAATGAAATATGTGTGTATACTTATGCTTGAAAATGATAATTTAAGTTATGGTAAGATTTAATTTAATAACAACTATAATCAAAAGAAAACTTTGGAAAGTAAATTTAGGCGGAAAATCATTTTACCACAAAATGACATGTGTCATCTGAAATTCGCCTTTAGTATAGGTTTATTCATTGATTGATTGATGATGATTATTGATTGATTGATTTCTTTATGCATGTTATAGATGACTAACTCAACCAAAAGGTTAAGTTGATGGTTGAAGTTAAACACGGATTTATACGGTCTATCATACCCTCTTGGCCTCTTATTGAGAGTGGGCTTGAGAATTTGAGATGTGAAGCAGCTTAGATCTATCTATATCCTAGGTGAAATAAATTAGATGAGATCTGAACTTGGACATTTTACGGCCCTATGAGTAGGTAGTACGGTAGTAGGAAAAATAACTTCGTATAGATCAAACATGTGACTTTACCCTTACTAGCCAAGACCAGTAGATGCAGCCAAACATAAAATTCATGACTTACCACTTCCTTGCATGTTCAGATGTTCTTATTCAAGTGGTTTACAAAATGAACTTTTTCTCCAAACACCCTACTATGTTCTTCCCCACCCATTTATGTCACCATCCAAAAAAACAGGTAAAATAAAAGAAATCTAGTACGGAGTAAAAATTATTGGCAAATAATGAGTGAACAGAAGAAAAAGTTGAGAAAATTACCCAACAGCTTCATGACCTAAAATTCTTGGAAAAAATCCTGGAGGATCCTTCAAAAAAAAAAACATATAATCAACGATCATAATAGATAATTACTCGTGATATTAATATTTTAGTCAACGCTTATTAGTATGCGTCAACCTTTTCATGTACATATATAATTGAAATGTATAACAAAAAGTTTAATACATAAAAAATGGGAGTAGGAAATAATATGTACTTTCAAGCTCCATAAGGTAAGATCACTGTGACAAAGAGAAGTACACAGAATTTTAATGCGAACTTCATTTGATTTTGGTGCTGCAACTGTCACTTCCTCTATCACTAACGGCTTCCCTGCTTCCCTAGCTACCGCAGCTGCACCGTTTCAATCATTCACAACCATAAACGACGAGTTTAATTAATAATAAGATGGTAGAGCGTGGTTGATCAATTAATTTACTATAAACCGAACATTTATGACTTAATTAATTAGTAATAGTGCATATATTATTATTTTGAGAATGATTTTTTGGTATATATGATTTTACATACCTTTGCAAAGAATGGGCTTCCCAATTGATGATGAAGATGGCATGATTGATGTTTTTTTAATTTCCAACCTTTTTTTTGGGGGGGTTAAATGTTTGAGGCTTCGGATTCTGATGTTGATTCTAAGATCTCCTGCTTGGTTTCTTTCAAGGGAGGAGAGCATTTATAGTATGATGGGGCCGTGGGGCCGTCTGAACATGATACAGCTTAGCATAAATTAATACCTTGTCTTATTAATAATGCCTAAATTAAATTATTGCATTCAAGTTTGATTGTGTTAATTATTAAAGAATGAAATAATTAAAATTTTTAAAGTTCAACTTTAATCGTTAATTTTATTGATAAAAATATACTCCGTATTACACTATTTCTTATTGTCTATGATTAATTTGGGAAATAAATACGCAATAGAAATTCAAATTCGTCTGAAATAAGAAAAACATTATATAAGCACAAATTAATTTTATATGGAAATTGGTTAGTCAATTATTCATGGTTAATCTATAAGTAATAAATAAAGTACATAGAGTAGTTATACTTAAAACATAATAAATTCTTTTCTTCTCAATCTTAAACTATTTTAACATTTAATTATGTAATCCATGCTCTAACTACTTTCTTCGGTTGTGTAGGAGTTCTCTTCCTGAGGAAGGTATCAATGCTCTATTTTTCTTTGAAAAAAAAAATTAAAAAAAAAATTACTCTCACGGTGAAAAAAAATATTATAGAGTACTTTTATTTTTGTCCAGCTACAACAATTTCTCATGGTCTCATGGATGAACCCAGCCTAGCCGGTTGACCCTTTGGAAAGGGGAAGTGTGTGTTATGTTTGTGAGATTGTCTATATAAACTCTCTCATTAAACCAAAACTTGATAAAAAGAATGAATTACATAATACGGAGTAAGGGTCTATTCAATTCAGCTTAATTTCACTTTAGTGCATTTCAACTCCAATTAATTGAGTTTAGTTCAGCTCCTAATTTCCTTCTCTCATAAACAATTCATTTCAGCTCTATTCAGTTTAGTTCAGCTCCAATCAGTTCAATTCACTTCAACTCCAATCAGTACACTTCAGTTCAATTTAGCTCAGTTCAGTAATGTAAACAAGCCCTAAGGCTGTTCAATCTTTTACAAAAACTTTTTTAATTAACATTAAATTGAATATATAAACACGATAGTCTGTTTTTAAAATAAATGGACCCTTTAAAATAGGGGTGAGCATGAGAAGGGTATCCATACTGTTAGTATTAACGGTTCGGGTAATCGATAACCAATATCACTAAAAGTGATATCCATAAACCGAACCAATACGATCAAGATATTGGTATCCAAATTGGATGCCGAACCGAACCGATACGATCAAAGTCGGATACCTTGATTATCAAATTGGTTATCGGATACCCAATAAGATATACAATAATGATAATAAACTTAATAATGTAGTTATATATTATGATATCATTTAACACTAATTAACAACACCACCACATGAACTTGACTAAATTATAATAATATTACTAATCACTGATATTATAAAGTGATTATGGAGTAAATTAAGAGTTTGGATTTTAGAAAAATAAATTTAAGTAGGAAAAAAACAAAAAATTGCTTATCCGATCGGATTGGGTAACCATTAATTTTAGAATAATATCCAATAATCACATCCGATAATAAATTATTATAATGGGTACTCAAACCGTTATAATTATCGAATCGGATATCTTAAAACGGTTACTAATATTGGGCTTGTTTAACATCAGTTTTGGTTTTCAGTTTTTTGTTTTTTTGAAAACCAAAAACCAAAAACAGAAAACAAGAAAAAAGTGTTTTCACTTTTCTGTTGTCAGTTTTCAAAATTATCATAATTTTGATAAGTTTATATAATTTTTGATTTATTATGGGACACATATCATATACTTTTAGAAAAAAAAAAAAACCACAGCAATGCCAAACGAATCCTAAGTTTTCAGATTTTCGATTTTTCCCATAGTTTTACTCTACCCTACTCCAAATATCGTGTTCATAGGACAAAACAAACTAGTGGAATAATATAACTTTAGATCACAACTAGTCATGAGCTCATGACTCTCATAGAGTCAACTATTGCTTGTCTCATCGTCACCGACAGGCCTATGCATTACAACGTGTTATACCAAAAGAGTCATTTTATCTTAAGAACTTCAAAAACCCAAACTTTAAAGATTTTATTATAATATTAATAATTGACGAACATAATTGACTAGCACGTTGAAGATGAGAGATAGTAGATACGGAGATACCAAATGCATTAGTTTTCAATTCGGGTCAATATGTTGGGTTTGGGTGGGGGCTTGGGGTTGAGACTAGTCGAATTAGAATCATGTTAAAATTATTATGTCAATTTATATATATAGGGGGAGGCTCTCGTGAGAATAATTCTTATGTGAGAACACTCTTTATGTTCTAAATTTTTACTCGTATGTTCTAAATTTTAAATATGATGTTCTAAACTTTTCCTTAGGTGTTCTAAATTAAATCAAATGTTCTAATTTAGTACTCTCATGTTCTAAACCATAAATTAGTTAAGTTTAATATCATAAATTTTAAATAAATTGTTCCAAAATTTAACTTATATGTTCTAAATTTTAAAATGTGTGTTCTAAGATATTTAATTATATGTTCTAGATTTTAAAGCGTATGTTCTATTTTTTTACTCGTATGTTCTAAATTTTTCACTCACACTTTCTATATTCTATATCAGTTTGTTCTAAATTTTTATTCCCATGTTCATAATCTTAAATCAGATGTTCTAAATTTTACTCATATGTTTAAAATTTCATAAAGCAGTTTTTATAAATTTTGAATCACTTGTTCTAATTCTTAAATCAAATGTTCTAAACATATTACTCACATAGATGTTCTAAATTATTACTCAGATGTTCTAAATTTTAATTTCAGACACATGTTTAAAACTTTTACTGATATGTTCTAAATTTAAAATCAATTCTCATATAAGTATGAATTCTCACATATGAACCTATTCTCACCGAATCTCTCCCCTATATATATATATATATATATATATATATATATATATATATATATATATATATATATATATATATATATATATATATATATATATATATTGTTAGAGGACCAACTTGCATCTTCATTTTCAAGCCCAAAGGGCCTTTCATGTGAGGGAGAGTGATAGAGTATAAAACATACTCTTGGGCCTCAACCATCAGCTTAAGCTTTTGGTTGAGTTGGTCCTCTAACACACACACACAACATACTCCTGGGCCTCAACCATCAACTTAAGCTTTTGGTTTAGTTGATCCTCTAACACACACGCGCGCGCGCACACACACATATTTTACCGGATTTACCCATAATTCAACAATAAAAGTTAATCATACTAAACCCTACTATAGTCTTTGTGATCACCTATTTCATAAGCACTTTATAATAGTATAATTATATATTACGACAAATAACCATGTTTATTTCTTCAAATTATAAAGTATCAAAATTATAGTAAAAATTCCTTCAAAAAAAAATAGTAAAATTATAGTAGTATAGTAGTCACATGACAAGGGGGGTGGGGGCTAAATTTATACTTTTATTATTTAAAAGAAAATCCAGTGAAATCTCCGACATCGGGAATAAATTGTTTATGTCAATTTACCGCACCCAACCCCCAAAGTTTATGTTGTTGTGAGCATGGGGAGACTTTTAGTCCGGTTGTGAAACCGGTTACTATCCGTACTGTTCTTAGCCTTGCTTTGTCTAAAGCTTGGTCGATCCATCAACTTGATGTTAAGAACGCTTTTCTACATGGTGAGCTTCAGGAGACAGTCTATATGCATCAACCACTTGGGTACCGTGATAAAACTCACCTTGATTATGTGTGTTTATTGCGGGGATCTTTATATGGACTTAAGCAGGCACCCCGGGCATGGTATAAGAGGTTTGCAGATTTTGTTGTTTCTATTGGTTTCACCAATAGTAAGAGTGACAATTCCCTATTTATTTATCGCCAGGGGAAAAATGTGGCTTATTTGCTTTTATATGTTGATGACATTATTCTTACTGCTTCTTCTGATACTCTGCGGTGTTCTATTATGTCCCTTCTTAGCTCGGAATTTGCTATGAAGGACTTGGGTCCACTTAATTATTTTCTTGGAATAGCAGTGAAAAGACATAAGGGTGGTTTATTTTTGTCACAACGCAAGTATGCAGAGGAGATTATTGAGCGAGCAGGGATGTCTTCATGTAAGCCTTCAGCTACACCTGTTGAGGTGAAGTCGAAGGACAGCTCTTCCGGCTCTCCCTTTTCCGACCCCACATTGTACCGGAGCCTAGCTGGGGCTCTGCAGTACCTCACTTTTACGAGGCCGGATATCTCATATGCGGTCCAACAGGTATGCTTACACATGCATGATCCAAAGGAAACTCACATGTCTGCTCTGAAGCGGATAATCCGATACATCCAAGGCACTATTGACCATGGTTTGCATCTTTATCCTTCTTCTGTTTCTACCCTTATATCCTATACAGATGCTGATTGGGGTGGGTGTCCCGATACGAGACGATCTACTTCTGGATATTGTGTATATTTGGGTGATAATTTGATTTCCTGGTCATCGAAACGTCAGGCAACTCTGTCTAAGTCTAGTGCAGAGGCAGAGTACAGGGGTGTTGCAAATGTTGTTTCGGAGTCTTGTTGGCTACGAAATTTATTGCTTGAGTTACTTTGTCCTATTAAAAAGGCTACATTGGTTTATTGTGATAATGTGAGCGCTATTTACCTTTCGGGTAATCCGGTACAACATCAACGTACCAAGCACATTGAGATGGACATTTTATTTGTTCGTGAAAAGGTACGTAGCTAGGGGTGAAGTTCG
The DNA here is from genome assembly GCF_001683475.1 of Chenopodium quinoa. Taxonomy (NCBI): domain Eukaryota; kingdom Viridiplantae; phylum Streptophyta; class Magnoliopsida; order Caryophyllales; family Amaranthaceae; genus Chenopodium; species Chenopodium quinoa. Next base: position 1,327,095 of record NW_018744560.1, on the reverse strand, counting down.
GGTCCTACATGTTCCTTCCCGGCACCAAATTGCGGACATATTCACGAAAGGACTACCACGGGTACTTTTTGAAGATTTCAGAGATAGTCTAAGCGTCCGTCCTCCTCCGCTTTGACTAAGGGGGTGTGTTAAGATAGTTATGTAAATAATTATCTTAGTCAATTGTAAATATTCTTGCCTAGTTTATAGCCTTGTTTATAGCCTTAATTAGTGGATTATGCTTAGCTTGTAAGTTGTATATATACACAGCAATATGGAATGAAATACTCACGGATTAAATTCCTTTATTTATTGCTCTACTTAAAGTTTGTGCTATTAAGCGCATTCAAGCAATAATTTGTACTATTTTAGCCAATTTTGCCTACAAATTAAAGTTTTGAGTCGGATCACTTTTAAGTTGGGTTGAGTTTAATTGGTTTTTTTGAAACACTTGTGATAGCCAGTGGACAAACTATTCTATTTCTATATATCGCACAAAACTACAAATATATTGTTATCTAAATGAAAGACTTGCTGTTTTGATTTAGCGACTGTCGTCTATTCTGTTTGGTCTTATTCATAAGATGCTTTCCAAAACATTTCTATCAGCATGTAACATAATAATGCATATTATTATTTTGATTAGTATTTATAGTTTTGATTGAAAAGATGAATGGTTGACATGTCTCAATCAACTTCAATTTTGGGGGTTAATAACAACAACTCCATTTAATATATGAGTTCCAATGCTTTAATGATATAACAACTCCATTTGCTATCACTTCCAAAGGTTACAGACTTGCATGATCCTTTGATCTGCTACAAGCCAGAAACTCAATGTAATGGACCCATGATTTTCAAATGATAATTTATTTACCCCTAAATAACTATTGTACTCAAACTAAAGCGTAAATTGGCTAAGTGAATATAGTAATCATATAAAGTCATAAATATAAACATAAAAAGTTAACCATATACTCCCTTTGTTTTATAACGATCTTTTCAATTGGAATCTTGACACTATTTATAAGATGAGAGCACATTCTAATAAATTTTAATATACGCAGTATAAAACCTAAACATAACATAGTCATGTTAGGTTTTGTTTAATTCGTCTCAATGAATAGTTTATTAATATTAAAATTGTTATATATTTTACTAATATGTACTCCGTATAAAGATATTTATGATATTGTCAAAGTAATGTGTTGGCAAACGTGCCACAATCAAAGTAATACGTTAGCAAACTTGTATAGTTAACGTGTACAGTCAAACTGGGATGATCATCTTAAAAGGAACATTTTCTTAAATAAATCAGTACTTTACCTAGTCACCTTGTCATTTTTGAAGGAGTTCTGTCTTCAATAAGTGCAATTACTAGATATATCAAGGATCACTATTATGGAGATAATAAGTTCGTTCTTTTGGATCGTCATTATCTGTTGCTAGACTATGATCATTGATCTTTGGGCTAGTCAAATAGTCCAAAGCCCACTAGAATGGATCTTATGATGTCACACAACAAAGGTATTGGGTTAAGCAAGTTAGAGGCCCATTATTTATGGGCCTCATGAACAAGTAACTAATCATGAATTGGATTGGGCTAGCATAGTTAGATTATAGTTAGGATTTGGGCTTTGTCACGGACTCTTATTTAGAGATGAGATCTATAAATAAGGTCCATGCCTAGGGTTGTAAGAGACAACACAATTAACAGTTAATTGTGCATCAAGCAACCAGTATTCCCAAAACTCTCACTCTCTCTCTCTGTCTCACGCCTCTCTCCTTCCCCTTGGACTCACGGCCGGCCACCTCTAGTGGCGCTTGTGGTGGTTCGTGATTGGTTTGTTGCTCGTTCTTGAGAGAATATGTGAATATTTGCTGTGGCCTTTTCATTCATCAAAGATTAGTATATATACAAGATTAGGAGCCTAGGTTAAGCTATGCTAAACTAGGAAAGATATACACTAAATATATGCAAGATAATTACAAAAGATTATTTCCATAATCTAACACACCCCCGCAGTCGAAACGGTAGGACTACGAACGATGAGACTGTCCCGAAAATCATCAAATAAAACCTTAGGCAGACCTTTAATAAAAATGTCTGCAATCTGGTAATGGGATGGAACATGTAGGACACGTACTTCGCCGCGTTAAACCTTCTCACAAACAAAGTGAATGTCCATCTCAATGTGTTTAGTGCGCTGATGTTGTACCGGATTACTAGAGAGATAAATCGCACTAACATTGTCACAATAAACCAGTGTTGCTTTCGGAATAGGAAGAAACATCTCTAGCAATAAATTGCGAATCCAGCAAGATTCAGAAACCACATTTGCAACCCCTCTGTACTCTGCTTCACAACTGGATTTAGACAAAGTGGTTGGCGTTTCGAAGAGCAAGAAATCAGATTATCACCAAGGTACACACAATACCCTAATGTAGAACGACGAGTGTCCGGACACCCGCTCCAATCTGCAGCCGTGTAAGATACAAGAGAAGACACAGAAGATTTATGCAGTTGTAAACCAAAATCTGTCGTACCTCTAATATATCGAAGAATGCGTTTCAATGCATCCATGAGTTCAACACGGGGTGAGTGCATAAATAAGCAAACTTGCTGTACCGCATAAGAGATATCGGGTCGAGTGAAAGTCAAGTACTGCAAAGCGCCACAGAGGCGCCGATAAGAAGTAGGATCGTCATACAGAGCACCCTCCTTAGTGCTCAATTTGCCTTTGGTGTCAACAGGAGTAGGCGAAGGATTGCAATTTGCCATTCCTGCTTTTTCCAAAATTTCCTGCGCATACTTCTTTTGAGATAAAAATAAACCATTTTTACCTCTAGTAACAGCAATACCCAAAAAATAACTCAAAGGACCCAAATCTTTCATTGCAAATTCAGAGCTGAGCCTAGAAATAATATGTCGTCGGAGAGACTTCGATGAAGAAGTAAGCACAATATCATCAACATACAGAAGGAGATAAGCAGTATCATTACCATGGCGATAGATGAACAATGATGTATCAGATTTGCTATTAGCAAAGCCAATAGTAGCCACAAAATCTGCAAAACGTTTGTACCACGCTCGGGGTGCCTGTTTCAGACCATAAAGTGACTTCTCCAACAAACAAACATGATCAGGTTTATCAGGATCTTTGAATCCCATAGGTTGATACATGTAAAATGTCTCATTCAAATGACCATGTAAGAAAGCATTTTCACATCCAATTGATGAATTTGCCAAGACTTAGCTAATGCAATGCTAAGTACCACCCGAATAGTTGCCGGTTTAATAACCGGGCTAAAAGTCTCATCACAATCAATTCCTTCCCTTTGAGTTTTACCATCACCAACAAGACGAGCCTTATGTCTTTGAAAAGACCCATCAGACTTGGTCTTATGCCGAAAAATCCACAATGACCGAATTATGTTCACATTCGGTGGCCGCGGAACCAATTTCCAAGTTCCATTGTCAATAAGAGCATCATATTCTTCCTGCATAGAAATTTTCCAATTATGGTCACGAAGGGTATGAACCGGGTTCTTTGGAATGGGTGATATGGAGGTAGAGGTGTGATGGGATTGATCTCGGTATTTGGGATTGGGTTTGACAATGTCATGTTTACTACGAGTAACCATGGGATGGGATTGAGGAGGAGAGGAGGGAGGAGAGGAGTGAGGGGACTGCCCGTGGTGTTGGGCAGTGGCTGCGGGCGCAGGAAGCAACAAAGGAGAGTGCGAACGATATTATTAATATAGTCTTAATTTTACGTTCGGATTTGCCATTTTGAGGAGAAGAGTATGGAAAAGATAAGCGAAAAACCATCCCATGTTGGTGACCAAATTTAATAAAAGGATCATTTTTAAACTCGGTTCCATTATCACATTGGAAAGCTTTGACCTCCCGTTCAAACTGAGTACGGATATAGGTTCTAATTCGAAGAAAAAAGTTAAAAACTTGAGACTTGGATGCAATTGGAAAAGTCCACAAGAAATTTGTGTAATCATCAAGAAAAAGAACATAGTATTTGTGCCCAAGAGAACTAGATACGGGAGAAGTCCATAAATCACTATGAATAATGTCAAAGGGCATAGTAGTATGAGATTGAGAATTATAAAAAGGCAATTTTATTAATTTTCCCAAAGGGCAAGAGTGACAAACATCAATATGAGCCTTATTACATTTGATCAATTTACTACTACGCAAAGAACCTAAAATTGTATTTCCCGGATGGCCTAAACGGGAATGCCACACACTCAGAGAGACAACTGCAAAAGCTGAGGGAGAGGAATAAGAAAGGACTTGACGATCCGAGAAGAAAGGGTAAAGATCGCCACTGCTATCACATCTCACTATTTTGCTCCCCGTCTGCAAATCCTTCACAGAAAACCCAAAAGGATCAAATTCAATGGAAACATTATTGTCAATATATAGTGAATTTTCGAACATAAATAAGATTTTTGATAAGCTTTGGGACATGAAGGACATTTTTGAGTTGGAGTGTGTTTTGATTAAGAGATTCGTGACCATAACCTTTAATTGGAATTTTGCTACCATCACCAACAATAATAGAATTATTACTGCTTTTATTTAATTGAACATACGAAGACAATTTACCTTGGGAATTTGTCATGTGAGACGTAGCACCCGTGTCCATGTAGTAATTCGGATCGGGAATAGACAATGTATGCATTGCTTGCTCAATATTGGTAGGCGCATAACCCATAGACGAAGGTGGATTGGTCACATAGTAGGCTTGTTGAGGACGAGGCCCGAGAACACCGGGCTAAGGAGACCTTGCGAACCATTGCTGCTGTGCTGGTCCCTGAGATGGGTAGGGACAGGGAGGCACGGCCCAAGACCCTTGGTTCCAGAAGGTCCAAGGAGGGGGGAGCAGCCAGGGATCCTGATGTGGCGTGCCCCACTGCTGCTGCTGCTGGGGCTGACCCGACCAGCGCTGCTGCTAGTTCTGCGGCGGCGGCTGCTGCTGGTTGCTCCGGTTTGCGGCAGCGGGGGCGAAACCACCCTTCCCTTTACCGCCCTTTCCCTTGTTTTTCCGGCCACCTTGACGAGGCTGCCCTCGAGAAGCAGAATTCTGCGAGGAGTCTCCTTGACCCAGCTGACCCTTGGAATTGGCATGAGAAAGATGCGCTTCTTCGTTGGTGTTAAGGGTGATATCGACATCATTACCTTGCTCTTCAAGCTCGAGCATGGATCGGAGAGTATCAAAGGAAGGCAGAGGGTTCATATGGCGAACAGAGGTTTGTAAGGGCTTGTATTCCTATGTTAAACCCTTTAAGAGTTGCAGTGCCATACGATTATCAGAGACTTAATCCCCAACATTTTTCAAGTTGTCTGCGAGAGACTTAAGATGCAGTGCAATATGCCTTGACGCCATCAAAATGCTTTAGCCGAGTGTTTGTAAATTGAGCGTCAAGTTGCAAAGCTCTAGCAGACTTGTTGTTGAGAAAGAATTCCTCCAACCGTTTCCATGCATCCAACGTTGTGTCATCATTATCAATAATTGAATTCATATGGTCAGGGGAGATGGTATTATAAATCCATTGTCGAACGATGTCGTCAAGACGTTGAGTAAAGGCTTGTTCAGCAGGTGTGGGATCAGTTTTCTTGGCTGAAGGATCCACCGGAGGTGGAATTATGTGCTCGATTACCAAATTCGCACGGCAATGAAGTTGGAAAAGAGTTGACCAAGTGTTAAATTGCTTGCCCTCATAATCCAGAATGATGGGGATACAAGACTTGATGTTGTTCACAAGAGTAGCAGGATGAATCTTGCTTGAGTCGACCATGTAGGAGAGAAAATAGAAGTGCGGAAGAAGAGAGAATTAGGGATTTCAGGAAAGAAACCTAGACTTGTGATACCATGAGAGAATATGTGAATATTTGCTGTGGCCTTTTCATTCATCAAAGATTAGTATATATACAAGATTAGGAGCCTAGGTTAAGCTATGCTAAACTAGGAAAGATATACACTAAATATATGCAAGATAATTACAAAAGATTATTTCCATAATCTAACAGTTCTTCTCCTTAGAAGGTCAATTGAAGGGTTCAATTGCAACTAACTAGCATTAGTGGAGGTCTTAATCCGTGCCTGTGGACCAAGTAGAGGAATCACGTTTGAGGTTCTTTGTCTCCCTTGTTCTTGTTCGATCACACGTGGAATCACGCTACAAAAGTATTAATTCTAATTCTTTATGTGTTATGCATGATCTTGGGATTAGGTGCTATATGAATGTGATTCTTGCTTTCCGCAATCATACCTATAAACTCCTACAATTTTTGTAATATAATTAAGAACTGTGTATGTGAAACCTGCATAGTGAAAAATTGTTGATTTATAGGAAGTTACCACTTAACAATTTTTGTTTAACTCTCATGTGATAAAGTCCTATTTTAACCTACTTTTCACTTAGTAAACTCTACAAAAATTAGTTATAATTTTTTGTTTAAAAAGACACTAGTAGTAAATGTTACTTATATAATAGAACGTTAAGAGCTTGAGATTTAAACTCTTACAATTTTGTTTAACATCATTCATACATTATTTGAGTTTGTCATAGATCACAACATACAACAAATTAATGGATAAAGAACTTCTTTTTTTTTTTTTTTTTGAAAAAGGACAAAGAACTTCTTAATCCATCCATATTACACATCGAAGACATTTCCCTTCTATAAGCAATTCAAATGCTTTATTTATCTCGTCAAATTTCATCTCATGTGACACAAATTCATCAAGTCGAACTTCCTGCAAGAAAATAGGGCAAATTATGATTTGTAGAAACATTTATATAGTTATAGTACTACTATAAAACAGAGTACTAAAAATTACATATATCATTATTACCTTATAAAAAAACTCGTAAATTCCTAAGAATTGAAAACATAAAATACTAATTTAATCTTAACAAATTAACAATTTCACGAAAGTATAATGCAAAATACCAAATGCTAACATGCAAATACCAATAATTATTTAATTCAAGTACTAAGAACTTACCTTGTCCAAATAACGTTTTACAAGGATAGGAACATCAGATTTTGCCTTAAGACCTCCATATATTGACCCTTTTATAGATTTACCGCTAAGCAGCACATCCATAGAAAGGAGGCTTAATTGTGCATCTGGCTTGTCCACTCCTAGCACAATCGTTTTTCCCCAACCCTGAAACATATAATCAATTAATACGATTTATACGACATGTATGTAATTTTAATAATCTCTGCTTCAATTCCTCGAAATCACAATGCAAAACACGCGCACACAATTCTCTAAGATTATATATAGGATGATTCGTGCCATATAGCTTGTACATGTACAATATTGCACAAGTATACTTGAACTTGTTATATTAAGGGTAAGAAAGAAGGAAATGGAAGAAGAAAAACCTTTCGGCATGAAGCATAAGCTTCTTGTACCAAAGTTACATTTCCTACACATTCGAAACAATAATCTGCACCTCCATCTGTCATCTCGCATATAATCTGCTCGATAAATGAAAGCAAACCATTAGATCAAGGTTTAAGCAACGGCGAAATGCCAAGAATAACTACTTGTGTATTGCATTCCCAAAGTTGGCTGTGTTAGATAAAGGAAAGAACCAAGACCTGGCTAACAGTCTTATTATCCTCACAATTGTTCGGGTTGATAAAGTCTGTAACTCCAAACTTTTTACCTGAAGCAACATATAAAAGGATTATCAAAATCATACTAACTACACAATTTTATGTCATGGGATGGAAAACCAAGTAGATTGGAGATTGAAATTATACTGTATTATACCAAATTCGAATCTTTCTGGGTTTATATCTACTGCTATTATCTTAGTTGCTCCACAAAGCCTTGCTCCCTCGGCCACCTTGTCACCCAGAAACAGCATACACATGTGTCATTGTTCATAATAATTTACAGAAACGCAAAAAAGTTCTACAAATTAACCAAAGCTACACAAAATCACACAAATTTAGCATAGCATGAAGCAATGTTGTACCCCCAATCCAATAGCTCCAATGCCGAATATAGCAACTGTTGATCCAGGTTTGACATTGGCAGCTCGCCAAGCAGCACCAATCCCTAAAACAAACGACATTAATCAAGCTAAACCAGTTTAGAATGATGATCTGAGTTTTAAAAATGTATCAGTGATAATGTATAATTAATATCATAGTTCACAAATAAATTAGTCTGTTCTTCATAATTTCATATATATAAGAGGCAAAGAATACGGCATAAGAATAAAGATATTACCAGTGGAAACCCCACAGCTTAGAAGACATGCCCTATTGGGAGGAATGGATGGGTCAATCTTAGTGAGATGAGCAACGTTGACAACAGTATACTGGCTAAAGCTTGAAACTGACAAGAAATGAAACAGAGTTTCCCCGTTCAAATCAGTGAATCTGCTGCTATCTTCCCTAGGCATCCACGGGGAGATCTTGAATGGCAGCTTCGAACACAAGTTACTCTCGCTGGACTTGCAGTCATTGCAATCCCCACAATCTGCTATGAAAACTGGTAGCACATAATCACCTTCCACCACTTCATCTACTCCCTCTCCTACACTTTCTACGATCCTACAGCCGATTACTTAGTTAATACATGTCATTTATTAGTAGTCCAATCGATGTTTAGTGCTGGACTAAACCACGCACGCACACACACAATCTCAAATGTTACATGATCTCATGTGTATAAGCATAATAACATAAGCCGGAGATATAAGCATCAAAAGAAGGTTAATCATCAGCAATTGACATAATGACATATAAGTGAGAATTGATCCAAAAAATAAATACTAAGAAAAAGTTATAGTTACAAGTAGTTACCCAACAGCCTCATGGCCAAAGATTCTTGGATAGCATCCAGGAAAATCCTGTTAAAGAAAACATAACAAAATTAGCTTAGATCAAAGTAAGGTAGTCTAGTAGTCACTCAATGGCAGGCCAAATTGGATCTGGATTAGCCACAATATTTTTCATATATCGGTATCCTGGTTAAAAAGAATTGTCCCAACCCTTAAAAATGTCCCTAATAGCTATGGAAATTGCTCAATCTATCACATTATTTCAAATGGTTTCCATTAAAATTTCCATCTCTTATTTTTCCAAAAAAATATATTCCTAACCATACCCTTTCACATATTATTTTATTTTTCTGCCTAAAATAACCCCGAATTGTTTATTCACCACATACCCTGAACATTTTCAAATACACCATACTCCCAAGTTTTACCAAAACAAAAACTTTTGCATGTCCCGCTTTACAATAATTTTATTGTATATCGAACATTTTGCGAAAAGTTATCCTTTTTTCTTATATAGTGACTTTTTTTTTCAAAAGTGACTCTTTTTTTGCACAAAAGTGACCCTTTTTTTCACAAAAATGATTTTTTTTTTCACAGAAGTGACCCTTTATTTTCACAGAAATGACCCTTTATTTTCACAAAAGTGACCCCTTTTTTTCATAAAAGTAATAAAGCTACATATGTAAAACAGAGTATCAAAATCAACAAAAATAAACACAAAATTACCAAAAAAAAAAAAAAAAAAAATATTAGCATTTTGATCGGCTTCACTAACGGGTGTAATTTTACCCAATTTGTGCAGGAAGATGATAAATTGAATAATTTATGCAGCCAAATAATAAACTGAAACAAGAATATGAAATGACGAAAGAAGAGAGAGATGGAAGGTAATAGGGCCCACACGTGCCCAATTTGTTTTGCTCTTTATATTTACAATATGGTTACTGTACATCAAATTTTTGTAAACATTTGTGTTACCAAAAAAACACTATATATACCTTAGTGACATGCATATATTAGCTTAGTTAATTTTAAAGGTTAATTATGCCTCAGAAATCACCCAAACTTCTCCCACACCTGAAACCAAGTATCCTCCCTTCCCTTACCCACCCTAAATGTCCATTCCCCACCCCTAAAACCAATCATTCAAGCATAGTTGTAGAGATCTGGCGTGGTTTCAAGGGTTAGGCTATGGAGAAGAGTGATTGGGCATAATTAACCAAATTTCACTCATCTTGTAGTCATTGCATTTATGGTGCATTATAATTAATACTATAGGCATATATTGTATTTAAAAAAGTCTAGTTTTATATGAGGAATAAACTGAAAATTTAGGAGTACATGGTGAAAAAATCATTATTAAAACGGAATGAATACTAAAATATATAGTAGTATTTTCCATGTTGCAACATATGACTTGTAAAATTCTCACATAAAGTGGACCTATGGTGCAAATAAAAGGAGACAGAGCGAGTTATAAAGCATATTGAATAAATTTTGCAATTACAAACAAAAAATTTTGCTGGGAAGTGTACTTACTTTTAATTTCCAGAAGGTGATGTCGCTATAACAGAGTGAAGTGCAAATGATCTTGATCCGAACTTCATGAGCTTTTGGTGGAGCCACTATCACCTCCTCTATCACTAGTGGTTGTCCTGCTTCTCTAGCAATAGCAGCTGCATCATTTTAATTGTTTAGACACTGACCCATAAGGTATACGCGTTCTAACCATAATAACTAATCACGTTTATATTTATAGTACTCCTTATATGACAACTATATATTCAAACATAACAGTGTATTCTTTTCGTTCAAAAAAAAAAAAAAAAAAAAGAGTATATTCTCTTTTTTTTTTTTTTTTTTTTTTTCATTTTCTTTTTTCGGCTAGGTGAAGGACCCTAAACATGCTTTAACCCTCACGGTTTTTTGGTTGAGTATTTGCAAGAAAGCCATAATGGTAAAAAGATCCTCAACCAAAGCACCCTCACTTGCAAAATTGCAACCCCAAAAGTAAGATGTCGTATCAAGTGAGCCAAGTTGCTTGATGAACAGAGGAAGTATTAGATTAAAGACGATACATAAATTAAGTACCATACCTTTGCAATGAAGAGGCTTGCCTGCGGTGATGCGTTTGGGGGTGTTTACATCTGCCTTATGGTTTTTTTGAAGTTCCATTAATAATTGGGCCATACTGGTGGGAATTAGTTGTCGGAAAATAAAATAAGATAGTGCTATCCAAACTTTTTAAATTTAGGAAGTAGATTTTTAGTAAAACTTTTTTGCAAGTAGTTGTTCATAAATTGATTTGTTAAGTGAGTAGTTCCTAACAATTTTTTCTAAATATTATGACATGACAACATCTCCAACTCAACTAAAATTCATCAAATAAAAAAAAATAGCCTACAATTTGTTTCTAGAGTTGGCAATATCTGACGCGACACGACTGAACGGTCGAAATCGGCACGACATGAACATGAAATTAGTGAGAGAAAACACGAAGTCGACACAACACGACACGTAATTAACCCAAACACGACCTGTTTAGATAAAGTGGTTAAATTATGCATTTATCTTACATTTTACATAGTTTTTGATAAATTTTATGAACAACACGAAATTGACACAAACCAAACACGATATGACACGACTTTTTGCCAGTTCTATTTGTTTCCATCATACAATTTTTTTTTTATTAAAGTGATGTATTAATTTAAAACTCCGTGCATCGCGCTTGGGCTCTGCTATCTAGTACTCTCTTTGTTTTTTTTTTAATTATATTTTTTTTATTTGCATCACTTTCTTTTTTATAGGTGTTTTTTTTAAAAGAGTATTTATTAAAAGTGGATACTGAACTTTGCACTTTGTTGCAGATTGGGTACTGAACTTTGCTTTGTTGTAAGTTGGGTACTAAACTTGGGTACTACCTGAGAATTCACCTGATGCAACCGGTTTCCAAGCATTGAACAACTAAATAATTTTAAAAAAGCAAATGACCTTTAGTTTACAGAAATGTCAGAGCTTTAACAAAGTAGTCGTTACACTTAGAAGCTGCAATGCATAAATATTACAACTTGAACTGAGAAATTTTGAAAGCAAAATTTGTTTCTTGACACCAAAAATTAGATCAGATTCTTCAAAAAAAAAACTAAGCTCCTTCATGAAACTGCAACAAGGTTAAAAAAAAATTAGATTAGGTGTTTAACAGTTTCATAACAGAAAGTATGTCAAGGTTAAGTCATGGCTATGTTCCTTGGACTCCTTTGAGGTGTCATTGTGGATTTCCAGTGTCCAAGAGCAGGGCTTGGACTAAAGACAATCCTGGAAGAAGGTTCATAGCCTGCTCAGACTATGATGTAGAAACTGAAAGGAGGGGCTATAAATTCTTTAGGTGGCTGGATAGGGAATAGCCAACAGATTGGCAAACTCTAGTTGTCCTAGGCTTGATGAAGGATAAAGAGAAGTTAAAAAATGAATTGATTGCAAAGAGAAGGGAACTCACTGAAGCAAACCAGGTCTCTAGGAAAGTGAAGGCTGATTACACTATGTTGAAGATGAAAAAGGCTGCAAAAATGAAAGTTGGGTTTAGTTGTCAAATGTGGGTAGTTGTTCTAGTCCTGCTCACTTGGTTGGTTGTCTATTATTTAAGGCAGTAGTTGTATGTTCAAATTTGTTACCTGAACTAGCTATTTCTTTGCATTCCTCCCTTTCCTTTGTTTTGTTGCTAGATCCTGTAATGAAATGAAATGTTCAGATTATTATCAATGAAATGGAAGCAGAAATTTTATTCCTGAATTTCCTTATGAATATCTGTACCTGAAGTGCTTTAGTTGAAATGGTGTTGTGTTGGTGACTTGACTGACTTTCTTGAGTAGATGGGAATTGTTGACTGCTGAAAGAGTGAACTGTTTGTTCTCCAGCATAATCTGAGTAGTAGGCTCTCTGTACATTATTAGTTTTTGGTGGTCCTTGTCATGATTAGAAGCAAGATTAAGATTTATGGCATGATTTAGAAACCCTTTTTTTTTTTTTTTTTTTTTTTTTTTTTTTACAAAGGACTTACTGTTACAACTCTTTGATATCCATTTGGGTATGTATAAACTCCAACACTCCTCATGTGCATTGGTAGATCATTGGTTAGGAGTTGTTGTTGGTGTTGTTGCCTGTGTTGCTGTGCTGGTTTGTCTGGTGCTACATTTTTTCACCCTTTCTTGTTGTGTCCTGGCACACCACACAAGCTGCAGATAGGGCTGTTAAAAAAAACCTGACCCGATTTCCCGATGACCCGGTAAATACCCGATGGGAAATTTGGGAGAAAAAACTGTTTTTCCGGGACGGGTACCCGACCCGGGAAAATTGCATGTTATCCGGATCGGGACATGGGCCGCATTTTTTAACTCTTGGGTACCCGAATTTCCCAAAAATAAATTAATTTAAAAAAAAAAAAACCCTCTTCAAACTTAAGCCCAGCCCATTAGGGTTCTCAACTTCTCATTTCTCAAAACCTCATATGCCGTTCTTCTCTCTCTCTCTTCCTCTCTTTTGCTCTTCCTCTCTCTGCTTCACGGATCTTCCTTTCTGCTTCACGAATCTTAGTATACTCAATTCAGGGTTATTCAAAGGCGGATTAATTTGGTAGTTTGGTTATCTATACTGAAGTTATTAATCAAATCTCACTTGTTTAAAAGTGATTTTGTTGCGAGAGTTCTCCCTTTCTTCCTCTGCTTCGAAGGGTTTGTGTTGCTGATGTTGGATTGATGGCGGTGGTCTCGACCGAGTTCCGGGTGAGGAGAGTGGATGTCGTCGTTTTCGATTTTCCTTCGTTAGAAATGGGTGTTGGAGGAATTCTGATTTTCCTTTGCTAAGTTGTTCTCTTATTCTTGTAATTGAATTTTATTAAAAGATTATTAATTTACCAAGTATTTGTTTGATTGAGGTTATTTTAATTCATTCTTAGATTTTTAATTGGTGATGTTTATGATTATATTATGCTTGTATGCGTGCTTTTTTTGGTATTTGAGTGTTTGAGCTTTTTGAGAATGAGGGAATGCCGATTAGAGAACGAGAAAATTCGGGTACCCAATGTCCCGACCCGAATAATTTGGGTACCCGACCCGAGATATTCGGGTCGGGACATGGGACAAATACCAACTACCCGAAACTCCGGGTACCCGAAAACCCGGGTACCCGGATTTGAACACCCCTAGTTGCAGGTCATGACAACCCCCATTCTCTTAAGTTTCCCTGTAGCTGTGACTTCTCCTGCTTGGAGTCTTCTTTTTGTTTTAATTTTGGTCTTCCCTGTATTTTCTTAATGGTGGGAGCATGTACAATTCCATCTGAAGTACTCATTCACTAAAGGTTCCGGATGATCCCCTTTGTTCCAAACAGCCACAACCACATGTTTGCTGTGATACCCCAAATTTTAGAAAATATTTTGGAAAGTTCCTAATTTATTTAATTTGGAGCCAAAATGAATTTTAAAATTTTGGCGCCAAATATAAGTATTTAATCATTTGAATAATTAATTATTTTCGGATTTCTAAGTTAATAATATAGGTTTAATTATCTTTTTAAGATCAGTCTATTTTTTATTATACTAACTATTTCAAGAGAAATATCTAATATACATTATGTATTTAACTAATTTTGATATTATCTAAAATATTTATTTATTCAATTATTTTATTATTATTTTCGTTTTTATATTAAAAAATTGTAAAATGTGATTTGATCATGTTTTGAAGAGTGATTGTTATTACTTTAGTTTGTTAATTATTATATTTTAAACTAATCTCTAATTCTCCTCTTCATTATCTCATTTTGTTCTTATCTCTCTTCTCCCAACCATATGTATATCCATTTAAATTTTCTTATCTTTTAACCCAACTATTAATCTAGACTTAATTTGATTCAAGTACCTTAACAACCCCAAAAACTTGTCACATTTTGTAGTAATCATATCACACCTTAAGCTTTATCCTTTATACACCCTCAACACTATAAATAGACCCTTAATTCTTCCCACTTATTCACACCAATTCTCTACTATTCTTCTCCTCTTTTTACACAAATCATCCCGTTTATATTTGAAGCCAATTTTCGAGCACTTCTGGTCAGTTTTTGGTATATTTACGTTTCACAGAGGATTGTTCATCTCGAAAAATACTTGATGTTAGGCTCAAGAATCACCCAATTCGGAGTTATATCAAAGGAGTTATAGCTTCTGCAAGTTCTGCCTATTCTTTCCAACGCAAATCTAATTCTTCTCTTTTCCTTGGTTTCTTATCTTTTCTTATTCAATTATTATTATTATTATTATTATTATTATTATTATTATTATTATTATTATTATTATTATTATTATTATTATGGGGGATTTATAAATAATTATTATGAGTAGTTTTAATTATATAAAATCAGATTTTTGATGATGTTTATGGGAAATTAATTTAAAAGGTTCATGTACATATTGTTTCGGGGTTTTCTGATGTCCTGCGGGAGAGTTACAATTCCGAGACTGGAGCTGGACGCCTGTACCTGCAAAACAAACGGATGCTCCGGATGATTGGAGATCCGCCTCAGACGGTCAAGTTAGTACTTGATTAACGAGTAATTAATGCGGAAATTAAAGTGATTGGGTCTCTCTGGGTGAGAGAGTTTAATGTGTGTAATCTGCCTCTCCTTTTTCCTTAATGAGGATTAAGGGAGGTATTTATAACCTCGGGAAACGTGCCAATCTAGGTTTAGGTTAACCTTGGGCTGATTGGGCTTCCCTCGGAAGTTGGGCCTTGGTGACCAGTTATCCCAGGTGTCATGGGAAGGACACGTGTCGTGTCGTAATTGGTCCATAGTGGACGGATCATTGCTTGACACGTGGCAGGCTCCTATTGGCCCATGTGACGGACACATGGCGGAACCTGATTGGTCCACTTGTCAGATGGTGATTGGTGGGAGCAAAATCCCCTAATCATTTGCCCCTCACAGGGGGCACGTGACTGGTCACGTGTTACCTGTGACAGGTGTCGCACTGTAACAGGTGACGGCCCGCTACAGGTGTCACTCGGCGAGAGGCCAAGAGATTCTCCCGCCAAAATTTTGAATTCTGGAAGTGACCCTTCGCCTTCTCACTTTGCCTATATAAAGGAGTGTTGACTTCGATCATTTTCACACTTGAAAACTTTGTGAGAGAACATTCGGACCCCTGAACTTGCTCTGACATTTTGGACCCTTTCTGCCTACCGCCTGCTCTGACAAGCCGACTGCAAAGGATTTTCAGAACTTCATCAATCGTCACTCGTTCAGGTAACCGTCGGTTCTCTTACTCTTAATTTTCTCTTTACTTTATTCTTTTTTTGAAATGGCACCACGGAAGCACACGACACGGCCTAGGTTAGTGATCAGCCGGTCACCGGGGACGACTGAATCTAGGACTAGGAGTGCCGCCTGCCCTTTTTTGGACTCATCTTTGCCCTTTATACAAAGTCCGACTGTATTTGTGTCTATGCAGAGCATGATGGCCAGAACAAAAAAGACTGCCAGGATCTCAAACTCAGACGGCTCCACCCACAGGGGGCCGATTAGTGAAACATCTGATCAGGCGCCAGATGTGGAAGTGAAACAAAGCGGCTTGAAAGCCGGCAGTTCTGAGGGAGGAGTCAAAGTGACCCCTTCCCATTTTACAGTTGACAATTCTACATTCTCTTCTGCTCCTTTTAAAGGAGAGGAGGCGGGCCCCTCCGGGAGAGGGGAGGAGTCGTCCTCTTCGGACTCGTCAGAGGACGATTCCGAGTCTAGCTCTTCTGGCCATGCTTCTCTGGACACAGAAGAGAAAAACAGTCGCCTACAAGAGGCGAGGCTTTCTCACGCAGTTGAGAAGGGGGACGATTGGGCGGAGCCATCCGCCTCTCACCGAGAGCAAAATACCCCCTACTACTGCACGGTACCTCGGGGCCGGATCACATCCATGCAAGAGAAAGTGGAGAGCTTTATCGCAAACCACACAATGGGCCCCGGCTTTTTAGTGTTCGTGCCGGATCCAGAAGATACAGTTGTCTGGTCGGCTGGTACCAGTTATGATGGCGCCTGCTTTGGCTGCTACGAGGCGGCCATCAAGGTTGGGCTGCGCTTCCCACTACATCCAGCTGTTCAGCGGATCTTGGATGGGTATGAGTTGGGGTTATGGCAGTTAGCCCCGAACTCCTGGGTCAACGTACTCGGCTATGTGGCCGGGTGCGAACTGCACGGGGTGGAGCCGAACTTCGAGGCTTTCGCCCACATGAACTACCTCAGCCGGACCCCTAAGGCAGGCGGTACCGGCTGGTATCAATTGACGAGCCACAGGGGCTACCTCATGACGAGAGGTAAAGCAAACAAATGGAAGGACTGGCGGAGCACCTTCCTTATTATTGAGAGTTCAGACACAGAGCTGAACAAGCGCTTCAACAGGTGGAACAGGAATCCGCCCCTTCTTGCAGGCGGCCGCAGCATGCCGCCTGTTCCCCCCAAGGCTAAAAAAGAGATCCTAGATAAAGGACTCTTCAAAGTAGAGTCAAAGGTGAACTCTACTTCAGGGGTACGAGAGCAAGTACCCCTGCACTGCGTCCCGAGCTTCAAATGGCTCTACGACGAGTACTTTTTGGCCGCCTGTGGCCTCAGCAGTCGGTGCTCAAGAGGTAGCCGGCCTGTCGAATACTCTGTTGTTCCATGCATTTCGTGTTATGACTTTTATTAACTTTACTATTTGTTTTTGCAGCGGACGCCATGAGCAAAATTACTGCCTCCAAGACTGCGGCGGCCATGTTGCGGGCCTCCATCATGCAACAGTCTTCAACCGACTCCCCCAACAAGGGGGCACCCCTGGTGGGCTTCGAACCTTTCACCCTCTTTTTGGAGTTGTGTTTATGCATATACTGAATCTTTTCTTCTTTTTTAGACGGGCGCTCCAAGAGCTTCTTCTTCCCAACAGCCGGACCCCAAGGCCCGGAGGACGACTGTTGCGAGCTCTCCTGGTTCTGCCAGGAAACATGTGGCGGCTGAGAAGCAGCCGGCCACTTCTTCTAAAACTCCAGCTGGGCCACCTAGAAGTATGAAATTATCCTTGTAAATTTTAGACTTGCTCCCTTCTTTACTAGGTCTAATCCGTTTGTTTATGCTTGATGCAGCCGGCCCTCAGGAGCCTGACTTGGTCGAGGTGGCCAAGTCTATGATCAAGGCCGTTCCTCCAGCTGAAAGGGAGGCGGTCAGGGGTGTCGGCACCCTTGACCTAGACGGGATTACAGGCGTCCTTGCTGAGGTATACTTAGCATATTTTTGAGTATTTGAATTCCAGGACGCCTGTTTTCTTTTTTGTTTGGAAACTGACGCCTGTTCCCCTTTTTACTTAGGCCCTGCTCCGAGTGAACGGCCTTCGCAAGCCGCTTGACCGGAAAAACAAAGAGGTAAAGGCTGCAAAAGCTATGGCCGCCTCTGACTGTGATAAGGCAATGTTTCAAATTGCCCAAAATGAAGTTCTGACCATTGATATTCTTTATTATCAGGCGCAGGCTACCGCCGCTATCCGGGCTCAGTTAGAGGCGGCCCAGAAGAGGAATAGCGAGCTGGAGGCGACCATCAACAACCTCAAAGCCGAGCTGAGACCTCTTCGCCAAAAGATGTCCTCATACGAAACCTTGGAGAAATCCTTGGCGAGCGTAAAGGTACGCCTGGTGAACCAGGAGAAGAGTCTTACTCAGGAGCTCTCGGAAAAGGCCGAGCAAGAAAAGAAAGAGCTGGTCCGGGAGATGATGGAAGACTCTGCTCAAATCCAGCGCATAACTTGGGGCCGCCTCTTCCCCAATGCCGACTTTGCCTCATGGGAAAAAACGTACCGCCAGTGTTCTGATAGATATAATCAAGAGATCCTGGCGGCTGCTGAGGAAGAGGCGTTGGAGGAGGAGGAGCAGCCGGTAGTGGCGCTTGTGCCGCTTGGGGGTAATGAATCAAAGAAGGATGCAGCTGAAGCCGAGTCCAGCAAGACGAGTGCTGACCAAGCGGCAGCTGCTAGTATTGAAGATCTGCCCCCTTCTTAAGCTTTATGTCTTCTTTCCACGGCCTGCGTGCCGTTTGTTTGTATTTACCCGGCCAGGGGGCCGGGGCTCTGAATATTTTGCCGGTCTTTAATGACCGGCTTCCTTAATGAATTTCTTTTTTGTTTTGCTTCAAATTTGTTTAAGTGTTGAATATTCTGATATCCAATTGTACACTATACCGACTGTTTTACATGGTCGTGTTGAATATTCTGATATCCAATTGTACACTATACCGACTGTTTTACATGGCCGATAGTTGCAGACAGGTACGGATAGTTAGTCACGTCGCCTATGCCCCTGGACGACTGGTTGTCTGTTTCCAGGCTAGACGATCAGTCGGCCATTTATCCAATCGGTATTCGAACCATCTTAAAGACTGGATCCCCTTTAAGCAGGCTGTTCTGTCCTTTGTAAAATTAACCAAGTAGGAAAGTGGTTTCCTACTTGTCATGTTTTTAGGCTAGAGACTTTAGGCCGTCTGGGCCGACTGTATGGACACCTTTTTAGTTTCAAACTAAAATTTTTAGGTAGTGACCAAGTAAACATGATTGTTACCTAATCGCCAAGTAACTGAGTAGTAGAGGTATCAAGCGGTGGGTACCGGTTGTTCCCCTTTATTCGCCAACGTTTATTGGCTTTTAACTCATAGGTTGTTAACTTAGCAGGAGTAGTGGTTGAGAGCCCCTGTTTGCTTAAAAACAGGCGGACGACTCATACCTTTTAGGCTCCATACCAAGTTTGAGAGAGTGACTATGAGTTAACTTTGGTGTTACTCAGTCGCCGTCACTCCTGCTTGAGTAGTAAAGGTACCAGGCGGCGGAGGCCGGCTGAACCTTTTGATTAGCCAATGTTTGTTGGCTATTAACTCAAGAGGTACCCCCTGCATTTATCCCAAGTAATACAGGCGGTCATCTGACTCAGATGCCAACTGCTACCACTTGTTTGGTTAGTGATAGAGTTATCCTTGTCTCAAAAACGGCTACGTGGTTGCCCTTGGGGACAGTCGTATAGGTGCCGTGTAATTAGTTTATAGAGCAATGTTCCACCCAAGAGGGAACTGCTCTCTGCGACAAATTTCATCCAGAGGGATGCCGCCGGACGCCTGCTATGATGTTGGGACAGGTCGTATTAGTTTTGAAGATTGGATCAGTTGGCTTGGCGCCTGGACTGATCATTCGGCTTGTGGCCTTGGTTAGTTCTTGGTGAACGTAGGTGCTAAGTAAGAGGAGGGTGGCCATGTGCTTTGGAACCAGTCGGCCCTCTTCTATGGAGAGTAGCCGACTATATGTCCAGACGGCATGCCCCTATGAAGATAGAGTAAAATATTCAATGGAGAGTAGCCGACTGTAAAGGTACAGGCGGCATGCCCCTCTGAAGATAGAGTAAAATACTCAATGGAGAGTAGCCGACTGTAAAGGTACAGACGGCATGCCACTCTGAAGATAGAGTAAAATACTCAATGGAGAGTAGCCGACCGTTTGTTAGTAGGCGTGCCCCTCTTAGTACAAAATTGAATATTAAGTATGCAAACTTTTATTAAGTAGCCCTTGACTATTTACATCATTCAAAAGAAATATTTCTTAAGATTATCTACATTCCAAGTTCGAGGCAACGGTTGTCCGTCTGGTGTTCCCAGACGGTAGGTACCGTCCCTGACCTCTTCACAGATTCGGTAGGGTCCTTCCCAGTTGGGAGTTAGTTTGCCAGACTCATTAGCCCTTCCAACTGCTTTCATTTTTCTAAGTACAAAGTCCCCCACTTTGAGTGGACGCCTGTGTACGTTTTTGTTGTATGATCTAGTCATTCTCAGGCGGTAAATTTCATGGCGCAAGACAGCATTGCCCCTCCTTTCAGGAAGTGAGTCTAATGCCAGGCGCATGGCTTTCCAGTTTGCCTCTTCGTCATATAACATTACTCGAAGAGTCGGCTCGTAGTGTTCTATTGGAAGAACAACTTCCGCACCATAAGTTAGGAGGAATGGAGTTTCTCCAGTCGCCCCTTTTTCAGTCGTCCTAATGGCCCAGAGAACATGTGGTAATTCATCCGCCCATAGGCCGCCTGCTCGTTCAACCTTTTTTTGAGACCGTCTGAGATGATTTTATTAAAGGCTTCTACCTGGCCGTTTGCTTGTGGACGGCCGACAGATGCAAAGTAGTGTGCAATTCCTTGGTCACCCAACCAGCTTTTGAGAACAGGCGTCTCAAACTGGGGACCATTATCAAAAACCATAGACATGGGAACCCCAAACCGAGTGATGACATTTTTCCAAATGAATGAAATTACATCCTTCGTCTTGATTCCCTTTACAACCTCCGCCTCTACCCATTTAGTGAAGTAGTCGACGGCAACAAGTATGTACCTCCTTCCGCCTGTAGCAGGCGTATATGGACCCAGAATATCCATGCCCCACTTAGCAAACGGTAGTGGGCTATGAATGGTAGTGAGGTCAGTAGCCGGACGGTGAATTAGCTTGCCAAACCTTTGGCACTTGTCACATTTTTTCACCACCTCCATTGCATCTGCTTCTAAAGTAGGCTAAAAGTAGCCCTGCCGCCTTGCCCGTTGAGCAAGCGTCCTACCGCCTATATGGGAAGCACAGTAACCAGAGTGAAGATCGTCTAGTATCTCTCGTCCCTTTTCTGGAGTAACACACTTTAAGAAGGGTTGAAGGTACCCCCTTTTGTGAAGTTCTCCCTTTATTATTTCAAAACTGGTTTCTCGTTTTTTCAGTGCTGCCGCCTGTTGATGATCATCCGGCAGGGTACCGTTTGTCAGATATGCCCTGATTGGATCCATCCAGGTTGAGCTTCTGTCTAGGATTCCAATAGGGTCTTCCTCGATGCTCCTCTTTTCCCTTACTTCCCAAAAAACAGTTCGAGGAGTATCACAGGAGGCGGATGATGCTAATTTTGACAGTGCATCCGCCTGGTTGTTTTCTGATCTCGGCACTTGGGTCAGATGGAAATCCTCAAGGGAGCCGACTGCTTGTCGGACCGCCTGTAAATACTTGATCATGGCCGGATGGGCTGCTTCGTATTCGCCATTGTACTGACCCACTATCAATTGTGAATCGGAACAGGCGTCTATTTTTCTTGCCCCTGCCGTCTTGCACATGCGGATTCCGGCTAGTAAAGCTTCATATTCTGCCTCATTGTTTGAGGCCTGAAAACTGAAGCATAGAGCATACTCGTACCTGTCGCCCTTTGGCGATTGACATATGACGCCTGCTCCACAACCATTTGAAGTAGAGCTTCCGTCCACATATACCTTCCAGACCTGGTCTGTAACTTGAGAGTCAGGAGGACGAGTCATCTCAACAATAAAGTCAGCAAAGGCTTGCCCTTTCACTGCTTTTCTAGGCTCGAAAGTAACTTCGAGGCTCTGTATTTCTATGGCCCATTTGATCATTCGGCCTGAAGACTCCATGATGGTCAGTGGCCGCTTGATAGGTTGGTCTGTATACACGACGACTGCATGTGCCAAAAAGTAGGGCTTCAATTTTTTAACAACCATGAAGAGTGCAAGACCAAATTTCTCCACTAAGGGATACCTCAACTCGGCATTTTTCAGTACATGACTGACAAAGTAGACCGGGAGCTGACAGCCGTCTCTTTCAGCAAGGAGAACAGCGCTTAACGCATGATCAGAGACGACCAGGTACATGTAGAGTACTTCTTTGGGCAAAGGGCTGACCAGCCTCGGCAAGGAATGCAAGTGAACTTTCAATTTCTGGAAGGCCGCCTCAGCATCCGGCCCCCATTCAAACCTTGCCTTTTTCTTAATTGCCTGGAAAAAGTATAGGCATTTTTCGCCTGATCGGCTTAGAAATCTTCCCAAGGCCGCCAGACAACCTGTTAACTTCTGAACCTCTCGGATGGTACGAGGCGACTGCATGTCGATGACCGCCTGCACCTTCTCAGGGTTCGCCTCTATTCCTCTCTTATTGATAAGGAATCCGAGAAATTTCCCAGACTCAATTCCAAAGACACATTTCTTGGGATTGAGCATGACATGGTGCCGCCTGAGTGTGGCGAAAGTTTCTCGGAGGTCCGACAGATGATCTTTTTGAAGTTTAGACTTGACAATCATATCATCAATATATGCCTCGACATTTCTCCCAATCTGATAAAAAAACACAGTGTTTATCATTCGCTGGAAAGTGGTCGGGGCATTCTTAAGACCAAACGGCATGACCGTTGTAACAGTATAACCCCTGATCAATGACGAAGGTCGTCTTCTCCTGATCTTTCTCCCATAAAGGAATTTGATGGAAACCAGAGTAGGCGTCCATAAAGCTCATCAAAGCATGGCCGGCTATTGAGTCGACCAGGTTCTCAATTTTAGGCAGAGGGTAACTGTCTTTGGGGCACGCCTTGTTTAAGTCCGTGTAGTCTACACACATTCGCCAGGTGCCATTCGGCTTTTTAACAAGCACCACATTTGCAACCCAGTCTGGGAAGTAACATTGCCGAATGAACCCTGCATCAAGTAATTTTTTAACTTCGGCGGCTGCCGCCTGACTTCTTTATTCGCCATGGTTCCGCTTCTTCTGCCGTACCGGCTTCTTTTTCGGATCCACAGCCAGTTTATGTACCGCCAGATCAGGACTAATGCCTGGCATTTCATGGACTTCGAATGCAAAGATGTCCTTGTATTCTTTCAATAGTTTGTGAAAGTCGTCACCCAGGTCCCTTAGAGCAGTCGTCCCAACCTTGATTGTTCTGTCAGGACGCGAGTCATCTAACATCAGGTCCGTATTCTCACCAGCTGGCTGAGGGCGGAATTCATCCGACCGCTCCTCTACCAATGATTGCTATTTTCTGTCTTTTCTTGCGGCCAGTGTCTGGGATGCCTTTCTCTTCTTGCCGCCTGCTTCTTGAACATGCGCACTTTCCTTGACATTGTCAAGGTCTATTTTTCCACCGCTCGACATAGTGGCCATAACAGTGGGCTTGACATCCGAGAGATAGCACTCTCGGGCCATCTTTTGATCTCCCCTTAGGGACCCGACTGTTCCATTATCCCTCTCAAACTTGAGCAACATAAGAGAGGGGATTATAACAGCCTTGGAATTATTCAGGGTTGGTCGTCCCAAGGCCGAGAGTTTTTCTACTACCAGGAACCGGACTACCATGTGTCGTCCTTCCCCTTTTTCACCCAGGCGGATGGGTAAATCCACTCGTCCCATTGGGTGGACGACTCCTCCTCCAAACCCTACTAAAGGGTGGGATGCTGGATGTATGCAATTAGTTTGATATTTTAGTTTCGACAGACATTTGCTACTGATGAGATCTGAGGAGCTTCCGGTATCTATGAGGATTCGGCCAACTCTCTGGTTGGCCACTTTACATTCAATAACGATAGGGTCGTCATGCGGCGCTCTTACCCCTCCTAGATCTTCTTCAGTGATGACAATCTCAGGAAATGAATATTTGGAGGGCCGTTCTTGGTGAACGGAATTTACATCTAACCGTCTGATATTGTCTTTGTTGCCCCTAATAGTGGGGCCGCCTCCTGAGAAGCCGCCTGCAATGGTGTAGACGACTGCATCATCTGTATCGGAACTGTCGGCCTGTTGATTCTTTTTGGCCGACTGCTTTTTCGAGGAAGTGTTCCCCGTAGATTTCTTGACATAAGTGTCAAGATCACCTTGCTCAGCCAGGCGGTCCAGATACCGCATGAGACTGATGCATTCATTGGTGTGATGACCAACATCTTCATGATAATCAAAGAATTTTTCTTGGTTCCGGTTGTTTGCAGAACCCTTCATGGGGACCGGCTTCTCAATTGAGATCCGTCCCTTGATTTCCTTTAGGATAAATTGGCTATCCTTGTTAAACGCATACTTTGGGGAGTATGGTTTGAAATTTTTTTTCTTTTTCTAGGCCAGCTGTTTAGAGGAATCAGCCGCCCAGACCTCTTTTCTCTTCTCGTCTTTGTTTGACGACTGTTTCTGTCGTCCTTCTCTTTTGTCGGACCTTCTCCCGTCTAACTGTTTTACCGTACTACAAAGATCAGTCGCCTGTATATAAGCTTCCGCTTCAATCAAGGCCTCTTGAAGAGTCGCCACCCTCTTTCGGACCAAATCAAATTTGAAGGTCGACCCGTCTTTGAGACCTCTGAAAAAGTCAGTATAGGCTACTTCATCCGGTAACCCTTGAATCTGTATTTTCATCAGGTTAAACCGCCTGATGTAAGAACGAAGCCCCTCCTTCTCGCCCTGCTGAATTGTTCCTAAATCAAGGGTCGTCTTCTTCGCAGGGATGTTCATGGCGAAGTTGGAGGTGAATAAGTAAGCAAGCGTCTTGAAGCTATTTACACAACCAGTCGGCAGGTTGCCGAACCATTGTTGTGCGATTCCTTTGAGAGTCGCTGGGAAACACCTGCACCAAGTGGGATCATCCAACTCTTGAAGGTACATCAGGTTGGTGAATGCATCAGATGGTCTTCTGGGTTAGTAGTGTCGTCATAGGCGCCTACTAATACATTTTTCACTTTGGCCGGCTGAGCGGCTTCAGTAATTTCCTTGGAGAAGGCCGACGGCTGTTCGCCAAGTCTAAGCAACCGTAGCTGCCAGTCCATAGGTTGGACGTTTTTTGCTGCATGTCCACCAAACGGAGGTGGCTGTAAAAAATACTGTTGTTGCGGTACAAATGGTAAGTTTGGTATCGCTTGGTCGCTATGATAGCCGGACTGACGGGAGGTGCCGCCTGACTGACTCTCATGATACGACTGAGTATGCCTCATCGATGTATTTCGCGGACTGTCTTGGAGGTTTGAAGTAGAGGCCGACTCTGACAATTGGTCACTCTTCTTCTACTCTAGCAGTAGCCGAGCGTCTGTGTATGTTTTCCTCGACCCGTCCGCCTGAATATGACGAACAGGTTTCCTATTTCCTGGAGTAGGAAAACGGTATTTTGTGAAATCAAGGGCAGGTGGCTCCCGCTTCCTAGATTTAGGATGAGGGGTCGCCTCTCGCCCTTGAACTGGCTTCCTCTTCTGTGAAGTGGAGGGTTTCTTAGCCGACTGCTCCTTGTCCAAAGCAGGCGGCTTCTTGTTGATCAACTCTTGAATTTCTCCCTTGAAGTCCCTCATGAAGGTCATGAGTTCGTTCCTTGTGATGGGAGCAAACCCATCAGTCGGCTGCTGCCGAACAGGCGGTGCGCCTGCTGGCTCGCTTCTAGCATGAAGATGTTCCCGTTCCCTCCTTTCGGTATGACGGGTACGTCGTGCCCTTAGGGTCCCGTCTGAAGCTGTGTGAGCTTCAACTTCAAATTCATTCTCAGTATCGTGGTCCGACTGAACTAGAGGGTCGTCCAGGGGACGTCTCTCTTCAGGAGTCGGTACAAACGTGGATGCCATCTCAGAAGTACTCTCCCCACAGACGGCGCCAAAATGTTTCAGGGTTTATTCTGATGTCCTGCGGGAGAGTTACAATTCCAAGACTGGAGCCAGACGCCTGT
Source organism: Chenopodium quinoa (assembly GCF_001683475.1). NCBI lineage: Eukaryota > Viridiplantae > Streptophyta > Magnoliopsida > Caryophyllales > Amaranthaceae > Chenopodium > Chenopodium quinoa. The sequence goes on along the minus strand of NW_018744560.1, from coordinate 1,300,751 downwards.
ACCTGCAAAACAAACGGATGCTCCGGATGATTGGAGATCCGCCTCCGACGATCAAGTTAGTACTTGATTAACGAGTAATTAATGCGGAAATTAAAGTGATTGGGTCTCTCTAGGTGAGAGAGTTTAATGTGTGTAATCTGCCTCTCCTTTTTCCTTAATGAGGATTAAGGGAGGTATTTATAACCTCGGGAAACGTGCCAATCTAGGTTTAGGTTAACCTTGGGCTTATTGGGCTTCCCTCGGAAGTTGGGCCTTGGTGACCAGTTATCCCAGGTGTCATGGGAAGGACACGTGTCGTGTCGTAATTGGTCCATAGTGGACGGATCATTGCTTGACACGTGGCAGGCTCCTATTGGCCCATGTGACGGACACATGGCGGAACCTGATTGGTCCACTTGTCAGATGGTGATTGGTGGGAAAAATCCCCTAATCACATATAGTTGGGGGGTTTTAATTATTTGTTAACCTTATATTGTTTAAGTTTATATTTAATTGTAGGGTGTGTTCGATCAAGGTTCTTGAGGTTCTTTTTGTGTGGTGTTTCTAGCAAGGATCAAGGTACGTTTAGGTGGCTAGATACCTTTGAAAGTGATTGGTTTGAATAACATGTATTACATGATTTGATTGGTGATTGAATTAAATTGATTTGAATTATGATTTTGAAATAAATTATGTTTGAAGTTGTTTGGGTCCAAGGTATTTATTTTAATAAAATTATTTTGAATGATTGATTTTTAAATCATGTTTTGAATGGTTTGGATTACTTATTGTGTTTAAATAAAGGAATTGATTTTAAAAGGTTGGTTGAATTAAATAAAGGTTTTTCAAGGAAGAATTGTTGATTTTGAAAAGTTATTAATATGATTCTCAAGTATTTATTTACAAGGTTTTATTTTGAAAGCATGTGGAATTAACTAAAAAGGATTTTGAATTTTATTGGAACTATTGGATATTGAAAGGATTTATTGAACCATTGAATTATATTATTAATGCTTTATAAGCATGTTAATAATCCCACTATGCGGATTTGGTTTATTGATAAGGCCTTGGACTTTTTATGACCGGGTCTTTCCTCAAGAATAGCCTTGTAATATAAGGAGACTAGCTTAGGGGGTGTGCACACTTGGGTGGGGAATTGGATTAAAAGGAATTGGTTCTTAATAAAGGAATTGGTTTTATTAACTATTATTTTGAATATTGAATCATTGGAATCGGTTTTGGAATAATGAGTTTGAAATTATTCGATTAATCATTGGAATTGGTTTTAAAAGCTTGTTTGCAAATAAATTGAGTTTGCATTATGTTGCACTTATCGTACTTAGCATATTTTGCTAATCCGTATTTCTTATTTGTTTTGGTTCTCCCTGTTTACCATAATGGTAAGCAGTGTTGACTATTTTCAGGTGGAGTCATGAATGAGCATATGGGAGTCCTGGGATTTGCTTCACCTAGTTTAGGAATGTTGGTTTGCTCTTTATTTTTGAGCACTCATAACAATGTTACTATTTTTATAAGTATTAATAAAAGAAAGTTGAGTTTCCGCTGCAAGTTTTGTTATTGAGTTAAGTATTTTGAGTAGCCTTGCGTAATCACGCGCCGGTAATCCGACCAAGTCTATCTCTACGGTATAATTATACGTATTATATTAGTATTTTCGTAGAGGGAGATTTGGGGGTGTTACATTTGCAGGGAATCCCACTTACTTGCCATGCCCTGCAGCTAAATTTTCTTTCTTGCATATTCACAACAAATCTATCTTGTGTAGCACACCTTCCCTCACACCATAACATCACCCATTATCTCAGTAAGCATTCTATCCCATTGCCCATATCTTATGCTTTTCTAGTTTTTTGTTGAATTCTAGGGCATAACACCATGTCTTTGCTCTTTATCTGGTCCCTCTTTTTATGCAGTCTCTCCATAATCCCTTCCCTAATGTCCTCAAGCATGGTTATAATTGGCTTATGTCTAGAATTTAGGATGAATGCATTGAAGACCTCACTCATGTTGTTGTCAACACTGTCACAACATGAAAGAGGAATGTAAAAAGCCCTGCACCACTTTTGGTAATTTCTTTTCAACAAATCCTCTACTGCATCATCGCTGATGTCCCTCAAAATCTGAAGGTTGGCATTGAAATCAGCCTCTGTATTACTTTTTGCTATTCTCCAGAATTGTTTCCTGTACTCTAAACCTCCCCCAAAGACAGTTCTGAAGTTACAGTAAACATGTATTGCACAAACTCTGGTTTCAGCTTCAGGGAAGACTTCTGCAACTGAGGCCAACAACCCTTTTTGTTGGTCTGACATAAAATTAAACCCTACACCTTCAATAAGGCCCAAATATGAACACAACAACTCGAAAAACCATGTCCATGAGGCTGTTGATTCAACCTCAACTACAGCCCATGCAAGTGGGAACATTTGGTTGTTCCCATCCCTACCCACTACAACAAGGAGGTGGCCCCCAAAAGGGTCTTTTAGAAAACAACCATCTAAAGATATGAATGGTCTGAAGCCAGCTAAGAAACCTTTTTTTAAGGCTTCAAAACAAATATACAATCTTTCAAAGACATTTCCACTCATTTTGAGTTTAACTGTATTAATTTGTTAGTTCTAAGTAATTCAACAACATACCTAGGTATTAGGGCATATTTCTCCTAATACTCACCAATGATAAACTTATGTTCTAACTTTCTTGCCCTGTATGCTATATATCTTCTTACTTTAACCCCTTTTCCAACCACACTGTCTCAATTACGTCATGAACTTTCATGTAAGGGATGACTTTGAATTTAGGCTAGAAATTAGATGCCACCCATGAAGCTCTTACATGTTTGTCCTTTGCCGCTCTTTCACATGTGGGCTCCCATGTGAAAGTTTTCACTAGAAATTTTCTTTTACCTCTATCCCAAGAACCCCAAATCCTCCAACAACAACCTTTTTCTTTATTTTTACAGTGTGCTCCTACTTTGTCATGTGAGTTCCTAGAGAACACTATGTCTCTACCCATATGAATGACATAATCTCTGATTGCCTTCTTAAAGTTCCCACTGTTCTCAAAGGATAGCCCCACAAAGAACTTGGAATCATTTGTCAAAGAGGCATCACCACCCATTGTGCTGCTCACCTTTGTCTTCTTAGATTCTGGTGCAACAAGATATCCAAAATCCTGATCATCATCAGATTCTGCATCAGTAAGCCCCTTTGAGTCACTGGTGTATGTATTAGGGTGCTTCCCCTTTAAATGTTATACCCTTTTAAGCATGTCCAATTCATCATCACAACACTTCTGCTTTATTGTATCTCCCTTCATCCTATTCCTAGCTTCCACACATTCAATATCATCTTCATCTGAACCCTCACTATCATAATCAATAAAGGGTTCCCCTATATTTTCCAGGCCACCGGATAACAAGTCAATAAAAGATCCACCCCACCACCCAAACCAAAGCTGTTGTCAATGTGCACTGACTGACCAATCTCATGTTCAGTGTACACATGAATGGCCTTAAACTCTAAAAGCAAAGATAGAAAAGGGTCACAGCTCTTATTATCAAAACCCAAATATCTAATGCCAATTTTGAAGTCTTTCCTTGGGTCTAAAAAGTGAACTTTAACAATATCAGTGTGACCCAAACTATCAACTATTTCTTTGATGTATTTACCATCAACACACTTTGGAATATCTTCAAATATACTAACTCTACCCCCCATGTAACTCATGTCCTCATTAAGCACCCATTCCCCTCCATCATGCACAATGACACAAGGTTTCAAGTCCATTTCTGTCAACATACAACAACAGTAAATATGGATTATCTTTCTATTTGCATTTTTATGTGTAAGAGTGTATGATTTACATTTTCTGTTTGCATTCTCTGTTTGCATCTTTCTGTTTGCAATTTTATGTGTAAGAGTGTATGATTTACATCTTATGTGCATATTACTTAATTACAATATATGATCAATGGCTCAACATAAACATAAATTGTGGCACAGATAATAAACATCAATCATAACATAATAATAAAAAGCTTCATTCATATTATATATGCATAATACTTAATTACATCCATTGCATTGTTCAAAAGGGTAAGCTTCATCCTACAGCTTACTAAAACTACCTACCAAATATACTTACTGTCAAGGGAGTGACAAGTCCAAAAACCAACCTAGACACCTTGTCACAACAACCTAATTCCCTTGACAGTGGAAAGACCTAACATAAGTACAACTTAAAAAAACTTAAAACATAAACATCAAAAGCTTAAACTAGCAGCATCATCCCTAAAAAAAGCCTAAGTCTGCTGCATCCAGCCCCCTGCGCCCCAATGTCATCTCATCACCATACAATAAGGGGAAACCGTCGAAGTAGACAGTCATATCCTTGTTCAGCCATGTGTGGAGGTCACGACCATTGTTGTACATCAAATCCCTGAGGACCCATTCCTGAATTTGAGCCCTGTGACCATAGAAAGGGTAATGAAAGTGCAGGTGGCGCAGGCGCCACCACATCCTCCACCTCTTGCAGGTCTGCTCGATGCCCATCATGCCAACAAAGTCCACCTTGGGGAAGATGTGAGTGACCAGGTTCTCGTGCTGGCTCATGAGTGGGTGGGCCTCATCAAGTGCGTCCAAACCTAGGTTGGTCAAGAATTCCATTAGAATTGTTCAGGGTTCAAACTACATACTTAAGCACTAATTGATGGGTTAATTAAGATAATATTAACAGCATTATCGATGTTAATTAAACTAATCAACAAAGCACATCAAGCTTTACACCTTTAACCATTTAAAATCCCCAATATAAACATAAAAAAATTAACTTTACAACACCCCACACACAATATCTCACTTTCACCAACAAAAGACAAGCTTCAACTTTTCTAAAAGTAGACAAATTTCGTTTTTTAAGTATAACACACAAAAACGTGTAAAAACAAACAATCAACAGCAACAAACCACAAGCATTTATCAGTAGCAGACAAAAACAGGGAATATACCTTCTCCAAAAGCAAGTCTTTGGGCTTTCCCAGCATATCCCTGAGCTAGTCTGCACTTAGGCCAAGACATTAATGGCGTCCTTCTTCTTCTAAATAAAAGTGTTTTTTTTTTGGAAATTTGTTGTAGTACAAGTTGATGTACACTGCTCCCCTTAAATAGACAGAAGTGGCTTCTTGGAGAAGCTTCTAGGGAATTAATCTCGATCGCTCATTTCTCCCGCGTAATTTACTCCATTTTGGGAGAAGTGTAGCCCCGGGTGTTGTTCCCTAGAAGCCATCATTACATAGCTGCAGCAAAATTAATTTTTTTATAAATTCTTTAGCTTGCTATTAACCTGCTATAATAAGTCACCTACTGGAAAAGTAAGGTCCGACCGGTTTCAGTACCCAACTTGCAACAAAGCTAAGTTGGGTACCTAATTTGCAACAATGGCCAAAGTTCAGTACCCACATTTTATAATTACTCTTTTTTAAAAGTACATCATTTTAATATTTGATAACTTTATACCACTCCGTATATTTTATCATTTCTCTCTCTTATTTTAAACCTCACTCAAATTATTTTATCATTTCTCCATATTTCATGGTCCTCATTTAAATAATAATAGTATCTACCTGTAGGGAATATTTCAAGCGTTAACCCCTAGCTTGAACCCCATTGTGATCATACACTAAAGTACAGTGGTGTCCAAAGGGAAAGAAGATAGAGCAAAAGACTCGACAACAAGTTTTTTTAAGGAACTTGTAAACCGTTCACGAGGTGAAGGTTACACCCCTTAACGATCCAAGAGATCGTCAACTCCATAAGGTCTTGAACCAAATAGGGTTCGGGGATGAAGGTACAAATCCAACATAAAAGAGATTGAACTTGCCCTAATAATAGGCCTCTACTTTATTCTGATCGTATTCAAGGGCGCTTTCTGACTAACATGCAATCAATAGGATTACCCTAAACCTGTTTATCTACGTTGGTTGAATATTAATGCACAAATAAAACTATTATTGGCGATCACTTGAATTATAATCATATTAACCCTAAACAAGATTATTAATATCTTATTAAGCATGATTACAAGTACAAATTCCCTTTAAACATGCATAAAAGGTGTGATCAAGCAATAAAAAAATAAATAATATCAAGCAACATAATAATAAATCATCATAATAACAAATTATAATTTAAAATAATCATGTTAAAGCATAAGAATAGCAAGATCCTAGGCATGATACTAATAAAATTAATAACAAACCCTAGCATGTCACTAAGCAATAAAAATCAAAGCTTTAACCCTAACATGATACTAACAATCATAAATATTAGGAAGAACATAAAAGGCATCATACTTTTAATCATACTTAATATTAAAGTTACCCTAGACATGATACTAGGAATCAAAATAACAATCTAAACATGATTTCTACATCATAACATCAATAAAAACATTAAAGTACTTACTTGGATGCCTCGTACCTCTTTCTAATAACAAAATACACACGTTAGTATCTTCAAGGAAAATAATAAACAAAACAATTAAATTAAATAATTGAAAGAGATATTTGGGACCAAACCCTCATAAATTAAACCTTTCACGTCTAGGGCGAAGACAACTTCGAATATGGCTAGGTGTTTCTAAATCTAATGAATGCGGAATTTTTGTATTTGTGAAAAAGCTAGTTTAGAAAAGAGAGAGAGAGTAATCAAGAGAATCTTGATAAGAGTTGGTGAATGAAAACGGAGTTTTTAGAAGACTATTTATAGAGAAAATCAGCCAAAAAGATAAAAAATCAAAACAGAGTTCTGACGTGTAAAACCAAGTTAGCGCCAGACGCTGACATTAGCGCCAGGCGCTAACGCTAGCGCCAGGCGCCAAGCTTAGCGTCAGGCGCTAATGCTGGCGTTTGGCGCTGACTAAGTTTTTGACGTGTTTTCTTAAAATCAGATAGAAATTGTCGTACAGGAGGATAAAATCGTATTTTCCTCAAAAACGTTCTTTTATTCTGATAAAAACACTAAAAAAAGTCAACAAAAGTCAATTTATCAATGATAATTGAATTAGGAATGAAAAGAACCTTCTAGAAGAATCTAGAAGACTAAAACCATTCCTAATTGCTTTAGGAATGATAAATCTATATTAGGCCCTCCTCTAGATCATTGGGCCGCATATAAGGCTCAAACCAGGCCCAGTTCGGTAATTTGACCATAACTTCCTCAATATTCATCGGAATTGGGCTTATAATATATCGTTGGAAAGCTCTTTTCAAGCCCCATCCAACTACACTACTATTGGACCCATATCATGGACCAACCAAACTGGATTGGCTGTTTTCTTTAAAATAGGTTTTCAAAAACAGAGAGAAGAGAAAAGAAATTAAAACTATCCGCAACACTAGACTTTCCACACTTTCACTTCATTCGATTATGATTCAACGTAAAAGTTATTCATCACCAGGTTTGGTTTTGGGGAGACACAAATGGGTGTCTACAAAAGCCCCCACTTTGACTGAGTTTGGAGAAATGCAAGTTTCGAAAACAAAAGTCAAAGTAGCGATAGGGACGGAGAATGACTCAGAACGTTTTGCGATCCAAAATCATTCTTGTAACGCCGATACCTGCAAACTAGCGTTAGTTAAACAAATAAAAGAGTTAAGAAACACGTATCTTGCAACGTCGAGCACACGTCTCTGAGGGTAACTGATTTGTTGCTGCATTTGTTGTTGTGACAACTTTCCACAATCTAGGGAACGCCATCCTGCTGTTTTAATGTTCACTCGTCTCTGAACAATAGAGATTTTTAATGATATGCCCACGCGTCTCTGGAGCAAAAGAGCTTGATAATAGGATGCCCACGCGTCTCTGAGCAAAAGAGATTGAAAGAAATGTCCACGCGTCTCTGAACAAAAGAGCTTGAAAGAAATGTCCACGCATCTCTAAACAAAAGAGCTTGATGATATGTCCACGCGTCTCTGAACAAAAGAGCTTGAAAGAAATGTCCACGCATCTCTGAACAACAGAGCTTTTGAATAATATGCCCACGCGTCTCTGAGCAAAAGATCTTTGATGATATGTCCACACGTCTCTGAACAAAAGAGCTTGAAAGAAATGTCCACGCGTCTCTGAACAAAAGAGCTTAAAAGAAATGTCCACGTGTCTCTGAACAAAAGATCTTTGATGATATGAATGTTTGTTGTGATAATATTCCGAAGAAAACTTCTGAAGACCAACGCTTGTCGATCTTTAAAGCTCGCTTGAACTTTGCTTCTGCTATGCCAGTACGTCAGCGCTTTTGTTGCTTGTGAACCATTATGTCGGTGCCTCTGCTGTTTATGAACCAGTATGTCGGTGTCTCTGCTGTTTATGAACCAGTATGTCGGTGTATCTGCTGTTTATAAGCCAATATGTCGGTGTCTTGCAATGAGCCAATGTTTAGGCGCTTTAAGCTAAGTGAAACGATCTTTCTTCAGGTCAATCACTTATTACGATAGTAATCAAGCCAACTACTTAATCATGTCAAATTTCTTATAGGGGCTAACTGGCGCACCAAGGAACCCGAAATTGCTGTTCTGAGAGTCTTTGAGCTCCGTCGCTGCTGAAAAGTTGTTGGCGCCACGATTTGGCTCTGTCGCCAGACACTGGAATCTAGCGCCTGGCGCTGAAATCTGTTGCCAAGTGCTAGATGTTGTCGTCTGGCGCTAGAGCAGGGTCTTCCCTATTCTGCTCTTGCTGCCGCTGGGATGCACCTATATTTATCTTTGACTATAGGAGTTTGCTAATCTCTTTAATTATTTTAGGGTTGACCTAAGGTTTAACGTCGCTTGACTCATTGACTTGACATGACTCAAGATATAAACTTGACTCACTATGATTGACTGACTCGAGGTTGACTCGACTCGACTCGACGTGAATCGTGTGTGTGTAGTGTTGACTCATGAAACTCGATATGTACATGACTTGAAATGCAGAAAAACAAAAATTTCCGTCATTTTTGTGGAGGGTACCGACTTTCTCCCGAAAAAGAAAGACGCGAAAAAAGAAAGAAACGAATTTTTTGAAGGTGCATGTTGAATGAGCTTAGTCAAATGTTGTGCAAGGATTAATTCATCCTAGGCTATCTCAATGGTTGACTCAATGATGAAAGTATTTGGGTAACTTAGGCACGGAGGCTAAGCACTTCATACTTCGTGATGCAATGACAATTATGATTGATGAGTGATGTTGATATGACAAGGCATGCTTCAACGTTGTGCTAAGATTCCATGACAAAGGGTTCCTAAGGGAAGGTATATTTGGTCATGTATTTGTGATGTGTGTGAAAGTGATTCTAAAGCTAGGTTGGAAGGGCTAAGTGTGTGGAAAGATATTATTTTGAGAAGAGTCAAAAGATGGTGACTCTTAGGCTAGGTAAGTTAATAATGTAGGGATCAAGCCCCCAAGTTTAGCTCTAAGTAGATAGGGATGAGCATAGGAGATCCCTTGATATGATCATGGTGTGAGTGTAATGAGAATATGAATGCATTTTTATTATGGCCGCACCCCAATGTGAGGTTGCCTACGTATCCATTAGGAATCAGGCCGAACGTAGCTCTAGCCGAACCTCGCACAAGTGTGTGTATACCTCAAAAAGGTCTTTTTAAGGGTTGTAACGTGGTTAGGATAAAGGTTATAGAAGAAAGGGATAAAGGCTCAAGACCCTAGATAAGCCCCTAAGGTGTGTAACTTTGCTTTTGAATCTTTATACTTTTATGCTTGAGGCTTTTAACTCTTTTTTAACTCTCTTTTATCTTTTGCTTTAGCATCTATTTTATTTTTATAAGTGTGGGCAATGTCGATCATGCGGTCTATCACTCACTTGGCATTCATGTTTCTCAGGCACGGTACCAAGCACTCGATAAGAGACGCAATCTGGGACGTGTTCATATCAAAGACATTGGAACACTTGCCCTTTGTACACTTTTATTATTATTATTTTTTATTTTTTGTTTTTTTAGTCTTTTGAAGTCACTCAAGCTTTTTGAAGTTACATAAGTTACACACCATCCCATCCCAAGGTTAGGTAGATGTAGGTTGAAAATTGAAAGGTCTATCGTTAGACGAGGCTCAAAGTGGTTTATCAAAAAAGGATTGCATATTTGAAGGGTGAAAGGTAATATGATGTGGCTACAAGGGGTGCCTTAAATCATTGGTATACCTTGTGCTTAATTCGACATGGATTTTTTTTTAATGCAATGCAATGAAATGATCATATGCAAGAAAATAAATGCTCATTTTATTTAAAAAGTGAAGGGTAAAAATCAGACTCTAAGAAATAAATTCAAGGAGGATGAAGGGTGCCTATGCTAGACTTATTGGGGAAAGGGTTTGAAAAAAAGAAGAAGAAAACATGAAATCTTGGTGAGAAGCTTGCCTTGTGCATTTGTTTCATCATTACCCTCATTTTTTTTATTTGTCACTCACATGACTCAAACTCGATTCAACATGCAAGGATGGAAGAAGGTAGGAAGAATGAAGGTTGTGATATGGAGAAAACATGTAGAGAATGGAAAGATGATGTAGATGGAGATATATGAAAAAATTAGGAATAGAATGTACCCCCAACTCAAATGACGGAAAGAATCGAATCATGCATGAACCTAAGACATGGTCATGGTGTATGTATAAGGTGTGTGCTATATATTGTGAGTGCAAGTGAAATTCTAAGACTCGTGTCATGACCATGTGATTAGACTCGAACAAAGACTAAGTTAAGACTTCACGTATATGCATTAAACTGGACAGGTTGTAGTATTTTAGTCATAACTTTTGATCTGTAACTCTGATTGAGATGAAACTGACTCCAAATTAAAGATAAAACTTGGGGCTACAGATCCATAGTCTGTACGACTCGTAGTTCTTCCTAGAACTCTGGCTATGACCAAAACAAGTTGACGCTTATGCAGTATACGGGAATAAAAATCCGGGTTGACTCAAAGGAACTATGACTCGATTTTAAGTTTATTTATTAGTTCAAATTAATTAATTAATTAATTAATTAAGAAAAGTCTTTTAGTCATTAATTAGTTTGTTTAGTCTTAACACAAGTCAAACAAACGGTTAGGAAAAAACACATAGAGTATGCACAACAAATAATGCACAATTAGTCAAGTAGGCACAACATGATGCAATGAGTTTGCAACTTAACCATGGCTCTAGTTCTCTAAAGTTCGGGATATGGATTATTCAAAGAGGGTCCATGGTTAATTTTCCGGATGCACCGGGTGCGGAAGCCTAACCGTGAAGGGTTGGCGCGAGTGGATGGGACACCGCGAGTTTAGAAAAACTAACTTCCATGGTTTGGTGAATTCAACATTCTCGGATGTACCCTTTGTTGCACAGAGCGTTCAATCAGGTAGATGGAGCATGAATTTCTAGAGGGTTATGTCCATATATAGAACACATATAGGTTTCAGAAAAGTGAGAAAAACTCAATCAGGAAGTAGGATCGAGCAAACAGTGCTAAAAACTGGTTGAAATTAAAACGCATATTTCTGGCTCGGTATTGGAAGAACTTGACGCCAGCAAACAGAGGCCGGTGCCAACGATTTGGCTTTGGCGCCTGATGATAGAAACTGTCGCCTTGCGCCAGAGTCAAATAAGTGGCGCTAGACTCTGTTTGTTGACGCTAGTTCCTACATGCCTCAGCAGCTTTCTGTGCTCGATAAAGTTTTCCAGTTTCATGCAGCATTATTTCAATCCTAGTTGTGAAAGATATTCCTCAAATTTTCTACGTGTAAAAATCCTATGTTTTAACTCATTACGGATGGTCTTTTCAATGAGATCTTTTTTATGCATATGACAATAATGTTAATCAAAATTACGCACATGAAATACTTAGAACTTTTCGAGTCTCATCCACTCATTCTAAATCATTGCCGAAATAAATTTCAGGAATTAAAATAGAAATCCTCCCCAGTGGAGTTTCCAAAAAATGTAGGGAATATTTCAAGCATTATCCCTAGGTTGAACCCCATTGTGATCATACACTAAAGTACGGTGGTGTCCAAAGGGAAAGAAGATAGAGCAAAAGAGTCGCCAACAAGTTTTAGGAACTTGTAAACCGTTCACGAGGTAAAGGTTACACCCCTTAACGATCTAGGAGATCGTTAACTCCAATAGGTCTGGAACCATGACTGGTAGTTCGGGGATGAAGGTACAAATCCAACCTAAAAGATATTGAACCTGCCCTAATAATAGGCCTCTACTTTATTCTAATCGTATTCATGTGCGTTTTCTGACTAACATGCAATCAATAGGATTACCCTAAACCTGTTGATCTATGTTGGTTGAATATTAATGCACAAACAAAACTATTATTGGCGATCACTTGAATTATAATCAAATTAACCCTAAACAAGATTATTAATTATCTTATTAAGTGTGATTACAAGTACAAATTCCCTTTAAACATGCATAAAAGGCGTGATCAAGCAATAACAATAAATATCAAGCAACATAATAATAATCACAAAAATAATCATCATTATAAAATAATCATGTTAAAGCATAATAATAATAACAAGATCCTAGGCATGATACTAACAAGATTAATAACAAACCCTAGCATGTCACTAAACAATAAAGATCAAAGCTTTAGCCCTAACATGGTACTAACATGAAGATTAGGAAAGAAAATAGGAAGCATCGCAAGAATCATAATAAGCATATTTGATATTATAACCTTTTCCCTAAACATGATACTAGGAAGATCAAAACACCCTAACATGACATTAGGAATTATAATAACAACCTAGACATGATTTCTATATCATAATAACAATGCAAACAATTAAAGAACTTACTTGGATGCCTCGTACCTCTTTCTAATAACAAAATACACGTGTTAGTAACTTCAAGGAAAATAATAAACAACAATTAAATTAAATAATTGAAATAGAGATTTGGGACCAAACCCTCAGAAATTAAAATCTTTCACGTCTAGGGCGAAGGTAACTTCGAACTTGGCTAGGTGTGTCTAGTGCTAATGTATGAGGAATTGTGTTGGTAAAAGGCTGGGCTTAGAAAGAGGGAGAGAATCAAGAAATTCTTGATGAGAGTTGATGATAGAGAGAATTGATGATCAAAAACGGAGGTTTAAAGAGGCTATTTATAGAGAACATCAGCCAAACGGATAGCAAAACAAATCAGAGTTTCGACGAGAATAAAAGAAGTTAGCGTCAGGCGCTGAACATTAGCGCCAGGCGCTAAGGCTAGCGCCAGGTGCCAAGCATTAGCGCCAGGCGCTAATGTCTGTCGTCAGGTGCTAATTTTTATCTTCACGCGTTTTCTTAATTTAGATAAAATTTAGACGTACAGAAGGGCAAAATCGTATTTTCCTTGAAAACACTCTTTTATTCTGATTAAAACTCTAAAAAGTCAACCAAAGTCAATTTATCAATCCTAATTGCATTAGGAATGATAAATCCATATTAGGCCCTCCTCTAGATCATTGGGCCGCATATAAGTATTAAACTGGGCCTAGTTTAGTAATTTGGCCATAACTTCCTCATTATTCATCGGAATTGGGCTTATAATATATCGTTGGAAAGCTCTTTTCAAGCCCCATCTAACTACACCATTATTGGACCCTTTCCATGGACCAACCAAACTGGATTGGCTGTTTTCTTAAAATAGGTTTTCAAAAACAGAGAGAAGAGAAAAGAAATTAAAACTATCAGCAACACTAGACTTTCCACACTTTCACTTCATTCGATTATGATTCAACGTGAAAGGTACTCATCACCGGGTCTGGTTTTGGGGAGACACAAATGGGTGTCTACAATTACTAATCTAAAACTCCATGCATTTCCAAGAGATGCAAATAAAAAAATTGGAGAGAGTACTATGTACGCTACTAAGGAAGCATATACTAGAAGATAATAATTGCTATACTATCATTTTCGATGTGTATTTTAGAATATAGTTATTAATTGATATGGGTAGCAAATAATAAGTGACTAATAAAATAAGTGGTTAAGGCCCCGTTAACTTTATCATAAGAAAATAATATTCAGCAAAAATAATTTTATTTCATTAAGAAACTTAGTAACTTTAAGAAGAAATATAACAGAGAATTAGTAAAAAATATTCCAGTTTAGCAAAAATAATTTCATTTCTGCAAAACAAATTCTAATTCAATAAAAATAATTTAACTTTAGCAAAATAGTTTCAGATCAACAAAAAAAAAGTTCAGTAAAGATAAGGTGAAGGGTCTGTTCACATTTACTTAATTTCAGTTAAGTTAAGTTCAGTTTAGCTCCAATCAATTCAGTTCAGCTCTAATCAGTTCAATTCGGTTTAGTTCCTAATTTCCCTCTCTCATAAAATATTCATTCAGCTCACATCAGTTCAGTTCAGCTTTAATCCGTTCAATTCAGTTCAGTTTAGCTCTAACCAGTTCAGTTCAGCTCCAATCAATTTAGTTCAGTTCAGATCCAATCAGTTCAGTTCAGTTCAGCTTAGTTCAGTAAATGTGAACAAGCCCGAAGTGAACTAACAAGACCTTGCAATAAACAAAAATAAACATTTTCCAAGAGAAGGCAAGCAGCAACCGTGGTTAGACTGGTTACATGAGCAATGTCCACAACCGTGTACTCAATAAAGCTCGAGACATGTACAATAATTCTCCCTTAGAATCTGTAAATCAGCTAGTTTCAATTCATCTCTTGGCATCATAGATGATAACTTAAATGGCAGCGTCGTACATAGATTGCTCTTCATTGATTCACAGTCGATACATTCTCCACAATTTGCCAAAAATACAGGAACAACATAATATCTCCTTTAGCAAATTCTTTAACACCCTCACCTATATGCTCGCCAAAAACAAGTGTTACTAGATTTTCTAGGCATTTTCTGTGAAATGAAACTTCTTGGCATTACAACTTTTCACATCAAAACAAACAATGAAACAACCAATTATATCTTTTGGCGTCCCATCAATTTGATAACCCACCTTGATTTTATTGAGGCCTTCCAAAGGGAGGTTAGTGATGTACCATGAAATACGTAACGAGGGGTTTGTCAGTAATTTCTCAACAAATTTGAAATTTTCCACATGTGCAGCCCGTTTTGTTGTGGGTCCTATGAACAGTAGTCCCGTTATATGAAAAATATTTTTTATGTCTTCCACTTCTAACTTTTTGCCCCCTTTCTTTGATTTGCCTGATCTTTTGTTTATTTTTCTCTCTTCGATTTTTCAAGACTTTCTTTCTCTCTCTTTGAAAATTTCTGGGTTATCTTTTATTTAATTTTTTTATAATTGAAGAGAAGGTTCATCTTTTTACTTTCTTTATTTTTTTATGCTGATATTTGATTAAATTAACTAAGGTTAGTACAGATGTTTGAGTAAATTAAGTAAAAAAAAAATTATGCGCGAATTATTACATATGTTGTTGTTGTTTGTGTTGATGTGCTAGAAGATGTTGCTGCTTGGTGTAGCTATTAACTCCTTTTTGTTGTGCCGATCAATTGTGATTTTTTTTTAAAAAAAATATTATAGTGTAACATTGCATGTTATTACTGTAATATATTAATGAAAATTTCAAAGTATATACTTCCTTTGTTCTTTTTTTATTTCACCATAAGGGGTTTCACGCTTGCCAATGCATTACTTTGGCTATTAATATCTTTAATTATACTTTTGTAAAAATTTTAAAAAATTGATATTTGAAAAGTAGATTTCAAGACGAATGTAACTATATTCCACATGACTATGTTTTTCCTAATGGATAAATCACAAAAGATGGTCAAAGAAGATTAAGTGAATAGTGTAAAAGTCTTTATGGTGCAATAAAAGAAAAACGGAGGAAGTATATAACATCAATGGCTGAATCCCATCAATGGCTTCTATTCGCCCACAAAAACGCACCACACACCCTTTTGTGACAATCTTTTTCTACTACCATATGTTTTGTTTGATTCACATTGAAATTTATAACTGGTTGTGTTCATAGCGATGTTCAACCTCCAATTTGATCGAAAAATCAAAATCATTAATTTATGTAATTCGATTATATTGTCAGGTTGTTATGAAAATCTGACGCCCATTAGGATGAGGTGAGAGAAAGCGCATATTAAAAGAGAGGAAGCTTATATAAAGGGAGAGAATTCCATGAAGCACATGAAATAGAGTCGTGATTTTTTTCTTTAAAAAACAGAGCATTTGATCAGAGAAGTAACCTTTGAAGCTTAACACCGGTTACGGTTATTTTCCTCAACATAGCGCTTAATAAATCTTATAGTGCTTAGAAGGTTCAATGGTACTATAAAGACATTGAGTAGTATCCTTTGTAGTATTCACTATTGATCAATACAAACAAAGTTACTTTCACAACCAATCATGATTTAATACTCGTATAAACTTGGTTTCAATAATAATCATTTAATAGTTATCTTGGTTTCAATTTTAATGCTTCATATTTAAATAGCATATCTTGTTCATTTGATATATTTATAACTTATTTTGTTCATTACCTATTTACTTCTTATTTCTAATTTGTTAGGTGAATTTATACGCTTAACTATCTAATTGCTTGTTATTGTTGAAAGAATCAAAACCTTTATAGATTTTTAAACGAATTAATGTTTGGATCATTGCCACATACGTAGTACATAAGACCCTAATGTATCACTAGTAGAAAAAATCAAAAAGGCACCCCCTAATTGCCACAGGTTAAGTCCAAACCGGTGGCAAAAATGGCCTTAAAAATGGGGGCTTAATGAACCAAGACATATGGCACCGGTTCACTTCAAACCGGTGGCAAAAAATAAAGCCCACCGGTTTGACCCGGTGCCATTATTTAAAAAAAAAAACCGGCCCTTAGCTTTATAACCCCCAACCCTAGCAAACTCTAACTCACAGCCGTTTCTCTTTCTCTCTCCTCTCCTTCTCTTTCGTTCTCAATCTCTTTCTCCTCCTGAGATTTCTCTTTCTCGATCTCCTTCTCCCTCATCTCCTTCTCCTTTCTTTCTTTCTTTCGTTTAAAGACCACCAACATGCAACACCAAGACCGTTCGATTTCAATTTCTGGGTTTTTTCTTTATGATTTTGTTTTTTTTTTCGATTTTGATTTTTGTTTTTCGATTTTGATTTTTGTTTTTCGATTTTGATTTTTTTTTTTCGATTTCAATTATTTTTCTGGGCTTTATCTGGGTTTTGTCGATTTCAAGGTTTTTTCGAGTGGGTTTTTTCGATTTCAATTTTTTTCTGGGTTTTGTTCGATTTCAATTTTTTTCTGGGTTTGAATTTTTGGGATTGAATTTTTGGGTTTGAATTTCTTTTTTTCTCTTTCTCAAAGCTTAATTATATTAATCGTTTTTTTTTGTTTTAATCGATTTTTAAGAATTATTTTTATTTTAATCGATTTTAATTCGTTTATTGTATTTCTGGATTTTTAACTGATTTCGATTTTCTGGTTTGTTTTATTTTTTTTATTTTTTAACTTATTTTAATTTGATTTTTTTTAGATTTTTAACTTATTTTATTCGTTTTTTTTTATTTGTATCGATTTTTTTGTTATTTTAATCGATTTAAATTCTTTGTTATTTTAATCGATTTCTGGTTTTTTTTTGTGATTTTAATCGATTTTGTGATTTTCTAATTTTAATTCGATTTTAATTCCTTCTGGGTTTAATTCGATCTCCTTTTTGGTTCAATTCGATTTTAATTTTGGTTTTTTTTTTTCTGAGATCTAAAATGAATTTTTTTTACTGGGTTTTTAACGTAATTTCTTGGTTTTGTTTTTATTTTTGTGGGTTTTTTTTTTATTTTTCCAGCTTTTTGAGTTCTGGGTACATGCATAGTCTGTTTTTTTTGCAGCTTATTTATTTTAGTGGAATTTTTAAAAAATTGATGCAGGTACGTATATTGATTTACATCTTAATTATTCGAAGAATCAAGAGCAGGTTTTTTTTTTTGATGTTGTAAATTTTTTTTGATTTATATTGTAATTATTTTATTTATATTGTAATTTTTTTATTTATATTGTATTTATTTATTTATGTGTTGTAATTGATCTATATTGTATTTTTTTTATTACATATTGTAAAATTTTCGATTAAATTGACTGATATTCGAATTATATATTGATGTTCTATTGTTCTTATTAATTTTAGTTTATTTAATTTTAAAGTGAAATTTTTTTTATGTTTTTGGGCATTTTTGGCACCGGTAACCGGTGCCAAAAACAATGAATAATTTTTTTGGGTCATTTTTGGCACTGGTTAACCGGTGCCAATAACCATTTTTGCCACCGGTTTGAACCGGTGGCTTTTCTTCTAAGTAAATGGCACCCCCCATATTGGCACTGGTTCAAAACCGGTGGCATTGAGGGGTTTTGAACCAGTGCCAATTTCATATTTTCACGTAGTGTATAAATGTTAAACCAATGATTGTGTTTTAGGATTAATATAAATACAATGGTACCCTAATGTATTTCAAATGAACCCTAAGAATTTTTAATCGTAGTACATACGACCCTTTAATGGTATCCATAGAGGGTTCACTGGTATCTATCCTTGTACTCTTAGTGAAACAATACGATTGAACATTATAAAGATGTTTTCTAGTACTACCTTAGAGACCTCCAACGAAACCCTTGTATTATATAGTTGTCCATTTTTTTTAACTCAGTGAAAGCATATGCACGTGAAGCTTTTAAACAATATATGCAAACACATACCCTTGACACCCTGGTAGTAGTACCTTTGGAACCTTTAGCGAAACCCTTTTATTATACAGTTTAACATTATAAAGATGTTTCTAGTACAGTAGTACCCTGAAGACTTTTAACGAAACCCTTGTGGTATACAATTGTACATATTTTTGACTCAGTGAAAGCATATGTATGTGAAGATTTTAAAACATTATATGCAAAAATGAAATAAAAAAAAGGTGATATGTACATTGCCCCCACTGTTGTAAACATATGAATGCTAAGCTAGTTAGATGATCATGGATTATGTATGGTAGTATTTGCGGTTTTATTGAAACAAGATCTTAATTAGTTCTCTTGTACGAAGTATATAATAAGATTAATAACAATCCATATTTAATGTGACTGTATGATGAGATATGTAAGATGACTTGATAGGGTTAGGAGCTCCATGTAAACTTAATTTGAAGCTATCAATGGTACTTGTGTGATGATTGATGATACGCATAACGACACAAGTATATTTTATTATCAAGCATATTCTCAATCATCATCACCATTCATTAACAATAAATTGCTACATATTTCAAGGAAGTTAAAGTTGATTTTATTAATTTTGTAAGTCAAAATGTTATTTTTTGAAACTTTTCAAGTCATTTTAGATAATCTTTTTTAAAAAATGATAAACAAATGAGAGATTTCTAATGCGAAAAAAAATGATAAACAAAAAAGATAAATAAAAAAAGATAAACAAACAACTAGGCAATCTCTAATGAAAAAGCATGAGAAATTTCTTTTAGCAATAACAAATGAAAAAAAAAATACTTTTTTTTTAGTTGACACATTTCTATTATCACGCTTGCGAACGCATGTTTTTAACACTTAATAACTTTAATTATCAATATTATAAAATTATAAAAAGTGGAAAATTAATAAAATATACATATAGACGATTCAAACAAGATCCCACATGAATATGTTTTATTGTATCCATAAACCACAAAAGCGAGTCAAAGCGTGTTGTGAGAATAGTGTAAAAGTCCAACGGTGTCAACTAAAAAAAACATAGCAAGTATAAGACATTTAATTTCTTTTAGCTTAAAATAAAGTTGTCAACATTATAGCTAGGCAATCCCCAATGCAAAAGTATGAGAGATTTCGTTTAGTAACAAATGAAAAAACCATGATATGTCTTCAAAGCTCTACTGACATAATTGGTTTAGCTTTAATCATAGCTAAAAACCAAAATAACATCATACTGCAAAACTGAAGATAAATTATCATATGTAGACGTAGTACTAAATTATCATATACATAGTACTATAAGAGTTAATAAGAAATATTTTTATACATTATTAAGGCTATACCTCCAAAAATAAATACTCATCAAAAAAATGTACTACAAGGGTTTATCATAATTTTAGTGTCAATCTAAGGAAGATAAATGATAGACAAACTCAATTATAAAAATTTAAATAACGTGTTGGCGTCTAAAAACAAAAAGCTTTGAATTTAATCCCTATGAAACAATAAATAATAATGTAGACATGCATTGAACAAAAATAAAGTTGCTTCAATTGAGTGTATACGAGTATATTGAGGAGAGAGGAGAGTAATACAAGGCTAAGAAAGAAATGAGAAAAGATAAAATATTACAATTTTAAGTATTGCCCCACCATTTTCCCAATTGTTTTTTTATTCAGCTGTGGGTCCCATGCCGTTACCAAATTTTACTATACAATTATATTTTCCCTCCAATTCCTCACCCCGCTACATCAAGAGTTGCATTTTATTACAAAAGTTGCCATGTTATGTATTTCTATATACATAACTAACCTCCCTTACTACTTCCTCCTCGATATTGTAGCTAGTTAAATTTTCTTACTTCGTCCCAAAATCAACAGTTTTGGTATGTGAAAAACACATTTAGTTAAAAAGTTGTTGATTTATACAAAATTATCTCTTGGTTAAAATTTTTTGTTTAACTCTGTGATAAATACAACTATTTCCCTCCAATTAATAAGCATAATCCCTTTAAAATTGGAGAGATTTGGAGGGAAAATGGAGTTCACGACCTTCCCTCCCTTCCTCCTATTTCCCACCCCTTCCTTTCCATCATTATTTACTATCCAAATAAAGTGTAAAGGTCTTATTTATTTATTTATTATTTATTATGTGAACATAGAAAATTGTCTAATGTCATTATTACATTATTTGAGTTTGTCATAAATCACAATAGTGGATAAAAAACTTCTTAATCCATCCATATTACACATCGAAGACATTTTCCTTCCATAAGCAATTCAAATGCTTTATTAATCTCATCCAATTTTATCTCATGTGACACAAAGTCATCAAGTCGAATTTCCTGCAAGAAATAAGTAGGGCAAAAAATTAGAATATTAATCTACCTCTGTTACTTTTTAATTGCAATAAATAGGTATTATTTGTGAAATATGAAAAATTTAAAATTTTGCGAACTACTACTGCGAAAGTTCCAACTTTTGCAAACAACTACCTTTATTTTATTTTTATTTTATTTATTTATTTATTTTTTTTTTTTTGCGAACAACCACCACAAACTTTGTATTTGTTTTGTTACCACTACCAGTTAACGAGGGACGTTTGCTTGCCGTATGTGGGGCCTACCTTTCGTCCTTTTCCCTCCAACTATCTCTCCTTTATATTAACGATCTTCTCCCTAATTAGATACTCTTTGTTTCTTTGAATGTTTGTCTTCGAAAAATTTTAGGGCATAGGTGAAATTGCTCACCTAGAGATCAAATTCATGCTATTAGGATTGAAAAAACAGGTAATATTTGGTCATTTTCTTAATCTTATGATTTTTGGTTAATTGTTCATTTATTTGTGTATTGAACGAATTAGGGTGGGCTCCACGTACAGCAAGGAAACGTCAATCGTTAACTGGTAGTGTTAACAAAACAAATACAAAGTTTGTGGTAGTTGTTCGCAAAAAAAAAAGTAGTTGTTCGCAAAAGTTTGGAACTTTTGCGGTAGTTATTCGCAAAATTTCCTAAAAAATTTCTTTGTTGCAAGTAAAAATTAACGGAGATAGTAGTAGAAACACATATAAATATCTTTGTATTAGTCGATGTGTACATATAATTTGTTTCTTGATTAATTCAATAATATTTTACACATATGCTAACACGGATGATCTGCAAGCTTAATTAGTTTAACACTTAAGTGAAAGGAAGGGAGGGGTGAACAAGGAAGGAGGGAGGGAGAAGCTAAGGTAAGGTTACATTTTCTCTCTAAATCATTCCAACATAGGAAGGATTTGGTTTATTAAAGAGCAAGGGAAAATAAATCCTTCCAAATTTCTTCCCTTCCTTTCTATCTAAAAGTATCAAATAAAGAAAGGAGGTATGGCCTGTGTTCGATTTACATTGCTCTTCAGAGTGCCCAACCTGTTTCCAATTCCTAGTGACCCACTAAACTAAGCTTTCCCATCCTTTCCATAATACTCCATTCCAAATCAGAGTAAATGTAGCTTTCAACCTTTTTTCACTAGCTGTGGGAATAGCTTAGCTGCCAACTTCTACACTTCTTCTCAAGAGTGGCAAGGGGGTTTTATCATGAAATCAACAATGGAAGATGCAAATTTTGCAGAGTACTTATCTGTCTTGGTAACAATGGCTTGGGCTAGCTTGAAAAAGTGGGAAGATTTCACCATAATCACTTATTCTAGGACTGTTGTGAATGACATTACTAGCACTCAAAAAAAATGTGATCATTGAAAAACATTTTAACTTGTTTAATGGGAGGCAAATGAAGAATTTTCAGTGTCTCCCACTAGAGGTAGTCCACCACTCCACCAACCCCATCTCATGGCACACAAAGCTGGTCTGGTACCTAAAGAAAGTGACGTGTTTTGGAATAATCTAGCATCAAATCCCTTAAGTGATTGTAATAGTACTAGTATGATGGAGTAGACTTGCAGACTTAATATCTGAACTAACCTTATATGTTAACTTGTAACTCTAATGGGCTCCTTATGCCGCATAACACTTCTTGTATTATGACTTCTAACCTCTTACATGAGGCCTAATTAATCTATTTGAACCTCTTTAACCAAAGCAAAAACTTTTATAGCCCTGGTTCACAGTAATATCATTTTGGACCTATACGTACGTAAATAACGTTATAATGAACATAGTGACCCTAATTTTAACATAGTAGCCTTTATTTAAACTCGTGTGACCTTTAATATTATTGTGAAGCTGAAGTACATATATGTCAATCGACGCATTGTGAAAAATAGTGACTTTTATTATTCATATTGACCAGTATAAAACATATTCATTTTAAAAAAAACTCTTATGATCTTTATACTGTTACGATGATTTATCATTGCGACTTTTTTTTTTATAATTAATATAGCAGCCAAAGTGTCCCTAATAATAGTAGTTCACAATAAATTGATGTGAACTAAGGGTCTGTTTACATTTACTGAACCGACCTGAACTAAACACTGGAGTGATTGGAGTAGTGATTAAGGACCCTACTGAACACCGAGAGTATAGGGGGGGGGGAGCTAAGGGAATCCCCCTACACCCAAACATTTTTGTAGTTAGTGGGGTTTGAACCTGTGACCTCAAAATCATAAGGTGAGTTCTCCCCCAAGTCCACCAAGCTAAGCTTTGCTTGGTTATTGACATAGCTATTGTGCTATTTCTGCTATATGTGGTACAGAGGAGCAAAGATTTCATATATTATTATTACCTTATTATAATTTCACAAAAGTATGAAGCAAATACCAAATGGTAACATGCAAATACCAACAATTGTTTAATTGGAGTTCTACTTTAAAGACTTACCTTGTCCAAATAACGTTTTACAAGGATAGGAACATCAGATTTTGGCTTAAGATCTCCAAATACTGATCCTTTTATAGTTTTACCGCTAAGCAGCACATCCATAGAAAGGAAGCTCAATTGTGCATCTAGCTTATTGTCCAATCCTAGCACAATTGTTTTTCCCCAACCCTGAAACATATAAATATATAATTGATAAGCAATACGATTTAAATATATACAATGTGTGTATTTTCAAACATCTCTTCTTCGATTCCTCGAAATCACAATGCAAAAATCACATTTTGAGTATATATAGAATGATTCGTGCCATAGCTGATCCATGTACAATAATATGAACATACATACTAAGTTGAACTTGTTATGTTAAGGGTAAGAAAGAAGGAAATGGATGAGGAAAGACCTTTCGGCATGAAGCATAAGCTTCTTGTACCAAAGATGCATTTCCTACGCATTCGAAACAATAATCTGCACCTCCATCTGTCATCTCGCATATAATCTGCTCGATAAATGAAAGCCAACCATTAGATCAAGGTTTAAGCAACGGCAAAATGCCAAGAATAACTACTTGTGTATTGCATTCCCAAAGTTGGCTGTGTTAGATAAAGGAAAGAACCAAGACCTGGCTAACAGTCTTATTATCCTCACTAGTGTTCGGGTTGATAAAGTCTGTAACGCCAAACTTTTTACCTGAAACAACATAAAAAAAGGATAATCTAAATCATAATAGCTACAAAATCTATGTCATGGGATGGAAAACAAAGTAGACTTGATCGAGATTAAATTACTGAATTATACCAAATTCGAATTTTTCTGGCTTTATATCTACTGCTATTATCCTCGCTGCTCCACTAAGCCTTGCTCCCTCAGCCACCTTGACGCCCAAAAATAGCATACATGTGCCGTTATTGTTCATTATCAGTAACAGAAATGCAACAAATTAACCAAAGTCGCTACACAAAGCACACAAATTAACCAAAGTCGCTACACAAATCTAGCATAACATGAAGCAATGATGTACCCCTAGTCCAATGGCTCCAATGCCGAATATAGCAACTGTTGATCCTGGTTTGACATTGGCAGCTCGCCAAGCAGCACCAATCCCTAGAACAAACAACATTAATCAAGCTAAACTAGTTTAGAATGATCTTATATATGTAACACAAAACGTAATGTTATACATACATACATACATACATAGGTAATAAGTATATATGAGGCAAAGAATACGGCATAAGAATAGAGATATTACCAGTGGAAACCCCACAGCTTAGAAGACATGCCCTATTGGGAGGAATGGATGGGTCAATCTTAGTGAGATGAGCAACGTCGACAACAGTATATTGGCTAAAGCTTGAAACAAACGCGAAATGAAACAGAGTTTCCCCGTTCAAATCAGTGAATCTGCTGCTATCTTCCCTAGGCATCCACGGAGAGATCTTAACTGGCAGCTTCGAACACAAATTGCTCTCGCTAGACTTGCAATCTTTGCAATCCCCACAATCTGCTATGAGAACTGGTAGCACATAATCGCCTTCCACCACTTCATCTACTTCCTCTCCTACACTTTCTACGATCCTATAGACGAATAGTACGTTAATTAGTCCTTTGTTGCTACATAAACAAATTCACACCATGACAAATGACCAATGTTGCGCCTTCAATTTATCAATGTTTCGATCTGTTTCCATATTTCTTACTCCATTCGTTATTCATTCCTACATTCATTCTTTTACTTTACTTTCTTATACCATACTTCGTATTATGTAATCTGTACATAATAATTAACTACCAAAATGTATGCTGAAAATATCAAAATAAAGCATTTCGTTTTATACTAGTCCAATTGATGCTTAGTGCTGGACTTAAACCATGGATCAATTCTATCTCAAACATTACTCCGTCTGTGTCATTTAACACGAGTATGTGTCAAGGCTCAAATAGTCAAGTGTACAACAATTATTAGCCAAAGATGATAGCATTAAAAAAAAAAAGATTATCCAACGACATATAAGCCAGAATTGATCCAAATTTTATTAAGTTTAATAGAGTAACCAATTATTTACCCAACATTATTTAGCCAGTATTATTAGAAAAAAAATACTGAAAAGTTATTGCTACAATTATTTACCCAACAGCCTCATGGCCAAAGATTCTTGGATAGCATCCAGGAAAATCCTGTAAAAGAAAACACAACAAAATTATCTTAGATCAAATACAAAGGAGGTAGTCCAGACACTATGCAATTAAAATCAAAGATGAAATGTGCAATTAATTTCTGGGATCTTACATACTTTTAATTTCCAGATGGTGATGTCGGTATGACAGAGTGATGAGCAAATGACCTTGATCCGAACTTCATGGGCTTTTGGTGGAGCCACTATCACCTCCTCTATCACCAATGGTTGTCCTGCTTCTCTAGCAATAGCAGCTGCATCATTTTAATTGTTTAGACACTGGCGCATAAGCTGTACACGCTCTAACCATAATAATTAATCACATTTATACTTTATTATAGTACTCCTTATATGACAACTTAATTCAAACATAGGGTGTATCCTTTTTTATTTTATTTTTTCTGTTTACGGCAAGGTGAAGGACCCTAATCATGGTTTTTTTGATCCAGTATTTGCGAGAAAACTAGAAAGGTGAAAAGATCCTCAACCAAAGCACCCTCACTTGTAAAATTCGAACCCTGAAAGTCGAGGTAAGATGCCGTACCATGTGAGCCAAGCGTTGCTTGGTGAACAGACTACAGAGGGAGTATTAGATTAAAGACGATACATTAAATAACATACCTTTGCAATGAAGAGGCTTTCCAGCGGTGATGCCTTTGGAGTGTTTCACATCTGCCATTTGCTATGTTATCAATAATCAACAAATAATTCACACTTAATGCAGTTTGGTGTATATATATATATATATATATATATATATATATATATATATATATATATATATATATATATATATATATATATAGATTGGATCATGTGAAAACAAACTTAAAGTTGAAAACTGAAAACAGATGATCTAGACCATTGAATTTTCATCTGACGGATTAGATTACATTCGCGTTATTTGTAATCTTGACCGTCCATTCTCTCTGCTCTATTTTTATCTTTCTTCAATCTCACGATCTCACTGGTTCTCTATCCTTCTCCCAAAAAATCATCAAATTTCAGAGGAATTTGCTTCAATCTTCATCAATAATTTGCTTCAATCTTCATCAATTTCGTCTTTAGCTTCAAAATTAAACCTGAAAAGTGAGTTTTGCGTTTCAACAATCAATTATGTGAGTTAATCATTTTCGTCGCTGAATATTCATCCCATTGAAGCGAGTTTTGAGCTTTCTCGATCCTCCATTGAAGCGAGTTTGAGCTTTCTTCTCCATTGAAGCGGCTTCTCAGGTAGTATTTCTTAAATTATCGACTATCAATTTCACAATCTAGGGTTTATTTCTAGTTAATTGCTCGAATGTTTTTGTTATGAAATATAAATTGTTGTTTGGATTCGAAATTTGTTGAATAGCATGCGAATTTTGTCGATTCAAGCATTTAATTGTTTTTTAGATTTTATGTGTCATGTATTGTGAGTTTGTGACCCTTGAATTTATGTAAAATTGGGGGATTAGAGCAATCTTGAGCTCTTCATTGTGCCTTTTGCTTGGTCGGTTTGTTGTCAAGGATTCATGGGGGAATTCGAGTAGTTTAGCATCTGTTTCTTGTGATTGTACTGCCTTGCATTTTGATGCAGAGTAAAGATGAGAAATAGGGTTACATTTTTGGGAACTAGCAAGCTGAACTTGGTGAAATTGTATAATTTCTTGGATTATATTTTCTTTATGTTTAGTACTTTTAAGGCTTTATAAAGAGGCTTCCATTGCAAATATTAAACAGATTTCTACATGTGAAGGAGACAGAAAATTGAAGTATGGCGATCATCATGGTTTTCTCGTAATTACACTTATTGACACACCAAGAGCTTATGCTGATCTCAAATCTGAGGAACTTGGTCAGGTGAGTAGACAACTACTAGTTTATTTTAAGTTTATATTGACTAAACCTGTGGTAATGAGGATGAAATGATTTGTCTCTCTGAGCGCAGGGTGAAGCTATAGCTCAAAACATAAGTGTTTCGGGGTTTTCTGATGTCCTGCGGGAGAGCTACAATTCCGAGACTGGAACCGGACGCCTGTACCTGCAAAATAACGGAGACTCCTGAGAGCTCCGCCTCCAACGGTCAAGTTAGTACCTGATTAAGGAGTAATTAATACAGAAATTAAAGTAATAAGGTCTCTCTAGGTGAGAGTATTTAATGTAGGTAATCTGCTTTGCTAGCGAGATCAGCCGGTTATTAGTGTGTTCCGTAATGTATTCGGTCCCTTGATTAATGAGGATTAATCGAGTATTTATAGCCTTGGGAAGCGTGCAACTCTCTAGGTTTAAGGTAAACCTAGGGCCGAACGGGCTTCTAGACTGAAATGGGCCTTGATGGCCGGTTGTCCCATTTGGCATGGGTGGACACGTGGCGTGTCTTAAGTGGTCCGTGGAGGACGCGTGGCGGAACCTGGTTGGTCCACTTGTCAAACGGCGCTTGGTGGATAAAAATCCCCTAATCATTTGCCCCTCACAGGTGGCACGCGACTGGTCACGTGTCGCCTGTGACAGGTGTCGCACGGTGACAGGCGACGGCCCGTTACAGGTGTCACCTTGCAGACGGCCGGGAGACTCTCCCGCCCAAATTTGAATTCGGAGGCGACCCTTCGCCTTCTCATTTTGCCTATAAAAGGAAGTGCTGACTTCGGTCATTTTCACATTTGAGAATTTTTGCGAGAACATTCGGACCCCTGAACTTGCTCTGACATTTTCGGACTTTTTCTGCCTACCGCCTGTTCTGACAAGCCGACTGACCCGAACTTTCAGGACTTCATCAACTGTCATCCGTTCAGGTAACTCAGTTCTCTTACTCTTAATTTTCTTTTTATTTTTTGAAATGGCACCATGGAAGCACACGACACGCCCTAAGTTAGTGATCAGCCGGTCACCGGGGACGGCTGAATCTAGGACTAGGAGTGCCGCCTGCCCTTTTCTGGACCCATCTTTGCCCTTTATACAAAGTCCGACTGAATCTGTGTCTATGCAGAACGTGATGGCCAGAACAAAAAAGACTGCTAGAATATCAAACTCAGACGGCTCCTCCCAAAGGGTACTCCTTAGCGAAACATCTGACCAGGCGCCAGATGTGGAACGAGGCGACTGTCAAGCTGACAGTTCTGAGAGAGGGACCAAGGTGTTCCCTTCTCATCTAACCGTGGACATGTCTAATTTACCTTCTGCTCCTTCTAAGGGAGAGGAGGCGGGCCCCTCTAGGAGAGGGGAGGAGTCGTCCTCTTCGGACTCGTCAGGGGACGAGTCCGATTCCAGCTCTTCTGACCATAGTTCTTCTGACCATAGTTCTTCTGACTCAGAAGAAAAACATAACCGCCTACAAGAGGCGAGAAGTTCCCATGCAGTGGAGAAGGGGGATAATTGGGCAGAGCCGTCCGCCTCTTACAGAGAGGAAAACACCCCCTACTACTGCAGGGTGCCCCGGGGCCGGATCGCAACCATGCGAGACAACGTGGCGAGCTTTATTGCTAACCACAAAATGAGCCCGGAGTATTTACTGTTTGTGCCGGATCCAGAAGATACTGTCGTCTGGCCGGCTGGTACCAGCTATGGTGACGGCTGTTTTGGCTGCTATGTGGCGGCCATCAAAGCTGGTCTGCGCTTCCCATTACATCCGGCTGTTCAGCGGATTTTAGATGGGTATGATCTGGGGTTATGGCAGTTAGCCCCCAACTCTTGGGTAAACGTACTCGGCTATGTGGCCGGGTGCGAACTGAACGGGGTGGAGCCAAGTTTTGAGGCTTTCGCCCACATGAACTATCTCAGCCGGACCCCTAAGTCGGGAGGTACCGGCTGGTATCAACTAACAAGCCACAGGGGTTACCTCATGACGAGAGGTAAGGCAAACAAATGGAAGGATTGGCGGAACACCTTCCTTATTATCGAGAGTTCAGACACGGAGCTGAACAAACGATTTAACAAGTGGAACAGGGATCCGCCTCTTCTTGCAGGCGGCCGCAGCATGCCGCCTGTTCCCCCAAAGGCTAAAAGAGAGATCCTAGACAAAGGACTCTTCAAAGTAGAGACTAGGGTGAACTCTACTTCAGGGGTACGAGAGCAAGTACCCCTACACTGCGTCCCGAGCTTCAAGTGGCTCTATGATGAGTACTTCTTGGCCGCCTGTGGCCTCGGCAGTCGGTGCTCTAGAGGTAGCCGGCCTGACGAATACTCTGTTTTTTCACGCCTTGTTTACTTGGGATTTTTACTAACTTTGCTGTTTATTTCTTTCAGCCGACGCCATGAGTAAAATAACAGCATCTAAGACTGCGGCGGCCATGCTGCGGGTCTCGCTAATGAAGCAGTCGTATGCCGACTCCCCCAGCAAGGAGGCACCCTTGGTAAGCTTTGAAAACTCTTCTCCTTTTAGTTGTATTATGCATATACTAACTCTTTTTGTTTTCAGTCTGGCACTCCAAGGGCTTCTTCCTCGCAACAGCCGGACCCCAAGGCCCGGAGGACGACTGTTGCAAGCTCTCCTGGGTCTTCCAGGAAAACAGTGGCGGCTGAGAAGCAGCCGGCCACTTCTTCAAAAACCCAAGCGGGGCCGCCTAGATGTATGGACCCTTGCTTGTAAAAACTCACTCTTGCTTCCTTCTTGATTAGGTCTAACTTGTTTTTCCTTCTGCTTAATGCAGCCGGCCCCCAGGGACTTGACTTGGTTGAGGTAGCCAAGTCAATGGTTAAAGTAATTCCTCCCTCTGACAGGGAGGCGGTCAAGGGTGCCGGCACCCTTGACCTCGATGGAATTTCGGGGATCCTAGCTGAGGTATACCCTTTTGAAGTTCCAGGACGCCTGTTAACCCTTATGATTGGAAACTGACGCCTGTTTTTCTTTGTACTTAGGCCCTGCTCCGAGTCAACAGCCTTCGCAAGCCGATTGATCGGAAAAACAAAGAGGTAAAGGCCGCAAAGGCTATGGCCGCCTCCAGCTGTGATAAAGCAATGTTTCAAATTGCCCAAAATGAAGTACTGACCATTGATCTTCTTTATTATCAGGCGCAGGCGACCGCCGCTGTTCGGGCTCAGCTAGAGGCGGCCCAAAAGAAGGTTGACGAGCTGGAGGGGACCGTCACCAAACTTAAAGCCGAGCTGAAGCCCCTTCGTCAGAAAATGCACTCTTACGAAGCCATGGAGAAATCTTTGGCTAACGTAAAAGAACGCCTGGTGAACCAGGAGAAGAGTCTTACCCAAGAGCTCTCGGACAAGGCCGAGCAAGAGAAACAAGAGCTCGTCCGGGAGATGGTGGAAGACTCCGCCCAAATCCAACGCATGACCTGGGAACGACTGTTCCCCAGTGCCGACTTTGCCTCATGGGAAAGAACGTACCGCCAGTGTTCGGAAATATATAATCAACAGATCCTGGCGGCTGCTGAAGAAGAGGCGATGGACGTTGCGTTGGAGGAGGAAGAGCCGGTTGTGGCGCTTGTGCCACTTGGGGGTAAGGCATCAAAAGATGATGCAGCTAAGGCCGAGTCCAGCAAGAAGAGTGCTGACCAGGCGGCTGCTGCTGATACTGAACTGCCCCCTTCTTAAGCTTTAAGTATATTTTTTCTTTTCACGGCCTGCGTGCCGTTTGCTTTGTAATTACCCGGCCAGGGGGCCGGGGTTTTGAATATTCTGCTGGTCTTTTATGGCCGGCTCATTTTAATCAAATTTTTTGTTTTTGTTCAAATTTGTCTAAGTATTTGAAATTTGCTCACTAGACAGACTGTTGTGTATGGCCGAACGTTAAGACAGGTACAAATAGTAAGTATGCCGCCTATGCCCCTGGACGACTGGTTGTCTGTTTCCAGGATAGATGATCAGTCGGCCATTTAATCAATCGGTATTCGAACTCTTTATTCAATTTGACCAAGTGAATAGAATTACCAAGTAGCCAAGGAATTTAAGTAGGAAAACAAGCGGCGGGTACCGGTTGTTTCCCTTTATTGCCAATGTTGGCCTCTAATTTGTTATTTGTTAACCTAGCAAGAGTATTGGTTGAGAGCCTTTGTTTATGAAAAACAAGTGGACGACTCGTACCTTTTAGGCTCAGTACTAAGTTTGAGTGACTATTAAGTTAACATAGGAGTTACTTAGTCTTCGTCACAATCTTGATTGAGTAGTAAAGGTATCAGGCGGCGTAGGCCGGCTAGACCCCTTGATTTACCAATGTTTGTTGGCTATTTACTCAATAGGTTATCCAGTAGGAATAGGGGTTCGAGTGCCCTTGTTTGTATAAAACAGGCGGACGACTCAAACTTTTTAGGTTCCATACCAAATTTGAAGGAGTGACTATGAGTTAACTTTGGAGTTACTCAGTCGCCGTCACTTTTGTTTGAGAAGTAGAGGTACCAGGCGGCGTAGACCGGCTAGACCCCTTGATTCGCCAATGTTTGTTGGCTATTAACTCAATAGGTACCCCCTGCATTTATCCCAAGTAATACAGGCGGTCATCTGACTCAGATGTCAACTTCTACCACTGGTTTGGTTAGTGATAGAGTTATCCTTGTCTCAAAAAACGGCTACGTGGTTGCCCTTTGGGACAGTCGTATAGGTGCCGTGTAATTAGTTTATAGAACAATGTTCCACCCAAAAGGGAGCTGCTCTCTGCGACGAATTTCATCCGAATGGATGCCGCCGGACGCCTGCTATAATGTTGGGACAGGTCGGATTAGTTTTTAAAAGTTAGATCAGTTGACTAGGCGCCTGGTCTGATCATTCGGCCAGTGGCCTTGGTATGTTCTTGGTGAACGTATGTGCTAAGTAAAAGAAGGGTAGCCGCCTGTTAGTTACAGGATCGGCCAGACCCTAAACTTTTTAGCTAAGTATTGTGAGTAAAATACTCGAGGGAGAGTAGCCGACTGTAATGGAACAGACGGCATGCCCCTGTAAAGATAAAGAGTGAAACTCAATGGAGAGTAGCCGACTGTAAAGGTACAGACGGCATGCCCCTCGTAATACAAAATTGAATAGTAAGTGCCAACTTTTTTAAGTAGCTCTTTACTTTACATCATTCAAAAGAAATATTTCTTAAGGTTATCTACATTCCAAGTTCGAGGCAACGGTTGTCCGTCTGGTGTTTCCAGACGGTAGGTACCGTCCCTGACTTCCGCATAGATTCGGTAGGGTCCTTCCCAGTTGGGAGTTAGTTTGCCAGACTCGTTAGCCCTACCAACTGCTTCCATTTTTCTAAGTACAAAGTCCCCTACTTTGAGTGGACGCCTGTGCACTTTTTTGTTGTATGATCTAGTCATTCTCAGGCGGTAGATTTCATGGCGCAAAACAGCATTGCCCCTCTTTTCAGGAAGTGAGTCTAATGCCAGGCGCATAGCTTCCCAGTTTGCCTCTTCGTCATATAGCATTACTCGAAGAGTCGGCTCGTAGTGTTCTATTGGAAGAACAGCTTCTGCACCATAAGTTAGGAGGAATGGAGTTTCTCCAGTCGCCCCTTTTTCAGTCGTCCTAATGGCCCAAAGAACATGTGGTAGTTCATCTGCCCATAGGCCGCCTGCTCGTTCAATTTTTTTCTTGAGACCGTCTGAGATGATTTTATTAAAGGCTTCTACCTGGCCGTTTGCTTGTGGACGGCCGACAGATGCAAAGTAATGTCCAATTCCTTGGTCTCCCAACCAGCTTTTGAGAACAGGCGTCTCAAATTGGGGACCATTATCAAAAACCATAGACATGGGAACCCCGAACCGAGTGATGACGTTTTTCCAAATGAATGAAATTACATCTTTCGTCTTGATTCCCTTTACAGCCTCCGCCTCTACCCATTTAGTGAAGTAGTCAACGGCAACAAGTATATACCTTCTGCCGCCTGTAGCAGGCGTATATGGACCCAGAATGTCCATGCCCCACTTAGCAAACGGTAGTGGGCTGTGAATGGTAGTGAGGTCAGTAGCCGGACGGTGAATTAATTTGCCAAACCTTTGGCACTTGTCACATTTTTTCACCATCTCCATTGCATCTGCTTCCAAAGTAGGCCAAAAGTAGCCCT
Source organism: Chenopodium quinoa (assembly GCF_001683475.1). Classification (NCBI taxonomy): domain Eukaryota; kingdom Viridiplantae; phylum Streptophyta; class Magnoliopsida; order Caryophyllales; family Amaranthaceae; genus Chenopodium; species Chenopodium quinoa. The sequence continues at coordinate 1,267,070 of NW_018744560.1, read as the reverse complement.
GCCGCCTTGCCCTTTGAGCAAGCATCCTACCACCTATATGGGAAGCACAGAAACCAGAGTGAAGATCATCTAGTATCTCTCGTCCCTTTTCAGGAGTAACACACTTTAAGAAGGGTTGAAGGTGCCCCTCTTGTGCAGTTCCCCCTGTATCATTTCAAAACAGGAGGCTCGTTTTTTCAGTGATGCCGCCTGTTGAGGATCATCCGGCAGTGTACCGTTTGTCAGATATGCCCTGATTGAATCCATCCAGGTTGAGCTTCTGTCTAGAATTCCAATAGGATTTTCCTCGATGCTTCTCTTCTCCATTACTTCCCAAAACACAGTTCGAGGAGTATCGGAGGAGGCGGATGATGCTAATTTCGAGAGTGCATCTGCCTGGTTGTTTTCTGATCTCGGTACTTGGATCAGATGGAAATCCTCAAGGGAGCCGACTGCTTGTCGGACCGCCTGTAAATATTTGATCATGGCCGGATGTGTTGCTTCGTATTCGCCATTGTACTGACTCACTATCAGTTGTGAATCAGAACAGGCGTCTATTTTCCTTGCCCCGGCCGCCTTACACATGCGGATCCCGGCTAGTAAAGCTTCATATTCTGCCTCATTGTTTGAAGCCTGGAAACTGAAGCGTAGAGCATACTCGAACCTGTCGCCCTCTGGAGATTGACATACGACGCCTGCTCCACAACCGTTTGAAGTAGAGCTTCCGTCCACATATACCTTCCAGACTTGGTCTGGAACTTGAGAGTCAGGAGGACGAGTCATCTCTACAATAAAGTCAGCAAAGGCTTGCCCCTTCACTGCTTTTCTAGGCTCGAAAGTAACTTCGAGACTCTGCATTTCTATGGCCCATTTGATCATTCGTCCGGAGGACTCCATGGTGGTAAGGGGCCGTTTGATCGGTTGGTCGGTATACACGACGACTGCATGTGCCAGAAAGTAGGGCTTCAATTTTTTAACAGCCATGAAGAGTGCAAGACCAAATTTCTCCACTAGGGGATACCTCAACTCGGCATTTTTCAGTACGTGACTGACAAAGTAGACCGGAAGTTGACAGCCGTCCCTTTCAGCAAGGAGCACCGCGCTTAACGCATGATCAGAGACGGCCAGGTACATGTAGAGATTTTCTTTGGGCAAAGGGCTGACCAGCCTTGGCAAGGAATGCAAGTGAACCTTTAATTTCTGGAAGGCGGCCTCAGCATCCGGCCCCCATTCAAACCTTGCCTTTTTCTTAATTGCCTGGAAAAAGTATAGGCATTTGTCGCCTGATCGGCTTAGAAATCTTCCCAAGGCCGCCAGACAACCTGTTAACTTCTGAACCTCTCGGACGGTACGAGGCGACTGCATGTCAACGACCGCCTGTACCTTCTCAGGGTTCGCCTCTATTCCTCTCTGGTTGATAAGGAATCCGAGAAATTTCCCAGACTCAACTCCAAATACACATTTCTTGGGATTGAGCATGACATGGTGCCGCCTGAGTGTGGCGAAAGTTTCTCGGAGGTCCGTCAGATGATCTTTCTGAAGTTTAGTCTTAACAATCATATCATCAATGTATGCCTCGACGTTTCTCCCAATCTGATCAAAGAACACTGTGTTTATCATTCGTTGGAATGTAGCCGGGGCATTCTTAAGACCAAACGGCATGACCGTATAACAGTATAATCCCTGATCAGTGACGAAGGCCGTCTTCTCCTGATCTTTCTTCCACAAAGGAATTTGATGAAAACCAGAATAGGCGTCCATAAAACTCATCAAGGCATGGCCGGCTGTTGAGTCGACCAGGTTATCAATTTTGGGCAGAGGGTAACTGTCTTTGGGGCACGCCTTGTTCAAGTCTGTGTAGTCTACACACATTCGCCAGGTGCCATTCGGCTTTTTAACAAGTACCACATTTGCAACCCAATCTGGGAAGTAACATTGCCGAATGAACCCTGCATCAAGTAATTTTTTGACTTCGGCGGCGGCCGCCTGACCTCTTTCTTCACCATGGTTCCGCTTCTTTTGCCGTACCGGCTTCTTTTTCGGATCCACAGCGAGTTTGTGTACTGCCAGATCAGGACTAATGCCTGGCATTTCATGGACTTCAAATGCAAAGATGTCCTTGTATTCTTTCAACAGGTTGTGAAAGTCATCACCAAGGTTTCTCAGAGCAGTCGTCCCAACTTTGACTGTTCGGTCAGGGCGGGAGTCGTCTAATATCAGGTCCGTATGCTCACCAGCCGGCTGAGGGCGGAACTCATCCGGCCGGTCCTCTGCCAATGATTGCTATTTTCTTGCCTTTCTGGCGGACTCTGTCTGGGACGCCTTTCTTTTTCTGTCGCCTGTTTCTTGAACAGGCGCACTTTCCTTGACATTGTCAAGGTCTATTTTTTCTCCACTTGACCCAGTGGCCTTAGCAGTGGGTTTGACATCCGAGAGATAGCACTCTCGGGCCATCCTCTGATCTCCCCTTAGGGAGCCGACTGTTCCATTGTCCCTTTCAAACTTAAGCAGCATAAGTGACGGGATTATAACAGCCTTGGCACTATTCAGGGTTGGGCGACCCAGAATCATGTTGTAGGCAGAGAGTTCCTCTACAACTAGGAATCGGACTACCATGTGTCGTCCTTCCCCTTTTTCGCCCAGGCGGACGGGTAGATCAACTCGTCCCAGTGGGTGGACGACTCCTCCTCCAAACCCTATTAAAGGGTGGGAGGCCGGATGTATGCAGTCCGTCTGATATTTCAGTTTTGACAGACATTTGCTGCTGATGAGATCTGAAGAGCTCCCAGTATCTATGAGGATTCGACCAACTCTCTGGTTGGCCACTTTACATTCAATAACGAGAGGGTCGTCATGCGGCCCCCTTATTCCTCCTAGATCCTCTTCAGTGATGACAATCTCAGGAAATGTATATTTGGACGGTCGTTCTTGGTGAACGGAATTTACATCTAACCGCCTTATATTATCTTTGTTGCCCCTAATAGTGGGGCCGCCTCCTGAGAAGCCGCCTGCAATGGTGTAGACGACTGCATCATCTGTATCGGAACTGTCGGCCTGTTGATTCTTTTTGGCCGACTGCTTTTTTGAGGAAGTATTCCCCGTAGATTTCTTGACATAAGTGTCAAGATCACCTTGATCAGCCAAGCGGTCTAGGTACCGCATGAGACTAATGCAGTCGTTGGTGTGATGACCAATGTCATCATGATAAGCACAGATTTTGTCTTGGTTCCGGTTGCTCGCAGAACCCTTCATGGGGAGCGGTTTCTCAATTGAGAGCCGTCCCTTTATTTCTTTTAGGATAAACTGGTTATCCTTGTTAAACACATACTTTGGGGAGTATGGTTTGAATTCCTTTTTCTTCTTGGCCGGCTGTTTAGAGGAATCAGCCGCCCAGACCCCTTTTCTTTTTTCATCTTTGTTGGACGACTGTTTCTGTCGTCCTTCTCTATTGTCGAACCTCTTCCCGTCCGACTGTTTCATTGTACACAGATCAGTCGCCTGTATATAGGCTTCTGCTTCAATCAAGGCCTCTTGAAGAGTCGCCACCCTTTTTCGAACTAAATCAAATTTGAAGGTAGACCCGTCTTTGAGACCTCTAAAAAAGTCAGTATAAGCTACCTCATCCGGTAACCCTTGAATCTGTATTCTCATCAGGTTGAACCGCCTGATGTAGGAACGAAGCCCCTCCTTTTCACCCTGCTGAATTGTTCCCAAATCAAGGGTCGTTTTCTTCGCAGGGATGTTCATTGCAAAGTTGGAGGCAAATAAGTAAGCAAGCGTCCTGAAACTGTTTACACAACCAGTCGGCAGGTTGCCGAACCATTGCTGTGCAATTCCCTTGAGAGTTGCTGGGAAACACTTGCACCAAGTGGGATCATCCAACCCTTGAAGGTACATCAGGTTGGTGAATGCCATCAGATGGTCTTCCGGGTTAGTAGTGCCATCATAGGCGCCTACTAAAACATTTTTTACTTTGGCCGGCTGAGCGGCTTCAGTAATTTCCTTGGAGAAGGCCGACGGCTGTTCACCAAGTCTAAGCAGCCGTAGCTGCCAGTCCATAGGTTGGACGTTTTTTGCTGCAGGTCCACCAAATGGAGGTGGCTGCATAAAATATTGTTGTTGCGGCACAAATGGCAAATTTGGTACCGCCTGCGCACTATGAAAGCCAGACTGTCGGGAGGTGCCGCCTGACTGACTCTCATGGTACGACAGAGTTGGCCTCATCGAGGCATTTCGCAAACTGTCCTGAAAATTTGAAGTAGAAGCCGACTCTGATAATCGGTCACTCCTCTTCTGCTCTAGCAGGTGCCGAGCATCTGTGAACGTTTGCTTTGACCCGTCCGCCTGAATATGACGAACCGGTTTCCTATTTCCCGTAGGATAACGGAGTTTTGTGAAATCAAGAGCAGACGGCTCCCGCTTCTTAGATTTAGGATGGGGAGTCGCCTCTCGCCCTTGAACTGGCTTCCTCTTCAGTGAAGTGGAAGGTTTTTTGGCCGCCTGCTCTTTGACTGAAGCAGGCGGTTTTTTGTTGATCAACTCTTGGATCTCTCCCTTGAATCCCCTCATGAAGGTCATGAGTTCGTTCCTTGTGATGGGAGCAGACCCATCAGTCGGCTGTTGCCGAGCAAGCGGTGCGCCTGCTGGCTCGCTTCCTGTTTGAAGATACTCCCGTTCCCTTATTTCAGTATGACGGGTACGGCGGGCCCTTAGGGTCCCGTCTGGAGCTGTATGAGTTTCAACTTCAAATTCACTTTCGGTATCTTGGTCCGACTGAACTTGAGGGTCGTCTAGGGGACGCCTCTCTTCTGGGGTCGGTACAGACTTGGATGCCATCTCTGAAGTACTCTCCCCACAGACGGCGCCAAATGTTTCGGGGTTTTCTGATGTCCTGCGGGAGAGCTACAATTCCGAGACTGGAACCGGACGCCTGTACCTGCAAAATAACGGAGACTCCTGAGAGCTCCGCCTCCAACGGTCAAGTTAGTACCTGATTAAGGAGTAATTAATACAGAAATTAAAGTAATAAGGTCTCTCTAGGTGAGAGTATTTAATGTAGGTAATCTGCTTTGCTAGCGAGATCAGCCGATTATTAGTGTGTTCCGTAATGTATTCGGTCCCTTGATTAATGAGGATTAATCGAGTATTTATAGCCTTGGGAAGCGTGCAACTCTCTAGGTTTAAGGTAAACCTAGGGCCGAACGGGCTTCTAGACTGAAATGGGCCTTGATGGCCGGTTGTCCCATTTGGCATGGGTGGACACGTGGCGTGTCTTAAGTGGTCCGTGGAGGACGCGTGGCGGAACCTGGTTGGTCCACTTGTCAAACGGCGCTTGGTGGATAAAAATCCCCTAATCAATAAGGTCTATGTTTGGACTGAGAGTTCCTGTCATCTCAATAGTCACCGGTGAAGGTGGTTTTGGGGGAGCTCTGGCCATCTGTTGCTGCAATAAATTGTTTATGCTTGAGAATCCTGCTTTCTATGTTGCTAGGTTTTCTTCGCATCTATTGTCTATTTTTGGTTTCTTATTATTATTCAAATTCCTTCATCATTTTCCAATACATGCTTACCTTATTATTTCCCTTTTGACATTCATGAAGCATCTATTGTATATGAATTTTTCTCTTGCTAGATAGTTAATAAGCTTTCATGGGATACAGCCTTATTAATTTCAGAAGAATCTATCTTTTTCATGAAAAGGCTGCTGAAAACATGAGGATAACAGCCCAAGAACACCTTCGGCTAAAAATTGATGATGTTATCATTCCTGCAAGCTTTTCTAAATTCTCAAATTTCTGCCTGAAATCAACATGATTTGTTTGGACACTTGGAATGCGTTCATTTGGACTGCATGCTTATTCCACATAATTGGCAGGTGTGATACTTTTGTGTTCTTTGTGTGATATTCTTTCTGATTATTTGTCTCGAACACTCTTCTTTTTTCTTTTTGCTGTTATTCTGAAATGTTGATTTGAAGCAAATTTCTTGTAGAGACATACTTCGTATACCTTAAAAATATTTGGGTCTAAATTATGTGATTTTGCAGATTGGTGAGTGTGTTGCTAACTGGTGGAGGCCCAATTTTGAAACAGTGATGTATCCCTACTGCCCTCCTCACATCACAATGAGTTAATAGCTATGGAGTATATTGTTTTTGTGTGCCGGAAGCCTATTAGCTTAATTGGTCGTGCATTGTGCACTTGCATTGCACATGATGTGGGTTCGAATCCTACATAGGCTTACATGTAGTGATCTTTTTAAAATGTAGTAAAAATGAATATAATTAGCTTATTTTTATTTATAACGACTTCTATAATTACCTGAAGTTTATATATAGTTACCTTATTTTCGTATATAATAACCTTTGTGTAAATGTCATATAGTTACCTTATTTTTATATATAATGACCTCTGTGGAAGTGTCATCAAAATTGATATATATATATATATTGACCTATGTGCAAGTGTTATCAAAATAGATATAGTTACCTTATTTCTATATATAGTGACCTTCGTTATTTTTATATCTAGTGGCCTCTGTATAAATGTGGTCTAATAGATATAGTTACCTTATTTTTATATATAGTGACCTTCATTATTTTTATTTTTATATATAGTGGCCTTTGTGTAAATGTGGTCAAAATTGATATAGTTACCTTATTTTTGTATATAGTGACCTTTATGTAATGTGGTTAAAATTGATATAATTACCCTATTTTTGTATACAGTGACCTCTAAGGAAATATTTTAAAAATTGATATAGTTACCTTATTTCTATATATAGTGACCTCGATGTAAATGTCATCAATTTTTAATATAACTCGATATAATTACCTTATTTTTGTATATAGTGACCTCTGGGTTGTTTCACACCATCAGATTATCTAGTGAACATTCAATGGCTAAGATTGCTTGTTTTTAGTTTTCACCATAAGCACTGTTTTCAGCGGAACCTCCCCGTATATATATATATATATATATATATATATATATATATTCCACCTTCTCATTGTAATACTCTCTCCGTTTCATAATATTAATCTCATATGAAATCAATCCCATAAAATAAGAAAAGAAATATATTTGAAATCTAACATTAAAGTACAACATAATTCATAATTAGTCTATCTTATTTAACTTTTTTGATTTTTTTATTAGGAATGAACAAGTCATAATTGCATAATTTAAGGTAAAGATTTCCTTACTTGGAGTCATGTCCTCATTCCACAACCAATTAATTCAAAAAAAAAATCAAGTTATAAATTAAATATATTCAATATGGGTATATCTTTTTAAAACACCCAAAATAGTATATGAGACTAACATTATGAAACAAAGAGAGTATTCTAAAGTGGAATTTTGGTTGCACAATATTCTAAAGTCTAATGTCACATGCTCAATATTGACTTAGTGACCTATACACACAACGGTACAATATTGACTTAGTGACCTATACACAACGGTACAAGTAGTGCACAAGTAGCCAAAAATGAGAAACTAACTCTCAATACATGCTAGAACTCCAAGGACAGAAATTTCAATAATTAGTTGTTGGGTTGTTGATTGCAAAACTACTTTCATTAACGTGCTGTTTATATTAGCATGTGGGAATGGAAGTTTGAGGAATAAAGAGTGGGAATGGAATTGGAAATTGGTGGTTGGGAATTGGTAAAATATGTTAATTACCTTGTTTGGTACTCCCTCCGTTTTTAAATATTTGCTCCACTTTTTATTTGCAGCCGTTTTTAAATACTGGCTTCACTTTTTATTTGCGGCCGTTTTTAAATATTTGCTTCAATTCCTTATTTGGAAAGCATTTACAATAATTAATTAATTTCTCTCACCTAGTGGACCTAACATATATTCTCTTTCCTCCAATTTTCTCCACTACTTTTGCTTTCTACAATTTTTTATTCTTCCACCAACCCCACTATCTCCATATTTCATTACTTTCTCCAATTTCTCCTAAAACTCCGCGCATGGAGAAATGGAGCAAGTATTTAAAAATGGAGGGAGTAGCAAATAAGAATGTGTAGGAAATAAAAAACAAATTTACTAAAATAGCCTTACTAATATTTCTTTCACACCCCTTTTCATTAATGACAATATTGTCATTTTATCTAGAAGTGATCAATGGGTGGGCCCGACCGGATTCGGGTAAAAAAAAATTTACCCATTTCTCGGGTCAGGTCAAGCTTCAGACCGGAAAAACGTGTGTCCAAACCCGCTCAAAATAGTTGGGCCATGCGGGCTTTTCGGGCCAATTTCGTGCCGGGGCAAAAAAAATCAACTAAAAATACATAAAATTCATTTCCCAAATCTGTCCAAACTTTTTAAAAATTCGAGTCGGGCCGGAAAATTATGTCCAAAACCCGCCCAAAATTGGGCCGAGCTAACGGGCCGGACTCAGTGTGATCAACTCTAATTTTATCTATCTTTTAAATCCCACCCCTTAATACCATCCCCTACTAGGTATTATTTTCATGGGAATTCAAGCCTTTTATTCCCAATCCCATCCCTCCTCACAATCCCATTCCCATCAAGCTAAGATGATGTTTGTTTAGAGGGATAATGTGAGGGGGATAGGACGGATAAAAGAGGAGGGATTTAACATGTCCTTTGTTTGTTTAGAGGGATAGGGATTATGAAGGAGGTTAGGAAAGAAATACAAAAGGAAGTTATTCCTCCAAATTAATAACTAGGGGGGGTGGTATAAGTGATGGGGATCATTTTTACCCTTAATGAAATAAAAAGAAGAAGAAGAGAGTGAAGAAAGTATAGTAAGGGTAATTTTGTATTTTTAATTGTTATTTGTTATTCTAATCTAATCCCAACCCATACCAAACAATGGAATACACTATTTTTATCCTTATCCCATCTATTAATCCACCTTCTTATCCCACTCAATCTCATCCCTCCTACCAAACGCCCCGTGAGTAAACATAGGATTTTATGATAAATGGGATTTAAATTCCTGTTTCCATCTTCTATCCCACTAACCAAACACCCCCAAAGAGATTTAAAACAAACCCCACCCCAACCCCTCGCCCCCACCCCTCATCTTCAAAGATATCTCTTACTTCCTCCGTTTTTTTTTTATATAGTTGCAACAGTTTGACTTTTACACTATTTATGTGGTTTACTTTGACTAGTTTTGATGATTTATAGTAAGCAAAAATATAGTGATGTGGGATTTTGTTAGATTTGTCTCAGCTCGCTTTATTCTGTTTTAATATCAAAAGTATATAATTTTTTCACATTGGTAATTAAAGGTATTAACGATTGAAATCATGCATCAACAAGTGTGAAAAGAAAAGTGTTGCAACTATTAAAAAACAAAGGATATTTTAAGACCAAAAATTCATTTTAAAAAAATAATTAAAAGACTTAAATGCCAATGATGACCTTGCTCTCGGTCGGTGGTGGTTTGTTGGAGGAGAGAATGTTAGATTGATTTAGAGGAAAGAAAAACATGAAATACTAGAGAGGATATGTTCATCCATTCATGTTTAAATGCGGACGTTATCTAGTAAACTATGAGCGTCACTTATTAGTTTTCAGGGAAAAAAAAACAAATCATTTTTTACTTTTATATTATTTATCTAATTTATATTTTACTAGCTTTGGAGATTTACAATTACTAAAAAATATAATCATGTAGAATATTGTTAGATTCATCTCGATTATTTTCATACTCTCTCCATTTTTTAATAATCGCAATAATAAAACCTTGTACAAAGTTATAGGAAATAAATAGGGTAGGGATTATAGGGTGAAATTTATACTCCCTCTGTATTTTAATAAGTATTAGAGTTTTGCCTGTATATAGTTTTAGGCAATTTAATTGACTTAAATAGAATAAGAGGTAAGTGGCTAATTGAAGTAATAACTATTTTTGTCAAAGTAACTATTTTTGTCATATAACTGCAATTGTCAAAGTAACTATTTTTATTTTATAACTATAATTGTCTATTTTTGTCATATAAACTATAAAATTGTCAAAGTAACTATTTTTTCATATAACTATAAAATTGTCAAAGTAAGACCCCGTTTACTTCACCTTATTTTTGTTGAACTTAAATTATTTTTACTGAACTAAAATATTTTTGCTGAACTTAAATTAATTTTACGAAACTGAAATTAATTTTACTGAGATGAAATTATTTTTGCTGAATTTAAATTATTTTTGCTGAACTGAACTTATTTTTCCTGAGCTGAAACTAATTTTATTGAAGTGAAAGTATTTTTACTGAATATTATTTTTTTAAGGTAAAGTGAACAGGGTCTAACTATAATATTTTTAATTGTCATATAAGTATAAAATTGTCAAAGTAACTATTTTTTTGGTAAAAAATGGAGGAAGAACCGTACAAAGACAAAAAATATGAAAGGCAAAAGGAAAGATAGATTCAAATGAACAAAAACTAAAACGAAAAAGAAGGCCCTGTTGACTTCAACTTAATTAAATAATACTCGGTAAAAATAATTTCAATTCAGTAAAATTAATTTCAGTTCAGTAAAAATAATTTTAGTTCAGAAAAAATAATTTTAGTTCAGTAAACTTAAAGAAGAAATATAATAGAAAATTAGTAAAAATAATTTCAGTTCAGTATTATTAATTTTAGTTTGGTAAAAATAATTAGGTTCGCCAAAAATAATTTTAGTTCAGTAAAAATAATTTTAGTTCAGCAAAAATAAGGTGAAGTGAACGGGACCGAAGACTACTGCAAATGTTGGGACTTTCCTTGCAACTGTTACACCACTCAAGTCTTTCAATGAAACGACTAGAAGATCCACCAAGATACTTCAAGTAATCAAGTATAACTAGCCATTGGGAAATACCAACTCCATGGTTAGCAAGTCAATCTACATTCCAATTATCTTTACGTTAACAGTGGTGTAGACACCCAAGTGTGTCTCCCCAAAATCAAACCCAGTGATGAATACCATTCGCGTCATTTGATTATCGAACGAAGTGAAAGTGTGGAAAGTCTAATAATGAGGATGTTTTTATTAAAATATTTCTCTTTCTGTTTTCAAAATATTTCTTTTCTTACCCTATTTTATGAAAAATAGTCAGTCCAATTTGGTTTGGTCCATGATAAGGGTCCAATAATTGTGTAGCTGGATTGGGCTCAAAAAGAGTTTTCTAATGATATATTATAATCCCAATTCCGATGAATTATAAGGAAGTTATGGATTAAATTAAATTAGGCCCAATGATTTCTAATGTGGCCCAATGATCTAAATGAGGGTCTATTAATTATTATTCCTTAAGTGATTAGGATTGATTTTAGTCTTCTAGGAATATCTAGAAGGTTTTCTTTAATTCTAATAAGGATAGGACTGATAATTATATTTTTAAAAAAGATGTTTTATTTAGAAAATCTGATTTTAAAACTACTTGGACGCAAAATTACATGTAACCGGCTTAGAAGGTAATTATGCGTGTAAAAGCGCGTTGACTTTTAAACAAGAGCGAGACGACAGAGTCGTCGCCAAACGCTGAACCCTCTCAGAAATGTGGTGGACGGGGGCGAAGAACAGGGTCCGCTCATCCCATTCCGGAAGGCGACCAAGTGAAGTGGAAGGCGTGACGTCATCCTTTACGGGCTCATGCTCCCGTCTGGTGTTTCGGGACCGTGAACCCGAACCTCGTTGTGTAGCCATGCTACATTGTGCAAAAACATCATAAATTGAGGTTCTATAGTATCTAAAGTTCGCCTAGCCGCATGATACTATGTTCGCAAAAAACAGAGTACGTAGTACTAAAACAGAGCACAAATTCAAATTGAGCATAACGACATTTTTCAAGCAATAACACAATTTCTTGCAACACCATAGTAATTATTGTGACAAATTGGATAAGAATTGCTAGCAAAAACATCAAGAACAAGCCACATTGTTCTTCACGACCTTAAGAGGTCCAACAATGGAAAATTGCTCATTTCTTCACCAAATTGAGTCAAACAAGTCCCAAATTACTCCCAAGGCAATATATAAACATAATCAAGCAATTTCATGGCATAAAACTTGACAAACAAAGCAAATTGAGCATTATAAATTTTGAATTTTCATGAAATTCGTGAATAAAACATGCCAAAAATTCATGAAAACCGGTGTGAGTTTGAAGAAAACTTACATAGATCAGGAAAATAGATGAAAATAGCTTTAATTTGCAACAAATTTGAGCAAATTCGGTTGAGAAACGAGCAAGAACCGAGCAATTGAAGTTTTCGGATTTTTTCGAGCAAATTCGCGACGAGCAGCCAGAAAAATGAAGAGGGAAGGGGTATTTAAGGAAATCCCCGTGCTGGCGCCAAGCCCTATGCATTAGCGTCACAAATTTGGCTTGGCGCCTAGCGCTAAGACTAATTAATTGGCGCTGATGGCTTTTCAGTGGCGCCAGAGCACCCAGCCACCTGGTGGGGTTGTTCTACCTTTCTGCAACATATTTTTGGGTTCCTTGGTACGCCAGTAAGCCCCTCTGAGCAATTTGACATGATTTAGTAATCGGCTTGATTACATAGAGTGATCGACCTGATAAAAGATCGTCTCACTTAGCTTAAAGCGCCTAAGCGTTGGCTCATTAACAAAAGGCACCGACATACTGGTTCATTCGCAAAGAGGCGCCGACATATAGGTTCAAAAGAAAAGGCACCGACGTACAGGTTCAAAGCAGCAGAAATGTCGCGTACATACATAGCGGAAGCAAAGTTCAGGCGAACTTTTAAAGATCAACAGGCGTGGATCTTCGGTAATTTCCTTTGGAAAATTATCGCATCAAATGAGGATGACTTCAAATGAGGATATCTTCGACGGCATTCCCTAGCTTGCGGAGAGTTGTCACAAACAACTGGAGGTAATTTCGGGCGAAGTTGTCTTCGATCATATTCCCTTAGGCATGGAAGATGGTCATAATGCGGATAGATATTGTTTCAAGAGAAATAATCTTCGATAGTATTCCCTTGGACGTGGAATATTATCAATGCGGATGGAGATTGTTTCAAGAGAAATAATCTTCGATAGTATTCCCTTGGACGTGGAATATTATCAATGCGGATGGAGATTGTTTCGAGAGAAATAATCTTCGATAGTATTCCCTTGGACGTGGAATATTATCAATGCGGATGGAGATTGTTTCGAGAGAAATAATCTTCGATAGTATTCCCTTGGACGTGGAATATTATCAATGCGGAGGAGGATCGTTTCAGGCGAAGCAATCTTCCAATTGGAGGCAGTTACAGGCGTAGCGGTTTTCAAGTGGGATGGCATTCTCTAGCTTGCAGGAGGTCATCAAAATAATCGGTTACTTTCAGAGACGTGTGCTCGACAGTGAAAGATACGCGTTTCTTAACTCTTTTATCTGTTTAACTAACGATAGTTTTGCAGGTATCAGCGTTACAAGATTGATTTAGGATCGCAGAACGTTCTGAATCATTCTCCGTCCCTATCAATACTTTGACTTTCGTTTTTTTTGGAACTTGCATTTCTCCAAACTCAGTCAAAGTAGGGGCTTCTGTAGACACCCAAATGTGTCTCCCCAAAACCAAACCCAGTGATGAGTACCTTTCACGTCGAATCATAATCGAATGAAGTGAAAGTGTGGAAAGTCTAGTGTTGCGGAAAGTTTTATTTTCTTTACTCTTCTCTCTGTTTTTGAAAACTTATTTTAAGAAAACAGACAATCCAGTTTTATTGGTCCATGATATGGGTCCAATAGTAGTGTAGTTGGATAGGGCTTGCAAAGACCTTTCCAACGATATATTATAAGCCCAATTTCGATGAATATTGAGGAAGTTATGACCAATTTATTAAACTGGGCCCGGTTTGAGCTTTATATACGGCCCAATGATCTAGGGGAGGGCCTAATATGATTTATCATTCCTAATGTAATTAGGAATGGTTTTAGTCTTCTAGAATCTTCTAGAAGGTTCTTTTCATTCCTAATTCAATTAGCATTGATAAATTGACTTTTGACTTTTCAGAGTTTTAATCAAAATCAAATAGCATTTTCGAGGAAATTATATGATTTTATCCTCCAATACGGCAAACTTATCTGATTTTCGAAAACGCGTTGGAAATAGGCTTGGCGCCTTACCCCAGGCTTTGGCGCCTGGCGCCAGCTAGCCAGGGTTGGCGCCAGCTCTGTTTTTTGTGCGTCATACTCTGTTTTGTTTATTTTATCTTTTGGCTGATTTTCTCTATAAATAACGTATTAAAAACTCTGTTTTCATTAACCAATTCTCACGATCATTCATCTACAATCAGTTTTCTAATCTCTCTCTCTTTCCTCAATTCTTTCTTCTAAACTTTGCTTTTTACATACAAAATTCCGCATTCACAAGATCTAGAAACACCTAGCCATATTCGAAGTTGCCTTCGCCCTAGACGTGAAAGGTTTAATTTATGAGGGTTTGGTCCCAAATCTCTCTTTCAATTATTTAATTGTTTGATTTATTATTTCCCTTGAAGTTACTAACGTGTGTATTTTGTAATTAGAAAGTGGTACGAGGCATCCAAGTAAGTACTTAAATGGTTTTTATTGATGTTATTATATAGAAATCATGCTTAGATTGTTATTATTATTCCTAGTATCATGTTAGGATGTTTTCCTTAATTTCTTGTTTAGGGTGACAACAATAAATTTCTAGTATCATGTCTAGGGTAATTTTAAAATTAAATATGATTGTTACGATGCTTCCTATGTTCTTCCTAATATTTATGATTGTTAGTATCATGTTAGGGTTAAAGACTTGATTTTTATTGCTTAGTGACATGCTAGGGTTTGTTATTAATCTTGTTAGTATCATGCCTAGGATCTTGCTATTTTTATTATGCTTTAATATTAACATGAACATGATTATGATTATAATTGTTATAATTTATGATTATTATTATTTATGATGATATTATTATTTTTATGATTATTATAATTATTATTCATGATTATTATGTTGCTTGATGCTTATTTATTTTTATTGCTTGATCCCCTTTTATGCATGTTTAAAGGGAATCTATACTTGTAATCACGCTTAATAAGATATTTAATAATCTTGTTAGGGTTAATTGTGATTATATTTCAAGTGATCGCCAATAATAGATTTATTTGTGCATTAATATTCAACCAACATAGATTAAACAGGTTTAGGGTTAACCTATTGATTGCATGTTAATTAAAAAGCGCACATGAATACGATCAGAATAAAGTAGAGGCCTATTATTAAGGCAGTTTCAATCTCTTTTAGGTTGGATTTGTACCTTCATCCCCAAACCCTTATTTGGTTCATCACCTTATGGAGTTGACGATCTCTTGGATCGTTAAGGGGTGTAACCTTCACCTCGTGAACGGTTAACAAGTTCCTAAAAAACTTGTTGGCGACTCTTTTGCTCTATCTTCTTCCCTTTTGGACGCCACCGTACTTTAGTGTATGATCTAAGGCTCGATCACCTATTTGCGATTGTAATCAAATCGACTACTCAATCATGTCAAATTGATTATAGGGGCTAACTGGCGTACCAAGGAACCCGAAATCCCTGTATGAGGTTGAAATAACTGCTCTGAGATGCTTCAATCTCTGTCGCTGCTGAGATATCTCTGGCGCCAAGAATTGACTCTGTCGTCGAACGCTGTGATAGGGTCTTCCCTATTCTGCGGCACCTGTATTTATTTTTTACTATAGAACTTTGCTAATCTCTTTAATTATCTTAGGGTTGACCTAAGGCTTTAAAATGTTGCTTGACTCATCGACTTGACACGACTCAAGGTATAAACTTGACTCGAGGTGATTGACTGACTCGAGGTTGACTCGATTCAAAGTGAAATGACACGTGTGACTCGTGACCCGTGTGTGCATTGTAATGTGATCGTGCGACTCGAAAATGCAAAAAAAAAAAAATTCCGTCATTTTTGTGTGGAGTCATTTTTGTGTGGAGGGTACCGACTTTCTCCCGAAAAAGAAAGACGCGAAAAGGAATCGAAGGTTTGCGAATGCATGTTGAATGAGCTTAGTCAAATGTTGTTTGATACTGTCCCTCAAGGTGCAAGGATTAACCCATCCTAGGCTATCTCAATGGTTAACTCAATGATGAAAGTATTTGAGTAACTTAGGCACGGAGGCTAAGCACTTCATACTTCGTGATGCAATGACAATTATGATTAATGAGTGATGTGACAAGGCATGCTTCATCGTTATGTTAAGATTTCATGACAAAGGGTTCCTAAGGGAAGTATATTTGGTCATGTATCTGTGCGGTGTGTGAAAGTGACACTAAAGTTAGGCCGCAAGGGCTAAGTGTGTGGAAAAATATATTGAAAAGAGTCAAATGGTGGTGACTCTTAGGCTAGGTAAGCTAATGATATAAGGATCAAGCCCCCAAGTCTAGCTCTAAGTGAAAAGGGATGAGCATAGGGAATCCTTGATATGATCATGGTGTAAGTGTGTGAATTTAAATATGAATGCATGTTTATTACGGCCGCACCTCGATGTGAGGTTGTCTACGTATCCGTTAGGAATCAGGCCGAACGTAGCTCTAGCCGAACCTCGCACAAGTGTGTATACCTCAAAAAGGTCTTTTAAGGGTTGTAACGTGGTTAGGATAGAGGTTATAGAAGAAGGGGATAAAGGCTCAAGACCCTAGATAAGCCCCCAAGGTGTGCAACCTCGCTTTTGAATCTTTATATTTTTATGCTTGAGTTTCTACTCTTTTTTAGCTCTCTTTTATCTTTTGCTTTAGCATTTATTTTATTTTTATAAGAGTGGGCAATCCCGATCATGCGGTCTATCACTCACTTGGCATTCATGTTTCTCAGGCACGGTACCGAGCACTCGATAAGAGACGCAATCTGAGACGTGTTCATATCAAAGATATTTTCATATCAAAAACATTGGAACACTTGCCCTTTTATACACTTTTATTTATTATTTATTTTTGCTTATTTTTGCTATTTTAATCTGTTGAAGTCACTCAAGCCTTTTTAAATTGCATAAGTTACACATCATCCCATCCCAAGGTTAGGTAGATGTAGGTTGAAAAAAAGAAAGGTATATCGTTAGACGAGGCTCAAAGTGGTTTACCAAAAAGGATGTATAATTTAAGGGTGAAAGGTAATATGATGTGGCTACAAAGGGTGCCTCAAATCATTGGTATACCTTGTGCTTAATTCGACATGTTTTTTTTTTTTATGCAATGCAATGCGATGATCATATGCAAGGAAATAAATGCTCATTTTTATTAAAAGAAAAATAAAAAAAGAGGAAAAGAAAGAATCTACAAAATTAATCTAAGGGAAAAGAAAAGGTGTCTATGCTAGACTTATTGGGAAAATAGTAAATAAAAAAGAAATAGAAAAAAGAGGTCACGAAATCTTGTCGTTGAAGCTCGCCTCTTGTCTTGTGTTGTTTCCTTTATCATCACTCGCTCTTCTTTTTAACCGGAGGCATGGGAAGCTTGTTATTATCAATCAAATGTTGGATAGCATCCTTTAGCTTCCAACAGCTCTCAGTAGTATGACCCCTACCTTGATGGTACTTGCAGTGTTCGTCTAGATTCCAACTAGGTAATCTCTTTTCAGGTGCGGGATCTTGAATAGGCCCAATGGGAGTAATGAGTCATTTGGCATGGAGTCGATCGAAGGCAGTAATCGTAGCTCATCCCAATGGGGGTGAAGTCTTTCCTTAGTTGCTTCTTAGATCCTTGGTTATCTATGGCTAAAACTTCACTGAGATCAAAGGTACTAACATTGTTACTAGAGTGGGCGTTTTCGGAAGGAGAAGGATTGTCGTTCTTCTTTCCTTTCCAACCATCGTGGTTAGTATTGTTAGTAGCTTTTTGCTTTGCGAGGTCATCTTCGATTTCAATTCCGATGTCATAAACGGCCTTGAAAAGTATTCAAATTGTGTTGATATTTTAAATGTTTCGAATACTTCTCTTGGATATTCTTGATAAACATCCTCACAGACTCCTTTTCGGTGGGGACCTCAATCATCTTAGCGGAAGTTTCCCTCCACTTATTAAAGAAAGAAGTAAAACCTTCATTCTCTTTTTGTCTTAGCATCTCAAGTTGTCTATGGTCGGTTTCAACTTGGATATTGCACTTGTACCTATCAATGAAAGCGTTTACTATCGATTCCCAGGTAAAGGTTTTCTCCTTGTCAAGGGAGAAGTACCATTGTTGGCAAACGGTTTCAAGAGATAGTGAGAATAGAGAGGGGAAAACCTTCTTATCGATACCCTTAATGTTCATTATAGTTTCGAAAGCTCTTAGATGAAAATAAGGATTATCTGTTGCCTTGAATTTAGGGATGTCAGTGGCGTTGAACTTATGTGGAAGAAGATCCTTGTCCAGCAAGACCCCTTGTGAACTCATGCCCTGAAATTTATAGTCGCTAGATAGCTTGCTTAGACTCTCTTGCATGAGGTTCATTTGTTGTTGCTTCACAGGATCGTCGATCTTGAGTGTGAGTAGTTTCAGTGTCTCAGTCACGTTAGTCAATTGACTCCTAAGTTCATTAACTTCCTCTTGAGTTTCCATTATCTTCTTAGCCTTCCTCTTTTGACGAATCGGATTATTAAAAAGTGAGACTTGAACAAAGAGGTTGTCCTTGATTAATTGTCCTTCTCTCCTCGACCAAGTACTGTGGAAAAGGAATTTGGTGATATTCATTGTTAATTATTTGACTCAAACTCTATTCAACATGCAATGGAAGGAGGATGTGAATAAAGATTGGAATAGAATGTGAAGGAAAATGATGTAGATGGAGGGATATGAAGAATTAGGAATAGAATGTACCCCCCGACTCAAATGACGGAAAAAGACCAACTCGTGCATGAACCTAAGACATGGTCATGGTGACATATACTCAAAGTGTGTGCTAAGAATAGTGAGTGTAGATGGTGCGTTAAGACTCGTGTCATGACCATGTGGCTAGACTATGTGACTAGACTCAAGCAAAGACTAAGTTAAGACTTCACGTATATGCATTAAACTGGACAGACTGTGGTATTTTAGTCATAACTTTTTATCTGTGTCTCTGATTTGGATGAAACCAACGCCAAATTAAAGATAAAACTCGGGGCTACAGATCCATAGGTTTTACGACTCTCAGTTCTACCTAGAACTCCAGATATGACCAAAACAAGTTGACGCTTGTGCAGTATAAGGGAATAAAAATCCGGGTTGACTTAAAGGAACTATGACTCGATTTTATATTTATTTATTAACTCAACTTAATTAATTAATTAATTAAACAAAGTCCTTTAGTCATTAATCAGTTTATTTAGTCTTAACACAAGTCAAACAAACGGTTAGGAAAAATTACATAGAGTATGCACAACAAATAATGCACAATTAGTCAAGTAGGCACAATATGATGCAATGAGTTCGCAACCTAACCATGGCTCTAGTTCTCTAAAGTTCGGGATATGGTTTAGTCAATAGAGGGTCCATGGTTAATTGTCCGGATGCACCGCGCGGAAGCCTAACCGTGAAGGGTTGGCACGAGTGGATGGGACACCGCGAGTTTTAGAAAAAACTCGCTTCCATGGTTTGGTGAATTCAACAATCTCGGATGTACCCTTTGTTGCACGGAGCGTTCAACCGAGTAGATGGAGCATGAATTCCCAGAGGGTTATGTCCATATGTAGAACACATATGGGTTTCAGAAAAGTGAGAAAAAATTCAATGAGGAAGTAGGATCGAGCAAACAATACGAAAAACCGGTCGAAATTAGAACGCATATTTCTGGCTTGGTATTGGGGGAAATTGGCGCCAGCAAACAGAGACTGGCGCCAGCTTTTAACTGTAGCGCCTGGCGCCAAGGCTGGCGTCTGGCGCCACGGTTAAAATACTGGCGCCAATGCTCTGGCCCCTGACGCTACTTCCCACATGCCTCAGCAGCTTTTTGTGCTCGATAAAATTTTTCAGTTTCGCGCGGTGTTATTTCAGTCCTAGTTGTGAAAGATATTTCTCAAATTTCCTACGTGTAAAATCCTATGTTTTTAACTCATTACGGATGGTCTTTCCAATGAGATCTTTTTTATGCATATGACAATAATGTTAATCAAAATTACGCACATGAAATACATAGAACTTTTCGAGTCTCATCCACTCATTCTAAATCATTGCCGAAACAAATTCAGGAATTAAAATAGAAATCCTCCCCAGCGGAGTCGCCAAAAACTGTAGGGAATAATTTCAAGCCTTAGAATCCCACTAGCTTGAACCCCACTGTGATCATACAGTAAAGTACGGTGGCGTCCAAAAGGGAAGAAGATAGAGCAAAAGAGTCGCCAACAAGTTTTTTAGGAACTTGTAAACCGTTCACGAGGTGAAGGTTACACCCCTTAACGATCCAAGAGATCGTCAACTCCATAAGGTCTAGAACCAAATAAGGGTTCGGGGATGAAGGTACAAATCTAACCTAAAAGAGATTGAACATGCCCTAATAATAGGCCTCTACTTTACTCTGATTGTATTCATGTGCGCTTTTTAATTAACATGCAATCAATAGGTTAACCCTAAACCTGTTTAATCTATGTTGGTTGAATATTAATGCACAAATAAATCTATTATTGGCGATCACTTGAAATATAATCACAATTAACCCTAACAAGATTATTAAATATCTTATTAAGCGTGATTACAAGTATAGATTCCCTTTAAACATGCATAAAAGGGGATCAAGCAATAAAAATAATATCAAGCAACATAATAAGTAATCAATATCATGAATAATAATAATAATCATATCATAATAATAATAATCATAATAATAATAATAATAATAATAATAATAATCATAATCATCATAAATAAAATAATCATCATCAAAATAATAATAAATTATAACAATTATAATCATAATCATGTTCATGTTAATATTAAAGCATAATAAAAATAGCAAGATCCTGGCATGATACTAACAAGATTAATAACAAACCCTAACATGTCACTAAGCAATAAAAATCAAATCTTTAACCCTAACATGATACTAACAATCATAAATATTAGGAAGAGAATAAAAGGCATCATAACAATCATATTTAAATATTAAAATTACCCTAAACATGATACTAGGAATATCATAATAACAATATAAACATGATTTCTACATCATAATATCAATTAAAACCATTAAAGCACTTACTTTGATGCCTCGTACCTCTTTCTAATTACAAAATACACACGTTAATAACTTCAAGGAAAATAATAAACAAAACAATTAAATTAAATAATTGAAAGAGAGATTTGAGACCAAACCCTCAGAAATTAAAACCTTTCACGTCTAGAGCGAAGGCAACTTCGAATATGGCTAGGTGTATCTAAGTCTTGCGAATGCGGAATTTTGTATATGAAAACAAAGTAAGAATTAAGAGAAAGAGAGAAAGAGAATAATCAAGAAAATCTTGATGAGAGTTGGTGAATGATTAAGAGGATTAGAGAATTAATGATTGCGAATGAAAACTGATTGTAGGTGAATGAAAACGGAGTTTTTAATATGTTAATTATAGAGAAAATCAGCCAAAAAGATAAAATAAACAAAACAGAGTCTGACGCACAAAAAAACAGATCTGGCGCAAGCCCTGGCTAATTGGCGCCAGGCACCAACACTAGCGCCAGGCCTGGTTCCAGGCGCCAATGCCTGGTGTCAGACGCCAAGCCTGGTTTTAACGCGTTTTCGAAAATCAGATAAGTTTGCCGTACTGGAGGATAAAATCATATAATTTCCTCGAAAATGCTATTTGATTTTGATTAAAACTCTGAAAAGTCAAAAAGTCAATTTATCAATGTTAATTGAATTAGGAATGAAAAGAACCTTCTAGAAGACTAAAAACATTCCTAATTGCATTAGGAATGACAAATCATATTAGGCCCTCCCCTAGATCATTGGGCCGCACATAAAGCTCAAACCGGGCCCAGTTTGGTAAATTGGCCATAACTTCCTCAATATTCATCGGAATTGGGCTTATAATATATCGCTGGAAAGCTCTTGCCAAACCCCATCCAAATACACTATTATTGGACCCATATCATGGACCAACCAAACTGGATTGGTTGTTTTCTTAAAATAAGTTTTCAAAAACAGAGAGAAGAGAAAAGAAATTAAAAAACCATCCGCAACACTAGACTTTCCACACTTTCACTTCATTCGATTATGATTCGACGTGAAAGGTACTCATCACTGGGTTTGGTTTTGAGGAGACACAAATGGGTGTCTACAGTATCACTTAAAAAAACACGGAGGGAGTAGTTTTTTCCACAAACAACAAAAATACGTAGTAAATTAAATACTTCCTCCGTTTTTTATTTATTGCACCACTTGCCTTTTAAGGAAGTTTCACAAATATTGCACCATTTCTATTTTGGGAAACAAAATATCTATGTTCGCACTATAAACACCCAATATACCCTTACTTTTGCCACTTGATTTTTTAGTTTATGCTTACATTTCATGGATAACTTTGTAATTTTACCTCTCTCTCTCTTCCATTTTCCCACTACCAAAAAACAGTGTGACAACCTCTATGGTGCAATAATAAAAGAACGGAGGAAGTATAAGTTTTAAGGGGAAAAGTCCTTATATTCTCTAAAGATCATAACTGCCTGAATATCACAATAATATCTAAGCATATCTTTTCACAATATTATCATATCACATAATTATCTCCAATACCCCCCAAGTTGTTGGAGCATATGGGTCACAAATTCCCAACTTGCGAATGAGGTACTCAAACTTGGATTTCCTTAAAGCCTTAGTGAAGATGTCAGTCAGTTGAACCATCGTAGACTCATACGAAGGTTTTATAGTGTCGTCCATAAATGCGTCTCATACGAAGTGACAATCTGCTTCAATATGTTTAGTTTGTTCATGAAACACAAGATTTTGAGCAATGTACAAAGCAAACTGGCTGTCACAATAAAGATACATCCCATTTTCAAGTCGCACGCCCAAGTCCCTAAGAATCTGTTTCAGCCACTTTAACTCACAAGTCACTGTTGACATCGAACGATATTCTGCTTCTGTTGAGCTCTTAGCCATCGTGGATTGCTTTTTGGTTTTTTTATGACACAGAAGATAGACCAAGTAAAACAAACCAACCAGTCAATGGTCGTCGAGACAATGTACAACTCGCCCAATTTGAATCACACTAACCTTTCAACAACAAAGCACTATCAGACCTCAACAAAATACTTTGTCCCGCATTCTTTTTCAAATATCTCACAACACGCGATGTAGCCTCCCAATGCTCAACTCTCGGATCTGCATAAATTAGGATAAAATATGCATTGAATAGACCAAGTTCGGCCTAGTGACCGACAAATAAATTAAACGTCCTATAAGACTTCTATACCTTTCCACATCATGTAAAAAATCACCATTTGCCAGAGCAAGCATGTGTATTTTCTCCATGGGAAAATCTATGGGTTTTGCATCAAGCAAACTTGCTTATGCAATAATATCCAAGACATACTTTTTCTGACACATGAAAATTCCCTGCTTGTTTCGGGCTACCTCTAGTCCCAAAAAATATTTTAATACTCCCAATTCTTTCATCTTGAAACAGTTCCCTAAATATGCTTTGAAATTCAATATAGCAAACTTATCATTCCTGCAACAATTAAATCATCAACATAAACTAACACATTAAGTTGCATTTTCCCTCTCGTCAGAGTAAGGAGGGAATAATCATAATATGACTGCTTAAAGCCATAATTTTTCAAAGCTGTTGCCAATTTTGCAAACCAACAACGAGGACCATGCTTCAAGCCATACAATGACTTCTTCATCTTGCACACTTTTCTAGAATTATTTTTGTCAAAACCAGGGGGATTTTCATGTATACTCTTCCTCCAAGTCACCATGTAAAAAGGCATTATGAACGTCCATTTGATGAACATCCCACTTAGCTTCTTTACTGCTGTAACTGCAAGAAAAGTTCAAACTGTCACCAACTTCGCCACCAGAGCAAATGTTCATTATAGTCTAGTCATTCAACCTGATGATGGAAAAAGATGACTAGTCTAGCGATCAATCTCTGCAAATTTCCATGCTCATTATATATCTCTTGGTACACCCATTTGCTCCCAAGTGCCCTTTTACCAGGAGGTAAATCTTCGAGCACCCACATGTTCTACTCTTCAAGTGTCCAAATTTCATTGGCCATCACCTTTCTCCATCCTTCATGGTTCATAACTTCTTTTAAAAAAATTTCCACCTGAAATTGTTACAATGTATTTTCTGTATGTCACATAAAATCAGTGAGAATCAACAAAATGTGTTATAGGATAGACAGTACCTGAGAAGTTGGCGCGAGTGAACTCTGAGATATGGATGGTCTTTTCTTCCGTATGGTGTGAGTCACAAAATCACAAAACTTAATTGAAGGGAACTTTGTCTGCTTTCTTTTACCCATGTCATCATTATCATGCCCCATTGTGCCAGTACTCGTACTTCCCTCTCGTGGTTGTTCGGCCTCGGTATGCAATTGTTGTTGTTGTTCGGTCTCGCCCCCTGCACCAGCGCCCAAAGGAAATCCATTAGGTTGATCAGACGCGGGCAGGAGGAGAGCACCCCCTTCATAATGTGCGTGAGCTGGGTTGGGGTGGATTGCTCGCTGCCAGCATTCTCTTCCCTTGTCTCACTCTGAGCATGCACCTCTATCCCCCCATTCATTATCACTAAAATACTCTTCCATCACAGGCACAACCCGGGGATTAGGTGAGCTTTTAATATCGGGTTGGAGATAAGGAAAATCACTCTAAAAAAACTGCACATCCCATGAAATAAACATTTGCATTGTCTCCAAATCATAGACTCTCCATCCTTTCTTCCTGAAGGGATAGTCTAAAAAGATACATTTTCTACTCTTACTAGCAAATTTTTCACCTTTACTCCGTTGATTATGGGCATAGAACAAGCAACTAAAAACCCAAATGTATTCATATGAGGGTAATTTATTAAATAAAACTTTGAAAGGTGTTTTACAGTCAAGCAATCTTGAGAGTGAAGGATAGCTCAAGTGGTTAGAGCTTCCTTCCCGGTTTCAGGAGATCCTAGGATCGATTCTCACCTCCGTCCTTGTGGCTCTCTAAACACCCAAAAAAAAGTCAAGCAATCTTGAGGGTGTTCTATTAATTATATGACAAGCACCTTAAACACATTCCCCCCAAAATTTCATAGGCAAATTTGCTTGGAAGCGCAATGCCCTAGCCACATTCAAATTATGTGGGTGTTTCCTCTCAACCCGCCCATTCTATTTGGGTGTCCCAACATATGCTGTCTCAAAAACTATCTCATTAGAAAAAAAAATAATCTTTCAAGGAATTGAACTCTGTACAGTTGTCACTACGAACTATTTTTAGGACTTGATTAAATTGATGTTTGACTATAGCAACAAAACTAAGAAATATAAACTCAACTTCAGTTATATTACTTATCAAATAGGTCCACACACCACGTGAAAAATCATCTATAATAGTAAAAAAAATAGCGAGCACCACAAGACGAAGGTATAATAGTCAAAATAGTGAACTAGCTCAAAACTACGACTAGCTTTATTTTTGCTAATCTAATCCTATGTTGTTTTGCCCGTGAGCATACATCACAAGGTTTATTTTTTATGCCTCTACTAGAACTACTCACAATGGGAAGAGAACGTAGTACTTTTTTCGAAGGATGTCCCAATCTTTGATGCCATAACTCCAAGGAACAACCCATGTCCATTCACAGTCAATGCCTTAACCTCAGGAACACCACGGAAATAGTAAAGTCCATCCACGCGTTCACCCACTTGATGAGTCTACTTTATATACTACCTCCGATTCAAATTACTCGGAACAAAGGAATATTTTATATCTCACAAATAATACCCTTTTGTTGCGAGTAATAAGAACCGGAGATACTATATTTTTATTCCCCGTCCCACAATCATATTTATGCTTCTTTGAGCTCCGCGGAACTATTTTTTATAACTAATATACGTTTTCTAGTATTTTTGTAGAGTTGGTATTATTTTGTAGGAATTTGCAGAATTATGACAATTGTCGAGCTTATTGAGACACTACAAAGATATTAGAATTTGATCGTATTGTGTTACTTCGGCGCTCCCATTCCCTTCCCACACCCTCGAAACCCCTCATGGGACCGAATTTGGGGGTTGGGAAGGGATCAGAGGAGGGTCAATTTCGACTATTGGGAGGTTGTTTTCGAGGGAAGCTAGGTGGGTGGTTTGGCGGGTGGAAGTGGGCCGACTAGGGTGATTTCGAGGGTTAATTACACTAGTAGAAAAAGATAAATGGGCACCGCCAAATGCTCACCGATTATTGAAAACCGGTGGTAAAAATGTAAGACAAAGACAAAAAAAAAAAAACAAGTTTAATAAAGAGAAATGCCCACCGGTTAACCGGTGGCCTTTTCCCAAATAAATAAAAATCCCTAAATTAGAACACTCACTCTTTCCTTGTTATTCACGAACTATCTCGTTCTCTCTCCTCACTCTCCTGTTTCCTCTCTCCTCTCAAACTCTTTGTCTCCTCTCTCTTCTCGCGCCACCGCAGCCACCACAAGCGCAACCATCCCCTCTCTCCTCTTTCTCCATCCTAGCTTCCCACCACAGCCACCACCAGAGCAACCCTCCTCTCTCTGCATCCTAGCTTTCCACCACCACCACCGCATTCGTCACTAATGAAGATGTCAAAGCAAGTCCTTAAAAAACTTGGAGAACGATCCCTAGATCTCTAATGGTGACGCTGCTCCTCACAAGGTTCATTCCTCTTTTTTTTGTTAATTTTGTATAATTTGGGTTAGGGTTTCGAATTCGTTGAGTTTTTGGGTTTTGATTTTGGATTTTGTGATTTGGTTATTGTTTTTGAGTTTGAATTTGTATGTGATGGTTGATTTCGAGTTTGATTTTGTCCCTGTACTTCGATGATTATTGTAATTTTCGATCTGATTCCCAGAACCCCCTTTTTGATTTTTCTTGTAATTTTGATATTCAAGTGTTTTCACTTAGTTTAGATTATGGGTTTAATTGGGTTTTAGTAGCCTTAGCAGACTTGATAGTAAGTTTCGGAGTTTGAAATCAGATTACACAACTCAGTTTTATTGCGATTGATCTAGGGTTTTGTTAATTTGTTTCAATAATTTCGATTGATCTGGGATTTTGTTAATTTGAGCTTTTGGAACTGTGACATACAAAATGAATTATGGGTATACGGAGTATTTGAATTGTGAGTATTTTTTAGTATTTGATACTTCAATTTATAAAATTTCAGTAGTTTGGTTTGTGGATGTATTGTGAATATTATATTGGTTGTCATTTAATTTGATTTTGTGGGTATATTTTGACTGATTTTTTCATTATGGACTTGATGGTATGGGTATATATTTTGATTCCTTTGAACTTACTATTTTATCAATATTCTGATTTCTTCGTAAGACCATAATGTGTTGAGTCTGAGTGCAAATATTGTCTCTTGCAAGGTTAACATGATACTTGATAAACTAATACTTGACTGACTACTCATGTCAATCACACAGGTGTCAATTATCAATTTGGATATTTGCGAATTTGGCACTACACCTATATTGAGGGGCTGAGATTGGAAATTGAAGGGAAGATAATGAAGAGTCCAAGTATCAATAAGTTCATCTCTACATTACTTCAGTGCATTCGGAACAACATCAAACTGTGTATGCTTCTTGTGTCTTATAAGTTTGTGCTCCCTGGCCCCTGCACTTTGCATTTGTTAGTTTCAATTTGTGCTACATACTATAATTATTTGTGATGGTATAGTAATGTGATGATTTGTTGTGTTGTCTTTCTTATTTAAATTTAAATGCAATATTTTGACAGGGAATGTTTGTATTTTCCTTCTATCTGGAAAGGGTTGTAGTATTTTTTGTTTGGATCTTGGTTTAGAAGGAAGTTAAAGAGAGATTTTGTAATGCTCTTGTGTGCATAAAAACTTTTAAAAGGTGTGTCTTTTCCGATAGGGATCTTGATATGAAATGAACCATAAGATTTTGAGGTTTATTGCCAGAATGCAGAAGCTTGGATTTCAGTTCATCATTTGGTTTTTGTAGTTAGTTCATGCCTGATATAAGTATCTATAATTCAGATTATTTTATCAAGGTATAAGATTATTGGAAGCTCGTATGATTGTGTAGCCTGTGTCATGATATATTTTAGATTTCCCCAGATTAAAGCAACTCCTTGGCACATGGTATATTACTTGTAAATGTGTTTTTTTGTATTTTTTGTTGAGTTAATTTTGGAGGTCATCATATATTCTCCGTGATCTTATATTACTTATATTACTGTACTGCTGACTTCTCGTCCTCCGTGATCTTATATGCCTAGATGATGGGACAAGTTGTGTTTTTGTTTTACTAGCACGAGGGGCGGTGCAGCTGCTGCCTCGCAAGGCTGCATTTTGTTTTTTTTTTTTTGCTGAATTTTGTTTTGTTTTTTTTTTTTTTTGGATTCTTTTGCTGAATTTTGGTTGGTTTGATTTTGATTACAGCCAACAAAACGATGTTTGTGATGCAAAAGCTGGTGCTGATCTTCTTGACATGATTCTTTGCAAGGCAAATTCCTTTTTATTATTTTTAATTTTCATAATTAAATATTTTGTTTTGGGCATTAGAATCTAGGTTGATATTGCGCTCTCTTTAATGGGGAGGATAAAGAAATGTAATTTATTGTATTTATTGTATATGCTTTTGCTCACTTACAAGATGATGAAGTAAATAGGTTAGGAGTGGTAGTGTTTTATGTTGATTGTATCTAGCATTGTTATTCATTCGTTGCTTATGTGTAGTAGTTGCATCAGCTATAATGCGGGAAGCTGTAGTTCTTTGAGTTGAAATAGCATTAATTCTCCCATAATATCTGGTGATATTGAGGTTGTGTTATCTGTAAGACTGGTCTAAAAAGGTGATTTCACATTATAGTCCATTACATATCTACCTGTCAAAATTTGCAAATTTGGCCTACTATTTTGTAATAGTCTCTTGATGTTCACTACTAGTTTGGTTGTTGACAGAAAACTTCTTATGTGAGCATAATGTTATTAATTTCATTAATTTTGAAATTTAATCAACATCTTTAGTAGTGCTCATTATTTAGCATGATAAATATAATTAGATGATTTGAAGATAATAAAATGGATAATTACAATTTAGTAGTGCTCATCTTTCACAGTTGTGAGGACTTTCTATTTCCCTTTTCTTTTCTGACATTTCTATCTTATGCATTCGAGCTAGTAGGGAATCCTGAACCAAAACCTTCACCAACTTCAGAAAGTGGTACATTTATTCTCCATACTTAATCTGGTATAATTACAAGGGGCATAGCCTCGCAAGGCTGTTGGTGCAGCTGTTGCCTCGCAGAGCAGCTGCTGCTGCTGCCTCGCAGGGGTGCAGCTGCCTCGCACTATATGCCGACTTTGCTGCTGGTGTTCTGCTTCTGTGCTGCTCCTTATCTGGTGTTCTGCTTCTGTGCTGCTCCTTATGTGCTGCTGTTATGCTGGTATTCTGCTTCTGTGCTGCTCCTTATGACAAGTCTCGCATATGTTTGTAACCTTGTATTTTATTTTAATTTTTTAGACAAAAATTGTAATATTACAACATTTATTTATGAAAAAATGTAAGTTTATATATATGTTAGTGTTTATTTACCAATTTAAGTGGAAAAAATGCAAAAAAAAAAAAAAAAAAAAATTTATTTTTTTTGCCCATTATTGGCACCGGTTTTGAACAGGAACCGGTGCCAATAGCCCCTTAAAAAAAACCTTGTTTTTGCCACCGGTTTTGAACCGGTGGCTTTTAATACGAGTGTTGCCACCCCCCAAATGCCCACCGGTTCAAAACCGGTGGCATAAGGGGGTTTTGAACCAGTGGCCAAATGCTTTTTTCGCCTAGTGTTAGGAGAGGTAGACCGGCCGTTTACGGGGGTTAGGGGAGATAACCGATTACTTTGTGATGGGCTAGGGGTTAGCCCTTGGTTTTCGCAGTGGCGGAAGGGGAGGGATGGTGGGCTTGGTGGTTGTTAAGTTTTTCGTTTTTCCTTTTTTTAAGGAAAATTTAACAAGAATAATCCAACCTTTCATCGGTTCTCCAAAAATAATTCAACCTTTTAATTAATTTTGAATAATCCCACCTTTACTACTTATTCTCCCTTACCAATCCTATTTTACCTCTAACCTATACAACCGGTATTTTTTTATTTTTTTATTTTTATTTTTTTTAATTATTTTTATTTAATTAACAGAAAATTATACAATTTTTTTTTTTTTTTTTTAAAAACGAAACCCCTTCTTTCTCCTTCCTCCCCTTCCTGTTTCATCCTCCTTTTAAGAGTTCAACTCACCATTACCACTTCACCTCACCATGATCCACATCCACCACCACTAAGCTCCACCCTCACGACCTCAATCCAGGCCACCGTCACCTAAACCCTTACACCACCCCACCACGAATTGAACTATTACCCACTCACCACCCCACTACGAACCACCACCACTACGAACCCCAAGCCATCCATTAACACCGCCACCACCTTATCCTTTGCTCTCTCTTGACGAACCCACCACCGCGAACCCCAAACTCCACCCTCACAATCCGATTTTTTTATTGAAGGTTAAGGGTTTTCTGGTTGATGTGGATAGATTTCAACGGTGGGTGAGTAGAGGTAACTGCCGCCGGAGCTGCTGCTAGAATGGCTGATTACCATCGCCGCCAGCACCACGATGGTTGTGGGGTGGTGTTTTTTCTGTCTAGGTGGAGGAAGTAGGGTGTAGTAGATGGCAAGATGGTGTTAATGGCGTTCATAAAAGTGGCAGTGGTGGCTGGGCTTAATGGTGGCCATGAAAGGGGAGGAGAGAGATTGCCCAGATTGGAGCAGGAAGGGATGAGGGAGAAGAAGAAATAATTTTATTTTTATTTTTTATATAAAGTATTAAAATTAAAAGACTAATTTAAAATAATAAAATTTTAACCAATAAGAGAGTGCCACGTGGCTTGGCAACCGGTCATAAGGGGTATGGCCGTATGGTGACCTGCAGGGGGTGGTATGGGAGAATAAGTGTAAAGGTAGGATTATTTAGGGTTAATTGAATGGTTGGATTATTTTGGGAGAACCGACGAAAGGTTGAATTATTCGTGTTAAATTATCCTTTTTTAATTTTAAACCAATCACATGCTGACACGTGTATGAGTTATGTGTTACAACAAGTCGTTGACTTGGTATTGACTGGTTGGGATCACTAGAGGCAAATTAACCACACAGTTGAGATTATTAGATAATAAAATTTAGTTGTGATTATTAGAAGTAGATTGCCAATAGTTGGATTTATTAAATAGTATTTATCCAAATAAAAATGGGGATCATGCATGTAGGTATTTTGTTCTTCGTATTAAAAAGAGGAGAGATAGTGAGTACGAGATTATGGTTATAGATGATAAAAAAAATATGAATAAAAGTTGTTATAACAATGAGTAAAAAAAAAAAAAAAAAAAAGGATGAAAACAAAAAGTGGGTAAGACTTCAGAAAAATGAGGTAGTCAATTTTTTTTAATAATATATACTATTATTTAATTAACGAAAATTTCACCAAATGCCACTGAGCAATTTAAAAATTCACCAAATGCCATTAGGCTTTTCAGAATTCACCAAATGCCACCCAGTTTTTAAAAAATTCACCCAGTGCCATTAATGACCAACGGCCGTTAACTCCGTTAGTAATTAGGGGTTAATCATGACACGTGTCATGACATAATTGGACCATTTATCTTAATTCATAAAAATTAAAAAAAATAAAAATAAAAAAAATCCCCAAAATTTTCCCAGCCACCCCAACCACCGCCTAACACTAACCCCTCCCCTCATCTCGCCGGAAAACGGCCGGTCACCACCGAAACCACCAACAATCGATCGGGCGACCATGTAGCTCCCCACCTGACCCACCGCCGACCCCCAAAACCACCCACGCTGCTCGTCCCGACCCCAAAAACCACCTACATATCCGCCCCGACCCCAAAAACCACCCGTAAAAAGCCCCTCCTCCCTTTCCCCACCCTCAAAATCGGTCGTTTCGACGGTGGGAGAAGGGAGGAGGGGCTTTATACTAGCGGTTATTAGGGTCGGGGCGGTTGTGTGGGTGGTTTTTGGGGTGGGTGATGCTCGTGTTTGCGGTTTAATGGGGTCGGGGCAGTTTGTGAGGGAGGTATTGGGGGTCGACGGTGGGTCAGGTGGGGAGCTACATGGTCGGCCGGTCGATTGTTGGTGGTTTCGGTGGTGATCGGCCGTTTTCCGGCGAGATGAGGGGAGGGGTTAGGGTTTGGCGGTGGTCGGGAAAATTTTGAGGTTTTTTTTATTATTTTTTATTATTTTTAATTATTTTTTGTATTTTTTTTAACATTTTTGTTTTTTTTTTAAATTTTTATGAATTAAGATAAATGGTCCAATTATGTGATGACACGTGTCATGATTAACCCCTTAATACTAACAGAGTTAACGACCGTTGGTCATTAATGGCACTGGGTGAATTTTTTAAAAACTGGGTGGCATTTGGTGAAGTTTGAAAAGTCCAATAGCATTTGGTGAATTTTTAAATTGCTAAGTGGCATTTGGTGAAATAGTCGTTTAATTAAATATTTAAAAATTAAATATTACATTTACCTTTGAACTTGATCATAATGCTAAAGAGAATAGTAAGTGATGCGCACATCATATATATACACGACTATTTCTAAGATCAGTGTCTACAAAACTCCTAATACGGGCATATGGCAACACACCCTCCAAGAGTCATCCCTGGTTTAATGCAGGGCTGCAGGGGTTACAGTGCTGCATGTGTCCTGAACCTATTCTCCCTCGTATGATAAAGCAACATTTGGTCACAATAGAGAAAATCCTGGTTCCCGCTATTGATGTATTTGGTGGACACTAGACCACATCCCCCACAAATGTCAATTGGTCAAATGCACCATTTTTCCTTATGTTGCTACACTCATTTTATTCACAATATTCCGCTCATTAGCTGATGGAGATCATGCCAATGCCATACTGATATCATTACAATATTGCATCTCAGAGCTCAAGTGTTTTAAGAGATAGTAGCAAATCAAACATCGGACAACTTCAAACGAGGAACTATGTTCATCGATTGGAGTTCCTGCAAAAAAGAGAAGTAACTTGTCAAAAATATTTTACTAGAAACATGTTAAGTCACAATCAAACAACAAAAGGGCTTCCTAATGAATTTTTATCTTACCATTTATAAATAAATAAATAAAATAAAAACATTACTGTTACATTTATGTACTTCGTAATTTTTTTAGGCACTGGGTTGCATGGGGAAGTGGAATTTACCTGAAACAGGAGCTTGCAAGCATAGGGCAATTTCATGGTGGATATATTTTCCCCATTTTTACAAGCACTGCAAATACCAGCTTTCAGTTTATGGTTGTAATATCCCAACAATCCGCATGATCTACAAACCTGCACAGATTAAGGATGAATAGGAGTTAAGCAAAACTGCAGCATGCCAGCATGCAATCTAATGACAGATCATATGAATTATACAGTTACAGAAAAAAAATGTTTTAATTAAACACTGGTAATAGCTGATCCTGGAGAACATCCATCCAATATGAAGAACATAAAAAAAAAAAAAAAATTCAACTGACTCTCACCCCCACCCTCTCCTGAGCAGAACAGGGAATTTTTTAGGCATGTCAAGAAGTAAAACATAAATACTTTTTAACAATAGAAAATTCAGCAGATTTCTACACTACGTACACGGATATTCAATATTCTGTATTCATTCTAACTTAAACCTCTAAAACAAATGACTCTTCTTATTGTGTTTTCTGACTATTATTCTTTTAAATATTTATGTCACTGATCAACTGAAAGCATTTGCTGTTTAGTCCCTCAACACAAATAACATTCCAGCTTTGTAGACTGAGATAACCAGAAGAGAACTTGGTGAATAGCTAACATGAGATAGCCCCAAAAGCAAAGGTGAATCAAATGCTTACTCAACTTCACTGGAGAAGACAGGAAAAACCCATTAAATTGATGCTGAAGGTGAAAAATCAAAACCCACTCATCCTCCCATTTATCCCTGACAAAAGCTCCTCTATTTCATCTTATTCAAGAGCTGATGCATCTCTTACTGGATCAACTGAAGAAAATTGTGTGTGCATCTCTCACATTGCATTAAATATACCATTTCCAGAAACCCTTTTAAACTGAATAAATTCTAAACCAATCTCTCAAATTTACATGGATAAATTTCCAATATTGTCCGGTACATTGAACACCTTTAGTTACGGAACATTAACGAAAACACAAGAAGATAGCAGAGCTTTCTCCTTGCAACAAGCTAGAATGAGGAAACAGATGGTCCCACAATATTATTACTCAGTAAAACAACTAGATAGCATCTCACATTTACTAGGATAAGTGATATCCATGTAGAATGAGAATAGACAGCAACAGGTTCTAATTACAAACATATGTACTTGCCTGAACTTGAAAGGGATCACTTGAGAGCATCAAGCGTTCATAAATCAGATTGCTAGCACCATAAGCTATCAAACAATCACGCTCCATTTCGCCAACCCTTAATCCTGAACAGACAATTTGGTGTCAACGAAAACAGAACTTTTAGCAGTTTATAAAGAGCACAGTTATATTAGTAATTTTAGTACCTCCATTTCTAGCTTTCCCCTCAGTTGGTTGCCTAGTTAAGATAGCACGAGGACCAAAGCCTCGCGCATGCATTTTATCCAACACCTGTTAGCACCAAAAAATGGAGCAATTAGTAGCAAAACTTCGGTACCATAACACGCCACAAGAAACTAGAATTGTTCATGAAAGCAAGAGCAGGGATATAGTACTCAGTATTAAAAACCAAAATCTTTGATAGTAGAAAAGATCCCGAATAGATTACAGAAAGATGTGCATCCAATTCATGAACACAAAACGAAAAGATTATTTTTTTCCCCCTATTTTTATTCCTGCGGTGGGGATGGGGGTGGGTGGGGGGGGGGGGGGGGGGTTGGAGAGGAGAACTGAAGATGATAGAGGAAACTACAATAAGAAGGATCAGAATTCCATCAAACTAGAGAAAAGAAAAGGCTAAATCAAAGAAATCAGTGTATTAATAGTACTCAAAGTCAAAACAGGTAATAAAAATAAGGAGGGAATACTACTAGCTAATAAGGATGCCAAAAAAGACAACTAATCATAATCAATCCTATTCCCCTCTAACCAAAGCACCCATAATAGCATAAAAGTCAAATGCCCAAAAACTTTACAACTCTTAAAATCTAAGGTACTACACCCAAATACTTCCTCCGTTTCTTTCTAGATGCACCATTTATTTAAAACGGAAATATCATAAAAAATTGCACCCTTTTCTTATCATGGTTTTTTTACAGGACCTATATGCCCCTACTTTTCACATGGTGACCAATTCCCAGTTGCCTTAATTCATTTAATCTTCTTTGCTTAAAATACACTTCACAGACCCCTACTTTTTCTCCTAATTTATTGTGCCAATAAGAAATGGTGCAACCAAATAGAAATAGAGGTAGTATTTCTAAACCCTAGAATCCTGGAACCACGGAAAATCTACTTTATCATTACAAGAAGAGGTCCCCTTTCTCTCCAGTAGAAAGCCACAGATTCCATGCATGAGGATGCAACATCTTTCATATAGGAAAGTTCAAAAATGTATTGAGTTTCACCAGACCAGCAACCTGCTTAAGAACCCAGTCTCCTAAAAAGCTGGTGATCGGGAAAGGTCCTAAGTTAGGAGTTCTATCTAGGAGGCTATAAATTGACAAGTAAAGAAACTCCATGAATAAGTCAACTTGTCTTGCGAGCCAAACAAAGATGATCAAGGTATAGAAGTGGGGAGAGAATAGTAGAAGGTTATTTATCTTCCTACTAAGCTGTGCAGAGCATTTATATTAGTCGCTATAGAAGCATGCGAATCAACTTAACAAACAAATCTGGGGACGGGGGTGGAGATGGGGGGGGGGTAGAAGAAAAAATTACTGCAACATTTTCATTGTATGAAGTAGATTTCATGCACAGTAAATAGTTGTCAAAAGATTCAAATAATCTCACCATGTGTTTTAATTTTTGATAGTAAATTGGCCCCATGAATATATATGCTTGCAGTGGTTCTCCAGTTATGCCTGAAGCAAAAGTAAGAAAATTAAACTTACATTCATACTATAATAATTTGCAGACAAGGGGGGAAATAGAGGGTAACTTTTCAATATCATATTTTTTAGCTGAATAACAGCAGTAAACAATGAAATGAAAGCTCTTTAAAGCTGTGGACATTGAATGTATATTGGTAATAAAATTGATAAGCAAGTCACAGACAATTTTGAAGTTAACAATTTGGTAATGAAAATTTTCTCAACACTTGGGAAAGATAATATCAGCCACAAAAAATTGTAAAAATATATTATATAGTACATGAAATATGGCTTCATATTTCATATTCGAAATAAATAATATCCAAGATATTGTAGAATGTTGACACTTGACAGAAAAACTAATGGATATAAGAAAGAAAAAATGCAAGAGAGAGGCCAGAAATACATATCTCATGATGTAAAAAGGTTTAGATGGGAAATAATAACCTGAATAGAGGAAATCTTTGCCGCTGTAGCTGAATCCATGCTTCACTAAAGTCTCACTGGGAAAATGCACAAACTAAATTCAGAAGACATCTTGGGAAAACCAAAACTCTATCATACAAGTGATACAAAACCTTATATCTTCAACTTTATCGGCATGGCCACTTGGTTCACCAAAGGCACTTCCATAGTGATATCTGCCGCATGAAACTCCAGCTTTACCTCCCAGAAGCTCAATCATCTTCCCTACAGTCATTCGACTGAAAAAAACAAAGCCACACAAGCACATTATATATAAACAGATTACAATCAAGCATAAGATGCCCGTCTATATGATCAGTTTACAATACACACATATTAAGCAAGATATGTTACCCTACCAAAGATATAAATCATGTA
This sequence comes from Chenopodium quinoa, assembly GCF_001683475.1. Lineage (NCBI taxonomy): Eukaryota > Viridiplantae > Streptophyta > Magnoliopsida > Caryophyllales > Amaranthaceae > Chenopodium > Chenopodium quinoa. Next base: position 1,230,019 of record NW_018744560.1, on the reverse strand, counting down.
AACATGTCCAATATCAGTTCATATTCTAGTCATGTCCAACAAGGCAACAACACATGATGTATACTATATAGATTGTTGAACAATAATGATTACCATAACATCGAATAATTTTCTCCATGCTCTCCCACAAAAACTTCTAAAGCATTATTTGCCAAGTGCACCAACATATATATTTAGGCATCCCTTTCTCACTAGTTTTTTCTTCACACACACACACACACAACTCATGCAATTAAGTTACTTTGAAGACATACTGAAAGTGATTTTTTCCGCCTTTTGAAAATAGAGAATTTTGCCAAAGAGGGAAAAGCCACAGAACTAATACGAGGACATAAAGCCAAATAAAAATTATAGGAGTAATATTATGTCAATAACAATCAATCAGATAAAGTATATAAAGCCTTGAACAGATTCCAGTTAACTCCAGCAACTGAAATATCAACCACCAAATGCTTGCTACCTTAATTGTATTGAACAGATTCCAGTTAAACTCCAGCAACTGAAAAACGGTTTTCTATCCAGCCAATTAGGACCACCCAATCCCCCCAAAACAAGCATTCATCCTCTTCTTCACCTTCAAACTCCGACATTTACTTCAATTCAATCCTCACTCACACAATCCAGCAAAACCCTTTTATCCTAATTCATAGTAATTACAAATCATATTTCAGTGAATCCTACAATTCCATGTTTGAATTCAGGGCTTTGTTTACATTGAGCTATAAGACACAAACCTTCTCTTTTTTGGGTGAAAAGGAGAAGGGGGGGGGGGGGGGGGGGGGGGTTGGGTTGATACTTGTAGTTCTAAATTTTTTTGAGATTGTTGGGTGAAATTTAATTTTCTTTTATTCTCATCTGTTCAAAAATATTTCAAGATTTTGTTTCAAAACTGAGTTGTGAAATGGCAAGTTGCAAAGTTTATTGGATGAGATTAGGATGACCCCAGTAGCAGCAGCAGAGAGAGAGAGAGAGGGACAGACTGAGTAGTGATTTTTATTGGGGATGAGTATATTATTGCTATTTATGGGTCAATTTGTAATTGGCTGCCATCTTGCCCTCAACTTTTTATCCTTCAAAGTAGTTTATTGGTGTAAATGACAGGGAAAATGTAACCTCTCCTCCGCACTCCCAGCACAACCAAATAATTATTAAAATAAAAGATCCTTCACTGCACCAACAAAGGCAACAATACCAAAACCTTAATCCCAAAAGGATAAGGTCAACTACATGAATGAGGAAATTATCTCTTGCGCCATCAAAAACCTATTCTTGCATTCACTTCAATCTAATACAATTGTGCTATGTGCTTATACAAACCCATTTCCTACATATCGTTTTAACTTCCTCCATAATCAAAACTTTGCACTTCAGATCCTACATTACATGTCCTTCTGTTTATATGTAATCAAAAACCATACACAGCTATAACAAGAGAAATCTAAATAAACACTATTAACTCAAGATTTCCTATAAGAAAAATAGATAAGAAAAAAGGAAGATGTTCTAAGGACTACGGAACTCTAGCAATTTCTTCAAGATTAGCAGTAGAAAACAAAAGCTTTTAACTCATTCATCTCCTAAATGAAAGAGCTCTCTTTAAAATGTAATTACAACAAGAAATCAAACTATCGTCATTCCACAAGTAAGGTATAGTGTACATAACATATAAGATAGAAAAAAGGATTGACCGAGCTTTCTCTACAAACCAACCTTCTCTATTTTAAATCTGGTAGTCTGCCAAGGGAATTGATAACAGATACATTGTGGAGGGCATTAAAGTCCAACACTAATCGTATGTGCGTATTGGAGGCACAAATGAGGTCAAAGACCAAAAAAAAAAAAAAAAAAAAATCATGGACCCCTTAGGTATCTAAGGTTCTCTAATAAGAGTGGCTAGACAATATCTATCAAGACCTACAACACAATGCGTAGGTATTAAAGTAAGACAACAATGTGTAGGGGGCGTTGATTTTCATCCAGTGATCATCAATTTCTAAAGAAGTTCGCTTTGGTTTAACAATTACCCCACTGAATACAAAAACATAATAAGTAACATAGTAATTGCATCCAAAGCCTAACATGAAAAGGAGGTTAAATTTAAGGTATCGGTTGGTTGATATAGGAAATTAATTCCCATAGGCAATTGAATTTCATTGGAATTAAATTTCCTCTTTCAATTTCCTAGGAATTGCATAAAGTTGTTTGGTTGTAGAGAAGGAATTTGCAAATCACGGGAGTGTTAAATTCCCGGGGAGGGCTTGGTAATTTAATTCCTACATATTTCACTTTTTATAGTCAACCAAACAAACCCCCCGTTTTTAAATTCCCATGATTTTTCAATTCCCCACATTTTTTATTCAACTAAACAAGGCCTAAGAGTCGAACATCACTAATGCTTACTAAGGTTGGATTTTAGCCATCACTGATCATACACCCTCCCCTAACACCCTACAAACCCCCCTCCCCCAAAAAAAAACAAAAAAAATAAAAGATCTCCCTTTTCAAATTCTGTAGTATATATACCAAACTCACGTAAACCAACATCAGCTTGCCCCAAACATTGTAACAAGATGGAATTAATATCCCTTAAAGAAAATCTTTATGGTTGCATTAGAACAATTAGGATATTCCCTAGAAGAAACACGGGGTTTTGCATTCACATAAATTTATTACCATTAAGTGTTGACTTCCCATTCTTTTATACAGATGCAATGACAACAATCAAATAGTTCCATTCTACCTTTGACATAAGCATATATTAAATTTAATTTATAATCACTGATTTCTAGCTTTAGCAACATGACACTTTTCCTTATTTTTTATTTTTATTTGGAACATTGTTATCACTAGTGAACAATAATCACAAGTAGGAAAATGAAGTAGGAAATAAAATTGCTAAGAGGTAAAGAACAAAAGGAAGTGGACTTAAGTCCAAATTATTAACACAGAAGGTTTAGTAAAAAAATTATACAAGCCTTATTACAGCTATGTATTAAAAGTTTTGTTATTATTTTCAGTACTTCTCAAAGGGATAGAATATCATTTGTAATCCACACGTGTGGCTATCTAAGAGGGCTGCTCTTGCAAGGGATAATTTCAGAAGAGAGTTTCTCGCTTAGCCTCAATGCCCCGGGGGGAGGGGGGGGGGGGACTATTAATCCTTATGAAGCTATGTGATTGGTTCTTAGTCCTTTTCAAAACCACATTCACTTTCATTGAAAAAAATAATTTAAACATCTAAAAGAAAATTATAGACTCCTACATATTTATCTTGGCCAAACACTGTAAGATGAAGTGAAGTAACATCATAGAGATAATGAAGAAGCATACACTGTAAAGAGAATATAGATTTCCACTAAAGAACTTTTTGGGAAAAAAAATAATGTATGTTTCATGCCAATTACACCAAATAAAAGCAAGAAATTATTTGCAATTTGAAATAGAATCTCAAGGAATAGGCATGCAAGTTGGTAGCCAAGATGATCTTCTCCTCTTATGCCTCCCAAAGAAGTCAACTGCAAATGTTTATCAGAGTCTGCGAGCAAACCTAGCCAGTCCCAAACTCCCAACCCAATAGTTTCCTATATAGTAAACATGAAAAAGCTATTCCTCCATGTAAGAGCATATGCCCCTGGATTCCCCAATAACAATGCGCAAAACACACAATTGGTAATAAATATGATTCCCCTCTGACAGTTAAACTTTCTAAGAATACATTTCAGTAAAAAAGATTAAACTTGTAAGTTTGGTGTTATAAGCATCAACTTCTTCTGTTATCTATTGTTTTGCAAAGTAGAATAAAATTACTGTGACATCAACTAAAATAAATCAACATTTAGAAGAAAAGCTTAGATGACTAAAGTCTAGGGAAGTGGTTCTCATTCATAACATCAAATCTTGTCTACATCAAATCTTAGTGGTGGTGGTGTTCAGCACAAGAATACCTTGGAAACCCATGGGGATTCATAATCAGATCTGGACAAATGCCACGCTCAGAGAAAACAAAATCCTCTTGCTGAACAATGGTACCACATACACCTTTCTGCCCATGTCTGCTGCTAAACTTGTCACCAACCTGCAAGACAGAATGAGTGTGTGTTTTAATATGACAAATGGATGTTGTATTGAAAGATGAATATAATTGCAGTTACCTCTGGACGACGAGTTTGGCGAATTATGAAATTTATACACATGTTGCTATTCTTGTCTGCGAAGAGTGCCACTCTATCTATCACTGAATTATCTCCAGCAAGACCACTAAGTTTGAAAGGTGTTGGTCTATACTCACTGGAGAAGCCATACCAAGTTACATCAAAATGTTACTATATGCAGAGACTACTGTCAGCTTTAAAAGTTTTAGGTGTCCCATAATAACGTTCCACATAGTTAATACAGTAAAACATTTCACATAAGAAGATTTAGGAATGGACAAGAGGAAGAGGTAAAAAGAACAAGTGATTCATTAAAACCATGTGCTCCTTAACCATTCTTTATCTTTACTTTCCTAAAGAGCCTTCCTTGAGATGGTTCTCCAAAGTAGCACAATATTTTGGGACAGGGCATAAATAAGCAACCGGAATAAAATGAAAAATCAAACAACCTATCTGGTATCACTCCTGAGGTGATTGGCCCCTTTGTAATCTTTGGTGTGGACTTGTTAACTAAGAAGTCATCTTGTCGAATGATTTGTCCTGGAGCAGCAATACCATCATCATCCAATGCCTAAACAAGTAACAAAAGTTGCTTAGTGAAAAATGCTATAAAAGTGTTAATTGTTATTTGGAAAAAAGATTATTTAATCTATATGAATAGAAAGCAGAAAATACATAGGAGAATTAGTCCTCATAGCAGCAGAAACAGATTACAAATTTGTAGTCCACAAAGATGCTAAACAAGTTAGTTTATCCTAGAAAGTATATCACAAGTTGGAATGATTCCAGAGACTATTTGTGCATTCCGTTCTAACTATTAACTACAGGCAAAACAGCATCATCATAAAACATCTGCTTTGCCTTTAAAAGACCAAAACACAAATTTACAACAATAAAAAAGTACCACGGATCCAGGACTACCTGTACACAGCAAACAGCTGCCTCAAAATATTACTCATCACCTCACAATGAAGGAAGGCAGGCAAGCACGACTCACTATTGGCACCACACAACATGCACATGTCCAGCAAAAGAGCATATCAATAATGTTTATTCTACCCAAATCCAAAAGCTCTTACCTTAAGAGGAACCTGCCCCTTCTAATAAATTTGTCAACTGGGAAGAGAGGATAACTAGGGATGTAAGCAAACCAAAGACTTGGAAGTTGAGCAGCCCAATAAATCCCTCAATCACCTTCTAGAATCCTCAACCACTGAGAAAACAAAGGTGTTCATTTATTTCCCCATCACATTGATGGCTCCACAAATGAAGATCCCAACCATTACAAGAGTGGAATAAGGAAACAGGAGTGTAAAGTAAAGTGGATAAGTTATATAATTGAGGGAAATAGACACAAAATGGTTACTCCAATTTCTAACTTCCTCCCAAAATGTATATGTGTTAGCCATCATCTGTCTAATGTGTTGGCTATGAATGCACAATGTATCATGTGTTAGGTCATGCCAACCCAAATGCCCAAGAGTAGGCTAAATTGGTTTGATGAGTAAAGATTTAACATATAAATAAATAAAAACAACAATATTTCCCACATTACCACCAACACGGCAACACAAGAAGGATATTCCTAGCCTTCCAAATGATGACTACAAAACGAAAGAGACAACTTCCACTCTCCCATGTCAGTTTTGAAACTTATGATTAAACCAATTTCTACCAATATATAGCTCTCCATTTAATACAACAGCACAAAACTTTCATAGGACCCTAAAGAAGTATACCCTAAATTCCTTCTTACAATGACTCTTGCAGTATTCCAATATTTTACATGTAAGGGTGAAGATAACTCATAGAACTTTCACTCTCCCATGTCAGTTGTGAAACTTATAACTAGCAAGTCTGGGTAGGGTCCAGTGTCCAATCAGGGTCCTTTACCCTTTTTTCCGCTAATTTTTAATCGTATTTTTTAGTGTACGATTGTATATATCACGCAAAAAATTTAAAAACTAATACATGAGAGCATTAACAATTAATTTGACAAATCGTAAAACAAGCGGTGAAGTAATGAAGTCGAGGACTTGAGGTTTCTCTGTTTGGAAATTGGAACTCAATGCGAAATTGGAATATGCGGCAAGCCGGCTATAAGCTCCTTACGTACTTAGGGTTTTACAAGTATTATTTGATTTTGATTTTTTTTTTTTTTTAAATTAAGTAAACTGGGCGGGTCTAAGTACGGGTCTGGGTTTGACGGGTACACGAGTAGGGTCTCGGTCCAAATACAATGTACCCGGACCCTAAACCCTACTCGGTACCACCTATACTTATACCCATACCCTACCCGTACCCATAGGGTCTATAAAAATTGGACCCATACTCGTATTTTAGGGTAGGGTCCGATAAGGACTACAAGTGTCCTAACCCATTGCCATCCCTAGATGTCGATGAACATGGTGTTGGAAATTGACCCACCACAAATCTTTCTTTCACACAAACGAACACGCCGACATATGACCAAGTAGTCGCAATTTGCCACCATAGATATTAAACAATTTTTTTGGGTTCTACAGGTGGTCGGTTTTCGGGTGAGTAAAAGTGATTTTTAAGAACGGACGGGGCTCAATTGGGTTAGGGACGTCGAAAAATAGCCAAAATGTCCTTAGAACGTCCCCATCTCTCATCCTTGCCATACCCAAAAACCCTTCCCGTACCACTTTTCAAGGAAATGCCATACATCCCCTGTACAGGATATGGCACATCAATGGTGTACCCGTGCTTCATTGTGTAAATCTACTAGTTGCCTAGCCACATGTATGTGGGATGCCCCAAACATTCCCAAGTCATCTATATTTATAGCTACCAAAAATATTTCTGTATGATGCACACCATAGTCATGGAAAAATATTATTACCATACCCCGGAAAAAGCATAAATTGGATTCACATATAAGAGTAATGTCTATACATTCCAAGTTCCAACACAATAAAGATCAAGGCTACGCAGATTTGATTATAGTTGCTCACAAAATCTCAACACCTCCTGAGAATATTTAAAGGGTAAAAGTAGCATATCTTTTGTGTTTCAACAACTTTCCATATTAGAAATGTTTTGTCACCCTACTACAACAATGGTACATAGGTTGTAATTTTATCAAAATTAATAAGTGACAAATGATAACTTGACACAGAATATTAATTAATTCATTGCCTTGAAAAAATTTCAATCCCTAACACCCCCCCCCCCTTCCCCACACAACTTATAATCAACAACACACAAGCATGCACACGACCCAAAAGAAAAAAGAAGAGCAAAAAACGCAGAGACATTTCACAAAGTGGCATGTCACACTGAACAAAAGATATTCAGATTGTCAAAGAATTGATGTATTACCTGCATTCTTTCTGCAGCATATCCTTCTCTTGTAGGGGGTAGTATTCTTTCAGATGCGTTATTCTCGTACCTCTGCATAATTGCACTCTTCCTATCAAACGGCAAACACAAGACAAGATGACAAAAAGAAATCAGTCATTGTACAAAATTGAAGAATATAAATTAGTCACTTGCTTAAATTTAAATAATACTTCTTCATCACTATACAACGCCCAAAACCACGATCTAATGATGATTTATTCATAACTATAGCATCCTCTATATCGTATCCAGTATAGCTCATTACAGCAACAGTTGCATTCTGTCCAGCACCAAGCTTATCATACTTCACCTGTAAATAAGTACAAAGCCACATGCTCAGAAAAAGTCTTTGGCTTTAACAGGCTGTTTCTATTTAGCTTTTCCAGTCAATAACCACCATTTGGTGAAATAGACTCAAACTCATATTCAAAGGAAAAAGGCAAAGTTAAAAAGGGGATCCATGCTCATTCATAACACTCGCAATAAAAAATTCTCCTCTGAGAAAAAATAATATAGATCGGCAAGTAGCCAAGTACAACAAGTTAGTGAACATACCAATTCGATTGTTTTTGTCGTCAACAATGGTCTTTGAGGATATACTAAAAGATATAGTAATGTGTCCATCCTGAAGAGCTACATCATTGACAAGCAATAACATAATGTGCAATTAGCTCATCATAAATCAATATAAGCAAGAGGCAGTAATTAAGTCAAGATTATAACGAAATGAATACAGGGAAATATGTGTCCTTGATGTACTCCAGCTTGTAAAAGAGTACAACAAAAATCTAGACAGCCAAAAGTATCTAAAGAGAAAGGATGTTCATAGAGCATGATCACAATAATATGTAAACAAAAAAAAAACATGGCTACAAAGAAGATCATGCATAAAAAGGTTGAAACTAAGGCATCCAAAAGCGCCTTGAATCCCTTGAGACTAATTTTCAATATAACTTCTGAAAAAAAAATCTTTAAATAAAATTCAGATGGAGATAAAAAAAAAATTAATAAAAAATTAATAAATAATATATGATCAATCATGTCAGAACAGGATGGTGCAAAGAGCCAGAAACCAGTATCGACCAGTATCTTACCACTTCAACCCGCTTTGGCAGTTACAAGAGCATTTAATGCAGTTAAACCAAAACATCTGATAAATCACAAAATCTGTCTATTACAGACATTAGAGAGTAGTATTACTTAACAAAGAGTGCTGCAACAGCACATAATTTAATTGATTCAGAACTCAGCCAATAAGCGACAAGAAAGCAACCAGGTATCCAAAGATGAGTAGCATTACTCTCTCTCAAAGACTAAGTGCACTCCCTAACACCAACTACTAGTAATTCAGTTTGGTCAATATCACCCTTTATATGAGAGTTTTTATTAAAAATCCCATCGCACATGAATTCATTCAATACCATATTTTACAAAAATGTAAAGTGATTATTGCTCTGATACTTAAATTGGCAACTCGATGAACCTTGTTTAAACCAAGCAAAAAGTTATGGACATCTTGTTAAGGTCGTGGGAGATATAATTATTGAAACAAACATATGTTAAAGCTTCAGCCTATCGTACTCTATCTTGGTCAGTCCTGACAACAAATTTCTGTATCTTAACTTCCACAAATAGAGTTACAGATCACTAACAAAGCCAAAAAACAAAAGAATTAATGACCATGGAAAAGTATAAGAATAAATCTGCACCGCAAAAAAAAAAAAAAAAAAAAAAAAAAAATAGAATTGACAATAGAAAGAGCATGATGAGATGGATACTTGCCTGATTATAAGCAATATTTCCCATGGCTTGCTTTCCCATAGCACACTAGAGAGCAAAAAGAAATTCCACAGTTAAGTAGAAGGATAGAAAAGGAAGTAAAGAAGTACTTCTCAAGTTCTTATTCATTTCCAGTTAATAATGGCTGATACATGCCTGATACGTATTTCTAGGCGACTGATTGTGATGGGGATAAGGGATCAACCCAGAAATAACACCCAAGATTGTGAACGGCTCAATTTCGATATGAGTTGTCTCCAGTTGGGCTTGGTCTTCATACAATGCGATCTAACAAGAACACATATATATAATTTTTACATTGCATGGAAAAGCCAAAGATACGTATTGCAATTAAGTAATTAAGAAGCTAACCAAGGCATTGTTTTCCTCATTAACATCTAGATACTCGATCAAACCCTCACGCAAAAAGTCATCAAAAGTGCGCACTCCATCCTACAAAAGCATGATGGTTCGTTTAGCATAATTCTATTTTTTCGTTACCATGTTAATGCTGCACCTAATTCACCTGTAGCTCTTTCATATGATGATATTTGATCCTTGATACACCTTTATCAGCAATTACAAGTGGACGACAAACACGACCTCCATCAGATGCAATATACACACAACTCTGCAAAATAACAAGTATATTAGATTCACATATCATAAGGCACCGGGTAAAAGCAAATAATGTCACACCAGAATGAACAAGCTACATAAATTGTAAAATTATCAAGAATAGTCTGTCCACAAAATAACCGTGACACTAAAGATCCACTATTGCCTACGATATTTTCAAGCAATAGAGTAAAACATCTATTTTTTGGTTCAATTCACAAAGAATAGAGCCAATTGCCGATGAAACGCTGATATCATCAAGACATTAGACATCTAGAAGCAGAAGGCACGGCATTTAAATTACAAGTGGCATATTTAGCTCTCTCTCTCTCAAGAAAATCAAGACTTTAATATCAGCAACATTAGGTAGGCTCTCAACGTTACCATCTCCTGTCTTATATCTCTCATAATGCCATTTGAATTTCGTCTTTATTTCATTCATTTGGGCCCTTTTCACTTCACCTTACAAGAATAATATTCATCATAAATAAGCTTTAATCGGCAAAGATCAATTCCAATAGGTAAAATTTAGCTAAGATCTGTAAGAATCGTTGGTTTTATAAATATTATAGTGAATCTGTAAAATTTAGAAAAATAAAAATCAGTTTCAACAAATAAAAAAAGCATAAATATCAATTTCAACATGTACAAATAAATAAAACAAAGTTGAAATCACTAAAAGAAATCTGATTTAATCAGTACATATTAGTTTATGTGGTAAATAGTTTCTGTTAAAAAGAAAGCAGTTGAAGAAAATAGAGCCCTAGTCTAGACGCCGACGTCCCAACCAAGTGTCACCACATAGGTTAAATTTGGCTAAAACATAATCCATGGCATTTTCATAAGTCTGTCATCATATCTTTAGTGGGAAATATATAAGGGTACATGATCAAGTCTTCAATACCGACAACTGTGGTGAGGCACATCATCACTGAGGCATAAAAGCATGTTACTGAAGCACAACAGTCAATAGAGATAAAGGCAGCTCTCACTAAAACAAAGAGGGATGAACCAAAATAAAGAGGCTTGACAAGTGACAGGCTGTTAAAGTTTATGCCATACAATAACCGACAATAAAAGGCTTGACAAGTAAGAAATAAGCAAAAAAGACTTGCAATACACCCACACCCTCCACCACTCACCTTGGTGTACAGCAGGAGACCAAGGAGGGGACAAGAACAGCAGGCGTATCAGGACAGTCACACCACTCACAAACACAAGCAACGGCTCCCTAGTGGCAAAGCAGGGCTGTTGGATAATTAGCTTTTACTATGGTAACTCAGCTAGGTGACAAGTAGTAGCAATTTAGCAATTAAGGCTTTTTTCATTTATGTAGTACTTGAAGTAGTATAAGTAGAGGAAGTCTAAAGTAGATTAGGTATCCAGAAAATTGTAAGCAAACACTTGGAGAGTAATGGCCTAAAGCCGTTGACGCTATTTCGCAAGCTTTAAGCTTTATCAATCAAACAATCTTTTGGCCATTTTTTATTGTTCGTATCCCGTAGTCAGTTACAAGACTTCCCAAACATAGGGTTGACTAGTTGAATAAAAAGTACTTCCCAACAAAAGGCTAGACAAATTAAAAATGCAAAGAGAAAAGTCATTCAATCAATTTCTTCTGAAGCACTAATAACCCACATGCTTTCATACAAACTGACAAATATTATGTCAATCAGTGACTGACAAACTACTACACAAGCAATTTTACTAAAAGCTTTAAAAAAAACTTAATTAGATAAGCAATAATACAGATCACACAATTACATAATAATCCAAGCCATATAACCTTATAATAAAGCAACAGAATAATCATAAGATACAAGTTCAAACAAGGCTAGTTAAAGAATTATTATCAGTGGCTTAGAGCAGAAATACCTGCTTCTCGTTAACAAAAACGCTGACAAACTCGCCAATCTTTCCAGATCTCCTCAATCTTCTCAGGGCAGAGGCAAAATGCTGATTTTAAAAGAGAAAGAGAGATTAAAAAATCTCAATCCTAGCAACACATTTATAGCAGCTAAAATACTACAGAAATTCTCTTCAAACATAGCTCCACAGATAGTACTCAGCCTTAACACATGCCATATACTGACCATTATTTTAACTAAAATATAAAAATGGATGTCATGATTCATGTCTTTGAGTTTTTCTTGACGTATAACTAAAAACATATACATAACAAACATAATAGATAATCAAAGATACCAATGGTCAGAATCATGCATTGGAAACTTTGTCCTGTCAAAGTCTAACAACTATAAAGTTCAGGAGTAATAGATAAGGCAACAATTTATCCACAAAACTCTATGTAGAGCCTGGTGTGACAACTATATTGAGACAGAGGGAGTAGTAACCATATATACCTGTGGCCTTCTATGCTTGCCAAGAATAAGCCCATTGAAAATCACAAGAAATGAATTTGGCGAGTGCAGTTCTTCTCCAGAGAGTAGTTCCAGGTCCTCAACACCCAAACAGTAACACTATACACAAGTTTCAGATATAGAAAGAAAAGATAAATAACAGGGAAAAATAGACATTTTTTTCAGATATTGAAAGAAAATGATAAAGTGCAGGAAATATAGGCAAAAATGTAACCAATAAAATAAGAATTCGGGCATAAGTTTGATACAATGGTACAAGAATTAAGAACAGTGTCAAATTTATTCTAGGAAAAGAACCACGATAGAAGTAAAGGGGGATCCTGTTACTAAAAATAAGGGTGGGGAGCCTAAACTAGATATAACGGTCCATATATAGTAGTTAATGTTAATCATAGTTTTGAATCGTGGATGTGATCACAGTCAAGGTAATTGTCGCGAAATCACATTAGTTGGCTATGCCGCTATGCGGGTGCTTTGTGGCAAATATTCTACTTTGTACAATGCAGTCGTGATGAAACTGCCAAACTCAAACATTATAAGTTTGTTCTTGGATGAAACACAAACTAACCTTTAAGACATTGCTGATGTGACTTTTGCAAGTGCTCTTTTGCACCTTCTTTTCACAAATTTAATCACCTTTAAACTTCATATTTCACATATTTCTTTCATAAATCTTGATTCTTGTAGAGTTAACGAGCTTAAGCAACTTGGTAAGTCATAGGCTCATAATTTAGTTTTAAAAGGCAATGTGACTTTTGTACTATTCATCACTTTGTTTGACCAAATATTATGATTTAACATTAAGACAAAAATAGTCATGTGGGGTCTAATTAGATTCGTTTTGTAATATGCTTTCATTATATTAACTTTTTTTTTTAATTCTTATAAAATTATAGATATTTAACACATAAAATGTGCTTTGATATGTGTAATTTCATCCTTGTTGTAATATTACTACAACAGAGCAAGGTAATAAAAATTATAAAAGGTCCTTTACAAAAAAAGTAAATATATAGGGGAAGGCTCTTGTGAGAATTTTTCTTATGTGAGAATTTTCATATGTGAGAACACTCTTTATGTTCTAAATTTTTACTCGTATGTTCTAAATTTTAAATCTGATGTTCTAAACTTTTCCTTAGGTGTTCTAAATTAAATCAAATGTTCTAATTTAGTACTCACATGTTCTAAACCATAAATTAGTTAAGTTTGATGTCATAAATTTTAAATAACTTGTTCCAAAATTTTAACTTATATGTTCTAAATTTTAAAACGTGTGTTCTAATATTTTTAATTATATGTTCCAGATTTTAAAACGTATGTTCTATTTTTTTTTACACGTATGTTCTAAATTCTTTACTCACACTTTCTATATTCTATATCAGTTTGTTCTAAATTTTTCTTCACATGTTCATAATCTTAAGTCAGATGTTCTAAATTTTACTCATATGTTTAAAATTTCATAAAGCAAATTTTTTAAATTTTTAATCACTTGTTCTAATTCTAAAATCAGATGTTCTAAACATATTACTCACACAAATGTTCTAATTTATTACTCATATGTTAGAATTTTAATTTGAGTCACATGTTCTAAATTTTAACTCGCATGTTCTAAATTTTTACTCACATGTTCTAAAATTTTACTCACATGTTCTAAATTTTAAATCACTTCTCATATAAGTATGAATTCTCACATATGGACCTATTCTCACCGGATCCCTCCCTATATATATATATATATATATATATATATATATATATATATATATATATATATATATATATATATATATATATATATATATAGGAAAGGTAGTTTAAAACCCATTGTCGCCAAAGTGAGGCCACCTAATTGTCTAGATGAGACATTTTAAAAACTTAGAAAAAGATTACATTTTCCCTTTCCAAACTCTCCTATACCCTTTCTTTAATGGTATGTTCTCTCCTTTTAAGTTGAATATGCCTAATACTTACATGTCCCTCGCTCTTATATACTTTGCTATTAGTTTTTACCAGCACTAACTTATTCACAAGTACAGGATTGGAATTAGCTGCCAAAGTCGTCTTTTTAGGCCAAAAATAACAAAGTTTTTTGTATAATTTACCTTTTACGACAATTCGCGGTTTGCAGGGGATATAGACCAATTAGATAAAATTAAAAATGGCATCTACATTATTTGGGCAGAGCAAAAAAGAACAGAGAGAGTAGTATAATACTGAAAGATTATAATAAGTTATACGCTAGGAGTTAGGGTCATGAACAAAAAATGACTGCTTATGAATGACCCATTTTGTAAATAACCTGACTTGAACCTAACCTATCTGACGTATTTAACTCAACTTCAGAACAGTATGGTATAGACTACTGAATCTGTAAAAGTTCATGAATTTCCACAATAAAAACATACCAGAGATACTAATGGGCCTTCCTCTTCATCAGTGGTAACATGAGTCATCAACGCCAAGTTCTTTACCAATCCACAAGATTCACCTTCTGGCGTATCACATGGGCAGAGCATACCCCACTGCAACAGGACAACACAATTTTCTATTCAAGACCAGAAGCTTAAAAGACTTATAGTTGCAGAGCTAAAATCTCATAGAAACTATGACCTGGCTAGGTTGTAAAGCTCTGGGTCCACTAACTTTCCTCGACTTCTCAAATTGTGGTTGAATTTTGGTAAGGAAGCCCAATGCTTGAATATAAGATAGCCTAGCAAGTACCTACCATATCCACAGGCTCAATCACTAAAAGCTTCATCATACCAAAAACAGTAATTTACTAAAAGTTGAAGATACGGGAAAGAAGAATGAAACCTGTGTTACACCTTTCCTGTCAATCCTGAACCGCTTGATGCACCAATTGCCAGTTGAAAGAGCTCTTTCTAAACCAAAGCTAATAGTATCTTTTATTATATGCTGAAAAGATTAAAAGAAACTCAGAAAGGGAGCAGAAAATAAAATAAAATAAAATAAAAAACAGAAAATACTATGTATAAATCAAGTCGCAACAGAAACCAGAATTATATGCTATGAAGATGCTTTCATAAAAGGATTATTGCTATAAAGATAATTAAAAAAGACATCAAAAGAGAAAATGATGCACACTGAGATATTACATTTTAAAACTACAGTATAAAATCAGATATCATAAAAAAGATTCCATCAAAAGAAATTGCCTCCATAAATGCTAGAAGTTGGCTGCTCATACATATGGCTAAAAATTTGTTCAGCACTACAACATGAGCAGTTGCACCCAAAAGATGTAATTTGACATTTGCGAAATGCAATTGTCCATTGAATGCATGGTAAAAACAAAAAAAGAAAATACCTCCTCAGTTTATTATTTTTATCTGACAAGTTATAACTTTTGATATTATTCACAAACTTTACTTTGACTAGGTTTTGTGATTTATAGCTATGGTATTACATAGTCATGTGGAACTTGTTTGAATCCTTTCTATTTACATATTATTAATATCAACTTTTAATATTTTTTAGATGTTGATAGTTAGAGATATTAATCACTTGTGTGTTGGAATGTGATAAAAGAAACATGTCAACTGAAAAAGAACATCAGAAGTAGCATGCTAGAAATGTGGTCTTCTGTGGGTGCACATACCAATAGATCAAATAGAAAACTCAGCAGAAAAGGTGCAGATAAATGGTGAAAACCCTCAAATGTTAATTTGCTAAACAGAAAAGATGCAAAAAATAATGTCCAACTGAACCATCCATGAACTTTTTACCTGAGAAAAATCAAATCTGCTAGAGCGACTTTTTTTAGTTAATATTGCATCCACCTTTCTTCCAACTTCGGTAATCATCGTTTTGAACAAGTCCTAAATTTATCATCAAAGTTTAGTTCAATATATAAAAGAGATAAAACACTATGATGTACATAGAAAAAATGTCCAGTGCATATAAGACAATACCTCAAAAAGCGTAGCGAGTAACTGTCCAGAAAGTTCAAACCGCTTGTTCCCCACATAATCCTAGCACATCACAAAAAATTTGGTATGTCGGTCAGATTTGTTGATTCAGATCTGATATTCTTCCAGAAAACAAGCAAAAAGCTGAAACTTCGGCAGTCAAAAGTGTGGACGTCAAGTCGCCAGCACTGCACATACAATAAACGCACCTTGTCATCTACTGCAGCTTTATTTAAAAATGCCTCTAACATACGCCTCATCATCACAGCAGAGTATAAACACTTGGCACGAAAGCTGCTCCCATGCATCTGCAAGAGGCGGGACATGAGATTAATATGAAGTTCTTTGTTTTCCTATAAGCCTCTCAACAGAAACGCCAATCTAAATTGGAACTGAGAGGAACTGCATATGTTGAAACAAGAGTTAGCGTAACTAACCGGAACATGTGCAATAAATATATCCTGTAGTATTTTCAAAGCTCTATCTTCCTGCAATTAAATTTTTACTCTTTGTCAGGAACAGCATAGAAAGATACCATAATTGAAAAGGTTAAGAGAGACACAACATCACCTTTTCAAATTGAGCACTAACAAATTGTGGTTTTTTGACCTGAAACAGGTAATCAAATAAATTAAGCAACCAGGATAAATCAGTCATAGATGATTTTAAAAGATAATTTTAATTATCTAACAACACCCATTCCTTATATATCATTCAGATAATATAAATCCAGTATGCAGTAGAAAAATAAAGAACATTTTGAAATGCACCAATAACATTCTTTTTGCATAAGGCCTGCACTACCAGCATCCAGCCCTTAATGATATTAACTACAAATGACTCAAGCAAATACATAAAAGAAAAAAAGTTCCAAAACATGTTTCAAACTCGGTGAATATTCAGATAAATAGATAATATTACTAGACACAGTAGTGATAGTTAAAAACAATTTAAATTTAGGTGTGGATATAGTCACTTTACAGTCCAATGAGTAGCCTAGATTCAGTACAAATAGATAAAGAATGCAGCTAAAAAAAAATCAACGTCTTCAAAAACAAATTTTCGACACATGGCATCATGCCTTTACATTTCATAGGATTAAAGTAAGCCCTTCACAATTGCTGCGCATAAAAAGCAATCCGAAAAAGGACAAAAATCTAATATGGGTGAAAAAACAAGCTGCCTCAACTAGCACCAACAATTAATGGAGTTGGAGCAGTAAGCAGTATAGAGTATAGACTTATTGAAACACACAATATGACTGCTAAAAGTATCATTCACTTTTGGAATTAAATACAAGCTATTGTAAGGAAATGAACCATTCAGTGTAAGATTATGCAACTTCTAGGGAAGACTATCCCCGATATTATAAATATACCAGCACAAACAAGTGTAATCGACAATTTAAATTAGTACAAACAATACATACCTTTTTCTCAAGAAATTCAAGAGCTTGTCGTTGTGTTTTTACACCAAAACTTGCACATTCCTAAAACACAAACGTAATCAACAATTTATATTGAAACATGAAACAGGATTAAGCATAAACACAGAGAAGCACAAAGAATACAAAACAATCAGCAACTATACAGTGATATACCGTGAGGACAAAGAAGTCTCTAATAGTTAATATAATAAATTATGTGGCCTATTTTAAGAGATGTGGAATTGATTTAGTCCTTCCCTTTTCTAACTTCTAAACATGTTTGCTGAAAAAGGTTAAAGGGAAGATACATGTCAGAATGAAGCATATTTTTCTCCAAAACTTTCAGATCGCCTAAATCTGGAGAAGGGAGGAGGGAGTAGTAACTTGAAAGTGATATGAACTATGACTAAGGCCCTATTCACTTCACCCTATTTTTGCTGAACTGAAATTAATTTTACAGAACTGAAATTATTTTTGCTAAACTTAAATTATTTTTACTAGATTAAAATTATATTTACTGAAACGAAATTAATCTTGCTAAGCTGAAAGTGTTTTTACAAACTCTCTATTATAATTTTTTCTTTAGAGTTACTGATTTTTGCTCAACTGAAATTAATTTTACTGAAATGGACTTGTTTTTACTGAACTGAAATTATTTTTACTGAATATTATTTTTTAAAAGTGAACTGGATAGGGCCTAAATAGGAACAATCATCACCCACCATCTTAAGACCTAAAAACTTAGATCATCAGCTAGACACTTTTTTGATGACATTAACTAGGGTGAAGTGAATAGGGCCTTCTTGGTACATTAACTAGGGTGAAGTGAACTAGGGCTAAAATCTAATCATATGCCAGGGAAATAATAAATAAAAAATCCAAGTATACATAAGATAACAAAGTTTCATTCACTAACAAAATATGAAAATCAAGAGGGATTCCAGAAGGGTGCCATAACTTAGCAAAACTAAAGAACTCAAACCACATTTACATCTAAGAGGGACATGACCTGCCGGCAAAAATTACACTAGCATTATACCAAAGAGAAACTAAATATAAAGATGATATCCCTTTGATGCCTAAATAGAGTAAAGACTTATTACCTATCCATATACACAACTACTCTATACTCAATTACAAATCACGTTTCATAACTCTTTAATTTTAATCAGTTTGAAGTCTTCGAACCTTGCAAGTACGTTAGCGTTTCGGCACAAGTAATTAGCGCTTCGGTACTTACTAACTAGTTGACAGAAACTAACCATGCCTCCTAAGACCCCAAAGAACATAGAATATAAGTCGCCAGTAGCTACGAAAATAAGACTATTTATTCCCCCCATTTTATAAAGTTTTTCCCTCTTTCCATTTAGAGTCCTTCCATGAAGTTCCTCCCACTAATATTTATTACCTGTTTTCCATGAAGTCCCCCCCCCCACCAAAATTAGTCCACTTTATGGCGCTACATTTCCTATTACACTATATCTTTCTCATGAAAAAGTAATTACATGGACTCAAGTACCCATATGTCTGACATGAGTACGTGTCCAAGCGTCCGACTTGGCTATTTTGTGTAGATAAACATGCCTAGTAATTAAAAAAATGAGGGATAAAAAAAACAAATTAGAGTTCTACAATAATTACCTCAATAGAAGGCAATAGTAAAGCACTATAGCGTGGATCTCGTCCAATCATTTGTACAACTTCTTGGTCACTCTCTATTCCCATAGCCTTCATCACCACCATAATGGGAACCTAAAGGCAACAGGCATAATTTGCTTACAACCAACATCAAGTAATGAGAAACGTAAATGTTTAATGCAAGACTACTATAACATATAAGAAATACCTTATTCTGAAACCTATTGAGTTGTAGATATATCTTCTCTTTTTCCATCATTATAACAGTTTTACTCCTTAATGTTGCACCCAGACTAGTAACAGATGCAACCAAACTGACACAAAATTATAATTAGAAAGAGTGCTCAACCTGACCATCTTTTGTTTCTCAGGCAATCATAGAATAGTGAAATAATTAGAATATCTTACAAATGCAAAGAGAAAGTAAAAGTGTCATGCCAATACAATAATTATATTGAGCACTTAGGGGAAATGTGAAAAGTAAAAATGTTCATGTCCAGATTCAAAAAAGTGATTTAGCAAACAGTGATGACCTAAGATTAGTAATCTAACTTCAAAACAATTTTTGGATACAGTGAACAACTAAATCTTAGCAATCACCAGCTGTCATACAGAGTATAACTAAACCATCAACAGTCAAATTGAGACAGCTAAAATATGTTAGACAAATATGAAGATCACATAATAAAACAAATAAGAAGACCACATAATAAAAGGAAATTTACAATATTTTCAAAAACCGAGGAAGTATTAAAAGTTTAAAACTATAAAAACCATTTTTAATCAGCAAAACAAGTGTCACGCCTAATAGTATCTACAAAAAATCGCTCAAGATTAATTATACATCTAAATAGTGATGAAATAGCAGGCCCAAAGGTCCTGCCCAGACCCAGGGCACGTTGCTGACCTCTATTCTTTACTTGGTTCATGATCCCAGGTGGATATAGTCATAAAATGGAAATCTAATTATATGAGCAATAACATAAATCACATTAATGGGGGGAGAGAGAGAGATGAAAAGGGGGATCAATGTGATAGGATATACAACATCTTGACCAAACAAGGAGACACTGTAATAAATATGAAGCTTACATAAAACGGAACTTTTGCATTATTTAAAGAAAGGAGGAAGTATTAAAGTAATAAATACCATTTTTAATCAGCAACACAACACACAAGTGGCAAGCCATTAACTTTAAATTATTTAGTATAATTTTGAAGATAATATTGTTTATAAAAAATTGCTCAAGATCAGTATATGTCCAGATATATATATATGAATAACAGCATCAATCACGTATATAAGTAAAATGAATTCATAAAATTAATACTCCTCCGTTTTTAAATACTTGCTCCATTTCTCCATGCGCGGAGTTTTAAGAGAAATTGGAGAATGAAATAAAATATAGAGGTAGTAGGGTAAGGGGAAGAATAAAAAATTGTAAAAAAACCAAAGTAGTTGAGTGAATTGAAGGAGAGAGAATATGAAATTAATAAAATATGATTTAAGTTGGGTCCACTAGGTGAGAGAAATGGATTAAATATTGTAAAAGTTTCCAAATAAGGAAATTGAGCAAGTATTTAAAGACGACCGGAAAAGGAAAGTGGAGCAAGTATTTAAAAACGGAGGGAGTATTGAGGTTGAAAAGGATAGGCTATTAGACTAGTCTACTATTAAGGCGGGGAAAGGATAATCCTTTAAATTATTATTTCTTTAATGTGAGGAAAAAAGGGGTCCATAACTAATAACCCATCTTTCGCAACCTCAAAAAAAAAAAAAGTAGAGGAAAAGCTTAAACTAGCAAATAAATAAGAAGCAACATCAAACGCTGAACTCACTTTCCCTTCTTATCAACTTCAATAATTATTCTGTTATTTGAAAGCTGTTCTTGAATCATAATCACCTGCACATAATTACATTATGATATCAATGAGCCTGCCTTACTCACTAAAGGGAAAAACTATTCAATGACTTAATATAATTGTACTTAAGAATTATACTTACAAAAAAAAAAAAACAAAGATGTGTCACCCATACATAAAGGAGGGAAAAATTAAAAAAAATATCACGCCCTTGAGCAACCATGAATCAATTTTTAGACAAAATCATGATAAATCAAGCATCTCTTGATACCTAATACTTTACCCCAATAATAAAAAAGCCTTGAATGAGAACTTGAAACCTTGCAAGGGGATATAACAACCTCAAGTATCCATCAATTTCTTTCTCTCCAATGCACCACCAATTTGCCAACAAAACCATATTCCACATATTAGCAAGCCATTTTGCATTTATCTTTCTCAAGCTATAGAAGCATCTTTTATTAAATTAGGCTGAACAAAACTACTGTAAGTGTTAAAGAGGGAGGGGAAAAAAGGAAAGAAGAACTAAAGGTGGCTAAAAGACTCTTTCTCCTTAAAGCACAAACTACACCACCTTGCAACAAACATTCCTTCTCTTAAAGAAAGCCTTAATTGGGATCTTAAGTCGTCCAAGTGGGAAAAGTAATAATAGCAGGGAAGACCATTGGAAAATTCCTTTCAAACATAAAGCAAAAAGGAGCAACTCTTGCTATGTTGCTAAACCATCTCATCATTTGCGACCAAAAATGACTTTTAAGCAAAAAGATGTTCCAGAAATCCTTTAGATCAATGGTCAAGAACTTTTACAGAAGTATGATTTGTAAAATTGTATGTAGTAGTTGTAAAATTGTATATAGTAATAGGAAAGATTGTTCTTATGGTCCTAAGAAAAGATATACGATACAGAATAATATTGTACTAAATACATAAATAAAGGATTGTAGATTAAAATAAAATGGTATCCATGATGTTATCCACAAATTCAAGTGATGATTGCCACTCAATATAAATTTCATCACTGGGGTGACTGGGCTCCAAACATCCATCATCCACGAAAAGAAAATGAATCAACTATAAAGCTATGTCACATCATGCATGTGGATTTCCCTAGAGTCAAATAAGCTAAAGTAGCAACAAAAGGAAACACCAAGTTTATGTATTAGCTGAAAGAATACTGAAAAAAGGGGCAAAGAATACAACACCTTCTCATTTCCTTTCACAACAAAATACCCTCCCGGATCAAGTGGGCATTCCCCTGATGAGAAAAACAAAATCAATGTTATAATGTCGCCGAGAGAGCAAATGAACGAAAATGCAACCAGATAAGACAGTGACAAACCAAGTTTGGCTAGCTCAGTCTCATCCTTCCCATATAACACACAGTAACGACTTCGTAACATGATAGGCATTCTTCCTATAATTACATCTTTCTGCCAAATATGAAAAAAAATTGAAGTGAAAAGCATTAATAACTAATGTTTAATTATGCAAAACTCATGCCCAATATCACAGACATACCTTCTCACAGAGTTGCTTTTGACCACCAGTTTCAGTAACATACTCTATATGAGCTTCTATAGGTGCCGCATACCTGCCATAATACAACAATAAAGCCTTAGTTTCAAAATGATTTTTGGGATGATCACAATAAGATATTTTTTGGATTTTTCCATGCAACCTTCTGATTAAACTACCACATAGGTACCAGGGTTTATATGTCAAAAGAATAGATGACCCAGATGCTGAAAATTGATAAACCACTTTAATAGAAAAAATATAATTTAAAGAGTTAAAAAACGAAAATGGCATTTTTAGTCCTCATTTAAAAACTGCCATTCATCTAAGCACTAACGTCAGTCAATCAACAAAGTACCACGTATAAATCTACATCAGAAAGTAAGGCCAAAATTTAAAACTCATTTCTCTACCCATCCAATTATTCTTTAGGTTGATGATATCTACAAAATTTCGCAAATATGGTAGAGTTAATAAGAAAGATAAAGAGAAAAATGAATCTAGCTCTTACAATATGCAAAATACTCTTAAGAAAAAATGTCAGGTAATGTAATCCATCAACAACTTAAATATTGCCAATAATGTGGTTTTGGACGTGAATGTCCTAGTGTTGTAGGGTTGTAGCCTCATGGACCTATCCCCTAAATATTCAAGAATCTTTCTAAAATTCCACAAAACTTTATAGAGCTCCAACCTCATCTAAACGAAACAGCCAAGAATGAGGAAGCGAAAAGCCATGTAGAGATTGATGACTGCCAAAAAATATGAAAAAGCTACCACTTTTACCGAGTTGCATAGGTATGAGACAAAAGGGAAGCAAAAATGATCTACAAAAAGACTATGTGGCTCGTCATCCACAGCTCCCTAATAACTAACTCCAAAGGCCCCCTTCAAAGCATGAATAAGGAATTCCAATAATTTTTTCTTTACATGTTAGTAAAATATGTGCTCAAAGTTTAATACATGAATAGTGTAAAAAGACAACATGATTCAATGAAAAAATAGAGGATTTACATAATAGAACCATAAGGATGAACAAAATCTAAAACCAATAAGGTAGAAGAGTATAGTTACGAACGTCATATTTGATAGTCTGCACATCTGAGGATTGATCTTCTCGAAAACACCGTCCAAAACAATAGATGGTTCGCCAATCTTAACATCTAAAAACCTGTAATAAATAAAACCCAAAACATTGACAAAGAAACAGCACATGTTTCATTAAGATAAAACAATTAAATTAAATAAATACATGAAAGAATAAGGATGTTTCACTTCAAAGTGGTGTGGATTCAAGCAGTAAATAGCATAATAACATTAATAAGAAACTCAAGCGCTAGAGATAAATACTTGAGATAGATTCCGCGGTCAACATTGGATCGAATTTCATTGTTAACTCGGACGATCTTCTTAATCCCAGTACTTATAAAGTAATTGTAAGAATCCAAATGTTCCTTCACTAACCCTCTCATCTATACAAAAAAAAAAACAAAAAAAAAACAAAAAAAAAAAAAAAAAACAACACAACAATACCCAAAAGTCCAATTATTAAGTATGCTCCAAAACATATAATGTAGAAATTACATGAAATAAACCCAGTAATACCCAGAAACCATAATCATTTAAACCTTTCGTTCAAAACAACGAATTAATCATCAAAAAAAAACAAATTGAAATAATCATACCTTCAAAAACTCAGGAATGAGTTGAAATTTATCAACACTTGATTTTATAGGGGCTGCTAAAGATTGCTTGTCCATCCTGAATTACACATTACACCAACAATTACAAAACACAATATTTAACTAATTCCATAGTAGTATAGTACAATCCTAACATTGAAGGATTCTGCAATACATTAGCAACAAAGTTTGATTAAATTTTGATTGAATAATCAATTAGGCTCATAATTGTATTTTGTAACAGAAAAATCGCTGGTTATAAGCTTAGTAATTAGAACCAATAGTTGAGATATTTGAACCCTAACTTACTACACTGACAATTGAATTAAATTAAACCCTAGATTGTGGCAACTTACTTGAGAAGCTGCTTGAATGGAGAACGTCTAGTGCGCTTCAGTGGAGAACGAACAGAGAGAGACTGAGAGAGAGGAGGAGGAGGTTTGTTTTCTTATTAACAACAATAGGCCTTGGAGCCCCGTTAAAAGCCCCGACCCGACCCACCTATTAATGGGTCAAATCCGTCGAACTTAGTACTCCACCAAAAGCCCGCATATCGTATACGACATCCATAACTATGCACTTATAATTAAAAAAAATGTTTTCCACAAGATTTAAACACGCAACCTTTAAATTTAAAATTAAGTGTTTTACCATCAAATTAAGTTATTTTTTATGTATTTTTTTTAATACAAAATATTAATATGTAACAAATGACAATTCAATATGAACAATAAATTATTACAAAAAAAAATTGAGTTATAAATTACAATATATATATTAATGATCAACCTTACGTAATAACCCGGGGCATCGCCCGGGCTCAAAAACTAGTTTATAAATTATAAATATGGCGGTCTTTACAGAGTCGTCTAATTATGGATCTCGTATACGGTACACGAGCTTTTGGTGAAGTACTGAACAAAAATTCAAAAATCTCAAAGGGCGGGGTTGAGAATCCATTTCATGATCTTCTGAAATTGAGAGGGAAACTCTAAGCCTCTAACCACTTGAGCTATCACTATGTGCTTGTTCGTGATCGTTTTTTTCTTTTTAATGACAAAAAACCATAACACAAATATCATAGGGAGGATGATTTTAATAAATTTCACCTTTTCATTCTTTATATGACAAATATCATGTAACTAGAAAATAGAAAACTACACAAGATCGATTGGATATAGTTTTAAATTTTTTTGGTTTGATCCAACTTGAAACTATCGGTGACCCAAATATACCTAGAAAATATCGTATGTAATTGTTGCATATGCTAAATGGTATATCCTACCTTCTCTCAACCAAAAACTAGGAGGGGTTTGTGTTTAAATACTTTTTTTAAGTACCTGAGACGGGACAATGATTAAATAAATCAACTTTTGTAGTGGGTTGTTATGTCAACTGGTACGTTGAACTCGAAAGTTTCCATTAATTTGAATTTTGGTAAAACTATGATTTTATTTTTGTAATGATTATTCTTTCATGTACCTGAGAGGATAAAAACGTACCTGATTTCTAACTAATAAGAAGAGAAATATAAGAAAGCAATTCATCTTAAAGTAAACTTATGGAAACTTACACGTCATAGTTTTCACCGCTACACTTAATCACATTATTGAATGTTAAGACTTATAAAATCCCAACTATACAAATCAATTATTTAGAATGTGGTATTTATTACACCTTTACAACCTTATTATAGATTATTATCGAACACTTGAGCTCCTTTAACTTGAATATAGCATAACCTAATAGCACTCTCACTCATGGGCATATTTTTTTCCATGAGAAGAATCATGTGAAAAAATGGGTATTTTAAGTTCATATTCATGGGCATTAAAAAAAATTGACCATGAGGAATTGGACATTTGCCCACAGCAATGGCAAAAGAAAAAGCTACATTAATGGTGAGACATGCATGATATAAAAATAAAAATAAAAAGCTTGAAAATTTAAACAAAGAGTTGTGAGTGTTGATAAGACTCCTATTGTAGGAAAAGAAAAAGTAGGAGAAAGAATAGTGCGATTTTTTTTTTTAGTCCGTCAGTGTGTAAGAAGTTATAAAAATATGATATCCATGAGAAAAAGTGGAGTAACTGGGTAAAAAGACAATGTCATTTATTTCCACCCCTCCCCCAATCCCTACCAATGAATGAGAATGGTCTAAGGTTGTTGCTTGGGGTGTGAATTATGCGCATGAGATGGGGGTGAGGACAGTCATCATTTAAAGCGATTGTCAGAATGTTATTCGAGCTCTAAGAGGCAAGTCTACATGACCAAGATATTTTAAAAATTTGCTCTTCTTTTGATTGCTTTAAGTGGTTTTTTTTTTTTTTTTTTTTTTTTTTTTTTTTGTGAAGCGTGGTGGGAATAGGATAGCACATGAATTGACTCATTTCCAACCCTGGAAAGTTCGCTAACAAGTGTTGAATTACTTAAATAACATAATCACGAATCACTTTTTTTTTTTGGGTGTTTAGATAGCCATAAGGGCAGGTGATGAGAATCGTTCCCAAGATCTCTTGGAATCGGGAGGGGAGCTCTAACCACTTGAGTTATCCCTCACAACTCGCATTCTTTATGTCACTGTTTATTTTATTTTTTTATTTTTTTACAAGAGTCTTTATGTCACTTCATCTGATTTATTAGTATAATAATGTCCCTTTGTGGATTATTTTGGAGAAAAAAAAATAAAATTCTCACTCCATTAAGTCAAAGTACATTACAATTAGGGGTGAAAGTTCGGTATTCGGTTTGGATTTTGAACCAAACCGAATCCAAACCGAATTAATTCGGTTTTGAAATTTTCAAACCGAATCCAAACCGAACTAGATTTGAAACCGATCCAATCCAATCCGAAATTTAAAAACCTAATTCGGTTCCAAACCGAAAATCGAACTTTTAAGGGGATTTTTCCAGATTGTTGAAGAAAAATATTTTTTTTAAAAAAACAGTCAAATTTACAATGAATAGATCTAAAAAAATAATAATAATAAAAAGAAGTAATACACTAACACAACTATAATAATTTTATAAATTGTATTGATTACAAGACTAACATCTACAACTATAGATTATATAAAGGATAATTAAAAAAATCAAGGATAACCCAGAAAATTTATGGTGGTGGTGATTGATGAGCGACGATGAACACAAGCGGCGACGAACACGAATAGCGGTGGAATAAGGTGACAAATCGTGACTGAAGGAGTGATGGAGGTGGTGACCGGACTGAGGAAGGTGGTATCGTGGTGATGACAAACACCGGAACACAAGCTGCTTTTAGAAATCGTGACTAGATCGAGGGAGCACAAACACGAACTGTCGAACTGATGAAGGTGGTTGTGAGATACGTACTGAGGAAGGTAGTTGTCGGAGTTAGTGAGGAGGTGGCCGGAGTGAGTGAGGTGTTGAGAGAGGAATGGAGGATAAGGGTTTTGATGAGGAATAGTGGAAGGCCGCAGAAATGAGAACTGACTAACTGAGAAGAGTGAAAGAAGGGAAGTAAAAAATTAGGGTTTTGCTTTATATATGTAGGGGATATCCGGATATATGGGCTGAGAATCTTTGGGCTTTAAAACTTCGGTTTGGATTTCGGTTTTCGGTTTTTGAAAGCCCCAAACCGAATCCAAACCGAAATATTTCGGTTTCAATTTTTTGAAACCGATCCAAACCGAAAACCGAAAAAAACCAAACCGAATTTCTAATTCGGTTTGGTTTGGTTCGGTTTTCGGTTTTTGTCCATATCACTTTCACCCCTAATTACAATAATTCGATAAATTTCAACTCCATAGTGGCAGAATCAAGAGGGGCTAGGGTAGGCCATAGTCTCCCGTTGGTTTAAATTTTAATTTATATGAATTGTTGCAACTTTTCAAGTTACTTATACCATAGTTTAGTTGGTAGGTGAGTAATTAGACAATTCCAAGATCTCAAGTTCAAAACTCATCCCTTCCAAACTAACTGAGCATAAAAAGCAAGTAAACAACCATTTAGAGATTAGACACTTTATTACTACCAATGTTTACTATAAATTTCGAATACATTTCTATTACATAAAACAATTAGTAAACACTCAAACACCTATAAGACATAGGTTGATACGTATTACACCTTAATGGGCTTTGGATCCCTTGCTTTCAAAATCAATGTTTGATTAAATCAGATATCAAATTAGATCAGTTTACATTAGATTGGAAAATTTTATATTCTTGAGATGAATTTTAATAGTCTTTGTTAAATAATTTTATATTCTTAAGATGAATTTTAATAGTCTTTGTTAAATAATTGGATGTAAATATATTTACAATGGCAAAAAGATAAAAAAGAATTTAATTACTACTTTAACCGACTAATCTATAAGGAAGCCGTAGTATCTAAATATGAGATACAAGAATTGCATTTCAAAACGGCAAATAGGTCGGATTATTAGATTTGGACCGCGAAAAGGTTGAATTATTATAATCAAATTTAATATGAGATACGAAAGGTCGGATTAATAATAGAATCGGACCGCGTAAAGGTTGGATTATTATAATCATAAAATGACAAATATACCCTTTGAGATACATGATATGTATCTCATGTTGAGAACTTGAGATACATGAATTTTCTCCTAATCTATTAATACTGCTTGTTAAGATCCTTTTAATAGACAGATTTGTCAAAATAAATACTGTAACAAAAATTGTCATAATAGCCTACCAGTTGGCAAATAAATGGAAAGTGCAAAAATATATGATTGAGAGATGGTTCTCTACTTCTCTTCACAAAATACAGATAAATCCCTGAATTTGTTTAGCCATGTCTTTGGGAAATTTATGCGAATTCCAATCATGGAGATGTAAAAGGAAAGGCTGCTGAAGAGGAAGCAGCTTAGTAGCGTTCTACGCTTTGTTTTTTCGCTGTTCAGAAATGTACTCCAAACTAAAGTTCCATAGACATGAAGGTAAAATATATGCATGTAGAAGCCATTTATTTCCAATAGAATTGTGAAGCTGTATGCACATATAGTTATATACACAACAAATTTTACAATACAGCATCATCGATGAGGATATCCCATTAAGCACGAGCACCTGCATTGTAATCAGTGAACGAACATCTGGTAGCAGCTTTAATAACATCCCAAGTGTTTCAGAGAACTGGTTTTCATTCCCAGAAAAGGCCATAGCCTGCCAAACACGACACTGTTAAGACCAGCCAAAAGTCCAATCAACAAAGACAAGTGACAAAATGGCATTAAGATGAGGATTTTATGCAGTATTGAAATTCTGGCAATCGCCTATCAACAATAGTGTTGGGTGGCTACAACAGAACATAAATTTTGAACTATAGCTTGTAGAAACATGTACTAACATGTAAGCCATTCAACAACGTATTCCCTCCGGTCAGAAAGGATCAAAGGAGTGTTGTTTAGGATCCTCAATTTCAAGTCCGAGTATTGTTTAGCAGTAGTTACCTAACTTTTCGATGATCAAATTTTAAATTAAGGTTAGCTATCATCAAAATATTAATGTTTCATCTTTTCAATATTCGCCTACAATTTTAAATCTACATGTTTCCAAACCAGAGGGAGCATTGTAGAGCTGAGTGAGCCTGGATACACAGATACACCAAGGGACCCTTCAAGAAGATAATGGCGAGATCTGAATGTCAGACTGAGAACAAATGCCAGTATAAACAATATCCTTCATTCCAAAAAAAACTCTTCCCACTTTCTATCATAAACAAAGGAATCTGAACAAAGTAGATACAAGTGCTTGTGATTACATTATGTGAGTTTAAAAAAATGAATTAATACCATAACCTGGAGCAGGTTGAGGTAAAATAACAGTATTTCTTTGACAAAAAAATTGAAACAAAGCAAAATCACGAAGAAAATTAAAAACGACCTAAAAGGGAAAGTGGGAACAACATTATGTAACGGAGCGAGGGAGTATAAAGCATGCCTAGGGAGGCGTACTTGGTTTTAAGGAAGATTCTGGTCCAAACTCAATTTTTAGTTGACAAACATGCATTTTCCAACTCTGAACACAAACTGGCCCAAACCTTAAGTTACCCAACCCTGAAGATTCTGATATGACATGTCTAATCAAAATTGCAACCATAAAATTAATATGCATACGAAGTATTAAAAAAGAACTGAAAGTGAAAGTGTTGAGCAATAGATTTCATGGACAAACCAATTACACAGAGATAAAGGATTCTTATGTTGATAAATATCTAGTTTTTAGAATCATATACATAATTTATGAATCTCTTTTTTTTCATACAAGATTGGATTACTCCCTCAAAAAAAAAAAAAAAAAAAAATACAAGATTGGATTATACTAGACATACCAAAATATTGAGGCCTTGAGAAGATTTGACAAGGAAGAAACATCAATGTTGTAGCATACAGGCCAAGTCAAAGCAGATGAATCATTCATTGACCAGACAAATCTGCAGTAATGATTAAAAAAAAAAAAGTCAAGCCAGATGCAACAATAGTGAAGACCATTGAGAGAAAACATGAAAAAATAAAGCTTACTTTCCAAGCATGCAAATCCAACCCTTGGCTAAGCAAGACTGCTCGATGACTATGGCTTTAGTTTAAGGGTGGAATTGTGGCAAGGCTTTTTTTTTGGGACCAAGGCTTTGTTGTTGTACTTGGGGAGTGGGGAGGGGATGAGTGCAAGTGGATAGCATCTTTATTTAAATTCATTTATTCCCTACCCGCATTTTCTTCAATTGTCATCCACCAGCACCCAGCAAGCAGCATTTGAAACCAGAGAGATTAAGATCAGTACTCATTGCAGTTTACCAACAGTCACATGCCGAGATGGAACTCAAATCTTAATTCCCTTCAAGATATTGTGAAGCCAACAGGTATCAAGTATTTTGAAGCCAACAAGTGTAGCGGGCACTTGGCAGATCTACATTAACGCTCATTAGGGTTGAACTTGCTCCAAGCTTCCTGCACATAACCAAAAATAGAAATTATATCAGATGATTTTGACTGTTTTGAGCTTTTCAATAAACATGGCTATCAAAAAGGCAAGATAAAGGCCATTCAAGAGTCCGGTAAAATGACTGAAAACATGTCCATAAGAGTGACCTCCAAGTCCTACATGATTGCACACAGTACAATTTACATTACCTAATATACTGTCACTAGAGTTGGGACGGAAAAACAACAACAAAGCCTTAATCCCAAAATGATTTGGGGACAGCTACCACGTCATAAGGAATCATACGGTATAACGAAACGGACATAACAAAACTATCATTTAAAAGAGTTTGAAAAAAGGTGATTAAAGTGAGTAAACGAAAGAGCATTTAAGAAAAAAATAAGGGGTTTTAAAAGAGAAACAAGAATAAAATTCAAATAAGTTCATAAAACATAAATGCTCTTCCTAATTTTAACAAATATTAAGATCATATGATCAAACTAACAGTGAAATCAGGCAAAAAATTTGGAATAAATGCTCTTCCTAATTTTAACAAATATTAAGCAAGTTAAAACAGTAAGAATGGTGAGGCATTACAGAGCAAGGAAGATCATATGATCAAAACGCACCTTCAAAAGATCAAAAACTTTTTCGCATATGTACTTCTGCTGAATGGATGCACCTCGTTGTTGCAATTTATCAGGATGAACGCAAAGTGTAGCTTTCTTATAAGATTTTCTGACAGCAGTCGCAGCCACCAAATCAGTGAGGGAAACAGGCTGCCATCCACTATCAGGACCCAATATCTGCACATGAATATATGTAGTTGAATTATCATCAAATATATATAAAAGATGTTGCAGATAAGAATAGAATAGAAACGCCAAGATTTCAGAGAAGGCCTGAACCAAAAAAAAAAGTTGTTTTATGAAATATGGAAAACTCTAAGAAAAATATTGTGCAACATGTGCCTCCAATGAATTGAAATTCAAAAGATAAAATTAAAACAAAGCAAACATTTTAGAATTCAAATTTCATGTAGTGCACTTTTGTAAAATGGAAAAAAGTAGAAAATTGATGGTGCAAAACTACAATTTGATGTTCTGGTAAACTAAAAATATATATACCTAACCAAACGCCACTCATTCATCTAACAAAAACCAAAAGATGGGTACAAGTTTTATTGAAACAGAGTATTTACTTAGAACTGGTCAAGGGATTCAATTCAAGGTAAACAGAGATATGAGAGAGAGAAAGAGAGCAATACGGATTTGATACACATTCATGCGCAATGTTAATTATTCATCTTACATATTGTAGTGTTGAAAGCAGTGCACGCAGGTTTCCTTCCTTTCCAGTGGACCACCGTTTGACCTCAGAATCCAGAGAATCTGCCAGTATCTGGAATATAAAGTAGACCATGAAACTTTGATAGCAGGCTCATAAGAAAGTAAGCTACTAATCAAAAACTCCCAAAGAACCAAACAGAGCGCCACCTAACCCATGGTACTTCTAAAGAGATTACCAGCTAGGGCAATTTATTCTATTTTCCTTTTACATTAGAACCTCGAAAAGAAATTGACTAGCATAAAACATCACAACTTATAATAAAAAGTAGAGGGCAGTTTACTAAGATATTTTTCAGACCAATGTAATCAAACGACAAATGATTATAAAAAAAAAAAAAACTCATTAAATCATCCAGCATTCTAACCCAAAATAGTCCTTACATTTTTGGCAGCTTGCTCCTTCTGAGCTAGGATATCACGCTTATTCTTCTCTTCAAGAGCATTAGTCTGACAAAGAATGATTATAAATTCTTAAAATGAATGGATATTTACAGCTGTGTGTCAGTAATTTATCATAAAAAATGAGCAAAAACATACTGCTCGTTCCATTGTTCGTTTCTGCCTTTCCAATCTAGCTTTGCGCCTTTGAGTTGATTCAACATCAGCTCCATCAAATTTTTCTGCATATAAACAACTCCAGATGTTGAATGGCTACAATTCAGGCACGTGAAAGAATTACCAGTATCAGAACACATACCACTGTTATTTGAGGAATCTGAACTTCTTGAGCTCTGATATTTTGGCTCCTGCAACAGATTAAAAGGTCAGCAAGTCACTATATAGAGACAAGTAGTCAAGTACCATATATGAATGAAAACACATAAACAACATTTACTAATGATGAATTTTTCTCAGATGAATATCTTCCTACCTGTTCTTTTGACCTGTGAAAAGCTTTCTCTGATAAAGCCCTTTGCAGTGCTCGCTCCCGAGCCTCTGATGTAGCTCTTTCTACAGCAGCACGCTCAGCTTTTAGTTTTGCTTCCACTGAGGCCTTATCTAACGAGGAAGTTGCCTCAGAAGAAACCTTACCCAGCTTCTCTTGAATTCCAGCTGCTACTTTATGGCGTGCCTCCACATTTGGTCTCTCTGCTGCATCTTTTCTCGCCCTTTCCCTGGCTTCAGCAAATGCTCGCTCCCTAGCTTCACGAATTGCCCTTTCAACTGCTATTTTTTCTTTCTCTCTCGCCTTTTCTTTCCTGTTTAAATCATCCTGGTCACTGAGGTGTTCCTTTACTGGTTCTACTTTGTTGTGTACATCATCCTTCTCCTGTGAAGTAGACATGCTATTAAGTTTTCCATGCTTCTCTACACAACCCTTCACGTTGGATTCTTGATCCATCTCTACTGTCAGCCCAACATCTTCATTAATTCTTAATTGCTGGCCTGCTTCTACTTTTTCTCCGCCCTCAAACCATCTTCTCCTTCTCGGAGCTGTTTCTCCATTCTGCTTGCTATTTTCCCCATTAATTGCTACATCAGACTTCACTCCATTTATAGATTCTTCACATTTGGTTTTCATATCAAGGCATTCGTCTGAGGTGTTATGCATTACCGACTCATTAACATTGTTAAGAGGTACCTCCAAATTCACTTTAATACCTTCAAAAAGGGACAGAGGCTCAGGTGCTCCCTGTTCCCCTCTTTTAACAAACCATTTTCTTCTGGTAGGAGTTGTTTCAACAGTATTTTTGACACCATCCTGATTGGAAGGAATATCAACATCTTTACCAGTTTTAAGCTCTGCAACACTGCAATCTAGTTCATCAGCATGGATTTCTACGCTTCCAGATAACTCAGATTCATCCAATATCTCCTGCTCTATCTCCAGATCTGTTCGGTTACCTTCCAGGATGCTAGGACGCTCAGCTGTCCCAATAATCCCGCTGTTATCAAACCATCTTCTTCTCCAGTGGCCAGCTTCAGCACCAGACCTCTCCGCATCCTGATCACTTCCTGTATCAAACTCCCCTACATGCAGGTTGTCCCCAGGTTCATGCAGCAAGTCATTTTGATTTTCCAAATTATCCTGAGATTCAGGTTCCACGACTTTCACAATGACATCCTTTTGCTCAAGAGACATGTCAGATTCACTGCCAAATGAAACATGATTTTCATGCGGAAGTGTTCTGATGTTACCATTTAGATCCTTCTGAATCACATTTTTATCATGTTCCATGTTAATTTCAGTTGACACAGATGTAAGCACAGGCTCTTCAACAATCAACTCCCTAGCTGTTTGAGCTGATACTGGAGGCCATTCTCCAATCAACCCACTTCCCATTTGAGCCTGTACTGGATTTTCTAAATCCATTTCAAGTTTGGAAGAAGAATTAGACATTTCCATCATCCTCTCAATTTCTTCATCAGCATATACTGCTTCTCTAATCTTGGAACTGTCCATAACAAAACTACAGGCTTCCCCTTTGCTTAAATATTCATTTTCTTTCTGCTTGTGTTCCCCTTCAGCTGAAACAATGAAACTTGATTGCAGAGTCACTCCTTCTGCAGTTTCCTCTATTGGCTCAATATGATCAGTTTCACTCTGTTTAACTTTAATATCTTCCCAACCATATTTTTGTCTAGAAACTTCTTCAATGTGATTGTTTTCTCCTTGATCACTATCATTCTTCCAGGTTTCTCGTACCAGGTTAAACTCTTCCACAATCTCTACATTCTCGTGCTGTTTTTTATTTTCCTTTAGCACTTCACAATCACCATCATTGTCAGTTTTCTCTAAAATATTTTCACACCAATGAGAATAGTCTGTCGATACCTCCCTGAATTCCTCATTCAGACTAATATCATTGCCCTTTTCACGAATTACATTATTTCTTTCATGCCCAGCCTGTGTACAAAGTTCCTTCACACTATCATTACTTTCTTCATTAATATCACCTAAATGAATCTCACACAAATCACCCTGCCCATCAACGTCATGAGTGAGTCTTTTGCCATCATGCTCAGCAATGGTATAAGGTTCCTCCACTATTTCATGAAACTCATCATCACAAGACCCTGCATAGTCCTTACTAATTGTATCATCTTGCCAGTCATCTTCACAAGCGGGTACCTTTTCGTCATGTGCATCCATGGAACAATGCTCTTCCACCATCTCAACTTTTTCTTCATTGAAGGAGCAAGTATTGCTGTTTCTACTCATTAAACCTTCCCTTCCCTCTTCATGAGAGATTTCCATTTCATTATCCTCAATCAGAGAACAAGGCTCGTCCACTGTCTTGTCATTTTCATCATCACTAGAATCTAAGCCATTCATATTATATACATCATCTTGCCTCTTAGTATCATGAGCCACAAATTTATCACCGGAATCCTGTTGCTCTTCGTCGTGCCATGCTCTGTGTTCAATTTTCACCTCCTTTATCACTTGCTCTTGTCCATTCTCCATCTCACACTCTCTAATTTCTAGTGGTCCCGTCTCTTCTATTTTTGGATCAGGAGGATCGCATAAGATCTGATTCCTATAAGCAAAGAACTGAAAGTTTTCTGAACTAGAGCCTTCAGTATCTGGAATGAAATCAACAGCGTTTACAGCTTTGTTCTGCTTGACACTGTCACTGAAGCTCCTAATTGATTCGTGCTCCTCTGCAACCAGAGCCTCAGATGCAAACTGTACCGTATTTTCCGCATTCATCACTTTGCCAGCACTTGCAATGCCATGATTTACTTCTAATCTTTTTTGCTTAAGAGCCTCACGATCATCGAAAGTATGTTCAACTTCTTCCAGTTGCTGCCGAAGTTCAATATTAGGTTCCATTTCCTTCAAACCCTCTTTCTTCTCAGAATCAGTCTCAGTCTCAGTCTGCCAAGACATAAAGCTAGCTAGTCTATTCTTCACTCCACTTATAAGTTGATTAAGGTGCTTTGCTGCTTCCCATTCTCCTTCTTGTTTATCATCCCCTCCAATCAAGTTTGACTTCCTTGCACCACTTTCAGTGAGTTCCCCATTCATAACAGAATTCTTTTGGTCTTCAAAAACTGGGAGCGCCTGGGCTTCACAAACTGGGGGCACCTGGTCTTCAAAAACTGGATGCGCTTTAGCATTCTCTACCACCCTCTTTCTTTCTAAAGGTGAACATGGTTGCATGTCTCTATCTGCAGTAGGAGAACAATGACGCATTTCAGGTTGTTTAAAATTGTTAATCTCATTGGCCAGTCCCCTTTTCTTGGACACTTTCACCTTCAAAGTATCCTTAAACCTCAAGTTGGTAGAGCCATGACACTCTCGCTCCAAGAATGCCTTTGCCAACCGAATTCTCATTTCAGCTTCCTCGATTGCTCTCTGCAAAACAGCTACAGAAACTGCAGCAGCTGAGTTTACATCTAACTCCTCGGCAAGGGGTGGTATTGCACCTACAGTGCTTCTGTATGGATTCTTTTGGGAACTCTTTGAGCTTGAGTTCTCTGATACCTTATAATGGCTCTCAACAGGAAAGAACCTAGGCAGACTTGAAGAAGGATACATCATAGAGGGCTGTGCTTTAACTTGGGCAGCACTAGGATCATGTGAGGCATCAAATGAATAAGAACCGCCAAAACGAGGTTTTCTCTTAGGTCTTTCATCACGCTCACAAGAAGGCTTATAATCACCAAGGTCTATGCTGGCCATCCTGAAACGCCTATCTTTCTTCTTAACCTCATCACAACCAATGGCAATCTCAGCAGTATCCTTTACCACCTTAGACGGCCCTGCTGCCTGACATGATTCATGAGAGGCATCAATTGAAGCTGACTCACTCAATCCTGATTCTTTCTGAAAGAGTGGATCACACTGGCCATTCTGTCTGTTAGCACCAAGATCCAAGCTAGTATTACCTGAATGCCTGCTTTGCTCTTTTTCCAGGTCAACACCTACGCTAGGTTGTGTTTCACCGCTCAGCACAGATGTTGTGCTAGACAGGGTCTTTTGAGTAGGGCTGATTTCATTGGACAACGAAGACTCTGGTCGTGCTTCTGGTTTTATTGAATGATTGGATTCCTGAAACGGATGAGCATTAGCTGAGTGTGTTGCATTGCTAGTGCTATTAA
Source organism: Chenopodium quinoa (assembly GCF_001683475.1). Lineage (NCBI taxonomy): Eukaryota > Viridiplantae > Streptophyta > Magnoliopsida > Caryophyllales > Amaranthaceae > Chenopodium > Chenopodium quinoa. The sequence goes on along the minus strand of NW_018744560.1, from coordinate 1,192,347 downwards.
AGCTCAATTTGTTAATCTTAGTTCCTGAAAGCTTTGTGTTGTCAACTGATTCGCAGAATCTATTTGTTGCAGTGTTACTGGACTGGCATGTGCCACGAGATTTATCAACTGAAAATGAACCACTCATACCAGATACTTTCTGAAGGCCAGAATCACTGACATTATTCTGTTTGACAGCACCAATATCCAAACTAGTATGCCTGGCATGCTTCCCTTGCTTGGAGTCTGTGTCTACCGAATCATATATTATCACAGGTGTTTGACTAGACAGGGTCTTCTGAGTAGCAGTCACTTCATGCAATGAATAAGCACGAGCATGAGTTACTTTTCTTGGCCCTCCAGTAGCGTTCACAACCACTTTATTCCCAGGCTCAAATTGCTTTGTATTGTTAAATGATGGACAAAATCCATTTGTCAGTGACTGGCCATCATAAGATTGGCCTGAAATCTCGGGGTTGGTGGCATCCGTGGTTTGCCCTTGGCTCCTAAAACTGAAAAATATTAAAGCTTATGGTCACTGTTAATGCAGTCAATACATGAATCAATACATGCAAACACGGGAGTATCATGTACGTGTTTGTGTGCAGAAAATAGATAGAAAACAGGGTGGAATTGGTGACTGGAGTACATATATTACTGTTGAGAGAAAACGATGTCACATATAATAGACCTCTAAACAGGAAATGTATCCAGGTTTAGTGGTTCCAAGGAAATTTTTTAACAAAGCTTCTTATATAAGTAATCAATTTATAAATAGTAGTAGTTAGTTGTCCAATACTGTCAAAACGAATTAGGATGTTCAGGATTACATAAGTCGGACTGTCAAACTCTGGTGAGACAGAAATTTTCAGAGGACTTTATAATACATCCACTGTTTGATGAGGTAACTACCAACCACTCCATACCTTACAGAAGTATATACGACCAAACTATTTGGTTCCTAACAAAAGGTCAATAAGGAGACATCACTTTCATCTCTATCTTCATTAATCTCGCATTCTCGCTATCAGAGTTACTCTAATAAACCTGGCCTCTCTGTTGGAAGTTTGGAAGTAATGTTTATTTTCAGTACATTTCAGATTTCACGAACATGTCCAACTAGTCTGTATACTCTGTAATTCATCTAGTAACATGATAGTCTAAGGAAGTGGGCCATACAAAAGACCAATACCATGTACTCCAAGACACCTCCCAAAAGATTACTAGTAATTAGCGTATCTGCATCGTGTACTTTAACCTACATCAACTTCAGGATCCCAACACTAACTTCCAAGAAGAGCTAGCAACACCTTTCATAAGGAAAACTTTTCACTTCTTAAGATACTTCCAACTTTCAGGGGCATACAAGAAATACACAATTTCCCTTGGTGTACATATTATCTTTGATCATAATTAGTCCACTTATTCCTTGAGCAAAAGCACCCTGCACCCGCTAGCCTGGAAGCTACATTCAACTACAAATAGACACCCACATCTTTCATTTGTTTACCCCCTCCATCGAAATCAATAGTTACATAAACCTTAGCGAATAACAACCCATTTGGTAAGAGGTAATTAAACTAATCAATTTTTGGTGTTTAGAGAGCCACAAGGGTGGGGGTAAGAATCGATCCCAACATCTCCTGGAACCGGAAGGGAAGCTCTAACCACTTGAGCTATCCCTCACTCTCAAATTAAACTAATCAATAGCTACATTGACAGTGTAATACGTAGTATCAATTACATGTGACAACTATATCCAAACAGAACATATTACAAACATAAAAACGACCTGTATGATATGTGATAATTAAATTATCAACAAAAATGGCATTATTGAAGAATAAAATCAACCAACTAACACAACACATCAACATTCAAAAGTTCAACCAATAATTGTAATCATTTAATTTCTTTTAAAAAAACATAAAAATATAAAATATACCTTGGCAAAATATGAGCAGCAGATGAAGTTTTGGGTTTCTTCTTCAACTGATCAAACAACTCCTCACCATCTGGCAAACCAAAATTATGACTATCATCTCCAAAAACACCACCATAATCAAAACTCCCTTTCTCTTTCTCTTTCTCTTTCTCTTTCTCTTTCGGAGGAAGGTCGAGGACGGGAATCGACGAATACGAAATGCTCCAAACGCCATTGTTCGATTTCGAGGACCCGAAAACTTCAGCATAATCATCTTCCATGAAATAGGCTGACGATTTCACCTTACTAGGAGACGAAGAAGCGAAAACGTCGTCGTATATGTGCTTGAAAGACGTAGAGCTAGAACTTACTCCATTGTTGCTAAAGCTTGGTGGCTTCTTCTTGCTGGTGGAGTGAGAAAATGACGACCCACTTGCTGCTCGCTTTACTTCCGCCATTGTTGATTTTTCTTCTTCCTCTACATCATTGGATCTTAATAAAATTAGTATAAATAAATAAAATTGTTTATGGGTTTTTCTCCCATTTGTACTATAACAAAAACCCAGAAAAGAAATTTTCAAACTACAACTTAAATTTTAAAAATTTTGAAGAAAATCCCAGAATTTCTCTCCCAAAACAAAAAAAAAGAAAAACCCAGAAAAATATGTAATCGAAACCTTAATTTGGAGTTTACTGACATTTATATTATTAAATAAATGAAAACCCAGAAAAGGGGAGTTTAAAATAAACCTTAAATTTGTTTAAAATTTGGGGGAAATCCCAAAAATTAAAACTTGGGATTAATTGAAGCGAAAGTCCATTTTCTGGAAAAAATTAAATGCAAGGACTAATGGCGATTGTGGTTGGATTATGGTCGGTGTCTAAAAGAGCAAAAATGGAGGTTTTGGTTTTGGTATTGGGTTTTGAAAGAGTTGCAGAGGAGAGAGAAAGTATGATTGAGAGGAGAGAGAAAGAAGAGGTAACAAAACTTGCTAACATTGCTTTTTGTAGCTTGAATCAATCATATTCATGCTGGATATTATACCGCGTTTTAATTTTCTGACATTTTTAATTGAGTATGTTTGTGTTAATTTTTTTGCTAAATATAAATAATTTTATTAATATAAGAATTTTATACTGGTATTTTGGTAATTAGTCAAAGTGAGAGTTGATGTACTAGTCAACTCAATTGTATTTTTGTTGTGTAAAATTAGGTCAAATTTTATAATTTGCAATAAATTAAATTACTTGTGTGGTAGCTACTTGTCCCAACAAACAATGTGATTGTTGAGTATAAAATGTAAACTCAACAAATTTTGAAAATGATTGATGTTTTGATTTGAACATGTACTAGTAGAATGTTTTTGGTGTGGTCGTTCTTAAAACAATTTGGATTTTTTTGTTAATAATATTGAACAAGTTGCTACTATAATACGAAGTAATAAAAAAGGAAAATGATAAACATAGCTTTAAGCCTTTAAGGGCTATAAGAACAACTCCAATAGTTGTTGCTAGGGATTTGCTTGCAATATTAAATAATTCCGAGCTACTAGCTTGACCATTGGAGCTAGAAAATGCAATTAGCTTGGCTAAGCAAATTAATTTGCTTGGAGAAAAACTTACCAAAAAAATGTAAAATAGAATTAATAAAATGAAATATAAATAGTTAATAAAGGATGTGAAATTGATTTAGATTGTAAGCTAATATCTAGCCATTGGAGTTCAAAGTTGCTACAATAACAATTAGCTTAAAAGCTAAATTCTATTTTAGTAAGTATATTTTATGTTTATATATAATTATATAGCCCTGAGAATTGCATATATCATTTACCCTAATAAAAAATATTCTTTCTTGTGTTTCAAATTGTTTGCCACGTTACATTTATGTGAGTTCAAATTATTACTCATCTATATTGTTGAATTCCTTTGAATGTCTATTTTTGAAATGAGATTTTTCCGATCCTTTTAAAATATCATACAGTATTTTAGTAATATTTACAAAAACAAATTTAGAGTTATTTACATTTGAAGACATTTCTTTGCAACAAGGAAAAACAATTTATTTACGACGGGACAAACAAATAGGGATACAGAAAATAACACTATAAGATATACCACCTTCTTTAATTATTATGTGCAAGTTGCAACAAATAAATATTTTATGTCTTATAAATAATACTCTTTTGTTGCACGGTATTACTAATAATTAACAGATGTAGTACTTAGTTGTCTTACTTGCCTAGCAAATTGAGTTCACTTGTAGGAATTTTTAGTATGCATCTAGACATGAACCTTAATTAAATTTGTTAATTTTTTTCGTTTATAAATACTTACTCCATTTCTCATTGCGCGAAATTTTAGGAGAAATTTGACAAAGTACTACCTCCGTCCAATAATACTTGTGACGTTGAGATGGACACGTAGTTTTAGAAAAACTTCAAATAGATCTATTTAAAACATTTGTTTATTGCATAAAAGATTCTCTTTTGTATTTTTATATTATAAGAAATCAACAAGTGGAGTGGGAGTGAGTTGGGTGACGAGAGAGAAAATACGGAAAAAATATTTTTTTATTATATTTTTTTATTAGCGGTCCCTATCCATATTTAGTAACGTGTTAAGTATTTTGGGACGAACAACAATGGGAATTGTGTTAAGTATCATGGGATAGAGGGAGTAATAAAATATAGAGGTAGTGGGGTGGAGGGAAGAATAAAAATTTGCTAAAAAACAAAAGTTGTTGAGAGAATTGAAGGAGAAATTAATAAATTATGATTTATGTTCAGTCCATTAGGTAAAAGAAATGAATTAAATATTGTAAAAGATTTCCAAATAATAAAATGGATCAAGCTAAGTATTTAAAAACGGTTGGGATAAGGGTCTGTTCACATTTACTTAATTTTAGTTTAGTTCAGTTCAGCTCCAATCAGTTCAGTTCAGTTCAGCTAATCAGTTCAGTTTAGTTTAGTTCAGTTCAGTTTAATTTAGCTCTTAATTTCCCTCTCTCATAAAATATTCATTTCAGTTCAGTTCAGCTCCAATCAGTTCGGCTCAGTAAATGTGAACAAACCCTAAGAAAAATGGAACAAGAGTATTCTATGTATTTTGTTCGACATAAGCTCAGCATACGATAGGTATACACAACTTGCCAACAATACGAACAATTTAAGCAATTGTTGATTGTTGAGTATCTTTTAAACTTAACCAATTAATAGATTGGTTGATATCGACTAGGATTGATAGGATAATATGATCAATCTTAGGTATGTTATGAGGTATTAGCTACCACATTGTATTACAATGCAAGTAGAACTTAATATCATCAAATTAATTCTTCAACTTAATTTATACAAATGACCAAATTTAAAAGTCTAAAATAATCCAAGACATTATACAGACCAACAAATTACAAGCCGATCTCATGCCTAAAACTAGACCTTTAAACATGTGCTATTACTAATGAAAGAAAATGCCAACATATAATCCATCCTATACATTATGCAATAAACAGTCTCACTATCAGCACACATCATATCATCACAGCTCAGCCTATCAAGTATTTTATAAAAGTTCTGAGAGATATTAAGTGGACCATCCCAATAACTTATGATGAGTAGCAAGCCAAGACATCATTTCTTCTTCTTTTTATAAATCTGGGAAGCCAAAGACACACATTATGACAGTCAATATAAAGACTGTAATAATGGTGGGGTTTTGAACAAAAGGTAAAAGATAGAGATTCAAATAAAGCATTATAATCCTTATTTAAAAGCTTTACATATATGATTAGATAATTAGTGCCCAAAAAAAGTTTTAAAATATTAATTACTTCAATACACCGTGATTGTACGTATGTAACAATACTGTAATTTTCACAAGTTTAGTTTCATAAAGTTGGTAAAAGAGAAAATTAGTGGGACCAAAGTAGCACAAGTGTGTATGAAATATAACGTAACAATCCTTATATTGTTTATAGTATGTCAATACTGTTATATTGTTTATATTATTTATGCATGAAATATAGGGCAATTTTAGTGGGACGGGAGAAAGTAACATTTAGGGCCTATTCTCATACGTTGAAATGCAGTTCAGTTCAACCCCTAATTTCCTTCTCTTATAAAATATTCATTTCAGTTCAGTTCAGTTCAGTTTTGCTGAGTTCAGTTCAGCTGAGTTCAGTCAATGAGAACATGCCCTTAAAGATACTTAGCCAAAAAAAGAGCAAACCAAAAGTAGTTAAGCATAAACAAATTAGTAATATCACTGTTTTTAGTACTTATCATTACATTCTATGTTCAACAAAGAAAGCAAAGATCGATCTAATGGAGCCCCTCATGCCACTCTACCTTTTCCTTTTATTCAGCATAATTGTGTTGACACTAAGATCTAGCTTTAACGTTTTAAAATCCTACTTGTACTAGGGCTAATTCATTGTTAATCATATATTATTCCTTTCTTTTTCAGCAAAAATGTTAATGATTCCAAAGTGTATTGAATGTTTTTTAAAGTGAAAAAAAGTAATTATTCTTGATTTGAAAAAAATTATTACAAGAAAACTTATTTAAGTGAGTCTTCATTTCTTAACGAGAACACCTTATCAAACGATTATGTTGTTGTAGTATTTCCTCCCAATCCCATTATTAGTGTTTTGACATGCTCTATTTAAAATTATTTTCAATGATTTATACTTAAGAAAGTACATGGTTTCTTATTACAAACGTCTTAGTCCGCTTGGCTTATACTTTCGAAATGTTAAATTTGTATGAAAATTGTTACTTATGAACAGTTAGATATATTATCAAAGTTATATAGTGACAACTACAAGCATAAAAGTAGGGACGTTGTATTAATCTACTTTTAAATAAAGTACACTTTCTTGTTTGCCCCCTTTCTCAACCATATTTTGATAACATATTGTAATATAAACACCTTAAAACAATATAATGAAGTTCTAATTAGGAGAAGTTGAGGAATTAAGGGCCTGTTCCGATTGACTGAATTTAGCTGAACTGAACTGAACTGAACTTATTAATTAGTGATTTTTAACTACGGATTAGTGATCTTTGATTATTTATTACTATACATATGTGTATATACAAATGTACATATTAAAATATTTACGTAAAATATAATATATAATTATAATTATAAAATGTATGGAAAATATATTATAAAATGTATGGAAAATATATTAAAAACTTGAAACCTCTAAACATTTTAAACACATATACTATTTAATTTAAAAATAAAATAGTATTAGGACAAAAGAACACAAAACACTTACATGTATCTAACCCATTTAAACAATTTTTTTTAAAAAATAATATATATATATATATATATATATATATATATATATATATATATATATATATATATATATATATATAAAGAACCAACAAGAAAAGCTAAAATTTGCTACGGCCCAACACCCTAACCCACTCTCTTTTCCTTTAATTAATAACAAATCTTACAAATAAATAATTAAAGATGCTCTAACCCCAAATAAAGAGAAATATGTATCAAAAAAATAGAACCATTTGAACAATGAATTGTATCAATATTATTATTGTTATTATTATTATTATTAATTATTGATGATTATTATTATTATTTATTGATTATTATTATTAGTATTATTATTATTATTGTTATTATTATTATTATTATTATTATTATTATTTATTGATGATTATTATTATTATTATTTATTGATTATTATTATTAGTATTATTATTTCAATTATTATTGTTATTATTATTATTGTTGTTGTTGTTGTTGTTGTTAATAATATTATTATTATTATTATTATTATTATTATTATTATTATTATTATTATTATTATTGTTGTTGTTGTTGTTGTTGTTGTTGTTGTTGTTGTTGTTGTTGTTGTTGTTGTTTTTGTTGTTGTTGTCATTGTAATAAGAGCTTAAAAGAATGAAATTTGGCTTTATCATTAGCAATATCATTAGATATAATTAAGAGCTGAGCTGAACTGAACTGAACTGAACTGAATTTCAACGGAACAGAACAAGCCCTAAATGTTTCACCCTTATTACATTAGGTTGAGAAATTCTCATGGCAACCATAAGAATTGAGTTTTTCTCTTTGAGAGTCAAACTTATTATTATTTTTTTTCTTAAGTAGTGTGTATTAGTTTAGATGAACTACTACGAGAGGGGGGTGAATGGTAGTAGGTTCCAATCGTGAAACTTATGCGGAAATTAAAAACAAAACATAAAAGGAACTTAAAGAACACAACAAGATTTACGAGGAAACAATCCAGTGCCTAGCTGGAAGTAAAACCTCGACCCTATTGGGACTTATAAACAAATTCCACTATAATAGGCAACTCTCCTAGTACAACCTATTACACAGACCTTTGCTTTGCAAGTTCCACCACGGATACTTGCCACTTGATAAGAACCTATCCTATCAGACCTAAGACACACTCAGGCACCTTTTTCGACCCAAGACACACTCAGGTTCCTTTCTCGACCTAAGACACACTCAGGTTCCTTTTTCTCACTATGCAACCCAAGACACACTCGGGGTGACTCACTACCACTTGAATTTTAGAGATTTCAAACTCATACACTCAAACGTGAATTTAAGAGAATTCACAATCTCACCCCAAAACTTAAAACACTCAAAACCCTTTTTCCCATTACAAGATCTCATTGAATATCCCTAAATACATATCTATGAATAAAGAGATAAAAACTAATATGTTAAACACTCAAGATCTGTCTGGAACTCACTGGACGTACTGTAACCAAAACCTGATAGGAACTTTGACCAGGAGAACTGACTTAACTTCGTGGTGAAGGATAAAACCATTAAGCACGACCATTACACTTCGTCAGCCTCAACTTTGAATGAATACATATGAGCATATTTATAGTACACTCGAATTATTAATTTCATCTTGAAAAAGATAAGTTTTCTGAAAAGATAAGTTTTCTGAAAAGATAAGTTTAAAAGATATTTTCTAAAAACAAGTTTTCCGAAAATATATCTTTTTGTTAAGAATAAAAACTGTCAATAATAATAAGATAAACTTAGCATAAAATCAGATTTTATTCAAAACTTATCTTTTTGTTTAAAATACTTTTTAAACAATCTTATCTTTTTCCAAAAGGGATTTATTAGAAGATAAATATCTTTATTCAGTAAAACCAAATCCCTAAAAGATATGCACGTGTAAGGTAAATATATAAATCATTAAAACCGACTTTTAACGACGTGCATACTTAAGTTCCTATTAGGTTCCTGAACTCTGACAGTCTCTGAGTTCCTGACAAGTCAGTCACTCTAATTTCATTGACTGTTTGGAGTTCACCTTGGTTCTATATAGACTTGTTCCAAACCGACTTTTATGTCCAACATACTTACATGAATCCTAGAGCAATATACTTCTATTTCTCTGTCTTCATGTTGCTTCTATGAAACTCTTATTCTGGAATCCTGTAGTCTTGATATATTCTGGATCTTAGGGTTTGCCCCAGCATCACACCGGAACCAGGTCGTTACAACCCGTTGATATGTTCCTGTCAGGAAACACCTTTGCCCCAACATTACACCAGAACCAGGTCATTACAACCCGTGGTATGTTCCTGTCAGGGAACACCTTGAAGTTCCATTTCTGGAACTCTTCTTCTAACTTTACTTATATCCTCATGGATCTTCTAAAGTTCCTCTGTTTCAGTTCCTTCTTCAACTCTCATAGTTTACTAAACTGCAAACATCAAAACACTAGAAAATCCTTATTAAATGGAAGTTTGTTCAATCATAACTATCATCATCAAAACCTCATAAGGGTCAACGAGTTGCCCCTTTTTAATGATGACAAACTGAGCAAACTTCTGAGGATAACAAAGTAAAACAGAAGGTTAGTTTTTTTCATTTATAAAAACAATAAAGAAAACTAAACTAAATTAAAAGACTCCTACACATACATGACCTATATATGCATAGGATACTTACCTCGTGAAGCTAACATATGTAAATACCTATTTACATAGTTACCTTCATGGTTCCTTAGCCATCATCATGCTTATCAACCATAACACTTATCATTGTTCTTGTTCCTTTATTGCTTATCATATATTACTCAAGTTCCTTACATATATCAACCTTCATGGTTCCTTAGCCATCATCATGCTTATCAACCATAACACTTATCATTGTTCTTGTTCCTCTATTGCTTATCATATATTACTCGAGTTCCTTACATATATACCTGTCATTACTCAGGTTCCTTGTACCCTGTTCCAAGTATAACTTGTTCTATCTATGCACAACTAAACAAATACGTTAAATAGATAATCATAATTAGTTTATAATCATCAAAACCTAATTACTCAACAGTGTGGCATCAATAATTAATTTTCACTATTCTTTTCATCTCATAATACAAAGCCTTTTTTTAAAAAAACCAAAATACAATGTCTCTTTCTAGTAAAAGGTTGTACTTTTGACATTATTATTCTCTTTTTGATAACTTGTCATCTTTTTCCCTCTTCTTTTTTGTACGTTTGACATCGATTTTCAACATTTTAATTTCTCTCTTTATCTCCGTTAAAAAAAAAAATCTCTCTTTATCTCTTCAGTTATTTCCAGTTACTTTTTCTTTTTCTTTATCTATCTCTAACCCCACATGCACATATATACTTCTAGTCATTAATTAAACCAATAACAACTTTCTTAATTCCAATGTAAAAATCTAAAGAGGCATTGCATTATAAGACGGATCAAAGGGAATATAAACAATTAATAATAGCGCAATAGAGTAAAAAGTACTTTATAAATTAGTCTTATAACTTAGAAGGATTTCATGAAATGAATGAAATAAAAGGAGTTTTTTCTTTGTGCATGTTTCTGTGTTTTTTTCGGAATTACCAAAGTTAAGGTAGTTTCTTACTTCATAAACTTCCTAAATCAGTAATCAACAATAAGTAAACTTTAAAAAACGTAGACGAAGTTGCTTGCTAGTTGCTACCGCCATCATGTGGGCATTAGGTACTTCATATGCTCTTAGGGTTTTATATTCAAATATATATAACTCTAAATTTAATTTGTGAACTTTTGTAATTTTTTTTTACTATATCATATAAATTAGACCACCGTATTTTCTCAATAACATTAATTTATTTGTTAAATTATTTTGCCTAATTTTATAATTTTAAAGTACTCCGTACTAGAATTTGTTTATAAGTGTACGTGTTTGAACTATCATGCTTTGATTACCTCAAAATAAGTTGAAATGAGTGATTAAGATGATAAGTTAATACCATCCACTCAATTATCAATGATATTAAAAAATAAGAAAATTGTATATGTAACCATTATGATTATGTATATAAAAGTCAAACGCAAAATATAAAGCATTACTAAATTCCAATGTGTTTGATTTTTCTCTTACCCCATATAAAATTGAGAAGAGTCAAATGCCAAAATATTAAGCATTACTAATTTCAATGTGCTTGATTTTTCTCTCAAAAAATTTCAAAATTATACCCCATATATAATAGAGAAGGTATTATGTGAGTTCAGACTTATGGTAAGACGATTATAGTCATTATACATTACTCCGTTTAAGATATTTCATAAAACTTTGGAACAACTTAACTTTTGAAATTTATAGATAAGTTTTTGGACACTTTATAAAAGTTTTTAAAATTTGAAACAAATTATTGAGCATGTATAGTATAAATTTAATAAAACGGATTCTTCCATTACTTTATGTATAATCCTCTGTATTAGATAATGTTTATAAATTAATATACACCACCTGGCTACCTCAAATATGTATCCAACAAAACATATAAATAAAGTAATACCGGAACATCGTAAGGAGGATAAATATATTCCATTGAGAAAAGTAATTTAATTTAATTAGAAAATGTAGTTTGACAACGTCGGTCGTGTATATTCAATAATATTCAAAGAATCAATGTTTCACCAAAAAATTCATACTCATAATTTATTTAAAATTTATAAAGCATACAAAAATAGAAAAAGCGATGGTACATGCAGTGATCATACGTAAAGAAACGAGTAAAGGGCCCATCACTACAGCGACATACTAAGTACTAGTATTACTTTTTATTTTTAATTAATTTTAATGGATTGTTTAAACAAAAGATTCCAAAAGTTTAAGAGAATACTAAAGGCCTATTTTTCTACTTTTATTTTTAGTTTATTTCCGCTCAACTCAACTCAGTTCAGTTCAGTTCAGTTCACTTCATCTTCTAATTTCCTTCTCTTATAAAATATTTATTTTAGTTCAGTTTAGCTCAACTTAGCTCAGCTTAATTCAGTTCAGTTTAGTTCAGCTGAATTCAGTATATGTGAACAGGCCCTAAGTACTTGTAGTTGTATTATGTTTTGCAGCTTTGATAGGATAAAAATCCCCCTAATTTCAAACATTTTCAATCATGATGAAACATTTTCATTTTCAATAGCTCAGCTTAATTCAGTTCAGTTCAGATAGGATAAAACTCCTATGTTTGTTTTTGAGATATTGCATCTTAGTATAATTTTAAGATCTGTTTTGTTCGTTTAATTAATTTGAGATTATCTTATTTGAACCAATCTTATTCTATAAAACATGAATTTTTTTTTTACTGTATTTCTTTTTTTTTAGACAAAGCTCTGATGAACAACTAACTTTTATTAATAGGGAGATCAGCGTTTAAAAGAGATACAATATTAGACGGAAAATCCGTCAACCAAATACGACTACAAACTGCCCAGGATAAAGAGCAATTTCATGCACTACTTAATTTCCTTCCCAAAGAACAAAGCTCCAACAAACTTGATCAAAGAAACTACTAAATGATGAATATAATCCAAAATCAAATCGGTACTACTTCTCCCCTTCTCTTGTGATGCAATTGCATTTGTTAAGCTGAGGCAATCACTTGCCACCACCACCCTTCGAAAGCCCGAGTCTACAGCCAGCTTAATACCCAAAAAAAAGCCTTAGCTTTAGCAGTGGCAGGCAACCATTGATCCTCCATCATCCAGAGGCCGCAAGAACGGCTTCCCGCTGTCGTTCCTCACAACAGCACCAGTACAGCTCCCCACACCCTCACAATCACCCCCATCAACATCAAGCTTAACCCAAAGCCTTACAGCGCTGCTTAGCCCGTCCTCCCCCACCTACATTACAAGCTTCTTCACCCTTCAGCTCAGGCATAAGCTTCTTAACATACTCCATTGATCAATTTGGATTCCACTCTTCAGTCTTCACCCTCAAAAATCCGTTTGTTTCTCGCGGTCCAATATGAACTAATTTAATTTATTTGACCTTGTTTTCTTTGAATTTCTGACATTATTTTTCTGAAATGATTTATTCTGAATTTTTAATTGAAACCATTTAATCTTATTTATCTAAAGTAAGATAAAATAAATTAATATAAGATGAAACCAACGTTTCTTCAGTCATTGTAAATTATAAATATACTTCAAACTAAAATACCCTTATAGCATCGTTAAGATCGGTACTGCAAGAATGGGGCCAAGTATAGGCAAATACGAGTCTTACACTCCGCTCTCTCTTCCACGCGCCAAAATTTACAGCGTGACGAAGGAGGAGCAGAGTTACCGAAAGCCGAGACCACTCCCAGAGTGGTATCAGCGAAAAAATAAAAATCAGTGGTGCGAGTTCCACGAATCTCCGGGACACAACACTGAGGAGTGTATCCAGCTGAAGGACCAGATAGAGGACATGGTCCGGAAGGGATACTTGAAAAAATACATCGCGGATCACCGCGAGAAAAAAGAGTCCGAGAAGTCAGCAAAGGACTCTCGGCAAGACCTCGACTTCCCCCGGAAGAACAGTAAAAAGCCAGAGGGGAAATTCTCTCCGATCAATGTTATCTCGGGAGGAATACGCTCTCGGAGGGAGCACAAGCGACACCTTAGGGCTTTGACTCACCAGGTGAACAACGCTGACATTCAGTCTCCCCAATCGCCGGTGCCGAACATGACGTTCACAGCCGCCGACTGCCGGGGGGTAACGTTCCCTCACGAGGATCCGTTGGTGATCATCGCCACGGTGGCCAACCACGACGTCAGTAAGGTCCTTGTTGACGGTGGCAGCGGAGCAAACATTCTGTTCCGAAAGGCCTACAATCAAATCAAGCTGAAGCCCCAGCACCTTACGCCGGTACCCTACCCGATATCCGAGTTCAACGGGGCTTCAACTTATCCAGATGGGAAGGTGACACTTCCTATCACCATCGGCTGCGATGAGGTAGCCAGGAACGTCATGATTGAATTTTTGGTCATTGACGCTCCTTCAGTGTACAACGTGATTTTGGGGAGACCCATAATTCATGAGATCCAAGGGGTCGTCTCAACTTATCATCAGCTGATAATTTACGTCTCAGACGCTGGCTTCCCCGAAAGGATACAGGGCAACCAAAAGGACGCCCGAAGGTGCAACTACCTCAAGCCATCCAGTAGTCGCCCAGATGACGACAAGGATGAGGAGGAGAAAGAAAAAGAAAGAGAGCCAAGCACAAAAAAGCCGAAAGGCCTAAGTGCTTCGGCCCAAGGATCTGTACCCAGAGATAAAGGGCCCGAAAGGGAAAAGGCTAGCTCTTCAGCTGAACAGCAAGACTCAGAGAGCCGGCCGAAGAACAAAAAGACTGGGACACCTGCTGACATAGGCAACAGGCCAGATTCTGAAGAGTCCAGTCCATCAGCAATGGACATGGACCAACAGACTGAAACAGTTGAGTTGGCCGAAGGAGACGTTGAGAAATGTGTAACAATCGGGATGGACCTTGATCCGAACACCCGTTGTGAACTTATTCAGCTCCTTCGGGACAACAGAGATGTGTTTGCTTTCTCGGCAGCTGATATGTCCGGGATAAGTCCAGACCTCATCTCCCATAAGCTTAATGTTGACCCAACGTGTCGACCAATTAAGCAAAAGAACCGAGACATCGCAGCCGAGGTCAAAAAATTGCTGGAGGCAGGCTTCATCGAGCCTTGCCAATATCCAGAATGGCTGGCAAATGTGGTGATGGTTCAGAAGGCCAATGGTACCTGGAGGATGTGCGTTGACTTCACGGACCTAAATAAGGCTTGTCCGAAGGATTTCTATCCCTTGCCGAGGATCGATCAGCTAGTCGATTCGACAGGTGGCCATGCCTTGCTTAGTTTCATGGACGCATTCTCGGGGTATCATCAGATCTTCATGCACCCCGACGATCGAGCAAAGACGGCATTCGTCACGAACGCTGGGGTGTACAATTACAAAATGATGCCCTTCGGATTGAAAAATGCGGGGGCAACCTATCAAAGGCTGGTGGATCAAGTTTTCGCCGATCAAAAGGGCCGAAACATGGAAGTCTATGTCGACGATTCGATGGTCAAAAGCAAAAAATCTGAGGACCATGTTAAGGACCTGGCTGAAACTTTCGCCCACCTTAAGAAAGCATCAAATGAAGCTGAATCCGAAGAAGTGTGTCTTCGGCGTGAAGTCAGGGAAATTCCTTGGGTTCATAGTCAGCAAAAGGGGGATTGATGCCAATCCCTCCAAAGTCAAAGCAGCGCTCGACCTTCCTGAGCCGAAAACAAAGCGGGATGTTCAGCGGCTCACCGGAAGAATGGCAGCTCTCTCGAGGTTCATTTCCAGAGCTTCGGATAAGGGGTTACCTTTCTTCAAAGCCCTGAAACTCCCGAAAACAAAAGAGCTCGATTGGGAGGAAGAGCAAAAAGACGCCTTTAAACAGCTTCGGGAGCATCTGGCTCAACTCCCAACGCTGGCTAGCCCAGCAGAAGGAGAAACTTTGTACATGTATGTGGCCGTTAGCCCAGCCACCATCAGTGCAGTACTGCTGAAGGAAGAAAGCAAAAGTCAGCAACCGATCTACTTTGTCAGTCATACACTGACGGATGCCGAGACTCGCTACCCTCTACTCGAGAAAGTCGCTTTCGCGGTAGTAGTAGCTGCTCGGAAGCTGAGGCCCTATTTTGATTGCCATCAGATAGTGGTCTTAACTGATCAGCCGTTGGAAAAAGTTCTCGGCAAGGTTGAAAAATCTGGTAGGCTAGCCAAATGGGCTTTTGAGCTCACCGAATTCAGCATCAGCTACCGTCCGAGGGCTGCCATTAAGGCTTAAGATCTAGCGGATTTCTTGGCCGAATGCTTATACCAAGAAGCGCTAGACAATGAAAAGAAAGTCTGGACCGTGTTTACGGATGGATCTTCCACCGAAAACGGTTCGGGGGCAGGAGTAGTGATAACTTCTCCCGAAGGCAAATCCTTCGAGTATGCACTAAAATTTTCTTTTAAGGCCTCGAACAACGAAGCCGACTATGAGGCAGCAATCGCCGGCCTAGAATTGTGCATCTCCCTGGAAGCCGATCATGTCTGCTTGAAAACAGACTCTCAGCTAGTTGCATATCAGATTAGTGGCAGCTACGAGGCCAAAGAGCCCTCCATGATAGCTTATCTTGCCAAGACCAAATCAGTCATTGCAAAGCTGAAAACTTTTGAGGTTCAGCTTATCTTGCCAAGGGGTCAGAATACTGAACAGATCTGTATATGTAGAAGTGCGTCGAGAGAGAAGTGTCGACGAAGCACCTGAAGTGTGCTGCGCTGACCCAGAGCCTAGTTGGATGGACCCCATCCTAGCTTTCAAGCTTCGGGGAGAAACTCCCGAAGATAAAGCTTTGGCCTCCAAGATGAAGAGAACCAGCTCTAGGTTCATTGTCTTCAGGGGGGAACTTCTGAAAAAGTCCTTCTCAGCCCCATTGCTGAAATGCGTGGGACCAACAGATGCAGATTATATCCTACGGGAGATTCACCTCGGCATCTGTGGGAACCACATTGGGGGAAGAACCTTAGCCCACAAGGCATTGAGGGTTTGATATTACTGGCCCACCATGATCGCAGATGCTAAGGAGCTGGTTCGGAAATGCGAAAAATGTCAAAAATACGCTCCAGTTATCCATCAGCCAACAAGGGATCTTCAGCCGATCCTTAATCCACTCCCGTTTTCCCAATGGGGACTGGATATACTGGGACCATTTCCAGAGGCTGTGTACCAGAAAAAATGGATGATAGTTGGAGTTGACTACTTCAGTAAATGGATCGAGGCCGAAGCAGCCTCGAACATTACAGAGCAAACTGTCAGAAAAATTATCTGGCAGAATATCATCACTCGATTTGGCATCCCGAGAGTATTTGTCTTCGATCATGGGAGGCAATTTGATAACTTACCGCTGAAGCGGTATACAGATCAGTTCGGCATCAAACTGGCATATTCAGCGGTATGCCACCCGCAAAGTAACGGACAAGCCGAAGCTGCAAATAAACAGATCTTAAATGCCCTCAAGAAGAGGGTGGAAGATCAAAAGTCCAAGTGGCTGGAGGAGCTCCCTGGAACCCTTTGGTCCCTTCGGACAACTGAAAAAGAGGCAACGGGCCACTCACCTTTTGAACTGGTGTATGGTGCCGAAGCCGTCCTTCCAGTGGAAATTGGCTCTGAGAGCCTTCGAGTGCACCACTTCTCGGCTGAGAATGAGCGACTGATGAGGGAATCTCTCGATTTCCTCGACGAAGTAAGAGACTCAGCCCGAGACAGAATGGCCGCCTATAAGCAGAGAATCAGCAAATTTTATAACCGAAGGGTCCATGCAAGGCCTCTCAAAATTGGAGACCTTGTCCTTCGGAATGCTGCTGCAGTTCAGAAAGGCCGAATCCATGGGAAACTCTCAGCTGCATGGGAAGGACCTTATGAAATCTATGATGAGCTTCAGCCAGGGACATACCGACTTCGGCAGTTGGATGGAACTGAGTTGAAAAATCACTGGAACGCTGATGTACTGAAAAAATATCATGTGTAAACCCTTCGGGGCAGAACAATCTTTGTAAGTACATTTTGAACTAATGAAAGGCCTTGGAGCCGCCATTTATATAAATGTTTACAACTTTTTATCCTTTCAAAATTTTCTTTGTTCTATCTACTCTTTAAGGGTTTTTTATTCAGCCTCGTCTGAAACCTTCGCCTTCGAGTAACTGGGTTTCAGATTGCTGACAAAACTCGTCTTTTTAAAGAACACTGGTCTTTCAGCTGAAGTCAAACTTCAGTAAGGCTTGTTCTCCAAAGACATGAGTCCATGGACAATTCTGGGATATTGCCTTAACTGAGCCTTGTATCCCAGAGAGCCATTATCCGAAACATTGCCTTAAGTTAGCCCTGTGTTTCGGGTATCCATTTTTCAAAGATAGACAGAAAATCAAGGATAACAGCAACAGTTGAAAATTGTTTAATCAGCCTCGTCTGAAACCTTCGCCTTCGGGTAACTGGGTTTCAGATTGCTGACAAAACTCGTCTTTTTAAAGAACATTGGTCTTTCAGCTGAACTCCAACTTCAGTAAGGCTTGTTCTCCAAAGACATGAGTCCATGGACAATTCTGGGATATTGCCTTAACTGAGCCTTGTATCCCAGAAAGCCATTATCCGAAACATTGCCTTCAGTTGGCCCTGTGTTTCGGATATCCATTTTTAAGAAATAAAGAAATTGTTTATTCAGCTGAAGCCATACTTCAATTTCTGGGGAGGGGGGGGCAAGAAGCACTACCAGTGCAAGTTTATGTTCAGCAGAATTGAAGAAACAGTAAAGCATTCAAAAACAAAGCAGCTGAAGAAAAGAACATCAAATTAATAATTCATGCTCAGAAATTGAGCTACAAATTCAAATAAGTTAAAAAACTATATCGGCAGCCGCCCACAAGCGGAAAATAACAGCTGCCGAAATACGTACAGAAGCAAAAAAATAAACTGTTTTGTACGACAAGGCAAGCTGAAGCAAAAAACAAACAAGGCAAAAATTCATAAAGCGGCAAGTCTAAAGTTGAGCGCATGATGAACCGCAAGATTCTGAAGACGACTGCCCGAGTTCCTATGCTTCAGCCCGAGGATCATTCTGGTCAGCATTGTTGGGCCCCATGGTGGTCTCAGCCCCAGCAGCAGAAGAAGCAGGCTTTGCACTTTGCCGAGCCTCCCTTTCCCTCTGTTTAGCCTCCAACTCCATTCTCTCAGCTTCTTCTTCGGCTTCCTCAGCCTTAAGGATTTCAGCTTCGACTGGAGTTGCATACTTCATATAGGGTCTTCGGGATCCTGGACTCATTCAGCACATTTGGACCAGTCCAACTTCGGCTCAGCATGAAGGCAGACTCTTCGGCACACTCTGAACCCGTTTCTGAAACTCATTTCATATTCTTCCTGGGTATAGACACGGACTTTGAGTAGAGCCTCAGCATCAGCCAACTTCTTCTTTGTATCCTCCAAGTCTTCCTTGGATTTCTTCAGCTCATCGGCGAGCTTGGAGGAGGAACCTTTCAGCTCATTCAGCTCCTGTTGAACTTGGGAAGCCTCTGTCTGAGCCTGGGCCACTTCTTCCTTTTTGGCCATTAGCTGATCCTCAGCTTCTTGGAGCTTAGCTCTCTGAGCTTCAGCAGCAGTAGCAGCCTCTGAGAGTTGGACATCCCTGGCTTGGAGCATCTCTTCAGCAGCCATTCTGCTGGCTTCAAGAGCTTCTAGCTGTTGCTGCACTTCAGCTTGTGCAGCAGCTCCTTCCTGGATTCGGCTCTCAATGGTAGCCTTGAATTTGGAGATGTCCACTCCCATGTGCTCTTGGAGGAATTTTTCCCCTTCCATCAGTGGGGGAAAAACTTCCTTCTCCATAGCATCGCAGAAGGTTTTGAGGGCTTCAGCAGCTTTTTTCTCATATTCTTCACCCTTCTTCTGCTTCTCTTCAGTTGCTGCTTGCTTCAGCTTAGCAAGCTTTAACTCCTCTTCGGCTACCTTTTTGTCGTGCTCGGCAGCGTCCACCCTATCTTGTAGGGTATCTATCAGCTCTACAGTGAGAGTCTAATTGTGCACGAACTGAAAACAGGAGCACAAGTTAAAATAAAAAATAATAATAATAATGATAATTGAAGAGTTGAATTTTAAAGGAGATAAAGGCAAGGAAAATCACCTGCATCATCAGCAGTTGGTTAGACCTGGCTGGGTCAGGAACTGATCTGCTGGATTCGCCCATCCCAGCAGTGGCCTTCAGCGACCAGATTCTTGCCCTATCTACTTCGGACATGCCAGCAAAATCGCCGAAGTAGGCTGCAGCACCTTCTCGGTTCTGACCCCATATGAGGTCCCAGATGTGATCTGGGATTGGAATTCGGGGGGCCGAGAAACCCATTTCTCCATATTGCAGAGTCTGGAAGGAAGGAAAGGATGACGATGGAGCTTCTTTAACTTTGGATGGCTCAGCATCCTCCTTCTTCTCAGAAGAGTCAATTATTATGACTTCTTCTTCTTCAGGGGTGAGGACGAAGGCCTCAACCTCTCTTGCAATGTCTGCCGTGAAACCCTCAGCACTGGGCATCACGACATCCTCATTCTTGTGCTCAGCAGCACTCTCTTGAACTTCTTCTTGGACCCCTCCCTTAGGTTCGGGAGTTTTCTGATCCACCTCCATCTCGGGAGGTGGCGGAGGGGTCTTTGGAGGTGATTGAGGTGGTGGCCGGGGAACCCTCGGCGATCCATTGCCTTCCTCGGGTTCCCTTATTTCGACGCCGATGGTCATCGGCCTCCGCTGAAAGTCATGGGGGCCGATGATGGCCATTCTTCGGCGCCTTTTCTGAAGCGGCTGCTCGTCCATGTCTGAGTCTGAGGACTCTTCTTGTATCTGGTCTTCGGGACGAACAGGGGCTTTCCCTTCTCTGTGTCTATTACTCTCTTCAGACTGTAAAAGACAGGGGGGGAGGAAGAATGTGAGTAAAAAAAAAAAAAAACAAAACAACAAACAGAAACAGACAAAATTAAGTCTGAAATATCACCGAGGTCTTCAGCAAAGCCTCGTCTTCTTCAGCTGCCCTAGCTGCAGCTTCTTCTTCAGCAGCCCTGGAGGACCCTTCTCCTCCTTCACAAGCTTTAATAACCCGTGCAACCTCTTCGGCCGTACGGGCAGCTTCAGCTTCTTCGTCCAGCAGCTGAAACCAGGGATCTTTCTTCTTCCACCAAGACTTCTGCCTCTGATACAGAGCAACAACCTCAATTTGGAAGTGAGAAGAGTCTAGATGAACTTCTCTATGCCTCGGTTCAGTGATAGAGGGGGCCCGATCAGTTACAACTCGTTCTCGGTTGACGCCAAGACGAGCGTAGTTAATGCCGACGTTGGTCTCGTCCCGCTCTGAAAAAGAAAAGGGGAAAGGTCAGTTCAGTTAGGTTGGCACAGCATAAAAAAGCGAAGTGAAAGAGGAGAAAAAGAGATAATTAAAAGGCCTCGGCCCCAGCCAAAGAAGCTTACCATCCTTAAACTTTCGGCTGAGGCCGACAGCTGCTAGCATGTTCCCTTGGAAAACATGCTTCTGCCTCTTATACAGAGCAACAACCTCAATTTGGAAGTGGGAAGAGTCTAGATGAACTTCTCTATGCCTCGGTTCAGTGATAGAGGGGGCCCGATCAGTTACAACTCGTTCTCGGTTGACGCCAAGACAAGCGTAGTTAATGTCGACGTTGGTCTCGTCCCGCTCTGAAAAAGAAAAGGGGAAAGGTCAGTTCAGTTAGTTTGGCACAACATAAAAAAGCGAAGTGAAAGAGGAGAAAAAGAGATAATTAAAAGGCCTCGGCCCCAGCCGAAGAAGCTTACCATCCTTAAACTTTCGGCTGAGGCCGACAGCTGCTAGCATGTTCTCTTGGAAAACATAATGCGTATCGGGGAGCCAAGTCTTCGGGATATGCTGCATTCGGCCGCTGCCCCCCCCCCCCCCCGGTTCGGCAGCTTGCCGAAGATATTCTGTTGATTAAGGTTCGGAACTGGGCCGTTATCTGCGGGGGGACCTGAACTTCCCATGTCGGGATCAGGCTCAGCAAGGTACCGGGGAGCGCTGAAGACGCAAGGGTGGCCCGGGTCCGTGGGTGCCCTAACCCAAATCCATTGACCTCTCCAGTCCTTGTCTGAAGAGTCGTTCGGCCACAAGGTTAGGTACTGGGGCCGAGACTCAATCCGGTACCACCCAGAACCATGACTTCCGTGCCCACTTTGAATATTTGGCACTAGCCGATGAAGCTTTTTGAAGCAGTGCAGGTTCAGCACATACCTGAAGAACTTGCAGACCCATAAGTATGTCATCACCCTTCGGATGCTAATAGGAGTTAGCTGACATAGGGAAATATTGTAATGGATCAGCAAGTCTCGGACGAATACGTCCAAAGGGAACCTCAGCCCATACTGAAGTTGTCTTGTGTACACCCCCACATACCCCGGGGGTGGACGATGAATTCTATCGGATGCCACGGGCATTCGGCACCAATACCCATCAGCTTCAAGGATGTCGTAATGCAACTCAATTTGTTTGGCAAACCGATACTGTTCGGCATTCTCCACCCACTATGAGTAGGGCGGTTCTTTATCATGGCCGAAGCTACTTCGGCATCCTCCCACTCTGAAAACCCGGGAAGGATATCCCAAAGGACAGCGGGAACTTCATCGTTCCGCCCAGAAGCGCTCGGCCCCTCCGTTCTCTGAGAAGGAGCCGAAGAAATTGGAGTCGCCCTAATCCCTTCAGCAGGGTCAGACTCTGCTCTTTGTCCATTCCAGGTCCCAATCCTGTTCCTGGGATCGGGAATTGGCCTTGCTCTTCTTGGAGCACGGGCTCTACCCCTAACTCCTCTCGCCATTGATAATTTCGAAGAAAAAAGTCGAAAAAAGGGGAAGGAGTTCAAATTCGAAGAAAAATAAACTAAAATCAAAGGAGTTTACCTTAATCTGAAGCGAAAGTTGTCGATTTACGAATTGGTAGTGGCGAGTCTCAGTTTCTAAGCTTAATGCTCGGGGAATTTGCGAAGTTTTGATGCGGGTTCTTGGGTTCTCTCGAGAATTCTGGGTTTGTGTTGGTGAATAAGTGAGGAGAGATGACGCGCCTCTAATTTTATCTCCAGAAATGGGAATACGGGGAGCCCGCGTTTCAATTTCTCTTAAATACCCCACTAAGTAACCGTTAAACACACGACCTTGCGATTAAACTGCCCATTATTCGTCCAACTTCCACAATTATCCGCCTTAACTGTTGTTATCTCATTAATTACGGTTTAATTACGGTTTAAATTCAAATTTTTGGATTAATTAAATCATTCACTTCCCTCCTTTTCTGATTAAATCAAACCCGACCCGTCATCCTTCCAAATCGGGTCTGGGGGGCAAGTTGTTTGGGTCCAATTTAGTCCAATTGGGCCTAGGCATTAAATGATCCAATTAAAAGCCCAAGGTCAAGGTTCATCTCTCCAATTGTGCTAAAGTCAAAGATCAGTCCTCAAGGCAAGCCAATTGGGCTAAGGCCCAACTTCTCCATATATGCAAAGGTATAAAAGCCATCAATATTACATTTGTACATTCATTCAAGCAAAGCCTCAAGCAATTAATTCTCTTGCATAGTGTTCTCTTTCTACACACTGTACTGACTTTAGCATCGGAGGGGCCTTCCTCGGCAACACCCCCGAGGCTAGTTTACGTGTGTTTACTGTGCAGGAAACCTTCGGCCCAACATCACTTGGACCGAATCCAGTCTTCTCCACTTCATCGGACCTTCGACAAGGTCCCATTGTTTTCACCCGAAACATACTTCAAACTAAAATACCCTTATAGAATCGTTAAGATCGGTACTGCAAGAATGGGGCCAAGTAGTTTCCCCTTCCTCACCATACAAGTCATCTGTGATTTTTTAATTTGAAAAAACGAATAAAATCCGATAGCAAAGTGACACATGGAAAAAAAACAATGACAATTGTTGAAAACAAAAGGAATTAGAAACAATAGGACGAAAACAAAAAGGATTTACGATTTAGAAACGATAGAGAACAAAGTTAGTGAGAAGTGAGGTAGAGCAAGGAAGAAATGAGAAAACTTTGGGCTTGCATAGCATTGATGATGCTCTTTACTACCCAACAGTTTCTCCAATTGGTCTTAGGTGCATCCTCATGCACCTAAGATAGGTGCAACAAGGGAAGGCCTAAATCGCGTGGGCCAATTAATAACCCAGACAACAAAAATCTGCGATCTGCCAAAATCAACACTACGCTCTACAAAATGAACATATAGTAAAAAAATATGAACATGAAAAAAATGAACATTTAATAATAAAAAATGAACATTTATTACTTATAATGTATATGTTTCATAATCATATTATTTTTATTTCTTCAAATTTTTATGTTCATAATTAAATGCATTATATTCATAATAATATTTTATATGTTCATATATAATTTCAAATATTCATAATGTAAATATGTGTTGTTCATGAAATATTAATTAAATATGTTTATGCATATGTTCTCTTTCTTAAATGTTTATGTTCATATTTTTTTACATATATGTTCACAATTTAAATGCTTATATTCACTTTAAGAAAACCAATGCCGTTCATATTTGAAATGTTATGTTCACTTTCTGAAATGCATAGGTTCATATTTTTTTTTGCCTATGTTCACTTTCTGGAAAGCTAATGTTCACATTTAAAAGAACTTATGCATATGTTCATAATGTAAATATTCATAGTAAATATTTGTTGTTCATAAAATATTATCATTAAGCTTGTTTATGCATATGTTCTCTTTCTTGAATGCATATTTTCATATTTTTTTACGCATATGTTCACCTTTTAAATGCTATTCACTTTAAGGAAACCAATGCTTACGTTCATATTTTGAATTGTTATGTTTACTTTCTGAAATGCATATGTTCACTTTATGAAAAACTAATGTTCACATTTAAGGGAACCTATGCATATGTTCATATTTTACATAATTATGTTCATCGATAAAAAAAAATGCAAAAAATCAGATGAAATTCATACACAACTGAAATTGATCGAAGCTAAAAAAAAAAATCAATTCATATGAATTCAAAAGTTAGATAAACTTAATCAATCGAAATTAAGCAAAAATACACCACATAATAAATTCAATTGAAAAATTGAATCGAAAAATTGAAACAAAAGATTTAAAAAAAAAAAAAACAAAGGAGAGAGAAATTAAAGAAGGAAGGAGAAAAAACAGAGGAAAAGAAAATGATAATGATAATTTTTATCATATTATCCAATCGAAACAGATGCAATCGCAAAAATAGAGAATAATTTTTCCAGAAAAAACAAAGGAAAAAGGAATTAAAGAAGGAGAAAAAAACAGGGAATAATTTTTCAAAAAAAAAAAAAAAACAGAGAACAAAATTAGTGAAATTTTAATGAAAAACTTTGATGAGAATTAGGAAAGATAGGAGAAGAGAGAGAATTGGAAAAGAGGAAACCAAAAAATTTGAAAAAGGAAACTAAGTATCTTATGCGGGAAGAAACGTTAGAGAACACTAAATATGTGTGGCTGCGTTTCATGTAGTTTCTCCAGTTTCTCTTCCTCCCTTTCCAAACACATGTGGCAACCAATCTTGCTTCCTTTCTACCTGCCCAACCACAGCCCACCCCATTACGCTGCCCTAATACTTTTCTAGAGTAAAGTAAACATCCAACCCACACAGCAGCACAGCCTTCAACTTTGATTTCAAAGCTTCACAAAGAGGACATTTAACAATTCAGGTCAGTGGGTTGAGTTCGGATCAAATTTCGAGTAAATTTCGGGTCATGATTACAAACCATAAAAATAGTGTAAAACTTAATGTTATTATGAAATATGAAATTCGAGTAAAATCGTGTCAAATTCAGGTTGTTCAGGTTCTGGTTTCTCTCAGTAACTTCAAGTCGAGTTCGAGTTATCGGGTTAGGTCATGTTAGGGATTGCCAACCCTAAATTTAACATACTCAAATCTTAAACATACTTTAAAAGGTGTCAATAGAGCAAGTATAGATAACCCAGTACCACATTAACAACGCAGACGACTATGTAACATGATAAATCACATGATAAGAAACTTCACACATAAGAGAAATCTCACATAATCAGACCAAGAGCAGAAAAATATTCTTATATTCGTAATAAACACTAAATAGTGCATGGAGTACTGCCCACTGCTCTAATTTCATCCTGCTTTGATCTGGAACATTGTTTAGGGTTAAGAAATTCCAGATTCTAGATGCAACCTAGTTCAAACAGCATAGTTCAATTTCATAATCACGCTACCAATCAGAAACAACCACAAAAGCACAACTATGAATAGATTCATTGGTGCAAACAGCAAGTGTACATGACTTTTAAAGATACGAAGTTCAATTTCAAAACTTAAGGCAACAACAGTAAACTCAAAAGATAACATAAAGTTGAAACTACAGTCAAAAAGGGTTCTGGTTTGGTTTGATCACTACTCAAAGCCAAGGAACTAACACAGCTACTCTTTCTCATGTAGATGCAGTAGCTGCAGTTAGGAAAGCTCTGCCAGGTTGACGGTTGGATAGAGGTCCATGGCATCCAAGAAGCTGCAAGGTAAGAAAATAGAGAACATCAGATGAAATCCCAGAGGCTGCATTACTATAATTTTTGAAGGAAATTACATACGGAGTATATAAGACCAGAAAGCACAATAAATAAGCAAATATAATATAAAAGTATGTATCTTTCATGCATAAGATGTACAAGTAATTGTAGTTTAATGCGGTCATCAATGTTCAGCATCGAACACAACACCATAATTTTTACCATTGTTCAGGTGTATAAACACTATACTAAACATGCATAATCATAGGAACATTAAACATTTAAAGCCAGATAATCAACACAAGTATTCATACATGTACCTGGGAAAAAAGGCTACTATAAGAGTTCTTTAATCATAGGAACATTAAACATATAATAGTATAAATAGACTAGTAATTATATTTCATGAGAAAATACTGCACACAATCACACCTAGTTCACAATACCATGCATTCACCCCAAACCAGATAGCATCTAGCTCTTCAATACAACAATAAAAAATTTATTATTGGTATGCTTAGACACTATTTTTTGAAAGAAGTCCCATACTTGGAATTGGGTTCATCATTTTAAGGCAACTTTTACTCAGAAATAACTATAAGCAGGCTCATTACATTGTGAATCACAGACTAATGCTGAGTAGACACAAACATGTAACTAACAGCTAGTTGGCTAACAGAAACATGTATAGTTAAAACTTGCAACTGACAGTGTTGGATCAAGGATGAAAATTGAGATCAGTGACATTTAGAAAATAAACCACAGAATCCATGATTAAACAATCAAGCAACTTAAAATATGTTAAATATACACAAGCTAGGAGTTCCCTAGTAACATTAAACAAAAAACTTCACAAACCTTAGCATTGACTCCATCATTCATTATTCTGTTCTCAGATTTGTACTTGAGATAATCAGCACGGTTGTGTTTGGTAAAGCCCCTGCATCAGAGACAAATTTAAAAAAAGATTACTTTCAGCAATTCCACAAAGAAACAAATCTCCCATTTACATGACCATCACACCTTCAATTCAAGATTTATAAATAAATGCCAAAACTTGGGGTTAAATCAACAAATTTTAACAGGTAGTTTTCATCGAAAAGGACATCATATACAGGAATTATATTCCTCCATACTATGATAAACCAGTTTCAGCATCAACTTAAACATCTTTAAAAACAAAATTACTAAAGAGTATGTGGTATGCCTTGATCATTTTTTTAAAAAAAAAGTTGGAGCTTTTCAAATAGAGTTAATAAAATCACAATTTACAAGAAAACTCTGGTTCAGCAATGATATTGCATGTTTGCAACCACACACAATAAATTAAATCAAGTAATCAATAAAACCAATAAATAGCATACCACTTCCTGCTGATAATAATCTTTTGACGACCAGGGAACTTAAACTTGGCACGACGGAGAGCCTCCTGAGCATGGTGACTGTTAGTGTCCTTGCATCGAACAGAAAGAAGCACCTGCCCAATTGCAACCCGGGCACAAACACCTTGAGGTTTGCCGAAAGCACCCCTCATACCTGTCTGGAGCCTATCAGCTCCAGCACATGAAAGCATCTTGTTAATACGGAGCACATGGAACGGGTGCACCCTAACCCTTAGATGGAAAGCATCCTTTCCAGCAAACTTAGTCATGTACTTGTTGCAAGCAATTCGAGCAGCTTCCAAAGCCTCACTCGACACATTTTCCTTCTCCCAACTAACAAGATGGACACAGAATGGGAATTCATCCACACCCTTCTTCTTCATACCCACATCATAAATCCTAATCTTAGGATCGGGGACACCACGGCAAAATCGCGATTTTGGGTATGGCTTGTTCTTAATCTGACGGTAGCATCTTGCCGGTCCTAAACAAATCAAATTACCCAAATCACATTTTAGTTTTTTATTCAATCATTATCCATCTAATGGAAAACATCTCACATTTCAATCTCATTAACTGTAAAACCTCAAAGGCAATATCATTATACGAATATAACATTAAAACTCATAAACATGATATAAAATTTATAAAGTTTTAAATTTGATTTACTATAATGCATTCTCAATCTCAAGTATAACAAATGCACATAAAAATAAGTATTGTAAGACTTAAAACAACTCTAAAATAGGGCGAAGCTGAACAAAATCTAAAAACCTAATTATTATTCACACAAATTCCAAAAATTACAAACAAAAGCAGCCAAATTAACTAATTAACTCCTCATATCTAATTCAACAATACTGAATACATTAGCAGATGAAATCTAAGCAAAAACAAGAGCATTTATATCATAATATCAAGAAATGCGCAAAAATTGCAAATTGAATCATCAACAACATACATTTCTATACTAATATCGGTATAATATTCCAGAATAATTAACAAACAGATCAATAACATACAAATCGGTATAACATTCCAGAATAATTAACAAACAGATTGGAAATGAAGAGAAAAATAAAAAGGAGAGAGATTAAGAGGATTACTTCTTCCCATGGCGGCGATTCTTCAGCAAAATGTGGAGCAACTAAACCCTAAAATCAGTGTTGATACTAAAAAGAAAGAGAATTTATATAGTACAAGGAATTTTTGCGGTGCCCTATTTATTGGGCCGTTTGTTAAGGTCTGTAACTCACTAACTTGTGATGTTGGTGGGCTTTGTGCTAGCGTATTTAAAATGAAATCATTATTGATCAATTCTATGGTTCATGGCCCAAATATTACAAGTACATTTTTTTTATTTTTTTGTTTTTTTGTTTTTTTTTTATTTTTTTGTTTTTTTGTTGTTGGAAAAAACAAGTAAAAATGGTATCAAGAATTTTAGAATTTAGGATAGGGAAAAATGAGAAAGAGGAAGGAAAAGAATAGGAAAAAAAAAAGTTTTAATGAAGTCACATAACTGGTCAACACCGTGTTTTTGAGGTCAAACTTGAAAATATGGTGAGTGACATGTTTTTGCAAATAAAGTCTTTTAGTTCACCTTATTTATACTTATTTCAGAAAAAATAAGTAATGATCATATCAGAAAAAATAATGTCTGATGAGATCACCGTTTGATGTGTAGTTTTTTATCGCTAAATATTTTGAATTTCGTAATTAAAAAAATTGTGAAAATTACATATTAATAAAATACACATTATTATGAATTTAACAAGATCTCACTTGATATTTTTTTTCCTTATAGATTATCGTACATTTAAGATAGATGTTTAGTCAAATTAGACAATCAGATCAGATTAGATCACATCAAATCAGTTCAGATAAGTAAAAATAAGGTGAACCAAACAAGCCCTAATTTTATTTAGATGATAGTTTCTCACAAAAAAAAATTTACTAGGTAGTTTTTGACAAAATAAAAAAAAATGACAAAATTTCCTAGGATATAATTATTGATTGATTTGTCTTTTAATTGGCAAAATAATACGATGTAATTTTGTAGTGTAAATATGTAACTAATGGTTGGTTTGTGGCCATTAAAGGAAAATGATTTTTTTTTAAAACTCTTTTTACCACAATTGTTGAATGTACTATATCTTTTAAAACATATGTTTGGGAAAAAATTGGTATCATGACTTATGGGTATTAAAAGTATAGTGGAAGAAATACAAAAAGGGAGGGGTTTATTGCTACAAAAAAGTTCAACCTGCATCACCTTGAACTAGAAATAGATGTTGATGTCTTAAAGAAAATGATTCAGAATGCTGAAGATTTCCTACATATATTGGAGGTTATGGGTTCGAATCTTGTTGAAAGCATATTTTATTTTGTTAAATGAAGTGGCTAGCTTACGTTGCGCATATACATTGGATGATGACATGACATTGTGACATAGGCACACATACTTTGAAAAGTGCCACGTGGCACCGTTCCTTTAAAATGAACGCCTTTTAATATACAGTATAGATTCTTGATTGCACCACCTCTATTTTAAATTTTGACGAAAAATTTAACTGAGACGTCAGGGGGCCCACAACTTATGCCTTTCGCTTCTAAATCATGTATTTTTTCACCCCAAAAAACATTTTACCCTTCCCTCTATATAAATTCATGACTAAATTGAGTAAAGCTTTAAAAAACCAAGCCTAATTTTGCTACAAAAATTAAATTATGATATTTGTTTATTCTCAAACCTTAAGTTGAGGTAATTGAAGTGATGAAAGGGAAGGTTTTTCTATGGTTGATGATTTGGAAGTAGATAGTTGAGATGCAATCTGTTAGATTTGAAATAAGGGTGGTGCAATAAAAAATTTAGGTACTTAAAAAGGTGGTTTAGTAAATAAAAAAAAAACATAAAAGGTGGTTTATACCAATTTACCTAACTATTGTAATGAACAACTTTAAGCTGCCTAAAGGCCTTTAGGTCATATCTATATAATATATCTTTGGTGTGTGTTAAAAAAAATAAAGTAAGAAAGATTGTAGATGAAACGTATAATGATTGTTTGTGTTATAAAAAAAAAGAAAAAAAGAAAAAAAAAGTGTACTTATTATATATTCGTATACCGTATTGGTCAGGGTGATATAGCTGTGTTTCTTTCTGGTTTTAAAAAACTGCCTAAATAATCTCTTTAAAAAAACTATGCAATGGGTGTGTTCAAGGAAGCATTATATTGGAAGTTTGTTCAAGAGTTAAAGGAAATCCCTCCATTGCCTAAAGGCCCTAAATTAGTTGATGAACCAAAGTAAGGGTGACTTGACACTTGTAGTATGTTTGTTCACGAGTGAATCTATAGTAAATGTGAGTTAGACCCTGTTCTTTTCACCTTAAAAAAAATAATATTAAGTAAAAATGATTTCAGTTCAGTAAAAATAAGTTCAGTTAAGTAAAAATAATTTCAGTTCAGTAAAAATAAGTTCAGTTCAGTAAAATTCAGTTTTCTTAAAGAAGAATTATAATAGAAAATCAGTAAAAATAATTTCAGTTCAATAAAAATAATTTTAGTTCAGTAAAAATAAGTTCAGTTCAGTAAAAATAATTTCACTTCAGCAAAATTAAGGTGAATCAAACAGTGTCTTACTCAGTAGTAGTTAGTTACCTGTTACAAATTGGAGGAGATTAGGCAACTATTTATATGCGCCTTGATGGGCTGTTAGTAGGCCTGTTAGAATTAGGAATGCATTGGGCCAGTAGATCTTTTTGTAAGGGCCCTTATTAAACAAATTTATTTCTCTTCGTCCCAAAAATAATTAACATAAATTAACATGTTGGACGAGTATATTATTTAACTGTGTTAAAGAATAATGCAATAAATTAACATGTTGGACGAGTACATTATTTAACTGTATTAAAAAATAATGCAATATTAACCCAATATTATAGAAATAAATCATTTATCCGTGTATAGATTAATTATATTGTGGGAACTTTTGTTGCATTTAAATAAAACTGATGATTAGTGTGTGAGGAGATCAGGAGAGTATATAGTTTAGCTTTAGGGCATGCCTGGAATTCCAGAAATAATGAAGGGGGTAATATATAACGGGATAGATTCTACTTGAGCATTGATTTAGAGAGTAATAATTCATTTTCTGAGGTTTGGCAACAATCCTAGGGTAAAGACCACCAATTCATGGCAATCGGCGGCAACCACCATGTCGTTGATAAACTTGAGACCACCACGAGCATCACCTCACTTGAATAATCAAAAGCCCTAACCATTTGTTCAACTATCTCTTCAACCAGTGGGTCCGATTCAAGATACTTGTTCGTAATTCGCCGGAATTGATGAGCTATGGCGGCTAGCAGCTTCAACCAGGCGGCTATAATGGCGGCAACAACTTCAATTGGGTGGAGGGATATGAAGGTGAAGGAGAGAGTACATAGCAGGGGAAAAGAAGATGCAGTATAGAAGAGGAATTGTTACGGGGGAAATTGTTATGCTAGGGGGGAGGTGGGTAATTATTAACCCCATTTTTAGGGAAATAGATTACCCCACTGATTAATTACCCTAGATCCAAACTTTAAAAAAATCCAGAATTATTACTCATGTAATTTTTCCCCTCCCATTACACCCATTCCAGGCAGCTCCTTAGCTTGAAATGGGGTTTTAGATCTGATTTCAAAACATATACTTCAATTCGTATTAGTATTATTTTTTCCGGCCAATAGATAAGGTATGGGTGAAGTTAAGTCCGTCTTTTCAAATAATAAAAAAAAAAGAGTAATATTGTTTTAGTATTATTTTCCCTAGGCCAATAGGTATGGGTAAAGTTAAGTCCGTCTTCTCTCAAGATTGCAACCTAATTTACAAGTATATAAAAACAAGTATACCTTTGGTGAAAGGAATCATAAAAAAGGTGGTTGTGTTAAAATATATATATATATATTTATATATATATATATATATATATATATATATATATATATATATATATATATACTAAAACAATATTTCTTGTGCAAAGCAAATCTAAATTTCCTTTTTAAAATTTTTGTTTATATGGTTAATATTCACAAGTTTACGTATTGGGTGCCTTAATTTCAAATTTCACTATATCAACTTGATTTTCAATCAAACAATAAACCCAAACTTTGAGCTTTAACATTATAATAAATTTACAATGATAGTTTACGTTAAAAATTAGAAATAAATAAAGCTAGATTAGAGAACAATTATTACCAATATGAGATTATACAAAATTATATATGTTGCTACCAGATAAAAATCCTTTATTTAATCGTTGCTAATTTTGTTTTTCTGCTATGAATTATATATTGCTTTTAAACTAGCTAAGCTACTGGTATCATTTAACCCCACATTTGGCAAAACACCATTATTAAATAATGAAATGGGTTTGCTAGTCCTTAATTAGATATTCTATCACCTAATTTGTAAGAATGTTAAGGAGTAAAACTCTAGTTCTTGTCAACCGCCTAATAATAGACTCTAACTCAACTTCAAGCTCTTCCATGGCACTTGCTACTTCCTCTAATCTCTTATTTGCCACTCCAATATCCATTGAATCACATCTCTCTAACAATCTTTGGCAATTTATACGCCTTAATTTCGACGCGAACGATGAACTTTTGCCATGATTAACACTAGGTATAGTAGTTGGCAATATAACAAGAGATAAAAGAGACTCTAAAATAGAAATAGTAGCCCCTTTAACCTCCCTCAAAACATGCACAACTACTATAAGACTATGGTCTAAAAGCGAAAGGTCGGACGTAAAACATTTACTCTTCATCGTCCCTTTTGTAATTCTAAGGCATTTAGACACCTTCTTCTTGAGCTTCTTCCGGTGTAGGGTGTGTGCCATGATGTGGGCGTCGAAGTCAAACTCTTCAATCTTGGCTCGACGGAGAGTGTGTTGGAGGTCTTGGAGGTGTTGCTTGATAAGTAAATGAACTTCCCTTGTTGTACCACACAAATCTAACATCTTCAATGAGGCTTCCGAGATCTCTCGAACGGACAACATCGTCTCCTGTTGCTGGTGGTGAAGGGCTTGTTGGATGTGTGGTGAATGTAGTAAATCATTTGCACATTTGTGGAGATCACTTAAATCAGTGAAATTAGGGCGAGGAGATGACATTATTTTATTATTAAGGGATGATAATGACAATTTAATGACAAATAAATTGTGTATATCGTGATAAGTATTAACCTAACACAACAAGAATATGTACTTTTACCTACTACTCAAATTAAAGAAGCCGCTAAAAACACAAAAATTGTCGCTAGTGTAGTAGGTGAATGAAATCAAATCAAGTTTGAGATTATTATGGAATATGATCCTAATTAAGTAGATGTGATCTTATATAATTGTAATTGTAGAAAAACATCTAAATAAATGTAGGAAGAAGAACATGAAGTTTCCTTTTATGATGATGTACGGAATACGTACAAAAAGCTAGGCTGGGAACAGCTAGTTAGATGTAGCATATTTGCCACTAGGAACCTTCCGTAGTAACGTACGTACGTGGTCGATTATATGAAATAGACAACGTACAAGGTTGATTGGCAAATGATTATATCTATTGCATGGATCGGAGGTGGTTAATTGTATGTATAATATTGTTTGTGTGTTGCATGTTGTATGTTGTAGGCGACAAAGGAAGTATTTCTACTAGACATGTCAAAACTCGATTCAAACCAAATCACTTTGAAAATTTAGTGTTGACTAATTAATACTCATAATTTAAAACTCGAATACATATAAACCTGGACTATAAGCTATTTGGAATGAAAGAGCATGAATCAAGTCATTAACCGACAACTATCAAAGTATTAGGAGTATTTTTTTTCATCTATCCTCTTTAATTAGAGACTTTACAATGCTTTTAAAAACCCTTGAAATGTGTAAAGATTATAAAGCGATTATAACAAGCTTATTGCAAATTTACAAGACATGAAAAGTTATTTGCATTGTATTTATTGATCACTTCAATATTAGTTATTTGTATATTTATCCGAGTTACAATACTTTTGCGGTAAGAATAATTCTACATCTTAGAACCATATACACAATTGAAAGTATATGAGAATTTGTACGTGTGAAAGTAGCTAGTAGATTTGAAAAATACATATGTACATGTACAATGTATCTCAAACGAAACAGATAATGCATCTGTCATGTTGTGATACAATAAGATAAGATTTCTGAGAGAAAATCTACGATGATCTGATATATAGATCCATAGTTTTAGGGGGTGATGCTCCTTGAAATTACTTCATTTGCCTTGCTAAGTAAGTACCCTTAATTAGCTACATTTGGGTGTACTACTTTAATTACTACTGTATTATAATAGATCCAATTTCTACACGTCTTGGCCAGATATTAGATCCAATTTTCCAAATCCGGGTTAAAAGTATTTGGGATTGAGGAGATGTTTCATGTTTGTTGCGCACGAGTGGGACTGCAGGGGGCTATACTTTTTGATAGATATTATATGTTAGATAATATTTGTCACAAGATTAGGATAATTTTGTATATTATTTGTTATACTCCGTATCCTTATCATAATAGGATTACGACCCTTGTAAACCGCTATATATTTTAATCAATGGTGCACACTCCAATCTGAGGAGTTTTCCCGAAATCTAACATGGTATCACAGGCCTATTACATTGGATCTCCCATTTACGGTCAACCCATGACTCCCACAGAGCTTGGTAGTGCTTATTCAACACCGGGGTTGTCCTCACCGGATAACGGATGGTATATGGACTCGGGAGCCACTTCTCATATGACTCACACTTCCGGTAATCTTCTTCCCTTGTTTAAATTAAGCACTAATAATCATATTTTAGTAGGCAATGGTCATCGAATTCCAATTACTGCTTATGGTCATTATAATTTCCCGAATAATTCTCTTACCCTTAATAATGTCCTCGTAGCCCCTCAAATTATTAAAAACCTTATTTCAGTCCGTAAATTCACCTCTAACAATTCGGTTTCCATTGAATTTGACCATAATGGTTTTTCTGTGAAGGACCTTCGAACGGGGAGGGTAATCACCAGATGCAATAGTTCGGGAGATCTCTATTCTATCACTACAACCGATCCAAGCACATGCCTTGCCACTTCTCTCACCACAGTCGCCCCCTCCACTTGGCACGATCGCCTAGGTCACCCGGGAGCTTCTTCTATAAGCTTTCTTAGGAGTAATAATTTCATTAGTTACAATAAGGAGATAAACTCCAATTTTTGCAATTCTTGTCAATTAGGGAAACATGTTAGACTTTCTTTTAATCATTCGAATAGTAATACCTTTTGTGCTTTTGACATTATTCATGCCGATTTGTGGACATCTCCTATTTGTAGTAGTAATGGTCACAAATATTATTTAGTGCTTCTTGATGATTTTACTCATTATGTTTGGGCTATTCCCTTAGCATCTAAATCCCAAGCCTACCAAAGTTTTCTCATCTTTAGACAATATGTTTTAACTCAATTTGAACGTCCCATCAAATCCTTTCAAAGTGATCATGGTCGGGAATTTGACAATGATCCTTTCAAAATATTTTGTCTACAGAATGGTATGGTTTTTAGATTCTCATGCCCTCACACTTCTCCTCAAAATGGTAAAGCCGAAAGAATGATTCGCACTATCAATAATGTCAACCGCACTCTACTATTCCATGCCTCTTTACCCCCTACCTATTGGGCACATGCCTTAGAGACCGCTACATATCTCTTAAATATTTTTCCAACTAAGTCTTTAAAGAACTTGACCCCGGCACAAGCTCTCTTTTGCACTAACCCATCATATGATCATCTTCGGGTTTTTGGGTGTCTTTGTTTTCCTAATTTGACCGCCACAACTCCTCACAAGCTAGCTCCTAAATCTACACCTTGTGTCTTCTTAGGGTATCCCTCTAATGATCGTGGCTACAAGTGTCTAGATATTTCAACAAATAAAATTAATATCTCCGGGCATGTAGTGTTTGATGAGTCCACTTTCCCATACAAGAATTTAGCTAATTTCACATTAAAGGATTATGAATTTCTTGGTTATGATGACACACCCCTTTTTGCGAAATCAACTATCAACAAACCCAACTCCACAAAGTCAGCAGGCCCACTCCTTTCCTTCCCCTGGCCCACACACGCCAACCCAACCTCTCACTGGGCCAGCTCCCAACGGCTCCCCATCAGCCCACACACCAAATTTCCCTCCCCCCACTTTCGGTCAGCCCACATCACACCCAACCTGCGGCCCACCTTCTCCATCCGCAGGAACCCCGCAATCCCCACTGCCAATTTCGCCACCTACATACTCTCCACCGCCTATGCGTGGTATCCCACTCCTTCAACCAACACAGCCACCTCCTCCGTCCCCACCTATAACCCGTAGTCAACGGGCCATTTTTAAGCCTAACCCGAAATATTGTAACCTCACAGTTCAAAACTCGGGTCCTTCTCACATAAAATCCCCTCTTCCAAA
This sequence comes from Chenopodium quinoa, assembly GCF_001683475.1. Taxonomy (NCBI): domain Eukaryota; kingdom Viridiplantae; phylum Streptophyta; class Magnoliopsida; order Caryophyllales; family Amaranthaceae; genus Chenopodium; species Chenopodium quinoa. Next base: position 1,155,102 of record NW_018744560.1, on the reverse strand, counting down.
ATCATATAAACAAGCTTTAAATGACCAAAATTGGAATGCGGCGATGAATGATGAGTATAGTGCTTTAATTAAAACAGGGACATGGGATTTGGTGCCTAGGCCTACGGGGGAAAATGTTGTTAATTGTATGTGGCTATTTGAGCATAAATACAAGTCTAATGGTGACCTTGAAAGGCACAAAGCTCGTCTTGTATGTGATGGCATGTCGCAGGAAGTAGGTGTGGATTGCGATGAGACCTTCAGTCCGGTTGTTAAACCGGCCACCATTCGCACTGTTCTCAGTTTAGCGTTGGCTAAAAAGTGGTCGATTCATCAATTAGATGTTAAAAATGTCTTTTTACATGGTGATCTGCAGGAAACTGTTTATATGCATCAACCTCCGGGTTTTGTTGATCGGAGGTCTCCCTCTCATGTTTGCCGGCACCGCAAGGCTCTCTATGGTTTGAAACAAGCTCCCAAAGCTTGGTACCAACGCTTTGCAAATTTTCTCATCAAATTGGGTTTTGTCATTGCCAAGAGTGACAATTCTCTTTTTACTTTCTGGCAGGGTGATGATATGGCATATTTACTTCTATATGTTGATGATATTATTTTAGCTACCTCTTCTGACAGGTTGCGTACAGGGATCATTTCTCAGATGCAAACTGAGTTTCCTATGTCTGACTTGGGGCCTCTGAGTTATTTTTTGGGTATTGCAATAACCCGAAAACCTTCTTATTTGCTACTTTCCCAGGAAAAGTATGCACAGGAGATTCTAGAACGTGCAGGTATGGCCTCTTGTAAACCTGCCGCTACTCCAGTAGACACTAAGTCCAAACTTAGTGCAGATGCAAGACCACCTTTTCGGGATCCTACCTTGTATCGCAGTTTAGCAGGTGCTCTTCAACAGGTGTGTCTTTTTATGCATGATCTCCGGGAACCTCATTATGAGGCGTTGAAACGCATTCTGCGTTATGTTTAGGGTACCATTGATCATGGTTTACATTTATATCCTACTGTTTCTCATCGCTTGGTTACTTACACTGATGCTGACTGGGGAGGTTGTCCCGATACCCGACGTTCCACTTCGGGCTATTGTTGTTTCCTTGGGGACAACCTCGTGTCTTGGTCATCTAAGCGTCAACATACATTATCTAAGTCGAGTGCAGAAGCAGAATATCGAGGCATCGCTAATGTTGTCTCTGAGGCGTGTTAGCTTCGTAACCTTTTACTTGAGTTGCATTGTCCTCTACGGCAGGCTACTATAGTTTATTGTGATAATGTCAGTGTTATGTACCTTTCTGGTAACCCGGTACAACACCAACGCACCAAACATGTGGAGATGGATATTCATTTTGTTCGAGAAAACGTTGCGTTGGGGCAGGTACGGGTACTACATGTTCCTTCAAGATATCAGTTTGCAGACATTTTCACGAAAGGCCTACCACGCGAATTATTTCTGGAATTCAGGTCCAGTCTTAGCGTACGACCTCCTCCCGCTACGACTGCGGGGGTGTGATAGATATTATATGTTAGATAATATTTGTCACAAGATTAGGATAATTTTGTATATTATTTGTTATACTCCGTATCCTTATCATAATAGGATTACGACCCTTGTAAACCGCCATATATTTTAATCAATGGTGCACACTCCAATCTGAGAAGTTTTCCCGAAATCTAACACTTTTTTTATTGCATTTTCAGATTTACTTAAGAATAACACATATTCTTGATTACGACAAACTTTCATTAACTTATTGTAAGATGGGTTAAAGTTACCCTATAGATATTTAAAGTTAAAAAAGTTGTCATTTTCCTAACATAAATTTTACCTTAAAAAACACTTATAGTGTATTAGATTAATCAAAAGCCTTCATAGCTGTATCCATTATTAATGTTTTAATACAATCAAACTCCTTACAAACTAAAAGTTAGTTACCTTAAAGAGATTAAAGTTACCATAAAAATTGTTAAAGCTACCCCCAAATTGAGTGTCTTACAATAAAATTAATTTAATCCGCCTTATACAAGACTTATTGCATGAACAATAGTTAGGACTTAGGGCATGTTCACATTTACTGAATTGAGCTGAACTGAACTGATTGGAGCTGAACTGAACTGAACTGATTGGAGCTGAAGTGAACTAAATATAGCTTAAATGAATATTTTATGAGAGAAGGAAATTAAGAGCTGAGCTGAACTGAACTGAACTGATTGGAGCTGAATTGAACTGGACTGAAATTAAGTTGAAGTGAACAGACCCTTATGATGGAGGGACTAAGGAGTAAGGAGGCTCAACTTTTAGCTTGGGCCAAGTTATGAGATTAATATATACAAAGTAGCTTATTATAATTACACTGTAATAAATGAAACTTGACACTTTATATATGGTGTAATATTTTCCCCGCCAAAACTTTTATGATACATATAACATGACACTCATTTATTGTACACTCTTGTTTTTAGGTGAGTTTTGTAAATAGTGAGTGAGCGCAGGTGTAAAATTATGTTGATGATGATCAAAACGGGTGTGTTTTAATGTTTGTGTAAGGAACAAGGGGATAAATAAAGAGAATGTGAAATTTAACGTTCTATGTGACCATCTTTCTTTGAGTGCTTTGTATATACTACGTAATAAGAACACGCATGCTAGCTTTGCACAAGATTTGTTCAAAAGACCTCAAATTTATATAAGAATCCCTAATCGCCAGACCATGTACGCAATATTTGATGCTATTAATCCCATATCTAGACAAATAGTGAAATAGACAACACATTAACATAGTTTTAAACAAAATTTAAAATTTTAATTGACGTGAAACCTCAATTTGGGGCATAATTGGAGCAAAACTGTAATTAAGATTAAAAAAAACTATATCACATATATGTTTTCTATCGGTATACAAGCTCTCATGCAATGGATTCAATTAGGTAAAAATTAAGCAAAATTCAAACCACATTTCATACCTTATTTCAAGTAATGCTTGAGAAATTCGTGTTCTAACTCAGGGGCGGACCTATTAAGCCCTTATGGTGAGCAATTGCAGCCCCATTTTGTAAAAAAAAAAATCAGGTATATAAGCCCAAGCTAGTTAAAAAAAAAAGCCCCAAAAAATTGAACCCCCATTCTAAATGTGTCTGGCACATTACAAACAAGTAGTGGGCTCCTTATTTCTCCAATTAGTGGGCTCCTTATTTCTCCAATTCTCCTAAATGTTTCACGTGATTGGGGTACATAAAAATCAAATTTTTTTTTTTTAATTTTTTAAAAAGTTCTTGTACAGTCACTCACCCTTTTCAACGTAACCCTTACCCAACTTTCTCTCTCTAACTCAAATGCCTCAATAGCTCAAATGCCCAGATCTACTTAGTACTACTACCAAACTACCGCCTAACACAACCTCACAGCTAGTTTTGCCGACCTGAGTTCGCTAGATTGGTGCCGGAAAAGTTCGTCGCCGCTGACCGCTTCCGAGTTCCGAGTTCCGACTTCTCCAAGCAGCAGATTATCCCCCTTATGAATGTATTTGGTTTGTATTATTGAAAACAATTTGTAATTTTCGGTGTTGTATCTTGACATTTCTTTACTTTGTTATTCGTACATTGGTATGATTAAGTTGAAAGTTTATTTTGGACCCCCATTTATAAATTCCTGATCCGCCACTGTTCTAACTCCCAATTACAAGCTATCAATTATGCCTATGTTAAGAAGAATGAAATTCAAATCTCACATAATAATGTGTATTCTTACATGTTTAACATATAAATACAACAAAAAATCAAGTGATCATAGTAATTTGGATCAAACGAATCAAATAAAAAAATTAAGATTATATTACAACTTATTATTTTAAGTGAAGTGAACATAACATGGTCAATTGGTGTAACTGGTCCGCAAAGGACCACACTAAAACAACCCATAGCAGTCTTGGTTTATTTTATTTTTTATTTTATTTTATTTACATATTTATTTTAATAAACCAACATTTGTATGTTGCCATTTAACTTTTAAATTTTTTTATATTATTGAAAAGATGGTCAGATTATATATATATAGGGGAAGACTCTCGTGAGAATTTTTCTTATATGAGAATTTTTCTTATGTGAGAACACTCTTTATGTTTAAAATTTTTACTCGTATGTTCTAAATTTTAAATCTGATATTCTAAACTTTTTTTTAGGTGTTCTAAATTAAATCAAATGTTCTAATTTATTACTCACATGTTCTAAACTATAAATTAGTTAAGCTTGATGTCATAAATTTTAAATAACTTGTTCCAAACTTTTAACTTTTATGTTCTAAATTTTAAAACGTGTGTTCTAAGATTTTTAATTATATGTTCCAGATTTTCTAAGATTTTTTAATTATATGTTCCAGATTTTAAAGCGTATGTTCTATTTTTTTTACTCGTATGTTCTAAATTCTTTACTCACATTTTCTATATTCAATATTAGTTTGTTCTAAATTTTTATTCACATGTTCATAATCTTAAATCAAGTGTTCTAAATGTTACTCATATGTTTAAAATTTCATAAAGCAAATTTTATAAATTTTTAATCACTTGTTATAATTCTTAAATCAGATGTTCTAAACATATTACTCACACAAATGTTCTAAATTATTACTCATATGTTCAAAATTTTAATTTGAGTCACATGTTCTAAATTTTAACTCGTATGTCTAAATTTTTACCCACATGTTCTAAATTTTAAATCAGTTCTCATATAAGTATGAATTCTCACATATGGACCTATTCTCACCGGATCTCTCTTTATATATATATATATATATATATATATATATATATATATATATATATATATATATATATATATATATATAAAATTATACTTGTATTTGTGGCTGGGATCAAAAAGCTCAAGCCGAATTATAAACAATTTAACTTTCCTGGCCTGGGATAGAGTTAGGTAATATAAACGGAATCATTAAGTAATTTAATAACACCTCTAATTAAGCTATAAGAATGTCATTATTTCATATCTCAGAATGAAGTTGAAGTACAACATTGGATTGGATGGATGTCCAAGAATGTCACACCTCTAATTAAGCTATCATCGTACTGAGAGTTACTTCCTTGGTAGACAGGAGGTGATTGCTCGTAATCAGTGTTTTCAGTTGGAATTTGTGGAGGTATTTGTTGTTGTGGAGGTATTTGTTATTGTGGAGGATTTTGCAGAGAGGTGTTGCTCATTCTTTGTAGGAAAAGTTGAAATTGAGGTTGATTCATGAAATTCTCATCTAAATCATTACAATTTTGAGAAAGTAGTGAGTAAAAAGGGTTATTGGAATCCATATCTATTTTTTTTGATTAATTTCAAAAACTAACACAATAATAACAATAATAATAATAATAACACAAATAATAATAATATTAATAACAATACTACTAAAATAATAACAATAATAATTATACTTCCAATAATAATAATAATAATAATAATATTTATTTTAATAATAATAATATTAATAATAATAATAATATTAATAATAATAATAATAATAATAATAATAATAATAATAATAATAATATTAATAATATTAAAAGGATGACTAATTATGAGGGAGAAATTGAGAGAAAATGTAAATACAACAAATTTATGTGAATTTTGGAAATATGAAAATATAGGCAAAATGGGTCTCTATTTGTAGGGAATTTTTTTTTCTAGCCGTTGGTAATTTTTTTTTTTAATTTTAAAAGCACAAAATAACGGTTACAAAAATATAACCGTTGCAATAATCAGGAATTTCCTGATTGGTCCAAGCTCCCTGACAGGACACGTGTCAGCGCCTGATTAAGCGTGCTGACGCGCCTGTCAGGGGTGCATTTAGTATTTTTTTTTGCTTTTCCTTTCCTCAAAACGCTGCGTTTTGAGTTGAAGCGCAGCACATGCTTCCTCAAAACGCTGCGTTTTGAGGCGTGGTGAGCAAAAAAAACGCTATTGCCAGTGTCGCACGTGGGGCCCACTCATTCTTAGTCTGATTTTATTTTTGCCCAAACTTTGATAAAAAAATGTTTTGCCCATGGGCATTTTTTATTTAGCCCATTGATGGGGACTTTTATTTTTGGATTAAAACCCAAAAACTCCCCATGGGCATTTTTCTCCCCCATTGGTGAGATTGCTCTAAGGAGACAAATTATAAAAAATCAAAGAATAGTCATGAATGAATTGAACCCATAATTTTATACTTCATTTCATATTATATGATAATTAATATTTCTAATAATTAACTATGTTTAAGAGTAAAACTCTAGTATGGATCAAACTCCTAATAATACACTCTAATTCAACCTCAACATCTTCCATTGTCTTCTCAACTTCTTCCAACCTCTTATTCGCCATTCGAACCTCCATCGAATCGCATCGTTCCAACAACCTTTGACAATTTACACGTCGAAATTTCGAGGCTAATGACGATGATAATGATCTTTGGCTATGAACAATACTTATAGTAGTAGGGAATGAAAGGAGATTTAACAAAGATTCTACTAAAGAAATAGTAGCCCTTCTAATCTCCCTTAAAACATGTACTACTACTATAAGATTTTGGTCAATTAGTGAAAGATCCGACGTAAAATACTTATTTTTACTCCCTTTGATTGTCCTTAAGCATTTAGCCAATTCTTTGTTAAGCTTCTTCCTATATAGCCCGTGAGCCGACATTTGGGCCTCGAAATCGGACCCTCCGGCCTCAAACTTGGCTCGACGTAACGTGTGTTGTAACTCTTGCAAATGTTCTTTAACTAATGAATGGATTTCCCTTGTTATGCCACTAAGATCTAGCATCTCTAATGATGCCTCAGAGATTTCTCGGACCGACGTCGTCGTAGGCTCTTGGTGGTGTTGGCCTAAGGCTTGTTGGACTTGGGATGATTGAAGGAGGTCATTTGCACGCTTGTGAAGGTCCCTTAGCTCGGTGAAGTTTGGGAGACTTGAAAACATGTTTGAGATGTTTTTTGAGTTGGTTTAGTTTGAATTTTTGATTATTGCTAATTATGATGATTTGTATGATAATGATGATAGAATTAGGTACTAACTCAAGCTATATTTATACTTGTAAAATTTAGGAAGATTGAATGAAGTTTCCTAAAATGGTTGGGAACAGCTAGTTAGGAAACTAATGTCAATTTGTAAGAAGCTTCCGTACTATTGTTTTAATGAGGGACAATTTAATTAAATAATTATGGATTTTATTAAGATATTATATGATGATTTTGTTGCTAACAAGGTTCGTTTTGTTATGGTGTATGCACGTGCACAAACATAATAGAGGAAAACTATTATTTGTACTCGTACAATTATTTAATTAATTAGTTAATAATTTTGAAAGATAGCTTTATATCAACTACCGACATTAGGTTGCCTAATTACATAATTAGTGTTCAAAATTTGTGATTATGTTTTGTTTGATTCATTTTCTATGTGATTCCAATATATATATAAAAAAGGGAGTTAGTGTGTTGACTTTAATTTGTTACAATCTTATCATATCATATATATGTGATCATTTGTTTGTTTTGCCACTCTTAAAGAATTCCTAAAAGAAACAATGAAAATAGTTGGTAATAAACTTACTTTTGTATGTTTTACCATTGTTAAATGATCAAGGTTTGTGATGGCCAAATAATCACCATGGCATTTCTAAAAGTTCGAACACTTGACCTCTTAGAAGAAAGGTTATTGTTTAACCATCTAGGCTAATTGTCAATCATACTTTAACCTTGCACAATAAATAATATTATAATATAAACTATTGAAGTCACATACATACAACATACAAACTATTAGATATTCTTAAAAATTAGCCGTTGCACAACTATAAAAGTACTAACTCGGGGCAACGTCCGGGCTACTCACTAGTTTAATTATTAAATTATGAACAATATTTGGAGATAAAGGAAGTAGAATATACGCTTGTCGGGTAAACTAGATACTCAATCTACTTGTTGCTTCATAAATCGTTAGATAATGATGGGATTAAAGCATCTCCTAATTATAATTAACAACAATAATGAGTGCATTGTACTTGGCACTTTTTATTTGGTCTTAAAGTAATGATAAAGTACAGCTAGATAAGGAATATGGATTTGTCATTTCATAGAGGACAAAATCGAATTGAAGTCAAGATCGACAGTGGTGAAATTGTGCTTAATAAAATAAGATTATTAGGAAAATGAGAGTTGTTAAGAAACTACCCAAAAATTGGATAGTTTAGCTGAGTGTCTGTATAAGTTCCTTTGGATTAAAAAAAAAAAAAAAAAAAAAAAAAGTGCAGAATATATAAACGTACTAACGTAGTAACGTACTTGAATATTTTATTGGCATTTGACAAAACAAAATTTTCTCTTTTTCTATTTGTTGCCCCATTGCATTTTTTGAGTTACTGTAAATTTATAAGTTTTGATCACAGAATTTTAATTTTTTTTTTTTTTTTTTTTTTTTTTTTTTGTGTGACAAAGATCACAGATTATTACTAATATATAAGAAATAATATATTGTGTGATATCTAGCTTGTTAGATTGGTTCAAACTTTTAATATCTATTTCTAATAATCATAATTTATAATTATTGGGTAAATACAGTTGAAATAATATTTATATTTTATAGAATGTATATATAGAGACAAACTGAATAAAAAAAAGGGGAATTTGCAAATTGCAGCCATTTAAAATTTGAATTTTGCAAATTGCAGCCATTAAAAAAAATTTGCAAATTGCAGCCTGATTCAACTTTTTCATCGGTTTACATGTCGAAAAAATAATGTTAGTGCCTCATTTTGCGTAATAAAAATGTATCAATTTATGGAAACTGTAAAAATGAGACATTTAGGTTATTTTTTTTGCTAATTCCGAGCTCAATTCGATTCCCTAAGAACTAAAATGACCTCTAAAACCTTAACCGAAGATTTTTCGACATGTAAACTAATGAAAAAGTTAAATTGAGCTGCAATTTACAATGGATCAAAGTTGAAGTAGTGTAAACATCACCATCGAGGAGAGTCAGGAGACAAGCAATTGAATAGAAAGGCTATGTGAGTAATGGCTATACAAAAATTGTAGTCACTATAATAGAAGTGATTATAGCCCTTTAATAATCATGTAGAATTAATCTATAATTATTTGGGAAATTAAGAGTAACTCGCAGCGCCTAATTGTGAAATCTACCACAATACCAGGGCCAAATCTAGAATATTATGGGAGCCTGTTCAAGTTTTTAGTGTTCAAAATTGGATTCTTAATTTTATAAGGGGATTAAAAATAGAAGACTCTAACACTACAAGAAAACAACAAAATTGCGACGAAAATAGTTCGTCGTAAACTATGTAAAATCCGTCGTAAAGTTGGTTTACGACGGAATTCCGTCGTAAATGGTTGTCGGAAAACCTTTTGTAGGAAAATGGCTAATTTACGACGGAAATTCCGTCGTAAACCAACTTTACGACGGAAATAAAATCGTCGGACTTGGAATTGGCCTTTCATGAATATCCGTCGCAAACTTCCGACGAAAAAAGTTCCGTCGCAAACCTTAGATTACGACGGAATTTTCCGTCGCAAGTTATTATTTACGACGGAAAATTCCGTCGTAAAAAAAATTTGCGAGGGAATTTTCCGTCGCAATTTATATTTTACGACGGAAAATTCCGTTGCAAATTTTAGTTTACGACGAAAAATTTCGTCGCAAATTGTAATTTACGACGGAAAATTCCGTCGCAAATTGTATTTTACGACGAAAAATTCCGTCGCAAATTCTAGTTTCCAGCCCGAAACTAATTTTGGTAATTTTCTGCATTTTCAAACCTGAATTTTTTTAATGATAAATCGACAAATAATATAATAATTATGTTTTAAAACTTTATATTGAGTCCTAAAATTGTTGTTTTAAAAAAATTAATTACCGACCTCCAAAATTAGGGTTATGGTTATGTACATATATATATGATAATTATGTCCTAGTACAAAAGATAGTCCACATTTTGGTATCTATACCAAACAAAAGGTAGGTTAGAGTGATTCTATGCTAGACTAAAGCTAAGTTACGCAATCGCCTGGAAACCCTGGCCTGCTCCACCACCACCCGGGTCGTTCCTAGGGTCTCGATGCTGAGGATGAATGGTGGAACATGAGTCGTTGTTTTTGAGACGACTCATCATCTCATCGAAACTCTCCTTGTATCTTCTCTCCATTTATGCCATTCGGGCTTCCATTTGAGTTTGGAGAGTTTGCACCCTATGTTCCATCTGGTCTTCTGAATCCCCTGACTCCTTGTTTCTTCGAGCTTCTTCTGGTAGGTGTCCTACAAAATATTGAAGATAAAAAAAAAAATTGTTAAAAATACAACCAACAATATGGAGTTATATCGCATACTTTTAGGTGCCTATGGATAGAAATTAAGAAAATTAAGCACATAAGTCAATTTTCAACCCTCACTCATCCAAAATCATCCAAATTTGGGCTATATCGCTAAAACCATGCCTATTTTCTAAGTTTTCAAGCAAATGGACTCGTTATTTCTTCTAAAATTCCAATATCAATTGCTTTTAAGTGCCTAAGGATAGAAATTAAGAGAAATAAGCACATATGTCAATTTTCAACCCTCACTCCTCCATAGATTATAATGAACTAAAGTAATCTAACATACATCATATTAAACAAAACAAAAAAGTAAACTAAACTAAACTTGATATCTTCACCCCACCATAGATATCTTCACCCCAAGCACTTAGTGTTCGTTCACTTATACAAAAAAGTATGTGCTTATTAGATTAAACTAAACTAAACTTGATATCTTCACCCCACAAAAAAGTAAACTAAACTAAACCAAATCAAAGCCACTTATACACTTAGTGTTCGTTCTTCGAACTTGGGTTGTAAGCCAATGCAATGTCTCATTAACCAATACTCCTCTACCACCCAAATATATCGAAAACTCATCTTATCAAACGCTCCGATTTTCTTCCAATCATTAGACCTTAATGAATAATTATACACAAAATTCTTATAACTCTTCCTCTGAAGACCACCAACCAACATCAAATAATCATTTTTACAAGAAACGAACCCAAACCCAAAAATCAATTTCCCTTGAAAATTCCCTAAAGGATCTGACACATGAAGAAACTGACCCATTATTGGATTATAAACACGAAAGTTATAGCCAAATTTACTAAAAGCAGTTCCACGCCCAAAACATACTAACCCATTACATGAACCAATTAAGAAAGTATTCACACCATTATCATCAAAATGAAGACTTTTAACCTTAATCAAACCCTTTCCATCATAATTATCATCTGGGTATCTATCATATGTAGAATAATTAAGAATGTAAAAATCATAAGCAGATTTAATAAACACACAATTTGAGGGCACAAAAGGGTTTGAAATAGTGCATTTGAGATGGGAATTGATGAAATTTTGGGGAGGAGATAATAAAATTCCATGTTTTTGAAACATATTTGAAGCGGGTTAAGGAATTTACCGGCAATCTTGGAAGGATTTCAGAAAAGATGAGTTCTTCAGGAAGTTCAACAGAATTTAGGGGTGATTGAAAGGGGTTATTTTGGGGTTTATTTTTTGTTTTCTTCAACATAATTTAGGGGAGGAGGCCGGAGGTCGAAGTCAGATTCGAATGAAAAAAAAAACAAAAAAAAAAAAAAACAAAAAAAAAAAAAAAACAGGTGTACACTGACCTGGTAAGGTGGCGACGGAGGCTCAACGACGGACACAAGCCGCCCCTTCAGCCGCCCTCTCTCTCCTTCTCCACCTCTTTTTCTTTCTCCTACTCGTCCTCTTTCTCTCTTACAATGTCGGCTCCGTTTGGGTCACCGACAGCGACAGTTGCGTGACGGAGGGCTGAGGTTTGGGTCACCGACGGCGGCGACTTCTCTTTCTCTCTCCTTCTCTTTCTTCTGTGCAACGACTCCAAAAATTCCCTCTCTCTTTCTCTCTCCTTCTCTTTCGTTCACCAAGGCGTCGCCGGAAAAACCAGGGCTGCCTCGTTCTTTCTTCTCTCTCCTTCTCTTTCTCTCTCTCCTGCCGCTGCTTCTCTTTCTCTCTCTGCATTTCTTTCCCCCTTTTTTTAGGTCAAGGATACAATTTTAATTTTCAAAAATGACAATGACTTTTACGACGGAAATAAATTCCGTCGTAAATATAAACTTACGACGGAATATTCCGTCGCAAATTACTTTACGACGGAATATTCCGTCGTAAGTTTATATTTACGACGGAATTTATTTCTGTCGTAAACTTTACGAGGGAAAAATGCCTCGTAACTGAAATTTTCCGTCGCTAAATTGCGACGAAATGTTTTTCGTCGTAAATATCCACCTTAACGACGGAAAAAAATGTCCGTCGTAAGTATTCCTTCGTAATTTAGCCTATTTCTAGTAGTGTAATATAAATTATCTGTAGTAGTCTAGTGAGATTCAAACTCTGATCACAAGAATATAAGGAACATGTTAATGAAGGAAATGTGTCCTCGACTCTCGTGCAATTACAAAATATAATATGGATCGTATTATGGAGATAATAAGTTCGTTTAGTTGGGTCGTCTTTACGTCTTGCTAGAGACCAATATTGATCATTGGGTTAAACTAATGCCAACTAAATGGATCCTATGAGGTCACACGTTATAGTGTTAGGTCGAACATGAATACCGAGTCCAAAAGTTGGGCTTAGTGAATGACTGGCCATAAGGAGTAAGATAGGAATAAGTCTTGCTCTAATTAGATAATATGATTATATATAATAAAGGGATTGGGGAAAAATAAAAACAGACGTTCATCTCTCAAAAAGAAACAACTTAATATTTTTCCCCTCCTCTCTCTCTACAACCGGTTAGAAGTTCTCCATAGAAGAGATTAATCTCTCCCGTCCAACTAGTATTGGTGGAGGTTCGATCTACACTTGTGGACCAATATTAGAGGAGCAACAACTGGGGCTCTAATCTCCGCAAGAAGGTAGAAGAAAGCTTGGGAATTCACGCATCAAAGGTTAATTCTAAACTATTATGTGATCCTTTATTTGTATATGCATGAGATCCTGTTTAGGTGCGTATGAATGAGATTCATGAAATTCCGCTTAGAGTACCTAAAACCCTACAGTGGTATCAGTTAGCCCCTTGCATATAATTTATTGGTCACAATAATATGAATATTTTGATGTATTTTATGTTAAATTTAATTTGATTAAGGGGAGGAATTGAATTATGGATCAAATAACCCAATTAAAATATGATTTTGATTGATTGGAATCAATTAAATGTAGATTTAATTGCTCAATTTTTTTTATTAACCCTAGCAGAAGTTTTTAGCCCTAAATGCATTAATTATTTTCTGATTTTTGTTGTGTTATGAACCCTAATTTCGAAAATTAATGTGTTAATTTCATATTATTTGATTTAATTTCTCATATTTAAAAAGGGTTTTTAGTGTGATTAATTAATTCATGTAAAAAAAGTTTTATATGAATTAGAAATCAAATTTTATCAAAAGCCCTATATTTTTTAAAATGGAGATTTTAGATTAATTTTCTGAAATTATGCATAAAGGAGTTTATGCTTAATTTAATTAGATCACCAAATTAATTTTGCAAGAGTTGTGGAATTAATTTAACTCAAAAAAAAGGAAATTGAGAAGCTGAGTGGGAGCAGCCACGACTGGGTGGCAGAACCGCCCGTCGGTAGTCCACCGTGGCTGCTCCGGTGGTCGTCAGGGGCGCTGGGGAAGGCAGCGGTGTTTTCAGGGAGGGCAGTGGCGTATTCAGGGGAAAGCACCTGCTGGTTGGTGTGCTGGGCTGCTGCCTGGTGCGCCAGCCAGGGCTGCTGTGGCTGGGCAACTGCCTGGCTGCGGCGGCGGTGTCATGGCTGGGCAGCCTGCATAGTCATGGCAGTCCCCTGTTTCCTGTTTCAAAATAATAAAAAAAAAATTTAAGGGTGGTGCGCCAGCCAGTGCTGCCGTGGCTGGCGACTGCTTAGCTGCGGTGGCAGGCTGCTGTGGCGGCGGTGCCGTGGCTGGGCAACTGTTCAGTCACGGCAGTCCCTATTTTAGATTTAAAAATATATATATATATATATATATATATATATATATATATATATATATTTGATAAAAATAAAGTATTTTAATTAATTTTAAATTATGGATTTAAATTTAATTATGGATAAATGTTTGAAAATATGTTTCAAGGAGATAAATGAGCAATTCCAATTATGGTTATTTGACTTGGTTTATGTGATTACGTAATACCCCGTATTTTTATGTATTTTTATAAAGTATTTAAGTATTGATAAAATGTATTGTCAAGGGCTCAAGTATTTTAATTAAATATTCTAAAGGGTTAAAGTATTTTAAATATAAAGTTTTATAAAAGTAAAATATGTTTTGGGCCAAACATTTATTAATTATTGGGCAATGTAAATTATTCCTACATACTCTTATTGGAATAACCCATTCCATCCCATAACTTAAGCCCACATTTTTATAAGCCCAAATTTAACTCTACACTCTCTACTCTATAAATACCCCATGAATCCCCAAAAATTTCCCACACAAAAAGGTTAGTCTTATTTTCTCTCTCCTTTGTTTTATTAATTTGTGTAATTATAATTATTGATTTATGGGTTTTGATTTTATTATTTGAAATTAATTAATTTAATTAGTATCAAATTGTATTTTGATGATTGAATTTTATAATTTTCAGATTTTGTAAATTTTATAACCTAGGGTTTTTTATTATTGAAAATCATGATTTTAGGGTTTTTATGAATAATTGATTTAGGGCTTTTATAGTAATGATGTTTTGAAATTTTGGTGATTATAACTACTTATTAGTTTAACTTAATTCCAGATTTATTTTGAACACGCAAATTCATGTTTTAATAATTAGATTTCCGTTCGTTAATATTAATCCCGATCAGGTTCTAAACTCCTCCGATTTTGATAAAAAGTAGTGTTTTGTGAATACAAACAACGTTTTAAGAAAGACTCACTAGCTTTGGTAATGAGTACTACCCTCTCGTGGCCAAATTCAGCCTCTAAATATGATTCTCGAGCAGTTTTTGATTTTAACAAAGTTTTTTTTATGCTTTAAATTTTATCTTTGAGTTTAAAAGGGGTAAGAGATAATTTAATGTTTCTATGGATAATTTAAGTATAAAGATGTATTTTGATGAAGTTTTAAAGGATTTTTGATTAGTTTAAAATGTTGGAATTTTATTTAAAGTAGTATAATTGTGATTTTTACTAAAAGGGTGTGATTATCCATTAAAAAGGAGTTTAATTAGGGGGTTTTAAATAATTTTAAGATTATTATAAGTTATTTAAAGTGAGTTTAAGTTGCTGGAAATTGTGTATACAAGGGTAATTAATATAGTATTATTGTCCCTTTATGTAGGAGACTTGGTTCGGGAATTGTTGTAGTGTAATCGGCTACTTTAAGGGCTTATTTGAGGTACGTACGCGTACTTAGCATATTTTGGTGATGTAGAATCATGCTAGGTTTGATTTCAATTAATTACAAATAGTATCATGCTAAGGTTTATGTATGGAATTGTGAATTTATGGTGTTTGTGATTGAATTGTGAAGCATGAATTATTTGTGATGGTTATGGATTGAAAAATTATATTTTGGGCATGTTGTGTTTGAACCACATTTTTATTTATGGCATGTTGGAAGACATGATTAATTAAACTACATGTTTAATTACGTTGGGAATATTGAAAAGGAATTTTATTATGGTTCAAATAATTTTTATTGATGCTTTAAGCATGAGGAAGGAGCTATATAAGTGTCTATGTACACGAGGAATAAATTGTATGTTGGTGCCTTTGTGCACTTAAGGTGTTTTTAACACCGAGGGATAGGATTTTTGGCGCATTATGCGTTTAAGGTGTCTTTGACACTGAGGTAGAATTAAAAAGGGTTCAACATTAAATAATATGTGGTCACTAATTATTCAAGAATTAAATTGGTATGTTTGTTTGATTGAATAATTATTGTTGATTAACTTATTATGCTTTGAGAGTCATCACCAAGTCTAATAATATGTAAATAACGTAAAGTGAAAGAGATTACGCACCAAAACTCTTGGAACGTATATACCTTGAGTATGAACAATGGGGGGAGTTATGAGGTTTTATATTTAACCATAACTTCTAATGGAGTACAAAACGTTGTATATTCCTTTTTTTTATTTATTATTATGCGCAGGAATTCCGCCACCTTTGAGTGGTTTTGTCGCTGGCAAGGTTAGCTCCCGTGTCAGTTAACCTCAAATTTATTTGGGGGAGGTTAGGAGGTGGAAACCCGTTCGATGCGTAATCAATGCAAAATGAATTAATTAGTGTCTAGTCATTGTGTCTTGTTGATTGGTGTGTGTTCTTGTGAACAGGTGCAATGAGGTAAGTGTGTGTTGATAGGTGAAAGCATGTTAGTGTGTTTATTTACGCTTTTGTACTCAGCTTTGCTGATTGTGTGTGTTTGTGTGTTTGGCCATGTCTTTACTTTGGCCCTACGACGACCCATTTTCTAATGGCGAGTAGTGGGGACAAGTAGAGAGGTGGTTTTCAGGTGATGAAGCATATTCATGAATGGGCATGGGTGAAGAGCGAATCATGCTAGTTTCTATAAGTATATGATGTGTTTAACGCTTTAATTATTTATGATATTATTATCATGCATGACTAACGCAAAAGTTTTAAAGTCGGTTTGGTTTTAATAAGGGCCTACAATGGTTCCAAGTTGTAGGATGGTTTTATTTTACTTCGTTTGACTTTGGTTTTGACTTTACTTTCGTTGGTTGACTTTTCAAGTTGACTTGTTTTGAATGGTTTTGAAATTAGTCTTCCGCTGTGTGTCTTTGATGGTTGACTTAGCCGTTTTCACGGTGGCGATAATATCTTAGATATTCCTATTTAAATTTTTAAACAGGGCAAAACAGGTATTTTAAAAGAAAGGAATTTCTAGGGTGTTACAGATTATCCATAATTTGATTTTTTAATCAAATTAAAATTAGATGGTTAACTAATGATTAGGATGGAATTTTAAATTGGTTAAGATAATCCTAGAAAATAAATGTGATTTATTTTCTTAGATTATATATTTATTTGATTTCATCTCATTCCTAACTTAAATATATGATATATGATATTTTGAAATATATGTTTCCTTAATTAAGAATATCTGATATTTTAATTTAGGCAAAGTATGCTATGTGATTTATTATGTGGCAATTGTATGTTATATATGATATATTATTATTGCTATAAATGACTAGTATGGCCCAAAGTTTAAATTAGAAAATACGATCTGCGTATAGTTGTGTATTTTTGTAATTTAAATACGATCTGCGTATCGTTAAGTATTTTTGTAATTTATTTTAATTATGAATTAGTTTAATTATTTAAATACTTGATTAATCCAAAAAAGAGCCCAAGATGAGAAGGCCCATGATGAAGATGGATGGAGATCCATGAAGAGTTCAAGGAGAGGCCTAATCAAGCTTAGTTCTTAGGATTAGGGGTCATACTAGCTCATATTTAACTTTATTCATTTTATTATTATTCTTAAAATTTTTGTAAGGTTATTGAATGTTGTTATCAAATGCGCTAGAGTTCACTAATTTATAACAACATAATAAACTTAAGGCCCACAAATATTGAGGCTCGCTTTTCCAAATATAAAGTACTTATTAAACACTTGATTAATAGTAATGGGTCATGCCTCCGCAGGGCATTATTATTAATCTTGGGAGGTAAGGTGAAATTGCGAATTTTACACACTTAATTTGGTCACCCTCAACAAAAGCGTTTTGGATTTTGAAGCAAGGGGATAGTTGAACATATGATTTTATCTATCCAACCAAGAATTACAAGAAGTTGTAATTAGTAAAGGAGTTTACTTACCTTGAAAATGTAACCTTAAGGAAGGGCCTCCGTCCGCTTAATGCTACATAGGGATAGGATCTTGGAATCACATTATTCATAAGGGGACACAAAATGAATATAGTGTAAAGTAGCTAAAATGATTTCAAAGGATGTTTGAATCATAAACTACTTTGATAAACATAGTTGAACTTTGTATTTATTTGCAAATATTATGTCTTTATTGATTAATTTTCGTGTTATGTATATCTCCTCGATTGAAAGAAATATTGAGAAACGTTCTCAAAACTAAAAGAGTATCCGTAAACCATTATCCATGCTTTGCTAAAAGGTTTTTAAAGGCTAAAAGAGTGTTAAAAACCTATTTAATAATGTCACATGTCTAATGATAGCTTCCAAGAACTAAAAAAGTTTGAATAATTGAATGGCTCTACCATTGACTCATTTTGAAAAACTTTTCAAGTGATTGGACTCGATGGAGAGGTACAAGACCTCTAAAGACAACATGAGTACGACTCACATGATGAACCCAGTATTTTTCCTTGATCAATATGATTGAACATGGTGAATGACTTGGATTTTCATACTGTCAAATGTTGACTAATTTAAGTGACATCATTCATCACTTATTACATGCGGTGTTAAATACAAGATTAAACTCCAACATGAATTGTGTTGAATGGTTTTGGCAAAATTATGTGAGATGCTTAAAGTAGTTGAGCATAGTATCATTTTGAGCTTGAAAGAAATGTTCTAGATGGTTCAAATGAGAAAGGGTTAAGAAGGATGGGGACTACAATAAAAGCCAAAGGATAAAGAAAAGACAAATAAGTTATCAATTCTAAATCACAAGGCTACTAAAATGTCAAGTGCTATTATGAATAGCAAATGTTTAAATTGAGGACTGGCTCCAAGAGATTGAAAACTACCCCATAAAGTACAGTTGGAAGGTAAAGAATGGAAGTGTTCTACATCAAATAGTTATAGAAATTGATTTAGCAAAAAAAATCTACTTATTTGACATGTGATGTCAAGATTAACTCTCTTGTTGAAGAATGAGGTTGAGTTAACGAGTTGAAACTTGGATAAGGGAAAAGTAAATCTACAATGTGAGAAACAAATGTTGTTTTACATGTATGACTTTAAATTTCACTTAACTATATATAATTTAGCATCGACATAAATAATCGTGATTATATTCTTGCTATAATCAAAACATCATTCCATTGCAGTTACCACTGAATGTCAAAGATTCAAAGCATCGAACAAATGTTATTTTGTGCTTAGTTGAATCAAGGGATGTTTTGAAATGCTAAATAGGTTAAAGAGTTCTATATGTTAGATATAGATGAACCATTTCTATGTACGAATCACTTCTAGAAATGTTAATTTGATCAAAATACGAATAGAATTGCATACGGAAGCTCTGAGGGGATGGACTTCTAATTAACATCATAAGATTATGAATCCATTGATGCATGAAAATCTTATTGTAGTTTGATGATTGAAAAGTTTATCTTTTGGAGAAAAGGTGACATGAACCCATGGTTGAATACATAACGATGTAATTAAGAAACCTAAGGTTCACAGGCTAGAGATGAACATGGACACTTCATTTGAATATGATCACACATGCTTACATGAAGCATGAATCTGAAAATTTTGAAAGAGTTCAGTAAGGTTCAAAAGAAGAATAAAATAAGACTTGGCAAACATTGCGATATGATCGTAACAGTTTACTTATGAGTCAAATTGTTAACTTGGCAAGAATTCAAAAGATTTACGATGTGATCGTAGTGATGAGCATTTGAGCCAAAACTTGATGGTCATCCCAAGGATTGTAAAATTAGTTTACAACCTACTCCACTAAGAGAAAATGTTTTTCAAATGGACGAATTAAACTATATAAGATATAGCATAATTCATGATGAACTGTACCTATCTTCCAAACAATAGTTCTAAGGATACACTTTTAAAATGAGCTTTTTACACTAATTAAAACTGCGTCAAATCACAATGTAGATAAGACATCATATAAGATATGGATAAGAGAAGTTCTTATTTTGTTTTTCTACAAATTTAAGAATAAGAAACTTGTATTAAACTGTTAATGCAATGTTGAATTCTAAAGCTTAGTACAAGGGTACTACAACCACAAAATATTTTGAGGACAAATTGTTTGTTTCTCTAAATTGGTGCCTTTTTGAAAAAGAAGTATCATTTCTAAAAGGCAAGTGGGAGTAATTCTCGAAAAGGCCGAGAAGAGCAACATATATACCCTATGCTAAGAGACCCTTTTTCATAAGGCAAGTGGGAGTATAAGTCTCGAAGGTGTTCGAGAGAACCAACAAATGAGCATGATTCACACCATGTTAAAAACAACAACACGTGGTCTCATTAATGTAAGATACGTAACCATGTGTCAAGGGCCACATTCCATGTATACCCTTCTTATGTTGTTCTTCATTGAAAATAAGTTTTCACTTGTTGCGCATAAACCCACAAAGTCTAGTAAATCTAAGCCAGAGAAATAAGATTTGACGAGTCACAAAATAGCTTAGTACAATGAAAATCTGAAATGGTTTCCATGTTTGAAAAATTGAGTGTGAGACACTTGGCTGATTTGCATGAATTGGAAGAGAACCATTGAATGCAAAGAGTAGACAAGGAAGAAAAAATGTTTTCCAAGCATTGATTAGTCACTAAAAGATTTAACGAATTCATAGTATTGACTATAGTGAAATCTTTCGTTGCTAATATTGCTTATATCTATTCAGACTCTTCTAGTGATTTCAACTCTATGTGATATAGTTGATGGAGTTCAAAACACTTTCCTGAAAGGGAATGTGTATGTGATACACACATTAAAATTTTGAAGAACTTGGAAGTCCTAGAAATGCATGTAAGTTTCATAAGTCCATTAGTGGATTGAAATAAGCATCATGGAGTAAAATCTTCGATTTACTAAGTTAATCAAATTGGTTGATAGTCTTATAAATGAAGAAGCTTGTACATACAAGAAGTTTAGTGGGAGCTGTGTAGTCTTCTTGGTTTTGTATGTAGATGACATACTTCTTACAAGATACGATGTTTCCATACTTGAATAGGTCAAGTAATGGCTAGTGAATTGTTATTGTATGAAAGACCTTGAAGGTTTAAATGAGTACATCTTGGGAATCAAGATTTATTGTGATTGGTCTTGAAAGAGGATTGAACTTGATTGAGAAACTTATATAGATGAGGTTCTCTCTACGTTCAAGCATGAAAACTCCAAAGGAGGTTTCGCTCCCATGTGGCATAGCACATTGCTTATCAAGACACAGTGCAAAGCAAAGACTGATGAGATTTAGCGAATGAGTGACATTCCTTGTGCATTTGCAATGGACTCGTCATAAAGGCTACGCATTATACTCATTATATGCATGTATGCAATTTTCAATCGAATTCTGATATGTGATATTGGAAATTATAGAATTAAGAGTTTCCTGAAGTACTTGAGAAGAACAAAAGGCAACCTCTAAGTATATGGAGATACACTATCATACTAGATGAGAATGTCTCAAAATTTGTTAACTAAACTATTTCAGAAGCCTAAATATGAAAGTCATATTAGGTTCAATAGAAATTGAACATATTAGATGGCTTTGATTGTGTATTGGACACAGTTGCAAAACTATCAATTGTGTTCTCCCTATGTTTATCAATGTGAAACAAAGTTTCATACTTATTTAATCATGGTTTAGTATTAAATAAAATGTCCAATATATTTTATGAATTTCAATGGGTTTGTCAAATGCGTGATTTGATGAATGAAACCCCATAAGTGAACTAAATTCATGGAATATTTAGGTTCCTAATCCAAGTCGTTAAACTGGACATAAACGACTTATTGAAGAGGATTAGCATATAAGATTGATTGATAGCGCAGTTTCATGGGCTATGGGAACATAGAGATGTTCAGTCAATTATATGGATTTGTATGGTTGATACAAATTGAACTGACTTACTTAGAAGTTTGAAAAACTTCGCAAATTATATTAGTGGATTCCTTAGACATGAGTGGAACACTGCTCAATTCAATGATTAGTGTAACCTTGATGTTTCAAACGTCATGCCGTAAAAGGGGACTATAAAGGCGACACTCGGGTTGCGCTAAAAGTTGAGTGGGATTTTTGGTTGCCACAAGATTGAATAGGTCCTCCTATATTAGATAGGATGGGTGTCTTGGCCTCTTGAAGAGTAAGGATTGGAAATGCATGGCCGTGCTCAAATGGATTACTAGATAATCATTTGTTTGGCAATTCAAACTCGGATTTCAAGAAATAATTTGAACGCTAGTATGGATGACATAGAGATGTAATCATACTATCAAATTGGACACTAAGAGACTTAAGGAATTTGAAGATTGCACGCTTGTCTCAAACAAGTGGGAGATTGAAGGAAATGTATCCTCGACTCTCGTGCAATTACTAATATAATATGGATCGTATTATGGAGATAATAAGTTTGTTTAGTTGGGTCGTCTTTACGTCTTGCTAGATACCAATATTAATCATTGGGTTAAACCAATGCCAACTAAATGGATCCTATGAGGTCACACGTTATAGTGTTAGGTCGAACATGAATACCGAGTCCAAAAGTTGGGCTTAGTGAATGACTGGCCATAAGGAGCAAGATAGGAATAAGTCTTGCCCTAATTAGATAATATGATTATACATAATAAAGGGCTTGGGGAAAAATAAAAACAGACGTTCATCTCTCAAAAAGAAACAACGTAATATTTTTCCCTTCCTCTCTCTCTACAACCGGTTAGAAGTTCTCCATAGAAGAGGAGATTAATCTCTCCCGTCCAACTAGCATTGGTGGAGGTTCGATCTACACTTGTGGACCAATATTAGAGGAGCAACAACTAGGGCTCTAATCTCCGCAAGAAGGTAGAAGAAAGCTTGGGAATTCACGCATCAAAGGTTAATTCTAAACTATTATGTGATCCTTTATTTGTATATGCATGAGATCCTGTTTAGGTGCGTATGAATGAGATTCATGAAATTCCGCTTAGAGTACCTAAAATCCTATAGTTAATCCATTTTTACGTATTTCAATAACGAAGGGGAATTAATTATACAAAGTATATACCAATTTTTTGGGCTCTTTTTTTGGGCCTTGAGCCATTGCCCATCTTGCACCTTGTGCTCCGACACCCAATTAGTCTAAGGTGCACCTTTGATAGATGTAACAACGCAGTCCAGAAGTTCAATTACACACAACCCAATTAAAAATCCCTAAAACTAAAAAACACGGAAAATGCAATACATCCACCTACACCTAATACACCCACCCTCACCCAATAAATGTAATGTCACCTCCAAACTCAAAACTCTTTTTCTTCTATATGATTTTCTCTCTCCTCTTTTTCACTTTCTCTCTCCTCTATTTCATTTCCTCACTAAAAAACTGCAAAAACATCATTGGTCATTAGAGAAGAGATGCAACATCAAAAAGATTCTCCTTAAAAAAAAGGCAATTTTATGTAAATTTCACTTAATTTTGTTTGAATTTCTATGATTTTCACCTAATTTTGTTTGAATATTTATTCGATACTCTCTATTGTTTGAAATTTTTATTGGAATTGTCAAAAAAATTAGTGAAATCAAACGGATACCTTATGTTCACATTCCGAAATGCATATATTCATATTTTGAATTCTTATGTTCATGTTTTGAATACTTTTGTCAACTTTCTGAAATGCTTATTATATTCACTTTCTAAATTTATATGTTCATATTTTTTATGTATATGTTCACCTTCTGAAATGCTTAATTATGTTCATACGCATTCAAAAATGAACCAATGCATATGTTCATATTTTGAATGCATATGTTCATATTTTTAATACTTATGATGCATATGTTTCATAATCATATTATTTTTTATTTCTTCAATTTTTTATGTTCATAATTAAATTCCATATATTCATAATAATATTTTATATGTTCATAATGTAAATTTCATAGTAAATGTTTGTTTTTAAATATTCTCATTAAGTCTGTTTATGCATATGTTATCTTTCTTAAATGCATATGTTCATATAATTTACGCATATGTTCACCTTTTAAATGGTTATATTCACTTTAAGGAAACCAATGCTTACGTTCATATATTGAATTGTTATGTTCACTTTCTAAAATGCATGTTCATATGTTTTATGCCTATGTTCACTTTCTGAAAAGCTAATGTTCACATTCAAGGGAACTATGCATATTTCATATTTTGCATGATTATGTTCATTGATAAAAAAAATGCAGAAAATCAGATTAAATTCATACACAGATGAAATTGATCGAAGCTAAAAAAATTCAATTCATATGAATTCAAAAAATCAGTTAAACAACCAATTCCATACTGTAAGGAACAGATTCAATCGTTAAATAGAAAAAACGAGAAAAATAGAAAAAAATAGAGGAAAAAGGAATTAAAGAAGGAAGGAGAAAAAATAGAGTATAATTTGTGAATTCAAAGATTCATATAAACCTTAATCAATCGAAATTAAAGCACAAAATCGAAATTCACGCAAAAATTCATACTTAATAACTACTTTCATGTTGTAAGAAACAAATTCAGTCAAAAAAGAGTAAAAAAGGGGAAAAATTAAAAAACAGAGGAGAGAGAAAATAAAAAGCGAAGAAGAAAAATAGAGGAGAAGAAAGCTAATGTTCTTATTGTGCTGTTGTTACACCTATTTCTAGGTGCATGAGTGTGCACCTAAGAATATGCGCTCCAACACCAACAATTAAGAAAACAAACCAACTTAATAACTTTTGAACCCATTTATGAAATTGATTAAGATGTCACCCAATTATAACATTGAAGTTAGAAGTAGGAAAAATTTTAAATTACCACCCAAAAATGTAACCATTTTTTAACTAACCACCCGTTTAATTTTTTTATTTTAAATTACCACCCCTTAAATTAAATAAATGCTCAGATTACCACCTGTAGGCGTCGCTCGAAGTGCGCCTACGTTAAAGCATGTGTGAATATGCTTGGAACTCATAGGAAGTGGGAATTGACATATACGATAAGGGACACGATTAGGGACAAGGAAAGTAGGGGGCCGCCAACAAGTTTTTAAGGAACTTGTAAACCGTTCACGGATCATAAAAGGCAACCACGATAAAGGGATAACGAAGGCAACAACGATTGACCCATGAAGGTTACACCCCATTCATAATCCATGAGATTACTAACTCCATATGGTTCGGAACCACGAAAGGAGGATCGAGGATGATGGTACGAAGTGAGTCATGGAGTCACATTCGCCCGTATTGGCCTCTACTCGATTCTTATAGTGAAAAGTGATTCCTGCGATCTCAAAGGCATACAAACAAAATATTCAATTCGCTCTAAACTATTATTAAGCTAAATTGGTTGAATATTAATGCAACATATAATTCTAAAATATTTTTGATCACTTGATTAAATAACAAGATTAAAAAGGAACCTAAACCGGTCGTCCAAATTATCTTATTAGGCGTGATTTTAAATTACATATCCCCTTTAAACAAGCAATGTGGTGATCATAAAAATAATAGAATAACATCAATATTAGAAGCAATTTAACAATAATCCAACAATATAAAATCGTTAGAAAAATAATAGAAATAAAAGGAACATAATTCTTACTTTGATTCTGTTTACTTGCAACTACAAAATAATAAACGAGTTAGTAACTTCAAGGAAATAATAATAAAACAATAATTAAATTAAATAGAATTGATTTGGGGCCAAACCCTCAAACAATTCTACCTTTCACGCCTTGGCTTAAGGTCAGAACCACGAGTAAAGTATGGACTCATGGGAGTTCTTGAAGAAGGAATTTTGAAAGAATAAAGGTAAGCTAGTGTTTAGGCTAGAACATAGAAGTGAGAAAAAATAGAGAATTAATTGATGCCCCGTACATCAGAAATGAGGGGGTATTTATAGAAAAAAATGTGCTGAGGGAACACACGTAACCCTAAAATGATAAAAACCCTAAAAAAGTATACCGCGACATGGCACTGTGTACCGTGACACGGGAATTCCCACCGTCACACGGGAAAAATTCCCGTGACGCGGTGAACAGTTGTGTGACGCGGGAGATATTTTAGGGTACGGGGAATAAAACGCGGAAGGGTTTACGCGGAACGGACACGGAAACTCCCGTGTCACAGCAAATTTCTCGTGTCACGGAAAATCCCACCGTCAGACGGGACTGTTTCCCGTGACACGGTGGACTATTGCCGTGACGCGGGAAATTTTTGTCCGTTTTTCTGTCTAAATTCATTTTTAACCCTAATTTCGTTCAGCAGTTTAAGTGCCGATTGATAATTTCGGGCCATTTCTGATTTATTATTATTTAATTAAACACAATATTTTTAAGCACTTTCGGGATTAAATACTGAACCCGACCAATAGTGTCGGTGAAAGGTTGTTCATCATCGGGTTTGGTTTTTGGAAGACATTTTTAGGTGTCTACACCACCCATTTTAAAAATCCGGTGAATTTTTCGTCTATTGGCCCCACCTTACTAACTTCCCTCCTATTTTTTTCTTTTTTTTCCTCTTAATTTAATCATCTCACTGATATATTTCACTCAACCTATCATCATTTTCTTCATTGAAATCAACCACACTATTTTAATTTCATTTCTAAACCCTAAATTTCACAACTTCAGACAAAAAAAACCAACATATCACCACCATTACACTGTCACCTTTCTCATTCATTTTGTTTCTCCTCCCCTCACTACTAAAAGCTGAAGATGGCGGCTCTGGCGAAGAGAAGGTGTTTGAGACGACGGAGAAGATCATTCTTCGATGAGATTCCATTGTTTCCGAGGAAGCTCGTGAATTCAAAGCCCCAATTTCATTCAGCCCCAATTCGATTTGAATTCAAAGCCCCAATTTCAACCCCAATTTGATTTGATTCCATGAACCCTTATTCCCAAATCTACCTATTTACCCCAATTATAGTGAAATTTGGTATTTGGTGAAGGAAATGTGAATTGAAGTTAGGTCAATTAAAAAGCTTAACTCTTCCAAAACCCCCATTCATTTTGAAACCATAACAACAATAGCAGACACCTAGCTAGTTCTAGCATCAATAAGAAGCATCAAAAACTATTAACTAATTGTAGTGTCTAGAAACCCGGGACCATATATGCTACCCCGACTCTTCATTTCACTTCAAGTACCCGTAACAAATACTCAACACTCCAATACAAATACAAAAACACTTGGAAACTCCATTTCGAACCAAAATCATGCAACTAAGAACCGAAATCTAAAAAAAAAACACCAACACGCATTAAATCCAACTTCAGCAACATTGAATATATTTTTATGACTTGAGTCTCTTATTGTATATTTTATTTGTTCATTTTTTTTTTCATGACCTATTTGTTCAGTTTATGTACAGAAACTATTTATAAAATAAAAATCAAATTTAGTGATCTAGACAGAGATGATTCAGTTCAAAAATACCCTTGGAAATTCTTACAAAACTCAAGAAATGTACAATCAACATTCAATTTCCTCTGTTCTTTTTTGGTTGTGTTACCCCTAAACTCCTGGATTCCTTATACCCAATCTCTCTCCTCAAGGATTATAAATTTCTACCAGATCCTCAACCATCTCACTCAAGGCCATGAAGGCGTGATCCAATCCTCATTACTACCATAATCACCATCCTAACCCACCTGCATCATCAAGGACTAAGAAAAAAAATCCTCACCACTTTCATAATCACCATCCTAAATTCCTAACCCACTTGCACCATCAAGAACTGAGGAAAAAAATAATTCAAAGGCTCAATCTCAACTCTTATGAGAATATTACTTTGTACCCCTTTCTACATCGCTCCCTCATCTTCACTATCTCCCTCCTTCCAACTTTTACCCTTTTATTAGCTAGCCTTCTCGGATTTCTTCCTCTCACTCCCTAGACTCATCTTTTTATGCTTCCACAATTATGAGAAAGCCTATTCCTACTTGTTCATGTTATATCTAACTTTCTTAGTAGAACAAATCACACTTGTTCAGAGCCCACCACTATAAAAAGGAAACAAAGCTCAAATGAACACAACCTAAAAATTTTTGCATGTCTTTCCAAATATATAGTCCCCTCCAATGTAAGATACATAGCTACATAAACCTCATAAAAATGACCTCCACCAGAAAAGACATGAATCTACACAGCAACATTTAAAAGCGTAGAACCTCTAAGCTAAAGCAAATCACCAGGCTGGCCATAGAAGATTTGCATAAAGATGTACAAAGGAAATTCTTACAAAACTCAAGAAATGTACAATCATGCCATATCCTTCCTTCAAAGATTATCAAAGAAGCTAGCTTTATTTACTTGTTTTTATATCTTTATTGCCTATTGCATGACAAAAGATGATGGTTAAGTTGTTTACTAAGATAATAATTGTATATTGTCGAAATGCAGAACTTTTATCAAACAATGGGACAGCTTCACAGCTTAATGATCAATAAATTTCCGAACAAAAGAAAGTCACGCAGGCTCCTTAATATTAAACTAATCTTGGTTGGGTGATGCTGTCATGCATACTCATTCATTCCAATAGAATTTTTCAAGCATTAAAATTTCCCAATAATAGTAATTTGAAAAATTGAAGTAGCATTTTGTGCAACAGCTTTCTTGTCTTCAGGCCTTTTACGCAATTCACATCTTTCTATCATTCATTGATGTATAATAACTTATTCTGATAATAGTATCTCAAATTGACCAAAGGTGAAAAATTCTCTTGGTCTCAATTTCATTAGGCCATTAGGGTGGGTGCAACTGTGCAAGTAGTGAAAAAGCTTAGGGAAAACTTTAAAAAAGCAAGACGACAAAACAACTCGGATTTATTATGCTTCATTTTTTTTTGTATATGGTATTCTGCCCCCTTTAACTCTAGGTCTCTATCTATCTTTTTATTTCAATGTGTTTCCTGTGTGGTTGATAATGTAGTGTTACCTCCGAAAAAAAAAACAAAAAGTAGAGCTAATAGAGTAAATCCTACTCTACGGACTGAGTGACTCCAATATTATTGATTAAGTAATCCCCTATAATCCTAATAGAGTAACCCTATGGTGATTAGCCGCACGGTGTGCCATCACATACAAAAGTTTGAGCTTTTATTTTATTGTTTTCTATAATAATATAGAAGTATTTAAAAAGCATTTAACAACAAATTAAGAAATTAGAACTCACTGGCTAAATTGTTCACATTGAAAGAAAGAGGTAGCTGAGGCTAAATATGATGATATGTTGAGGCTTTATTTTCCCAGCCCTGACATAGAAATCAAGCAGAGCCTAAAGTGAGGATTAGCTGCCTCATTAACAAAATTATTTACCAAAAACTTATAAATCAAATTGGTTGTAAACTCATAATTGTTGCTCAACTTTATAAGTTGCTAAGAATAAAAAAAAAAAAACAAAACAGAACATTCCATCTAAACAGTTACATTCCTCTCTAACCGCCTCGTGCCTTGTTCTTTAGAGAATGGATTAACTCCACTTAAAATACAACTCACAGAAGTACACTATCTCAGGAGTCAGGACAGCTAATCCTTCATCTGACCTTCTGTACCCCACCACAACCACAATTAGCACAGTTACTCACTCTCGCTCTCCTTTCTCTTTCTCTCCCCAAACCTGAAATGAAGAAATTGGAGTTGGAATTCATTTATTCAAGGACCATCAACTTGATACTTGATTCTGTTCTAGGAGAAAGGGAGGTTGATGAAATGGAATGAAAAATTACATAAGCATTGCCGATGTCACACAATAAATAAAAAAACTACTCATTTTAAAATTGAAATAATAAAATTTAATAATAGAAGCCCAACCATTCATTTCACTTAGTTAATAACTACATATTACATCATTAACCATAAATTAATAGATAAAACACAATAAACTTTTAAATTAACAACTAACACCATACTAACAACTAAAACAACCAACACTATACTAGCTAGGAACACTCTCTAAAAAAACATCCCCTACTCATCATCTTCACTCTCATCATCCTCTTCATCTTCACTCTCCTCCATATTTTCTTTGCCATTAGCCTTCTTTTCCTCCTCCATCTCGTTGAGCTCCTCTTCTTGCTTGTCCGCATCTCTTATTGCCTCCTCAAGCATGTTGTTCACATCATGGTAGGATGCATCCGAACCCGAGATGCCAAGTTTGCTTTTGAGCTTCTCAAAAGTTACATCTCCCTCCGCAAACACTTTTGCCACCGCGCCGGCTTTAAAGGTGTACTCGATCGTAGCACCCGCCAAAGCCAATTTCGATGCTTTGTCCATAAAATCATTATCAACATATTCATTTTCTTGTGCTTCATTCATCTCTTTAACATCTTCTTCGTTCATGTCAAAAATTATTTCACCTTTTGGAACTTTTGGATCAAAATTTTTGTTGTATTTGAGTTTGGTTATCTTTGATATAGCTCTGGAAGAGGCTCTTGAAGAAGACATTTTATTATAAAAAAGGATTTTTTTCTTGAAGTTTTTAGATGTAGTCTTCAATGGTGAAGTTTGTGGGTAGACAGTAACACTGTCAAGGAAAGAAGAAGATAAGTTTGTACAAATTGTTATTATTATTATTTTTATTTTATCTTAAGGGAACTATTATTTATAAGTTCTAAAGAGGCATATGACGTTCAATTGATCAGAATTTTGTTTTCTTCTTCCCTTAGAAAAAAACTTCCAAAAAACAAAAATTACATTCAGTACAATAGTACAACATGCATATTTCATGCAACTTCAAGTGTAATTTTTATGCATATTTAGTACAACATGCATTATCATGCATATATGGAGTAGAGTACATTATATTCATAATTGATCATTCTAAAAGCAAGCCACACAACAGTGACACTATACAAAACAATGTCGGATAAAATAAAACTCGTTATTATACATAAAATTGATTTTTTTTTTTTTTTAAAAAGTTAATTATATTAGGATTAACTGTGATATGGTGAAAGTATGATTACTAACCTAAATTTGAGCATGAGTACCTATAAAGGGTGAAGAAAAAAAAGTGAGTACTCAAAGGGTGAAATAAAAATTCTAGCGTAGTCGTCGACTATGGACAACTATGCACGACTACGGACGACTACAATTAAAGATTAAATTTGAACCGTTGATATATTAGTTGTCTAATCCTAGCCACCCAATTCAACACCTAAGCTACACAGTCATCAAGGGATTGTTTGTTTAATTTTTTTTTTTGGAGCATGAATATTTTTTTATTATAAAAAATTTAACAAATTTTAAATGTTACATCTTCAACCTAAATCATCTTTCACATTAGGAAATTTTGACAATTACCACCTTCTGTTATGTCCATTTTAGCAATTACCACCTTCTATTTTTTTTTAAAAAAAATTACCACCTTCTACTTTTAAAAACATCGAAAGTTACCACCTTCTTGCCCCCTAACTCCACATGACGTCATTTTGAGTCCATTCTTTCCCTTCCCTCCCTATTTCCCTCACATTTCTCATTCCTATTTGGATTCTTATATCCTCTTTCACTTTTTTTCCCCCAAACCACCAATAATTGTTCGTCAATTTTGATTTGGAGGGGTGAATTGAAGTGTTTTTGATTGTTTGGGGGAAAAAAGTGAAAGAGGGGATGGGAATCGAGTTAGGAACACTACAACAAAATAAAGCAAAGGTAACAGTGAAAAATCATTGCCTAATATAACAAAAGTGTTGCCTTGTAGCTAAGGCAACACATATGAAGCGTAGTATATGCCCCCGTTGTCTATTCATAAGGCAACACATTTTTATTCAAAGGCAACAATTTTAAAAACCAAGGTAAAATAATACATAAGGCAACACTTTTACAAAGACAACAAATGAAAAATGTTGCCATCTAAGGAGACAATTCAAAAATGTTTCTAAATGTTGCCACTCCCAAGTATTTAGTAGGTTGTAGGGCTCGAAGTCACAAGGTGACTTCACCACCAACTCCACCAATATATATATATATATATATGTATATATATATATACACACACACACACACACACACACACACACACACACACACACACACTCGCCATAAAAGCAATATCTTAAATTATGTTATCTTTTTAATATAAATGTTGCCGTAGATGGCAACATAGATATTAATGTTACATTTTCAAGCAATAGTTTTGTTATTGTTATCTTTTCATGCAACAATTATTATGTTTGTTGTCTTAGACTAGAAAAAGGTAACACTTTAAGCGACTGTAGCCTTATATATTCTACAGCAACACTTTTTTATATGTTACTTTAGTTCAAGGTAACAAATAAATATTGTTGCTTTATATTAATAAGAATATCATTTAAGTGTTGCAATCTTAAGTGTTGCCTATTCTCATTTTTTTTGTAGTGGAATGAGAAATGTGAGGGAAATAGGGAGGAAAGGGAAAGAATGAGCCCAAAATGACGTCATGGTAGTTGGGAGGCAAGAAGGTGGTAACTTTTGATGTTTTTGAAAATAGAAGGTGGTAATTTTCAAAAAAAATAAATAGAAGGTGGTAATTGCTAAAATGGACTAAACAGAAGGTGGTAATTGTCAAAATTTCCTTCACATTATTAACCTTTGTAATTTGTATGAATATGAATATCATATTCAACCTTTTGTCATCTTCATCAAACCTTCATCTTCAACAAAAAAAACATTCATCCTCCGAAATCTAAAAATAAAAATTTCATTAAAGTGTTGTTTGGTTAAATTATTAAGGAATAAATATTTAAATGCATGCAATTAGCGTTAGTTTCAATTATATTCAACTCAAGTTAGTTTCAATTATGTTCAACTCAACCTTTTCATCAATGGTTCTTAAAAAAAACCTCCATTGTCAACCTTAACCTTTAACTATTTCAAACTTTATCATTGACATCAATTATGTGAAATTAGAAAATTAAATTATAATCATCACATTAATGTCTACATTTTGTTAGTCAATATAAATTGCAATATGACATAAATTATATGTTTTAAGTCTAATCATTCATTGATGAATGTAAGTCATTAACTATCACGTAAATAATCAGCAATTATTTCCATTTTTTGGCCATAAAAAATTTGCCCATTAATTTTATTTTTGGAAAAAAAAGCAATAAAAAAATTTTCCCATTAATTTTATTTTTGGAAAAAAAAAGCAATGAAAAAATTTGCCCATTAATTTTGGACGTTTTGGTCTGGACTAATTGACTAATTCTCCACTATATTTGCCTTAGATAAGATCATGATATTTTATTTACTTAATCAAATTGGGTAATATTCTTTATTTTATTTTTATTTTTTTATTTTTTTTGAAGGAGGGTAATATTCTTTATATTTTAAAAACACTTGACATATATTTTTTTTTATCGAAGGAATTATTTTATTTAAACTATTTTCGCATACATTAATACGTAATTACATGCATTGGAATTTTTTTTTCCAAGATATTGGAATATTCAAATAATAATATGATGTGTTTAACTAAGCAGCCAAGTACCTATTAGTTTTTTTGACGGGAAAAGTACCTATTAGAGCATTAGCTAATAAACAATAACAAAAATTAAGTATGAATAACATGATGTGTGACCAAAAGGCTAGAAAATTATTGGAGTATTAATCCAAACTTTTATTTTTTTTTTGTGCAAAAGAGGGTAATAAACCCGTACAAACAAAAACGAAAACTAAGAAATTAAACGTGGCAAAGCCACTCCTATGATATCCTCATTGAGAAGAGCACAAATCTCCGATGGTGCAGCATCAAAGAAGGCCACTTTCTCACTTTGGATAACCCCTAAATTAGCTAGCTTATCCGCTACTTTATTCCCCTCCCTATAACAATGTACGACTCGAACTGACCAACTAGAACAATTTAACAGGAAACGACATTTATTAAGAATATGGACACACTCTCCACCTTGGATGTCTGGATTCTTCAATGCTTCTATACAGGCTTGATTGTCCATTTGAAGCTCAAGTTTGCTGATCCTTTTCCTCATAGCTAATTCCAGTCCTAGTTCAGCTGCAATAACTCTGCTCTGTATGTAGAGCAAATACCAAAGCTAGCTGTGAAACCCCCCACGACTGCCCCGTTATCATCTCTCAAAATGCCACCACCCCCTGCTAGTCCAGGGGTGCCCTTAGAAGCACCATCAGTGTTCAACACTGTCCAGCCAGCATTAGGAGCTTTCCATCTCACCAAAATTTCCTTCCTAGGTTGCTGCACACCAGAACACACAGAGATAATGCGATTGGGATCATGAAATGCATCCCAAACATCCTCTACTTGGCCTAGAATGAACTCCCCTGTATGATGTGGGATATCAGTTCCTCTGCCAAAAACCAAGGAGTTTCTCCACCTCCATTGCCACCATAGAGTTATTGCAAAACACGAGGACCATTTATCATAAAAAATTATATCACTAGCATCCAGATTACGAATCAGCCACTGTCCAAGGTTTCCAGCCCAAAAAGAAGAGTGATTTGCAGAACTTCCCACGCTTCTCCATATAGCAGCAGCAATAGGGCAATCTCTCAGAGTGTGCAACAAGGTTTCATCTAAGTTCCCATCACATCTGGTACATCTTGGATCATCAGTGAGACCACGCCTAAGTCTGTTGGCGTTGCAAAGAACACGATTGTGAAGAGTTAACCAAATAAATACCCTTACTCTTTCCTGAGCTTTCACAGTCCATGCTAGATCCCATTTATGGTGCTTTGGAATCATATCCTCATCTTTCAATAATACCATAGCTTGCTTGATTGAGAACTTCCCCGAACTTGAGCCTTTCCAAAAGTGAACATCTTCAACATCTGGACTATCAGCTATCTTGTGCGAAGCTATTAATTTTAGGACCTCGGAAGATAATAAATGAGCAAATTCATCCCACAACCACCCTGTATTTTTGTCCCACAGCTCACTGACAGTAGCTCCTTCAATTAAACTTGGGATGGGTAGGATTACCAATTCCCTTAAAGGGGAGTCAGTCACCCAGCAGTGATCCCAAAATAATGTTCGACAACCATTCCCAATAGCCACCATAGATCCTTTCTTGATCAAGTGCGCGTTGTCAACTATACCACGCCACACGTTGGACATGCTAGAGGTTGGTGTGAACATATCAATATCACACCGACCTTTGCAGTATTTTGCACGAATTACACGGGACCATAAAGCAGTTGGCTCCGCGATCACTCTCCAACCAAGCTTTGTGAGAAAGGCTGAATTAGATTGACTTGCAGACCTGAATCCCAAGCCACCCTTGCATCTTGGTAGTTGAACAGTATCCCAGGCTATAAGGTGAATTTTTGCTTTGTCTTCGTTGCCTCCCCATAAAAATCTACGAGCTTTTTTATCAATTGTGTCACAGATTGATCTCGGGATTTTCGCGGTTTGCATCGAATAATTTGCAAGAGTTGTGACAGTAGATTTTGTCAATGTAATTCTCCCAGCCATAGACAGATATTTCGCCTTCCACCCTGAGAGCCTTCTATCTATTTTCTCGCATAAGTGCGCAAATGTCTCCTTGGTGACTCTAGAAGTAAAGGTTGGCATTCCAAGATACGTGCCAAGATCTTCAGTAGCCTCCATTCCCAAAGCTTCACTAATTGCTTCAATATTTTCTTGTGATACATTCTTGGAATAATACACTCGAGACTTTTGAAGACTGACCTTTTCTCCCAAGGCTGCACAAAATCGATCTAGGCAGTCACGAATAACTATTGCCTGCTCAATTGAAGCCTCCGCAAATAACATTATGTCGTCCGCAAAGAATAAATTGGAAAGGCTGGGACCTCCTCTGCTTGCGAAAATTGGTTTCCACCTATAACAAAGAACTGCCTCTTCAATGGTTTGATTTAATCTCTCCATACAAAGCACAAATAGATAGGGTGAGAGCGGATCTCCTTGACGTATACCCCTTGTAGGTTTAAAGGCTTCGGTTTTTTCACCATTCCAAAGCACTCTCATAGAAGGTGATGTCACACACTCCATAATAACTTCAGTCATGAGCCGGGGGAAATTCATTTCAATCAGAGTATCTCGAATGAAACTCCACTTGAGTCTATCATAGGCTTTTTCAAAGTCGATTTTTAGAGCCATGTAACCTTTCCCACCTTGCTTTCTCTTCATGGTGTGGATTACTTCCTGCACTATCACGATGTTGTCTGTAATTTGCCTTCCGGGAACAAAACTTGTTTGGGAACAAGAGATAACCTTAGGGAGCAGACTTTTTACTCGGTTAACTATAGCCTTTGTAATGATCTTCTATGTGACATTACAAAGGCCTATAGGCCGAAATTGAGAGGGAAGTTCAGGGTTGTCTGACTTAGGAATTAAGACTAGGAAGGTGTCATTTGCAGACTCTAGAAGACCTTTACCCTCAAGAACAGAGAACACCATTGAATAGACATTTGGGGCTACTAATTCCCAATTTTTCTGATAAAATAAAGCTTGGAATCCATCCGGACCCGGCGCTTTAAGGGAACCCATATTCTGGATCACATAATCAATATCACATTTAGAGTAAGGTCTGCTCAATTTGTCTAAATCCGAGCTTGAAAATGGTGAACACATTCCTGTAGGGATGTTATACTCCCCCTGGACACCATCATCAGTGAAGAGATTTCGGAAATAATTCACAATTAGGTTCTTCACCTCTTCCTTATCATGTATCCATTGGTTGTTTTCATCCTTAATTGCGACAATCTTGTTCCTCCATCTTTTCACCACTGTACTTAAATGAAAGAAGGTGGTGTTGCGGTCCCCGTCAGCTAACCAATCCACGCGAGCTTTCTGGTACCAAAGCAACTCCTCTTGCTGAAGCACTTGATCAAGGTCACGTCTTAGTCTTGCTTCCATTTTAATCAAGCTGGAGTTTTTTTGTCTAGACAGAGAAGTCTGGATGCCTTTGATACGGGCCATGAGAGATCTTTTTTCTCTGAAAATGTTATGAAAAACATTTTTATTCCACTCTTGAAGGTTTTCAGCGAAAGATTTGAGTAGAGGCACTAAAGGATCATTGGGGCTCCACTTTTCTTTGATAAATTCTTCGAACTTTTCATGTGTCAGCCATGCTGCTTGAAAGCGAAAGGGCTTTCTAATATTCGAGAGAGGGGCGAAACCATTGGGAGCTATGAATAGAGGGGTATGGTCTGATTGCAGCGCTGGCAAATGTTTTAATCTTGCCAGATCAAACCGTAAACCCCATTCTGAGTTACACAAAGCCCTGTCAAGCTTTGCACTTTGATATGTATCATATGAATTTCCCTGAGCCCAAGTGTGATAAGGGCCCGAGAATTCTAGTTCGAGGAGTTGGGTGTCATCCACCCACGCATTAAATCTTTCACTCCTTCTGGAGGTTTCAGGGCAGCTTGAAGTTCTTTCCTAAGAGTATCTGGTCTCATTAAAATCACCAGCAAGTAGCCAAGGCTGGTTGTTATTATCAGCAAATTGCCTCAATTCATACCATAATTCACTCCTCTTTGAAGGGTCAGGACTAGCGTAGATAGCAGTGAAGTACCACAGAATTTCACCTACTCTAGTGATCATCATTGTGATATACTAGTTATGTTTGGTAATTGGATCCACTTTCACCAATTCCGGCTTCCTGTAAATCCAAATGCCTCCGCTATATCCTTGAGCATCCACTCTCGTGTGGCCATTGTAATTGAGAATAGAAGCTATTTTTTGAGCATGATCGCCTCCCATATGTGTCTCAACAAGAGCAAGGACACATGGTTTATTCACTCTAACAATTTCTTTCAATACATTGATGAATTCTCGACTTCCAGTACCTTGTGTGTTCCATATCATACAAGTGATATGGAGAGAGGTAGTGTGAGCGCGGGGAAATTAGGTCGTTGACTAACCTCCTCACGGCCAAACAAAATTTATTATAATCCTAAACTAACCCCTAAATAAGTCTAGTGGTAAGTTCGGAGTCGAACCACAAGGAACGGTTGGATTGTTCTCGATCTAATGCTTAAGCTACGCCGAAGTCGGTTTATGGATAGTGGACACTACAACTACACTAACACACATATAAAGATCAAGATATTATAAAGTCTACTAGGGCAAAGATCCACTTTGAACAATTAACAAGTTAATGGGAATCGATTTGATAATCAATCATGCAAAGAAAGAATTAAAATGAGAATTAATTACACTCAAGAGCAATCTCTCAAATTCCTAGCCTAGATCCCTCATTGACTAGGTGCATAGAAGAAATTTACCCAAAATGCAATCAAATATATAAATTCTAATTCACAATCCCTTGTTAAACTAGAACTAACATGCAATTAAGTTTTCTGTCTTGGGAGATCAATCCAATCTAAAACAAACAACATGCCATCATCAATTCAATCAATTTAATCACACAATTATCATCAAATTTATCTCAAGTAACTCAATTAACCATATCAAAGCTTCACTCAACACCTAGTAGAATGAAATCTACTTAAACATGATTAACAAAGCAATTAATAAAGCATAAAGAGAGAAGAGAGTAAGAAATTCTCATTGATATAAAATGGAGATCTTCAAATCATCAAATTTCTCCTTTAATTATCCAAAATCCATGAAAACCATTGTTTCTCTCACTTTCTCTCTCCAAAATTTGAGAGTTTCTCTCTCTAAAAACCTAAAAATAACCTAAAACTACTGAAAATATGAATTCCCCCCTCTAAAATGAGCAAAAAATCTATTTATAGCCTTTACTAAATTGCCTAGGAAGCTCCGCAAAAAGTCGAGCAGCGCGCAGAGGAGCGGGCGTGCACCCCTCAGGAGCGGGCGCTCCAAACTTTCTGCCAAACCTTCTGCCAAACTTCAAAATTGCACACCCTGTGAGGAGCGGGCGTGCGGCCTTGAGGAGCGGGCGCTCCTGGCTGCGGACTGGGCAAACTACTCAGCTTCAAATGAGCATATCTCCCACGTTTTACATCGGAATTGAGCATATGACCTGTCGTTGGAAAGCTCTCAAGATAAGCTTTCATCTCCAATTGGAATCGCCCCAAAATGTTTTGTAGATAAAAAGATATAGGCGTTTGAAGTATGATCTTTGCAAATCAAGTGCACATTTCTTCATTACTTGTTCTTTTATGCTTTATATTTCTTCAATCTTGAGCAATGAACTTATCCAAGTGTTCCTAAACATAAGAGTAAACCAATAAAGTTTAATCTAATGTCATAAGCCACCAAAATATGCAAGAAAAGCCAAAATTGAGCAATAACGACATTTCACACATAAACATGACAAATGTAGTAAAACGTTATTAAAACCAAGTAAAAAGATAGAAAAACTATGAAAAACTAACTAGAAAACTCCTAAAAATAGCGACATAAATGACACTTATCATAGTGTTAAGGTTGTGATTATTCATAGACATAATTGAGTTAAAGGGAAACTGGCATTATGTGCATCAAAAAGCAGTTGCAACGTTCGTTTAATGTCAATTGGCAACTTGAGTGTCACCAACAACTCTGGCATCATTTGGTTCGTCACAGACCATGAATGTATCTCCACCTCTAGTTGGTGAGTCAGGGGGTCTGCAATTACCAAGTATGGGTCCTCCATCAAGTCTGTCACAGGAATGATCTTGTCTGGAGGGATCTGTAGGATTATTGGAGATGGGTGTAGCAGAGACATGGCTTACAGAGGGAGTGTTGTGTGACTTAGTCAGAGGGTCTTCGAGGCTAGCTTGGGTTGGCTTAGGGGTGGCTACTGTGTTTGCTTGGATAGTAATCATAGGGGTGGGAGTTTTAATAGCTTCAATATGAGGTGGGGTAGAATCTTTTGAGGAAATATTAGTTATATCATTTAGGATAGAGTTATTTTGAGTATTATGTTTTTTTGTATCTTTTCCTTTTTTTGTTGAAGCAATCTTTTGGCCATGATTATCGGAATGGGATCCCAACTTGAAAGGGATATTATTCTCCAAATTTCCCATAACAATCTTTTCTTGCGAAGATTTTTCCAAGTTAACTGTTTCAAAAATACTCGGAATTGAATTATTAGTCTCCAAAAATCCATCAAGATCAATTATTTCCTTGTTCTGTTCCTGATTAATCTCCCCTAATGCTGCAAATCTTGATCCCTGTTGACTTGCCTTATGACTCTCCATGGGCTTAGCTGGGCCTGGGTTTAATTTGACGGCCTGCTGGGGTTGCTTGAGCCCGTCCTGCTGTTTCTCCGGCCTCGGATTCCGCTTCCTTGGTGGTGGTTTTTTCACTATCATCCAGGAACCAAAATCTTCTTCTTCAATTCTTGGAGCAAGTGGGATATTAGTAGGATTAAAATCCATCTCAGCTTCACCATTTAACTCTTTGTCACAGACCGCAGGACACTTATCAGATTGGTGACCAATTTTGCCACAGTTGAAGCATATCAATCTCAAACCTTCATATTGCACTCTCCATACCTTTCCTTTAAGCCAGAATTTAGAAAGAAGCGGTTTAGAGAGATCCAATTCTATACTTAGCCTTGTGAATTGACCTCTTTGAGCCATAGCTGTGTTGTTGTCAATCCTAACAACCTTCCCAATTTTATTACCAACCTTGAGAAGAAATTCTTTGTCAAAGTATTCCACAGAGAGGTTGGGGATACGCATCCAAGCAGTCATAAACCTTAAAGGCGCATCATCAGGAATGAAATTTGGAACCCATTTCCTAATAGTGAGATAGTTATCATCAAGCATCCAAGGCCCTTGTGTTAACACATGATTATAATCATCTACACTAGAAAATCTGGCTATAAAATAATCATATCCAATATCCGTTAGTATCAAACCACCTTTGAGTTCCCATTTTTTCTTCAATCTCTTCATCAAAGCCATATAGCCAATTTTGCTATTAAACATCTTGATGATGAGTGTGTGTTTCCAGGGCTTCCTAATTCTCATTTTCTCCTCCTTAGTGAGCAGAATGACCGGGCATCGAGGATCGTCTATCACCCCCTCAGGTGCTTCGTCATCATCAGAATAATCATCATCATCATCATCATCATTAAGGGTATCAGATTGATGGAGAAGGTTCCCCTGCATCTGGTCTTGTCTCACCATATCCCTATATGACATTGAATTAGGCTGCTGAGACTGATTGATTGGATGAACAGGCTGCTGAGGTTGAGGTGAATCTCTATTGAATATGAGATGGGTGATCTTGCGTTTGTATTTTTTAGTGGAGCGAGCAAATTGGTCATTTTCCTCTTGGGAGGAACCTTGGTCGTTTTCCTTTTGGGAGGAACCTTGAGAAGGGGTTTCCCTCACAAGGATGGGTTTTGCAGAGAGCATTTCAAATTTCACTTAAATAAAGATATTTGGTAAATTTAAGTATTTGTCAACTACATCAAGTATGTGACTTTCATATGATGCAGTAGTATCTTTGAAAGTTTGACGTTCGCACAGAGTTGAAGATTTGCAAAATTACAAGAGTCTTTTGTGCTCTTACGGTTTCACCTTGTAATCAATTTCCGTGAATTAATCCAAACTTTTATGAAGTATCATTTATACATACATAAAGAAGCCGATCAATTAATTGGAAAATTTTGTAATATTATCATGTAATTTTTATATACTCCGTATTACGTATATAAAATATTTTGTATATGTTGATCCTCCTTTGCATAATTTTCAATGTTATTAAATAAAAAAATTTCTATTCAAAAATTGAAAAATAAAAAAGAAACAAAAAATTTGGCAAAAATTAATACTATAAATTTAAATGTGAAGATATATTTAGAATTAGTAAAAATATATATATATACCATAATTTAAGGAAAAGTTGAAAACTAATGCACGTTTCTTTTTTTTTTTTTTTTTTTTTTTTTTTTTTTTAAAGAACTATATTTTTGTTCTTTTAACCACTTGATTTTTTTCCCCTTATTTTTTTAGATAATTAAGGATGGGTTTTGATAAAAATATAATCATGATTCATGAAACCATGATTCAAGGAAACCGTATATATGTTCTTTCGTACAAAAAAAAAAAATAATTTACTTCTTCTTTAAAACAAAACTTTCTTTCAAAAAAAAAATATATTTTTTTTTACAAAAAACAAATTTTTTTTTTACCTAAGATAAAATATCATAAATATTACTCAGTAATTTATTGTGCAATGTCAAATGAACAATTATCCTCTATTTGTATTTAAATTTAAATTCAAAATTAAAATATAGCCATATTGCCTGCGTACTATTTGATTACAAGATGATACAATATGCTCAAATGCAAATAATTCAATCTTGCAAACATTATTCTAAAATTAAGAAGGTAGGGGATAGTATTCGATTTAAATATAGGGTGTATTCTATTTACCTGATTTTCACTTATCTGAACTTATAAACTTATTAGACTTTATTAAAACTTATTCTAGTTGTAATTTGTACTTGGCTAACCTTAGTAGCATAAAACTTTTTAAACCTGAACTGAACTTATCTAAACTTATTACACATGAATTAAGTGAAAATAAGGTGAATTGAACATACCCAATAAAAAAGATTAAGCTCATCAAATAAGTTCAGTTCATG
Organism: Chenopodium quinoa; assembly: GCF_001683475.1. NCBI lineage: Eukaryota > Viridiplantae > Streptophyta > Magnoliopsida > Caryophyllales > Amaranthaceae > Chenopodium > Chenopodium quinoa. The sequence continues at coordinate 1,112,636 of NW_018744560.1, read as the reverse complement.
TGTTAATTAGTTCTGATAAGGGTTGACCAAGTACAAATTAAATTGCAACTAAATTAAGTTTATCAGGTCTAATAAGTTCAGATTAGTCAAGACAAGTTCAAATCAATGAAAATTTGATTAATAGAACACACTCTAAGGGTCTATTTCACCTTATTTTAACTTATTTTAGGTGTTAAATATATGTTCAGATAAGTTCAGTTCAGGCTTAATAAATTATGATCGATAAGGGTTACCCAAGTATAAATTACAACTAAAATAAGTTTTAATAAGATCTAATAAGTTTGAATGAGTCCAAGTAAGGTCAGTTAAGTTCTAATCAGAGAAAATTAGGTGAATAGAACACACCCTAAGTATTACGTACTCCCTCCGTGTTTTTTTAAGAGTTACAATTTGACCGGCACATAGTTTTAGGCAATCAAGAATATTTAAAGGTTCAATCAAATTAGGCATTCCTATTAAGTATTATGTAGTCCCAATCAAGAATAATTGAAAGTTATTATAGTCAAATTAGGCATTCCTAATAAAGTATTATAAAGTCCTAATAGATACGGAGTAATATCTAAAGGTTATTGCAATCAAATTAGAGAGTCTCATTAAGGGTTTGTTCTATTCACCTTACTTTCACTTATTTCAAGAGTAATAAGTTCATCTTATAAGTTCAGTTCAGGTTTACTAAACTTTGATAAGGGTTAACCAAGCACAAATTAAATTACAACTAAATTAAGTTTTAATAAGGTCTACTAAGTTCAAATAAGTTTAGGTAAGTTCAGATAAGTTAAGATAAGATATAATTAGTGAAAATCGGGTGAATAGAATACTAATTTTTAATTTGTTTAATTGAATTAATCTTAGGCTTTAATTATACATCACAATGCCACTTATTTAATTTCATCCTCAACCTAGCAATCAAGCTTAGCACGGTGCTGTATATTAGTTATTCTTAGGCTTTAATTATCATATGTATTATAAAGTCCCAATAAAGAATATTTGAAGGTTATTATAATTAATTAAAACAGTCCCAATTAAGTACTATAGAGTTTCAATAAAGAATATTTCAAGGTTATTACAATCAAATTAGACATCCTCAATTTTTTTAAGTTAAGTATTATATATCGCTAATGTCATCACTGCCTATGTAAAGATGATGTCAATTTTTTTTTCCTTTTTAAGCTATCCTATTTAACATAGCTTTGAAAATATATTCCATTTGAATGTTTAAAATTTTAATTTGGGTATTCTACACATACATATTATGCTATTTAGTTATTTATGAGTTGTTAACAATAGTTAATAATATAATTTAATTGAAATTTCCTAATTAAATATGAAAATTATGCATTTTTGAGAATTGTATATTCATATTTAATTATAAATTAGTTAAGAAAACTTAGAAAATAGTTATTTTCTTTCAGTATGTGCTAAAAGTCTATAATTCAATTCTTTTTTAAAAATCCTGTATCGCACGGAGTTAATCTAGTTAAGTATTATAGAATCCCAATAAAAATATTTTGAGATTATTATAATCAAATGAGGCAATCCCAATTAAGTATTATAGAGTTCTAATAAAGAATATTTGAAGACATTATAATCAAATTAGGCAGTCTCAATTAAGTATTATAGAGTCCCAATAAAGAATTTTATTTGGAGCTATTATAATCAAATTAGGCAGTCCCAATTAAGTATTATAGAGTCCAAAAGAGAATATATGGAGGTATTATAATTAAATTAGGCAATCCCAAACAAGTATTATAGAGTCCAAATAAAGAACTTTTAGAAGTATTATAATCAAATTAGGCAATCCCAATTAGGTATTATAGAGTCCCAAAAATAAGAATATTTAGAGGTATTATAAATAATCAAATTAAGGAGTTTCAATTAAGAGCCTGTTCTCTTACGTTGAAATTCAGTTCAATTCAGTTCAGTTCAGCTCAGTTTAGTTCAGTTTAGTTCAGCTCAGCTCAGTTCAGTTCAATTCAATTCAGTTCAACTCCTAATTTCCTTCTCTTATAAAATATTCATTTCAGTTCAGTTCACTTCAGCCGAGTTCAATCAATGAGAACAGACCTTAAGTATTATAGAGTGTCAATAAAGAATATTTAGAGGTATTATAATCAAATTATGCAATCTCAACTAAGTATTATAGAAGCCTAATAAAGAATATATGGTGGTATTATAATCAAATTAGGCAGTCTCAATTAATTATTGTAAAAGCCCAATAAAGAATATTTGGAGGTATTATAATAATTAAATTAGGCTGTCTCAATTAATTATTATAGAGTCCCAATAAAGAATATTTGGAGTTATTATAATTAAATTAGACAGTCTCAATTAAGTATTGTAGAGTCTCAAAAAAAAATTGGAGGTATTATAATCAAATTAGGCAGTCTCAATTAAGTATTATAGAGTCCCAATAAAGAATTTTTGGAGGTACTATAATCAAATTAGGCACGACAGTCTCAATTAAGTATTATAGAACCCCAATAAAGAATTTTTGGAGGTACTATAATCAAATTAGGCAGTCCCAATTTGGTATTATAGAGTTCCAAAAAAAAAAAAGAATATTTGGAGGTATTTTAAATAATCAAATTAGGGAGTCTCAATGAAGTATTATAGAGTTCCAATAAGGAGTATTTGGAGGTATTGTAATAATATTATTTGTGAGATTAAGTTGCAAAAAATATAAAACAGAGGTAGTATATCTATTTTAATAAATTAAACCCTAATCATTTGAGGTAGCCTATATATTGATTGGAAGGTTCCATTTGAATATTACAAAATATATATATTTCAACAAAAAAAATTTTGAAGGGCAACATGAAAATATTTAATTCAAATACGCATACACCTTTTTAAATGTCTTTTTTTTACTCAAAAAACAATTTTAATCTAATTTTTTTAGTCGAAAAGACATGTAAACATAAATAAAAAAAAAACAACCAAACTACAATGAGTTGCACCAAAAATAAATAAATTATAATTAAACAAAATAGATGCATATAGTTTATGTTGTTCAATTGTCTTGATTCAATGTATTAGTTTGACACTAGATAATTATTTGTAGTTTTTTTGAGGAAAATAATTACTTGTATTAATTAAGTGAATGTTAATTACGAGTACTAGAAAATCCGTAGTATGTAAAAAATCAATACTTAAGAAAATCCCAAAATGTATGCTAAATTTCAAATATTAATAGAATACTAGATGTAAGGTAAAATATTTCATTTTGTATATTTTTTTTGTAATTTCTTAATATTTTTTGTTTTTATTTTCTATTCTATTATTTTAACATTAATTTAAGGTAAAATATTTTGTTAATTTTTAAATTGTTCTTATTCAAATTTTACGTATATAGAACTTGAATTTATAAATTGAAATAAATATTATCTCATTCATCGGATAGTTAGATAAAATAATTAAATCAAAATATATTTTTTAATTTCTAATTATTTGTTAAAATAATATAAATCCTAATGTAAAAGATAATATAAAACATAATATTTTTTTTCATAATTTAAATCTTAATATTTCTAATTATTTTCTATTCTATTATTTTAACATTAATTTAAGGTAAAATATTTTGTTAATTTTTAAATTGTTCTTATTCAAATTTTACGTATATAGAACTTGAATTTATAAATTGAAATAAATATTATCTCATTCATCGGATAGTTAGATAAAATAATTAAATCAAAATATATTTTTTAATTTCTAATTATTTGTTAAAATAATATAAATCCTAATGTAAAAGATAATATAAAACATAATATTTTTTTTCATAATTTAAATCTTAAATTACTATTTTTTGTTTTCAATTCTCAAATTTCATTTATTAATTTTTTCTTAAATAGCGACTGAAAATTAAAATTCTAAATTAATATATAAAATTAATTTTTCATTGGTCGAAATATTACTTTTACTTATGTGGCGTGCGATGCACGAATTTTTATATACATTTTGTATATAAATATTTTTTTTGGTGATCTCTTAATTTTTTTCTTGCATTATAAGTTTTAAAATTTTGTATGAAAGTATCATATCATCAGATATTAACATAAAACCATTAACATCAATGATAATTTATATTTTTTAAATATCAAAATATAATTTTAAGTTTTTTAAATAATATAAATCCTAATATCTAAAGATAATTTTTAGTTTTGTAACAAATAAAAATGATAAAATTTAGTGTTCTTAAATAATTAAAATCCTAATAAATTACTATTCGTCGTTTTTACCTATGTGGCAAAAATTTAAAATTTCATTCGTCACTTTTGTTTAGGTGGAGAGTGATTTTTTTAATTCTAAAATAAAATAGAAATCTAATTTCTTACTGGTCGAAATAATACCTTTTCTTACGTGGCGCTCTCAATGCTCTCCAAAAATGCTAGATTTAACCCTTTGTTAAGAGAGAATATCCTCTGTTTATAGATAGAGAATAATGAACAAAGAATCAAATATAACACTAGTGATGAATAATAACAATAAGGTTCATTTAAAACTTATATTCTCCTGTCCTCAAAAAAAAAAAAAAAAAAAAACAAAAAAAAAAAAAAACAAAAAAAAAAAACTTATATTCTCCTTACATATTAATATGAATATTCCAAAATCTAAATACTTGTAATCAAATTTAGAGTATTTTTTTGTTCAAAAAAAAAAAAAAAAAAATTTAGAGTATCTTTTAAAATTAAATGTCAATGCTAATTTGAGAAAAAATAATTATCACATACTACATATTTTTTTTTTATATATACTACATATTCATATATTGAAAAAACAAAGAAGATAATTAAAGAAAGATTTAGTCAAAGATAACTAATCAACCCCACCCTCCCCCCCCCCCCCCCCCCCCCAAATCACGAAGTGCTGTTTTTTTTTTTTCAAGCATTTTTTTTTCAATGAAGGCTAATTATCTTTTAAAAACGGATATTTCTTTTTTTTTTTTTTTTAAATAACACCATTTTCTCTGTTTCTTAAATTATGCTTGTATGGTTTTAGCTAAAATATTTAGATTGATTATACAATCTCAAAAAAGATTTTTTTTTTGTATAAATCCTTTTTATATTTCTTCAAAAAAAATATCTTTTCTATATAAAATGCGAAATGCTAAAATTATGGAAGTTTTTCAACTTATCTTTTATTTATTTTTGTACAAAAATAAAAGAAAAATATAAAATAAATTCATCTTCAACATAAACAGACACCTATCTTAAACAATGGCATTGTAGATTCAAGCTTTAACAATGGGGTTACTAAAAACTCATATGACAAATTAAAATTTAACATGAAATCATATGACAAATAAAATTAAACACAATATTATAAAATATTATTCTATTGCTTTAATCAAATTGTGTATACATATACTTACATTGATTTCAATCTCATAAATTAATTTTATATTGACGCATAAATATGATGATTACATTAATCTTATAAAATAAGGTTGAAAATTAATGATGAAAGACGCCATTAAAGAAGGTTGAAACTATTGAAGAGTATATGAGTTTTCATCTAAAAATAATTGTTAACTATTTTATATTTGACTTGGATGATTTTTTATAATATTGTAAATTGGGGAAAAAAATTTAACCTTCTAAAAGTATGAAAATAAACAACACTTTGCTGACTGGTCATGACTTAAATGATGTGTAAATTAAATTTTTAAATTTTTTGAAAAGGTAATATTCAAAGGCTTAGATTAAGCAAAAAAATAATAAACGGCTCAGATTTAATTTCTTATCATAGTCGTCCGTAGTCGACGACTACGGTAGAAGCATCGTGAAAACCCTCAAATATGAGTACCTAATTGTTAGCTTAACTTAGTAATAGTGTAATACATACTTGCTTCTACACTCAATTCCTTCCTTTTTTTTTTGGGCTTTTGTCATTCTCTTACATTATACGTTTATTTGCCTACATGTTCAAAGTTTAGCTGCAAGAATCTTAAAATTTTGAAAATGGTTTGAAATAGTGGCTACAACTCCGCCTTTAATCCTTTATATCCCTCCTTCTCCCATTGTAAATAATTAAATATGCACCCGCCTGAAAAATAATACTCCCATTGTAGTCGGTGGCAGATCTAGGATTTTATAGGTGTTGGGTCACCTTCATCTATTGATCCAAGAGGTGGATTTTGTAGAGAATGAATTTAGGATTAAAGAAGCTTGTTATATCACATAATTTTCTTTTTCAATCTAAAAATTAAGTTACAATTTCAATTAAATTAATTGAGAGTACTCGTGTATAATGATTAATGAATATATGTTACTATTATGGACTAAATATAAGATTGAATAAATAAAAGCAATGACAAACTAAGAAATTCTACCTTAGGGGTTTGAACCCTCGAAGTTATCTAACTTACATATGATAACTTAAATTAGTTAATTGATGTATATAATATGGTGTAAAATACATCTATAAAACAAAAGTATGATTGTGTAAATAATACTTCGTATATACCAGTAATAAAAATAAAATGAAAAAAAAAATTATACTTTGTAAAAATTAATAGGCTAATATGTAAAAAAATGTCAAGTTTAAAAAATAGTGAAACAATAATCTAAGTATGAGAGTTTTTTTTAACAATAATATACATATGATTTGATTTTAATGAAAAGTTAGAAACAATGATACAAATTACAAAGCAAGTGAAACAATAATCTAAGTATGAGAGTTTTTTTACCATAATATACATATGCTTTGATTTTAATGAAAAGTTAGAAACAATGATACAAATTATAAAGCAAGTGAAACAAAAGATTAACAAAAAGTTAGTAATGTACTCTAACAGGCTTCTAGGCTAGTAGTGAGTAGTGACTAGTGAGTAACCAAGAGAAAAAAGGGAAAAAAAAACCATAATTTGTTTGGCAAGGGATTTGATCCCACCTTAGGGGTTTGAACCCTCGAAGTTATCTAACATTACATATGATAACTTAAATTAGTTAATTGATGTATATAATATGGTGTAAAATACATCTATAAAACAAAAGTATGATTGTGTAAATAATACTTCGTATATACCAGTAATAAAAATAAAATGAAAAAAAAAATTATACTTTGTAAAAATTAATAGGCTAATATGTAAAAAAATGTCAAGTTTAAAAAATAGTGAAACAATAATCTAAGTATGAGAGTTTTTTTTAACAATAATATACATATGATTTGATTTTAATGAAAAGTTAGAAACAATGATACAAATTACAAAGCAAGTGAAACAATAATCTAAGTATGAGAGTTTTTTTACCATAATATACATATGCTTTGATTTTAATGAAAAGTTAGAAACAATGATACAAATTATAAAGCAAGTGAAACAAAAGATTAACAAAAAGTTAGTAATGTACTCTAACAGGCTTCTAGGCTAGTAGTGAGTAGTGACTAGTGAGTAACCAAGAGAAAAAAGGGAAAAAAAAACCATAATTTGTTTGGCAAGGGATTTGATCCCACAATCCCCCCCTACACCACAGGAAAGCTTTCAGTTCATGTAATGACCACTAAACCATGAAATGTATATGATATAAATAGCTTTTAATTTTTTTTTTAACCCTTTTATTCCTAGGTCACGTGACCCACCTTAAACAAGACTGGGTCCGCCACTGATATTTGTAGTTGATACTCACATTATGACATGTAAATTATACGAAGTACTAGTAAAAAATAAAAATTATGACTTGCTTTATGGGTCCATTCTATTTAACTTAATTTTGCTTATTATCTTAATTAACTTATTAATATTGATCCGAACTTATTGATGTTTTTTTAGAGTGTGGATACTTATTTTTACTTATTTGAACTTATTAGTATTGATTTGAAATTAGTTGAACTTATTAGTATTTAGAAAATTTTTGTCAGAAACCACCTTTTATAACACTTTTTTTTTTGGAAAAAACCACCTTATAATTTTTTAATGTTTGTATATACACACCTTAATTGTTTTTTTTTTTGCAAAATAACCCCAGTTGCCGGATTCTCGACGTTGACTAAACATTCCGGCGTTGATTTTGGCATGTGAGGGGCACGTGACCCAAATATTCTGCCCCCTCTAATTTTCCCCTTTTTTCCCTAGAATTCTACTCTCTATCTTCTATGCACACCTAATTAACTCCGTTTTCTACTTCATTTGAACTTCTCATTCAATTCTCCTCTGTGACAACCATCTGCCATGGCAAGAAACAATTGAATGCTTCAATTGGTGGGGTAAAGCTGGCCTAAGGAAGAGTAAGTATAGTTTTTCTCTCTCCTCTCATTTGGTATTGAATTTCTAGGTTTTCACATTGCTAATTTTTTTACTTTGTCCTTTGTTTCTTGCTGTCATGGTTAAAAAGAGGAAGGTTGCTGCGAAGACTACGCGTGGTGGGGGGACCAATTTCAGAATAATCCAAAAGCCCAGGTTTCAATTTTATAAATTAGCTTTTCCTTCCTTTGTTAATTAGCAAAAATGCATGTGAATGTAGGAAAGGGGAAGACATGCTTGACTTTAACTTATTAAAACGCAATTAACTAGTAACACTAATTAAAATATAATCCCTTATTTTAATTGATTTTATGTTTTTATTAAATGGGTTAATTTTGTGACAAATAATTGTTTATTTTTGTGATGCATGTTTATGTGTTTACTGGTTATGACTTTTGGGTATTTGGAAATGAAATTAATATTAGTGTATGAATGTGTGATTTTTTCAGGTTTAATGGTAGGATAAATATATATTATCCTTGGTTTAAGTTCATGGATCCAATATTTCCCAAATACTGCATTAAATTAGTTGTTTTGGAGCCAAAGTCCCTCGCTTAGGGTTCCAGTAGTCCCCTCTAGGGTTTGTAGTACAGTAAGTTAGTGGCGATCAGTGATTCTTCTTTGGATTTCTCTGTAATCTTGATCTCTTTGAGTGCTTTAACAATCCTATTCCCATGGCGAACGTATAAATTAAGGAATGGGAGAAACTAAAACTAACTGAAGACGAAATTGCGGTGATCGGAGGCGATTCTCTACAATCCAATATGGAGGAATCTACTGCTCAATTAAAATTGTCTCTGGTTGGGAAACTTTGCACAATAAAACCCTATAACTCTGAAGCATTGAAACGAACCTTACAATCAATCTGGAAATTGAAGGAAGGTGTTGCGATTAGGTTTGTGGATACTAACTTATTTGTTCTCCAATTCTTTTGTGAGGGGGACAAAGATCGGGTTATCGAAGAAAGCCCATGGTTCTTTGATGATAAAATTCTGTTAATGAAACAGCTCCAAGGAGATGAACATCCTTCGAAGATTGTATTCACCCATACTCCCATGTGGGTGAGACTTCTTGATATGTCCTTTAATAAGCGTAATGCTGCTACTATGTATGACGTTGGTGAACTTCTTGGAGGTTTCGTTAAACTGGATGAAGATGACCCATTAGGCTTGAGCGAATTTGTTCGTATGAAAATCTTGGTGGATATCAGAAAACCGTTGCGAAGAGGATTAATGCTTGCTACAAGCTTGCCACTTCAAAGTGGATTGACATGAAATATGAAAGGCTAGCAGACTTCTGCTTCTTTTGTGGGATGCTACACCACACTGACCGTGATTGCCATAACAAAGAAACTGCTGGGAATGAAGAGGATAATCTGGTATTTCAATATGGTCCTTGGCTCAGGGCAACGCCTAGAAAACAAGCAAGGATTAACCTGAACGAAAGAGAGAAGGAAAGAAGATGGAAGGAAAACTTGGTTGCTTGCTCTTCAGCCAAGTCAAAAAAATTCAACGATCCTGGAGTGATCAAGTTAGGACCCCCGGGAGCAGCACGCAAATTGCTGTTCAACTCACCAGATTGTGGCAAAAAACCTGGTGTGTTAAGTTCTGAGAGGAAGGCCAAACTTGTGGCAGAGAATGTGGGGGAAGGACTATCTCCAGTGTTGCGTGCAAAAAGTGTTGATAGCATAAGTCAGAAGAGTCAAAAACAGGATGAGTTATTTACTCATACTATCCAGCCAGAGAGTGAACTTAATCCTACTACTCACAAGTCTACTGCAGCCTTCAATGCAAGAAGCCAGAACCTGACTGTGAACACTTCAGAACAGCAACAAACAGAGATGATGGAGGGCATAGAGATCCTTCCCAACCCCTGAAAACAATCATTGCAAGCTCTGCAGTTACTGTTTAACATAGCTCCCGGAAAAGAAGTGCCGAAGAACCAAAAACCAGCATTGATGATGTGAAGAAGGCGAAGTACAATTCTGTTTCTCAAGCCGGAGACGGGGTAAATCAAGTAGAGGGTGTTGGGACCGACCAACCCCTCGAAAAGCAATCAATTCTTTATGTTGGAACGTTCGAGGCCTTGGCAATCCTCGAGCGGTTGGCGCACTTCGAAATTGGTGTGCTTCTTTAGCCCCTAATCTTGTTTTTCTTTTTGAAACAAAAATTAATAAAGTAGCTTCGGAAAATATTAAACATAGATTAGGCTTTGATTGTGCTTTTGGTGTTAGTAGTGAGGGCCTCTCAGGGGGTCTATGCTTGTACTGGAATAGTAGCTTTATTGACTTTGTTCTGATTTCTTATTCTGCTCACCACATTTGTGGAAAAGTTATGCAAGGTGATCTTGTTTGGTATTTTGTGGGTATTTATGGTTGGTCTGAAACTGCTGAAAAACATAAAACATGGTCCCTTATTAATTCTCTTTGTGATGGTATTGATGGCCCGATTCTTATTGGAGGTGATTTCAATGAAATCCTTAGTATGGAGGAGAAATAAGGTGGGGCCGATTCTAAGCGTAGGGCTATAAGAGGCTTCCGGGATGTTCTCGACTCTTGCAATTTGCGTGATTTGGGATATGTGGGGCAATGGTATACTTGGGAAAGAGGACTTACCCCCTCTACCATGGTTCGTGAAAGACTTGACCGCTTTTGTGGCAACGATGAATGGTTTTCTTTGTTCCCAAACATATATGTTGAACATCTAGTCAGGTTTAAATCATATCACACCCCGATTATGACTAGAAAAAGACGCCCCAAACGCAATCGCAAGAGGGGGAAGAAATCTTTCAAATTCGAAACCGCTTGGCTTCTTGACTCGGATTGTGAACAGGTCGTGAAACAGTCGTGGAAGGACACGGAGGGGGGCTTCATGTTTGACAGATTGGGCAGGTGTAGGGAATATTTCAAGCGTTATCCCTAGCTTGAACTCCACTATGATCATACTCTAAAGTACGGTGGCGTCCAAAGGGAAAGAAGATAGAGCAAAAGAGTCGTCAACAAGTTTTAGGAACTTGTAAACCGTTCACGAGGTGAAGGTTACACCCCTTAACGATCCAAGAGATCGTCAACTCCATAAGGTCTTGAACCAAATAGGTTTCGGGGATGAATGTACAAATCTAACCTTAAAGAGATTGAACCTGCCCTAATAATAGGCCTCTACTTTATTCAGATCGTATTCATGTGCGCTTTCTGACTAACATGCAATCAATTGGATTACCCTAAACCTGTTTATCTATGTTGGTTGAATATTAATGCACAAACAAAACTATTATTGACGATCACTTGAATTATAATCATATTAACCCTAAACAAGATTATTAATTATCTTATTAAGCGTGATTACAAGTACAAATTCCCTTTAAACATGAATAAAAGGTGTGATCAAGCAATAAATAATAAATATCAAGCAACACAATAATAATCAACAATAAAAATAATCACAATCATAATAATAATAATTATAATAATCATCATCATAAAATTATAATCATAATTAAAATAATTATGTTATATAATAAGAATAGCAAGATCCTAGGCATGATACTAACAAGATTAATAACAACCCCTAACATGTCACTAAACAATAAAAATCAAAGCTTTAGCCCTAACATGATACTAACAATCATAAATATTAGGAAGAACATAAAAGACATCATAATTTTAATCATACTTGATATTAAAGTTACCCTAGACATGATATTAGGAATCAATATAACAATCTAAACATAATTTCTACATAATAACATCAATAAAAACCATTAAATCACTTACTTGGATGCCTCGTACCTCTTTCTAATAACAAAATACACACGTTAGTAACTTCAAGGAAAATAATAAACAACAATTAAATTAAATAATCGAAAGAGAGATTTGGGACCAAACCCTCAGAAATTAAACCTTTCACGTCTAGGGCGAAGGCAACTTCGAACTTGGCTAGGTGTTTCTAGATCTAATGAATGCGGAATTTTTATATTTGTGAAAAGGCTAGTTTAGAAAAAAGAGAGAAAGAGAGTAATCAAGAAAATCTTAATGAGAGTTGCTGAATCAAAATGGAGTTTTTAGAACGCGATTTATAGAGAAAATCAACCAAAAAGATAGAAAATCAAAACAGAGTTCTGACGCGAAAAACGAGGATTAGCGCCAAACGCTGACGTTAGCGCCAAGCGCTAAGGTTAGCGCCAGGCGCTACAGCTGGCGTTTGGCACTGACTAATAAATTGACACGTTTTCTTAAAATCAGATAGAAATTGCCGTACAGGAGGATAAAATCATATTTTCCACAAAAACGTTCTTTTATTCTGATTAAAACTCTAAAAGCCAACAAAAGTCAATTTATCAATGCTAATTGAATTAGGAATGAAAAGAACCTTCTAGAAGAATCTAGATAAACCATTACTAATTGCATTAAGAATGATAAATCTGTATTAGGCCCTCCTCTAGATCATTGGGCTGCATATAAGGCTCAAACCGGGCCCAGTTCAGTAATTAGGCCATAACTTTCTCAATATTCATCGGAATTGGGCTTATAATATATCGTTGGAAAGGTATTTTCAAGCCCTATCCAACTACACCACTATTGGACCCATATCATGGACCAATCAAACTGGATTGGCTGTTTTCTTAAAATAGGTTTTCAAAAACAGAGAGAAGAGAAAAGAAATTAAAACTATCCGCAACACTATACTTTCCACACTTTCACTTCACTCGATTATGATTCGACGTGAAAGGTACTCATCACTGGGTTTGGTAGACACAAATGGGTGTCTACAACAGGTTATTGGGTCCGTTGAGAACATGGAGTGGTAAGAAATTTGCTAACTTCAACAAGCAAATTGGTGACCTGGAAAATCAGCTCAAATCAGTTCAAGAGGACGAAATTTCTGAGGCTAACATCCGTCTTGGTGCTGCAATTGAGAAAAAGCTAGACGAGGTCTTCGAGAAGCAAGAAGCCTACTGGTACTTGATATCGAGATCGGCTGAGATCAAGGATGGCGATAAAAGTACGACATATTTCCACCACAAAGCTTCTCAACGGAAGAAGAAAAATGAGATCACAGGGCTTCTTAATGAGAGAGGTGAATGGTGTACGGCTGAGGATGATTTCGAGCATATTGTTGAAAATTATTATGCGAACCTCTTCTCTTCAGGTCTGCAATCGGGGGATAGTTGTGACGAAGTTCTCGAGGCTGTGTCGCCATCCATTTCAAGTGTGGCTAATGACCTTCTTCTCCGCCCTTTTACAACAGCCCTTTTACAACAGCTGACGTCTATGCTGCTATATGTGAAATGCACCTCTGCAAGGCTTCGGGCCTTGACGGAATCTATGCAATTTTTTATCAAAAATTCTGGCATATTATTGGGAACGATGTCACTTCTCATGTGTGCAACATTCTCCATGGCAATTGCTCCCCAGCAGAAATTAACCGCACCAACATTGTTCTTATCCCCAAGGTAAAATCTCCTTGTAATATGGCAGAATTTAGGCCAATTGCTCTATGTAATGTCCTGTATAAAATTGCTTCCAAAGCTATTGTTATGCGACTTAAGTCCATTCTCCCTGATATTATATCCGAGAATCAGAGTGCCTTTGTCCCAGGGAGATTGATCACTGATAATGCCCTTATTGCCTTGGAACTCTTTCATTCCATGAAAAAGAGGAACAAAGGTAGAAAAGGGACGATAGATCTGAAGCTAGACATGAGCAAGGCCTACGATCATGTGGAGTATTTGCAGACTCTTGGGTTAAAATTGTGATGAGTTGTGTCTCGACTGTTTCATACTCATTTATCATCAATGGAGTGGTTTTTGGTGATGTTAAGCCTTCTAGGGGCTTAAGGCAAGGCAATCCCTTATCCCCGTATTTATTTATTATGATTGCAGATGCCTTTTCTGGTCTGATCTCCAAGGCGGTGTTCACAGGTGATATTCATGGGGCTAAAGCCAGCAAAAATGGCCCCTTAATTTCTCACCTTTTCTTTGCTGATGACAGCCTGCTATTTGCTAGAGCCAACCGAAGGGAATGCTCCAAGATAGTTGATATACTCAACAAATACGGAGCAGCTTCCGGTCAGAAAATTAATTATGAAAAATCGGAGGTCTCTTTTAGCAAAGGTGTTAGTTAGTCACTACAGAAAGAGCTCGTGGATTTTTTGGGGATGAGACTAGGCTAAGAACACGGAAAATACCTCGGCATCCCCACCATAATTGGGAGGTCGAAAAAAGCCGTGTTCTGTGCCTTGAAGGATAGAATCTGGAAGAAGTTACAAGGTTGGAAAGAGAAACTTTTGTCTCGAGCGGGGAAGGAAACTCTTATAAAATCTGTGATCCAAGCGATTCCCACCTACATTATGGGAGTTTATAGAATTCCAACTTCGGTGATTGAAGAAATTAGATCCTTAACTGCCAAATTTTGGTGGGGCCATTCAAAAAACAACCGGAAGGTTCATTGGGTGAAATGGGATACTCTTTGCAACCTGAAGATGCTTGGTGGTCTTGGCTTCCGTGACATGGCGGTCTTCAATGAAGTAATGCTTGGAAAACAAGCATGGCGTCTCATATCATGTCCGGAATCATTATTGAGTAGAGTGCTCCGGAAAAAGTACTACCCTCATGGGGATTTTTTGAGTTCCTCTTTGGGGCCTTCTTGTAGCTACTCTTGGCGTAGAATTTTGGGTTCCAAGGCTCTAGTCAAAGAGAGTCTTATTTGGCGTGTTTGAAACGGAAGTCGCATAAGCATTTGGGATGATCCTTGGGTTGCGGATGAACATGGTTCAAGAATTCTTTCTCCTAGAAATGACATGGTGGAAAATGTGAGCGATATTATTGATTTTGATAAAATGGACTGGAATCATGATCTTTTACCAAGCATATTCATTGAGCGTGACATTAAATGTATACTGTCGATCCCTCTAAGCTTGAGAGCTCCGGAAGATTGTATCACGTGGGATTTTTCTAACAATGGCTTATACTCGGTGAAGACGGCTTACATGCTCGGTAAGTCCTGCAATCTAGATTTATTTCATAAAGCCTGGGTGAATTTGTGGAATCTTGGGACTACTCCTAAAGTGTGACAACTGTTATGGCGAGCCTGCACAAATTCTCTCCCTGTCCGTTCTTTATTGAAGTACAGACACATGACAGAAGAGGATGGCTGCCCATGGGGCTCAACTGAAACAAAGAATCTATACCATGCTTTCTTTGATTGTGTGGCAGTGCGTGATTTGTGGGTTGAGGCAAACTGTGACAAACTCTTAAATATGGAGACTCATTCGGATTTTAAGGATCTCTTCTAGTCTTGGAGTGGGAATGCACGAAGATGCAGCAGAGAGGAGCTGCCCTCCTTTGGTTAATATGGGAGAGGCGGAAGAATAAATTGTTTAATAACAAGGAAACTTCCCACTTCACCATCCTTATGAGAATGGCAAACCTTGTGGAGGATTATGATAAGTATAACACCAAGATTTATGGCTGTAAAGGTGTTAAGAAGGCTAGAAGTCCGAAAACTTGGAAGCCACCTCCCCAAGACTGCATTAAAGTGAATTGTGATGCTGCATTAAATGTTGATGGCTGGGTTGGTCTCGGAGCTGTTGCGCGTAACAACAAGGGAGAGGTCTTATTCGATGGTGTCAGACGCTATAAGGCCTACTGGTCTCCTGAATTGGCTGAGTGTAAAGCAGCTCTGTTTTCTGTCAAAACAGCCCGTCAGCAAGGCTTCAAGAACATCATTCTTGAATCGGATAATAGCAACATAATCTCCAGGCTTTCGAAAGCTTCCACTTATTTGTCGGATTTGGATTCGCTGCTCGATGAAATTCTTGATGTATGCTCTTTCTTTGATTTTATCGCTTGGTCTCATGTTAGGCGGGAGGGGAATTTTGTAGCACACCATTTAGCTCGTTTTATTCCATATGGTGTAGAGCAAGTTTGGTCTAGTTGTTGTCCTAGTGACATTACTCCTTATGTACTCATGGACAATTTGTCTATTATTGAATGAATGAATCCTCCCTCGCTTTCCCTCAAAAAAAAAAAAAGTTCATGGATCCAATTAATATTAGGGTATTGTATGGTGGGAATTTTGTGACCAGAAATCACAAAACTACATATGAGAAAGGAAACAATAATTATTATGGACTTTCATTACATCTAAATGTAGAAGATGTCTGTTACTTTGAATTTGTTGATTGGATTAAAAGGGAATTAGGATATGATGAGGTTGGGGAGATTTGGTATAGGAAGCATGGGTGTACTTTGTATTCTGGTAGGAAGCAAATAAAGTGTTATGCTGACATACCCGAATTTTCAGAAGCAAAAGAAAAAGATGGGTGGTATGAATTGTACTTGGTACACTATCAATGGGGATAGGTGAATCTTCAGAGAGGACTGATTTTGGAGTGGGGATAGGTGAGTTATCTGTTATGTGTGAGCATGGAGGGGGTGATTCAGCAAAACTACACTACCTACAACAGAAATAATAATACAAGCAACAATAACCCCAAATTTCTCATTTTGCAATGCCTAGGGGTGCTTATGATGCGAGTCGAGCTCGAGTTTAGCTAAGCTCGACTCGAACTCGAAAACACAAAACTGAAACTCGACTTGAACTCGAAACTTGCGAGCTCAAAAAAATGGAGCTCGAAGCGAACTCGAAAACCTATTACTTAAACTCGACTCGAGCTCGAACTCGAATTGAACTCGAAATTTTTTATTTTCGCAAAGTGATGTATTATCCTATTAATTTAAAGCATTTGGTTTATCTAACAATTAGTTTAATCCTTTAATCCAAAATATATGTTTTACTAATCACTAGCAATTAGGGGAAGACAACACTCTTGGTAGACTACAATGTCTACACTCTACAAATTCAAAATACAAAACCATATGAAATATTACAAGCCATAATCAAAATCCTTTGTATTTTCAGAATGCAGGTTCCTTCATTGTGGTGTCGGGATAAAAATTTCTTTTGCTTGGTCTTCATTTTTTCTCTGCAATAATATCAATATATAAGTTATAATTTATAAATATAAGAAGAGTTAAAGCCTGAAAAATGACTTAAAAGTAGTCCTTCACCTTACCTTGTTTTTTGATTTCAACTCATGTAATGATCTGCACCAATCACCTGAACATAATAGCATCTGCACTGTATTAGGGGCAAGCTTTGATCTGTAGGGATCTATTATGCGACCACCATCACTAAAAGTTTCCCTGGAAGCAACTGTTGTGATTGGAACTGCTAAAATTTGGGCTGCCATCTTAGATAAAATGTGAAACTTCATAGATCTTTCCTTCCACCAAGCCAAGGCATCGAATTTAGAATCATCAATTATGAAAAGCCCCTCATCTAAATACACCTCAAGTTCAGATTTACCAGGCTGTCATTTGCCCGGCCCTAACCACATGCAAAAGTTTTGACAAACCACTTGTAGTAGTACTATCAAGTAATTTGACATGTTTGAGAGTATCGGGTAATTACTTACATAGTACTCAGCTAGCTATTTACAGACAAAGATAAAGTTCATTTTCTTAAAGTGAAAAAACTATTTTTTCACTTTGAATCTGTTTTCTATTTCGTTGAGTGGATAAGATTCTTGTATGTTGTATACCCAAGAGACTGATGCTCCAATTGTGCATGTTTCAGGAGAGATGATGGAGCAGAGAATATCCCTATTTCTTTGAATTTGAAGAATGTTAAGCGCGAGGCAAAGGTATCACCCATACGTACGAATCCTCCTACGCCTCAGGTGATTTCAGCCTCTCGTGATCCTATCAAGGCCACACCTTCAAAGGGACCAAAGTCTAAGCTCATGGTATGAATCAATATTCTGTTACTAATGCCAATTTTCTTAGAATATGATCATTTGCTGCACCTTACAGATTGTATTTTTCAACGCTGGTATATTCTTTCATGTTAAGTGATAATTAGCTACTAATGCACTAGATTGAAATGCTTATTGCAGGCTGTTTTATGAAGGGTAACAATGATTGTGATTTGTTTTGTTATTTGTTATTGAAGAGAGTAAATTTTCGGAATTGATGAACCGATGACTATGTAGATGTGGGATAGAGAAGTGATTCATTTGTTTTTTAATTATTTTTGTTGTAATTGGTTTTGAAACTAGAACTGAAACGTGTCAAGGTAAAGTTGAATTTTCTCCCCCTTTTCTATGATCTAGATTTTTTTTATTTTGTTGTAGGTGTAGGGTTGTAAAGTTCTTTTTGTTATTCTCGCCTTTTTTTATTTGGGGTTGTGTAATTCTGCAATTTTCCATCATTTTGTACCGATTTGAAATGGATAGATTTGTTTGATGTGAAATTATTATTTTAGGACTACAATTTAGATTTTGGCAATCAGATATAGTAGCAAAATCATAAGAGAAGGCTATAGATTGCTTGAACATATTTACTTTATTAACATATATTTCCGTTTGTTCATATTGGACCTATATGTGTAGGTGGTTGTTTGCTTATAGACTGTTTATTGTTGAGAGTTATGTGGATTCTGGAAGTTCAGGTAAGCACTTACTAATTTCTGCAAGCGTAGAAATTACTCCTGAAAAGTATTTTAGGAGGGAATTATGGAATTTCTATGTAAATACTTGTCCATGAAATAGGTTCACATTAAAATTGAATCGTAAATTGCGAGGCTTACTTGCATTGCTTTGAAAGTGTTATGACTTTATGGACTACAAGTAACCCCTGGTTTGAATTATGTACCATTGTATTCTCATCCTGTACAAGTGTACATGCATGTTTATACTTCAATCAAGTGCAGTAATCTATGTCAGTCAGTGAAGTGCAACAAATAAATATGTGCTTGGGTGACAATTGTTTGTTTTCTTTGGTGTAGTATGGTCGTACTTTCCTGTCCATGGGGATTTTTGATTAATCATAGATATTTGCCCAAATTCCATAGTCTTTAATATGATTACATGTTTAATATATAGCTCCTACTGTAAGGATAAGTTGTAAAATTGTATGTTCTTTTTACTTCTAATAGACCAAGATCTCTAAATATTTGCAAATTAGGTGTATTCCTTATCAGTTTGTTAATTACATCAAGAGTTTTGCAGACGATAATTTCAACTTTGATAGGGATCAATCATCGGTTTTGTATATGAATTAAGATCTTTACAGTTTGAAATAGAAAATTAGGTGGTGTTTACTTAAGGTTCTATAAAATTGATTAGTAACTTCTCCTACCAAAAAAATTAAAAAATAAAATAAATGTGTTTAAAATTATAGTACAACTTTAGAAATTCTTCAATTCAATATGTAATGTTTTGCTATAGTGACTGTCCAGCAGCCTGTGCAATTTGGCATAGCATAGGTGCATCTGCCAATTACCTTCCTTTTGGAATGGTAATTGTTATATGTGTGCCTCGAATGCTCCATGTTGATATATGCTTTAGTATTATGGTGTTTGGGGCTTTAAGCAAAGAAGCATGGAAAGGGCTGACTTAAAATGAGCATATTTCAAGATCTAGAAGTGATATTGAGATGACTCAAGTTGGAGGTGATAGCTCTTCTCAAAATCTTTCCAACGACTGGTCATAAGCTTGATTTGGTTAAGAATCGAGGGAGTTATGACTGTTTAAAGAAGTGCTGTCCGCGCAGGGGGAGTTCGACCGAACCATTTAATAGGTTCGGTCGAACCTTTAGGCAGAACTGATGCTATTTTCATTTCTAGAGTAGGTTCGGTCGAACCTATGGTGGTGTGATCGAACCACACTAAGTTCGACCGAACTCTGGGTAGGTTCGGTCGAACCTTCGAGCCCCTGTTCCAGCGCTGCGATTTCTTCTTATTTTTGCTCGGGATGTAATCTTAACCGTTGATTCATCTTGCACTATATATACTCTTGTTTTTCATTGTAGAGAGTATGAGAGAGAAACACAAGTGAGACTTAGATCTTAAATTAGCTCACCAAGAACACCATCTTTCTCCATTGTAATTCTTCCTCCATTGAAGAGTAATACAAGCTCCAATCTCCCCAAAAGTGGATGTAGCTCATTTTGAGTGAACCACTATAAATCTTGTGTGTTTTATTTTGTTCATTTTTAATTGCTTTCTCATTTAGCTTTGCATTGTTCCTCAATCAAATTCAAAGTCCCAAAAAAGGTCCTATTTCATAACAGTAATCTAAAGAAGTGGTTAGCAAGAATCTCAATGATGGTTTGATATATTCAGAAATATGTCCAACTTGCTTCTCTCTTGCCTTATGGTGGAATTGGAAGTAGAGAAAATGTGTTTCTGTTTGAAGGAATGCTGAAATTCCTATCAACCCTGGTAACTTTTTTAGAAACCGTGTTGATGAAACATGGGCTACAATGTATGATAGTGGTTCTTCTGGAAGGAGCTTTCTTGATCAAAAGAAGGACAGGAAGGAAGCATTCATTAGATGGTCAGCACCTCCTATGGACTTCTTTGCTCTCAATACAGATGGGGCTTCAAAGGGCACACCAGGACTGGCAGGAGCAGGGGGTGTAATCAGAGATAATTGTGGGATCTTCATCAAGGGGTTTACTGCTCCTCTTGGTATATGCTCTGCATTCAAGGCAGAATTAGCTGCTGTTGAGATTGGCCTTGAGATGGCAAAGGCAATGGGCATACAGAAGCTACATTTACTATTGGATAATCAAGCTTGCGTGGAGGCTCTCAAGAATCCAGTTACCCAGAGAGGGGAGTGCTGTCATATGTTAAATAATTATTACAGTTTTTTAAATTGGGAGGGTTGGTCTGTTTTTGTTTTTCATTGTTATCGGGAAGGGAATAAAGTGGCCGATAGTTTGGCTAACTTAGGTGTCATCCAATCGGATTGTGTGATTTATTTCGATGTTCCGCCATCGGAAATAAAGCACCTACTCCATGAGGATATCGTAGTAGTGGCCTTGCCACGATTGGTTGTGTCATAGTTGTTACTGTGTACAGGTTCTCCCACATTTGCATAAAATTTTTTTTTAAAAAAAAACACATTTTAAAAATCTAAAAATAGAAAGTAACTTTTCCTATGTTTCCTATTATGCATGGTATAGTGTTATGGTATCTATATACACGTGTGTTAGAACGATTTCTGATTTCCGTCAATCGTTTTTGGTTTATACAGCCATTTTAAAACGGATTATCTTTAAACAATGAACATATGTTTCATACGATCATATCCCCTTTTTAATGAAAACTAGTCGCCCTCTCGTTTTTTTGCTTTGGTTATATTATGAAATGAATAGTTTAAGATTATTATTGAACTATATTGTATAGTTTTTTTATTTTATAAAGGAAATAAAAATTGGGATGGGTATCATTGGAAAGGGAAAATTATTGTCCAAAACTCTTTTTCACTTTACGGATTACAAGCCAACAGATGTATGGAATTTGTGCGTGTGAATATAAACTCCTTGTTTGTAATAAGATTCATTTGATTGTTTTTGCAATTTTTTGTTAAATTTTTGAAGGCTTTTGTTATTTTAAAGGTGCTTCTCTATTTATTTTTTTTAAAAATGGTTTATATTTAAAAAAAAAAGGAAAAATTGATAGGAATAATCCCACCTTTTGAGCGTCGTAGATTAATAATCCCACCTTTGGGATTCTTTTTAATAATCCCACCTTTGATATCAGTCTGCTGAAAATAGTCCCAGGTGACCAGTAACCGGTTGAAGAGGTTTTTTTTTATTTAAGTTTATTTTACACGTGTAACAATTTGATTTGTCCAAAAAAAACATTAAAAAAAGTAATATCAAATAAAAAAACCCACCACCACCAGCAACTAAGTTTCAGCCACCACCACCACCAACTAAGTTTCAGCCACCACCATCCCCACACACCACCAAAACCCAGCCTGAAACCATCGCCCCATCCAGCCCGAAACCACCGCCACCAAGACACCACCGCGGCACTGTGCCGACTAGGAACCAAACCCAGCCAGCCTAACCCCAAATGCCCTTCGAAAAATCGTCACCCACCAAACCAATTAATCCCTTCGAAAACGGCGTGAATCGAGATCAGGGGAGGACGAAGAGGTCGGAATGGGGGATAGGGAAGGCCGACGTGACCGGAAAAGGGATGGAGGACGGTGAGGGGTTGGATCGCGACGGGAACGAAAGGGGTTTTCGAGGGGAGGGGGCTGGTGGTGGCTCGCTTCGCTTTTGTTGCGGAGCTGGGTTTACGAGGGTAGGGGTGAGTCGCGACACGGAGCCGGAGCAGGAGCTGTTGTCGGAGGCTGGGTGTCGGAGTCGTGGGGCTGGTGGTGGCTTGGGCAACTGATGGGTGGTTTTATTTTTATATATTTTTTTCTTATAAAATATTTAACTTTTAAAATTTTATTTTATTTTTATTTTTTTGACCAATCATACGCCACCACGTGTCAAGTAACTTGTTATAACATGTTACTTGACCGGTTGGGACTATTTAAAATGGATTGATATCAAAGGTGGGATTATTAAAAAGAATCCCAAAGGTGGGATTATTAATCTCCGATGCTCAAAAGGTGGGATTATTCTCATCAATTTTTCCTTTTTTTTTAATCAAAAGCAGAAGAGTGGAAGAAAGGAAATGAATGGAAGGGAGGAAATTAGGGAGAAAGTATAATTTGGTGACTCAACAAATTAAATGAAATTACACCCAAATGCAAGTTGGTCAAACACTCCCCATTTTGCAAGTTAGGAATATTGAATTTTCATTGACTTGTGACTCATATCACTATTCCTTTCATTTGTAGAATTTCCCTCTTTTTAAAGGGTTAGAGATTAGACAACGTGATAGTATCCTTTAATACATTATGTTTAATTTTATATACAAAAACTTATTATCACTAATTTTTATTTTTAAAAAATAAAGAAGCTTAAATACCAAGCTCATATCCATATTCAATAGAAAATCAAATAATACAAAAATATTAAGTCACATAAAACGAACGTACCAAATTTTGTAAGAATTCAAAATTATATACGATAACAAACAACTCTTAGATACTGACATTGGCTATCATTTTTTATACTTTATAAGATTAAGCAACAAACAACATATGTAGTAAATTTAACTACTTAAAAAAATTCCCTCTAGAGTGCGACTCTTGGGAGGGCTTCTCTAGGGTTTCCTAGTTTTTCCTTCTTTGAAGGTTTGATCTCGATCATTCGAGGCTGTTTGTAATGGCGAGTGATGATGGTAATCCGAGTGTTCCCCAAACTGATACTATTCCGAGCGATGTTGAGGATGAGGTCGATTGGGTAGTGGATAGTGAGGAGGAAGAGGAGGCTAGGGTTTCTCTTGGGATTGTTGGTAGACTTTGGACGGAAAGACACGTGAATGCTAATGCTTTGATTGCCCAGATTAACCGTCTTTGGAACCCTAAGCATGGAATGGAGGCCAATTGCATTGAGAAGAATCTCTACTTGTTCCAATTCCACCATTGGAAGGACAAGTGGAACGTTATGGAGAGCCAACCTTGGCATTTCGATAGACATGTATTAATTCTGAATGACATCGAAGGTAACTGTAAACCCTCTGAAATTCCTTTATCTTATGTTCCGTTTTGGATTAGGGCGTATGACGTACCTTTTATGGGGAGGAATAACATGGCTAATGCAAAAACCATTGGTGACAAATTGGGGGTGTTTATTGCATTGGACCAATCTGGTGATGCTGGTATCAATAAATCGCTGCGCATCAAAGTTAATATTGATGTGCGTATGCCCTTGAAAAATAAGATTGGCCTTAAACTAAGAGGTGGGGTAAAGGAGTATGTGAGTATGAGATATGAAAAATTACCCTTATTTTGCTATGTGGGCTTCTAGGCCATGGGGAAAAGGATTGTGAAGAAGGGGGGTCTGAGGTGCTACATGCGAGGAAATTTAGTGATGATTTGCGCGTGTCATCCCCCTGGAAGGTGTTGAAATCAAAGGGTACTGGAGAGAGTACAAGTGAGGGAAAGTGTGCAAAGCAACTCTTTGTGGCAAGGAAGTCTCGATTTGAAGGAAGAACGGAGAATGAAAACGTTGCTACTGTTGTTGTCCAACTCAATGAGGTAAATATCTCAAGTGTTGGGACTGGGAAACCGTCTACTTCTGCCCAACTTCATGCTGAAGGGGCATCTGTGCCCATGGCTAATCCTGTGACTATGGTCTCTACCAATGGCATGAATGACAAGAAGAAGAATAAGGGGTCCTGTACTGCTGCTCCAACGGGGTCTGATAATACCAGTAGGGGATTGAGAAAGGTGAAATTGTTACATGGTACTGCTGGAATGCACATGGAGAGAGATAATTTGGAGAATGTCACCGGATTGAAGAGGAAAAATGATAGCAGTCTGCTGGAGGAAGATGCAATCAGCGAGATAGAAAGGGGGAAGAAAGTTAAGGTGCACGAGAGGGTGAATTCGGGTTTCTCGATTTCTAAAGTAGCGGAGGTTGGTAATGACCAACCCCGCGAACAACAATGAAAATCATAAGTTGGAACTGCCGGGGATTGGGCAATCCTCGGACAGTTCGAACTCTCCAAAATTGGTGTTGGAGAGAACGCCCAAACATTGTGTTAGTTATGGAGACAATGATTGATTCGCGGAGACTGGAGGTGACTAGAAATAGGTGTGGGTTTACGAATGGTATTTGTTTGAGTAGTAATGGTAATTCGGGAGGGATTGGGTTGTGGTGGAAAGACATTAATGCCCATGTGCTGTCCTATTCGAGCCATCATATTGCGGTGGAGGTGAGGGATGCTGACAATGTACCGAAGTGGGCTGCAATTGGAGTGTATGGGTGGCCGGAGAATGGTAATAAACATTTTACTTTTCAACTTATTAAAAGCCTTAGGGATTCGATCTCGGTTCCTATGGTTGTTTTTGGGGATTTTAATGAGATTTTGTGTGAGGAGGAGAAGAGTGGTGGAGCTAGAAGAAGCGAGAGGAAGATGGAGCTGTTTAGGGAAATGATGGATTCGTGTAGCTTTGATGAGGATACTCTGGGAATATATTTACATGGAAACGAGGAAATAATGCTAGTTCGATGGTGAGGGAGCGACTGGACAGATTTCTTGCAAGTGATGATTGGTGTGAGCTTTTTCAAAAGAAGTGTGTCAAGCATTTCCCTTTTACTGTCTCTGATCATGCAGCCATAATGCTACACACTGATTTTGATAAAAAGAGGAAAAAGGCAAGATGAGGTTCCATTTTGAGTCCATGTGGTTATCCCATGAAAAGTTCCAAGCCCCTGTGAAGGATGCGTGGAATGGTAGTGGTAGGCAAAATATATGTTCAAAAATTGAAGAATGCGCTGCTAGTCTCAGTAGGTGGGCTGTCAAAACTTTCGCGGATATCAAAAAGAAAAATGTGTCGAAAGAAGGGGAGCTGCAATACTGGCAGCAGCGTGAGCCGGATGGTGCAATGCTTGCGAGATGTAAGGAGCTTGTGTCGGAGCTTGATGATTTGCATAGACTTGATGAGTCGTATTGGCACGCTTGTGCTCGGGCTAATGAGCTTAAAGACGGGGATAGGAACACTTCTTACTACCATCATAAAGCTAGCCATAGACAGAGAAGGAATAACATTGCAAAATTGGAAGATTCCAATGGGGTGGTATATGATGACGAAGGAAAAATGGCTGACATTATTGAAAGTTATTTTTCTAATATTTTTACATCTTCCATGCCTTCGGATTTTGAGGAGGCGCTTGCAGGTTTGTATCCCATGGTGACTGAGGAGATGAATGATGCTTTAATTTCGGAGCCAACAAGAGAGGAAATACACCGTGCCCTCTTCAAAATGCACCCGAATAAAGCCCCGGGGATCGATGGTATGCATGCTATTTTCTACCAAAAATGTTGGCATATTGTCGGTAATGATGTTGTAGATTTTATCACTAAGTGGTGGAGATATGGTGGTGATCTCAGAGATGTGAACAAGACTTGTATTGTTCTTATTCCGAAGTGTGCAGAACCTATGCGGATGACGGAATTTCGGCCAATTAGTTTGTGTAACGTCATATAAAAAATTATTTCCAAACTAATGGCCAATAGGCTCAAATTATTACTTCCCGGACTTATTTCCCACCATCAGAGGGCTTTTGTTCCGGGGAGGTTGATAACTGACAATGTTATTGTGGCTTTTGAGATCTTCCATGCTATGAAGAGGAGGGGGGAAGGAAAAAAGGGTACGATGGCTCTGAAACTTGATATGAGTAAGGCGTATGACCAGGTTGAGTGGTCTTTCTTGGAACGTGTTTTAGAGAGGCTGGGTTTTCATGACAATTAGATTCGGCGGCTTATGATTTGTCTGTCGTCGGTCAGCTACTCTTTCAAGTGGAACGGGCAGATATCGGGAAGTGTGATCCCTAAGCACGGGCTTTGCCAAGGCGATCCTATCTCACCTTATCTCTTTCTGTTGTGTGCGGAGGCTTTCTCGTCCCATTTAGTTAAAGCGGCTAATGAGAACCTTATTCATGGTGCTATGGTGTGTAGAGGTGCCCCGAGAATATCTCATCTTTTCTTTGCGGATGATAGTATTCTTTTCTCTAGAGAAACACTTCAGGAGTGCTCAAAAATTGCTGAGATCATTAGCATTTATGAACGAGCATCGGGACAAAAAATTAATTTTGAAAAATCTGAAGTTTCCTTTAGTAGAAATGTAGAGTGTGGGAGGAGACATGAGATTTTGACGGTTCTTGGGGTTAGGCAAGTTGCTAGACATGAGAAGTATTTGGGGCTTCCTACGATGATTAGAAGATCTAAGAAAGCCGTATTTTCATGTATCAAGGATCTTATATGGAAGAAAATGCAAGGATGGAAGGAGCGACTTTTATCACAAGCGGGTAAAGAAGTCCTAATTAAAGCGGTGGCTCATGCAATCCCGACTTATATGATGGGTCTTTTTCGCATCCCCGACGGTATTATTAATGAAATTAATAGTATCATTGCAAGATTTTGGTGGGGAGCAAGAGGTACGAAACGTAAGATTCATTGGGTTAGTTGGGAAAAATTATGTCTTCCTAAGTCACTTGGAGGGATGGGATTTCGTGATCTTGAAACTTTTAACCAATTTCTATTGGCAAAGCAAGGATGGCGACTGTTGTGCAACCCCGACTCCATTGTGTACCAGGTTCTAAAGGCGAGATATTTCAAAATGGGGACTTTATTTCCGCTAATAGAGGGTATGATCCGAGTTACGTTTGGAGGAGCATTTGGGGAGTGAAATCTCTTCTCTTGGAGGGATTAAAATGGAGGGTGGGTGATGGGAAGGACATTAGTGTGTGGGACGATGCCTGGCTGCCAAGGGAAAGTGTGTATCGGGTTCCTACTCCTAATGTTGAGAGCCTTGCTGAGCTTAAAGTGGCTGACTTGATGGATGATGTGAATGGGGGGTGGTGTAATGCGGCGTTGTCTCAACACCTCACTGATGAGGATGCTGCTGCTGTTCGAAGTCTGCCTCTGAGTGTTAGACAGGTACAGGACATGCGATTCTAGGGCCCTTCTATTGATGGTAATGGACACCTCACAAATCTAGGTACAGGACATGCGATTCTGGCTGCTATGGTGCGACGCTTGGACACTGTGGTCGCTGTGAAGCTTGCTGAAGGTATGGCTGCTAGAATGGGTGTCCTGTTGGCCAAAAGCATGGGTTATCATGAAGTGGAGTTGGAGTGCGATGCGCTCGGAGTGGTTAATGCAGTGCTGACAAACAATCATGGCAGGGCCCCTATTGATTTGGTTTTTGATGATATTAGAGCTATTGACAATGGCTTCTCTCATTTTTCTTGCTTTTATGTTAAGAGGGGGGGGTAATTGTGTGGCTCATTTAGCTGCTAGAATTGATCCCTGTAGTGGTTTTGAGCAACTGTTTACTGACTCTATTCCGCAAGACTTGCTGGCCTTGGCGGAGATTGATGTTTCTTAATTTATACTAATTAGGCTCGTTGAGCCTGTCCTTTCAAAAAAAAAAAAAAACGAACAACATCATTTATAATCTTGTAAAAAAAAAACATCATTTATAATCAATAATTAAATCGAATTGTTAAAACACATCTATTAAACCTCTGATTTATGTACATGGCTCAACTTGTTAAGGGAAAAACAAAAAGGGAAAAGAAGGGGGGCCCAGGCGCCCAGCCCACTAGAAAGGTATATACCGTAAAAGAAAACCCTGAAACATCAATACAATACATCATCAAGCAGCGCAACGGTAAAAAAAAAAAATCAAAACCCTCGTTTTCTATCTCTCGTCTTGTATCGCGGCTGCTTCAGTGCAACTTATCGCCTCCTGCCACCCGCCGTTGCTTGTACTCTGTATTCATCATTCTCCTCTCTTGCTCAAGTGCTGCTACTTGATACTGTAAGTTCTTTCATTTCATTTATTTTTGTTATCATCTGCAACTTATACACCGGATGATTAAGATGGTTATTATTAGATTCATGAACTAACATAAATAAGTGTTATTGAGTATATACTAGTATAATTTTACATGTTTTATTGTTAAGCCCGTATATAATTTATTGTATTTAGTTGGTTAACGGGCTAAGTTTAGGCCCTTGGCTTAGGTTGTATATATATACCGCATTAACAAACAATACAAACTAAGAATACACATTCTTGACATTTAGAAGCAGCGTTGCTGTCTAGACCAGCAGAGCCAGCCACAGACATTTTGTCAATTTGGTGTGTCTGTGAAATTTGTGAGAATCCGTATTTTAGGGAAAATGACATTTTATTTCAAACATCTTGTGTTGGGACACCTCAACAAAATGGTCGTGTTGAACGCAAACATCAACATATTTTGAATGTGGGGCGTGCTTTAATGTTTCAAGGGAATTTGCCTATTGGTTTTTGGGGGGAGTGCATTCTTGGGGCGGTTTATTTGATTAATCGTACTCCTTCTCGTTTTCTACAAAACAAAACACCATATGAGATTTTATTTGACAAAGAACCTAGCTTTGATGAGTTACGTGTTTTTGGCTCTCTTTGCTATGCACATAATCAACAATCCAAGGGGGATAAATTTGCACCTAGAAGTCGAAGGTGTGTGTTTTTAGGATATCCTCATGGTAAAAAGGTTTGGAGATTATACGACCTTGAGACGGGTGAGATTTTTGTGTCCCGTGATGTGAAGTTCTATGAGAACGAATTCCCATTTGCTTGTGCCAAAGACTTGAATGTTGGCTCCGAAAATAATTTTGTCAAGGGTAATTCAAAAGAGGACAGTTTGGGAGTAGACTTTGATTTTTTGGATGATTTGGAAGCGGTTTTAGAGGAGAGTGAAGCAAGCCGTGACACTCAAAATCAGACCACTGCCGAAGACAGGACAGGGATTGTTGCTGCTGGCAGTACAGTCCGCAGCCCACCTGTGGCAGGTGGCAGTGGCAGCAGCCAGGCTGTGGCTGGCTCTGCTGGTCTAGACAGCAACGCTGCTGCTAAATGTCAAGAATGTGTATTCTTAGTTTATATTGATTGTTAATGCGGTATATATATACAACCTAAGCCAAGGGCCTAAACTTAGCCCGTTATCCAACTAAATACAATAAATTATATACGGGCTTAACATTTATCCGTAAAATTTCAGGAATTATAAAAGGGTGGCTTACTTTCATTGGCCTCATAGGTTGAATATTTATAATACAAGCAATTAGAGTCCTAAGCTTACACCAATTCGTGTACTACTAGCTTTAGGAAATAAAGATAGACATGGAAATAGATATTATCATAGGAAATCTAAATATTCACCAAATCAAATAATATTTCCTAAACATATCTTAATAGTTACTCCTAGATTGCTGTTAATAAAACCGGGTTGCTGTTGATTTGATTTTTCCCTTTTTAAATATTAAATTAGTTTGTGCGTTAATATGGCATTGTATCTAATAATTGTGAAAATTCGCAGGACACCATTGTTATATTTTGCAATATGTAAATGTTTGTTGAACTGAAACTTTAATTATTTTTTTCCTATAGTTATATATTTGTTGAGCTGAATCTTGACTTGTTTTTTTTTTATAGTTATGTCTCGTGCTAGGGCTGCTGCGGCTGAGTACCGGTTTCTTTCCGCTCAAAACGACAGGGTTAGGATCAGGATAGCTAACGTTCCGAAAGGAACGATTGTGATCAATGCCAACCCAGAGGACAAGGAGGTTGTGCATACCCTGTACAGTCCCCAGGTTTTGGACACCGTGTTGGACAAGGTGTCTCGCGGTTTGGTGTTGACGTCGGTCTTTACTACGGCATTTGAGGGTCTAACCATTGCCGGTTTGGCTGCTAGCAAAGGCCCCGCTGCTGCCACTACCGAGCTGTTGGACCGTGTCTTACCAGACACCCCCGAGAGGACTTTGGCCTTAGCTACTCAGCTGAGGAATCAAGTCAGGTCCAACTTGGAGAAGACTAAGAAAATCAACCGTCGTCGCCGCTCTTTTGGTGAACGTCCTGCCACCCAGCAGCGACAGCAATGGCGACGGCAATAATGGCTTTGACGACATCGACTTCTGGGGGATGTGAGTTAGGTGACTGTAAATATTTTACCTAGATTTGTTTGTTGACGTTTTTTTTTCCCTTTGATTTCCAAATTAATTTAGCATTTGTTCTTTTTAATTTATTTTGTACTACTTATCTGAACTTATTTTGAGAAGAAAAAAAAAAGCTAATTTTTTTCAATTTATTCAAAATGATACATTATTTATTCAATCAATGTTAAAATTAAGTTGAAGATAACAAGGCCTTTATTAACATTGATTGACTTAAGTTTGTATGATGGGACAATTGAACAACAGACCTCATTTAATTATGACGATTGCTACAAATTATATTGGGCTTTAATTAGGAGTTATTGTTCTAACCCGAATGGGCTGACATGATATCTGAAGGCCATGTAGCCCAAATGCAAACTAATGAATAATAAGATGTATTGTGGGCCTTATAGCCCTCTATTTCAAAAGTATTTTGCCTTGTTATTATGTGCACCATAGTGCACCTAGAAATAGGGGCACCAGGCCCAAATACCAGCCCAAAAACTATATCCGCCCAAATAAACACTCAAATTAAGAGTGGACTAAGCCCAACGATGTTTTTATCTCGCGGAATGCAATTAAATCCTCCTTCTCATATTGCTTTCTCTCTCCTCAAACTCCATAACCAATACGATCTTCTCCATTTTCATACTCTACCATTTTCTCTCTCCTCACTTGCCATTTCAGCCATGGATATTTCATGTTCGAGAAGAGGTAAACTCACACCACAAATCCTCACCAAAAAGGTAAGGTTAAATGAAAATTATATATATATATATATATATATATATATATATATATATATATATATATATATTTTGTCTTTTATTTCGTAATATTCCGCTATTAATTAATTCTCTAAGTAGTTCTCTCTCTCTCTCTCTCTCATTTTTTTATATGTATAAAATTGAATCTCTTCATCAATTTCTAAATGTAAATATAATTTTTTTTGTTTCTTTATTAATATTCTGCCATTATTGATTAATATCTCTTCTTTTTGTATGTAGAAAATTTTTGATTTTTTTTTTAAAAAAGTATATCAATGTTCAAAACTTATACTCTTGTGTTTATTTATGTGAAGCATTAAGATATTTAAAAGTGATTGTATGTGTTGTGCGACAGCGGAAGCAAAGGTCGAAAACAAACAAGAAAACAATAAAGAAATTCAATGCAAACAATAAGAACAACACCAAGAATTTACGTGGTTCACTATCGATGTGATAGCTACGTCCACGGGCACCGAGATCGAATGATTTCACTATAAACTGCAAAGATTACAAAGATGATTCTTGTATTTCTCAAGAACGGCTCTCCCTCTCTCTCTCTTAACCCTTATACTAATATTAGGGAGGTTTTATATTAATCCCTAAAATAAAAGATACTTGGGCAAAAAGATAACATAAAAGATAA
Organism: Chenopodium quinoa; assembly: GCF_001683475.1. Lineage (NCBI taxonomy): Eukaryota > Viridiplantae > Streptophyta > Magnoliopsida > Caryophyllales > Amaranthaceae > Chenopodium > Chenopodium quinoa. The sequence continues at coordinate 1,080,525 of NW_018744560.1, read as the reverse complement.
CTTTAAATCGTAAAATCCGCGTCTCCGCATTTTTCCTTCTCCGCCCGGTCAGACCGGGCAAGGTCTGCCCGATCGGGCGCGAGAAGAAAACTCCATACGAATGCTTCAACGTATCCAACCCCCACCGCCCGGTCAGACCGGGCAATGTCCGCCCGATCGGGCGGACAAAGCTACGAAGTACGAGTCACCTAATACTTATCAACAATCTCCACCTTGACGAGAACTCGTAGTCAGCAAACGACCCCATCAAGACATAGTGGAAAAACATCTCAAGCCAAACCCGATGCAAGACTCATGCATAAGCCATACATCCCGATAAGTCTTCAACCAAGACCCATCACATACTCGTCTCCAAGTATAACAACTCATAATGCTCCACCTGCATCACAAGCCCCGGGCAAGCTCCACCTTAAGGCCAACACACCTACACCAGGAGCTCCCCAACTTCGCCCCTCAGGGCCTACTACATCACGTAGTAATCAATATTTAACAAGTCTAAGCAATGTTTAAACTTGCTAAACGGAACAGGCTTAGTGAAGAAATCAGCCGGGTTGTCAGCAGTCCCAATCTTCTTCACCTTAATCCTCTTGTCAGTACGTAAGAAATGATACCTGACATCAATGTGCTTCGTCCGATCATGGTGTACTTGATCTTTAGCTAAGCAAATCGCACTTAGACTATCACAATACACTGTAGCAAAATCCTGTGCAATACCCAGTTCACCTACTAGGCCTTTGAGCCAAATAGACTCCTTAGCTGCAGAAGTTAAAGCCATATACTCAGCTTCAGTAGTTGACAACGTAACTGATGACTGCAATGTAGACTTCCAACTAACCACAGAACCACCCAAAGTGAACACATAACCAGTCACAGACCTCCTGGTATCCACATCAGCTGCATAATCAGAATCACTGTACCCAGTGACCAAGCATTCCTTATCATTCCCGTACACAAGACCAATATCAGCTGTCCCTCTCAGGTAGCGAAAAATCCTTTTCACCCCTTGCCAGTGTTCCCTCCCAGGTCGAGCCATAAACCTGCTTACAACACTAACGGCATGCGCAATATCCGGCCTAGTACAGACCATAGCATACATCAAACAACCAACCGCGTTTGCATATGGAACTCTAGACATATAAGACAACTCCTCCTCTGATTGAGGTGACATAGACAAAGACAACTTACAACTAACAGTAGTTGGCGTACTTATAGGCTTCGATTTTTCCATCCCAAAACGAGACAAAATCTTTTCAATGTAGCTTTTCTGAGTCAAGAAAAGCTTACCTCTAGCCCGATCCCTGTAGATCTCCATACCCAAAATCTTCCTAGCTGCACCCAAGTCTTTCATGTCAAACTCCGAGTTAAGCATCTCCTTTAATCTAGCAATATCAGATTTATTCTTTGTGGCAACCAACATGTCATCAACATATAACAAAAGATAAATCATGGAACCATTATCCAGCTTACTATGATACACACAGCAATCATATGAATTCCTGTCAAAACCTTGTGAAACCATAAAAGAATCAAACCTTTTGTACCACTGTCGGGGGGATTGCTTAAGTCCATACAATGACTTTAGCAATCTGCAGGCATAGTGTTCCTTTCCAGGAACTTCGAATCCTTCGGGCTGCTTCATCAGAATCTCCTCCTCCAAATCGCCATGAAGGAAAGCCGTTTTAACATCCAACTGCTCCAGCTCAAGATCAAAATGTGCTACAATTGACAATAACACACGGATAGAAGTATGTCGAACCACAGGTGAGAATATCTCAACAAAATCAACCCCTTCTACCTGACTGAACCCCTTAGCAACTAGCCTAGCCTTAAAACGTATTTGCTCAGTTTCCGACAACCCTTCTTTCTTCTTGTAAATCCATTTACAACCCACAAGCTTCCTCCCTTCCGGTACCTTTACCAGTTCCCACACTCTGTTCTTGTAAAGAGACTGCATCTCTTCACCCATTGCGGCAAGCCATTGCGCAGACTCACTACAACTAATTGCTTGTTTATATGTGGCAGGTTCAAATGACTCTACATCATCAGCTACACTCAATGCATAACCTGTCATCGCATCAACACAGCAATTTCTTCCCTCCATCTCTTCAATCAATCTAACAGGCTTCTTGATAACTCGTTTAGGCATCTCAAGAATGGTGTCAGGTTGACTAGATGACCCCTGATTAGATTGCTCCACCTCATCCCCAGAGTTAGAATGAGTAGGAGTAATCTCAGGTTCAGGAGTACCCGGCACTGGAACATCAGCATCATCATCAATATATTGTACCCGAGGTAAATCAGCAATGGTAGACTGATGTACCTCAAGTACCCCATCTGTCTGTAATAAATTGTCTCCTTCCCTTCTCAAATCTGAAATCTCTGCATTTTTAATTGAATACATGGTGTTTTCATCGAAAGTAACATCCCTACTAAGAATGACCCGACCCTCCGAAGGTGAAAAAATTCTAAACCCCTTCACACCATCCCCGTACCCAACAAAACACCCCTTCTTGGCTCGTGGATCCAGCTTACCCTCAATAACATGATAATAAGCAACACAACCAAAAATCTTCAAATTCGAAAAATTAGGCAACTTACCACTCCAGATCTCAAACGGAATTTTGGAATCAATTCCAGAATGAGGACCCCTATTAATGACATAACAAGCTGTTAACACAGCTTCACTCCAGTACCTCCTCCCAAGCCCTGCATTAGAGAGCATGCATCGAACTCTCTCTAGCAGTGTCTGATTAACCCGTTCTGCTACACCGTTCTGCTGTGGTGTCTTCCTGACAGTATGATGCCGACCTATACCCTCATCTGCACAGAACTGATTAAACTCGTCTTTGCAAAACTCTAGCCCATTGTCCGTTCGTAGCTTCTTGATCTTCCTTCCTTGTCGATTTTCCACCAAAGCTTTCCATTGCTTGAAAACTTTGAAGGCCTCATCCTTTGACTTAAGCAACCTAAGCCATGTGTATCGGGACTTGTCATCAACAAATGACACAAAATAGTGGTAACCTCCCATACCTTCAACTCTAGATGGACCCCAGCAATCTGAATGGATGTAATCGAGCACTGCATCAGTAATGTGAGCACCCTTGCTGAACTTTGACCTGTGTTTCTTACCAAACACACAATGCTCACAAAATTCAAGGTTGGCAACCTTGACCCCGGATAGAAGACCCCTCTTGGACAATAGCTGCATCCCCTTCTCCCCCATATGACCAAGCCTCATGTGCCAAATCTTAGTCATCTCCTGGTGAGATACAGATGCGCAAACCGCAGAACTAGGCAGTGTAACACCCTCAAAAAACATAGAGGGTGTTCCTTTTGATACCCTTAAGTACCAACTCAGAACCTCTGAAAATACACAACTCCCCATCTGAAAACACACCATTGTACCCCAAGTCATCCAGGGTACCCAATGAAATCAGATTCTTTCCTAAAGCAGGAACATGCCGTACATTAGTCAAAGTTAACCTCCGCCCATCAACAGTCCTCAACCTCATGGAACCAATACCTGTGACCTTACATGGAGCATTGTTACCGACTATAACCATACCCCCATTGCGAGGTTCATATGTATCAAACCAATCTCGACGTGGACACATATGGAACGAACACCCCGAATCTAGAACCCAGTTATCAGATAAATCATCAGACCTAGCAGAACTGACTAATGCTAAATCTTCCTCTGAATTATAGCTCTCATTCGGTTTCTCTTCAACTACAGCAGCCTGGGACTTGTTTTTCCTCACCGGACAATTATTCCTAAAGTGACCCGGTTCTTTACAGTAATAACATGTTTTAGTAGTAGTTTTACTAGATCCATCCTTGCCGTTTCCAGCACCCGACCCAGCATTGTTCCCCTTGTTAAACCCCTTATTCTTTTTAGACTTTCCGGACTTAACAAACAACCCACTACCATTATCCCCATTATCACTCGTAGCTTTCATTCTGAGTTCCCTAGTATGAAGTGCTGCCTTCACTTCTTCTAAGGTTATAGAATCCTTACCAACAACAAAAGACTCTACAAAATTCTCAAAGCTAGACGGTAGAGATACAAGTAAAATCAACGCAGCATCCTCATCATCAATTTTAACATCTAAATTACGTAAATCAAGCAAAATAGAGTTAAGTTTTTCTAGATGTTCCCGTAAGGAAGTACCTGACTGCATCCGGAGGCTAAACAACCGCTGTTTCAGTAATAATTTGTTGGTCAACGACTTAGTCATATACAATGACTCCAGCTTCAGCCACAATCCAGCCGCCGTTTCCTGATCAGCCACCTCCGTGATGATTTGATCATCAAGACTAAGTAATATGGTAGAGTGTGCCTTCTCTTCCATAACTTCTAACTGCGGGTCAGTCGGTCCATCTTCTGACTCCGAAGTAGTACTCTTTGGAGCCAACGGACGCCATATCTGCTGTTGTTTTAACAGAGCCTTCATCTTAATTTGCCATAGCCCGAAACTATTTTTCCCGGTAAACTTCTCAATTCTTATTGTTGAATCTCCTGCCATTGTTATCTTCAAGAAACTCTCCAAGGATTGAACCTGAGCTCTGATACCAATTGTTGTGCGACAGCGGAAGCAAAGGTCGAAAACAAACAAGAAAACAATAAAGAAATTCAATGCAAACAATAAGAACAACACCAAGAATTTACGTGGTTCACTATCGATGTGATAGCTACGTCCACGGGCACCGAGATCGAATGATTTCACTATAAACTGCAAAGATTACAAAGATGATTCTTGTATTTCTCAAGAACGGCTCTCCCTCTCTCTCTCTTAACCCTTATACTAATATTAGGGAGGTTTTATATTAATCCCTAAAATAAAAGATACTTGGGCAAAAAGATAACATAAAAGATAACTTTAAATCGTAAAATCCGCGTCTCCGCATTTTTCCTTCTCCGCCCGGTCAGACCGGGCAAGGTCTGCCCGATCGGGCGCGAGAAGAAAACTCCATACGAATGCTTCAACGTATCCAACCCCCACCGCCCGGTCAGACCGGGCAATGTCCGCCCGATCGGGCGGACAAAGCTACGAAGTACGAGTCACCTAATACTTATCAACAAGCGTATGGTTCTATATACATGTTGTGTCTGGCTTCTGAATTGATTCGCTGATTCAAATATTCTACCTATATTTCATTAATCGTCCTTCGATGTTCACATTTATTGTATTCATGTTCATTTATAATATAGTACATGGTTAAAGGTTTTTTTCATCTTCAATTTTTTTTTCAAACTACTTAGGTTCAGAAATTCCCTAAAAAAAAAAAAATACTTAGGTTCAGAAATGAACCTCAATGTTTAGATATATTGTACTCATGTTCATTTCCAATACTTCGCATAGTAAATGGCCAAAAAGCTTATTTTCATGATTTTACTTCTTAATTGATTGAAATATTATACCCATTGTTCATTAAGTGTCCTTTGATTTTTACATTCATTGTCTACATGTTCCATTTTAATATACTACATGGTCAAAGAATTTTTTATCTTGAATTTTGCTCAAAATACTTATGTTCATAAATTATAACTCGATGTTCAGATAAATTTTACTCATGTTCATTTTCAATATAATAAATGGCCAAAAGTTTATTTTCATGATTTTCTTGTTCATTTTTTTATACTTAATGTTCATTAAGTTAGTATTTATGTTCATTTACCAATTGCTTATAAGCTAATTCCAAAATTATTCCTTTGTAATTTTAGTGTTAGTCGTGCAAAAGTGATAGGAATAAGCCAATAGGATCGAAGAGATCTAGGGGAGAGTGATAACTCATCATTGTCCCTCCACTACTGTATCATTCATTCATTATTAACAGAATAGATCAAGATTGCACACATCACGAATCAATGGTCCATTATGAAAAAAATATGAAGGGATATATAGTAAAAGAGATTTCGGGAAATTGTATCTACTACATTAGGAAAAAAAAAGTATATGAGTTTATATGTGTAATAGCATGATATATTTATGAAGATTGGTTTTTTATAAGTATATTTAGTTTGTTATTTATTGAATGCTCATGTTCATTATGATCATGTTCATTTTTATTATTACTCATGTTAATATTCTATATAATATATGGTTAAAGATTTATTTTCATTCTTTCATGTTTTAACATTATGTTCACTTCAAAAATAAATTAAAATGTTCATATTTAAATTAAAAATTTCACATAAATATAATAAATGGTACATTATTCATCAACCAAAGCATTATATACATTTTTTTTAATAAAAAATGTATATATATGTTCAGATATATAACTATATATAATGTTCAAATATCAAAATCAAATGTTCATAAGAAACATATAACATGCTCAGACATATATGTTTAGAGTTAAAATATTCAAAATATTAACGGTTTATAAATCAGAAACAAAATAAATTTTCAAAAGCAAAATATCAAATGTTCAGATATATAACAAAATTGTTCAGATATATAACACAACAACAAAAGTCATAAGCATTGTTCTGATATATAACACAATTGTTCAAAATTCAAAAATATGTGTCAATAATAAATATTCAACTTATAAAAAAAAGGCACAATATACATTCATAAGGAATAATGTAACATTTGTTCATATTTCATAATATTCATAATTACTATATGCTTATAACTTAGGTTCATATAACTAAGAACACTGTTCATAATAAATATGAAGGATGTTCAAATATTTAACTTGACATATATGTTTAGAGTTAAAATATTCAAAATATTAACGGTTTATAAATCAAAAACAAAATAAATGTTCAAAAGCAAAATATCAAATGTTCAGACATATAACAAAATTGTTCAGATATATAACACAACAACAAAAGTCATAAGCATTGTTCTGATATATAACACAATTGTTCAAAATTCAAAAATATGTGTCAATAATAAATATTCAACTTATAAAAAAGGCACAATATACAGTCATAAGGAATAATGTAACATATGTTTATAATATTCATAATTACTATATGTTTATAACCTAGGTTCATATAACGAAGTACACTGTTCATAATAAATATGAAGGATGTTCAAATATTTAACTTAAATTATATTTTATAATACTTAAAAATGTTAAATTTGAAATACATAATAAGTAATTACGTATTCAAATATTACGGACAAAAAGATCATAATCATAATAAAACTAATTAAAATTCTAATTTTTGTTTTATAGGACAATATTTCATTATATTAAAATTACGTTCATCAAATAATTATAGGTTCATTTAACATATATGAAGTTAAAATATTTGTAATAAAAAGAGAAAATGATTCTACACACATATGAACTAAATAAAAAGAGGTTTCAACTACTTTGTATTTTTTTTTGACACAACTACTTTGTATTAAATTATATGAAAAAATGTGTTTTTTTTTTTTTTTTGAAGGATGTAATTGATATTTCTTAAATCAAGCTAAGACACATTAAAGATTTTCATATACGTAGTACTTAAAATACTTTATTACTCTCCTTCTCTCTAAGTTAAGGCAACATGAAACAAGTCAGAGACATATTTTCATTGCATTGTCTTTTTTTTTTTTTTTTTTTTTTTTTTGGTTGAATCAAGCTCATATAGCTTAAATCCACCCCACTCTATTAGTCTAATCAACATCTCAAGTATCACGTATTCCAATCATCACTATCTTCTTCAAACAAAACCAGCAAATTAAATAATTTTAAGTAATTGCTATGTTTTTCCGCTCGATTCTATTTCACCCGTCAAATTTTTTGCTACGATGAGGTAGATTCCGGTGGGATTCCGATCGGAAAACCAACTGAAGTCAAGAAGCAGTTGCAATCAGCAACGTAGAGGCGGTAAGTTTTGGTTGATGGTGGTCCTTCACTCCATTAGGTATGAGTACGATTGTCGATTGAGTTCTGGAAGTAAGAAACTAAATGTAAAATATGAATTGGTGAGAAGGAGTAAAACAGTGTAGTTTAGTGCTGGACCACACAGAAATAGATGTAGAAGGGTGTATCTTATTATTTGCGTTACCTGCCTCTAACTTTTGACAAAGCACAATAATGTTATACGAAGTATGTTATGAATATGTTACATGTTTATGAAAATGATGGAATGAATAATTAAGAATTTAAGATTATCAATTTTCGTATTATCACTAAGATTAACCATACACTATTGTTAAAACTATACTTTGGTTTAACCTTATTCACCTTTAACCGTCATTTTTCTACGGGAATAATCTTTGAAATTTGACATTAGTTTTCTTTTTATGGCATTAATTTGATTTTTGAAATTCATTTTGGGTCCGACTAATTCATATTTAAACCCGGTTAGTGTTCAATTCACTAAGTAGCGTTTTAAGTTATTTATACCTCTAAACATTATCTTAAAACGCTACGACGAACACGCCGGACACGTATCATTCAATTTTAACGTTAGTGAGTGCAAATTTTATGTCATTCGTGTCATAACTTATATTTGACAAATCTACAATCTACACTTAAGATTTTAAGGTACAGCAACCTGTACCTAGCAAAGTACAGACAAAAAAACGCAGAAAGAACATGTAGCAGTTTTTTAAAGAACATAAAGCTGTTTTGTAAAAAAACATATAACTGTTTTGTAAAGAACATTCAATTTTATATTTATTTTATATATCTAAAGAAAATCTGTAATATTAATAAAGAACATGAAAATACTATAAATGAACATTATTTATGTATATTCACCATATTTTTTTTTTAAAAAATTCAAAGAATATTTCACAATAACCAATTAACATTAAATCATAAATAAAAGTACATTACACTGACAATCAAAGACCATGAATCTATGTTCTTTTCACTCTTTTTTGATATAAATATGTTATTTTTACTTTAGATATATTTTCATTACATTTTAATACTATATATGTTCTTTTCATTACAACAGTATGACATATGTATAACATGTTCATTCCGCGAAACGGCTGTATGATGTAAGGTAACCACACACACACACACACACACACACATATATATATATATTAGATCTAATGAGAAGGGTCTTATAATGAAAAAAATGAGAAGGATGAAATGTGCATTTATTTTGAACTAAATGTGCATATATTTTCTACTAAATGCGCATATTTGATTTTGGAGCTGATACTTTTTTTGCAAATTCTGGAAAAACGAGAACTTATGCACATTATGTGCAAAAAATATGCACATTCAATTTCGGTCAAAGATGCAAAAAAATGGAAACGGAGAGAAGAGAGAAAAAACTCTCTGCTCAGGAAGAAGACCTAATGCAAAGATCAAATAAAAAATTCAAAAGAACAAATTATGGAGTTCCTATAGGAAAACCTCAACCTGATGTTCAAGTTGAGGATGTCGACATGGATTCCAATGCTGAGGAAGTCATGGCTGAGAGGCATCCTGCTTCGAGGAAAATCTCTTATAGCAATACGGCAAAAGGAACTGGAGATCGACATAACCCTAGGGCTGAAATGGGAAATGATTCGATATTAGAATCAGATGATGATGAGCCTCTGGAGTATGAATCCGATGATGAGATGTGCCCCAACTTTCTCTTGAAAAAGGAAGAAAAGAGAAGACTTCGACAACCTTGGCAAAATGCCTTAATTATTAAGTTGTTTGACAAGAAGCTTGGCTATGAAGTCCTTATGAAAAGGCCTCGAATCAAATGGGGTATCAAGTGGGATATCACTCTCACAGATGTGGGATATGAATACTATGTTGTCAGATTTACAAACATGGAGGATTACAACTTTGTGTTGAAACGGGGCCTGTAGGGAATAGTTTCAAGCCTTAAAATCCCACTAGCTTGAACCCTACTGTGATCATACACACGGTGGCGTCCAAAAGGGAAGAAGATAGAGCAAAAGAGTCGCCAACAAGTTTTTAAGGAACTTGTAAACCATTCACGAGGTGAAGGTTACACCCCTTAACGATCCAAGAGATCGTCAACTCCATAAGGTCATGAACCAAATAAGGGTTCGGGGATGATGGTACAAATCCAACCTAAAAGAGATTGAACCTGCCCTAATAATAGGCCTCTACTTTATTCTGCTCGTATTCATGTGCGCTTTCTGATTAACATACAATCAATAGGATTAACCCTAAACCTGTTTAATCTTTGTTGGTTGAATATTAATGCACAAATAAACTATTATTGGCGATCACTTGAATTTATAATCACATTAACCCTGATTAGATTATTAATATCTTATTAAACGCGATTACAAGTACCACTTCCCTTTAAACATGCAATAAAAGGTGATCAAGCAATAAATAATAAGCAAGCAACATAAAAATAATCATGAAGAATAATAATAATCATGTTAAAGCATAGCAAGATCCTAGGCATGATACTAACAAGATTAATAACAAACCCTAGCATGTCACTAAACAATAAAAATTAAATCTTTAGCCCTAACATGATACTAACAATCATAAATATTATGAAGAGAATAAAAAGCATCATACTTTTAATCATACTTAATATTAAAGTTACCCTAAACATGATACTAGGAATCAAAATAACAATCTAAGCATGATTTCTATATCATAATATCAATTAAACCATTAAAGTACTTACTTGGATGCCTCGTACCTCTTTCTAATAACAAAATACACACGTTAGTAACTTCAAGGAAAATAATAATCAAAACAATTAAATTAAATAATTGAAAGAGAGATTTGGGACCAAACCCTCAGAAATTAAAACCTTTCACGTCTAGGGCGAAGGCAACTTCGAATATGGCTAGGTGTTTATAGATCTTGTGAATGCGGAATTTTGTATGAAAAAGTAAAGTTTAGAAAAGAATACTAAAGAATTAATATTATTGAGAATTGATGAAAGAAAGATGATGAATGAATGAATTGCGAAGAATTAGATGAATGATAATTGGTGAATGATGAAGACTTAAGAATAAGGAGAATTGGTGAATGTTGGTGATTGATAGATGTAGATGATGAATGAAAACGGAGTTTTTGATACGATATTTATAGAGAAAATCATCCGAAAAAAGATAATTTAACAAAACAGAGTCTGAAGATCGCAAAAACACATTGGCGCCAGCCCTGGCTAGTTGGCGCCAGCACCAGTGGCTAGCGCCAGGCGCCAATGGCTAGCGTCTGGCGCCAATGGCTAGCGTCTGGCGCCAAGCCTGGTTCCAGGCGCCAAGTTCTGGGGTTGGACGCCAAAGTGATTTTCAACGCGTTTTCGAAAATCTGATAAATTTCCTGTACTGGAAGATAAAGTAATATAATTCCATCGAAAATGCTATTTGATCTTGATTAAAACTCTGAACAGTCCTAATTGAATTAGGAATGAAAAGAACCTTCTAGAATGTTCTAGAAGACTAAAACCATTCCTAATTGCATTAGGAATGATAAATTATATTAGGCCCTCCCCTAGATCATTGGGCCGTACTTAAAGCTCAAACCGGGCCCAGTTTAGTAAATTGGCCATAACTTCCTCAATATTCATCGGAATTGGGCTTATAATATATCGTTGGAAAGGTCTTTGCAAGCCCCATCCAACTACACCACTATTGGACCCATATCATGGACCAACCAAACTGGATTGGTTGTTTTCTTAAAAATAAAGTTTTCAAAAACAGGGAGAAGAGAAAAAAGAAATAAAACTTTCCGCAACATTAGGCCTTTCCACACTTTCGTTTCATTCGATTATGATTCGACGCGAAAGACACTCATCACTGGGTTTGGTTTTGGGGAGATACAAATGGGTGTCTACAAGGCCCGTGGATTATTGGAGATAGCTATCTCACCATTTGAAAATGGATCCCCAATTTTGTAGCAGATGAAACTCGATTAAACATCTTATAGCGTGGGTTCGAATTCCCCAAATTTCAGTTGAATACTTTGACAAGCAATTTTTGCATCGATTAGGATCAAGGATTGGAAAATTCATTAGTATTTACAAGAATACGGAATCAATGAGTCGAGGTCAATATGTTCGATTTAGCATCGAAGTAGACTTGTTTAAACCTCTTCTGTCGAAATTTAGATTGAATGGTCGAGTTTGTCGTATTCAGTATGAGGGATTGAAGAAAATTTGCTTCAAGTGTGGAAAGCTTGGCCACAAGGATAATGATTGTAACATGGAGATTGTCTTGAATAATGACAATGGTGACCAAGTTCTAATCAAGAAAAATAGTGAAAATCCAGTGCCAAGTCCAAAGATCAGACCAGAAGAGCAAGACCAGTTCGGCTCATGGATGCTTGTACAGAGGACAGCTCGCAAGAATACTAACAAGGCTAAACCTGGGCCAACAGTGACTAAGCAATCAGAAAAGGGAAATGCCAAGGAAGCTAGTAATGGTCAAAGCAGTAAAGACAATAGCTCAGATCGTTCGGGTTCGAACTAGGGAATAGCTAAGAAACAGAGTTGGGTTCCTAGGAAAGGGCCAAACAATGGCTCAAGATTCGCAGTCCTAGATCAAGAGGATATGGAAAGCTCGGATATTGTGTATCAACAAGGAAATAACTTGGTAGAAAACCCGCAGACCAAGGATTCAATTTCCTTAGATAATGATGCAAATATTTTTGAAGCCGCAAACTTGGGGGAAGATAGTTTTAAAGGGTCAGAGAAATCTCTAAAAGACAACTCAGGATTTGTGATGGAGGTTGATATGGAAAGTCATGGTACAATTGACTTAGGAGAATCTTTGAGGCCAGCTGTTATGCGAGAAGCAACTAATTTTATGCAAGTAAAAAAAGATAGAGATATCTTTTATTCTGGAAATATTCACCAAAAATCCCAATCTTTTTTGAAAAAAGATTTCTTCACTAATAAGGAGAGTATTACTCTAGTAAGTTCAGAAATTTTTGGAGAAGGAAATATCAAGGGTGTAGTGGATTTCTCCATTGCTACGCATACCCCTTCAGATCTGCGCAATCAATCTCCTCCAATTCAAAGCCCTAACCTTGCTCTTGGAGAACATGACAAACCACCTGACCCCAATTACCCTGGTGGTGAAAGCACCCCCGGAATACACAACATTTATAGACTACGAGATGGAGGGTCCAACCCAAACAGAGATGCATCCTATATCCCACAAAGTCCAATTCCAAGTGAATACATTTTTGCCACCAAGACACAATCCCCCCAGATGATGGCGACAGTGGAGATTCCAATTTCGATTCGAGGACCAATGAGGGCGCTTTCGGAAGCTTCCTGAGTCTTCTGCCTAATGTTCCTTTGAACATGTATGATCGTTATCCCAATTTTCCAGAATTTATTATGTCTATAAAGATTATGGTTTGGAATGTACAAGGAGCGGGTAATAAATTAGCTGCCATTCGGGAGTTAATTAGAATTAATGATCCTCAAGTGCTTGCATTAGTAGAAACGCACTTTAGTGGAACTCAAGCACAAAAGATTTGTGATAGAATTGATTTTTCAGGCCAATTTAGAGTCGAAGCTCAAGGGTTTAGTGGAGGAATATGGCTCTTTTGGAGAGAGGAATTAGTTGAAGTCACTGTGATGGACAACAATACTCAGCATGTTATAGTCGAGATAGAAAAAAGAGGAGAACTCCCATGGATGTTTTCATCCATATACGCAAGTCCTGATTCAAGATTGAGAAAGGAATTATGGAAAGATCTTGAAAACATTAAGAAAACCTTTAATGGACCCTGGATGATTGCAGGAGACTTTAATGACACAATGAGATTAGATGAGAGAAGTGGTCCAGGAGGTTTAGAGATGCATAAAAGATGTAAGGAGTTCACAGATTGGATTGAAGGTAATGAACTAATTGATCTTGGGTGCTCTGGCCCTGCTCATACATGGTTCCGGGGAACCACTCCCGCTACTTTCAAGTCAGCTAGATTAGACAGGGCATTAGCAAATGAAGATTGGCGCATGAGATTTGATGAGGGAGCTGTTCGAAATCTACCTAGGATAACTTCAGACCACTGCCCGATTCTAATCAGTAATACAGGCTTTGCTCCCATCCCAACCTCGCTTAAACCGTTTAGGTTTCAAGCGGCATGGCTCCAACATGATTCCTTTGATGATTTTTTGAAGAAAAGTTGGTCGAATGAAGAACCTTTGATTCCCTTTTTGAAAGAGTTTGCTGGAAAACTTCAAGAGTGGAACAAAAATATTTTTCATAATATTTTCCGCAAGAAATCAGAGCTAATGGAAAGACTAGAAAGGATTCAAAAATCACTTTCGAATGGGGGGCCGAGATACTTGATCAAACTCGAGGAAAAATTGAAAGATGAGATGAGAAAAGTGCTTCATCAAGAAGAAGCTTTGTGGTTCCAAAAATCAAGAACAGCTGCGATTTGCGATGGTGATAGAAACACACGTTACTTTCACCTCTCGACAATCATTAGGAGAAAGCGTAATCGCATCGAAACTTTGATGGATGGCAATGGAATTTGGATCACAGACCCTTCCCAAACCCAAGCTCTTATTCTGGAATACTGGCAGAATTTGTTTATGGAAGAGAGGGGTATTAGTGATAATGTGGAACTGCTACGTGACTACTTCCCCAAATTAAACTCGAATTCTTGGGAAACTATGACTCGACCATTTGCTAAATGCGAAATCCTTGCGGCTTTACAAAGTATGGACCCTTACAAAGCACCAAGGCCTGATGGGTTCTAACCCTTGTTTTATCAAAACTTCTGGAATCTTGTTAACCCGAGTCTTATCAAGATGGTGATGGATATACTCGGGGAAAAACAATTCCCTTAGGGGTTCAATGATGCTTTTCTAGTGCTTATTCCGAAGATTGAAGTGCCCCAATATGCTAAGCATTTTTGATTTATTGGTCTTTGATTGTAACATAACTTATAAAATTGTTACAAAAGTCATTGTTAATAGGTTGAAACCAGTTTTGCCGGAGCTTATTTCTCCAACCCAATGTAGCTTTGTCCCGCAAAGGCAAATCTCCGACAATGTTATTATTGTCCAAGAATTGCTTCATTCGATGAGGAGGAAACAAGGTAATGTAGGGTACATCGACTTTGAGAAGGCTTATGTCATATTAAGATGGAGCTTTATTAGAGAGTCTCTGATGGAGTTGGGTATTCCTCAATTGATGATTGAAATTGTCATGAATTGTATCACTACTGCAAAGCTGAGTATACTGTCGAATGGTGAGCCTACTGAGAATTTCTCTCCTTCACGTGGAATTCGCCAAGGTGACCCTTTATCTCCATATGTTTATGTTGTTTGTATGGAGAGGTTGGCTCACCTCATTGATAGAGAACACAGATTGAGGGAGTGGAGAGTAGTGAGAGCTAGTCGAGGTGGTCCCCCAATTACTAATCTAGCGTTCGCAGATGACCTGATTCTCTTTTGCGAAGCTAGTATTGACCAGGCTCGTCTAATGAAGGGATGCTTGAACAAATTTTGTGCGGCTTCTGGGAGTAAAGTAAATGTTGAAAAATCGAGGGTTTATTTTTCGCCCAACACCAATCTTGATGTGCGTGATCGAATTTGTTCAGAACTTGGCATGGAAAGCACTTTAGATTTTGGTCATTATCTTGGGGTTCCACTAATCAACGGGAGGGTCACAAAAGCAAACTATCAATTCCTTGTAGATCAAGTCAATGATAAATTGAATGGCTAGAGATCAAAGACTCTATCAATGGCGGGCCGTACAATATTACCTATGCAATGCAAACAACGAGGATTCCAAGGGGAATTTGTGATGACATTGACAGAAAAACAAGAGGCTTTATTTGGGGTAGCACCGAAGAAAAACGAAAAGCACACTTAGTTACGTGGGACACAGTGACTAAACCCAAGATGGAAGGAGGTCTAGAGATTCGATCAATGCGTCAAGAAAACGCTGCATTTTTATCGAAACTAGGATGAAGAGTTTTGGCTGAGCCGAACGCTGTTTGGGCTCGTGTGTTGAGGCACAAATACTGTGAGGGTCGATGTGATGTAGAGATGTTCAAGCCAAAAGCAGATTCTTCGAATGCGTGGAAAGGAATAGTAGAAAATATTGATGTTCTACGCAAAGGGATTAATATGGCTGTTGGTAATGGTGAAATTACCTCTTTTTGACATCATAATTGGGTTACCAAGAAGCCTCTAATTGATCTAGCTGAAAATTCGCCCCCTGCTCACATCCTTCACTTGAAAGTGAAGGACTTATGGGATATGAATAGAGGTTGGAGGTGGGAAGTTTTCTCAGACTACCTGCCAGGATATATTCTTCGAGAAATTCAAGCTATCGAATTAGTCAAAGAAGAGGATGCTGTAGACACTATCTATTGGAATGGGTCGCCATCCGGGAAATTCACAATTAAATAGGCTATGATGGGAGATGATTTTGACTCTAATAATCCGCACTGGAAGTTTATTTGGAGTCTTCGAGTTCCTCAACGAATGAAATTCTTCTTATGGCTCGGATATAGGGATCGGGTGATGACAAATGCAGCTCGTTTCCTTCGTCACTTGTCTCATGATCCAAGATGCCTAGTATGTGGCTATGTGGAGGAAAGCCTTGATCATATCTTGAGGGGTTTCCCAGGTGCAAGAATTGTTTGGAACAAGCTAGGGGTCGATGTCGACGCACATGATTTTCAAGGCCAATTTAAAGACTGGTTGATGGGTAACTTGTCTCATCAAAGGATGGCTAATAAATAGGAATGGCCGACATTATTTACGGTGACTTCACTAGTAGAAAATAAGTGATGGGAAGCCCCAAATGGCAAGCGATTTTAAAAATCCGCTTGCCATTCACCTATTTTTTTTTTAAAAACCTGTAATATTAAATGGCAAGCGGTTTTGGCGTGAACCGCTTGCCATTTAATATATTGGCAAGCAGTTCAACCCCAAACCGCTTGCCATTTAAAAAAAACCCTAAATCCGCACACCCCTTATTTTATTTGTCTCTCTCCTCTTTCTTTACTGATCAGCTCTCTCTCTCCTCTTTCATTTTGGCTGCTGTCTCTCCTCTTCCATTTTCCCTCTCTCTCCTCTCCTCTTCCCTCTAATTCGCCCCTTTCTTATTTCAATTTCTCTTTTTCTTTGTTCTTTCTCATCTCATCAAATTTGAACCATAACCGGGTAATTTCGAGCAAAATTTGAAGATAATTTCGAATAATTCCGAGCAAATTCGTGCATGCGTGTAGGTGTTTAAGTTTTTTAGGTCAAATTCGACCATGAAAACTCTAGATCTAGAGTTTTATGGTCGAATTTGACCTTTAAAACCATAATTTGAAGCCAAAATCGGTGGGTTAGATGGTCGTGGTGGGTTAGATCGAAGGTTTTTTTTATTTTTATTTTGATTTTAGTTTTATTTTTTATTTTAATTTGATTTTTGGTGGGGGTCGTGGTGGGTGGGGGTCGTGGTGGGTGGGGGTCGTGGTTTGTGTTAGGGTCGTGGGTGGAGATCGTGGTTTGGGGTGGGGATCTGGTTTGGTTGGTGGGGTCGTGCGTGGTTTTGGTAAGGGGTTTTTTGGTGGGTGGGGATTTGGTTTTGGGGGGTCATGGTGGGTGGGTGGTTGGGGGTTGTGGGTTTTGGTGAGGGATGTTTTTTTGGTGGGTGGGGATCTGGTTTTGGGGGGGTCGTGGTGGGTGGGTAGCTGGGGGTTGTGGGTTTCAGTGAGGGGGTTTTTTGATGGGTGGGGGTCGTGGTTTGGGTGGGGGGTCGTTGTGGGTGGGTGGCTAGGGGTTGTGGGTTTCGGTGAGGGGTTTTTTTTTGATGGGCGGGGGTCGTGGTTTGGGTGGGGGGTCGTGGTGGGTGGGTGGTTGGGGGGTTTTTTTTTGGTAGGTGGGGGTCGTCGTGCTGGTGGTGTGGGGTGGTGGCTGCCTGGCTGGTGGTGTAGGGTGGTGACTGGTGGTGTGTAGTGGTGGCTGGTGGTGTTTGGTGGTTGAAAATCATAAATTGTAATTATTATTAATTTTTTTTTGTGATTGAAAATCAGAAATTGTAATATTATAACAATTAATTAATAAAAATATTAATGTTTTTATATATGGTTTGATTGTGTATCAATTTAATTGAAAAAAATAAATTATTTTTAATACCCCTAATGGGCAGCGGTTTGGCGCCAAAACCGCTGCCCTTTCACTACAATTGGCAAGCGGTTCTGAACCGCTTGCCATTTAAAAGACCAATTGGCAAGCCCCCTAAAGGCATGCGGTTCAGAACCGCTTCCCATTAGGGGGTTTGAACCGCTTGCCATTACGTATTTTCTACTAGTGCTTGTTGGTGGCTTTGGAAGTGGAGAAATGCGAGAAGTTTTGATCGAGAGATTGATATTCCATTCGATCAAACGAGCTACATTGCAGCGAGGGTCAGTGATATTCATAGAGCATGGAACACAATTGCTAAACCTGAGAAGAAAAAAAGAAAGCGAGAAACTGTGCTTATAAGATGGGAACTCCCCCCTATAGGGTGGGTAAGTTTAAATACAGATGGGGCCTCGAAAGGCAACCCAGGTGCTGGTGGAATTATCCGAGGAGACAATGGTGAAATCCATGAGGTTTTTGCGTTGAATTGTGGAACATGTACGTGCAATAGAGCTGAACTGTTGGCAGTACTTAGAGGGCTTGCGATAACATGGAATGGTGGACATCGAAGAGTACAACTTCGAGTGGATTCTGAAGTTGTTCTCCGTTTGTTGGTGGATCCTACACCTACAAACTCTCCTTTTATTCATATTATTAAAAAGAGCAAAGCTTTACTTGGGAGAAATGGATGGGAAGTTCGGATCTAGCATTGCTTTAGGGAAGCTAATAGAGGTGCGGATTGGCTTGCAAATTATGGAGTTTCCTTGGAGCAAAAATTGATTATCTTTGAGGCGATCCCGGGGGATCTTAGGGTCGTTTTATTGGAGGATTTAGGGGGTATGGCGCTGCCTAGGCAAGTGCCGAAGAATAAAACTTAAGCTACCTTGCTTAAGTTAGTAGTTTAGTTGTTTTTCTTTTTATTTTCTGCTTTGTTCTTTTTCGTAGTTTTTTTTTTTTGCTTTCTAGTTTGTAGCTCTTTCTTCCTTTTTGGGGCTTGCCCCTCGTTCTCACCAAAAAAAAAAAAAAAAAAAAAAAATTCGGTCAAATTTCTTTTTGCACATTTTATTCAAAAAATATGCATATTCAGTGAAAATTTTATGCACATAAATTCCTTCTCATTTTAAGAAACTTCTCATTTGACCCTAAGGGTCTGTTCACTTCAACTTAATTTCAGTTCAGTTCAGTTTTGTTCAGTTCAGCTCTTAATTTCCCTCTCTCATAAAATATTCATTTTTAACTATATTCAGTTCAGTTCAGTTCAGCTCCAATCAGTTCAGCTCAGTTCAGTAAATGTGAACAGGCCCTATATATATATATATATATATATATATATATATATAATGGATTAGATGGAGAAAATAATGAAATATGAAAAGTGATTATAATAAAAAAAAAGTATATAAAAATTAACTAATAAAAAAAAACTACATTCAATAAAAAAAAAAAAGGAATATCAATTTTGGACAAGATACAAAATTTAGAAAATCTTTGAAAAATAAAAAAAATATCCTTTTTCTTATCATTTATCATATCTAATGATAAAACTTTATTACCACCTTAAATTCAACATTATTTCAATCCTATATAAACCCATCTAATCAAAAGGTCGTTTTATTATTGAAAGACCACTCAAAGATCGATTTATTTTTGACAATTTTTCCTATTAACTTTAATTTGAAAATAACTACCTTATACATAAAATTTGTGTAGTTAGCCGGCTTAGCCCTACCAAACAGAAGTTTGGATGATTTTCGTTTAAAAGCAGTGCTAACAAGTAACAACCCAAAATGTTAGGTAATTAAAATAACTGATTTGGATCAGTTATAATTTTCTTTTCTAAATACGATCTAAATTTCAATACGATCTAAATTTGCCTTGACCAATGAACGTGTAATATAATAAGGCTAACTAGCTAAGCTATTGTGGATCAACGCGGAAGGTTCCAATGGATGCAGCCATTGATTCCTCATCCACACGAATGGAAAATTAAAGCAAAAAAAGCGAATTGCACGAGCAACATGCAGGATAATGGCTATCACAACAACAATTCAAATAAAGACGAGCATTGAAATACCCACTTGAGCTCATACTAAGTTGCAGATCATGTGCTTATCAGTCAAGGAAACAGGATAGCACCTCAACAACTTACATTTTATAATAGTGTAGGAGTGTTATCTAAGTGTATTCACTCACAAATCACAATAATAATGTGGAAGATGATGCATAAGATAATATAAGGTTCTCTGACAGTATGTATTGTGTAAAGAAACTGCCTGGCTTCTGATCAAGTGCACGTAAACTCGAATGGTCCCCAAAACTCAATGGTACTTAACATATGACAAGTACTCCAGAGCTATAATTGAGATGGACCAAGGACACTACGAAAGGCCATTAGATGACTAAAGAATGGCATTGACAGATATCGGTACACATGGAGATCCACAAAACTGCATCGAAAAAACAGAATAGTCCGTGTGGTACCTTTCACAATTTGCACGTCTGCTTACTGCAAGAGACAACATGAAATTAATCATGCTTGAACTCACATATCACCATCTCTTGCGTGCTTTGTTCTTATATCCGCCCCCTCTCCCTGAAGGTGTTGAGAGTTGGGGAAAAAATGTTGTATAGTATACAAGCAATATTAGAAAATAGCAACAACTTTACAAAAATCATGCATCAGTTACAGACTTGCAGGTTTATAAACATTAGGAATCAAAACAGAAAATGTGCACAAGGCAACTGTTATTCTCCAAATATAATGTCTCAAGTTGCATTTTTTTTTTCACCTATACTCAAACTCATAAAATCTTGATGCAGCTCAAAAATGATATCATTTTAAGTAAATGCGTATATAATTTTATCCTAATCAATGAATACACTGATGCTCATGGGGAATGGCATTTATCGTTAATTATAGAAAACAGAGAAAAATGGTGTAAATCGAGGAATCTGTAATCTCTATTTCATAAAGATAAGATTGTTTAAAGATCTTAATTACGTAGTCTTTCTGTTAATGGAATCTCAAGATTCTTAACAGCTCACTGTTTAGTGATATGCTGTATGATTGAGTTTATCAAGGAAGGATTACATTATTGTTACATGTAAATGGAGTAATAATGTGAATAACTAAAGCCTTATGTATTACACGGTTACACCACAT
Organism: Chenopodium quinoa; assembly: GCF_001683475.1. Lineage (NCBI taxonomy): Eukaryota > Viridiplantae > Streptophyta > Magnoliopsida > Caryophyllales > Amaranthaceae > Chenopodium > Chenopodium quinoa. Next base: position 1,059,358 of record NW_018744560.1, on the reverse strand, counting down.
AATGCAGGATAAGAAGACGAATGAGTTGCATTCCCGAGATGGAAATAAAGATCGAGCTTGAATGATAGTTAGACAATCACAGCATAAGCAACATACAATAGTTGGCCTTGGAGACATCCGTGTAGTTCACATAGGTGAGGCCGATAATTAATGAATATAGAGATGGCAACTGGATACTTTAGAAGGGTTTGGTTAAAGTTGATCAAATTCTAATGGATCATCTATGATACTGTAAACTTCCTCTAAGTCATGAGTCATCTGGTTCAATATCGGTTTTGGACCTAGTCATATTCAGGTCTGTTATTTTTCTTTATCATAATTGCAGAACAATTATTATATATGATCATATTGATTTTAGGATTGGTTTAGTTGATTTAGTTAGAGTTTATTACGAACTTCAGTCAAGTAACTTTAGGTTGGGTGATTCGATATTGGCTAGTTCTGTCCAACTTAACAAGGAGGTATAATGATGCAAGAGTATAAAAGTATACACAATATAATTATGCTGCAAGAGAAATGTGGCTTAACAAGAGTATTATGTATTAAAGAATCAATGAATGCTACAAAATATCCTTATCTTTACAAAACTTGCTGCCTAAATAACATAATAATTATTGGTTAAGTAAATTGAGAAGGGAAACCCTTGTTTTAATAAAGCATCTTGAGACAGACTGCATAGAGTTCTCGAGTTCTTGAACGATTGTTTCTAACGTATCTAATTTGTTCATCACATCCTTTGTTTCAGCAGCCGAGTACTTATCAGACAGAGCACACAGGGCATGATCAATGTACTCTACTTCTGAAAGATTATCAGCATCAGTAGATACAGTTTTGGATTTAACAAGTTTCGCAACCAAGGACCAACCGCGTGTTTGAGAGATTTTCTTCCCCATTATGAATGGAAGAAGAGACTTTAAAGTTGTTAGACAGATAGTTTCAGTCTCTTTTAGAGTTCTTATAATGGCACAGGCATTTTCTGACTGTGCTAAGGCACGGCTTTTCTCTGATTTCTTCAGTGTCAGAAGACACTTAGAAAGCACCTTGTTAACTTTCTTTCTTGAGATCACATATGAATGAACACCTACATCAACGGTCCCTCTACGAAGAGCTGATTTAAGGTCTAGAATGGATTGATTCATTTGAGACAATGCATCGAGTGCAGAGCTAGATGCGTCTAGCAATGCAAGAGATCCATCTAGAACCTCTTCAACCTCAACCCTATAGTGTTTATGTGAAAGGATTTGTTCGTTGTGTGGTAAACGAATCAAGTCGTTCATTTGCTCATGCAAATCCTTCACACTGCACAAGCTTTGACATAAAGAAGACGAAGATGAGGGTGTTGCTTGTGAGGCCTTTAGCCCGCGGAGGTGACTCTCAATGTTTGCATCAAGTGGGTGAGATGTGGATGGTAGACTGGCTGAACGGTTGTGCAAAGAAGTTTTTGGAATTGCCATTTTCTAAACTTTTTTTAAAAAGAACTTTAAGCCTTTACTAAAAACTAAGGAATAGAAGATATGTTATGTTGCTTAATTACTACAAAAAGCCTTGGCCAACCTCTATATTTATATACAATAACCGAAGTACACGAGTGGCATGCAGGAGATTGGAAGACACAAAAAGGACAAGCATTTAGTTTCTCACATGAGCTCCATTATTCAATTGCACATAGATCAAGTGGTGTGCAGACTTGATTTAGGCGTGTAAGCGTAAAAAATATACTCTTGGATAGTAAACTTGATCCTGAATGGTAAAAGGTTAATTTGCTATAATCGTATATTCGTGTCATTCGATGACTGTGAAGGTCATACATAAATGAGAAGTGGAGGATTGAGAGAATCACCAGTTGGCACTGTCAAACACGGGTCTGGGCCGCACCCGCAAACTAAGAGAGAGATTCCACTTCACAAGTCCAAGGAGGTTCCATCCCAATACGGCAATAGGAGGAGTAGCCCCTTAGCTAGCCTTATAAAGTGTTTAACTCTCTCTTCTTCAACCAATGTGGGACACTTACATGTGGTGACACATGAGAGGTTTATTCTTCAACACTCCCCCTCACATGTAAGGTCCCTTTTAACTTTGTCTCATGTGATTTTTCGGGCTAGAGTGCTTCTTCACTCCCCCTCACACGGACCTACTCTTGGCCCAGTGAACTTTAGCCATTTAAGGTCCCATATCGTGGGCCTGGCTCTGATACCATGTCAAACGCGAGTCTGGGCCGCACCCGCAAACTAAGAGAGAGAGTCCACTTCACAAGTCCAAGGAGGTTCCATCCCAAAACCATACGGCAATAGGAGGAGTAGCCCCTTAGCCTTATAAAGTGTTTACCTCTCTCTTCTTCAACCAATGTGGGACACTTACATGTGATGACACTTGAGAGGTTTATTCTTCAACAGGCACACTTCAAACTCTTACAGACTACAAACATGCTAAACACATTTGTTTGGTCAGTGAAAACACCTAATCAAAGATGCCATTTTAAGTTATGTATATGATTCAGAAATTTTAAAGCAGAAAACAGAGTTTTTCCTGTGAAATTTCTGCTATGCAAGAATGTAAGCAAACGTCTAACTAGCATAGGAGGTTATTACTAATAACAAAAAAAGAAAAAAAAAAAATGTAAGGGGAGGCATAGAAGCTGATGATGTAACATGGACAATACGCATGTTCAAGGTGTAACATCGTATAGAAAATGTTTTCTCAAGTGTCTTAACACATTTGTTTTCCCTAATGCAACATCTCTATATGTAACATAATTTGTTTTCGCTTGTGTTCACAAACCAAGATAGAGGCAAAAGCTAATCCTGAGACAACCGAGTTTCCACTGCTTGCTACGAGTCTATGAAGTGTTAACTGGAAAGTTGCAGTAAGGTCTCAGGGGACGCGGATAAACAACCAAATGAAGCAAGAGAACATACACGTGGGTGGAACCTCTTTCCAAAGTCTAACTAATTAAATAATCATTAGTGATTATTAAAACGTTAAGTATAATTAAGATCAACTACAAGTAGCTTTAGATATATTAAATACATTAATTAGTACATGTTGAAGGAAATATTATTATATTACTCATCCAAAACATGCAGTGTGATGCTCTAGTAGCTCAAAATAGAAGCTCTGTAGATCTCAATGCCGCTGACTGCTTAAACATGACAGCACGTCAGCACTTAGCTCAAAGATAGGTAGTTAGAATTTGCACGTGGAAACAACGCGAACCAGATCTCATGGGTGCTGATATCTGAATAAATCAATATTACGATATCAAATGTTGATTCATTTTTCTTATTGGATTTGTATATAGATCTCAACAATAATATGGGCTGCCTCGGAAAATAAACCATTTGGAATCTCAATAGCTCTGAGCTTAGTTATGAAACTAAAGTCTATGACAGGACATGGCTGTAATAATCACTAGTTTGGGTTACAGGAAAATGGAGCAACCATGAAGCATGTGAGTAAGATAATGATAACATGGCCTAAGGAATTTTAGATATTCATAGTACATATTCAGAGCTGAATATTTTTTTGTTGTTAAAGATAATTGACTGATTAAAACTGATTTTTTGTAGGTAGATATACATTGTTGATTCTTTGGTGTATTTCTCATAAGCAGTTAATGTTTTAACTTTATATGAAACTGAATTGCTGTTGCTCAAAACTAAATTTTACTGATCTAAAGTGATTTTCTGTTGATTAGTAATGATTATACTTAGTACACAGTGTTATTTTTCTTTAGTTTAGGAAGAATAATCGTATTACCAAAATAAGAAAATCAAACTAGAACGAGGGGGCTATGAACAAGGGCTAGAGGAAGACTACATACCTACATGATTATACCTATTTTTCTTTATTTTTCTTGTGATGCTCATTAGAAAGAACTTGTTGGCTTTGTGACAAATGAATCATATCATTCATCTGCTCATACAAGTATTTTATGTTGCACAAGTTTTGGCATATCGATGAAGAAGAGGGCCTTACTTGAGTTGCCGCCCTCAGCTTACAGAATTGATTCTCAATGCTTGCATTGAGTGGATGTGAAGTGGATGGAAAACTATTTGAACGGGTATGGGAAGAAGTTTTTAGAGTTTCCATTATTTTTGAACTTTTCGACAAATATATGTATATCTTTTTATAGATTTGGAATGAGAGTTATTGTTTCTAATTCTAAAGCATATGCCACACCTATTTATATAACATAACAAAGAGCCTAGAAAAGACCTAATCTAGGAAAAGGATTCCCATGGATTCCGCCTCTGATTCCTCAGCTACACGATTACAGCACACAAAAATCAATGTACGCGAGTGACAAACAGGATAGCAGTAGACACAAGAAAGACAAGCATTTGATTCCCACATGAGCTCTATTACTCATTTGCAGATCTTGTTCTGTGGTTCGCCGTCAGGTAGCAAATATAATATGAGCAGCTTAATTTTAGTCTACGTTAAAAATTGTTGTGCATGTGTTTACCTTGTTGTATTGTCCACAGTAATATAATCCTGTTTCAGAGAGTATGTTTAAAAATTTAGATTATTTTATGAGGGGGTTATGTTGAAGATAAGGAAAAGGGCCAAAAGGCATTATATGGTAATATTGGTCACTTCAACTTCCTATAGAGTCAGTCCATTTTAAAATTAAGGGTCAGCAAGATAAGCAGCTACACTATTGGTAGACAATGACTGAAATGGTTGATGAGCACATGTGCAGAAATATAAATACAAATTCAATCTACAGGAGAAGTAATCCGCTTGGGTTAAAAATTACAGGGTCTTTAGGTTGTACTTTAATGTAAGTGTGGGACGACAATGTACACATGTTTTACACATTATTGTACCTAACAAAATCGTGTCTTTTGTTGGTTAGTTACTTAATCCTTATATGAACTATCAGCAATGGCTCTAGTTCGAGTAATGTACTAATGTGGAACAAATAACAGCATTAAGCCAGTGTCTCCTTTTATTTGCTAGCTGTAAAACTACTAGAAAGACTAGGCAAGTTTGCAGCCATAAACAGTTAAACATGACAGTTTCTAGCTAATGACAAATTGACAATTGGTCTCATTTCCTACGTCCTTTTCCTACACACACACACACACACTCACAAAAAAAAATAAAAAAAAATATAAAAAAAATAAAAAAAATTAAAAAAAATCACCTATAGATCTTTCTCCGTGTAGGGGGAAATACCCAACAAATTTCAGTTTGTTACATAGAAGAAAATGTGACCATTGTGTACCAACAACAGATCGAGTCAGTGATCAAAACACTTAACGACTCTTTTAGGGTACATCATATTGTATTGTATGAAAGGAAACAAAATCTGATAAGAACGGGAAGCGCAAATGGAATACTGCATCTGAAGTTAGTAAGTTACTCAAAAAATTTTATCAATTTATTTAAGCAGCTATAATGGCCAAGCTCCTTTAGATCATTACAAAGGGCACATAAGCAGATAAGCTAGTTGTAGTTAAATATGCTTATATGTGTTTTGATTAATGATTAAAATTTCTGATTTGCTTGAAAGTTATCTTAACACTATACAATATTTTTAATGCATGATACTAGCAGCTAGACTAGGGGATTAAAGTCATTGCCTTTAATCCAATTAAGCTTAGGATCGTCATTGCTTCTAAGGCTCTGTTCACTTCACCTTAAAAAATAATACAATAGTAAAAATAATTTCTATTTAATTAAATAAGTTCGTTTCAGTAAAAATAAGTTTAGTAAAATTCAATAATTTTAAAGAAGAAAAATTATAATACAAAATTAGTAAAAATAATTTCAGTTCAATAAAAATAACTTCAGTTTAGTAAAATTAATTTCAATTCATTAAAAATAACTTCAACTCAACAAAATTAATTTCAGTGTAACCAAAATATATTAAGTGAAGTAAACCAGGCCGGAGTATTACAAGAATTTCACTGAAGAAGTTAATTGTGTTGAATTTTTGTTTTCAGTTTTCTTTATTTAATTTTTTATTTTATAGGTAGCCTTCATGTGGGATTGATAGTAAAGCAATAAAAGCACAATTAATAAATAAATAAAAAAAAAACACTAGTGAGTAATCCCTCTGTTTCACTTTGTTAGTCCCATATAGAATCAATCACAAAAAAAAAATAAGAGAATGAATAATATTTGGAATCTTACATTTTAGTACAAAAATTGCTTAATTAGTTCTATCTTATTAAATGTTGTGATTTTTTTTATTTGGAAAGCATCAATTATTGTTTAATGGGATTGATACCAATTAGAATATTTAATTACTGTCATGTCATCAATCCACTAATGAGATTAGAAATTATAAAACCAAATTAGGAAAATAAAATTAAATTTAAAAAGGAATAGATTCAATATGGGTACATCATTTTGAAATGCCCAAAATAGTATATGGGACTAACATTATGAAATGGAGGGGAGTAATTTTTAAGAGCATTTAATTGTGTGTATATAGTATTTATATTCATACTTTTATAGTGTAAGGTATTATTTAATGTGCAACATTAAAGCATAATTGACTATTTACCTAGATGGTTAAACAATATGGAGTAACATTTCTTTAAAGAGGTCAAGAGTTTGAACCTTCTCATTCATATACTCCGTATTTTTTTCCAATATAGTTAAGACAACATTAAGTATTGTTGGTATTGATGAGGAACAATTATTAGATATATAGTATATGCTAGCTAGTATTCCTCAAATTATACAGGTTAGGGTTTTATAGTTTGCTTCAGGGGCGGATCTATTAAGGTACACAGTGAGTCACGTGACTAACCAGCACAAAAAAAAAAAAAAAATCAAAGAGACCCCTTATTACAGATAGACGGCTCTTTGTTGCTTCTAGTCTGTTTTATAAATATCAAAGAGACCGCCTATTAAAATATAAAATAGGCGATCTCTTTGTTGCTGCTATTGTCAGGCATTGATAATGAATAATTTTTTACGCTACTTTCATATATCATTAAAGAGACATGTTATGTTAAATAACTGGTCTCTTAAGTTATTACACATTTTTTTTTCCAATAATTCTTGTTTTTATTTATACTCTATTTGTGCAACTAATTTAATATTTTCCATTAAGTAAAAAAAATCATAAAATTAGTTTAATTTAATAGTTTTATAGTACTAGTATGTATTTTTTATGTCTTATTTTTGGATTGAAATTATTTTGGTAAAATATAACTTTTTTTAATATAATTTTTGGATTGAAACAAGTGATTAATTATTGATGGTGACTCATAAGTTCGAAAATCCTGGATCCGCCACTGGTTTGCTTGAACATGATATTACACAAAGAACATTTAAAAAACAAAAACAAAAACGAGAGGTTTATTTTTAGACCTTAGTAACTAATTATGCAATTGGTCATTTGTGCACTAATAGCAATGACTCTTTTTTCTTTCAAAATAGCAATGACTCTTATTATTCTTTTAATAGATCAATTTAATTAGGTAAAGATGACAAAACAAGATTAAGTAAAGATGACAAAATATAATGGGTTTTTCTATACGGTGCCCTTGTGTTTTTATGGTTTCTACATGGTGCCCTTGTTTATTTAATTTTCTCAATGGTGTCCTTGTGTTTTTATGGTTTCTACATGGTGCCCTTGTATATTTAATTTTCTCAATGGTGCCCTTGTATATTGGGTTATTCCTTGGCTAAAAGTTAATTAACTTACACTTGACCGTGGTTAGTAAAAGAAAAGAAACCAAAAAAATAAAATTTCTCAATTCTAATCAAACCACTCACCTTTCCCTTCACTCACCCCTGTTCTATTCACAATTCACAAACTTTGCAACTTAAATATCTCAATTCAATGAAACTGGAAGTCTTTGCTCATATTATTCTAAAAGCTACGATTACTTGATTAATTACTTACTTGTTCTATCTAAAAAGAAAAGGCTTTATTGTTGAAATCGGTTGGCCTGGTTAGATTCATGGTAGGAGCAATTTGCTACAAGTCAGCCTTTTATGGCTTGCTTGGTGATAAAATTACCAGTTTGGGCAATTTCAGCTCAAGCAAACACCTTCTGGCTTCTGGTGATACGATTAACAATTAGCAAACTCTCTGAGTACAATGGTTTGTTATACTGCGTTAGTTGTTGATTTTATATTGTGATTATCATTGCATACTGACTTTTAAGGCATTTTCTAATGTAATCTCTCCTTTAAATTACTCACCATTATTAATCAATAAGCCCAAGAAAAAAAAAATTAAATATAAACAGTAAAACCAGAAAGAATTGCAAATAAAGTAATACCAAAATAGGCGTGGCTGTTCAGTGGAAAGAAGGTAAGATAGGAAAATTGAAATCAGGTTTAATGGAGTTGGGAGAAAAAAAAATTGTTAACCATAGTTAAATGTAAATTAAAATTTAATTAAGGAATGGGTATAGGTAATAACCTTAATAAAACTCATGGGCACCATAGAGAGAGTTAAATTTACAAGGGTACCATGTAGAAACCCAAAAAACACAAGGGCACCATGTAGAATAACTTTAAATTTTATTATTTCAATTTTAAAATGAGTAGTTTTTTTATTTATTGTGTGACATCGGCAATGCTTATGTAATTTTTCATTCCATTTCATCAACCTCCCTTTCTCCTAGAACAGAATCAAGTATCAAGTTGATGGTCCTTGAATAAATGAATTCCAACTCCAATTTCTTCATTTCAGGTTTGGGGAGAGAAAGAGAAAGGAGAGCGAGAGTGAGTAACTGTGCTAATTGTGGTTGTGGTGGGGTACAGAAGGTCAGATGAAGGATTAGCTGTCCTGACTCCTGAGATAGTGTACTTCTGTGAGTTGTATTTTAAGTGGAGTTAATCCATTCTCTAAAGAACAAGGCACGAGGCGGTTAGAGAGGAATGTAACTGTTTAGATGGAATGTTCTGTTTTGTTTTTTTTTTTTTATTCTTAGCAACTTATAAAGTTGAGCAACAATTATGAGTTTACAACCAATTTGATTTATAAGTTTTTGGTAAATAATTTTGTTAATGAGGCAGCTAATCCTCACTTTAGGCTCTGCTTGATTTCTATGTCAGGGCTGGGAAAATAAAGCCTCAACATATCATCATATTTAGCCTCAGCTACCTCTTTCTTTCAATGTGAACAATTTAGCCAGTGAGTTCTAATTTCTTAATTTGTTGTTAAATGCTTTTTAAATACTTCTATATTATTATAGAAAACAATAAAATAAAAGCTCAAACTTTTGTATGTGATGGCACACCGTGCGGCTAATCACCATAGGGTTACTCTATTAGGATTATAGGGGATTACTTAATCAATAATATTGGAGTCACTCAGTCCGTAGAGTAGGATTTACTCTGTTAGCTCTACTTTTTGTTTTTTTTTTTCGGAGGTAACACTACATTATCAACCACACAGGAAACACATTGAAATAAAAAGATAGATAGAGACCTAGAGTTAAAGGGGGCAGAATACCATATACAAAAAAAAATGAAGCATAATAAATCCGAGTTGTTTTGTCGTCTTGCTTTTTTAAAGTTTTCCCTAAGCTTTTTCACTACTTGCACAGTTGCACCCACCCTAATGGCCTAATGAAATTGAGACCAAGAGAATTTTTCACCTTTGGTCAATTTGAGATACTATTATCAGAATAAGTTATTATACATCAATGAATGATAGAAAGATGTGAATTGCGTAAAAGGCCTGAAGACAAGAAAGCTGTTGCACAAAATGCTACTTCAATTTTTCAAATTACTATTATTGGGAAATTTTAATGCTTGAAAAATTCTATTGGAATGAATGAGTATGCATGACAGCATCACCCAACCAAGATTAGTTTAATATTAAGGAGCCTGCGTGACTTTCTTTTGTTCGGAAATTTATTGATCATTAAGCTGTGAAGCTGTCCCATTGTTTGATAAAAGTTCTGCATTTCGACAATATACAATTATTATCTTAGTAAACAACTTAACCATCATCTTTTGTCATGCAATAGGCAATAAAGATATAAAAACAAGTAAATAAAGCTAGCTTCTTTGATAATCTTTGAAGGAAGGATATGGCATGATTGTACATTTCTTGAGTTTTGTAAGAATTTCCTTTGTACATCTTTATGCAAATCTTCTATGGCCAGCCTGGTGATTTGCTTTAGCTTAGAGGTTCTACGCTTTTAAATGTTGCTGTGTAGATTCATGTCTTTTCTGGTGGAGGTCATTTTTATGAGGTTTATGTAGCTATGTATCTTACATTGGAGGGGACTATATATTTGGAAAGACATGCAAAAATTTTTAGGTTGTGTTCATTTGAGCTTTGTTTCCTTTTTATAGTGGTGGGCTCTGAACAAGTGTGATTTGTTCTACTAAGAAAGTTAGATATAACATGAACAAGTAGGAATAGGCTTTCTCATAATTGTGGAAGCATAAAAAGATGAGTCTAGGGAGTGAGAGGAAGAAATCCGAGAAGGCTAGCTAATAAAAGGGTAAAAGTTGGAAGGAGGGAGATAGTGAAGATGAGGGAGCGATGTAGAAAGGGGTACAAAGTAATATTCTCATAAGAGTTGAGATTGAGCCTTTGAATTATTTTTTTCCTCAGTTCTTGATGGTGCAAGTGGGTTAGGAATTTAGGATGGTGATTATGAAAGTGGTGAGGATTTTTTTTCTTAGTCCTTGATGGTGCAGGTGGGTTAGGATGGTGATTATGGTAGTAATGAGGATTGGATCACGCCTTCATGACCTTGAGTGAGATGGTTGAGGATTTGGTAGAAATTTATAATCCTTGAGGAGAGAGATTGGGTATAAGGAATCCAGGAGTTTAGGGGTAACACAACCAAAAAAGAACAGTGGAAATTGAATGTTGATTGTACATTTCTTGAGTTTTGTAAGAATTTCCAAGGGTATTTTTGAACTGAATCATCTCTGTCTAGATCACTAAATTTGATTTTTATTTTATAAATAGTTTCTGTACATAAACTGAACAAATAGGTCATAATGAAAAAAAAATGACAAATAAAATATACAATAAGAGACTCAAGTCATAAAAATATATTCAATGTTGTTGAAGTTGGATTTAATGCGTGTTGGTTTTTTTTTTTTTTAGATTTTGGTTCTTAGTTGCATGATTTTGGTTCGAAATGGAGTGTCCAAGTGTTGTTGTATTTGTATTGGAGTGTTGAGTATTTGTTACGGGTACTTGAAGTGAAATGAAGAGTCGGGGTAGCATATATGGTCCCGGGTTTCTAGACACTACAATTAGTTAGTAGTTTTTGATGCTTGTTATTGATGCTAGAACTAGCTAGGTGTCTGCTATTGCTGTTATGGTTTCAAAATGAATGGGGGTTTTGGCAGAGTTAAGCTTTTTAAAAAATTTATAATCCTTGAGGAGAGAGATTGGGTATAAGGAATCCAGGAGTTTAGGGGTAGTGGTGTAGCTAGTCGTGCACGATAATTGAGCTTAATATGCTTAATTAGTAAAGTTTATTTATTCTCTTCGAATATAATTAGCTGTCACATAATCTGATAATTATATAAAGCAACACTCTGAAAAGATGTTCAACTTCTTATTGGGTGTTGAGTGTACGTGAATGACTTATTTATTTGATTTTTTTCACCTGCTTAAACTTGCCAATTGTGGCAAATTTCATGAATCGTCAGTAGTATAGATTTACAAGTACGTACTGTTATTTCAACGCTTGAGATTCTTCATATACATTCATACATTTATACATACGTAGGTTATTTCTAAATATAGCTACTCGTAGTTTCTAAATTTATAATTAAAAATGACATTTATTATTATGCATATGTACATTTAGAAATAACATTTTTTGCGATTACCCTTGTAATGATCATGGCTCAGTTGCTTCTAGCTAGCCATGATCATTCTCTTGTACAAGTAGCTAGGTGTATAGCAGAAAGAAATTGTTCTTCCTCATCTATTCTAATTGTTCTTAACGTGTTCTTAGGGAGTTCCGAATACATTACTTTAATTAATCATTTGATCTCGAAATTTTAGGGAAATTCTAAAAGCATATTAACCATTAACCCATAGCAATCATAGTGGGGGTTAAAATTGCTTATAAAAAACAGTGTAACAAGTCCCCAATTCTTAGTTCCCCATAATTATTTTCTAACATTATGGTCGTCTATCTTTTCCTACCTTAACACTTCACACGCAAACTGATTTGGTATTGCACGTTAACCATATATATACTCTCCAATATCATATTTTGTCATTACATTTCTACTATATGTCTACATAATAATTTAAATTGGCATCAATGCACATCCAATATCTAAACTAATATCATATACATATACATATAGTACTTTACTATTTAAAATAAAACTTTTAAACATTACAAAATTAAAGGAAGACAACATCAAATATATGGAGAATAATATCTCTTGATATAATTTCTTGATATCACTAAATTATCTATTCAAATTACGTGTTTGATGACGTGGTTAATATTTAGGTGTATGTAATCCTGTTGACGACTATGTAAATAATGTCTCTGTAGAGCCGGGTATTTTTACATTATTTTCATTGATTATCGTTGTAATACTACCTCTTGTTTCTTATTAATTGCAACTTTAAAGGATTAAATGAAGTTTTAGGCAAAATTTATATGAGTGTTAAATGAAGAGAGAGATAAATTAAGACCCTGTCCACTTCAACTTATTTTTACAGAACAGAAATTATTTTACATAATTGATTTTTTTTTTTTTGAAGTCTAATTGAAATTATTGTACTGATTCTTAATACTTCTTCTTTAGAGTTACTGATTATTACAGAATTGAAATTATTTTTACTGAATATATTTTTACTAAATTGGAATTGTCTTTAAGGAATCAAATTTATTTTTACCAAACTTTTTTTTTTTTGAACAGGGTCTAAGATAAAGATGCATGTTACGATCATTGAGCAGTGAATGTTACGGCTAGCCTTTCCTATAAATAGCAACGGGAACTTAAGTTTACTAGCAACAAGAGCTTAATTTAAGTTAACAACACGAAAGAAGAGTCTAGAAATAGAGAACGATGTCGAGTTCGCCTCAATTTGTGGCTCTAAGAACAGATTTTAACAAGAGGTATGTGGCTGTTGTAACGGATGGTAGCCAAAAAAATGGACTGGAGATGTCTTCAGAAGCTGAAATAGTGGTCAACCTTAAAGCCAAGTTCACCGTCGAGCCTTCCACCACTGCAGGTCTCGTGCACATACGAAGCAATTACAATAACAAATATTGGTGCAGGTGCTAATTTCTCTCTCTCTCTCTTTTTTTTTTCCTTCTATATCTCAAATAATTGGCTACAGTACTAATTCATCATTACATTTTAGTTACAATTATGATTTCATATAGTATCAAAAGTTGTCTTTAAAAAATAAGAAAACTTTACCAAGTTAACATACTCAATTGTTACTTATATGAATTTACAAATTCTTAAATGGATCTGGTTCACACTAATTTATTGTGAACCACTAATATTAGAGAAAATATGGTTGTTTTATTAATTAAAAAAAGGATCACTATAATTAAAAAAAAAAAAGTCACTATGTTGAAATAAAAATCATTTTGATAATATATAGGTCTGGTTAATTTTGTAATGAAATACTTTATATACTGATCAATATGAATAATAAAGGCCACTATGTTAAAATTAGGGGTACATAGAGGTACAACTGTGCCCCATAAAAAAAAAAAAAAAAAAAAAAAAAAGAGTAGCAAATAAAAAAACGGATATAAAAGAGATCCCCTGTAGAATATAACAAATCTCTTAGCGTCTGTAAACCAACCAAACAAATCAGTGCGCATTATTTTTGTTAAAATCATAGAGACCACTTATACAAAGGCCTGGTCTCTTAGACACTTTAACTATTGGTGTCAAAATCAAAGACACCACTTATTCAAAGGTCTGGTCTCTTAGATTTTATGAATTAAAGGTCTATTTTAGTTACCATCTTAGCCTTTTCCGACTAAAGAGATCTGTTTTCACAAATAACAAGCTCTTAGAATAATTTTTTTTTTAATGACTGTAGCTTAGCAGCGCCTTTTACTGAGCGTAACATGATTGATCTTATGTATGCAGTGAATCCCCAAGTAGTGGTTTAATTGCAGCAAAAGGCGTTGAACAAGTGGAAGATAAGTCATCATGGAATTGTACATTGTTTAGAGTCCAATTTTATGGTCAAAATGTATCGTTTTACCATGTTGGATCAAACAGCGATGTACAAGTAAGTACTGTCAATAACCAATTGTTGTTGGATGTTAACAAAACTAGTACTGGAAACAAAGAAATTTTTACGCCAGTTGATTTAGCATCAATAGTGATACTGCCTAAACGCGTTACGTTCAAAAGCTTCGTCAATGAGGGTTACTTGCTCGGTAGAATGGTTGAGGGTTACCCTTACAACGAGTTTTCAGGTGACGATGATATGGAGAAAGCAACCAACTATGAGATCTTCGTCACTGAGACTGGAGATATTCGCGTAAAGTCACTGTTATTTGGAAAGTATTGGAGAAGTACTCCTTGGATTTGGTCTGACTCTGATGATACTAGTGCCGATAATCCTGACACCTTATTTGAGGTATTTAAAGTTGATGACAATGTCATTGCTCTTCGTAACAAAGGCAACAAAAAGTTCTGCAAAAGGTTGACTACAGAAGGCAAGGTAAGCTGTCTGAATGCTGGTGCAACGAGTATGGAGGTTAACACGCGGTTGATAGTAAAAGAACCGGTCATTTCAAGGAAAGTTGAAGTCCAATTTAGGGTCGAGGATGCTAGGATTTATAACAAGAGACCCCTCACAGCCGCGACTGTTACAGTTCCCAACAGAACAACCGCGGCCCATGAGGTTGTGGAAGGGGTGATTTTTACTAAAACTCATGTTAGTACATGGAGTAAATCTACTTCTTTGACATTAGGTGTCAAGGCAGAATTCAAATCAGGAATCCCCTTTATAGCCGAGGGAAAAATTGAAGTAGGGACCGAAATATCAGATACAATTGAGTTCGGACAATCTACTGATTTCTCCAAGGAAGTCAAAACTGAATACAGAGTCCCAGTGCCTCCTATGACAAAGGTAACAATAACCGTGCTCGGAGCAGAAGCCACCTATGATGTTCCCTTTTCTTACATTCAGACAGATCTTTATGCTACTGGTGATAGGGTTACAACTAAGCTCGACGATGGGATTTTCAAGGGTGTTGAGTCCTATGATTTCACCTATGAAACCATATATGAACCTCTGTGATACATAGCATCTTATCTACTCTGTTCCTATGTCACACTATGTTGCCCGATAATAAGTGTGTTTTGATAATAAATAAAAGAACAAGCACTCAATGAAATGAAAGATGACTGCTTAGCTTGCTGCATTACTTCTTCAATATTCTTGCAGAAATAATAATCACAATGTTTTCAGCATTATTATGAAGTTATGATCATGTTTTGCATCAAATGAAAGTGAAAATTGTATATAGGAAGCACTCAAAAGGATGAATAGTATTGCATCAAGTGCTGTTACAACTCGTGCACTTAAATCTCCAATAATTAAGCTGCTAATTATTTAATAAGTTAAGAATTGCAGATAGATCACACTAATGAAATCTGAGATGTTCTTATCATGAGCTATAATATCACGCATTTGTCAATTGACAGATAGTATTAATAAGATTAGCAGCAGTAGTGGCATGTTTTGTTAGAAAATGAAACCAAAATTAATAAATTTAAATATGAGGCAGCAGTAGTATTTATTAATAGTCAAAAAGCACAACACTTAAAGTAGCAAGCAAGTAGTACAAAGGTAAATTGATAGTAGAAGAATGAGTTTAGAGTAGCCTGGATTGTAGCACGCAATGCGCTATCCTTAGAGAGAAAACGCCCCACTGCACTGGTAGAATATATTTATGCGCTCCTCTCCCAAGATACGACAACCCGCCAGATCAATTGTGTGCAGCAAAAGACCCCGAAACTAATTACACCAATGTTCCGTAATAATTATAGTATTGCTTTTAAAGAGAGAATATTGTGAATTGTTTTATTTTAAACTTTGACAGTTTCTAGCTAATGACAATTATTGGTCTCATTTCCTAGGTCCTTTTCCAAAAAGCCAAAAAAAAAAAAAAAAAAAAAAAAAAAAATCACCAATAAGCTATGTAGAATCCTTTACTTAATAATGAAGGAATTAACAAAGTGAAGTACGAAACTAGATCTTCCTCCGTGCAGGGGAAAATAACCAACAAATTTTAGTTTGTTATGTAGAAGACAACGTGACCATTGTGTACCAACAACAGATCGAGTCAGTGATCAAAACACTTATTAATGACTCTCTTTTAGGCCAGGGGTACATCATATTGTACGAAGGGAAACAAAATCTGATACGGAAGGAAATCGCAAATGGAATTCTGCATCTGAAGTTACTCAGAAATTTGTGTCAATATTTTTAGAAGGTATGCCACATGAATGAATGGCCAAGCTCTTTTAGATCATAACAAAGGGCACATAAGAAGATTAGCTAGTTGTAATTAAATATGCTTATATGTGAGTTGATTAATGATTAAAATTTCTGATTTGCTTAAAGTTATCTTAACACTATACAAGTATACAGTATCATTTATGCATGATAGTACCTAGACTAAGAAAATATATATATATACATATATATATATATATATATATATATATATATATATATAGAAATGAGATCATATGAGACCACATCCCTTATGTGAGAACCCTTTTTATATGTGAGGACCCATTATAACCGTTGGATCAATTACATCCAACGGCCACAATTAATCCCGGTCAAATGCGTTTTTTCTCTCTCCTCCTTCCTCTTTCACGCACAATTTTCTCTCTCCTCGTTCAAGTTCATCCTTCCTCAACAAATTTGAAAGATTTTAGAGAGAGAAGCAATTATTGGCAGTAGAAGAGCTTGAGAAATCAATGGCGGCAACTGAGATTGAAGACCAAAGAAAAGACGATGATGATTTGGAGAAAGGCGAGATTATAGACGATAACTCAAACGCCGAAAAACCCAGCAAATTAATCGCAACAACTCATCCTCTTGAGAATGCTTGGACTTTTTGGTTCGATAATCATACTGCTAAATCGAAACAAGCTGCTTAGGGTATCTCTATTCGACCCATTTATACTTTCTCTACTGTTGAAGAATTCTGGAGGTTTCTCTTTTTATCTTTGTTTTTCAATTTTATTAATTTGATTATGAATTTATTGAATTTGGTTGTTTGAATCTTTTTGTGATGTGGGTGATTGATTGATTATGTTCTTGATGTTGTATGCAAAGAAGCTGAGAATTGTGACTGCTTACACGGTATTCAACGAAATGCCTCACTGAATTTTTTTTTCAGTTTTCTTTCATTTTTGTTTTTTGTGTTTTTGTTTTTCGGTGTTGGATCTGAATGTGGGTGTGAAATGGAATGGAATTGCAGGGTTTCAAGTTGATTTAATTATTTCGTCTACTTTGTCTGTTCAAAGAATTCTGAGTTTTAATTTGTCTAGCTCAGAAAACGGCCTTTGAATGTCTGATTTCATTAATGTCTTTGAATTATGACTATTTTACAGATTTTTTTCCCACTTCTTTTGGTGATTATGATTTATGATCAGCAAAGGCATTGGACATTCGGCACTTGAATCCATACTTAAAAAGAGATGCAGATTTCACACATGGAGTAAATTTTGCGGTTGCTGGTGCCACAGCATTCCCTGCAGAGTTTCTTGCAGATAAAAATATAGTAAATTCTGTCACAAATAGCTCTCTCAGCGTACAGCTTGATTGGATGTGGTCGCACTTCAACTCCATTTGCTATAATGACCAAGGTATACGGTCATTTACGTTCCAAATTCACTTATTATGATGGCTAATATACAATTAAGCCAGGTCTCGTTCTTTTCACCTAAAATTCCCTTGTCTGAACTTATAGACCCCTTATCTAAACTCAATGAACTACAAATTTCCCGGAACATATAAGGTGACCATGTCATGCATACACACTTGACTAGCATCTGATAACACTGATCCAATTGAAATTGTTGAACAGATTGTGCAGAAAAACTCAAGAATTCCCTATTTGTAGTTGGGGAAATAGGAAGCAATGACTATTACTATGCATTGCCACAGGGAAAAACGATGAAGGATGTCAATGGCATGGTTTTTGATGTTGTCCAAGCGATTATTGAAGGCATCAGAGTATGTTTGTTCTCCTAACAATGAAACATTAATCCCGGCCTCTTGTTTTTATGCATTTTTTTCTGAATTTTTATGCAATTATGTTATTTCAAAGTATAAAATTAGTATCATGGTATGTTGTTAAGAGGGTCATCCAAAGTGGTGCTACCAAGATAATTGTACCGGGAACCTTTCCTTTAAGCCATTTCCCTGCCTATAGCACAGCATGTCAAGCCAAGAACTCTATAACCAACAGAAAATTGCGTCTCTTAATCAACTTGTCAGCCTATCACAATGATGAGCTACAAAAGAGACTTCAATTGCTGAACCAAGATTATAAGAACATTACTGTCATATATGGTGACTATTACAATGCTTTTAACCGACTTTGCTGAACCAAAACAATTTCCAATTTAGGCACTTGCCTTTGCTAGTATCCCCCTTTTAAGCTTTTGAGCTACAAGAATTGGTCACGGAATTACGGATGCATACAAAGTATACAGAAAATTATAATTCATTGATTTCATATGAATGATATTTACTACTTCCTTTTTAAAAACTGAGAATTCATTCTTGTCTGAAGTTTATTCGTTCAGCTACTTCAGTGTGAATAATCTTTTCACTTATTCCGCGAAGGATATATTAGAGTTGAGCCTCATTCACTCATTCCTGGAACTATTGAATTAAAAATTCTGGTATCATGGTTATTGGATGTGGGCTGCTATTAATTAATCTGTTGATGCTCCTATCCCAGTGTCCCTTATGTATGCCTTGTTGGATAATGTTTGCTCATTTCACAAATGAGAAAATAAATGCTTGTTGATTTAATGAATGATTAAAGAAACGTTTGCTCATTTGACAAATGAGCAACCAACTATTTGCTCATTTGAGAAATGAACAACCAACTATTTGCTCATTTGACAAATGAGCAACTAAGTTTTTGCTCATTTGACAAATGAGCAACTAACTATTTGCTCATTTGCTAAATGAGCAGATAATTTTGGCTCATTTTCTCAAAAATTAATATTTATTCTTTACTAATTTTTCAAAAATGAGCAAATAATGTCAAAATGAGCAAATAATTTGTCAAATGACTGAGAATGAATTGAAGTTACGCGCATATATGTTTCCATATAAGAATGAAGAAATTAAGAAAACAGTGTAGCGTGATGCTAAGTGATATACTGAGATCATGGAAGATATCACATTTGAATGGAGTGAGTTATAAGTCTTTATGATTGAGAGAACCATGAATAAGGGGAAAGGGTTTGCTTTGTTTTTCTAAAGTAAACTTTTAAGTTATGTTTAGTGATACCATAATTTGTGAATTGTAGAACCAATTAAACTGTGATAAGTGATGCTTTTATTGTTCCCTTTCTCTCCTTGCTTCTTCAATTTTGAGTATTCCCTGCTTTTCACTTGGTACCTTAACCTCAATTTTGATCGTAGCAATGTTTTTGTCCTTTTCTAAGTTTGTAATGTTTTTCTAAAGAATCTTATCGCTGGAAATGTGAATGGCACATCAGATCCTTATGCTCTTGTTACTTGCGATACAGAGAAAAGACTTAGGTAATAAAGATGTTTGACTTTAATACCTTGATGTTTTATCACGCCTAATTCAATATCGGACTATTAATGTAGCTTTTTGGAATAAAAAAACATTGAGGTAAAGTTGTTTTTTTATTTGTTGCTTCTATTTTCAATTTTGATTATATTAGTAATTATTTGAATTAAATTTTGAAATCCTGCAAGTATTGGCTTAACAGAATTGCCTTTCTGCATCCATGAGGGCAAGGTTGTATCAATATGACCCTTCTCTTCCTCCCCCAACCTAAAAAGAAAAAAAAATCAGTCATAGCAAGGAAGCTCTTGTGAAGGATGAGTCACTGGTCAATAGCTACTGGTTATTGCTTTGGCAATTCACATCTGCTGTGTATTTGTATATTTATCTATTCATAGTAAAAATCAGGTGGTAGCTTTACCGTCTTACTGATATGACCGGAGTTGTCTAGCTAGGTTGTTTAGATATTTTTAACTTAAAAAATTATGAAAACTAAAATCACCATCATAACTACATAAAATTATATATATTATAGGCAAATGGTTTCTACTGTTGATTCTTGAGATAGAACAAGCTATTTTGGAACTTTATCTTGATATGTTCAGAGTATGTTATCTTGTAACTGTGCGGGATTTTAGTTTATTTTTCTGCTTCTCTCGCTGCTTTTGTCTGTCCTCTTTGAATTACATGATAATGTTCTCATGCATTTGATATTAGGAAAAAAAATTTATATTGATAAAATGTGCAAATAATTATTTTCTCATTTATCAAATGAGCAAATAATTTTTTTCTAATTTAAATGAGCATTAAATAATTTTTTGTTCATTTGTCAAATGAGCAAATAATTTTTTGCTCATTTATCAAATGAGCAAAAAAATTCAACGCTCTTATGTCAAATGAGCAAACTATTTAATGCTCATTTGTCAAATGAGCAAATGATTCTTGCTCATTTTGTCAAATTAATGCTCATTTGTGAGTGTGTTTGAATGTTTTAAATACGTTAGCCTACTAGCTCAAGGGTAGAGCACTATGCAAATGCACAAAAGATTGGGTTTGAATCCCACGTAGGTTCATTTATGCAATGTGGAGACACAAGTTTGTAGTGTGAGCAAAGAAATGAGCAAATAAATGAGCAAACTACACTCAATTAGCATGTAGAGTAGTGTGAAAATGCAGAGTTTGAAAATTTTGAGTAGTTAATGAAATTTATTTCTTTTGGCTATTGGGAAAACAATACAAAAGACACCCACTGCTGTCTCTATAAACATCTTGAAATGCAATCTTCACTGTTATTTCCTGTTCCTTTCCCACATGAGTGTTGCGATCAATTATTAATTACACCAATGCTAACTGCGACATTCTTGTGTACTAAGCAGTTGTATCTTCCTTGATTGACACTGCTTGTGTAGCTTGGCATCAGAAGCAGAAGTATTGCAAGTATGTATACAACAGGAAGAATGATTAACTTATAACTTACAAAAGTTTGAAGTTAAGCTGGAAAAGGAATACCTATTATTTGATCAAGAGGAAGTTGCCTAGGCTAATTCGTGCTAAAAATTTCGGACATTGCATAAATCATGTTACAATTATAAGACATGTATAAGAATTGAACAACGATATAGTTGAGCAGAAAAGGAGAGATGATCAAGTTTTTTTTGAAGGTTTTTTTTATATAGTTATTTATAAATACAACCTATGTAGGATTCGAACCTACATCATCTATGCATTTGCATAGTGCTCTACCACTTGAGCTAATAGGTTTTTGATATAGATCAACGCCCTCCCATAGAAGCATAGGAAAACAATAAAATGTAGAAACTAAAATGCATCTATTATTACTACAATAGCCACCATAGCTCACAAATTACCTAACACATGCTCACCCAACACAACTACTACTATTATCAAGTAAATTAGTAACAAGTGAATATGCACCCCATTAAACACACTTACACACACACTCTCAATAATTAGAACTGAAATGAGATTCTTAAATAAGAATGTACACTGCCAAGAGCAAACACACACACTTACACATACACTCTTACACTCATACACAGACACACACACACATACACACACACACACACAATAATTTCATAATCTAAAATTAGAACTGAAATTAGTTTCTGAAATCAGAACTGCAAGCAAAAAGATGAGGGGGCAGGGGGGATAGGTTTGTGGAGGGAAGTGGATGAAAGGAGTGTGGTTGGTGTGCAGGAAATAGACCAAGAAGAAGGTGGTGGGGCTTGTGCATAGGCAAGCAAACCAAGGAACTCAATGCTCATTTGTGAAATAAGCAAACAATTATTTGATCTTTTGTCAAATGAGCAAATAATTCAATGTTCATTTGTCAAATGAGCAAATAACTCAATGCTCATTTGTCAAATGAGCAAATAACTCAATGCTCATTTGTGAAATTAGTAACTAAGTATTTGCTCATTTGACAAATGAGCAACTAATTATTTGCTCATTTGACAAATGAGAAACTAACTTATTATCGTTGCTCATCACATACTATCAAAACAAGCAGCTAAAGAAACTTATACATCACATATTATCAAACCAACTTCTGTTTTTAGCACTTATTTTACATGGCAAACATCTAATTCTACCAACTACATTCTCCTTAAGCCGAGTAATCATTTGATTAGCATTAATAGTCCCTTGTTCAATTCCATGTGATAGCATTCCTCAAATTACCAAGCATTTTCTAACAAGCATTTTATCAAACACCTTGTATGCACTATCAGGATATTCAAAACAAACTCATTGATAATTACCAATTGTTCAGTTAGTTGATCAATCTCTACCATGGAAATGAAATCACCCTTAGGCCCAACCAAGTCTTCGACACCATACTTCTTCCTCATGCGGACCTGCAAGTCCAGCTTGTCCGCAACCTCCTCGATGGTGTCAAGGATCTTGTCTACAGGCAAAATTGAAACTCCTATTGAAAATTTTAACGAAAATCCTAAATTGAGAACACTCAAATTAAAAAAATCGAGCAAAAATTTGAATGTCAAACTCGGATAACCAAAATTAAGAACATTCATATTCAAAATTTTCCAGAATACTAAAATCGAAATTAAAAAATGTGAAACCCAAATTATGGTAATCAAAATCGCACAATCTTGATTTAAAATTCAAATTAAATCATAGACAACAACGAAAATCAAAATAAAATTAACTTACAGTGCCTTAATAATTGATGCAATTCGAAATTTTCAGAGCAGTAAAATCGAAATTGAAAAGTTGAACAAACCTTGATAATTATCGAGCCTTCATATTCTTTAATCGAAGTTATTCGTACTTGTGAAGAAGAAGAAGAAATCAAAATTGTCAAGCTTTCAAATGGATTAATCAGTCGCCATTGATGAAACTTCGTGGTGGAGAGAAGTCAGTTAACTGGGTAGAGAGAGAAGACATTTAAGTGGTTTGTAGGAGGTTTATGTGATTAATCACAGCCGTTCGATTTAATACAATTTAATGGCTGAGATTTGTTCTCACATATGGGATGAGTTCTCACATAGAAGGTGGTTCTCACCGGATCCCGACCCTATATATATATATATATATATATATATATATATATATATTTAAGAACACGTAAGTAAAAATTTAGAACATGCGAGTTAAAATTTAGAACATGCGGACCAAGGTAGAAAGGTGAATTGTGTTCTATTTTTGGAGGCGGAGGTGGTGGTGTCTCATCACCGCCGGCCATTGTGGAAAAAAAATCAAACCTGCTCTGATACCATGTAGAATTGCATAAACTCACGGCTTAACTTTCATTAAACGGGGCAAAACATATATATACAACTCATATTCCTAGTGTTACCTTAATTAGGTTACTAGAAATAAGGAAACAATATAAAAGATAGAAACAAATATATCTACCCAAAATATATCCTCAATAGTAATAATTTAGAACATTTGTGTGAATAATATGTTTAGAACATCCGATTTAAGAATTAGAACAAGTGATTAAAAATTTATAAAATTTGCTTTATGAAATTTTAAACATATGAGTAAAATTTAGAACATCTGATTTAAGATTATGAATATGTGAATAAAAATTTAGAACAAACTGATATAGAATATAGAAAGTGTGAGTAAAGAATTTAGAACATACGAGTAAAAAAATAGAACATACGCTTTAAAATCTGGAACATATAATTAAAAATCTTATAACACACGTTTTAAAATTTAAAACATATAAGTTAAAATTTTGGGACAAGTTATTTAAAATTTATGACATCATACTTAACTAATTTATGGTTTAGAACATATGAGTACTAAATTAGAACATTTGATTTAATATAGAACACTTAAGGAAAAATTTAGAACATAAAAAGTGTTCTCACATAAGAAAAAATTCTCATAAGAGTCTTCCATTATATATATATATATGACGGGGACTAGGAAATTAAAGTCATTGCCTTTAATCCAAGTTTAGGGTCGCCATTGCCTCTAAGTGCTATATCGTGAGTCTTCGGTCTTAGATTATCAAAATACACATCATCCTCAGCTCAACCATACATTTCGTACTTTCATTGAGGTATGAGTTAGGGCTTATTCCCTTCACCCTATAGAAATATTTAGTAGAACCGTAATTTTGAAGAAAAAATATAATAGAAAATTAGTAAAAAATAATTTCAATTCAATAAAAAGAACTGTAGTTCAATAAAATTAATTTCAATTCAATAAAAATAATTGAGTTTAGCAAAATAATTTCAATTTAGCAATAATAATAAGGTCAAGTGTTATTTTACATTTTTTGTTAGATCTTTTACCAAAATCGATAATTTTACAAAATTAATTACCTAAACGGCTAGTTGTAAATTTTAATTCCAAAACTAGCTAAAATGTTGACTTGGAAGAAAATTATTTGTTTCTCATTTTCCTTTGAACCGGTTTGGTTCACTTTTTTGTGTGTGTGTGTGATTTTGCTTTTATTTTAATTTATTTTTTTTTAGTTGGACAATTTAAAAGCTATATACAAATATACATAAAGTCACTCATAAAAACCCTAATTTCAAGATCAATCACAACAAAAAACTTGATCATATCACAAATAATTGGAATTTGAAGTAGTATGTAATTTTAAATGTACTCAAAATATTTATATTTATCAGGGGTATTTATGTAATTGACAAATTTATTTTTAAATTGACATTGTAATTCACACAAATAGGTTAAGTAAAAAATGTGCTTTGCATGAGACTTAACTAGTTGTATACTACTAATTAGGGGTGTTTCATAAATCGGTCGGACTGGAAAAATGGATTGGACCATCCCGGACCCAACCCGGAACGGACCGTTCTTCGGGTCTTGAAATTCATTTTTCTGGTCCGGTCCAAAAACCTATAAAAACCGGTTTGGACCGGACCGATTTTTATTAAAAATATGTGTGAAACCTTAAATAATAGTTAAAATTATCCTTAATAAACTTAGAAAACTTTAACTTTATAAGTTTTTTTGCATTAAACATACAAAAAATACGTAAAAATGACGTTACAATATAATTTTCCCAATACTTTTTTTGTGTTTTCCTTAACTTTATTAAAAATTTAGTATACTTTTTAAAAAAATTCTTTAATCGGTCCAAAGCGGTCCGTTCCGAGTTCGGTCTTAATTTAATCAGTCCAGTTTTCGGTTCTTAAAATTCTAATTTTCGGTCTTCGGTCCAATCCGGTCGGGTTTTTGACCGTTGAACAGCCCTACTACTAATCAGTCATCACAATTCAAGAAATTCGCCACAATTGAAAGTTTAAGAAAATGGAAAAATAACAAAAAACAATTAGAATGATAATGTCATATTCACGAACACTCAACACCCAATAAGACGTTCATTTTCAGAATGTTGCTTTATATAATTATCAGATTATCTGACAGCTAAGTATATGCGAAGAGAATAAATAAACTTTACTAATTAAAGTTTTTAAAAGCTCAATTATATCCTGAACGGGTACACCACTGCACTACACAAAGAAAAACAAGCATTGAATTTGAATACTGATCATTTTTAGAATGCTCTGATAATAAATTGTCCATTATATTTTGTCATCTTTACTTGATAATATTTTGTCATCTTTACCTAATTAAATTGATCTATTCACGTGAATTGCAACTAGTGAACAAATGACAAATTGCACAATTAGATACTAAGGCCTAAAAATAAAACCACTCGTATTTTATTGGGTGTTGAGTGTTCGTGAATATGACATCATCATTCTTTTTGTTATTTTTGTTATTTTTCCATTTTCTTAAACTTTCCAATTGTGGCAAATTTCATGAATTGTGAGGACTGATTAGTAGTATACAACTAGTTTATTTAAGTCTCATGCAAAGCACATTTTTTACTTAACCTATTTGTGTGAATTACAATATCAATTTAAAAATAAATTTGTCAATTATATAAATACCCCTTAATAAATATAATTTAAAGTAGTATTTTTTGTCTTGATCGTATCACAAAAAATTAAAAATGTAAAACTTCCCGATGAAAATTCCGGCAAGGTAGAGAGAGAGAGAAAATTTACAGTAGTAAGAGGACAGGGTTTGCTTTTTTCATAGACGGTAAATATTAATGTATTACTGCTAGGGCTGAGCAAAACTACCTGAAAAACCGAAAACCCGAAAAACCGATCCGTAAACGTTCCGAAAATTAGGGTACCCGATCCGATAACCATAACGGTTTGGGTACCCGTTCCGATAATTTGTTATCGGGTATAGTTATGGGTATCATTTTTAAATTAACGGTTACCCGATCCAATTCGATAAGCTTTTTTTTTTTTGCTTTTTTTCCCTACTTAAATCTATTAATATAAATCTAAACTTTTACTTTAATTCATAATCATTTTATGAATCAATGATTAGTAATATTAATATTAATTTGGTCAAGATCATATGGTATTGTTTTTAATTGGTTGTAAATTATATCATAATAAGTACATAATTAAGTTTAATTATCATTATTGGATATCTTATTGGGTACCCGATAACCGATCCGATAATCCGGGTACCCGAACTTATCGGTTCTAGTTATGGGTATCACTTTTAGTGATTTTGGTTATCGGGTACCCGAACCGTTAGTACTAACGATACGGATACCCGTCCTATGCTCCGCCTAGTTACTGCGGTAGTTTGGTTGAAAATGTCTAGTCCCCCCCCCCCCTATTGGACATGAGCCTCCATCCCGAGTAGTGGTCCATCACTCCATTCTCTCTATCTCTTTAATTAGGGAAATGATTTGGCACACCATAAGTTGATTTTGGCACACCCTTTGTGAGAGGAACATAAAATTTTTTGCTCCCACATGCCAATATCAATAAAGGGTGTGCCAAAATAAATTTTCCTTTAATTATTCCCAACTACTCACATGTACATATGTACTTCTAATCATGTACATATATACTTTTTTTTTTTCTCTCAATCACTCTCATATGCACTAACGGATCCATGTAGAGACCCGGGGGAGAGGGGGGCACGTGCTACCCTCGGGAAAAAAAAAAAAAAAAAAAAAACTGTTTACAAAAGTATATTATGTAAAATACAATATAAGCATTAAATTATGCTTATCTTATAAGATAACTCAAGCTGCTTCAGTGGTAATTAACTTAGGTGGTGATTTTAACTTTCTTAGGTATTTGGGCTAGGTTCGAGTCTCCTCCCACGCAATATATAGATATTCAAAAATTTGATGGTAACTTTTTCTACACAACACAATAAAAAGTTAGTAGGTGTATAAATTTTTTTTTTGTTTTTTTTTTTCCTATCATTGAGTGCTACCCCTTGTTTGGAATCCTGGATCCGCCACTGCTCACATGCACACATGTACTTCTAATTATTAGTTGTAAAGAATTTATAACTTTCTTAATTCCCACATAAAAACCCAAAGAGATACTCCGTATTGTATTATGAGACGGCGAAGGGAGGTAGTTGGTTAATTAGGAGAGTTTTGAGCGTGTGAAATTAGCTTGTTAATTTCCTAGCTAATTTTAGTAGTTTTCAATTTTTCATAGTTTCATACATTAATGAGGAGCCTAGGATGTAACATAAATATGTATCACACACCACTTTCAAAGGGTGTGAGTATGTAATTTATTATATTTGTGCATGTTTTTTTGTTTGTTTATAATATATGGCCGGTCTACTTTAATTTGCATGCCTAATTAATGTTGATTTGATAGTTCTATATACAAAAACACTTGCGTGGACCCGAGGTCTATACACACGCAACTGACATTATATTGAATATAGTGACCATTATTTTTAACATAGTAACCTTATTTTTAACATAGTAACCTTTATTAAAACTACTACAACGTTTAATAATATTGTGAACATGAAATACGACGCTATTACCCTAATTTTAGCATAGTGGCCTTTTTTATTCATATTGATTAGTACATAAAATATTTCATTACAAAAATATCCACTTAGGCCTATATATTACCAAAATGATTTTTATTTCAACATAGTGACCTTTTTTTAAAATTATAGTGACCCTTTTTTTTGTTAATAAAACAACCATACTTTCTCTAATGTTAGTGGTCCACAATAAATTAGTGTGAACCAAGTCCATTTAAGAATTTATATTCTATATAAACTCTTACATTATTTTGATTAAAAGGGATAGAGTTTTGTAATTAATTAAGTAGCCAACCGATTTTTGAATTCTTGAAGAATCTCTTTGTCAAAATACTCAAATATTTTAGAATGTATTAGTTGCACCAATTTGTAGTTAAGTAGTTACTTTCTGTACAAAATATTTAGATGATAAGTAAAAGGATAATGAAGTGGGACTGTGGGAGGCAGTACAAATGGCATAGTAAGGAATCAAAATGATTGATCATTTATTAATGGACCAATTTATTTCAGTAAAGATGACAAAATATAATGGACAATTTATTAATTAGCAACATTCGAATTATGATCGGTCTTCAATGCTTGTTTTTTCTGTGTGTAGTTGTTTAGCCGTGCATAAAATAATTGAGCTTAATAAACTTAATTAATTAAGTTTATTATCCTCTTCGAATATAATTAGCTGTCACATATTTCAAAAAAAAAAAAATTAGCTGTCACATAATCTGATAATTATATAAAGCACATTCCGAAAATGTTCAACTTCTTATTGAATTGGGTGACTGTACGTGAATATGACTCTTATCATTCTTTTTGCTGTTTTTTTTTTTTTTTTTTCCTTTTTTTCTTTTTTCATTTGCTTAAAGTCTTAAACTTGTCAATTGTGGTAAATTTCATGAATTGTGACTTTGTGAGTATTATTCATTTATATGTACGCAGTGTTGTTTCAAGTTTCAACGCTTGAGACTTTCCATATACATACATACATTTATACATGTGTAGTGTTATTTCTATATATAACTAATTTCTAATTAAAATATTTTCTACATTCAGAAATGACATTCATTATTAATTGTGCAGTTATCATTGCAATGATCATGGCTCAACTGATTCTAGCCATGATCACTCTCTTGTACAAGTATATAGCAGAGAGAAAATTCGAGTTTAAGGGATATGGTAGCATATAGCCTGATAATTGCAACCATATTCCTAGTACTGTTAGTAGTTATTTTTGAATGGTAAATACATATTAATCACTCTTTTAATCTACTTTCAAACATTTTGTATACCAGTACATTATATGTTAGGAGTATTTCATCATTAATTATTTCTTTTTTTTTTGTTAAAATTTTTCCATTTTTCGAAGGAGAAAGAATCCCCAGGAAAGATCTAAACTGACTTGGAAGGTGATAGGGTTAGGTTTCATATGTGGTCTTCTCGGGTATGTCAGCTTAATTAATTTCTTTTATGTTAAATTTTCTTTTATTAAAAATATTTCTTAATAAATAAATAAATACCGAGTAACATTTTTCTAACTCGATCATATTATTCATATATATGTTGTGAAATTTGATAGGGGGACAATAAGTTATAATGCATTTGTGGGGAGCTTAAAAATGGTTTCCAGTACTACGCTATACTAAATTTGTCTCCTGCCATTACATTTGTAATGGCAATTCTATTCAGGTACTACTATATTTAACTGTATCTAAATTGCAATAATTCCCTTTGTCTAAATGTAGATAAATTAAATTAAAATGCAAATTCTTACTATTACTTATAGTAGTTGATTTTTTATTTTTATTTTTTTTTTTTTTTGGCAACAGAAAAATGCATTTATAGATAACTAATAAATGATCATACATTAAAGTGAGCTTTATAAGCCCTTACAGTCTTACACAAAAGCACGAGCTTAAAAGTTCAAGTATTTGCCTTCGAACGTGATCTGGGAGACACCAAAAAAATACGGAGTACCTTTGTTCACTTTGGATCCCCTTTTTCGTTGAGTTTTGTAAAAGACCACGTAGTGTGACTTTTATATTTGACCCAAGTTATAATTAATCAAGTATACTAAGGGGACATATAAGGAGCACATAATGCTAGTAATCCACTAAATAGATTTCTAACATAAACATAAACATAATAATAATAACTCGATCTCTTTCAAAAAAAAAAAAATAATAATAATAATAACTTGATCTCTTTCAAAAAAAAAAAAAATAAAAAAAAAAAAAAAAAATAATAATAATAATAATAATAATAATTCGATCATGGGTTACTTAACTACTAAAATTAATTAGTTACTTGAAAAAATAAATTAGATATAGAGGTGGTAAAAATATACTCGTATAATATTATGATACTAATCACTTTTCAAACACTTTCACCTAATGGAGTTGGATGGGTTAGAATATACTACCTCCGTTTTTTATTAGTTGGCACGTTTTGACCTTAACACTATTCACACACCTCCCTTTGACCATGTTTTGTAATTTATATGTAAGGAAAAATATAGTCAAGTGGAATCTTGTTAGATTTATCACAATATATATTTTCATAATATAAACTTTTTATAAATTTTGTTTATCGGTAATTAAAAATATTAATAATTTAATTTGTGAATCGATAAACATGACTAAAGAAACGGAGGAAGTAGTACAATTTGGGTAAAGTCAGTTTATTTTATTAACATGTTTTAATGAGCAATAATAATTTATCATATCTCAATATATCTAACAATATCAAGCCATCAAAAACTAATAATTGGTTTCAATCATTTTTGTTTATTGTGGTTTCCCTACTAATGAGCAATGAGTTTAAAATTTGTAATTCAATTGATGTTATTTCTGTAAATATTACTCCGTATGTCGAATAATAGATTTTGTTGCCATCATTTGTTGTTTGTAGGCTAGAGATCGAACTTAGGGCTTCAAACTTGGGTAGGCAAATTAAAAACAACTGGGACTTTGATTGCCATATCTGGATCCATGATCCTGAACATCCGTTATAAAGTGACAATAAAATGTGCAAAAGTTACACTAAAACGCACAAAATTTACCGAGACATATATAAGAGTTATTTATGCTTTATTGATAAATTTGACAAAAGTGACACTAAATTTGACAAAAGTGACACTAAATCTGACAAAAGTGTACCCGATGTACAGTAAATTACTGAAAACCCGGTGTATACAAAAGTTTTCCACTATATAGGGTGTTTTAGGATCGGGACTTACAACGGTCCTTACATCTTGGTGCATGAAAAAGAAAGGACCATTTTTTGTTTCCATTTTTGGTCCAGTCTCTCTTTTTGCCGTGGCTTTTTCTAGCCCTCTTATTCTAGACGAGAAACTATATATTGGAAGGTATGCACATACTATTTTCTGATTTGTTAGTTGTAATTATCTTATGCGTCGTATAGATTACTAAGCTATCTAAATTATTTATATTGCAGCATCCTGGGAGCTATAATAATCGTGAGTGGTGTGTACCTAGTAATGTGGGGCAAAAGTAATGAAGAGCCTAATCAAAGTCTTCTCGACGATCAAGTAGTTTAATAGGATACCATACACTTGTAAATTGTGATTTTGTATAATATTCATAGGCATGTATGTATATCTTAAAAACTAACTCCATATACATTGGGAGTATATTTAGGGGCCGTTTGGTTCGCAAAGGGTAATCAGAATGGAATGAAAATACCTCATTTTTACTTTGTTGTTTGTTTTAAAAACAAAGGGAATCATTCCCACATTCCCACCACCATAACCACCACATATTTCAATTTTGTATATTTTCCGGCCAAGAAACCGATCGCCGCCCTTCACCAGCCCTCCACCGCCCCTTGTCGCCGTTCGTCATCCCTCCCCCACCCCTGGCTGGCCCCACCACGGCACATCCTCCCTCGAAAAACCTACCTTAAGCAAGAAAAAACCCTAAAAACTCCCCTCCCTCCCCGTAAAACCGCTAGACTACCCTCCCACCACCCTCGTAGTCTGGCAATTTTACGGGGAGGAAGGGGAGTTTTTAGGGTTTTCCGGGGGCTGGGTGAAGAGTAATGAGGGGAGGGTAGGCGATAGAGGTGCAGCGGTGGTCGAGGGAGGCTCGACGATGGTCGTGGTAGGCTCGACGGTGGTTAGGGTAGGGGCGGCGGCGGTGGGCTGGGCTGGTTTTCTGGTGGTGTTGGTAGGTGTGAAGGTGGTGATGTGGTGGTGTGAAGGTGGGTAGGGAAAGGGAATGGGAAAGTCTAGGGGGTGGGGAATGGAGTTAGAAGGATTTGCGGTAATGAGGAGGGTAAAGGGAATGAATAAAAGTGTTAAACAAACATCAACAAAAGGAATCGGGCCAGTTGATTTTCATTCCCTTTCCTGATTATCCCCAACCAAACGACCCCTTAATTTTTAGAGTGTTGCGTGAAAAGGACACAATATCATATAATAGTCTAGTAGATGTGAAAAATGAAAATGTAAATTTAGTTATAAGTAAGCATTTGTCCATTTGTCATTGCGTGATTAATTTATCAAGAGAGTCAAAGAATTCAAGTTCATATCCTTCATATTCATCTAAACCCTTTATTGTGCCCTGTAATTGTCATCGAGACTTGAGATTATAATTTTGGAATACAACCTTGAATCTTTAAGGATAATATACAAGTTAATTTCAATAGTTAACCAGTAACTTACTGTAGACACCCATTTGTGTCTTCCCAAAACCAAACCCAGTGATGAGTAACTTTCACGTCAAACCATAATCGAATGAGGTGAAAGTGTGGAAAATTTAGTGTTGCAGATAGTTTTAATTTCTTTTCTCTTCTCTCTTCTCTCTGTTTTTGAAAACCTATTTTAAGAAAACAGTCAATCCAGTTTGGTTGGTCCATGATATGGGTCCAATAGTAGTGTAGTTGGATAGGGCTTGAAAAGAGCTTTCCAACGATATATTATAAGCCCAATTCCGATGAATATTGAGGAAGTTATGACCTAATTACTAAACTAGGCCTGGTTTGAGCCTTATATACGGCCCAATGATCTAGAGGAGGGCCTAATATAGATTTATCATTCCTAATGCAATTAGGAATGGTTTTAGTCTTCTAGATTCTTCTAGAAGGTTCTTTTCATTCCTAATTCAATTAGCATTGATAAATTGACTTTTGTTGACTTTTTAGAGTTTTAATCAGAACAAAAGAATGTTTTTGAGGAAAATACGATTTTATCCTCCTGTACGAGCAATTTCTATCTGATTTCAGAAAACGCGTCAATAATTAAGTTAGCGCCAAACGCCAGCATTAGCGCCTGACGCTAAGCTTGGCGCCTGGCGCTAGCATTAACGCCTGGCGCTAATGTCAGCGTCTGGCGCTAACCTCGTTTTTACGCGTCAGAACTCTGTTTCGATTTTTTATCTTTTTGGCTGATTTTCTCTATAAATAGCCTCTTAAAAACTCCGTTTTCATTCACCAACTCTCATCAAGAATTTCTTGATTCTCTCTCTTTTCTAAACTACCCTTTTACAAACACAATTCCTCATACATTAGCAGTAGACACACCTAGCCAAGTTCGAAGTTGCCTTCGCCCTAGACGTGAAAGGTTTTAATTTATGAGGGTTTGGTCCCAAATCTCTATTTCAATTATTTAATTTAATTGTTTTGTTTATTATTTTCCTTGAAGTTACTAACGTGTGTATTTTGTTATTAGAAAGAGGTACGAGGCATCCAAGTAAGTACTTTAATGGTTTAATTGATATTATGATATAGAAATCATGCTTAGATTGTTATTTTAATTCCTAGTATCATGTTAGGATGTTTTATTGCTTCCTAGTATCATGTTTAGGATAAAGAATAAGTTCCTTAAATCAAGTATGATTGTTATGATGCTTCCTATTTCTCTTCCTAATATTCATGTTAGTATCATGTTAAGGTTAAAGCTTTGATCTTTATTGTTTGGTGACATACTAGGGTTTGTTATTAATCTTGTTAGTATCATGCTTAGGATCTTGCTATTAATATTATGCTTTAACATGATTATTTTAATCATGATTATTTAAATTATTATTATAATGATGATTATTATTATTATGATTGTTATAATTTATTATGATTATTATGTTGTTTGATTATATATTTATTGTTATTGCTTGATCACGCCTTTTATGCATGATTAAAGGGAATTTGTACTTGTAATCACACTTAATAAGCTAATTAATAGTCTTGTTTAGGGTTAATTTGATTCTAATTCATGTGATCTCCAATAATAGTTTATTTGTGTATTAATATTCAACCAACATAAATAAACAGGTTTAGGGTTAATCCTAATGATTGCATGTTAGTCACAAAGCGCACATGAATACGATCAAAATAAAGTAGAGGCCTATTATTAGGGCAGGTTCAATCTCTTTTAGGTTGAATTTGTACCTTCATCCCCAAACTATCAGTCATGGTTTCAGACCTATTGGAGTTAATAACGATCTCTTGGATCGTTAAGGGGTATAACCTTCACCCTGTGATCGGTTTACAAGTTCCTAAAACTTGTTGGCGACTCTTTTGCTCTATATTCTTTCCCTTTGGACGCCACCGTACTTTAGTGTATGATCACAGTGGGGTTCAAGCTAGGGGTACTGCTTGAAATATTCCCTACACTTACCCTTGGTAAACAAAGGTAACCAAACACTATAAAGCATATGCCTACGTCTTACATACGTTATCCTCTTTTTTTTTAGTAATGTTTTAACTTTCTTTCTTTAGTGTTTTAATTTTCTTCCTTTAGGCTTTTTTATTTTATTTTTTTACAGAATAATTTTCTTCCATTAGTGTTTTAACTTTCTTCTGTATTCGTTAATAATACCAAGTACCGACAAACAAAATGAATAAGGGAAAGGAAATCCAGAAGTTACTTCTAAGTGGGGTTGGGGGGTCGCAGAGGCCAGCGAGGTTCCACTTCTAAGTTCTAAGCTCGCTTAAAGCAGCCCCATCAACATGAGCCCAAACCGGTTGGTTTGGCACTTTTTCGATCCAAAGATCGGTCAAGCCCGACCACGATCCAAAATTTTAGTTTTTTTTGCCCGTCCCTTTCAATATTTAAGGCCTTGGCAATAATTTTCTGAATGAACTTAGTCCAATAGTGCGAATTAAAATTAAAAAATAGGCTTTGGGTTGTTATTCATCATATATAGTGAATTGCTAAATACCGCCAACCTTTTTTTTTATCAAGCCGCCAACAAAAAGAATAAAGGGACAAAATTAGAATTACTCATCCTATTTTTGCTTTCTCTCTCCTAAGTCCATCAAGCCTCAATAAACTCAACCATCAGAAAAGCAACCACCATTGCCACCACCACCCATGCGACCACAACCACCAAGAGGGCAAGAGGTAACATATTTTTTTTGTGTTTCCAAACCACCAACAACAAGTCTTTGTCAAGATCCATTAGAAAAACAACGATCCACCACATTCCTTGTCGCGCGGGAAGGTGGTTTAATTTTTTTTTTATTACTGACAAGTGACAACCAACACAATCGGCGCGCAAACCAGTTACCCTGGACGATAATCGGTTTTAAGCATCGGTTAACCTCGATAACTGGCATCCAAAATTGGTTATTATCCTAGGTGACCAGTTTTCACGCCAATCGACCACGATTAACCAGTGTCCAAAACCAGTTACCGTGGTGTCGGAGATTTAGAAAAATTTGAAGGCGACGACAGTTCATCACCTCCGATCATCGTCGTCGTTGCCCTTCCACCTCCGACGTATTGTCGCCGCTGTCTTACCACGTCCGACGTACTGTTGCGGCTTATACAGCCACTGTTGTGTTGATTGTGGTTGGGAAGTGGTGTTTATGGCCCTTATGGGTAATGAGAAAGGAAAAAAATAAAAGAGGAAGATGGGTGGGGGTTTAGTAAGGGTATTGATGTCCATTTATCTTAAATGTTAGGAGTTTTGATAAAAATTGTTGGCGTTGTTGTTTAACACCCCCCATATATATTGTTCCAAATTTATCATAATATCATTAACAATAAATTAAATAATCAATTATCTAGAGCAATTGCTAAGTGTACAATCGGTTCTTGACACTTTCAATTTAACATATGTAGTATGGTCACTAACATAATAGAATTGCTAATTTTAGGTACAAGTCTCTAAAAGTACAGTTTTCAATTCAAACTTTTATTAACAAGGTTAATCAAACAATTGATCAAATTTCAAATTAACTATAAAACATTATCAGTTAGAGGTATAAAAAATTAATGATGGCATGTCGCGTATAAAATTAATAACCGAACTAACTTTACTTTAATTTAATGTAGTTGAGCAAATAGGGGTTGAATACCAAGAGACTAATTAAACTGACTGAAATTAATGCGGAGTTCTAAGCAAGTAACCAAATCAAAGTTGAGAAATCTATAATAAAACAAATATCAACTATTGAGTAACGATAATAATACATAATTAATCAAGAACCAATAAAGACATCTAAGATTAGATATCCCCACTAATAAGAATCAATACAATAGAGCAATCCCCTTTCCTTCAATTAAATCAATAAACATTACACAAGACGGATCCTTAATTAAATAGCCGCCTTGGGTTAGCAAGTGATGGGTTTAGTCCCTTTAGATATGGTCATATTTTTCACAAGTACATGGCTGGTAGTTCTAATACCTTATAATTTACCGCCATGGCGGCAATGTATGAAATAACATTTTTTTCATTCTTTCAATGCTTATACTAAGATAAGATTGATGTTTATTTGCAATCTCTAATAAAGGAGCTAAATTACTATGTGAAGTTGGAGTTGAAACATATGATCATATGATGCTTCAAAAAAAGAGAACTTTATAATGCATGCATCTTTTTGGTTATGGACTATAAGTGATTATCCTGCTTATGGTGATCAATCTGGTTGGAAAACTGGAGGAGTTGTTGGCCTGGTTGTCCGTCTTGTAATAGTGATACTATTTCTAAGTGGTTACCAAATGGGAATAAACATTTTTATATGTGTCACCGTGAATTTTTACTTTTAGATCATAAATGGAGATATGATTGAAGAACCATTAATGAGAAATAAGAGCTAAGACCTGCACATAGAATATTATCGGGTGAGGAAGTGCTACAACAAATTGATGCTAAATAAGGTGAATGTAATAGAATAAATCATGATTATCATGTTATTATGGAGCATCAATTGCCTCTTTCTATACGTTGTTGGCCTTAATCATTGTTTGCTCCACTTATTCAGTTGTATACCTTTTTCGAAGAAATATGTTCTAAGGCTTTGAGAATTGATGAGTTAGAGAAGCTCAAAAAACATATTGGTGTTACCCTATGTGAGCTAGAATTTTTTTCCCACCTTCCTTTTTTGTGATCATGCTACACTTACCCATTCACCTTGCAAGTGAAGCTTTGATTGCAGGACCAGTTCATTATCATTGGATGTACCCGACCCCATTGAAAGGTAATAAATTTCATTTCCTTTTATTTTTATAATAATAATAAATAAAAATGTAATCTTTACTATTTCTATATTTGTATCTTGGAAAATTATAAGGGTATGTACGCAATAAACTAAAGGTCACCCAGGAGGATCAATGGCAAAAGGTTATCTCTTAGAGGAATGCTTGACAATGTAAGATATATAGAGGATATAAAGACAAGATTAAACAAACAAGATAGAACTTAAATTATGATCATGATTGTGAAAATTTTCAAACTGATTTCATACCTATATTTGAGACAAGAGGAAAACCATTTGAGAAGGAATGTCCTCGTTTACTTACTACAGTACAAAGGAATGAAAATTTCACTTATATGTACCAAACAATTGTGACGAATTACAACCATTTACTGAGTAAGTTTTATAAATTTTAACAAGAACAAAGATTACTTATATAGAAAAAATATGTACTTTGGTAATTATTTATCAAGTGAGTATCGTCCGAATGCTACAAGTAACAAGAGGTTGATTTCTTCTCATAATAGATACTTCATAAGACGGTTTAGAGATCAAGTAAGTATTTATTTATTTCTTTTTTATATTTTTTTCCTATTTTGAAAATTTATGCGTCATGTGTGTAGCTGGTCACACCATGTTCCCTAACATTAATAAACGAGTAACCCTGTAATACTGACTGACTAACTCCTATTACACTGATAAAGTATCCCCTAACTCCTATAACACGCACTAATGAAGTAACTTCTAAACACTGATCGGATAACCCTATAACACTAACAAAGCAACCCTTATAACACGGTGTGGTCTGACTAACCACATATAAGAATTTTTTTGAAAATATATTAAATGTGTTACTTTCATTTTTTGTCCTATTAGCATGGGACAGTGACTGCCCTCTATTCATCAAACCAATAGATAGCTATAGCCTAGACTTGGCATTCTCATTAAACAATATAGACCGGAGATATACCTTCTACAAGACAGCAAGATCATTAATTCTTCATAAACATTCTACTTCATCTTTTTAATAACATAAATTTTCCCATCAATACAAGTTATACAACCTTTATAAACAGGACATCTTTCATCAAACACATCAGTAGCGAGCTTTTCTCAATGCATCAATTTCATAAATCTTATACTTATCCAAAGTGTTAAAAACATTAGCGTTCAAAATCCTCCTTTCATTACCGTTTATTAGATTATGTAAATAATTAGTGTATTTATTGTGATCACACTTGTTAACCCTAGTTAAGCTGTTTGTATTCTTTGTATTTAAACTCCTCCACAATAATGAGAAGATCAAGGAATTATTTCCTATATGGTATCAGGCTAGGTTCTCTTTTCCCTATTCTCTCTTTAGTTGCCTAAAGTTGTTGCTCACCATGGGTGACTCACCTAAAGCTTCCGTCTTCCATCCCGCTTTTACTATCACAAACATCAGAAGCCTAATCCCCATTGTCCTACAGATGGACCGTGCCCAATATTCTTCTTAGGTTGAACTTTTCAAAATCAATGCCAGGGCTCATCAAGTAGTGTTAGGTCATATACTTCCCTCCTCTAATAAAAATGACGCTTCATCTTCTCTTTCAACCACTGACATTGAGCTTTGGAGCCCCATCGACGCCATCGTCCTTCAATGGATATACGACACTATATCCAATGACCTCCTCCACACTATTCTTGAACCAGATTCCACTGCCAAGGCTGCGTGGGGAAGATTAAAGGACGTTTTTCCGGATAATAAAACAAACCATGCCGTTCAACTCAAAACCAAATTCTCCCAAGTCGATTTGAACAACTTCTCAAATGTCTCTGCCTATTGTCAAATATGCTTGTGGATCAACTTTCCAATGTTGGGGCCAAAGTTTCCGATCATCGTCTCATCATAACTCTTGTTCGAGGTCTCCCCTAAAGCATGTGACAATGTTTTTGCTCTTCTTCAACAATCTGACCCTCCGGTCTCCTTTTAAAAAGCTCATTCTATGCTTACCTTGGAGGAGTCACGATAAGCCAATCAAGCTTCTGATTAAGCCAATGCAGTTGGCTCCGCTTTAATGGTTGCGGGGAATTCATCTCAAGTGAACGACGTTCACTTCTCTCATGGCCAGCGCAACCAACACAAAAATAACAACCCCGGTGGTGGTCACGGTGGGAACCACAAGGGTCGTGGCAGCGGCGGTCGTAATGGGAAAGGTCGCGGTGGTTGTGGCTCTACTCATTAACATCACCAACAGCCATCTCAACCATGGAAGTGGGGCAACTCGCCATCATGGCAATACCCACCTTGGGGTGCTTGGGCTCCCCCCCCCCCCCATGGGCTATGCCATGTCCGTAACCAAAAGCTCCTTGGGCTCGACCTCCTATTAGGCCCAGACCACACGCACCAGAGTGGCATCCTTGGCCCCAAACCACAACAACAGCAACATGCCTTCACAGTTCAGGCTCCCTCTTTGGTTGGATACGCTCCTACTAATGTTGAGGCTGCTCTTGACACTTTCTCGCTTACTCCTTCCTATGACAATTGGTACATGGACACCGGCGCTACATCGCACATGACGTCCCAATAAGGTAATCTCTTGTCTTATTTTAATTT
Source organism: Chenopodium quinoa (assembly GCF_001683475.1). Lineage (NCBI taxonomy): Eukaryota > Viridiplantae > Streptophyta > Magnoliopsida > Caryophyllales > Amaranthaceae > Chenopodium > Chenopodium quinoa. The sequence goes on along the minus strand of NW_018744560.1, from coordinate 1,019,248 downwards.
GAGCAATAATCATTGAAAAATAATTGTTGGTAATGACAGTGGCATTCCAATTCGTGGCTATGGAAATGTTTCCTTCCTTCCTTCCGCTTTAAATAATGTTCTTCATGTAAGGAATTATAGGTACTACGCAGCGGAAATAAACATGAATCATATTCATACAGTACCTAATCCCAAGATCTAATGCATAACACATAAAGAACATATAATCGTAACTTTTTTAAAGCGTGATTCCACGTGCGATTGAGCAAGAACAATGGGAGATAAAGAACCCCAAGCGTGATTCCTCTACTTGGTCCATGGGCACAAGTTAAACCTCCACTAATGCTAGTTAGTCGTGATTGAACGCTTCAATTTACCTTCAACAGAGAAGAGAGACACGAGCTAACCACAAACCACCACAATGAACACCACGAGCCACCACGAGGGGGAGCCGCACGTACGGACGTGAGGGGAGAGGGGAGGGCCGTGAGGTGATGAGAGTGTTTAGGGTTTTTAGACTTGGTTGCTTTGATGTCAAACTTACTGTAAGTTAATTATTACTTCTTGCAACCCTAGGCCTGGATCTTATTTATAGATCATATCTCTAAATAAGAGTCCATGTCAAGCCCAAACACCTTATCCTAAACACACTACTCTAGCCCAACACTTTACATGGTATGTAATAATCTCATGAGGCCCATTAATGGGCCTCTTACTTGTTTAACCCAATACCCTTGTGTGTGACCTCATAGGATCCATTATATTGGGCTTTGGACCATTTAACTAGCCCAAAGATCATTTGTCATATCTAGCAACTAACAATGACGACCTAAAAGAACGAACTTATTATCTTCATAATAGTGATCCTTGATATATCTAGTAATTGCACTTATCGAAGACATAACTCCTTCACTTCATGCCCCTAACCTCATAAAAAAAATTGATTTATGTTCGAAAGTTCACTAGTGATAATAACGTTTTCATAGAATTTGATCTGTTTGTTGGTTTTTCTGTGAAGGACCTTCGGACGAGGACCATCCGTATGAGATGTGACAGCTCGGGGAGCTTTATCCTCTCACCAACACCGCCAATCTCGCCTCCTCTCCTACCGTCCTTGCAACCCTTTCCTCCTCTTTGTGGCATGATTGTCTCGGCCACCCCAGGACACAAGTTTTGAGTTCTCTCAAGATGAACAATTTTACTCAATGTAATAAGATTTTACAATCTACTGTGTGTTCTTCTTGTATTAGTTGCAAACATGTGAAACTCCCTTTTTATCCTTCTACTACCTGTACTACATTGTCATTTGACATTTTGCATAATGACATATGGACTTCTCCTAAACTTAGTAGTGAATGGGAATCATTATTATGTGCTTTTCTTGGATGATTATACCAATTTCCTTTGGACTTTTCCTATTGCCATAAAATCTCATGTGCATGATATATTCCTATAATTAAATGTCTTGGCTCATACTCAATTTAAACATGATGTGAAATGCTTTGAATGTTATAATAGTGGTGAATATGATAATGATGCTTTCCAAAATTTTTGTGTTTCTCATGGAATGGTGTTTTGTTTCTCATGTCCCCACACTTCTGATCCCCTCAAAATGGGAAAGCCGAAAGAAAAATACGTATTATCAATAATATGATATGTACTCTTCTTGCTCATTCCTCCGTGCCACCGTATTTTTGGCACCATGCTCTCCAAATGGACACGTACCTCCATAACATTATACCCACCAAACTCCTAATAACGACTCTCCGACAAAAATTCTATATCAACGAGACCCATCTTACTCTCACTTATGGGTTTTCAGATGTAGTCTTTGCTACCCTCTTCTTCCCTCTCCCTCTCTCCACAAACTTCAATCCTGCTCCACACCATGTGTTTCCACGGATATCCACTTAATCATCGTGGTTATAAGTGCTACAATATCTCTAGTCAAAAAATCATTATTTCACGGCTTCACGCCATGTAATTTTTAAAGAAACTCAATTTTCCTTTTAAAAAAATTCACACTCCCACCCCTACTGATTATGACTTTCTGAATGATGGAATTTCCCCTACTTTAGTCCATCAATTATACACTCCACCCAAAACTTCAGCAGTGACCCACGTGCCCTCTCCTTCTCATGTTTCCACGACCCAGTCCACTCTGGTCTATCACTCCCAAATCTTTTGCTCACCATAAAGGCCTCCTACCTCTCCCTCATTAGGCTCCCTTTCCCCTAGGACCCCTCGCATTCACAAAAATCCCATCCTGTTTGGCTCCTTACCGGCCACCAACTCCTCTAGCCCATCTAATCAGGCCCACCTCGCATCTCTACGCATCACTTATAGCCCTCCAGCGACCCAGCCTGTTGGCATGCCTCCTCCTCCCTCTTTGTAGGTGAAAACTCATAGCTCCCATGGGATTTTTAAGCCAAAAGTATTTTTTAACTTAAATTTCCATACTACTCCCTCACCTCTACCCCGTAATCCCAAAGTCGCCCTCTCTGACCCGAATTGGAAGAATGCCATGATGGATGAATTTAACGCTCTTAACTAAGACGTGAGAGTTAGTGCCACGTCCTAAAAATGTCAGTGTGATTCCTTGTATGTGGCTTTATAAACATAAAAATAATGCTAATGTTTTTTTTAGAGGAAAAAATTTTGTCTTGTGTGTATACACCTACTTTTGGCCTCCTGTCCCAACAGGAAGTGCAATGGTGTTATAAAAACCTGTCTTCATGCTTGATCAGAGTTCAAGTGTTTATGGCCTACGAAATCTATTATGAAGTAAGTTATAACCCATATTTGAGATCAAGTTATCTTAAAGTCTTGTCCGATTACTAATTAGGCCTAAAACGTGCTCATACATGTTTAAACTTGATTAATAACGGACCCAAATGCGTCAAATGTAATGATTCGATCCAATGGATCTTACATTGTTGAAAACAGAGCCAAACTGATAAAACAATCCTTGGAAGACCTATACAGATGGATAGCCATTTCAAAGAGCTTTCCAACGATATATTATAAGCCCAATTCCGAGCTAATGAAGAAGTTATCATCAAAATACTAAACTGGGCCCTAAAACCAACACCCTTGCACTCCAACAGAAATATCTTTTGATCCATAAAATATTTTAACCTAACTTTAACGGCATTGGAAATTAGACATTCATAGCGTTTCAATGATATCTCACACGCCTTAATCCGACATCACAATAAAAAGTTATGAAAGTTTTAAAAACGCGTTTTCATATAAGGCAAACCGCACCTAGCGCAACTCAAGCACGCGCGATTCATTGAGATGCGCGCGGAACCCAACGCGACTCAAAGAGTTGCGCGCGCCACCTGACGCAGCGACTCTAAAACCCTAAACCTAGATTTCTACGCCTATAAATAGGGGTCTTCACTTAGCCTAAACAGAACAGAAAAATCATAACTTAAACCCTAAATTCTGAAATCCCTAATCTCTCGAACCCTCTTATCGTACTACTTTTCTTCTCTCTTCCCAAATACTTTCCAACCCTAATTGAATCCATTTAAGTCCTTGGAGGTACGAAGAAGAAAGAAAGTCCATAAATGCATAAGACGGATATCTAAGCATGCATAAAAGAAGAACGTTAGTTTCATGAGCACTTAGATAAATCACTTTTCTTTTATTGTTTAAATTACTTTAATTAATTAGTTAGTGTTGGTTGATCACTATAAAAAAAATTTAATTATTTAATTCACATAGTATTATTTCGTTAATTAAAGACTAGAATTGAATAATTAATTGATTGTTTTATCACCTAAGTCAAGGCAAATCTTGTTTACTTTTGTTCTTTCACGAATTTGATTAAAAAGAATAGTGACATTCGTTGCAATGTAATCTTTATGTGATTAATGCTTTTAAATAAAATTAACTAACTTAGTTTTAGGTGTCACATTGCATATATTGTTTGGTGATGAAATTGTTAAAAAGGAAGAGCTAGTAGAGGCTGCACTAGGGCTAGAATAGTGATTCCTCCCTAAAAGGAACGCTATTTTAGTACCCTCGCTCCCAAACTCATCTCTGGTACACGTAGACCAATTTGGGCATGGGTAAACTTACGATTCGTGCAAAATATCCCTTGAAATCTACTTGGGAGAAAGGTATGAACGAGGTTTATGAGTTTTTCTAAAACTCATTGGCAACTCCTTACTTGTTTCTTACAAAAAAGCGTAATGATTGGATCAACTCTAATTCAAGGTCTCCCAAATAGTCAGGAATCCAAATCCTAATACACCCTAACAAGTGTAAAGTCCTAGGCTTTTAAAGGGCCAAGGGCATCTAAGGAGGAAGATCCCCTACATTGGAAATACCCTCCTTACATTGTGGTTAATTGCAGGAATCAACAGGTTGGTGTCGATTATGATGAGACTTTTAGTCCGGTGGTCAAACCGGCAACCATTCTTACAGTTCTTAGCATTGCTCTCTCCAAGTCTTGATCTATTCACCAAATGGATGCGAAAAATGCTTTCTTCCATGGTTACATTGCCGAAACTGTTTTCATGCACCAACCTCCCAGCCTTCGTGATAAAAATCCTCCGGGTCATGTGTGTCTTCTCAAAAAGGCCCTAATGGCCTTAAACAAGCTACTAGGACTTGGTGTCATCATTTTGCTTCATTTGTGGCCACAATCGGGTTCTCCCATGGTAAGTATGACAACTCCTTATTCATCTACTCTCATGGAAAAGACTTGGCATGGCATATAGTCTTCCTTATGTCGACGACATTGTTCTCATTGCCTCTTCTAATGATCTTCGACTCTCTATTATTACCCGTCTAAGGTCCGAATTTTCCATGACTGACCTTGGTCCTTTTAGCTCCTTTCTTGGAATTTCTGTCACTCGACACTCTGGAGGGCTCTTCCTTTCTCAGAAATCCTATATCGCTGATATAATTGCTCGAGCTAATATGTCCTCATGCAAGCCTTCGGCCACCCCTAGTGACACTAAAGCAAAATTGAGCTCTACCTCCGGGCCTTCGGTTGATAATCCCCCTCTCTATCGAAGAGTTGTTGGGGCACTACAATATTTAACATTCACTCGCATATTGCAGTATCTTTAGGGTACACTTCACCTCGATCTACACCTCTACCCATCATCCATCAGTGGGTTAATCTCCTACTCGGATGCGAATTGGGGTGGCTACCCCGATACCCGCCGCTCTACCTCAGGCTACTGCGTGTTCCTTGGAGATAATTTAATCTCATGATCTTCCTAGATTTATTTCGCTCCGTGTTTCTAACACTGTGGTTGAACCGTGTTGGCTTCGCAACCTTCTCCTCGAACTTCATTGTCCTACCAAGAAAGCAACAGTAGTGTATTGTGACAATGTTAGTGTCGTGTATCTCTCTAGCAACCCGGTTCAACACCAACGCACTAAGCACATCGAGATGGACATCCACTTTGTGAGTGAAAAGGTTTCCCTCATTCAAGTCTGCGTCCTCCACGCCCCATCTCGATATCAAATAGCAGACATCTTCACCAAAGGTCTCTCGCAAATCCTCTTTGACGACTTTCGATACAGTCTTAGCGTACACAAACCTCCCACTTCGACTGTATGGGTGTATTAGATTATGTAAATAATTAGTGTATTTATTATGTTCACACTTGTTAACCCTAGTTAAGATGTTTGTATTCTTTGTATTCAAACTCTTCCACAATAATGAGAAGATCATGGGATTATTTCCTTTTTATACCTTTCCCTACATTCTCTTGCCTATTTCTCACCTTAAAATCTCTATTCTTTGACCTTTTCCTGTAGTTAAATTTCCTATAAATCAATACCCTAGATACCATAATAAGCAACAAAACAAAAACACCCAACATAACAAGCCAACACATAAACCAACAACAAAACTCGAATGAGGGTACACCCATCATTTTACTATTAATCCACTTGCAATTAAAAAAGACAAATTAAAAAACGAAAACCAAAAAGAAAAGGAAAAAGACAACATAAAATTAAAAAATGGAGAAGTGATTCAAAAGGGAAAAGGACATCTCATTAAAGAAAAACAAAATTGGGTAAAAGGACAACTTCTTAAGCTAAAAAAAATTCACTCTCTTTCCCAGTAGTTTTTCTCTCTAAAATTCTGCTCTCTCCCCCACAAGATAAATTTTAAAAGATCTCCAGCGATTTACTGTTAAATACGATCGTTTTCCAACCAAATTAAGGCTCAAGTCCCTAGCATTTACTCATTTGCAGCCTAAAGGTAACATCTTAATGGTATTCTTTTAGATACTGATGTGTCTATTTTATATAGTATTTTACCCCTGTCCCTTGGTCGTAATTAGTAGTGTTTTTGGCTCTTTAGAGCCACTTTTATTACTAATTGGTGTTTTCTAGTGTTTTCATAGATTTGGTTGACTTTTGCAGGGATTTACACTTTTGGGGAATTTTCCCGAGATATTATGGAGCAATCACGAGCATTGGAGAAGCACGACCAGTTTTTATAGCCCAGGGCCAGTTAGAGCCATCGAACCGGTGACTAAGGGCTCGGTATATGTGATACCGGGACATTTGGACCGAGTATTCAAGACCCGAAGAGGAAACCCAGATTGGCCCGAAGAATTGGAGCCCAATCGTAGTCCAAATAGTGGCCCAAGAGAGCCGCCCGGCCAAAGAGGCTGGCGCCCAGAGGCGCGCCCGGCCGGGCGAGGGAAGCAAAGGTCGGCGCCCGAAGACGCGCCCGGCCGGGCGCGAGAAACGTACCTAATGAGCAAAAAGGCGCGCCCGATCAGGCGCGTGTTATTATTAGGAGTTAATTTTGACGTTTAAGTTTGTTTTAGTTTAGGATTCTTACGGAGTATAAATACTTCTCCGTAAAACGAGTTTAGTACTCTCTCTTTTTTACTCTCTTAATTATTTTCTTAGATTTTCTCTCTCTACTTAGCTTTTATATTAGTTTTCTCTCTCTTATACTTTGTTCTTACTCTATTCTTAATTCCAGATTTATTTGGTAACTATTTCTCTTCTCTTCTCTTAATCTTAGTTGTTTATTTTATTCCTTTGATCATGTCTTGTTTTATTGCTTTGATTAGTTTAGTTTTTATTATGTGTGAGTAGTTTTATTTCTAGGGTTTGTGGGGATCCATAAATAATATGAAGGGGTAATTTATTGTTGTTGATTGTCAATGTTAGATTAATTTTCTAATGATTATTTTAATGCTCTGTGACTAGATTTGCACAGATATTTTATGCATGAGTTTAACAATATTGATTCGAGATTTGACAGATGAGAATTGATGTCTAGGTCTAGTTTTAATAGGCAGGTTAATTTATAAATGGTTAAGTCGAGATTCGAAAGATGATATTTAATACCGGTAAATTAATTGTGTGATTGTAATACGTAGCGAAAGCCCTTTATGATCTGATTAATATATGCATTGATGATTGATTATTATGTTTTACCCTGAAATATTATTTATTGGTGAACCTATGCCCTAGATCCTTTTATTCTTTGTCTTCTCCTTATTCTTAATCTTCGTAGCTTAGTTCCTTTTAATTATAATATATTGGTTACTTCATAATCTAGATTATATTAGTTACTTAGGAATAGAAAGACTCGTTTCTCTGTGGATTCGACCCTACTTCCCTATCTACATTAGTTAGAGGATTTAGGAATTACTTTTGATTTGGGAATACGACTTTACCCTGTCAAAATTTGGCGTCGTTGCCGGGGAAACGGTTTTATTTTTGTTTCTGATTATTTTTGTAGTCTAGGTTATTTCTTTTTGTCTCAGGGAATGTTAGTTCTTTGAGGCAAATCTCATATTTTCTTTTAGTTTTTTTTTTGTTTATGCCCAGGTGTTCCAGATTAGGGTACATCCCATTTGATCCTGAGATCGAAAGATCCTTTCACAGACAGAAGAATTTCTACAAGCAAATTCTGGCGGACTCTGGTGATAATAATAATCACCGAGATCCTCCAACTGGTTCTAGCGATTCAGAGGTATCATCAGATCCAGAATCAGAGATGACGGCTCCAAAGAAGCTTAGTGATTACTCACAACCAAAGCTTACAGATTTTCTACATCTCACTCCCACTCCAGCTCTTGTTGGGGTACAATTTGAGATTAAACCCCAATTTTATAATGATGATAGAGAGGAAGAAATTTAGTGGATCTAAGGGTGAAGACCCAAATCTGCACATTGCAGACTATTGTCAGTATTGTAATACCATCAGGCAAGCCGGGGTCACACAAGACCAAATCAGGGAGATTCTCTTTCCTTTCTCTTTAACTGGAAAAGCCAAATTATAGATTAATGGTTTAAATAGAACTGCACTTGGTATAACTGGCTTGGAAACTCTTGTTTTGAATTTTTATAACAAGTATTATCCTGCAGAGAGAACAACCGTACTACGGAGTGCAATTCAGAACTTTGCCCAAGAAGCCGATGAAACTTTATATGAGGCTTGGGAGAGGTTCAAGGACCTACAAAGAGAATGCCTCCATCATAATTTGGCACAATGGCAGTTAATCCAAGCCTTTTACAATGGCATTGGAAATTCATCTAGAATAATTTTAGATTCTGTAGCTAGTGGGAGGTTTATGAATCTTAATGATTGATAATGCAGGTCAGGTTATTGAAGATATGGCGATACATAATTCCCAATATAGGAATCCTAGTGGCTTTGCTAAAAAGGGAAACATAGTGTTGACTTTGTATCCTTTTTGCAAGCTCAATTGACCTCTATCTGCAAAAAATTAGATAATCTTAGCACTGCTAATATAGCTAATGTTTCTGCAATTAATAATAATGCTAATGAGGCTTTCTGTGAAAATTGTGGAATTATAGGTCATTGTCAACAAGATTGCAGGAGTTCTGTGGAGCAAGTTAATGCCTTTCAAGCTTATAGGCAGAATAACCCATACACCAACACCTACAATCTTGGGTATCGGAATCATCCGTACCTTTCCTACCGGAGTACTAATGTTTAAAATCGACCACCACAAGAACCACAGGCACCACAGCCACAGCAACAGCAGCAGAAATATTACCATCCCAATGCTGGCCAGAAAGACCAACCACAACAATCCTCCTCATCTTCCGACCCTGCTTTGGTAGAAATTAGAGCGATATTGGTTAATATACAGAAGCACATGGAGAGTAGAGATGCACAAATTGATTCAATTCTAGCACATAATAAAATTGTAGATAATCAAATTGCACAACTTTTCGCTACTCTACAAGCCCGCCAACAGGGAGCTCTGTCAGCACAACCAACCAGACCTACGGATCAAGCCTATGAAATTACTCAAAGGAGTGGTTCAAACTACGAAGGGCCCCCTATGCCCAGAGTTGATGAACCTGTTTTATTAAATAATGTTAATCTTGATTCCGTTAAACCAGACAATGTAGCTAATAGCCCTGCAGGGCTAAAGCATGGTACTAATATATCTAATTCTACATTGCAGGGTACGACTCCAGAGAAGGTGGCTACTCCAGATCAGAGAAATAATGCTCCAAAGCCGATTATCAAACTTCCATTCCCCAATCGTCAATTGAAAACAAATTTGGATAAGCAGTTTGGTAAGTTCCTGGAGATGGTAAAAGATTTGAAGGTAACAGTTCCCTTCACTAAATTAAGCACACAAATTCCTGCATATGCAAAATTTATGAAAGAAATATTGACAAGAAAAAGGTCTATTAGTGAGGTAGAGACAGTAGCTTTCACTGCAGAGTGTAGTGCCGTACTTCAAAATAAATCTCCACCTAAATTAAAAGATCCGGGTAGTTTTTCTATCCCTTGTCATATAGTGTTATGCCATTATCTGTGTGTTCCAAGATGAATATGGGTAAATTAAAAGCTACTAATATTACTCTACAAATGGCCGACCGTTCTTGCAAATACCCCTTAGGTGTTTTAGAGGATGTCCCCGTTAGAGTAGGTAAATTTTATATACCTGTTGATTTTGTTGTTCTTGATATGGCTGAGGATATGCAAACCCCGATTAGTTTGGGTAGACCATTCCTTAACACTGCAAGAGCAATTATAGATGTGAGAAGTAGTAAATTATTAACACTATCAGTAGGGGACGGTAAAATCATTTTTAATGTTAATAATACCCCTAAAATCCCCATGACATAGGAGAAGTGCTTTAGTGTTAATGTGGTTCATAATTATTCTAACAAGCCCCAAGCCCTTGAAAAAGATCTCTTGGAGGCGGTATCTTGTGTTGCATCCCTTTTAGATGAGACAGACAAATGGCAGAAGGAAGTTGATACAATAGAAAGAGCCCTCTACACTGTCGGTCTTGGCTTTGAGGACGAAAAGGTGGAATCACTCAAGCAAGTTGTGAAAATTGAGCCTACGGTAAGTGTTCCGCCAAATCGAGTTGCAAGTGTTAAATGCAATGACAAATTGAAGCAACCCTCGATCAAAGAAGGATCTTTAGTGCGTAGCATTGAAGAACCCCTAATCCAAGTCAAGGAGGATCCACCAGATAAGGTGAATTGGCGTCCCACATGACATGTCAGGAAGCCGCGTCGTAGCCAAAACACCGCTCGACCGGGTGAGAAACCGCCCGATCAAGCGGTAGGCCAAGGGTTTTAGTTCTTGTACTTGGTAAGAAGGTCGTGCGGGACCTAGATAAACCAGTGCTTTGCGGGAGGCAACCCGTATTTTTAATGATTTTTAGACTAGTTTTTCTTTCTTTTTTTTACGACAGGAGAGATGAGGGAATTTAATGAGTTTTATGAGTTTTTGTACAGTTTTGAAGGAAAAGATTTAGCCAAAAACTGAAAAAAAGAAGAAAGCAACAAATTCTTCAAATAGCCTCGGGCCCGACCAGGCAAAGTTCGCCCGACCGGGCGCGAGAGCTGGGTATAAAAATCGAGTGTTTTTGCCCGACCAGGCACGAAACTCGTCGTATACGGACTATTCCAGATCACCCGATCTGGCGAATCTCGCCCGACCGGGCGCGAGAAGAGACGAAAATTTGAGCGTTAGATCGCCCGACGGGCGCGAGAGTTGAAGAAAATCGGGCATTTAGATCGCCCGACCAGGCGCGAGAGCATAGCATAATTTAAAAATCAGATCGCCCGACCAGGCGAGCACTCGCCTGACCGGGCGCGACACACCCGACCTACTTCTTCTTCTTCTTTCTTCGTTTTTCTCATTTCTATCTCCTTCCTCCATAACTTTTTCTCTCTAAAACTCAAATTTTCTCTACCTTCTCTATAAGATTCTCTCTTTATTTCTCACCCAAATCCAAAACTTTTTACATATTATTAATCCTCTCTTCACCCTCTACATTTCTATATCAAAATTTTCGAATTCCATTCAAATTAATTTTCATACCCATTTTTACCATGACTTCAAAGAGAGCTCGATCTATTTTTTGTAGGAGTTCTAGCTCAAGGGAGGAGTATGACCCGGATTTACAACTCCCGTTCTGGCCAACGATCCTTATTGCTAGCCAGGAGAAAAAGGAGCGGCTAGAACACCTAGCCGGGCGCGAGGTAATTCCTTCGCGGTGGTTACACCGCCCTACTTTAGAATCGTATGGTTTGTATGATTTTGTGAAACGATTTTTAAATGACATAGGCATGAGAAAATTCGTTGATATGCATTATCGTACATACCGTGAATTAACTTGTGAATTCTTGTCTTCTTTAAAAGTTGTAAATAGTAGAAATGGACCGAATTTAATTTTTAGGTTGAACAATAGGAATATTAGTTTAACTTATGTGGAATTTTGTAAATTGTTTGAATTAAATTCTGAATTACCACACCAATGGCATGCTGAATATAAAATGGGTGACATTTATTATGCTCTGACTGGTTTGCCTGCTCCTGACCCCCAACATGCTAGTACCAAACCTATTCATCACCCTATCCCAAAAATCTGGCAAAGATTTGAGGGTTTGTGTTTTTTAGGTAGGAATGAGCCCCATAACGCCCAAACTAACGAACTAGCTGTTATAGGACACTATGTGTATGGGTTTGGGAAGTTGAACATAGGTAGGTACATCATTCACCATCTGAGCAGACATGCCACAGCCAATACCCAATCTCGCACCCCCATTCGTATAGAAGGCCTTATCACTAGAATAGCAGTGAAAAAGGCCGGTTTTGTTGAGGGTGGACCCCACTAGCTACCTAACCGTGGACCAGATACCTATATGACTGCTAAGTATTTTGAGGAGTTGGGGTGGGTACGTCCGGACAGTGAGAAAACACCACACTGGTGTATTAGGACTGGGACCGAGCAGCCTTTGCCCATCTTTTCCCTACCTAGTCCTGACTTGACCACCTTTTCCCCCAGGCAAGCATCTTACACATATGACCTTTTAGTTGCCAACGCTAGGGGGCAAGCACCACCAGTACCACCACCCCAGCCTCAGCCTCAGCCCGAGGTAGCATTTTCTCCACCTCGCATGTCTCACTCCGTCCCCCATGTTGACTCTGAGCCAGTTTGGGATCTTCAGAGTATAGGTCAGGCTTTAGGCCGTATCGAGCATTCTCACACTGACCTTAGGAGGATGGTAGACTCTATAGACCAGAGGTTAGGGTACCTGGAGAGGAACCAGGGTAGAGCTCTCTACCCTATGTACGATGATTATGCTCGTCGGGGCATTATTCTCGATGATGCTATTTACCCTGACTGATTTCAGCCTCCACCCCAGGGATACGATAGGGATCCCACTGCCCATGGTATTTACACTGACTATTCTGCCTTCCATGGGTACGGCCAGGACATTCCTTTCGGGGGACCAGCAGAGGGGAGTTTTCATGCTGATTATTTTGGTGGTAGCTCTTCTGGTGCAGGTGGCAGTGGAGGTGCAGGGTTCGACTCCATGGATGAAGATGATCAGGACTAGCTATGCTGGGCTAGTTCCCGAGCCAATGAGGACATTGTCTGATTTTGGCTTGGGGGAGATTTTGGATTTGGTATCTTTCTTTTTCTCTTTTCTTTTATTTTTGGTGTGTTTTCTTAGTTTAGATTTATTGCTTTCTAGGATAGTTTTATTGCTTTCTTATATATGAAAAAACAAAAAATAAAAAATTAAAAAATAAAAAATCCAAAAATGCGTTCCAATGAATTGTAAATCATGCTTCCCTGTGCCCCTTACTTGAGAAAATTGTTTTGATTCTTGGTTATTGATGATAAGCATTGTGGATTAGTTGATCATGATTTGATGTTTGATTGCCTTGAAACCTTAACATGCGTCAATTTTGCCAACTACTTGTGAATATAGTGCTTGACTAGTTGATTTGGTTAGGAATGTGTGTTAGTTCCTGATATGTCAATGAATTTGAGTATTGGTTTGCAACTATAATTAATGTTTATATGATTCATTATTATGTACATTTAGTAGGACGAAGGTATTCATTCTTTTAGCTAGCCTCCAGATGATTGTAGATACATTTGTTCCCTTCTTGCTACCCATGTTGTTGCCTTGACTTTTTGTTGTTTATTAGCCACATTACAAGCCTATTTTGCCCCATTGGTTACTAGTCCCAAGCTTGGCTTGGGGGAGCTATTAGTGAGTGAGGTGAGGGAGTTTGTAGTGTGCTTATTATTTGCACAATTTGGGTGGGTTTTTGAGAAGTTTTGTTTTTGATCATGTTTTTTATGAGTTTGAAAGTTATATTATCTAGAAAAAAATAAAGCATGATGTTATGAAAAAAAAAGAGAGAAGTTCAAGACAAAAAAAAAGCGAAAAAAATAAGTGGACTTCAATAGAAAAAAAAATATATATATAAAAAAGAAAGTGTTTAATGTTCAAATGTTCTAGTTGGAGGTTGATCAGAAAGAAAAAAATTGAGCTTCTATGAAAAATATTCAAGTTTGGAAAATAAAGTTTGTTTATTCACTCCAGTTCTTCATTATTATATCTTTGTGAGTGAATATGTAAGTGTTGGGATTGTTTATTATGATTGGAGTATATTTGGTGGATTTTTGTTAGAGTTGTTTATGTAGGAGATGTTGATCATTATTTGTTTTGATCATGGGTTTTACTAGGATTTTGCTCCCTTAAGCATAGATTTTCTCTCACTTGTTCCCAAATGATTCTTACCCTTTACCCTAGCCTTACATTACAAGCTTTAAAGACCTTCCATCCTTTGTGCGTAGAGTTGTATGAATGTGAAAGTGTTGTTTATCAATGCAAGTTATGATTTGACATATTTCGAGTCGACTAGTAGGTTGAGCGTACATCTTTTTATACACACGAGAGTGTGAGTTGGGAGGGCATTGTTCACATAAAGGGGTTTGTTGGAGAGCGATCGAGTACATCTTTTACTCGCCACATAAATGAGAGTTGAGTGTGTGAGCACTAATCTTGAATTCTATATGCTCTTGTGCTTTGCTCTATTTGACAATTGTTAGGGAAGAAGGGCAATTGGATGGATTTGATTGGTTGATTTTGAAGCATGTTTATTTGATTTACCCTGAATTGTTTGCGCTTGATTTTTACTTTTTGGGGTGAAGCATATTTATTTATTCATTGATGAGATCTTTGCTTAGGGACAAGAAAAGGTTTGGCTTGGGGGAGTTTGATGTGTCTATTTTACATAGTATTTTACCCCCGCCCCTTGGTCGTAATTAGTAGTGTTTTTGGCTCTTTAGAGCCACTTTTATTATTAATTGGTGTTTTCTAGTGTTTTCGTAGATTTAGTTGACTTTTGCAGGGATTTGCACTTTTGGAGCATTTTCCCGAGATATTATGGAGCAACTATGAGCATTGGAGAAGCACGACAAGTTTTTATAGCCCAGGGCCGGTTAGAGCCATCGAACCGGTGATTAAGGGCTCGGAAAATGTGATGCCGGGGCGTTTGGACCGAGTATTCAAGACCCGAAGAGGAAATCCAGATTGGCCCGAAGAATTGGAGCCTAATCGAAGTCCAAATAGTGGCCCAAGAGTGTCGCCTGGCCAAAGAGGCGTGGCGCCCGGAGGCGCGCCCGGCCGGGCGAGGGAAGCAAAGGTCGGCGCCCGAAGACACGCCCGTCCGGGCGTGAGAAACGTAGCTGATGAGCAAAAAGGTGCGCCCGATCAGGCGCTCGATCAGGCGCGTGTTATTATTAGGAGTTAATTTTGACGTTTAAGTTTGTTTTAGTTTAGGATTCTTACGGAGTATAAATACTTCTCCGTAAAACGAGTTTAGTACTCTCTCTTCTTTACTCTCTTAATTATTTTCTTAAATTTTCTCTCTACTTATCTTTTAGATTAGTTTTTTCTCTCTTATACTTTGTTCTTACTCTATTCTTAATTCCAGATTTATTTGGTAACTATTTCTCTTCTCTTCTCTTAATCTTAGTTGTTTATTTTATTCCTTTGATCATGTCTTGTTTTATTGCTTTGATTAGTTTAGTTTTTATTATGTGTGAGTAGTTTTATTTCTAGGGTTTGTGGGGATCCATAAATAATATGAAGGGGTAATTTATTATTGTTGATTGTCAATGCTAGATTAATTCCCTATTGATTGTTTTAATGCTCTGTGACTAGATTTGCGCAGATCTTTTATGCATGAGTTTAACAATATTGATTCGAGATTTGACAGATGAGAATTGATGTTTAGGTCTAGTTTTAATAAG
Source organism: Chenopodium quinoa (assembly GCF_001683475.1). NCBI lineage: Eukaryota > Viridiplantae > Streptophyta > Magnoliopsida > Caryophyllales > Amaranthaceae > Chenopodium > Chenopodium quinoa. The sequence goes on along the minus strand of NW_018744560.1, from coordinate 1,003,697 downwards.
CAGGCTAATTTATAAATGGTTAAGTCGAGATTCGAAAGATGAGATTTAATACCGATAAATTAATTGTATGATTGTAATACGTAGTGAAAGCCCTTTATGATCTGATTAATATATGCATTGATGATTGATTATTATGTTTTACCCTGAAATATTATTTATTGGTGAAATTATGCCCTAGATCCTTTTATTCTTTGTCTTCTCCTTATTCTTAATCTCCATAGCTTAGTTCCTTTTAATTATAATGTATTGGTTACTTCATAATCTAGATTATATTAGTTAATTAGGAATAGAAAGACTTGTTTCTCTGTGGATTCGACCCTACTTCCCTATCTACATTAGTTAGAGGATTTAGGAATTACTTTTGATTTGGGGATACGACTTCAGATACCAACGAAATTCTTAATGGTATTGTTTAAGATACAAATAGCCCTTGATGGTATTTTCTAACAATTCTTGATGGTATTCTTGTTGATACCAACATCCCTTAATGGTATTTTACAACAATCCTTGATCGTATTCCTATGTTCTATTTGCAGTTTATTTGGATTTGTTAGAAAATATAGATTAGGGAACTTGTTCAGCCGTCAATACACAATAGCAATACCTGATTGTGTCTCCCCAAAAACCAAACCCAGTTATGAATATCTTTTACATCAATGATTATCAAACAAAGCGAAATGTGAAAGAGTCTCATGATTCCTCTGTTTATAATAAAAATACTTCTTTCTGTTTTCGAAAATCATTCTTTTCGTACCCTTTTTATGAAAAACATCCAGTAAAGTTTAGTTTGGTCCAAGATACGGGTCCAATAATAGTGTATTTTTATAGGGTTTGAAAAGAGGTTTCCAACGATATATTATAAGCCCAATTCCGATGAATAATGAGGAAGTTATGACTAAAATACTAATCTGGGCCCAAACCGGATTTTACCTACGATTCAATGATCATGTGGAGGGTCCAAAGGCTTAATCCCATTCCTAAATCAATTAAGATAAATTAGAATTTTCTATAAGTTTCTAAAAGATCTTAATTATCCTTTTTTGAAAAATAAAGATCAAAGAGCTTGAAATTGAATAAAACTCCTCTTTTTCAAAGTCCTAGTTCTGTGCAAAATGCAATATGTTAAGATATTCTTTTCTTGTTTCATAATTTTTATCCAAATATTATATGGTTGGATAGCTCTTAAAATTATCTTTCCAATGATGTATTATAATATTAATTCCGAGCTATAACGAAAAAGAGATGAAAGAAATACGAAATTCTATCCAAAACTGACACCGTCCCACTATTTCAGCCATATCTTTTTATATAATTTTTTTAATCTGATTCTAATTGGTTTGTAAATTAGACTTCAAGAGATTTTAAACGACATATTAAATGACTTATTTTGCTTCTGGATCAAAAGATATGATAAAAACAAAATCCGCAAAAACTGTCTCATCGCGCCCAGATGGGTCTTGTCGCGCCGCGATGGCCCCAGTTTTATTCCAATTCGACTTCTGACTCTTTTTTATCGTTTTTGGTCAATTTTCTCTATAAATAAAGTGGATATTCTCCGGTTTTAAATCATCAACAAGCTTGAATACCAACAACTCTCATCTCTCTTTAACCAAAACTTATTCTTTCGTTCTCTCTCTTGATTTTCTAAGCCTAGCCTTTTTACAAACACCATACCGCATTCACGAGTCTTAGACACACTTATCCAAGCTCGAAGTTTCCTTCGCCCTTGACGTGAAAGGTTGCTAATTTCTAAGGGTTTGGTCACAAATCCCTATTTCAATTATCTAATTTAATTGTTTGATTTAATATATTATTGAAGTTTACAAACGTGTGTATTATTTTAATAGAAAGAGATACGAGGCAACAAAGTGAGTAATCCAATTACTCTATTTCTTTAGGAATTATGCTTAGATTATATTAATTCCTAGTAAACCCTCCGTTTTTTTTTATTTGCATCACTTGCAAGTGTGCAGAGTTTTTGGAGAATGAATTAATAATGTAAGTGGATGAATAATTTATTATGGTAAAGGTAATGTGAGGACATGAAAGTGAAAGTATGTGAGGGAGAGTAGTGAGGACCATGAGATAGAAAATTGATAAATTAATTTGGGTGGGGTTTAAAGTAAGAGAGAGAAATAATAAAATATAGTTTAAAGTTACTATATATAGAAGTGATGCAAAGAAAAAAAAAACACCCATAAAGAGAAAGTGATGCAAATTATAAAAAACGGAAGGAGTATCATGTTAGGATGTCTTTATGATTCCTAGTACTATGTCAAGGTGTTTTTATTGCAATCTAGTATCATGTTTAGATTGCTTCCTATTTCTTCTATCATGTTAGGGATAAAGCTTTGAGCTTTAATGTTTAGTGACATGCTAGGATTTGTTATTCATCATGTTAGTATCATGCTTAGGATCTTGCTAATATTATTACTATGCTTTAATGATATTGTTATGATGATGATGATGATTTGTTGTGCCTATAAATATTATTATGTTGCTTGATTTATATTATTGTTACTGCTTGATCACGCCTTTCCTGCAGGTTTAAAGGGAATGTGTACTTGAAATCACGCTTAATAAGATAATTAATAATTTGATTTAGGCTAATATGATTTTGATTCAAGTGATCACCAATAATAGTTTTATGTGTGCATTAATAATCAACCAACATAGATTAAAGGAAAAATACAGTTTAATAATCCCAACTATTGGCGATTTACCTACAATAGTCCCAACTAACGTTTATTCTACAATAATCCTAACTATTGACCCAATTTTCCTTCAGCAATTCCAGTTGATTGGAAACCGGTTTGCCAAGTTAACGTTCCCCCCAGATTTTTTTTTTCCTTTTTTTCCCCTTAAGGTTTGTTGACTTGGACAAAAACTTTAGTTGACCTCCCTCATTTTTTTCCTCATTTCATTTCCCACCCAAATTGGAAGCCACGTCATCACCCTCAACCACCTTCTGCAAAAATTAAATCTCGCCAGTAACACTTCCTCCTTTGAATTAACTTCTTCAACCAAAATTCAGTTTCCAAAATTGGCGAAAATCCAGCGAAATTGCGTTTCCATTTAAAGGAGCAAAGGTGCGATGGTGGTAGGATAGTTTTCGCGACGCCATTGAAGAAGTGAAGTAAAGTTGCGCTTAGGTAAACCCTAGTTTATTGTTGATTATTACTGGGTGTGTTAGTAATTGTGAATTATTGTTATAGTTGTTAGGTCTAAATGTGTGATTTAATCGCTCTGAAGTTTTGGCATAGTGGGTTCTTCAAGCATGTTAATAATGGTGAATTGGTTTATGAGGGGGATAGAGGTAAATCTAAGCAAATTGACCCAGATTTGTTGGGTTTCTTTGACATAATTGAGTTAGCTAAGGAGTGTTGTAGTGACGGGAAAGAAGTTGTTGGTCTGTATTACTTGGTTCTTGGGCTAAGTATGACAAATGGGTTAAGGAAAGTGCATTATGATGCTGATGTTATGGAGGTTGAAAGTTGGGTGTGAAGTATAGGTGTGTGGAGCTTTATGTAAAGCATAGATATGAGTCACCAAAGCTTGAGCCAATTGAGGAACCTGTAGTTGAAAAACACTTCCAACCACTGACACAAGCTTCCCAATCTTCCCCACAACCATCCAAATCAAAAAAAAAAGACACCTAAAAGGGGCCTACCAACTATTTTGACTCAAGTTAGGACTAGCCCAAGGACCAAAAAAGCACCTGCCCCAACATTATTTAAAAAGATCTGCCCAAAAAAGCATCTTCCACCTCACTTAAAGAAACAGATGCCCCAACTTCCCCCCACCTTACCCATACTGCTTTTAATACTTTAGATCTAGGTCTTCAGAAACACATTACCCCTCAAGAAATAACATCACCCAGAAATACAACAACTCTAGCAAAAACCTCTCAACCTGTTGCTGATGATGAATATAATTGGCTTGATAACAGGCCTGAAAGTCCATTTAGGATAGATCAGCTGTGTGAAGGTTACTATAGTGATGGAAGTGATGATGCAGACCCATCATATAATCCTCTGACAGTTAAAGGGAAAGGTGTTTTATCAGAGTGTATTGAGAAAGGGAAGGGGTGAAGTTCCTTTCTTTGAAGGAGTACGCACTGAGGATGAGGAGGATGATGAATATGAGTTGGAGTTGGAAGATGAAAATGTCCTCACTGGTTTGGATGGATTAGATGCAGAATTAGAGAATGAGTATAAAGAGGCCATATTGGATGAAGGGGACCTTTTTTATTCTGATATCATAATGAAAAATACATCCAAGCTAGAGAGAGGGTGAAGAGCTGCACCACACAACTAGTATAAATTGTAGCTCAGTTGGCTAGAGAAGCAATTGAGGGGTAAGGCCATTGTGGTTGAGGAAGAGCAAGAAAAGGAGTCTGAGCATGAGAGTGAGTATGAAGATAGTGAGGAGGAAGAGAACTCCCCTACCACCAACTGATGATGAATAAAATGAGGGGAATAGGTCAAAGAGATCTGCTTTGCTAGTGAGCCCAGACACTGACTTTTTACAGTTTACTTGGAGAGTTGGTTAGAGGTTTGTAAAAGATATGTCTTCAAAGAGGATGTGTCTAATTATGATGTGTTCCAAGGCAAAAACCTAGTGATCACTAATACCAACAAGAACAGGGGTTAAAGGATTGAGGAAAGGTGCATTAAGGGTTGTCCATTTAGAGTCATTCAAGAAATATAACCCTCCTTTCTTCTGTAGAGATTTCCTAAAGAATTCTATGAAGACAGATGACATAACCAGCAACATAGCAAAAACCTTCAATGGTTACATAATACAATCAAGGACAAAGCATCTTTTGTAAATGCTTGAAGACATAAGAACTGGGCTAATGCAGAGGCTTGTTAAGAAAAGGCAAGAGATGGCTAAGTGCACAACTGCTCTTTGCCTAAGAATTCAGAGTAAGTTGAATAAGGAGAAAAAATAAGGCTACTTACTGTAATGTGTATCCATCTTCAGAGACTTTATTCAATGTCTCTCAAAACATGGATCAGCTTGTTGTGAATTTAAAAAATAAGAGTTGTAGCTGCAGGAAATGGGATATGCTTGGCATTCCCTGCTGTCATGCTTGTGCCTGCATCTTTTTTCTAAGCAAAGAAGTAGAAGACTTTGTGGATCCATGTTACACAAGGGATAACTATTTGAAGGCATATGCAGGTATATTTCCTCACTGTCATTCACGCAATTTAAATACACATGCCTTTTGTTATGCTTATTGTAATGTAGCTTGTGTTACTTGTTTGTGTTACGATCTATTACTCTAGTAGAAGGTGAAAGATATTGGCCCATAATCTCTTTCCCCCTTGCCCCACCTCCCATTAAGATAGGACCAGGGAGGCCAAGAAAAAACAGAATAAAAGACCCATTTGAGAACCCCAAAAAACCAGGTGCTTTATCTAAGAATAGTATTTAAATGTACTGTTCTGTGTGCAAGTCAACTACACATAACAAGAGGAAATGCCCTAACAAGCCAACTGTTGAGGAACCTAGTGAACCACCCACAAAGAAGCCTAAGAGGAGACTTAGGAAGGATGGGCAACCTCCCCAACCCCAAGTCTCTACTGCATTAGCTGCGCCAACACACCATGACATCAGTGCCTAACCCACACGGATTGGGAGAGGTGGCAGGTCAATAAGGGGAGGAAGAGGAGCAAGAGGTGGCCAATAACCTCAGACAGGGAGAGCCTAAGCACCACCAAGTAATTCAGGTGCAGGGATGTCTCAGTCTGTAGGGCCATAAAATACAACACAAGTGAGGACTCAGGCATCTGGTACGAACAAGGGTCAAGGATCGGAAGAGGTAGAAGAGGTGCAGGGAGAGGCCAAACAAATAGAGGAAGAGGATCTCCTAGGGGTATTGGAATTCTTTTTTTGTGATGATGGGTCTGTCCTTACCAATGTAAGTTAACTAAACTGTCACTCTTTCATGGTTTTATGAGAATGTCAAGTGTAAATAATCATTCTTGCTTACTTGTTGTAGGTTTGAGGAAAATCCACAAGGGATTTGTCAGGAACAACAACAACAACAATGAGGACCAGACAAGCTATGAGTCAGCAACCAAGAAATTACATTAGTGGATTGAGCTCAAGTCAACAATCAAACCAGCATAACCCCACTAAGTAGTTTTAGGATTTGTGTGTATGAAACAATGAGGCCCTACTTATTTTGTGTTATGAGTTAGCAACTTTGCTTTTGGATTAGTAGGAGGAGCATGTATATTTGGCTACTTATTTTGGATTTTGGTACTTTTGTATGGCATATCATGACTCTTCTAATTTAGTAATTTATGAAGTATTACACAATTATGCTAATGTTTTGAATCCAAGCTTTATTTCATTACATAAACCAAACTTTATTTCATTCCATAAAAAGGCAAAGGTTACAAACAACATTGTTCACTGCCTACAACATCACAGATTAATTCAAAGTCCAAATACTAAGCTACTTAGATAATTGCCACTAAACAATAATTGCTACTACAATACACTACTTGAACATCAACACCACAATGGCAAAGAACAACCATGAACAAAACAGAGCCATAGTTAAATTGTATTCATTCCTTGAAGACCTCAACAACTCAATCCTTAGTTGCCTAACTTCAGCTTTCATTGCTTGTACTGCTTCTTCAAAATTTCCCTTCTTTCCTTGCAACCTCCTCACTTTGTCTTCTAACATTTTCTTTTGCATCTCCAATTCAGCTGTAGTTGTTTCCCTTTCAAAGATCTAAAATTACAAGTCATCTCCATTGGTACAATCAACCCACTTCATGAAATTGCATCCAGTATGATTTCAGAAAAACCTTAATTTCAATCAAATTTCAACTACAAACTTCAACATTACAACAATTAATAATTTACCCACAACAAAAACTAAAATTCAATAAACAAACAATCAATTAACTTACAGGCCATTTAGGACAACCAAATAATTTGCAACCAATATTAGAGCCCTTCTTCACCGTACGCACAACCGCATCTAGCCCACAGTTGCATCTCGTCGTGGCATATAAACCTCCCCTAAAGAAGAGAGAACAGGAGAGAGAAGAAATAACGGGCAAAAAAATTAGGAAAGGTTGACTCACCTAACTAACAAGAAAAAAAACAAAGAATTCAAAGTTAGATATAGAAAAAAAAACAAAAATAAATGCCATGTAGGCTTTTAACCTGCACTTGTAGGTAAGTGACCTACTGGGACTGCTGGAGGAAAATTTGGTCAATATTTAGGATTATTGTAGAATAAACGTTAGTTGGGACTATTGTAGGTAAATCTCCCATAGTTGGGATTATTATACTGTATTTTTCCTAGATTAAAAAAGTTAGGGTTAACCTAATTATTGAATGTTAGTCAGAAAGCGCACATGAATATGAGAAGAATAAAGTAGAGGCCTATCTTAGGGCGAGTTCAATCTCTTTTAGGTTGAATTCGTACCTTCATCCCCAAATATCCAGTCATGGTTCCAGACCACTATGGAGTTAGTGATCTCTAGGATCGTGAAGGGGTGTAACCTTAACATTGTAAATGGTTTACAAGTTCCTAAAACTTGTTGGTGACTCTTTTTCTCTAGCTTCCTTTCCTTTGGATGCCACCATGCTTAAGTGCATGATCATAGTGGGGTTCAACTTTGGGATGCTTGAAATATTCTCTACAACAATGTTGCAATTGATCTAGTAATTTGTTGTGTTCATCAATTACCAAAAAATTCCGACACTTGCTTGGCAGAAGTATTGCGATTTGGGCATAATAGCGACTAGGTTCCAGTGATTCGAAGGTGGAGGAAAATGAGAGCCAAAAAACACAACAAGAACAACTAGTGTCTCTTACCGCCATTATTCGGCATCAAATATTGTCCCTTATAGATAAATCAGTTTGAGGAGATGTATTACAAAGACGCTGAAATTGCAGGATTTCATTTTTTAGTAATAAAGTTTTGTTTTGAAACTCTAAGATAAGATTAGTTATAGTCATTCTTTTTTTAGAATTTGTTTTGCTTTTTCTTTTTTACTTGAGCCCTTTCCCTTAATAAGGCTAGGAAAAGAGTTAATTCCGAAATTACCACCAATCTTTCATTATTTCCCATTATAGTGTCCACATAAGCTGATGATAATAGATCATTTTTTTATCATTTCAGCTACTAACCGTTACTTGAAGTAGCAGGGTACCAATATAGAAAACCCCTACTTCAAGTAGCGGATTACATTTAAAAAAACACCACTTGAAGTATCAGTTATCAGATATATAAACTACTACTTCAAGTGGCAATTTATGCTTTAAGTTTTTTTTTTTAAAAAAAAAAAGAAAAAAAATCGTGGCTTTTCCATGCTCATGCTCATGCTTTGAGTGACCCGTAACCGCAAGCTTGGCATTTCCAAAAATCAACTCTTGCTATCCTAGCTAGAAAATCACCAATTCACCAATGTATATGATTTCCAAAATCAATGTTTATTATTTGTCAATTTTATGAATTCAAATTAAGAGCAAACAATGAAATTAGGGCAACAAATAAAATAAACCATTACTCGTAGTTTACAGCAACACCAAGACATGGTTGAGTGGAAAAACAGCGACATTAGGTTGGTAAGAAGCCGACGGCTATATAGGAGGAGCAAAACCATCGACGGACAGGATGCAGGTGGTCTTCATAGGCGAGGTAGAGTAGGACCGTAGGAGTAGCAATTTTAATTTTTTTAGTAAACAAGAAACCACGCGGTTTTCTTTCGTACACCATTACTTCAAAGAGCAGTTTTCCACTTCAACTGTACAAGTATTAAATTCCCTTGAACTGGTGACATGGACGGTATTATGGAAATTCATGAAAAAAGATTGTATTTATGGAATTGGATGTTTTGCTAGCATTAATTAGGGAAAAGGCTTATTTTCCCTTTAATTTTACAAGAATTGCCTTTTTTTAGATTTACTATTTTACCCTTATTAGAGTATATATGACTCTAATTATTATAGTCTTAGAATTCATGCTTTATGATCACTCATACCATTCACCACAATAGTTTGATCACTCCTTAGTTTAGTAAAAAAAATAAATTAAAAGAGAATAAATTTTTATTGTCTTTAATTTGAATTGTTGAGTTTATTCCTATCTATTCATTTTTTAGGCTATGCTTAATTAAAGATATAATTTTGTGTATACAAAATTTGAACTACTATTAGCTAAGATGGTAAAAAAAATGAAAATTTTACCAAATGCCCCTATGTTATTTTTTTTATTCACCAAATACCCATGAACATTTTCAAATTCACCATATACACTTAAGTTTCACACAAATGTCAGGAAATGCCCTTAATGACTAACGACAGTTAACTCCGTTAGTCATTAAGGCTAAATTTGCCACGTGGCGACATTTGATATGTTATTTTTTAATTATTTATTTATTAATGTTTTTTTTTCAAAAAAAAAAATTTCCGCTAACACCAGCCAGCCACCTTCCATCAACCACCAAACACCAGCCCAGCCACCTCCCCTAAACCGCTGGCCTACTAGCCTCCTCACCGAGCTGGTGTCGCACATCCCTGACAAACTACCTGACCCGAAACCCCTTTTCTGGCAACCAAGCACCCAAAAACCCCCGATTCCAAACTCCCAAATTCGCAACCCCCGATTCCAAACTCCCAAATTCGCAACCAACCTTACCTAAAACCCCATCTCCAGCAGCCAGGTTCCATCCCTCACGTCGTCGCTGCTCACCTTAGCCAAAAACCACCACCCCGAAACCCTAAAACCCCAAAATCAAAACCCTAAAAATCAAATCTAGGGTTTCGATTTTGGGGATTATCTATTTTGGGGCTTCGGTGAGGTGGTTTAGGGGATGGAGATGGCGGGGGAAAGTGCGGTTTGGGTTCGCCTATAGAAGGAGGGAGGTTTGGACACCGGTGGTGGGGAGGGGAGGGATATTTGAGGGAGAATGTGGTAGATTTTTGAGGGAGAAGAGGGTGAATTTTCGAGGGAGACGGGAATAGATTTTCGAGAGAGAAAGGTGGTTGGGATGTGTCGCCAATGCGGTGCGGCTGGGAAGGGTTGCTGGCGCGGGGCTTCAGGTTGGTGGTGGCGGCGCGAGGGTAGGCTGGTGGTGGCGGTGACAGGTTGTGGATTGTGGTAGGTTATTTTTTTAAAAAAAATATTTTAAAATTTAATTAATTAAAAAGACAACCAATAAGATGTTGCCACGTGGCATACTTAACTCTAATGACTAACGGAGTTAACGTTCATTAGTTATTTGGGAATTTAATGACATTTTTGTTAAATACGAGGATATACAATGAATTTGAACATGTTCATGAATATTTGGTAAATAAAAAAATAATTCAGGGGCATTTGGTTAAATTTACGGAAAAAAAGTGAAATATATCCATGAGTTTTAGTGTTCGAAACTAGTAAATGATATATTGATATGGAATAATTGTTGTAACGCTTCTGGTGACATGGTACAATATTAGTGCAGATTATGTAACACATAAATGTTTTAGGAATATTTTTTAATACGAGAATATAATTAAATAAGGAGGAAGTTCCATTTTATCTCCTTGATAAACAAATCGGCAAATCGTAAATAAATCACCAATTTTGTCTTGTCAACGTGACATTTTGGTAAATAAAACAAAAACGGTGAGATCTATATATGACAAAAAAAGTTGTTTATTTATTTACATTTTGGCCATTTTGTTTAGTCATCATGGCATCTTGATAAATAAATCAAAAACTATAGGACCCATACATGACAAAAATTTGTTGACGTGTTTACATGTTTATCAAGGAGATAAACTTGTATTTTTCTCATAAATAAGTTTAGATGTTAGAACAGCTAACTGACTTTCACATCTAAAATTTTAGAAATCAAGAAATGGAGCAATTATTGAAGGATGGACACATACATTATATTCTTGCAACAAGAATTAAATGACAATTTTGAATCGATTTCTATTCTTTAGTACCAAATTATTTCATTTATTTATTAAGAACACACAACATTACAACAAGCTCCATCATTAGGCATTAACACTATTCATGACTAGCCAACTTACTTCACCCATGGATAATTTAATTCATATGATTTACTAGGAACATCATACAAGTAAATTCCATCACTTCGAGCATGCCAACTACAATCTTTGAAGTCACACTTCCTCCACAAATTATTAACATCACAGACAAACGCATTGTAATGAACATGACCTTGACTAAACTGCACATCGCAAGCATAAAGAGTAGTCAACCAAAAATTTATTCTAAAATTCCAATGAAATTCACTACCAACTCCGAAAGTATGCCATCCAAGGTCATCATCCTTTGATTGACAGTGGATGGTAAGGGGCTCATTGTTGGGAAGTTCATTTACTATATGAACTGTGTATAACACTTCAACATTACAATTAACAAAATTTTGGCTTAAAAAAAGCACACAAACTACTAATGCAATAGAGATATAAGGAGTCTTAGAAGACTTATTGATCTTATAGGTTGACATGTTTTCTCAAAGTTGTTTGTTGCTCCTCTAATTTGAGAATTCAATCAAACTAATGCAAAATCATTAGTCTTATATATAGCAATTACCTCACATTTGAAGGTAAGTCTCATCATATGATTCAATTAATTTTTACAAACAATTATTGATTGTTGTTACCTTTTTTTCTTGATTTTCAATCATTTCATGGCATTTATTACCCTCTTGGTATCCATATTTATTACTCCATATTAAAACTCAAAGAGACAACAGACGAACGCCATGTGTCACCCTTACTTATAATATAGTGCCACGTATGTGCTATGTGTGTACCATATGTGCTATCATCCTTCTCTCATTGCATTGAATTATAGTATTGTGTAGTTATTTTAACGAAAAACTCTTTACTACCATAACTTTAATTTTCTATCTATAATAATGTTTAATTTACTTGAAAAACTCTTTATATGTATAGCCTCCATATTTAAATTCAAAGTATTTTATATATATTAATGATAGATAATATAGATTATTATATTTTCCATTAAATTATATTCATATTGATCAATATTAACCCTTTATATTAATTTTAATCAAGCTACAAATTTACAATGTATCGGGTAATTGTATGAGTCAATAACTAGTTTTCCTTTTAAAAAAAATTTTGATACCTTCTTTTTGACCCACTATATATCTTCTCCTTATAACAAGATTTGATTTATTTATTTTGTTCACACTACAATTTTCTATATCATACTTCTTTTTTATTTATTTTGTCCACCTAAATAGAACACATCACCCTTTTTGCTTTTTTTTTATTTATTTAAAAACCACATCACCATTTTTCATTTAAACTTGGAATAAAGATAGTTTTAAAAAAAACAAATAGTTTTTGGGCCCGGGGAATGCCTTGGGTCATCACACATGGCTAACAATTAATTTACATTTAAATTATGACTCAATTATCAATTCTTGTAATTAATATTATTTATATTGTCTTTCACTAAATGATAATATATTGTGGTGATCACAAATGAACATAAAATATGACTTAGGTTGGTGGTCATACATTAAGTATTTGTTTGAATTGGAGGTCACATATTCAAATCTTGTATGAGTAACTTTTTTTTAATATAAGTGCATAACATGCATGAAATGAGAATCAAAATAAGGAGAGTGAAACATGTCACAAATAACTAAAAATCAAGATAAGGAGAGTGACACGTGTCACGTATATTGATTTAGGAACGCCTATTAATATATAGTATAGATATAGATTATCATCAACAACAAAAAAAAAATTAATCAATTGGCAAAGAAAAAGGCCATGAGATATTTATATATCAATCAACAAAGAATTTCATAATCTTACAACAACAAAAAAAAAATACATAAAATAAAATTTATTCCTTGAAATAAGTCCAAAATAAATCATTTGCATTATTTATTTATATCTATACATTTAATACGTACTTCTAAATTTCAATCAATCGATTAATTTATACAGTTAAAAGTTTAAAATCATCTTATATATGTTATTGTCGGGACAAATTATACGCTTCACCCAAATTCAAATAACCTATTTTATTCTAGGATATATATTAAGGGGATGTCGTTACTATTATTATACCGTGATATATAACTTCACTAACGTAACAAAAAAATTAGTTCATTCATCACACTACTTGAAGGAGTTTAATATACAAGAAAGAAGTTAACTAAAATTTGAACATATGAACATAGATTAAAGATACTATTGTCTTCCATTAAAGGAATGAAATTCTCTTCTCAAGCTTCAACTCTAAAGCACAAGTTCCTATGAGGGAACCCTTCTTGATCTTTGGATTACTTTGTCATGTGTTCCCTTGTTCCTCATGCTATCTTTATAAGGCTTCACATTCTCCTAGTCAAAGCTTCTAATCACACACTTAAACAATGAAACACCTATAAGAATGTAGGTAGGCTAGGTCATCATCAAAATCATAAGGCAACATACTCCGTATTATATACCCTATGCTTATTTATACATGTAAATATAGTTATTGAGGACATATTTGATATATTTAGGAAATCATGTGATATATTTTGTGACTATATTTTATGGCTAGAGTATCTTTTGGGGTTTCTTTGATTAGTTTCCTAATTCTATCTTTTTAGGGTATTCTTTTATTATATATTGTCTATGGCCATCACTAATGCAATTTGAGCAATTGAACTTATTCACCTTAGCATGGTATCAGAGCCAGGTTAAATTTTGTCATCCCCTATCACCAAAATTAAGTATTCGGTTAATGTTGTTTCGAGTGCTCCATCCAACGGCTTCTTTTATAATACAATTACCGGATTGTTTGGTAATGTTAATATTCCCGACAATTGTTTGAATGGAAAATTTGATGTTACCTCTTGGATTATTGACACAAGAGAAACTCATCATGTAACCGGAGACAACTCTTGGTTGATCGATACCCAGAGTTTTGAGTGTCTTGTTGGTCTTCCCAATGGTGACACAATATTGGCTTTTTTAATTGGCTCTGTTCGTTTGTCGGACAAGCTCATCCAAAACGGGGCTCTTTATGTTCCTAATTTGAGTTGCAATTTGCTTTCTGTGTCAAAAATTACCGATGAGCTTAATTGTAATGTCCACTACTTTAACCCTTATATGTTTGTTGTACAGGATCAAACGAAGGAGTTGATTAGAACGGGAGCTAGGAGAGACAGACTTTACTATTTTATCAATTCAGATTTAGTGAATCATGTTCGTGTTGGTGAAGCAACCTCGGCCTTGGAGTTGTAGCATCGTCGAATGGGTTATCCCTCCGAAAAAGTGGTTAAATTACTCCCTCATGTCAGTAGCAATAAATGTACCTCCACATGATCATTGGGTCGTAGGTAAGGTGGGCTAAGGTTCGGTTTGGGCTCAGTTTAATATTTTGGCCATAAATTATTCGTTATAACTCGGATTTGGGCTTATAATATATCGTTGGAAAGCTCTTTTAAAGCCCCATCCAACTATTAAATCATTTGATCCAGATTATGGACCAAAATAAAATGTATTAAACGTTTTATAAAAAGGACACGAAATGAATGATTTTAAAGGATAAGAAATGAATTATTTTGGGTTTAAAGGCACGAAAAGAGGAAAATAAGTAAAGGTTTGGGGAAATGGGCTAGGAATTGGGTTGATTTATGAAATGAAAATATGGATTTGAATACGGATTTAAGCACTCCAAAGATTAAATACTAAACCCGACCAATAATGGCGGTGAAAGGTTGTTCATCATCGAGTTTGGTTTTGGGGAGACATTTTTAGGTGTCTGCAATTGTTAATAACCCCTTAGTATTGGTTGATTTGAATTAGTACATGCTACATAAAACCAAATCAATTTCGATTTCATTTAGCTTGTTTAAACGGTAGTATCTCGGTGGTTGATTCAATGCCTCTTTTGGGTTCGACCCTTTCTTACCCTTGCTATTAGCTAGTGAGACCAAGATAGGGCTTTATCTTTGGTAGGCTCGGCGACGGATTATCAGACATCTACAGCACCTGAGGGAAAGAAAACAAAGGTTAAGGAGCAGTGCAAGAACTGTGGAGGTTTTGGCCACTTTTCCAAAACATGCAAGCAAGCAGCACCAGAACAGCCCAACCCACCTGCAACAAACCCAAAGGATGGTAGGCCAAAGTTGAAGACTCCTTGGCTCAAGAAACAAAGGAAGAAAAGTGAAGAGAGAGTAGCAAAACAGGTATATTTTTGCAGATTGGTATTTTCACATGCACTTGTTTGTATTTACTTGCTTTGATTTTAATTCTATTCATACTATAATTGCAGGCAGCACTGAAGTTGCCACAATATCAGCCTGCAACAATAGCAACAATTGGGAGTCAGGCTGTAACAGGAGCAGTTGCTTCAAGTCAGGCTGCAACAGAGGCTGGGTCAAGTCAGGCTGCAACAAAAGCAGTTGTGTCAATTCAGCCTGCAAAAACAGTGCCTATTCCAAGTCAGCCTGTCACCAGAAGCAAGAAGAGCCTCAATCAGCCCACACTAGTGCCAACAGCTAAGGGTGTACACAAACTGACCCAGACCTGAAACCGACCTGAACCGGACCGGTAAATTCAGGTCAGGTTCCGGTCCTTGAAATTTATTGATTTCTACTCCGGTCCGGGTGCGGTCTAAAATCGGGGGTTTCAGGTCTGGACCTGAAAACCAGTGAAATTGTTTTTTTTCCTGTAAAATATAAATACTAGCCTTAACTATCAAGTTTCAACCCTAATTTTCATTCTCAACATGCGCCTCTTTCTCTGTCTAATGGTCTCTTTTAGTCTTTTGGACCTTCTCTCACTCAATCTCCCACAACAAGTCACCGGGTCGGCGACCACCACGAAGACACCGATGAGGTACATGCTGCTAAGCACCGTTTTGGCACGCGGTTCCAACGAACTACAACCACCACGCGTGCGACTCTAGTGACCGCGACCACCAGATCGCGCAACTCCAGTGATTGCAGATACCAGATCGCGCGACGACGGCTAATAGAGTGCGTGATTCCGGTGGCCCAACAGCCATATGATCGCACCACGTTCTCCACCCTGTTTTACAAGTGTTACGACCTGTACTTGTGGATGGAGTAAAGTATAGAACTAGGGTCTAAACTTTGCCAAAATATAAGTTTAGGGGACTGAGGTTACAGAAGTTTGATTTAGGGGACTCAAACCGGTTGTGAAAGTTATCACCAGTTTTCTTACCTTCAATAACCAGTTGTCCCAAATTTTTAATTTAAAAAGAAAATAAAATTGTCTTATTTTTTTCTTTTAAGAGATAAAATTGTCTTAATTGTTTGAGTTAGCCTAACCTTTTTCACTCTCTTCTCCCTCATCCTCCTCATTCCATATTACAACTGCCATCTTAACCCTTTTTCACTCTCGTCGCCTCTTACGTCGTGCCACCGGCGCCACCGCCCGTAACCCCGCTCTGTTCAACCTCACCCTTTCGGCCTTTCTCATTATTGTTACTTTCTCTACTCCTTTTTTTCAATTCATTACCACCAATAACGCTCTAAATTGTGAGGTTTTGATAGTTAAATTTAACTTTGAAAAATCTAGATCTATAGTTTGTTGCTCGAATTGTGGAAATTTTGTTGGAGGCTCCGGTAACAAAGAAGTCGAACTCAGCTTACCTCGTAATGAGGACCCATTATTTGGTAGGTTGACTTCAGGTGGGGCTGTGGTGGTTGTGGCGGCGGTGGTAATTTCTCAGCTATTACGGGATTCATCCCCGAATTAAATTCCCCTTCTCTCTCCCCTTTATGATTCCCACTATTGCATATTTAGAGAAAATCAAAGAAAACCATAATTGAAGTTTTGTAAGGTAAGTTTGGGGTTGGATTTTAGGATTTTGTGGGTCGTTTAGGGTTCGGGTGGTGGTGGTTTGTGGTGTTGACAGGGTTTGATGGGTGTAGGGTGGTATGGGTAATAGCCCATGGTGGTTGTGGGCAAATGAATTACTTTTGTTTATCAACAATTTAATGTTTCTCAATTCAATGCAATGAACTTTAGAGGAAAAAAAAATTAAATTCTAATTATCTTGGTATAGGGAATATTTCAAGCATTATCCCTAGCTTGAATCCCACTGTGATCATACACTAAAGTACGGTGGCGTCCAAAGGGGAGGAAGCTAGAGCAAAAGAGTCGCCAACAAGTTTTTTAGGAACTTGTAAACCGTTCACGAGGTGAAGGTTACACCCCTTAACGATCCAGGAGATCGTCAACTCCATAAGGTCTTGAACCAAATAGGGTTCGGGGATGAAGGTACAAATCCAACCTAAAAGATATTGAACCTGCCCTAATAATAGGCCTCTACTTTATTCAGATCGTATTCATGTGCGCTTTCTGACTAACATGCAATCAATACGATTAACCCTAAACCTGTTTATCTATGTTGGTTGAATATTAATGCACAAACAAACTATTATTGGCGATCACTTGAATTATAATCAAAATAACCCTAAACAAGATTATTAATTATCTCATTAAGAGTGATTACAAGTACAAATTCCCTTTAAACATGCATAAAAGGCGTGATCAAGCAATAACAATAAATATCAAGCAATATAATAATCATAATAATCAAAATCAAAATAATAAAATTAATCATAATCATGTTAAAGCATAATAATAGCAAGATCCTAGGCATGATACTAACAAGATTAATAACAAACCCTAGCATGTCACTAAACATCAAAGATCAAATATATAGCCGTAACATGATACTAAAAAGAAAATAGGAAGCATCACAGGAATCATAATAATAAGCATGCTTGATTTAAGGAACTTATTCTTTACCCTAAACATGATACTAGGAAGCAATAAAACATCCTAACATGATACTAGGAATCAAAATAAAAACCTAGACATGATTTCTATATCATAATATCAATAAATCAATTAAAGCACTTACTTGGATGTCTCGTACCTGTTTCTAATAACAAAATACACACGTTAGTAACTTCAAGGAAAAATAATAAATCAAACAATTAAATTAAATAATTGAAATAGAGATTTGGGACCAAACCCTCAGAAATTAAACCTTTCACGTCTAGGGCGAAGACAACTTCGAATATGGCTAGGTGTTTCTAAATCTAATGAATGCGGAATTTTTATATTTGTGAGAAGGCTAGTTCAGAAGAGAGAGAGAGAGAGAGAGAAATCAAGCGAATCTTGATGAGAGTTGGTGAATGAAAACGGAGTTTTTAGAACGCTATTTATAATGAAAATCAACCAAAAAGATAAAAAATCGGAACAGAGTTCTGACGCGTAAAACCAGAGTTAGCGCCAGACGCTGATGCTGGCGTTTGACGCTGACTAAGAATTTGACACGTTTCTTAAAATCAGATAGAAATTGCCGTACAGGAGGATAAACGTATTTTCCTCAAAAACGTTCTTTTATTCTGATTAAAACTCTAAAAGTCAACAAAAGTCAATTTATCAATGCTAATTAAATTAGGAATGAAAAGAACCTTCTAGAAGAATCTAGAAGACTAAAACCATTCCTAATTGCATTAGGAATGATAAATCTATATTAGGCCCTCCCCTAGTTCATTGGGCCGCATACAAGGCTCAAACCGGGCCCAGTTCAGTAAATTGGCCATAACTTCCTCAATATTCATCGAAATTGGGCTTATAATATATCGTTGGAAAGCTCTTTTCAAGCCCTATCCAACTACACTATTATTGGACTCATATCATGGACCAATCGAACTGGATTGGCTGTTTTCTTAAAATAGGTTTTCAAAAAAAACAGAAAGAAGAGAAAAGAAATTAAAACTATCCGCAACACTAAACTTTCCACACTTTCACTTCATTCGATTATGATTCGACGTTAAAGGTACTCATCACTGGGTCTAGTTTTGGGGAGACACAAATGGGTGTCTACACTTGATAACCGGTTAGAGAAGGTCAGTTTGGCCAAAATAGTAGCCTTAGTCCCCTCTTTCAAACATTTGAAAGGTGAGTCCCCTAAACTTACATTTTGGCAAAGTTTAGACCCTTGTATTGTGCCTTACTCCTTGTGGATGTTGTACTTCTTGTCTTCCTGATGCTCTTTTTTTTATTAATTTATTTTTATGTCGAATATGAAACTAATATTAAAAACAATGTTAATACTGCTATACATGTACTAGTTGAATTTTGTTAATATGGAGTATTTATTTTATTTGCAAATTGATTTTTATTTGAGTAAAAAAAAAATCAGTAGATCAATTCAGGTCCAAACCCGGACCGGACCTGATTTTTCAGGTCTGACCCAGAACCGAGCCTGTTGTTTCAGGTCCGCTCTTCGGTCTTAAAAAATCAGTGATTCAGGTCACGGTCCATTCCGGTCTCGTCCGTTTTGGACTGGTGTACATCCCTACTAGCAGCTACCCCATCCAAAGTCAAAATTCAAACCAGGTTAAAGCTTTATGTAATGAGGAGCAAGAAGGTCAAAGATGGAAATGCACTGTGATCTGATTTAGAGTAGTATTTTGTAGTTGACAACCTATTTTTTTACTAATGATGTGTATATTTGGTAGTATATTGGGAAATTCTCAATGGTACTCACCAATTTTTTATTTTTCTCAATGATAAACATCAAAAAATCAAATTATCTATGGTAATCATCTATTTGTCTTATTAATTCAGTGGTGAAATTAATGAGATTAATCTACAAGCAAAAGCCTAACCATAATTCATTAAAGGAAAAATACTAATATATCCTTGATAAATCATATTTTCCTTTATTTTTTTAACAATTAAATTATTTTTTAAAAAAAATCAATTAACCACTTTTTCCCCAGCCACCACAGCCAGCCAGGCAGCCACCACCCACGCCCAGTGATCCCTCGGCGCCGGCCGCGCCCAAACCTTCCGGCGACGGTACCGCATGAACCACCAGCCTCCCTCCTTACCCCCACGAAAATTTAAACCCTTAGGGCGCTACCCCAACCCTAGAAAAACCCCAACCATACCCAACCAACAATGGTCGATCTCCGACGAACATCCAGAAGCAAATATGCTTCAAAAGCACGCTCTCCAACGATCTAACACCGATTTCTGTCGTCGTTGAACCAGAAATTCGTTATCTCTATTCGATCTTCGTCGAAACCTCGGGCTGTTAATGGTGAAAATGATGATGATGTTGGTGGGTGTTCTTTTAACGGCGAACATGATGATGGTGGGTGTTCTTTAATGGCGAAAATGATGATGATGAAGATGATGATGATGGTGGGCGCCGCAAAAGATAGAGAGGACTAGTGGGGTTAGGGTCAGCGTCGGTGCCGGAGTCGTGGGTAGGAGGCTGGGTTAGGGGAGAGGGGAAGAAGTGGGTGGGTTTTTTTTTTAATAAAAAAGTTATTTTAGGCATTTTCCTTTTTCCTCTCTTTTAAAACATTAACCATGGTTAAAATTTCTTTAAAATACTTAACTAATGTTACTACTGAATTAGTTTATCAAATTATAGATTACCAAAGATAATTTGATATTTTAGTGTTTACCATTGAGAAAAATAAAAAAAAAACTGGTGAGTACCATTGAGAATTTCCCTAGTATACTTGGTAGTTGAACAATGTTTTTGCACTATGGTTCCATAACTTTTGTCAAAACCAACTGAAAAACAGTTAAATGTCTGTTTTTGCAAGTAGTAATATGACAAGTTTCTAGCAAAAGTTCCCTTTTTCATTGATAAATTGTCAAAACAAGTACAAGCAATGTCATCCCTACAATCACACATAATAGCTTAACAAAAAGACAACATCAATTGGGGATTTTATGTTTCTTAGCATTCCCAACTGAACCTAAGATCTAAAATACATACCCAAAACCAAACCAAAACAATAAAAAAAAAGCATGTAATGTCAGCATTTTCTTTGTTGTTGCATTGCTTCCATGCACCTCCTTGCTCATCTTCTTCCTGTCTGAACTAAGAGCTTTGCATTTCATCTTCAAGCTGTCAATCTCATTGACCAAGAACCTCCTCTGCCTACTAACATAATCAACTTCCCTCTTCATGTCATTAATCTCACCCTTCAAAAATTTCTTGTCCAGCAACAAGTTGTTAATCACCTCTGTTTGTCAAGGTGTTCCATCTGGTTGATCCACCCACTCAAAAGCTTTACACCACCTTGTCTCTGTCACACGATCATAGAAATTTCAAGACCTAAACTTGTGTCCAGGTTTCTCCCTAGTCCAAGCAGTAAGCCTTGCCATTGGAACTTCACATTGACATCTTTTCTCCTTTGAAGGTGATATGCTAATAGAAGACATTCCCTACTGAAATTCATTAACAAAAGCATTGAAATTAATTGTATTTGAACACAATTACCATAATCTAACCCTAATTTTACTGCCAAATTGAAATATAAAAAACCCTCAAATTAATTTTGACTAACATGAACCCTAATTATTTATAATGAAATTGGGGTTGAATTAATAGCACAAAAAGTGCAATTTCAATTACACTTAAAAATTGCAACATAATCACGAAAAGAATTGCAAAAAATTACAACACACTACTATAGACACCTAAAAAATGTCTCCCCAAAACCAAACCCGATGATGAACAACCTTTCACCGCCATTATTGGTCGGGTTGAGTATTTAATCCCGGGAGTGCTTAAAATTCATATTCAATCAAATTCAGTTCATCAACAATGGATCAGTCCTAATGTTTAGTTAAAGCATAGTTCCTTTTTATTTTGGCCCAAACCTTTTTTATTCATTTCACATTATTTATTGATTTAGCCCAATTAAAAAAATAATAAACCTGAAATAGCCCAAAATTATGAAACGGCACTTAAAAATGCTGAACGTAATTAGGGTTAAATGTATTTGATTAAAAAAAGAGAATCATGACTCCCCGCGTCACGGGAACGTGGATTATTCCCGCGTCACGGTAGAAGTTCCCGTGTCACGGTGAAAACCTGTGACACGGGAGAGCTCCGTGTTTTATTCGCGTCTTTTTCCACGCGCTTATACCCCGCATCTCACAAAAGTCTACCGTGTCACGGTATTTTCTACCAAGTGGTCACCAATATTTTAGAATTATATGTTGCATTAATATTCAACCAACTTAGCTTAATAATAGTTTGGAGCAAATTGAATCTTTGTTTGTATGCCTTTGAGATCGTAGGAATACTTTTCACAATAAGAATCGAGTAGAGGCCAATACGGGCGAATGTGACTCCATGACTCACTTCGTACAATCATCCCCGATCCTCCTTTCGTGGTTCCGAGCCATATGGAGTTAGTAATCTCATGGATTATGAATGGGGTGTAACCTTCACGGGTCAATCGTTGTTGCCTATCGATGTCCCTTAATCGTGGTTGCCTTTTTATGATCCGTGAACGGTTTACAAGTTCCTTAAAAACTTATTGGCGGCTCCCTACTTTCCTTGTCCCTAAACGTAATGTCAATTCCCACATCCTATGAGTGTCAAGCATATTCACACCATGCTTTTACGTAAGCGCACTTCGAACGACGCCTACAACTACATGAAAATTGCATACCTTTTTGTTGTTTCTTGTCGAACAGTTGAATTGATTCAGAGACGAGTACAAATCTTGAATAATTTGATAATATGATGCTGTAGGATTGTTAGGGATCACCCAATTTAAGGATTTGAGAAGAAAATCACAAAAAAAAACACACACACACACACACAATCTTCAAGAATTTGATGTAGAAATGAAGAAGGTTGGCTTAAATAGAAAGGGAAATCGAGAGAATTTGGGGATAAGTTCAAAAACTAGCCGTTATGGTGGGCCCCTCTGGCGGTTTCTGTCACCGAAGTTAGGACTAGGTGGTAAAATTGAATTTTATTTTTTATGAAGTGGTAAAGTAAATCTTTTTTTTTTGGAGGTGGTAAATTCAATAAATTTGTTATTTGAAGGTGGTAAAAGTATTATGAAAACTAGTAAATTAATAATTAAAATAGATGAAAGTCCCCCGAGTAAGGTTCCAAAATTCTCTCTAGGGTTCCGTTTTTTCTCCTCCAAAAATTTCCGTG
The DNA here is from genome assembly GCF_001683475.1 of Chenopodium quinoa. Taxonomy (NCBI): domain Eukaryota; kingdom Viridiplantae; phylum Streptophyta; class Magnoliopsida; order Caryophyllales; family Amaranthaceae; genus Chenopodium; species Chenopodium quinoa. The sequence continues at coordinate 980,679 of NW_018744560.1, read as the reverse complement.
CCCATCAATTTTGCTGATTAATTTCACAAATCAAACAACAATTTATGACCTTTATCTCTTGATGTCATGGATGATCAATTAATTATGGCGTGGGATAACTTGAAGCTAACTGATGAAGAAAATTTCGTTCTTGATGAATCGAGTGGTATGGATGACGATGAGGAATCTCAGCAAAATCTTGCTCTATCTCTAGTGGGCAACCTTCTCACAAAGAAGTCTTTCAACATTGAAGCAATGAAGAGGATCTCGAAACACCTCTGGCAAATCGATGATAATGTGGCAATCAGGTATGTCGATACAAACTTGTTTGTCTTTCAGTTTTTCAACGCTGATGATAGGAAAAAGGTGTTAGAGGGAAGACCTTGGGCTTTTGATAACCAAACCCTATTATTGAAGGAGATTAATGCTAATGAACAACCATCTGAAATTACTTACGACTCATGCTCTTTCTGGATTAGAATCATCGATGTACCTTTTGGCAAGCGTTCCATATGGTTTGCTAAAGATGTTGGGGAGGAATATATGAGGGTAAAGGTTCTTGTGAACATCAATAAACCTATTTGTAGGGGTATGAAAATTGTTGTTGACTCGAGGCATATGAAGTGGATTGGTTTTAAGTATGAACGACTTGGTGATTTTTGTTATTTTTGTGGCCGAATTGGTCATAACAATAAGGAATGTGAAAAGAAGGATAAGTGCACTTGCACCGATGAATCTCCAATTGTTTTCCAATATGGCCCGTTCTTGACTGCATCCCCTCACCGTTCGAAAGTGTCGGCTGTTGAAAGGGAGATGGAGAAGAGACGGGTTGAGAGCTTATCTAAGAAAGGGAGAGTACCAAAGTCTGACTATAATGCAACTGCTGCTATTTGTTTGGGGCCTCCTGGTGTCGCAAGGAAATTGTTATTTTCTTCTTCAAACACAAGCCTTGCAACAACTCCGAAGCCTCGTGCTATTTCTCTCTAGGCAGTAACTGATGATAGTAATGGAAAAGTGGTGTTGAGACCTTCAGTGCTGGAGGAGGGGAAGACTAAGTGTGCTGATCAGGTTCCTATTGCAAGTGGGGATGGGCAGAACGGGGACAGGAATGCAGGGGTTATGTGTGTGCAGGGTAACTCATCGACTGGGCAGCCCTCTAGTTCGTGTAAGATGGGGGCATCAGCTTCTAAAGCCCGCAAAAGTAGGCGTAGAGAGGATATTGTAGCTATAGACGTGAGTGAGAATGGTGATGGTCTTCATGGGTCAAGGAAAAGGGGTGCCGAGGCTATGCTTGAGGCGAGTGAAGATGTACATGTCAACTCCTTAGAGAAGAAAATGAAACATAACGTGAGTGATGTTTCTTCTATCATTTCTGTATCTAAAGTAGAGGGTCGTAGGGATGCCCATGCCCTCGAAAAGCAATGAAAATCTTTAGTTGGAACTGCCACGGGCTTGGAAACTCGCGTGCAGTTAGGGGACTCCAAGACATGTGTTGGAGGGAAAAGCCAAATATTGTTTTTGTAATGGAAACTATGCTTGATGAAAAAATTCTTAATAAAATAAAAAAAAAACCCCCCGTTGTGGTTGCACGAATGGTGTTTGCTTTAGTTGTGTAGGTAGATTTGGAGGTTTGGGAATGTGGTGGAAGGACACCAACGTCCAAATTTTGTCTTACTCTATTCACCATATTGATGCTCAAGTGGTGGATGATAATAATGTGCTTATTTGGAAAGCAATTGGTATCTATGGTTGGCCGGAACAAGCAACTTAATGTCAAACTTGGTCCCTAATGTCTCATCTCAAAGGGCTTAATGATCTTCCTTGCATTATGTTTGGAGATTTTAATGAAATTTTGAGCTTGTCCGAAAAAGAGGGTGGTGTTTCAAGAAGCGAAAGGCTTATGGATGCTTTCCGGGAAGAAATTGATAGGTGTGCTCTTAGAGACCTCGAGTATAAAGGAAGCATTTTTACTTGGGAGAGGGGAAATTCCATGGCAACATTTGTAAGAGAGCGGCTTGATCGCTTTCTTGCGGATGAGGGGTGGTGTAATTTGTTTCCTGATCGAGATGTCCATCACTTGCCAATATTGAAGCCCGACCATGCACCTATCACTTTGACAATAGAGACAAGGAGCACGAATGATTGGGGTGGGTTGGGTTTTAAATTCGAGAATTTTTTGTTATTAAATGAAGGCTGCAATGATTTTATAAGGGAGGCGTGGGCTGATTCTGGTGGCCTTGGAATGCGACAAAAAATTTCATTTTGCGGGGAGAGACTTGCAAGTTGGGCTGCTCTAATTTTGGCTCCATTAAGAAGAAAATAAAGAAGGCAGAGAAGGCTCTCAAGGTGCTAAAATAGGGTGCTATGGATGGTGATGTGTTGGAGTGCTGCCATGTTTTATCGACATAGCTGGATTCTTTATATTTGCTCGAGGAATCGTATTGGTTTGCTCGAGCTCGGGCAAACGAGTTGCGAGATGGGGATAAAGCAAGTCAACGCAAGGCTCAAAATAGAATAGCTGGTCTCTTTGATGACAATGGGGTCTGGAGAAATAAAAGGGTTGATATTGAGAAGTTGATTGTCGCATACATTGCCAAGCTCTTTGCCACAAGTTCCCCGATTGGTTTTCAGGATGCTATGGAAGGCCTCGATGCTGTTGTTACCCCGGAGATGAACTCAATCCTGGATAGAGAACCATCGGTGAAGAAATTAAGCAAGCTTTGTTCCAGATGCATCCCCATAAGGCTCCGGGCCCTGACGGTATGCACGCTTTATTTTTTCAGAAATTTTGGCATGTTGTTGGGTCAGATATTATTGCTTATGTTCAGAGTTGGTGGAATGGGAATGTGAATATGGTTGAGATAAATAACACTTGCGTTGTCCTTATCCCGAAGTGTGGTAAACCTACTTTGATTTCGGAATTTAGGCCAATTAGTTGCTGCAATGTTATTTATAAAATCATCTCTAAGGTGTCGGCAACTAAATTGAAAAATTTTCTGGGTGATATAATCTCTCCGAATCAGAGTGCTTTAGTTCCGCAGAGGCTCAAAACTGATAATGCCATAGTTGCTTTTGAAATTTTTCATGCCATAAAGAGAGGTGGTGAGGGGAAGGATGGTAATGTTGCTCTAAAACTTGATATGAGTAAGGCGTATGATAGAGTGGAATGGGTCTTTCTGGAACAGATGATGAAGAAATTGGGTTTCTCGAATAATTGGATTCATCGTATTATGTGTTGTCTTAAAAGTGTATCTTTTGCTTTTAAGATAAATGGTCAGATTTCGGGATTCGCGATTCCATCTAGAGGGTTACGTATGTGCGGATGCTTTTTTGACGCTAATGTTTAATGCTGCCAATGGTAACGTAATTCATAGTGCTAGAATTTGCAGAAATGCTCCCAGGGTATCTCACTTATTTTTTGCAGATGATAGTATACTCTTTGCTAGAGCAAATGTGCAAGAATTCTCGGTTATAGCTGATATTTTCAGCAAATATGAAAGAGCTTCCGATCAGAAAGTCAATCTAAGCAAAACTAAAGTTGTTTTTAGCAAAAAGGTATGTCGGAGCCGAAGGCAAGAAATTATTGATATTTTGGGTGTTAGGGAGGTTGAGAAAAATGAAAAGTACCTTGGTTTGCCAACTATCATTGGGAGGTCAAAAAAAGCTATTTTTGCAGAATTGAAAGAGAGGTTATGGAAGAAATTGCAGGGATGGAAAGAAAAGTTGTTATCTAGGCCGGGAAAAGAGGTGCTTATCAAAGTGGTGGCTCAGGCTATTCCCACTTATTATATGATGATTTATGAGTATCTTTAAATTTTCCGATGGTTTTATTGATGAGATTCACTCTATGCTTGCAAGATTTTGGTGGGGCTTGACGGAAACTTCAAGAAAAATGCATTGGCAACGTTGGGATCTTTTGTGTCATCCTAAAGCTCTTGGGGGTTTGGGATTTAGAGATTTAAAATGCTTTAACCAAGCTTTGTTGGCAAAGAAATTATGGAGGCTACACCACAATTCGGGGACTCTAATCTCAAAGCAAAATATTTTAAGAATTATGAGGTCCTCAATGCTACTTGTGGCTATGATCCTAGTTACGCTTGAAGAAGTATGTGGGGTGCTAGAGGGCTGCTATGGGAAGGACTTAAGTGGAGAGTGGGAAATGGAAGTGCCATAAACGTTTGGTCAGAGGCGTGGCTACCTGGGAACTCCTCGACTATTGTTCCAACCCCGACAGCATCAAGTGATATGGGCTTATGAGTTAGTGATTTAATTGATCACAATTGCAGTGAGTGGGATGTGAACATTATTTCTAGCAATTTTAGTAACGAAGATGCGGCAAAAATCCTCACAATCCCTCTGTCTCCTAGTAGACCCCCCGATAAAATGTTTTGGTGGCCATTAAAAAATGGTGCATACTCTGTGAAATCGGGGTATTAGTTATGCAAGAAAGTGCCAGCGGTGATGCAAGGAGCTGATATGAATGAGGTGTGGATTTTAATTTGGTCTTTGGTTTACCCTCCGAAGCTAAAACATTTTTTGTGGAGGGCATGTAAGGGGTTCCTTGCTGTCAAGGAAAGGCTGTTCTATAGACACATTGTTACAAAGAAATCTTGCAACGTATGTAATGCCCCTGAAGAGACCATTATTCATGACACATTTGAGTGCACAGCAGCCAATGAAATTTGGGCAGCAAGCCCTCTTTCCTCCGAAATTGGTGCTGCTCCTTCGAGTAGTTTTGTTGAGCGTTGGCTATGGTGTGCTAACAATGCAACAAAGGAGGAGTTAGTGACCATATCAACGTTAGCATGGCATCTTGGCACTTCAAGTACTAGAGTATTTTTTAGGAAGAGACCTTTTGTGCGATCGATGTGGCAAGAGGATGGGTGAATTTTGTTCAAGAGTGCAATGAATATGCAGCACAGGTTAGTAATGGGGTGAATACACATGTGAAAAATGCTCCTAGCTCTTGGTGTTTCCCTGTGAATGGGGTGGTCAAGGTGAATTGCGATGCCCATATTGGTGTGAAGACTGGGTTGGGGGTGGTAATACGGAATGAGCAGGGCTCCCTGCTGGCTGCTGTTGTGCGTTAGTTTGGTGCTGGGTGGGATGCTGGGATGGCAGAAGCTGCTACCTGCAGATATGGATTACAGTTAGCAAGAAGATTGGGCTAGTGTGATGTCCACCTTGAGACAGATGTTGTGAATGTGGTTAAGGCTGTCAAGGCACGAGAAAAAGGCTACTCTCCTATTTTCCTTTTATATGATGATATTTGTAATTTGGCTTCCGTTTTTAATTCTTTTTCGTTCTCCCATATTAAGCGTGCGGGTAATAATCTAACTCATAATGTTGCAAGATGGGACACTGGAGGTTGTAATGAACATGTTTCTCTTGGTCCTTCCCAAATCTTGACAACTTTGGCGGAAATTGATCTTCTCTAATATTAATTTGCAGCGTGGTTTCAATAAAAAAAATAAAAATAAAAAAATGAAGGTGGTAAAAGTCAAAATTTCCTAGTAATTTTTTTTTTTTGGTCAAAGTTAGACTACAAAAATTTAATATAGGATCAACAAAATAAAAAGAGGGAGTATTATACTTTTTTACGTACAATAAACGAAATAACTAACGACGTGTGAAAAAGAGGAAGAGGAAAAAGCCAGTTGTTTCTCATCATAAGAATCAGTTTTGCAGGACAAGAAAACGTAAAGGATCAAACCTCGAGCTTCTCATGCCTAACATCCATACCGGAATAAGTCAACCTCATTGTATCCCCCCCCCCTAGATAATCATGTTAGTAGTCCCCCTATGTCTTGGATGTATCATGGTTTTACTAACTCTGCGAAGAGGTCTAAGTCTGTCTGTAGTTTTATTTCTTGCGTCGAGTCTGTTGGGAGCTAGTCTCCTTTTACCCGCTGTCAAAAAAAAAATAGTACAATCTATATTATCCAATGATATTGGTAAATTATCTCAATCAAAAAATTCAAACACATTCAAGAAGGTTTTGTTTCTAGAGAGAGAAACTATTGCTTCTCTCTAACCCTTTGGAGAAGGATTCGGTGGTTGCCTTCATCGGATTCGTTCTTCAAAGGGTTAGATAGGGGAAGCAGGTTTCTTGTTCTTCAATTTCTCCAAAATACAAACCCTAAGAGCTTTTGGAACACGGATCTGTTCTTCGACCTTCGCTCAAGATTGAAGAAGGGTTCGTTGTTCCGGCGATTGTGTTGGGTGAATCGGCTGCTGGGCAGTGTTTTCGGGTCTAATCTTTTTCCCAGCAGCCGGAAATTGCTGAAAGTGTTGATTGTTGGGCTGATTCCAGGTTTTTGGGGCTTCGATTTTTCAAATCAAGCCCTCGATTTTCTGGGTTTTCGCTCAAGGATGATGCTGTGTTCTGAACTCGTTCGCCGGTGACTGGGTTTTCTTTTTGTTTTCTGGTTTATTTCGCCGGTGTCGGGTCTAGTTTAGTGGGTTTGGGGTGTGTTTCAGGGTGGTCGGCGAGTCAGTAGATTCGACGGTCGTCCTTCACCCCCTGGCTGGCGTTCTGTTGTTGGGGCTTTGCTCTATATTCTGGGTTCGACTTTCTCCGGGGATTTTCTGGTGCTTGCGGGATTCTTCTTGGAGGTTGAACTCGAGGGTTAGTGGCAGCTCCCCTGAATCGCAGATTCGTAGAGGTTGAGGTATTCCCTGTTGTTCTTCATTTGTAAAAGGAAGGTTGATTTTTTGTTTTCTGCCTTCCTTTTGTTATCTTTGTGTAATTTGGGAATTGCTTCTTTGGTTGTAACTACTATCTAAGCGTATTGTATTACTTTTTCATCTTAGGCTTCCTAGTGATCAGTGTTGTTGGTTGATGGTTCATGGTAGCGATCCTTTGTCCTGTTTTGTATTGTATGCATGCCATGCCGTTGTCCTAGCAAACTGGTTTCTGGGTTGTTATTTAGTTGTGATATTATGATTATGCCTATTGATGGTGGATAGTTTTTGGAGGTTGGCTGTCATAGTTGAGTTTTGGCTTTGTTAGCTTGCTTGGTGTGTAGTGGGATGAGGCCCTATTTTTATTGTTGTCCTAGCATGAGGTGCTAGCTGATGGCCTAGGTTGTATGGTGGGTGGTTTTCCTATTACTACCTTGTTGCTTGCTTCTACCTGGAATCCTTTTTATGCCTCTTCCATTGTGGTAGTTGTTTATCTATTATCTGTCTTGGCATCCTATGATTCCCTGCTTTGCTTGAGCCTCCTTGTGTTTGTATTGCTGGTTGATGGTTCATGGCTGCGATCCTTTGTCCTGGTTTGTACTGCATGTATGCTATTGTTCTGTCCTGGCAGGCTGTCTACGGGGTTGTTATCAAGCGGATTTTGTGATGCTGGTGGAAGGTGTTTTCTTTGTTTTATTTGGTGGAGGTTGGTTGTCATGATTGAGTCTTGGTCATTTTAGCTTGCCTGGTGTACTGTTTGGTGGGTTGAGGCCCCATTTTTAGTGTTGTCCCCTAGCATTAGGTGCTAGTTGATGGCTTGGATTGTATGGTGGGTAGTATCCCTCTTTCCACCTTGTTTCTTACTTTTGTCCGGGCTCCTTCTTATGCCTCTTCTGCTGTGGTGGTTGTTGTTCTACCTCTATCTACGCATCTTATGCTATTCTGTCTTACTTGAGCCTCCTTGTGTTTGTGTTGCTGGCTGATAGATTATGGCTACGATCCTTTGTTCTGGTTTGTACTGCATGTATGCTATAGTTCTGTCCTGGCAGCCAGGCTGACTACGGGGCTGGTATCAAGCTGTTTTTATGGTGATGATGGTGGATGGTGTATGCTTTGTTATTGTTTTGGCGTGGTGGAGGTTGGTTGTCATGGGTGAGTCTTGGTTATTCTAGCTTGCTTGGTCTGTAGTGGGTTGAGGCCCTATGTTTAGTGTTGTCCCCTAGCATGAGGTGCTAGTTGATGGCCTGGATTGTATGGTGGGTGGTATTCCTATTGCTACCTTGTTTGTTGCTTCTACCAGGAATCCTTCTTATGCCTCTTCTGTTGTGGTAATTGTTGCTCTACCTTTGTCGTGGCATCTTATGCTTCTCTGTCTTGCTTGGGCCTCCTTATGTTTGTGCTGCTGGATGATGGTTCATGGTTGCGGTCTTTTGGTCTGGTTTGTACTGCATGCATGCTGTTGTTCTGTCCTGGCAGACTGACTGTGGGATTGTTATCAAGCTGCTCTTTATGATGATGCTGGTGGATGGTGTATGCTTTCAAGCTAAGCTGATGCTTTATTATACTCACTTTTTTTGTTTTCTTTGGTGTATGGGTTTATTACCCACTTTTGATTGTAACTTCGGTTTCCTCTCCCTTTAATAGTTAGAGGTTCCGTAGTTGTCTTTGTTTTTCCTTCGGGCTTTGGTTTTGTTGTTTTTTTGGCCCAGAGGGCATATACTGAACTTTCATTTCTTGTAGTTGCTACTCATATTGGTGGTAACTCTTTACTTTTGGTAATAAAATTCTTTATTTACCAAAAAAAAAATTATCTCAATAAAAAATCACTCACGCACCCAAAAATAAATGGAAAAACAACAATAAACCAAGTTTTGCCCCATTCTCCCAAAATGGACCAACCTTTAAATCTGCCCAAAATAAAGCAAAGTTTGCATATTTTTTTCTCCCAAAATGAACTCAAATGACTGGTGACCTGTACAACCGATCATTTTTTTTATTTTCCTTTATTTTTTTAATTAAAAACCTTTAATTATCTTTTTCAAATTAACAAAATGATTAAAAAAATAATTTTAAAAAAAAAAAAAACCCCACTCTTCCCTCACCCCACTGCCAGCCACCCCCTCCTTCACCTCTCCTCCTTTTCCGGCCACCACTACCCCTCCTCCTTGACCTCCCATTTTCGGCCATTCACAAAACCACCACCTTCTTACTTACCCCAACCACAAAAGCACCAACCAAAGCCACCGTACCCCCACAAATCCACGAACCCACCCACATAAGCCACACCACAAAACCACCAATTGACGCACACCATGAAGATATGAAACCCACCACCGTACCGACGTACCGTCTAGCCCACCTTCATCCCAAAAGAGTGAGCTAATGTGACGGATTTAAGGCAAATCGTTGTTGATGAAGAGTTCGATTAGTGTTTGTGAGATTGGTGGTGGAGTTGCGGTGGGAAGAGATGTAGCACGGTAGCAGCAGTGGTGTGGGCTGGTGGGTAGCGATTGTTGTTGAGGTGAGGCAGGGCTTGCGGGTCTTGGCGGTTGTAGGTGTGGGCTGCTGTGTGTGGCAGGTTGAGATTGTGGTTGTTGGTAATTGATGGTGTGTTGGTGGCTAGAGGTGGTGAAGATTAAATTAAGGTGTGGGTATATGCGGCGCCGGCGACCGGGGGAGGGGGGTTCTGGGCGTCGGTCGGCCTTGGAGACAGGGGTAAGGCTTCGAGTGGGTGGTAGTGGGGTGGCTGGCATGTGGAAGGGTGTTTGGATTTTTTTTTTTAATTTCTTTTTTCTTAAATTTAAAAATAAAAAATAAATAAAAATAAAACCCTGACCAATGAATTAATGGCACGTGGATTTGTACCTAGTATATCAGGTAAGGTGACTTGTTGGGTTTATTTTGGGAGAAAAAATGCAAATTTTGGTCTATTTGGGCAGATTTAAAGGTTGGTTCATTTTGAGAATGGGGCAAAGGTTGGTTTGTTGTTGTTAAATTTTCCAAAATAAATATTGTTAAAAACCCATAATTTTAGCTAATTAACACAAAAATAATAGTTTGAGTATCAAATAGTTTACACGAAGGTAAATAAAATCGATTTAAATACAAGAAATATACGGCTGTAAAGATTCTTCATGCTCCCCAACCAAATTATGATTAGTTTATAATTAGTCTTACACTCACCAACTAGGATATCACATACAAATATACAATCTTGCTAATTATTGTAAACATTAATTAATCAAGTTGCCCTAGTGTTGTGGCCTGGCCTTAGCCTCTTATGTAATTTGTCATGCTACACTCTTTTAATTTATTATTATTTTATGTTTATTTCATTCATGTGTTAAGTTACATTTTAATTTGGTTGACGTGCATACATGACCAATAATTTAATTAATAATACATTTTTGTAGTATTATTTTATACATTATATTATGTTTGAAATATATGATGTCCACGTCCTTTATTATATTGATGTTTCCTAACTATAAAAAATAAATGATCTCAAAATCATCCAAATGAAATTTAAAAATTATGTGTGTCTGGTGTTACAAAGGCATGCCATCCATGCACACGAATAATGTACGTATCGTATATTCGTATGTACTACTCGAAAAGTTTGTGTTGTTCCATATATATGCATGAAACCTAATGTTTGAGTAAATCATTCATCTTAATTTTTCTTCCAAACTTCTTATTATAGTTTGAACAAAAGCTCCTAGCTAGCTTTTATCCAACAATAAAATGGCTAATTCAATCCGAAGAGCTACTTCTCACGTTCGTTCAAGCAGTTGGCCATGTACTCCGTACCCTCTAGAGTCGAGCATCGAGGATCTCTTGCTCAAGATCACTAGCTCGAGCTCATCACCATCTTCTTCGGTGGCATCCATACGTAACAACTTGTGTGATATCAAGAATTTGTATGAAGGCATCAACAATTTAATCAAGTGTTCCATGAACCAAAAAGTGCTTTCCCTAGGAGAACACCAAAGTGTTGTTGAAGAGGTTCTAGAAGGTTCTCTTGGCTTATTAGAAGCTTGTTCAACCACTAATGATGTTTTGTCCATGATGAAAGAATCCATCGTCGAGCTTCAATCATGTCTTCGAAGAAAAAGCAGTGAACAAGAAAAGGACATCAATGCTTATTTGATTTCAAGGAAGAAAATTCAAAAAATGGCAAACAAATGCTTAAAAAAGTTGTGCAAGCTAAACTTGGAGAAAGATGGAAAATACAACATCCCTACTTTGAAAATGCTAAACGAAGCTGAAATTATTAGTTTTTCGGCTTTGAAATATGTCTTGCCTTATTTTTCCGAACCAACCAACAAAGGAAAGAGTTGGTCATTAATGACTAAATTGATGCAATCAAAGAGCATATCATATAATACACAAGTGGATTCCAATGAAATAATGAAGATTGATAACGCGATTTTGGCTTATGGAGCAAAGAAGACAAACGTAGATGTTAAAATGAGTCAAGATTTGTTGAAACAATTAGGAGTACTTGAAGTGAGTGTTCAAGAGATTGAAGGGTCCTTGGAGGCAATATCTAGATGCTTATAAAGAACAAGGGTTTCCCTTCTTAATGTAATTAGCCATTAGTTTCCACTATATTGGGAAACCAATTTTGTAAAGGAAAAAAAAAATTTATTCTTTTGTACACAAATTAAAATATTACTCCGTATAATGCAATAATAGAGAACTACATTACTTGTATCTATCTTTATTTTTCTTATGAAAACTATGCCAATTCCACTGACTTTTTTTCCTTGTGATTGAAGTATGGTTGTTTTCATACTCTCATTAATCGTTATGGCTTAATTAATTTGATTAATACAACTACATTCAAATCAATTAGTGTCCACTTACAAAAGTTGCCAAGTTGGGAAGCTTTAAAAAAATCAAGTTGATTCAAAACTTTTATTTTATTTGCCATTTGGATTCTTAACACTAGACAAATTATAAGTAAAATATGTCAACTCTTCATATCATTTTACATTTTTTCCAATCCAATCCTCTAACCTTTTTTTTTTAAAAGGACAGGTATACAATCAGTACCTTAAGATAGATTTGTCTCAAGACTATACACTAAGGGCATGTTCACATTTACTTAATTTCAGGTCAGTTCAGCTCCAATCAGTTCAGTTCAGTTCAGCTTCAATCAGTTCAGTTTAGTTCAGTTTAGTTCAGTTCAGCTCCTAATTTTCCTCTCTCATAAAATATTCATTTCATCTCAGTTCAGTTCAGTTCAATTCAGCTCCAATCAATTCAGTTCAGTTCAGTTCAACTCCAATCAGTTCAATTCAGTAAATGTGAACAGGCCCTAACTTATCAGAATGACCATGCTAATGAGTTATATCTATCAAATTTTAAGTGCTCGCTTGCTCTTATGATAACACAAAATTGTGTTACCCAAATACGCCAATGTCCAAACTAAATTACTATTTTTCACCTAATTTCTACCGGATATTTCTACAGTGTCATTTTTCAATAAATAACACCACAACATAATGATATGTCAAGTTATAATTGGCCAATTTTTAATTTATTTTTAAAAAGCTAAATGTACTATACATGTATACATGCTTGTAAATACATATATTTATATAAAGAATACATCATTATAGTTTTTTAAAACAAAATAATCATTCCCAAAACTTAAATTATAATTAAAATTCTGAAAATCAAACTTAAAAAAAAAAAAAAAAGAAAGAAAAGAAAAGAAAAAAACTGCAAATCAAATACTCCGTTTTCATTGTTCTTCAATTGACAATGGTGTTCATCACGTTAATGGCTATTTTATTTAATGATATCTCTCCTGGGCAATTAGGTGCAGCGATTAGGCGTATTTTGGGTGTGTTTTTGGTGCTTTTTTAGGGGTCTTTCTGGGTGGGTTTCTTGATTGGTTTTGGGGTGGGTTTTTGGTGCGGTTTTCAGGCTACAATATAGGCATTTCGGCATGGCAGTTCTTGGCTATTTGGCGATGGTTTTAGGATCGGTTTTGGTCAATTTCAGGAAGGTTTTAGGCGACTTTCTCGGGGTTTGATATGGTCAGTTTTCAGGCAATGTTTCCGACAGTCATTCTTCTTCTCCGTCCCGCAGCAAATCCATGATTGATGATTGATGAACGATGATGATGATGGATGATGAACGATGATAAACGATGACCGATACAATGAACGATGATAAACAATTTAGACGTAGATGTGAATTTAATTTTATGATTTCTAATTATAATTATAAATTTGAAAATTAACTTTAATTATAAAACTAGATTTTCATAATTTATAATTATGTATTTCTAAAATAAATACATGTATGAAAAAAATACAAAAATAAAATACAATTTAAATACATTTTGGACATTAAAAATAATTCAAAATGAAAATAAAAATACAAAATACAGACCAATCAAATTTTGCCACATCAGCAAGTTGTGGTGTCATTTTTAAAGAATGACATTGTAGAATTTTTAAATTTCTACCTCTGAGTTAAGCATTGCTTATCTATAGTGAAAGAAATATGTATAATATTTAGTTGTGAGAATTTAACTTGAAAGGAGAAAATAATTATAATTTGAACAGTGGTTGCCAACTTAGTTGTGAGAATTTAACTTGAAAGGAGAAAATATTAATAGTTTGAATAGTAGTTGCCAACTAGTTTAATTGTTTCAGCATTACAAGTGGTACTCAAGGCCTAGAACATTCAATTCACATTTATCATTGCGCTTTGTTCGCACCAAAAAAAAAAAAAAAAATAAATAAATATCATTGCACTACAGATCGAGAAAAAAAAATGTAATGTAATTAAACAATAGTGATAAACAAGTATCACATAATTTACACGAAGGGAATAACATTATTTAAAACACCAGAAATTTAAAGCTGTCAATATTCAGTTATCTTATTATTCTTGCACCACCAGCAGCCATATTATATAGTATGATGAAATGATCTTCCAAATCACTTGTAAAGATCAAAGATAATGTTGCTCAAGTTGTGGCCTTAATGCCCTTAAATTATTATGTTAGAAGTCTCCTGTCTATGCCATTCATGCACATACATAATACCTTTTAAATTCCACTTGTGCTACTCTTAAGGTTGATCCAATTTTAAATTAGTTACATGCAGTTTCTGTAAATTGAATATGGTCAATTATATAAAATTATAAATATGAGAAAATTATAAATTTATAATTAGGCTGTACGGTATACATGCATCCTTGGCCGGATATCTTGATGTACTCAAACTATCAAAGCTTAATAAACTCAAAATAATCCAAATGAAATAAAAAATTAAGTTCAATAAAATCTAGGCAAATTTATTGAATAAAACCTTTTAAATGCCTTATTTTGTAAGAAAAAAACCTTTAAAACGATTCTTTGTTAAAAAAAACCAACACGATCAAATTTTTTTTTTTTTGTCTAAAGAAACCTCCCCCTTTTTTTCTGGCCGGCATTGACTACAACTTTCCGGCATTGACTTTTTATTTTCCCCAGTTGCGCCCAAACACTTTTATATTTGCACTCCCCTTTTTATTTGCCCCTCTTATTTTCCCTCCAATTCCTCTGTATTCTCTCTCTTTTTTCTTCCATGGATGCTCTGCAATTATACCACCGGTTTTGAACTGGTGACAAAGTGGGGAGGTATTGGCACCCCCCACATTGTGACCGGTTCGAACCGATGGCTTAAACCGGGTTTGAACCGGTGCCTTTTAAGGTTATTCTACTAGTGGTGCCACCAACTCAGTTTGGGTTTCTCTCTCTGTTTCCTCTGCTACTCGCCATTAATTCGTGAACAATAACCTAAGGTAAGATTAAATTCATCATCTAATTACTTGAAATAGAGCAAAAATTGGGGCTTTTTTTACTCAAGCTTGGAACTCACGTATTTCCTGTTTTCAATTGATAAAGGAGGAATAAAGAGGCTTTTTGGACGCAAATCAAGGTTTCCTAATTACTTTGTTAAGTACAAACCAAGGTATGTTCTTCAATTTTGCACTTAATTGCATCCATGAATTGCATAAAAATTAGGGTTTAACTGATAAATAAGAGAAAAAAACCTAATTTACCTGATTGTTGCTGCTTGTTGGAGAATTTGTACTGTGATGTGAGCCAAATTAACCCACTAAACTCTGATGGATTGTTAAATTTGTTGGCTAAAATTGTTCAAATGTTGCCCTAATATGTTGAATGTCTTCGATTTTGTTTTGGTTGCTTTGTTTGTCAGGTTTAATGGTAGAAAAAAGAAATCATAGTAAGAGAAAAATTACAAAGGATAGAGGAATGGTAGAGTAAACCCTAGAATGGTGAAATCACCACTTCAATTGTGGAAGAAATACATGAAGAACCCTAAACTACCTTTCAATTCTGTTAATTATTTTTGGGGCGTCTTGCCCTAGATTATAAATAGAGGGAAAATTAGGCTACCAAAAAAAAAGAGGGAAAATCACCAAACAATAAGGTGCAAATAGGGAAAGTAAGAGGTCAACCCCGAAAAGTTGTAGTCAATTCCGGAAAAGAGGGGGGAGGAATCTTTAGACAAAAAGTTGATCGTGGTGGTTTTTTTTTAACAAAGAATCATTTGAAATGTTTTTTCTTGCAAAATGAGGCATTTAATAGGTTTTTTTTAATAAATTTGCCTAAAATCTAGTCCATTTTGGTCTTATAGAGTTAACGCCCTCGTTAACTTGGCGTTAATTGTGGTCCATAAGTGTCACCTACCAACTGAGTAGAAATATATTTTTTTGAAGTCATTTCACAGAAAACAAAGTAAAATATTTACTGAATTGCCATTTAATCAACAAATTTCGTTTATCATGTTGATAAACCGGGGATCCCTCTTTTTTCCCGTACCGTTTAACCCCAATATTCAAAGTGCAAAATCTTCAAAATGTCAAATTTTTAAGTACAAAAATGAATGGATAAGAGAAAGCACACGTAAACAACAAAGCAAGTCACTCATCTCTTGGCTTGTATTTAATAGGCAAAATGAGGCATTTCATATGCACATGAAACCTATTGTTTGAGTAGATCATTCATCATTTTCTTTCAATCTTCTTAGAGCTTGAACACCCCTTTCATCTAACAATATAATGACTAATGGAAATATTACTTCTCATATTCAAAGTAGTTGGCCATCTACTCCTTACCCTCTAGAGTCAAGCATTGATTGTTGTAAAATAAGTGTTTCAAAGGCTACAAATATAATGATTATATAATGTATTAATGTATTTGTTTGATCAAAGGAAATTGGTGTGGCGTGACATTCGTCACTAGTTTTGAAAACAGATTCCAACGTAACAGGGGTGCTCGTTTTATTGTCGGTACATTCCCTAAGATTGCACACCACTCTCAGTCAAAGGCACTTTTGAGTGAGAGGTGAAGTCATATAAACTTATGCCCAAAAGAAGAAGAAATTTGGTTAGCTTTTTGTATTTTGTGTATAATTTCCATCAAAGATGAAGAAAACCAAGCCAATTTTATAAGCAATGATGGAGTTTCTAGAGGATGAATCTAGACACCATAGGTGTGATTAAATCAGAATAATAAACTTGATTAAATCACCATTATTATTCACTTTAATGGGGGGGGGGGTTACAAGAGAATACAAGAATAGTGAAAGAAAACCAAAAGAATAAAAGTAGACATGAAAATTCTACTCCACACCTACTTTGTGAGCAATCATTGTAGGCAATAATCATAAAAAATTACTCCATAACCCACTTATGGGAAAACGTTGTAGGTCATAACCTCCTTATAGAGTAAAGTAATTAAAGGGAGGAGAGACCGTAAAAGTTATCAACAAACTAATGGCAATTAAAAAATAAAGTAACATGTCAATTACGGAGGACATAAATACCCGTTGATAAACAAAATTCAATTTAGAAATTTGGATTTTTTTTTCCGAGCAAATTCAAGTTTATCAGAATGAGAAACAAGTTTTGTTTATCAAGGGGTTTTGATGTACTTTCATCTGAAAATTTAAGGGCAAAATTGACATTTTCTGTAAACGTGAATTTGACGACGTGAACACATAATTGAACATTTTCTCTCTCTTCTGGTTATTCTAAACATTTTCTCTCTCCTCCATTAATTTTCTCTCTCCCGTTCTTTCATAAAGAAAAAAATTTCTCCCTCCTGTAAATTTAAAGCTGAACATTGGTCTCCTCTATCACAAAATTAAGGTCGGAGCACTCACCATTAAAACTGGGCAATTAAAATTCACTAAATTTGGGCAGGAGGATGTAACCCTTTCCTCTTTTCACCTTTAATTTTTCAACTGGAGTTTTTGTTTTCGCCAAAATTGTGGTGGTGACATGGTGTTCACGAGCAAGAAAGCAAGAAGATGGAGGAATGAAGGATGAAGAAGATGGAGTAGGAAGAAGCAAAGGACAAAAAATAATGAAAAAATACCAATCTGAATTTTTGAGAATTCAATTCAATTTTATTTTTCCAAATTCATTTGTTTTTCAGCTGAATTTGTAACAAGATTAATTAGCTCAAATGTCGTCGGAAAATCAAGTAGTTGAAGAAGAAGTCGTCCAATCAAGAGATCGATCAATGGCGGTGGAAGCTTCATCGTCGACTTCAATGGCGGAGGAGAGAGAAAAATAAGGAGAGTTTGAAAGAGATGTATACTGCTGATGGTCTTATAGAGTTAACGCCCTCGTTAACTTGGCGTTAATTGTGGTCCATAAGTGTCACCTACCAACTGAGTAGAAATATATTTTTTTGAAGTCATTTCACAGAAAACAAAGTAAAATATTTACTGAATTGCCATTTAATCAACAAATTTCGTTTATCATGTTGATAAACTGGGGATCCCTCTTTTTTCCCGTACCGTTTAACCCCAATATTCAAAGTGCAAAATCTTCAAAATGTCAAATTTTTAAGTACAAAAATGAATGGATAAGAGAAAGCACACGTAAACAACAAAGCAAGTCACTCATCTCTTGGCTTGTATTGAACCCAAATTTCATCTTTTACTTTCCAAACTCTCTCAATCCCACACCATTATTGTTGTACACATTAATCCACATCCTTATAAACTTAATTACTTAATTCAATTTAATTCCCACATTTCATAAAAATAAGTTATAAAATAAAATATCTATACTATAGAATATAGATTGCATTTTTCATTTGTGTACCACCAAGCTCCAGCAGCAACAGATTTTAGCCATAGATTCACTCTCCTCTTTCCTCCCTTAAAACCCAAGACACTGAAAATCAAAACCCAATTTCCATTTTTTTAAAGCTTCAAACCAATCAACAATGGCGACTAACCATTTACTATCTTCAAGCTTCCTTGGAAATGGCGTCCTAATCTACCCGCCAACACCCAAAACCACAAAACCCTCTTTAGCTTCTCCAAGAAGAAAACAATTCATCACTCAATCCTTAACCCCCAATTCTCAAAACCCTAATTTTCCATCAAAATCAGCTTTAACAGCTTTAATTTTATCTTCAACTCTTGCTTCACAGCAAGCTTTTGCTGCGGATAATATCTCTCCTCCACCGCAACCACCCCAGGTAATTGAAGCTCAACCCAACAATCCTGGTCTCCCAAATTCAACCCCCTTTTCGCAAAATTTAGTCTTGAATGCTCCGAAACCTTCGAATTCGGATCTTCCAGAAGGTTCTCAATGGAGGTACAGTGAGTTCTTGAATGCAGTGAAGAAGGGTAAGGTTGAAAGGGTGCGATTCAGTAAGGATGGTTCTGTTTTACAGTTAACTGCAATTGATGGTAAAAGAGCTTCTGTAGTCGTTCCTAATGATCCTGATCTTATTGATATTTTGGCAATGAATGGTGTAGATATCTCTGTTTCTGAAGGGGAGGGTGGAAATGGGTTGTTTAGTTTTATTGGGAATTTGTTGTTTCCTATTATTGCTTTTGCAGGGTTGTTTTTCTTGTTCCGTCGGGCCCAAGGTGGGCCCGGCGGGCCTGGTGGACTTGGCGGGCCGATGGATTTCGGCCGGTCGAAGTCTAAGTTCCAGGAAGTGCCGGAAACTGGTGTGACATTTGCCGATGTTGCCGGTGCTGATCAGGCTAAGCTAGAATTGCAGGAAGTTGTGGACTTTTTGAAGAACCCTGATAAGTACACTGCATTGGGGGCTAAAATCCCAAAAGGGTGTCTCCTTGTGGGGCCCCCTGGAACCGGAAAGACATTGTTGGCGAGGGCGGTCGCTGGTGAGGCCGGTGTGCCGTTCTTTTCGTGTGCAGCTTCGGAGTTTGTGGAGCTGTTTGTTGGTGTGGGAGCTTCCAGGGTGAGGGATTTGTTTGAGAAGGCGAAGAGTAAAGCGCCTTGCATTGTGTTTATTGATGAAATTGATGCTGTTGGGAGGCAAAGAGGAGCAGGAATGGGAGGTGGAAATGATGAGAGGGAGCAGACTATCAATCAGTTGTTGACTGAGATGGATGGGTTTTCAGGGAATTCAGGAGTGATTGTTTTGGCTGCCACTAATAGGCCTGATGTTCTTGATTCTGCTTTGCTGAGGCCAGGGAGGTTTGATCGTCAAGTGACCGTTGATCGGCCTGATGTTGCAGGGAGAGTTAAGATCCTTCAGGTATAATTTGTGAACTTATTAGACTTATTTATCAGCATGCTTTCGATTTTGCTATTCTATTTTACATGCCTTGGAATAGTTGATTGTTTCTAATATGTAAGGATGTTGCAACACTCGCAAGTCTAGTTTATTGCTGTTTGTGTAAGAACATTGTATTATGTCCTGTGCTACCTGAAAAGATGTTTCTAGCTAAGACTGAAGTTGCTTTGATGGTTATGAAATGAAGAATATCAGTGTTCTGATAATACTTTATTTGTGAGTGTATAGATGTGAACATAGGACGGTTAGACTGAGAGTAAATGCATAGTGTTCTGGCTTTGATTGTTGTATGATAAATTATGAATACAACTTGTGCAATTATCTAAGAAATAAGTCTTAAGGTTAATTAAAATCAGTACTTGAACTGAAAGGACTTTTACTGCCAGATTATGTACTTTTTTCAGGTGTAGTATAGAAAGTTTGCTTGCCTAGTAAATCAGCATGTCTAGGATTTAATATGGTAATTGGTTGAAGGATCGATACAAGAATGAAATGTATCCAACTAAAGTTATGCATATGAAAAGAGAATATCAGGGTGTTTTTGAATTTTCATCAACTTGTTTCATTTCTTGCATGTTTCACATGGATGTCAACTGCTGATTTGTTGCCATTGTTGGTGTTAAAGGTACACTCTCGTGGAAAGGCACTAGCGAAGGATGTGGACTTTGAAAAGATTGCGAGGAGAACCCCTGGTTTTACTGGAGCAGACTTGCAGAATCTGATGAATGAAGCAGCAATCCTTGCAGCTAGAAGAGATCTTAAGGAAATAAGCAAAGATGAAATATCAGATGCTCTAGAGAGAATTATTGCTGGTCCAGAAAAGAAAAATGCAGTTGTATCAGAGGAGAAGAAGCGATTAGTAGCTTATCACGGTGGGTTCAAATGATCATATCTTGTTAACTTCCTGCCTTATAATGCTAGTCTTTAGGATGTAACTGCTATAAATATTTCCTTTTTGTGCAGAGGCCGGTCATGCCTTAGTGGGTGCTCTTATGCCTGAATATGATCCTGTAGCCAAAATTTCAATCATTCCTCGTGGTCAAGCAGGTGGTCTCACATTTTTTGCCCCAAGTGAAGAAAGGCTGGAATCAGGCCTTTACAGCAGAAGCTATCTCGAAAACCAGATGGCCGTTGCTCTTGGTGGCAGGTCAGTATTGTATTCAACAGTTATCAACATCTAACACAGTATGTTGGTGTTAACTCTAAATTTCCCTATATTTTGCAGGGTAGCTGAAGAGGTTATATTCGGTGAAGACAATGTTACAACAGGTGCATCTAATGACTTCATGCAAGTTTCAAGGGTTGCCAGGCAGATGGTTGAAAGATTTGGGTTCAGCAAGAAAATTGGACAACTTGCTGTCGGTGGAGCTGGTGGAAATCCATTCTTGGGCCAGCAGGTAGGCACATTATTTAATTGTCAAACTTACAATCTATCATAGACCTAGATTTTTGTCAATGGGTTCTCTTGAACTTAAAATTTGCGGAAGAACAAATAATTAGTAACTGCATGTAGCAATATAAAATGTAGAATTGATGTAGTAAAAATAATAGTAAAAATAGTCAACTCTAATCGGTACAAAAAATTTCGATACAATAACAACAGGTGAAGAAATTAGTACTCATCTCTGTGTCTGTCATAAGCTGTGTTAAGAACTGCTCCCCGCTCCTCAAAGCAACCATGCAAATGTTATTTACATATTTGTATATGAATATATTTTACAGATGTCAAGTCAGAAAGATTACTCAATGGCAACTGCCGATGTGGTTGATGGTGAAGTGAGAGAGTTGGTTGAGGTTGCATACAAAAGGGCGAAGGACATCATCAACACCCACATTGACATCCTCCACAAACTTGCTCAGCTACTCATTGAAAAGGAGACTGTTGATGGGGAAGAGTTCATGAGCTTGTTCATTGATGGCAAAGCTGAATTATATGTTTCTTAAAGTCAGGTCATTAATTCCTGATTTCTTGTAGTATATGATTCAAGTGCATCAGTTTCCATGCTTGTACAAAACTTGTTAGATAATACATTAATACATACTGCATATTTGAAAAAAATGAGACAACTTTCCGTGTACAAAATTCGATGAATGAACTGGCTTCTTCTACTATGTCTTAGTTTCGTCCTTGCTTTAAACTGTAAACATAGCTCCCTTTGACCTATAGACTTGAAAGACTCTTCTTTAGTTTGAAATGGAACCACTTATCTGGATCATCAAGAAAGCAAATATGGTTCATATCCATCAAGTTAAATATGTCGATTTTTTCAGATTCATTGTAGTCCTTAGTATGTTGAAATTTTATATGCTCCCAGAAAAAAAAAAAAAAAAAAAAAAAAAAAAAAAAAAAAAAAAAAAGAACAAATTGGAAGATGAAGTAATTAGAAAATTCCCCCTTTTGTTTTCATTTTCATGTGGAGCTGGTTCTTTAAATAGTTGGCTCTGAGTCAACCATACATATCAAACAAGTCTCCTGCTAAATATAACTAGTTTAGTTTTCCACTGAATAGGAACTTGATCTCAGATTCTCAGTCTGCAACCTAAACATTGATAACACTTTTTACCAATTTGCAGCCATATGCTTCCCAAAATTGTGTTGTATTATAGGTTTGAAAATGTACAAAATACATATATAAAATTATTTCAAAGAATTTTGATACTAATAAATGGCACCACTGACATTCACAAGAAAATAAACACTCCTCTCCCTCTATGGTACAGCATCAAAATGCAAGAGTAATACATACACCCAACACACCCTCTGTACTATGAAGACTAAAACAAACAACTGAGAACCAATTATGAAAGAATTATACAAGAGTTTGGTCCTCAGTTTCCTTTCAAACTACGCTGTCGTTTATCTTCTAATTGAGCAGCCTCATTCAACATGTCAGCTGCATCTTTGTGCATGTCTAGCTTCGATAAGGCGACTGATTGCATGTAGAAAGCTGTTGCCCAGTCTGGGTATACACATTGTGCTTGCATTGCATCTCTTAGAGCTGCATCAGGCTGGTCTGTGAACAGATAGCAAAGACTTCGGCGAGCATAAACAGTTGGAGAGATCATAGTTCCAACATCTATAAACTGCCCACAGAAATTTAGTTCAAAAAATGATCTTGAGACTACTCAAAGTATATATAAATTATAAAGTGCAAAATTCAAAAAATGTTGCATGAATACTGGGGTAAGAATCGACCACTGAGACCCTACAATATGAATTTCCACTTAAAGGATAATTTCAGCCTTCTTGTCCATTACTGAAAAGAAGAGCGCAGAGAAGGGTTGCATACCTGCGAATAGCAATCTATTGCAGTCTTAAAATCTTTATCACGAAATGCCAAATCACCACGCTTTCTTGCCTCCAAGATGTCTCTCATCTGCTGTGTCCACTCTTGAAAAGATAACTGAGTCACAGTACAAAACTCATCAATTTTAGACGAGGGATGATTCGGACAAGTAAACTGCATTATAATATACTAATTACCTCATTGGTCCCTTCATCATCTTTGTAGTGTGTTGAAACCAGTATTTGATGGATTGCAGTGAGGTCCAAACGAGAACAGGCATCTCCCATGGCAGAAAGTGGTTGCGGAGGTGTAGGAGGTACATCTTCAGGCTTTGGTATTCCCAGCATTAGATAAGATGGAACCTGAAATGGCAAAATCAACCTACAAATTACCTCTAGGAAACAGATGTTTTCTTCACCCTAATTTTCCACTTCCCCTCATTCCCACCCCTTTTTTCCCAGGGCCGTTGAAAATTATCCATCGGTATGTAGAAACTACAAAGTTTCAGCAGATATTATGGAAGATATGGTAGACAGATTACTCTGCAGTCCAAATACAAATGAAGTTTAACTGTGACACTAGTGAATAAGGGACTCCATAGTGCATACTTAATACCATAATCATACCTCATCTGATAGACATAAAAAATGGCAGAAGATATCTGAAATCGGAATTTTGAGAGGCCTTAAATTTAGATAGGGGTGGAGAGGGTAACCCTTGATACACAATTGGGAGTTAAAATCATGTTTAATCAATCAATGCTCATAACTGTTCATTGGAAGTTGGGAGGCTACATATTGGTAAGGATTATTAATTGATAAGCAAGCCTAATAAAGGAAAGTGTCATAGTGTTCAATACATCCCTGAACCAATAAGTCTTTTGTCACTAGCTGCTCAGCAATTAATAGAAAGTTGAAAGGAAAAGGAGGATCTATCTTTTGAAAGTAGTAGAAGTGATTCACGAATTAGTAAAGCAAGAGCTGCTTCATCTAATTGTTCAGGCTTTTTATGAATATATTGAAGATGAGGTGAATTTTTTCATGATTTATACCCACAATTCCTCAAACTGAAAAGTATATACAAATAAATTAAATTCAAGAAAAGACTTTCTACCCGTAGCATGGCTTTACACTATTCATGTTAATCGGATATACAGACAGATAGTCAAGCTATATATAGTCAATCTTATTTTAGAAATGATCAAACCAAATCAGACAATATTTTAGTGTGTGTTTTCTAATTGTTAAATATCTTTAATTCCATAGAACAAAAAATTATGAAAATTCCACATTTGAATGTATACGCTACAGCGATATAAATGTAACGATATCTATAAATGTAACAATACCTCATTAAATAATCCCACCCACCCCCTCCCCACCCCAAGGATTAGTATACAAATAAGGTCAAAGATTAGTCAAATCAGGACTCGGATGATCAGGCTAAATTTAGTGTCTTAAGAAGACAAACATCCAAGCAAAGTTTATAATAATAGTTGAACATGCCACATATCAAGCATAACAGCATTAAAATCCAAATCTGAATGAAAAAGCCAAGTACAACTCACATAAATTGTGAACAATGGTAGTTAATGACTTACATCAGCTTTATTCTGCAGCGGAGCAAGTGTTGTAAATAGGTCTTTGACATTTGGTCGCTCTCTAGGTTCATACTGCAAGCACTGCGAGGAAAGATTAAAAACAACTGTTGCCTCTTCGTTTGAGAAGTTGCCTTCCAAATGCGAGTCCATTAGAACAAGAATGTTTTTGCCTCGTATCATGTCAAGAGCCTGCAGAGCACAAACATCTTAGCAACTTAAAACGCATTGCATTACACATGCAGAAAAATGCAGTTAAAAAACGAGTGATAATCAATAAGGGCCCATTCAATCTCTGCTTGAAAGTAATTCCATCTACAGGTTCATTAACAAAATCTGTCTCAGCCTTGATGATATCAATCCTTTCAACAAGCAAGATTTTGTATTCTTGGAAACTGTAGCACTTATACCAGATTTTCTATAGTCAAAACATCTTATTATCATCACTTCCCCTCTTTCACCAAACAACATTTTTATTCCTGCAAGTCGTGTATTGGGTTGAGTCAGGCAGTTCACAGGTTAGTAAAGAGGGAAGCAAGAACACCTGCTAAAGAGCCCAAGTCTGAATGACTACAAACTAAACAACATTAATCCTTCATGCAAGAGTTATAAGAGTAAAACTACGTATTTGAACTCACATGACTCGGAGGAATATGCTTGCCACTAAGGAGGTCCAAAAGGACTGTTCCGAAACTGAAGACTACACTTTCTGGGGTAACTCTTCCTGTATGAAAGTAAGTGAACTTTGTCATTGCAGGTGACAACAGAAAAATGGCACTATTGCAGCATAAGGTACCATGCAGCCGATGCAGGTAATCCACAACAATTCTAAAACTATAATAGCATGTTCCATTCCAATTAATATGACAACAAGATCAAGATTGAAGGATGACAAAACTTATTGGAGAATTTCACGAGGAGAAATTATTTTTACCAAGGTTCATTCAATTCGCTCTTTTCAAAACCATTTATTTCATGATTCTATAAGTATGGTTTTGAAAGAGTGAAAAAAAAAAATACTTTTCAAATGCCAGCATTACTAGGGTATGCTATTCATATTGGCACAACACTCAGAAAGTCAGAGTAAGGTTCATATCTACATGGAAATTTTTGCATTTCCAGTAATATTAGAATTCTCCCCAAGAACATCACAAACCTGAAACCAGATTTAAGTATCACAAGAGAAACTAAAAATAGCACAAATTTTCAATAACTCAAATCTGAATATATAGTCTTGCCAAGACCTACAATAATTGAACCAACAAGATGATATAGAACTCTAATAGAATAAGTAGTAGTTGATACCATTTCTTAGATACTCTGGTGGTGTGTAGGCAAGATTTGTGCTGTAACTTTTTCCATCTCTGCTGTTTTTCATCAGGCCAAAACAAGAAAGTCGTGGATCACCATTCTGCCAAAAGCGCACGTGGTTAACATCTAAAGCTTATATAATTGCTTTTCACCAACTTTCAGGTTATAACAGGTTAATTTTCAATCACAGTAGTGTATATATTACATATCATAGACTAAAAATCAACAAAGTCAATCATATTGAGTGCATAAACAGAATATAAATACTCTCCATTCAAAAGTATCCGTTTTTCATAGGAATTATGAAAAATTAATGATAGAAATTGGATTCACTAATAATTAGATGTGAACAATAAAAAAAAGGTGAATGCCAACTAGTTTTATTAGATAAAGTATTAGGTGAAGACCTAGGATCATATCCCATCAATACAAACAAAAAAATAAATAAATAAATAAAAGATATATAAGCTACATTTGCCTTTTGGAACTGATTACGAAATAACAATTTAGATCATTAATAATACAAGCATACTAATAATTCTTTTTAACAAATACTGTAATGGCCTAGTGGGCAACACTTGTTAGATGTTTTTTTTTTAAGCAGTGATCGATGATATATCAAAGTTAAATCCCACAAAAGTCAAATGTGGTAAGTTATTTTAGTCTAACGGGGGTATTATGGGAATAATGCAATACCTCATCAAAGAGAACCCTGTATGCATTTAAGTCATGATAAAGTGGGCGACCTTCGGTGCTGCAATACTCCAGAGCTTCAGCAATATATAAAGCAACTCTCAGTCGCATTGCCCACTCAAGAGTTTGGTTTTCCCCTATCAAGAATAGCAGTACTATGAGACCAAGATCATTAAGGTCTATAGTCATGAATTTTTCACCACAACAGCAAAAGGCATAAATTATTATCCCAATGAAAATACAGTTAACACTAAACGATATATTATTTTAGTTTCAAAGTTTGAGTTATTAAGGCAAACACGCAGGCCTTCACTAGCCCTAAAAATGTGACATCAAAAAATTGGACATTAAAGTTAACAAAGCTCATTGCTCTTTATTAAACCAACAATTTAATCCAATCCCATTCTACAATCAAAACGCAACAAAATGCAAGTAACTATCACATCTCTTTTCACACATGCAACTAAACCTATGTAAGCTAACCTTGGAACAATCCCCAACTTAGAAACCCTAATATAGTCACAATTAAACATAAATCCAATTCAATACTACTAAATACCCATTTCCATATTCAGCATTTCCTTCAAAAAAAATTCCTAAACAATCAATCATATAAACAAACCAAAACAAAACTACATTTACCATAATTAAACTCAACCTAAATTACCAAAAATAGAAATAAATAACTAAGCAACACCCTTACAATGGAAGAGATGTTTAGCAAGAGTATCATTAGGCATAAACTCCGCAACCAATAACCTCTCATCTCCATCACAACAATACCCAATCAAATTCGCCAATTTCTTGTGCCTCAATTTCCCAACTCCTTTTGCTTCTTCCTGCCAAAAAAAAACAAAATAAAGATCAAATTCAACAACAACCCAGTAACAAAAAACCAATCAATTGAAAAACCCAAAATTAGAAACCAGTAAAAATTACAGCAAATTGTTTAGGGTCAGGCCAAGCAAGCTTAGAAAACTTCTTAACAGCGATCAATCGACGGTTTTGAAGACGGCCACGATAAACAACATTAGGAGCCTTTTCACCACCTTCTGAAACAATCGATTTCAAACTGAAGTTGTCGGTGGCCGTCTTCAACTCCGACAAAGTAAACTCTGAGAAACCCGCCGAAGCACCATCACCGACAACGGCGGAACCACCACCATTGATTGTAGCGTGATTAAGGGGTTGTTTAAGTGGACCCAGTTTTGACTGAAAACAACCCATTTAAAAAAAACTTAAAAACAGCACCAAACCAAAGCTTAAACTAGTTAAAGGGTTGTAGTTGTAGTTGTGTTCTGTAGTTGGGTACTTAGGTTGGTGGGAAAAAGGGGTTGACAAAAAACTCTTTGTATTTGTAAAAAGTTTGGAATGAAATGAATTGTTTGAGAGTCAATTGAAAGAAGAGAGAGAAAGAAAGAGATCTGAAAGAGTAATTTAGAGAGAGAATGATGATGATTATGAGAGGTACAGCTTACACATTGCAACTTGTAAGCTGGTTTTGGTTTTGATGATTCTTCATTCTTCCGTTGACAATCAAACTCGTTTTTTTAATTGTGTATTTTATGGTTTGGTCGTTAAAGCTTAAAAGTTTAGCAATAGTCAAGAAAGTATGATGAAATTTTATGGTAGTTTCACTTCATTTTTTTTGGGTCCACTTTGGTTGAATTCTACAAGTGATATTCTTATGTTTTTTTGGGTCTACTTTGGTTGGATAATGGTTGAAAGTTCAAGCTACTTGAGCCCAATAGATATACCAAGTCTATGGACTTGCCTTAACTTAGAATGCCAATGAGTTAAGTTAAGACGACCCACTTGGATAATCCTCATTAACAAGTTATCCAAATCCAATCTAATCAAAACCCAACAATAGCCTAAACACAACTCAACTTTTGAGGTGGTTGGGTTGGGTCTTGGACCTCTTGGTTAAAAAAAATTGGCCAACAAAACTCACTTACCAACCTAAACCTAAACCTAAACCCAAACCCAACCCAATCCAATCCAATCCAATCCGTAAACAATCCTTAAACGATAGATATACTATAGCTTATCTTATGTTATAGAATAATTTTTTAATTCCTCCATTTTTATTAGATGCATTACATTCGAATTACAAAAGTTTTAATTTAAATGCTTCACTCTCCATTTTAGTTAATAAACTAGCTATTGGCCCGGGCAATGTCTCGTCTCATCATAAATTTATTTGTTTGATTAAAATTAATTAAAAAGGGTTGGTGTTATATCATCTTTTATGAATATATCTAAGATATATCACATTTGAATAGAGGTTATACATTTGAAGAGTTTTCAGATGGGATACTCGAAGTAGTGATGAACTTATTTGTTTGGTAACATACCGCAAAGTCTCTTGACCCTTGCGGCTTTTGATTTATAATAAAATCCTGCTAACGTATTCCCTCAAAAATAAAAACATTTGAATAGAGGTTACATTTGAAGAGTTTTACAAGGAATTTAAACATTTTTATGAAAAGTTAAAGTTACGCCAGTAAAGAATTCTTCAAAGAGACTAAACATTACTCGTACTACAATTCAATATGGTAAGAGAAGGGTGATGACATGTGGCGCACATGTGGTACCAAATCAAATTGAATGAAGGATGAAGCATGGCGTTTGCATGCTTTTACTATGAGATTTAATAATATTATAGATTATTATTTATCTCTCCCCTATCACATGGGGTTCTCTTTATTTTTTTCTCTATCTCTTTCTACTCCAAAAAAAATGGTCTAGGAGTCCACAATTACAAAAGTGATGCATCTAAATAGTAATGAAGGAAGTATTTAAAATGGGAAAATTTAAGTTGACCTATGAGATAAATCTGTAAAAATATCCCCACTCGCAATAAATTGTTCTTCTTTTATTTTTAAAATAATAAAGGTGAAATTATAAATTGACACGGAAATCAAGCATAAAGTTGTGAGAGAAGATATAATAAAATGTTAATCTCATAGATTAAACTAGGCTCCCACATTTAAAATTGATGAATACTTTTACATATTTAAACTTTTTTTTATTGGATTTTAATTCTTTTTTTCAAAGAAAGATAGCCATTTTGTATTACTTAACACGATTAAGATCCAATTCCGCCAAAGAAATTAAATATTGCTTTGATGTAAAGGAGCAAATCGAACAAGTTTAGAGTTAGACCCTGTTCACTTCACCTTAAAAAAAATATTGATTTAAAATAATTTCAATTCAGTAAAAATAAATTTAGTTCGGTAAAAATAATTTCAGTTCATTAAAAGTAATTTGAGTTCAGTAAAATTCAGTTATCTTAAAGAAGAATTATAATAGAAAATTAGTAAAAATAATTTCAGTTTAGCAAAAATAATTTAAGTTTAGTAAAATTAATTTAAGTTCAGTAAAAAATAATTAAAGTTCAGTAAAAAATAATTTTATTTCAGTAAATATAATTTTATTTCGGTAAAAATAATTTCACTTCAGCAAAAATAAGGTGAAGTGAACGGGGCCTTACCACCGATTTCCCATCTTGTTACTATGTTTATAAGGAAATTAATAAATTATAATATATTTTAAAAGGAAAGCTCTGTTTGGCTCGAATCGATCTTAATCAATTATCAAGGTTTGTCAAACCTAAAACCAGCAAGCCCCAAATGTTGCTTATAGTTATTCTTCCAAAGACAATCAAATTCTGATTTTACTTAGAGAGCCTACACGTGCGTTGCGCGCAAAATTTTAGTTGTTATGGTCAAATTGTAAAAGTTTGCCCTTAATAGAGAATATTCATAGAATATTCTCATCTTAGGTCGGTTTAGGATATAATTTGTATAAGATTATCTTTGATACCTGTACATATCTTATGTTACCTAATATCAATATTATAGGGTTACAACGAGAAACCTAATCATATTAGGTAAGATAAGATATGTACAAATATCAAAGATAATCTTATACAAAATATATATCTTAAACCTATGATGAGAATATTCTATGAATATTCTCTATCAGCCCTTATACTAAAAGCTTGTTAGGTAGACTTTTAAACACATACCAGAGGGCCATGCCAACAACTAAACTTAATATATATATATATATATATATATATATATATATATATATATATATATATATATATATATATATATATATATATAAAATAAAAGAAAAGAAAAGAAAAAAAAAACCAATTAATTTCAGTTCCTTTAAAAAACCCAATTAATTTAAGTTATATATATATATATATATATATATATATATATATATATATATATATATATATAACTTGCAACATATTCACGGGCTATCAAGCCAAGCCAATGATAGCTCGAGCTTGACTCGTTAAGATATCGAGCTAAACACGAGCTTGAGTCATCAGTTAAGCCCACTCGAGCCGAGCTTTATACGAAGCTTTGATGAGACAAGTCTAGAGCAGTTCACGAGCACGCTCGGTTTGTTAATTCCTCTACGCTACACTAATAGCTATTCTGAAAATATGAGCAAACTCAATCTTATAAAAAAAGATAATAGAAATGGAGTTAATCTCCCTAGCTATATATCAATCCAAGAATGACCCTTTTCTATTCATACCACTCACCAAGTTAAGACTCTCAACAATGACGTTCCTTGCATCACATTATTGGATTGCGATATTCAAACCACTAGCCATAGCCTTTGCTTCTGAATTCTGATAACACAATATTATTCACGACCTATATGCATGTTACATTTGATTTTATTTTCTCCCTTCTCTTAATCTTTTAGCCCGGGCCCTTCCATACCCAGTGCGAATTAATTTCAGGGGGTGGATGAGATTTGAACTCATGACCCTTTTGTATCACGCTGGCTCTGATACCATGTTAGAGGATCAACTCAACTAAAAACTTAATCTGATGGTTGAGTCCCAAAAATATATTTTATACTCTATCAACAATTATTAATATATAATGTCAATCAATCAAGTGTTTTCTTTGTGTGTCCGGGCTTGGCCCTCTTTTGCATAAATTTAAAGATTACAAATCCCGTGCATTAACACCATCACAATCTAGTACCCTCTCGATCTATTTTCTTAAGCCTAACCTGTTCTAATAGACTGAAATCAGCTGAACTGAACTGAGCTGAACTGAAATGAAATGAATATTTTATAAGAGAAGGAAATTAGGAGCGAAGCTGAACTGAACTGAGCTGAGCTGAACTGAGCTGAGATGAACTGAACTAAAATGGACTGAACTAAACTGAACTGAATTGAAAATAAACGTATGAGAACATGCCCTTACCCAATTACGTATGGAAGCTACGTAAACAAGAAAAAAGTGGAAAAGGACATCATGAATGTAGATACCCTTTTATTTAAATAAGAGAAAGATAGATATAGAGTATGAGTTTTATTATTTAAATATAATTAGGGCTCATAAAGTGAAGTTGTATATGGTATAAAAAAAATAAAAAAAGAATTCGGTGTTTAAGAATTGTCATAATAGAAATAAAGTAAAAGTGGGTATAACTTAGAAAAATAGATGAAAACAGAAAGTAAATAGCACTTAGAAAAATGGAGGAAGTATATATTAACCATATCCGATTGAAACGATAAAGAGCAAGTGTATATTAACCATTTATTTATTTGAGCAAGCCCCATAGGAACACCACTTAGCTTGGTTACTCCCATCCGTGTACAAAAATGAGACCAAACATTCAAGTTCTTAATTTCATGTGTAATTAAGCACAATAATTCTAATATTATGTATAGTAATAAGGCTTGCATGATGCATGTTGGAAGAAAAAAAACTACCTAATACATGTTGGGATGATAATCAAATGATGAAGATGTATTATTAGAGGCAACCTCTGAATACGGTTTATTGTACAGGCTATTAGGATCACTAGGAGACAACAATATCTTTGAATTATTGATTAATTTTGTAACTGAAACCCTCATTATTTTTCCCAATTGTAGACAAAAACATTATTTGCCATCCTTGCTTTATCTTTTCATGTCGTTCACCACTATCATTTTAATATTGGCGTATATGCTATACACTTTAATTTGGAGAAATTATATATTAAAGGTTAATTTGGTGTCTTTATTAGAATTATTGAAGTTGAGTAGGAAAAATAAAAGAGTTATTGAAGTTTGACCTAATGAAAGTTAATTAATTTTCTCAAAAAAAATCAATTAATATTAGACCTTTGGCAAAATTATTTGATTAAATTCTAAATTAGAATTCGAAATACCAAAAAAATGTAGGGGGAGGAAGGAAGGAAGGAAAGGAAAATGAAGGAATGAAGTATCTTTTATTTGGATCACAAATAGGGAAGAAGGGAAATGGAGGGATTAAATATTTAAATAGTAAGAAATTGATCTCTACAACAACAGAGAGATATGGAAGGAAAATCCATCATTCTTCCCACCCTTTCCTCTCCCTCCCCTTCATTTCCTTCCACTATTTTCTCTATCCAAACACACTATTCAATCATATTCTTTACCCCCTTCATACCCAAAGTCCTCTACACTCATTCCTCACCCCCCCTAGGTTTCACATTATTCCCTTTCTCAGCTCTACTCTATCTCATAGCCACTTTGACCATCACAAGCACCACCTTGACCATCGGGCAAAACAACCCTAGCCAATAAAACTACCCACCGTCCAACCTCTCCACCTGAACTACTTGCACCAACCCACCCACATAACTACCACCTTTTACCAACAAACCACCCTAAAATTCACCCTACCCACCCAAAACCCAACCCAACCCAACCGGAACCCCGAAAACCCTCTTTACCCACCTAATAAGTAATAACCCAACCCCACCCCATCCCACCACAAATCAACAACCACCAAACCAAAACTCAAACCTTGCTAGAAAACTCTTCATCACCCACCAAAAGTAACCTCCCTTACTCGAAAACCTAACCCTAAGCTACCCACGAAAATCTATCACCACCTCCAACCCACAAGGATAAATACGTTGTATTTTTCACATTGTAATACGTTGTTGAACTAGCTCTTATCTTGATAATTTATACGTAATATTTGTTTAAAGTTAAGCCAGATTAACAATGTTAGAGGAAGAAGTATGATTTAGAATGACATGCAATTCCTTCTCAAAACGAACAAATCTAAAAACTAGCTTAGTTAATGACAGTTTAATACTCCGTACTTCGTAATCTGTAGCCCTTGATTTGTAATTTTTTGGAAGACTGTTTGATCTTAGATCTAGTACTAGATAAGGACAAGTTTGCGTTTAACACAAATTTGAACGCATAAATTGAAGACTACCATTAGAAGTTGCTCTTCATTTTTACTTGGCATTTTGACACAAATTATTGAGTTCAAATTTTTTTTTACAAAGATCATAAATGGAATAAAAGGCCATCAATTTGTTAATGGGATATCTTATTTATCAACTCTACAATTATCCATTACCAATTGCCGACAATGCTACAAAATTGTTGATAATGCTCTATAATTAACGAAAAACATAAAAGATAATCAAATAATATACCAAGTGTATAGTAAATCTAGTGTGTATATAAAGAATGACTTTGATTTACAAGTGAAAAAAAAAATAGTTAAAAAAATAAATTAAAGTATGGCCTCATCAATTCTTTTCTAACTCTTTGATTTTTTTTTTCCATCCTTTTTTATTTTTTTACTTTCTTACAATCACCAAAAATAAGGGGGAAATCAAAGAAATTAGTAAATATTTTTTGTCAAATATCAATTCCAAGGAAATGTAGTAAAAGATATATCATCTTTTTCTTCTTCTATGCATGAGTTAGAATGTTTAGGAGAGATACTCTTGTACTAATCAAACTCCTAAACACTCTTTCACTTTCTCTTTCCATTTCTCCAATACAATCCTCCAATTCTTGCATTCCCTTCAAAACTCCCATTCTCATTACTTCCTCTTCATTATTGTTATTACTATTTTTTTTCTTTATGTTTTTTCTCAACTCTAACAAATCCTCCACTCCTCCTGTCACCTTTTGAAACTCCTCAATCATCCCTTGTTCATCCTTCCTTGCCTTCCGGCCGAGCCCGAAACTTGCCCACACGGGCCTTCGGCCCGGAAAGCCCGACACCGACCCGAAAACTGCCTCGGTAACGGAGGCCGTTAACCGATGCACGTCCCTGATCACGTGCCTAAGCTCGTCGTCGTAGTCGGACACCACCGCAATGACGGCGGGGTTTACGGGTGTCGGTTGCTGCAAGGGGACTGATCCGATGGTGGTGATGAGCTTGCTCACTTCGCCAGCGATTTTCTTTTGAGCCTTGATGTATTGCCCAAGCTTGGAGTCGTCCTTCCTACGGAGGGCTACTTGGGCAGCGGAAACCTCCTGCTTGAGGCCCAACATGGAGGCCCGAAACCTTCCATAAACGTCGACGAAACGGAGAAAGTCTTCTAGAAGCCTTTCAACAACGTCAGTCTTTGTAGATAAAGAGTCCTGCGTCAAGGGCAGCTGAAGCACATCGTCAAGGGAGTCTAGGACACCCTTCAAACGCGCCAGCCCGTTAACAACCGAGCCCGATCCAGGCCCGGATCGGGCCCGTTCCCAAGCCCGCAGCTCGGTAACCTCGTCCTGGAGCTGCGGGATCAACGGATGGGATCGGACACAAGGCAAGGAGGCTGATCGGACGTGGAGGCCCTTATTAGCACATGGCCGGACGGGTGGTGTGGGCGGGTTCGGGAACGAAACTGTACGCCTGTATCTCCCCATTGTCTTTTAAATTTGCAAGAGAGGTGGTTTTAAGTTTAGATTTGTGTTGTTGTTATTGATAGAGTAGTGTAGAGAAAATGGAGAAGTATTTGTAGAGAAAATGAAGTGGAAAAGTTTATGGAATAGAGTTGGAAAAATGAAGGGGTTATAAAGGGTGGTTAAGAAAGAGAGGGAGAATTTAATTATAAGAAAAGTAGGCGCGCACGAACGGGTAGAGAGAGAAGGAACTAGTACAGCCTGTGAAAGGCATGTGGGTACTCCAAGTTTAATGTGGAGAGAGAAAATTTTACTTACAATTAGCTCAAAAATCATTCTTTTTTTGATTTGATGCATTTTGTGATTGTAACTTTATATTATTATAATTAATTTTTTTTATAAAAAACATATTAAGTTGTGATTTTCTATTTTTATTTGAGCATTTAGAAAATAAAATCAAATTGAATCTTATCAAATCTTAAAATGTAATACGAAGACTTTATCTATCATACTTTGTATGAATTGAAGTATATACAAAGTATATTTCAATTCATTTGGTAAGGGTTCCAAATATCTAAAATAGACTCTTTCAAACTGATCTAGCTTAGATGTTAAACTAAATTTGATATCCTATTGTTTTTTTTAAGGTAATGGTATATATAGCCTTTAACAGTTATATATAAGTATCAAATATACTTCTTAAAATGGAATTAAGTTGAGAATTTATGACAAATCACACGTAAACTAATATACTTAATGTTATTTTATCTTTAATATTTCATTTTTAGCTTCTTATACATTAATACATAGCCCTAAAGGGCTATGTTTATCATTTTTCTTTTTTTTAATGGTAATGAGTAATCCTAAACAACCTTAAACTCACATATATATATATATATATATATATATATATATATATATATATATATATATGGTCTTATTACCAAGGGAGTTAAGCTAAGCTAGCTTAGCCTTGCTTGATAAAATCAAATTTAGTATTGACTCTATTGAATTGTAAATTACAAGTACTGCAAAGTATATATTACTGCATTTTTTTCCACAAATAATCAAGCAAAATCGAATAAATTCTAGACCCAATTAATGTCAATTCATATAATTTGTCAGTTGATATATCATATAAAGTCAAGAGTTATGGTCGAACTGCATTGAAGTAAATTTATTTTGTTTGGTGTTGTGTTTGCTTGGTAATTTATTAGTTTATGGTGGAGTTTGACAAAAAATGGCAACTTGGTAAAACCGTGTTTTAGAGTGTAATAATTGCTAACTAATTTCAGTAAACCATATAATATGATGATTATGGTCCATGTAAATTAGTGAACAACATGGTGTAAATAAACTTACTCAATCCACTAGATAGTATAAACTCACCAGCCAGAGAGTGGCCAGACACCAGATTCACCACCAAAATTTATTGGATTTCCCCATGAGTATAGCATAGTTTTTACTTTTTGTAAATTCAATCGTTGTACCTTGAAGTAATATACAAAAAAAATATGCTATGCTAATTAATTATGATAAATTAATTAAATTTGAATGAATAATATTCTGTAAATAATGTTTATGTAAGTTTAATATTTAATTAAAACAATGCAAGCTCATTAAAATTCAAGCAAATTTAAATCATGTTAAGTAAAAATAAAATAAAATAAAATAAAATTGTGAATAATATTATGAACCTTTAGACATTATATTTAGCATGTTAAAGTTTTTCAGGTGGAAACAATGACATTATAGGTTATATAAAAAAAAAATTACAACTGATTACATGTGTCTTAGGGTCTGTTCATATTTATTGAACAAAGTTGAACTGATCTGAACTGAGTTGAAATGAATATTTTATAAGAGTAGGAAATTAGAAGCATAAACTGAATTAAACTAATTAGAGTTGAACTAAATTGAACTGAAATTAAGATGAAGTAAATAGCCTTTAATTCGGTGAGAATGGTTACCAGTTCCATGTTTGTCTTTATTCTCATAGTTGAGTCATAGGACAATCCAATAATCATTCAAATAAAAGTACTCCGTAATAATGAGAATAAAAATTGATGTAATTAACATGTATAACTAAACATGAGAAATCTAAGCCAGTGTACAATTTGATGATTAATTAAATTAAGTAAACGGGAAAACGGAATAGGGTTGTAATTATTCGGGTATTAAGGAGTAAAGCACGTGAGAAGTGACACGCTGGCAAAAAGTATCGAATCCATTGGTTGGGAAGTGGTCCTGCTTTTAAAGTTCTAGATACCACGTCCACGTGGCATGATTGCCGCGTTGGGTACTCCGCCTAGCCAGGTTTTCAAATTACAGGTAATTTGTTGGTTACAATTTTCTTTTTGTGGTTTTATGCCGCGTAAAATAGTTTGGCCTTAATCACACGATTGTGTACTTTATAGTGTAAGAGCAATTAATATTAGGTCAACTTTAATGTTTTAAGTCCCACTCCTTTTATTATGGTATGGTTGGCATGTGGTTTATCAAGGCCTTACTTTGTCTAGTGGGATTGCACAATTTAATGAATTTGTCTAATGTTTAATTGTTGTCTAACATTTTCCATTTTTTGTTGCTTATATGATTCAATTTCTTGTTTTTGCATTTTGTGTTATTAGAAAAATAATTGGAAAATCAATTTCTCAATTTATATATTGGTGGCTTGATCATGTAGACCTTACCTTTTATTTGAAGTAGTAATTTAATTCAATCAAATTTCTTGGTTTACATATATATATTGCAATCTTAAATTACAATGTCAATGTAACATTATACTACTATCATTGGAAATGTTGATGACTCGATGGAAGATTAAAAGCTATTTAATTAGTATGGTATTTCTCTTATCCATAATATTTCATTAATTTGCCCCATATTACCTTACCCATTATGATCGATCAAGTTTACCGACATATCATTTTGATCATTAGTATTACTAGAAATCATCACAGATATTGATATTTAACAATTAACAGTTAAGAATAATTCAATAGTATTTTCATAATAACAATTACTTGTATTGTTTACTCACTAGTAAGAAAAAAAAGTGTGGTCAAAATAACAGATGAATATATATGACAAACAGTATACGCAACTAAATAATATACCATTGAAGGAAGTATAATCACATAAAAAAAATTGAAACAAGAAGTCCGATCCAAACCAAATCAGACCAGTACAAATTATAATTTTCGATCTGATCGATCCACTATCTACAAAAATAAAAACTTTCGGTCTTTCAGTTTGGTCCATTTAGATTTTGAACTTGTGCATAAGCCATGACAAGTGTGACCTTGTGGGTGTACCTATTTCTAAATACACCTTAAAATATCATAAGAAAAGTATTTGTAGACCAAACAAAAATTAATTAAGGTTTCAAAGAAGCAAATGATAGTGGATAGATATTTGTTAATACTCTTTAAATGATATGGAATCCCTAGCATTGCGGCTATCTAATCGGAGAACTTAACTAAGAACGCGTCTAATACTTTGATAATGGCATTCAATTATCAATATACACCTAATTATCCTAATCATTCATTTAAATGCACTTCTTAAGAATTTAATTAATTAAAATAAAACCAACTAATTCAATTTGGGAAAGTCACATTAATTGTGACTGATACGAATCCTCCTTGGTTACATGAACTTGAAACTTGAGCTTCTGTTAGTCTGTTACAACAGAAGATATGATCTTGTATTTGCTGATTATCTACTAACGAATGGTTGTTAATTAATGTAGGAGATTCCACATGTTTGTACTAGCTCACTATCTATGGTTTCTTGATATAGAAGTAAGATATACTTCACAAGATCTTAAGGATTTTCTTTTTGATATGCATACATGCAAAATGGAAAGTTTTTAAGGAATTATGCACGTATTAATTAAATGACTTGTAGTTGCTTTGATTCTTATTTTAGGGCATGTTTCGATTTACTGTAAACAACTTAACTAAATACAGCTGAAATGAATTGTTCATTATGAGAGAAGGAAATTAGAAACTAAACTAAATTGAAGTGAAATTAAGCTGAATAAAACAGACCCTTAAGTTGTTCTACTCTATTTGACTTATGACAATATCAATTAATCACACTTGATCTCAGTAGGTCATCAAAGTATATGTTAACAAATGTAATATTTAAAGTGAAATATGTAAACTTTGGTCTTTTTTTTTTGTTTCAAAAAAAATCCTTTCACTCCCTCTCTCTTTCTTCCTTCCTTGCAAAGCCTCGGAATCTTAATCCCTTTTTAATTTCATCATTATAAAGGCGTGCTGATTAATTATGTCCCCAATCAAGCAAAATTTCACTATCTCGGTCTATCCAATACCACCATTGCACCATCGCGTTATTATTTAAGGTCTTTATTATACACCTGGGTGGCTAGGTGCACCTT
This sequence comes from Chenopodium quinoa, assembly GCF_001683475.1. Classification (NCBI taxonomy): domain Eukaryota; kingdom Viridiplantae; phylum Streptophyta; class Magnoliopsida; order Caryophyllales; family Amaranthaceae; genus Chenopodium; species Chenopodium quinoa. Next base: position 941,439 of record NW_018744560.1, on the reverse strand, counting down.
TTTTTTTTGGTAGAAAACCGAACTAGATTAGATAAGCATCATAGAAGTTAATGGCCACAACCAACTTACAAAAGCAACCCCCATAGCTAGGGCAGTTGATACAGAAGTGGGAGTATCTCCCCTACAGTTAGTTGTCCCGAGTTTAACAAGTTTGGACCAAAATGAACATTAGAGCGGTTACAAGTCTGCAAGCTAGCCTGTACAGGCTCCTGAATAATTACAAAATGTTCTAAGATAGAGTCCTGATTACATAAATTACTAGAAGTGCGCTGTAGATCCAACGTGGCTTGTCTGGCCCCCGCATCTGCTTCCCATACTGCTTCCCTGGAAGTCTTGAACAGCTTTACCCCTCCTGATGTTTCCATCAGGCCCCTGCACAAAGAATAATAATTCCTCATTTCTTCAGACCCCAACCTTGAGTTGTTGATGCCCTGAACAGCTCTCAGACAGTCAGAGAATAGGTGAACCCTATCCCATCCTTCCCATATGGCCCAAGCAGCAACAGCTATGATAGCCATAGTTTCAGCCATCACAGCAGAAATTGCATTACAATGAACTGCTATACCCTTGATCCATAATCCCTGTCTATCTTTACACACACAAGCAATACCAGCTCCAAGAGAGTTAGTCTTAAAGGAAGCATCCACATAGATATTGAAATCCTGCAAAGGATTCTGACTCACTTGGGAGCCCCCAGTTGAGGTGGTATGACTAGACCCACCCAGACATGAAAACTCTGTGACCAGGTTTTGTACAGAAGTAACCCACCTGGCAGGGTTGCTGGATTTTCTGTTAAAAAGCTAGTCATTTCTTCTTAACCACATTCTCCAAGTGATAAAGGCAAAGCACACATTCCAAGGAAGATTGAACATAGGATGGATTGTGGTTGACTTTAAATTTTTACTCCACCAATTTCTAGAGGTAAGGTTATGGAAGAAAGTGGGGGGGATGACAATGTTCCAAATCTCAGAGGCTCTATTACAATCCCTAAAGACATGCAAAGTAGTTTCCCTAATGGAAGGGCAAAAACAACAGGAGCCTGAGGGTATTATGTGTCTATAGTTGAGATGATCAGCAGTAGGAAGCCTATCCCAAAGACATAACCACAGGAAGAATTTGGCGGGGGGGGGGGGGGGGGATATTGAGATCCCAGATGCTAGTGTTGAAGGGCAAAGACCTATATTCAGTATGAGACAAATCCCAGATATAAGAGTAAGCAGACTGGCTATCAAAAAGGCCTCCTTGGCCAAGAGAGGAAAAGAGGAAGTCCTCTCCATGACAAGGGGGGGGGAGATGGAGGATAAATAGGTGGAGATATGAGGAGGAAGATTGAAGAGATCACCTAGAATATTCCTGTCAATCCTACCATTTGACACTAAAGAATGAACATTTCTATTTTCCTCCTGTCTAGGGAGAGGACCCTGGACCATAGATCTAATAGAGCTCATGCCTGACCAATTGTCAAGCCAAAAGTTACACTGATCTCCCTTCCCAAGGCCCCATTGGGAAAAGTGGGTGAGGATATCCCAACCTTTATCAGCATCTTGCCAAATATGGGAACCCCTAGCAAAAGGGGTTACAATAGGTTTGTGACAATATTTTTCCTTAACTAGAGTAGCAGACAAGGTATCTGAAGTGTGGATTTTCCAGCATAACTTGGCCATGGAAACTCTATTTTGTAACTGGGCTAGTCTGAAATTGAGGCCTCCCCTATCTCTAGGGGAACAGATTTTGTCCCAAGCAATCAGGGGAACTTTCTTAGCCTCAGGAGTAGTTCCCCAGAAAAAATGGGAGCACAGCTGGTCAATCTGACTGGTCAGGGATTTAGGAAGGCAAATGGTTTGCATAGAATAAGAAGGCATAGCAGAAAGGGTTGCCTTAATGAGAACAGCTCTACCAGCTTTAGACAGATGCTTAGCTTTCCAACTACTCAACTTGTTCCTGATCTTAAGGATAATGTGATTGAGTTGATTTTTTGTAGGCCTTTTATCAGTAAGAGGGAAGCCAAGGTAAATGCCTAGATCAGAGCTGACAGGAACTACTAGACTAGCACTAAACAGATCCACAGAGAAAGGGGAAGCATTCTTGGAGAAATAGAGTTTTCTCTTGGTAGGGTTCATGCACCTAGATCCACTCTAAATACACCCAAATATATATTAATTGCACCGGTATGCAATGGCGGATCTTGAAAGTTTTTCTTTCGGGGGCCAATCATTTTTACGGAGTTACACAATTTTACAGCTAAAATAAGACTAGACTTAAATAAGCATATGAAAGTCATTAACAAATCTAATAATACGGAAATACAAAATAATGTCATTATGTAATTGTGAAATAAAAGGTAAAAGCTCACGAATGTCTCAGGGAGTTGGATAAGATAACTACAAGTACAAATATTGTAAAACTAGACATTAATTACATTGATCAACACGTGATTTTGGTATGCAGTTCTAAATTAATACTCCGTGCTATTTTAATAAATATTTATTTGAAGCCCGGAGACATTTGTTAACAAGATCCGAACAAAAAGTAAACAGGATATTAGTGATATCTGTTAGCAAATTTTATTGATGCTTTTAGACTTTTAGATGTGCTCCCTTGAAAAAATTACATTACTTCATTTTTATTAAAAAAAAATGGTTTGATGGGCGGATTAAATTAAAAGAGAAAGAGGGGTTTTGTGGGTAGTGGTGTCACTGATTTATTGGAAATTGGATAGTCATTGTAGTCCTAATTATTTGGCTTTCCTATGTAAGTAAGAAAAGTAATAAATTAGTGTAGTTTAAGCCTATTCATATTATTTTTGTCCCCAAACTTATCAGGGGCCGAGCCCCATTGAGTCTCTTCAATGATCCTCCCTTGCCGGTATGTATATAAAAAATTGTCATTTTGTTACTTTGCTAAAACCATCACCGTCCTCCTCTTCTTAAAATGGCCATGACTAATAATAGAAAAGGATGGTCGAAGTTCAATCATGAATCACTACCCTAATATGGCATCCGTGTCCAATTACCACCTTTATAAATGTAGTGACGTACTACAATGCGGCTATATAATCTTATGGAACAATAGTTAAGTGAGCCTGTGGGACTGAAAAAAGTGAAAAGTGAAAAGTGATAAGATATGAATTGATGATTGGAAAATTCACTGAATTATTATCATACCATTGTTTGGCTTATAATGGGAAACATTTGTGAATAAATTTAAATTTTACTTAGATGCCATCTCTCCTCTTCTTCTTCCATTATTAAGGTTAAAATTGGCTTTGTGTTAGCAAGAAATTCCAAGCTTAATCAATTCTTTTCCAAGCCTTGATACAAGACATTAATTATTTTTTAGGGGTTGCATTGTGATCATGAAGCTAGCTAGATTAAAAGGCCGGATGCAATGAGGAAAAGGTATGTGAGATTCATTCAACTAATGTAATTACCTTCACTCGTTTGACATACGATAAGAATAAGTAACGTAGTATTCATGATATTTTTATTAGAAATTTAATTTGACCCTATCAATCTTGCTTGCGTCAGTTTCAACTATAGCCTTAATCTTTTGTTTGAATTGGCCCTATGACATAGTATCAAGAGTCTACATGACAGAAAGGTCGTCATGGGTTCAATTCTTTCCACCTTTAAGTGGATTGATATTTAACGTTGGATATGATAGGGCTCATGCCGCATCCACACATTAAGCGAAAAGGCTCTCATGTGAAGAGGCGTGATAGATTATATAAATCGATCATAAAGTTCAACCACAAGCTTAAGCTTATAGTTGAGTTGGTTCTATAACAAATTGATTTCCTAGACCCTAACTATATTGTTTCCATGGGATTAATGACGTTTATATCCATATATTTACCAATTCCCGTGTATAGATGTTCACATCATTCAGATGCCCTTAGACAAACAAGGGAAATGCACATATCTTTTTAAAATCGGCCACTATTTCTTACCTCTATTTCTTATCCTTGTAAATGGACACTCCGAGCTCTAATAATTATTGATTGTCAACTTTTCATCCCGATCCCAATAATATTCACAAATCTAATACCCTAAGATCAATGGCCACCAAGCATGCAAATTAGTAGGGGAATAGTAGCTCATGATATATCCGGCCAAAATAACAACGTATATTTTGTGGGATTAAACTATATTTTAATTTATTCACTAGGTTATTTTTAAATATGTAGTATGTATTTTTTGGATTTGAATATAGAAATAAGACGTATTTTTCAAAATTTATTATTATGTTCTTTGTATCTTTTGCTATTTTTAATATAAAATTCACATGTTCATTTAGAATTCATCATTTCATTTATTTTAAGCCTTGTGCTATTTGAACTTGAACTTTATGCTTATGAGGTGCACAAACCATGCAATAATGGCAGCAAGCATACTAGATGATGTATGTCAATAATACATACGTAGAATTTTGGTTATGCTAACGTAATGTAGTCATCAGGTGGTGGCCTGAATTAAGTTGATTCTAGCAAAACGATGAGACACTAAGGTTGTCAGACATATGATGGGAATATAAATCAATTAGGCTGTTGATTAGTGATTTAATCACTAATTAAAGAAAAAGTTTATTGTATTTTAGTTTGAGGTTCATTGTTAATCTGCTAATTATCAGTAATTAGGTGACGGTGTAGCAGCAGAAAACATGATGGAGCAGTACGTGAGTAGTGTGACTAAAAGACAACATATATAGTGAGATGATGTCTTTCATTTTAGGGAACAAACATCTAAGCAATTTATGTCTTTGCATTAATCTCGTGCCCCTAACACATGTACATGTGGCATGTGAGTTATTGTTCCACCCTTTTTTTTTTTTGGAAAAAAATAAAAATGTTGTAAATCTCAACTTAGCTATTATACCATGTTTGCATCTTTGATCTAATAAAAAAAGAAAAGGCAATCTAACTTTTTTTTTTTACTTGCACTATGGTATAAGATAAGTAAGATTGGCATAAGGTATTTTTTTTTTTTTATTATTATTATTATTATTATTATTATTATTTTTAAATGGTATATATGTATCACACTTGTGCCAATGAAAAAAAAAAAAAGTGTTCAGTTCATTTTACTAAAGAAAAGATATTTAGTGTTATATTCTTGATTGGCTTTTTAAAAGTATGTAGATTGTAAAAGGCAATTTGCAATATAAAATACAGGAATAAATTTCAATTTTTAAGAAATCCCACACTAGTAGAAAAATGTACATTTGCGTCGCCATATTTGCGTCACTCATTCTAAGGAGCGAAGCAAATGTTTATTTTTACCATCCTGTTAAGTTATTTGCGTCGCGTGTTATTCAAGAAGCGACGCAAAACTCAAGTGCATTTCAGCTTTCTCTCATTTGCGTCGCTCTTATTTATTAAAGCGACGCAATTAATAAACTTATTTGCGTCACTCATTTGTTAACAAGCGACGCAAATAAGTGATTAAGTAATTTGCGTCACGCTTTTACTACATGAGCGACGCATATGAGCTGTTTACAATATCATAAACAAGGTTATTTGCGTCGCTTTTTTATAATAAAGTGACGCAAATAACTCTTTTGGCTTTAGGTTTTCTGCGTTTTTTTACCTTAGTTTTTCATCACATACGCCTACATTCACTAAACAAAAAGAAAAAAAACAAGAGTTCTTCAATTCCAGTGAATTGCTACAGCAAGACACCCACAAATTCGTCTCTGAAATCCAACAAATTAGGCCAAAAAACTGCGATTCCCAGCAAATTTAACATCTAAATTAAAATTGCAGTCAAGTTGAAGCAAATCCGAGCAATTTCGAGCAAAAATTTAGACCAAAATCCCTAAGAAATTCGAACCCTTAAACCCAGAAAAATTGATTGTTTCCGACCAAAAATCCCCCATTTCGAGCAAAAATCAACTCAAAAGCATACGAATTCGAACCCAGAAACCCCAAAAAATTCCTTTTTTAAGATTCATCTTATTTGTGCTTTCTGGAATCCTGATTCGTGTTTTTCTTTGGCGTCCTAGAAATTTTGAGCGAAATTCTGACGGTAACTACAGTAATTCAACTGGAAAGTTCTGGATTTACAGGTATAAACTCAACTATTTCTGGAATTTTACCTGAATTTCTTAAATTGAGTTAAATTAATTAATTAGCTTTAAAACTTCAATGATGTTTTTTATATGTGTTTTTTTTAATATTGATTACTCGGTCTATGAAGTATTTTCTTGATTGTAATATTTTACTTGTTTGGGTAAGATTAATAAATATGGTGAATGAAGCCACAGCCAATATACCTGGTTGGGAAAATATGTAATTACATTATAACACATTCTCTGAGGATAACATACATTCATGGAAATTCTTATATAAAGCATAGGACTACTATTGAGATTTTGTTAAAGAGCAAAGTTGCATATGAAGTGTTGCAGTGGTGCAGAAGATATATGAACAGAGAAGATAGAAAAACGCGATACAGGAGTGACAGTCAGACAGTCCATTCGTGATGCATAATTGCATTCTTATAGAAATGTGTATGGGTTCTGAAATTTGTGATCAGTGTTAATTATATTTCCCATATTTATGATAATGTTACACTCCAAATTACACCAAAAAAAAATATTTTACTTGTTTTTTCAATGTGAATAATATTTAAAAGTAAGTGATATTTAATAAAATAAAATAAATAAATAAATAAATAATCTAAGTGAAGTCATTTAGAAGTAAAATTGAAGTTTCTGTCTATCTGAATTGACTGCTTTTTAGTTCTAGCAGTTTTTACATTTACTCCCTTTGTCCGGATGATCAGATTTGGTTGTCATGACTTATGAGCATATAGTCCAATTACGCTATCAACATGACTATTAATTTGGTGATTGGAGTCGGTGAGTATTGGATAATTGTTTTCTTTTTGTTCGCATCGGAGAAGTATGGAAAATCTCATGTGAAGTATGTTTGGGTTTATCTATGGCATCGATCTCGAATACTGCATAGGGAGACAATAGACGATTACGGAGTGGTATTTCTATTGATTGATTTGGCTGCTTGTGCCGCGTTACGTGGCAACACATGATGTTTGTCAAACTAAGTTCACCAGTCAAATATTTTGTTTACAATATACAGAAAACTTATGATCCATATTGAATTTCAGATTATTTTAAGTTGGACTATGATATCCAGATCATTTGGCGAATATGTTTGTTTATATATGTGTTTTTTGGGACTCGCTGATGCATGTCCAATGGTTTTATAAAATTTGAATTTTATAATATATATTGCGAGTTCACTTCAAGTTCAATTTTCTGTGGTGATACTATGAAATCTTGTTGCCTGACCATTGTAATTGTATTAGCTTTGCTGTGCTCTTGATTGAAAAGAGAGATGAAGAAGGGAAATTACAAGTATTATCAGCTGCACTTGAGGTAAAATACTAAAATCCTCTGGTTCCTTTCAACTGCCCTTTGTATTAAGTTTCTGTCTTATGTGTTGATGCAATTAAAACTATAACAATCTTATAATGCTTGCTCAGATTCAACTGTTCAATGGGATCATTTTGCATTTATGTTTGAGAATGTAGGAATATATTAATAAATTTTGATTGAATACAGTGGCCAACAATTACTAAATCTATTTGGAAAACTTAAAAGATAATTTAAAATCGAGGAGTATTTGCGATGCTCATGGATTGAGCTTACAAATTGTTTAAGTATAATAATGCAGAAGTGCTACTTTTATAGTTTTATTTGCTGGGTAAAAAGTTTGATTTATTCTCTGGTTGCAGATTGCTGAAGCAGAGAGTATTGATCTAGATTCAAAATTTCGTGCCCTGGTTGCTATTGGATCATTGGTATGTTGTCTTCTTATATCTGTTGTGTTATGAGAATGCCACAGCCCACTGGGTAATGTCAAGAGATACTTTCAAGTATAAAGAGGTTGTTTTTAACTTTGATGGCAATAAAACATTAGCTTTGCAGCTGTTATAAGGTTGTTAATTCATTGGACTGAAAATTTCACATACTTTAGGCGACAAAAAGGTACTTCCCATCCGTTGGACCAAGCTAAGGTGACCTTCAATCAGTCATCAAGTTAAAAAAACTATAAATCAATATCCCATCCATTAAACAACCACCTTGTTCAACCCTTAATTAAATAAAAAAATTCAAAATAACAACTAGCATTTATTTCACATGGCAGATTAAGTTGGACCTAGCATTTAACACTCGTTTCAGGTCTTCAAGTTTTACACCATGATTGGCTAATAAGCAATGCCGAATAACAACTTTTATGTCACATGGTAGATTAAGTTGAATCAACTATGTTGGTTTAATATATGTAATTTTTTATGGCAGATTCTTAATTATGCGGAAGTGAATTCCACAAGTTGCTCGAGGTTCTGGTTGTGGACAAACGATTAAGGCGGTAGTACGCATACGAGATTGTCTTCACTTGTGGTATATATATCTGAACCATTCTTTGCAATATTAACCAATTTGTTCTAGTTAATTGGTATAATGATTGTGAATTGTATGAAATTTTTAATTGTGATATAATTGATTGGAATTGCAATAATACTTGCATCATTGGCTTAGATACCCGTTCAGGGCTTACTCATTAGGAGTAAGTCTTGAATAGTCTCCGGTTTCAAATGTGTAGTGCTTTTCGAAGTTTTAAGGCATTAAGTGGACAATCTAGGGGAAGTAAATTGACATGGCATTTGGGACAGGTTACCTTAATTTCTTACCCTAACTTTTAGTTTCTTAATAATTGAAGTATAGCAATTTAATTCAACTTACAAATATATTACATGTAGTGTCCTCAACAATTGGGTGGACGTGAGTGTGGCTACTACGTCATGCGTTATATGTACAAAATACTTGAACATTACCATAGCAGTGAAGATCTTATTCAGGTATGAGTTGTCAAATATTTCATTTTTGTTTGATAAATACAATTTGATGTTAGCTACAATCTTGAATTAAAACTTTCCTCTTGTATATTTGTTGTGTTGATAGGATTTTTCAAGAACTACACCGTACACCGAGGAGGAGATAAATGAGATCTGAGATATTTGGGCAGAGTATTTTATATGTAATGTTGAACTTTAAATTTACCACTTAGCGCATGTTTGACTCTTGTTTTGGATTATAGGCTTGAAATGAAGTAATTTGGTTAATTGGTGTTGGGATGATGAGTATAATGTCTATGATATTGAGATGTAAATTATTGGACAGGTTGTTAATATAATGCCGTCATTCCCAATTTTATGGGTAGGCCAAATTACAAAGGAGACTCTGCCGAAATTTACATTTGCATTATTCAATAATATTGCATTTTAATTTCAATTATATTAGCGTTAGCATATTACTTTATACCTAGGAAAACAGGTACTACAAAAATATACAAGGCAATTATTATATGATAATTAAAAAAAAAAATTCACCTCATTTGCGTCACTCATTAAACAAACAAGTGACGCAAATACAACAATTTTGTATTGTCTACTCAGTCATTTACGTCACTCCTATATAAACAAGTGACGCAAATAACAAAACATAAGTTTATTGGAAGAGTTATTTGCGTCGCTTGTTTACAAAGGAGCGACACAAATAACAAAAAAGTTTATCTTAAGAGTCATTTGCGTCGCTTGTTAATAAATGAGCGACGCAAATAACTAAAAATATTTATCAGAAAAGTCATTTGCGTCGCTCTTTTATAAACGAGTGACGCAAATAACAAAAAATAAGTTTATTTGAAGAGTTATTTGCGTCGCTCCTTTATAAAAGAGTGACGCAAATAACAAAAAATAAGTTTATCAGAAGAGTTATTTGCGTCGCTCCTTTATTAAAGAGTGACGCAAATAACAAAAAATAAGGTTATAAGAAGAGTGATTTGCGTCGCTTATTTATAAAGGAGCGACGCAAATGACAATAAATAAGTTTATCAAAAAAGTCATTTGCGTCGCTCGTTTATAAAGGAGCGACGCAAATGACTCTTATTTGCGTCGCGCCTAGGAGCGACGCAAATGACTTAAAAGTCATTTGCGTCGCGAGCAGTTGCGTCGCTCATAGAAGCGACGCAAATACACTATAAATGAGCGACGCAAATAAGCCTTTTTCTACTAGTGCCATCTGGCAATATTTTATCAACAAAGTTAATTCAAATTCTCAAATTTAATAACCAAGTATTTATTGACATATTAACTTCAATTTCCTCTATGTACCGATTTATTGTTTTTTTGGTTGGTAAAAACGTGGATTCTTATGGCCTGGTAGTGCTTTGAAGTTTAGACTAAAAGTATGTACATTGTAAAAGCAATTTGCAATATAAAATGCAGGAATAAATCTTAATTTTTAAGGAGTCCCATCTCGCAATATTTTTATAAACAAAGTTAATTCAAATTCTCAAATTTAACAACCAAGTATTTATTGACATATTAAATTCAATTTCCTCTATGTACCGATTTATTCCTTTTTAGGTTCGTAAAAACACGGATTCTTATGGCCTGGTAGTGCTTTGAAGTTTAGACTATTTGTACTCCTATCGAGTCAATTTTAATTCTTGTAGATGAATTTCATATATAAATATTACAACTAGATTCTTGGAGTTATAGAGATGAAATTATATTGAAAAAAGAAATTAAGAGAATATATAAATATTCTTGTATTGTTGTGTTCTATTTTGAAGGATTTATATTCCTAATTGTATATATCACCTTCTCTTATCGTTAAAGTCCTGGCCTATTCCATGTGTGTAATTTTTTTTTCTAAATAAACAAAAAGATTATAGTTAAGAGACATTTTTACATGTAGTAGGGGTGTCAAATTAAATACTACCTTCGATTCGTTTTATATTAGTTGCAACTTTGTTGGGGTATTATTTGTGAAATATAAAATATTTCAAAGTTGCGACTAATACATAAAAGAGGTAGTGTTATTACCTCCATCCCCTTTACTAAATATTTACCATAAGTAACTAAAAAGAAACTTTAACATTTTTTTAATAGGAAAAAATGTTATACATATCCTAAAAGCGAAAAGAAAATGAAAAGGAAAGGTTGTACACTTGTACATAGGTTAACTTAATTAATTTGATCTGAGTTCATTATCGTTGCCATATTCATCATTTCACTATTATCATGACTTACAAAAAAGAGACGCATTAACCATGAACTAATTTTTTTTTCGAGAAGCTTACTACCTCAAATGCAATTTTAATTGTTGTTGGGTTTTATTTATTTATTTATTTTTTTTTGTCTTGTGGATTCTCTATTGAGACTTTGAGAGGCAAAGAATTTGGGCACTCTTGTTCAAAAGCCGGTCCAAATTGAAAAAATGAATTGGACCAGAACGAATTATAATTTTGATCTCTACAGAAATATGTTTTCGGTCTTCAGTTACCAAAAAGTTTTAAAAATTGGTCTTGGACCTAAGCAATTTTTGGATTAAATTATGCATAAAGCCTTTTAAAATAAATAATATCCTAATTAATCGAGAAAAACTTTAATTTTATAAGGTTGTTTTGTATTAGACTTTCTAAAAAATAAAAAAAATAAAAAAAAAATGTTTTTCCTTTACGAAGTAGATATTCCTTACTTTTTTATGCAGAAACAACCTTTAATTTCTGGATAAGCTTGACAAAGTTTAATTTCCAAGGTTTTCTTATTAACAAAGTTTTTCAAAATCGCGTGTACCTCCATTGTAAAGTTACCCAAAAATAATAAAATATTATCCCAAAATAAATAAATGCTCAAATGGCTAGAGCTTCCATTCAAATGGGCCTAGGCCACACAACAAGTGTCCATTAAACAAATCCAAGGATGTTCTACCTTAAAAGCATATGATAATGAAGGGAGTGACCCGTTAGCCTTATAAAGTGGAAATAAATTTCTCTTTTCTTTAATGTGGGATAAATATCCTAGTATTCATCTTCATTTTTATACTCTTTCAATGTGAGACAACACTTTCACTCACATGTGGGTTTATTCGTGGGCTCAATAATTACTTAGCAAAAGTACGGAGTACTATTCTATCTATACATTATTTATAAATTTGAACAAGTGTCTTTTCATCACATCCATGTATGTATATAATTTGTGAATTCCAAATAAAAAGGAAGTTATTCCAAATAGAGGTTGCATGCCTAATATAAACCAAAACTCCATATGATTGGATTTGTTAGAACATAATAATGCTTAAAGTGGAATCCAAGATCATAATGTATGCATTAATTATCATATAAAACAGCTAAACATACCATTTTGCGTTGCCATTTCCATAATTAGTTGCATAATTAAATCAAATTAAATTATCTTAAACATCTACAAACCATCAAAATTTTATGTTTATTCCATGTGAGCTAAAAATAAAGAGGCTATAAACTTTCTAATAAAAAATGCGGCTACTTGAGAAAGCATCAAACTATAATGACTTTATTTTGTAAAAATAATTAGATACCTTTGCCAGTACAAAAACCCTATCATAAGTACTACTTACAATAATATTATAGACAAAACTCTTCAAGTTGAACACCTTTTGCCCTAGACAGATCCAAAGTTGTTGGATAACGATTACAGTTGGATATTATTTACTATAATCTGACTTAGCTAGCTAATAAATAATAGGAGTAATATTAAAAGGAGAAAAACAAAAAGATTAGGAAAAGGAATTAATACTAGTAAAAGAAAAAAGATGGCAACAAAATAAATAAACAGAATGCCTTTTTCTATAAATTAAAAAAATAGAAAAAAAAAAGGTTAAGGTCACCAATAAAGTTGGATTAGTAACAGCTAAGCAGATCGAGCTGGAGAAAAACTTAACTTGCATTGCATGAAGTTAGCATTTACTTGTATAAGTTGTATGGTTTTCTATTATTATTATTATTATTATTATTATTATTATTATTATTATTATTATTTTATTTTTTTGACAAAAGAACTTACAAACAACAAACATACTAAAAACGGAAACAAAGTAAATCCCGCCGACGCGCCATCCCTGCCAAACAATGAGCTTGAGCAACCGTAGATCTGGGAACCTTCTGAACATGACACACAACCAAAGCCCCAATAACTTCCAGAAGCTCCTGCTGAATCCAACAGACAGAAATATCCTTGGGAACCGAAGACTGAAGCGAATCCACTACCAAAGAGCAATCAGTAAAAATTTGTAAAGAGGAATACCCACGTTGCTTGGCATGGCGTAAAGCAAACAAACAAGCAATCATTTCAGACTGGAACGCAGAATTAGAGCTACAAGCCTGCGCCCCACCCCCAAGAGGAACATCAGAAGCCACATCCAAGAATACCCATCCAGTACCCGCATTATGACTTTCAGACTTCCAGGCCCCATCAAAAGTAAGACTGGCGGTACAAACATCCGAAGCATTCCCTCTAAGAACTGCAGAAGACATAGGACAAGAAAACCCTGGAGGAAGCACAGGCGTAATATCATATCTGAACGACCTTGCCACGGAACACCTGTCCACCCAACTAGAAGCTAGATCCATAACAGAATCAGGAGAATAAACCGCAGAACGAAACCTCATAGAGTTCCGAGTAAGCCAGAGGGCCCATAACAGGCTGAAAAATCGATCTAGCATCAACCAGTCCTTATCATGAAGAAACTTAAAAAGAACCTCAGGAAACCATTCCTCAAAAGGCTGATCCTGGGATATATTCAAGGTCGAACCACAAGGTTGGTCCTCCCATAAACTCCAAGTAAATGGACAATCTCGAAAAAGGTGAGAAAGTGTCTCCACATCCTGATGACAGAACCCACATCTGGAATCCACAGGAAAACCCTTCCGAGCAAGTAACGAAGCAGAAGGCAACGCATTATGGATAATCTTCCAAGCAAACATTTTCCACTTCGAAAGTAAAGGCGAAGCCCAGAAATGCCTCCACCAACTTGAGTTAAGATCCAAAGGTGACCGCTGGTCACCATTCTCATAACATAAGGAGAATACATACGCCGTCTTCGTGGAGAACCTCCCATCCTTGTTAAATTTCCAATAAACAAAGTCATCGATTCTTTCCTTGGGTCGTTCAAGGCCCAAAATAAGGCCAGCCGTACAAGGAGAGAATAACCGATGAATCATACTTGTATTCCATGCGTTCGAACGCACATTAATTAGATCAGAAACAAAGGATGGGGCACCCATCCTGCTAACAGAATCCTTAAACTGAACCTGAACCCCAGGCACCCAACTATCATCAAGAATTCGAATGTTGGAACCAGACCCCACCTTCCACATCAAACCATGATGAAGGGTCTGAAAACCCTGTACCACACTACGACAACCCCAAGACGGTCTAACCATCCTGGCAGTACCATGAGAAGGCAGCAAAGCCGGGTACTTTGCTCGGTACACCCTGGAAACGAGAAGCTGAGAATTATGCATAAGCCGCCAAGACTGCTTAGCAAGGAGAGCATCATTAAAGCAACTAAATTTCCGAATACCCAAACCTCCCAGCCCTCGAGGCAAATAAAGAGCAGATGAAGGAGATAACGCTACTCCCTTAGAGGAAGGAGAAGAGTGCCACCAAAAACGAGCTAGTAGATTATCAAGCTGATTACAAACCGTAGCAGGCACTTTAAACACCGAGAGGATATGGTTGAAGGAAGCGACACATATAGAATTGATAATAACCAAATTTGCAGCCGCTGAAAGACGCAAAGAAGCAAAGGATGACAGACGTTGAACAAGTTTATCAACCATAGGTTGGAAAACCTGCACTTTCCCCTGCCCATATCAACAGGCATACCTAGATAAGAACCTAATGAGCTCCGAGAATCCATACGCAACGCAGAAGCCAAATAATCCCTATAATCCGATGGAGTATTAGAACTGAACCTCACAAACGATTTTTGGAGATTAACCATTTGGCCCGAGATAGAGCAAAATTTATTAATGACAGCCATCAAGTTGTCGCAAGCAGAAGGCGAAACTCGAAAGAAAAGCAAGGCATCATCAGCAAAGAAGAGATGAGAAATTGGCGGAGCCTTACGGGAAATCTGAAGTCCTTGAACTAACCCAAAAGCCTCAGCCCGACTAATCATTAAAGAAAAAATCTCCATGCAAAGAACAAAAAGATACGGAGAAAGAGGGTCCCCCTGTCTGAGCCCGCAGCGAGGAAGTAAAGTCTTAGATGGACAACCATTAACTAAGACCTGGTAGGAAACCGTTGTAACACACTGCTGAATTATATGAACCCAGTATGGCGGAAAACCAAAAGCTCTTAAAAATTGCCACAAGAAATCTCAATTAACCCTATCACAAGCCTTATTCATGTCCAACTTAGGGCCGCTGAGCAACGTTTAGAAGTCGAGGAATTCATATAGGAAAGAAGCTCGTGAGCAAGCAGACTATTGTCCGACATTAACCTACCAGGAACAAAGGCACTCTAACATCCTGAAATCAAAGACGGCAAAAATCTCCGAAGTCGATTTGTTAAACATTTAGAAATACACTTATAAAGGACATTACTCCTACGTACTAGTCCATTTGATGTTTACTTTTGTTATTGCTAGATTGATTTTGCACTATTATTGTTTAACACGCAAGTTAAAAATTAGTTGTCAAAGTATTTCGAGATACTATAAGATAATGGATCCTATTTAACAAGCACCTTTCACAAGTTAAGCCGACTCAGCTCCGCAGGTCAATATTTGAGAGTAGAGGGGGAGGTAAAAGAATTTCCCTACTCTTAATCAAGAGTAGTGAGGCTTGAACTCATACATGACCTTAAAGTCATAAGGTGAGTTTCGGATCCCCATCATTAACTCTACCAAATAATGCTCGGTTATTTTGAAATATATTGAATGTCATAATATACTTTTGTAAAATCTACATACTTGGTAGTTTGGATCTTTTACTAAAATGGCTAATTTTACAAAACTATTTATCAAAACGGCTAATTATGAATTTTAATACCAAGACTAGCTAATTTATTGAATTGAAAGGAAATAAAGGAAATTATTTATTATTTTCTTTGAACCAATTTGGTTCACTTTATGGGTATATTTTTCAAAAAATAAATTGGGGTTTTTTTTTATTATTTTGGTTTTTTTTGGGAAATTTTAATGCCATGGTTTATAATATCCCATTAATTTGAAAAATAACATTCAAGATAATATATTTGCAACAATTCTCAGGAGACGACTCTACTTTATTCAGTGATGCAACTGATCAACATTTTTTAAAAGTTACACAAATTAAAATAAAAAAAAAATCTATCACTAAAAATTTTGATCCAAATTTCTTATTAACAAACAAAAAAAAAAACATTTTCATTGTCTGTCATTATATATTACATAAATATATGTAAGTTTGATTTATTACACACATTAACTAAAACAAATCAGCAGACATTAACAGAGAGTATACAATTAACAGGCATGAAAAAATAAACAATACCTTAAAAGTCGTTATCGTCGTATATCATGATGCCATTAAAAAATTTCCCGCCTTTTTTTTTTCTTTCTTTATTTTTTTTTTCCAAATTTGAATGACTTCCAATTTTTAACCTAGAATAATACTTATTTCCATTTTGACAACACAATTAATTCAATCATACTCAATTAATTTTTTTATTATTATTTTTTAACATATATTTTATATACTAGGAATCTTTTAGTTACAAATATAGTAACATAGATTAAAATCAAGGTATTGAAATACTTCGTATATCATTATCCAAGATTATTATTATAATATTATCAATTTTTTTCCTCCAACTTAAAATTTATTTTAATTAAAAATAGAAAAAAATATTTTGGTAGCATACTTTGTATAAATCTTAAAATTATGCATAACGTTTATAGAACAACCAAACAAAATTATTTTATTATATTATAGACTATTATTTTGTTACAAATATTTTTTTTGGTAAATTATTGTTAAATTAACATCATTCTTTATAATTTTCGTTATAAAGTTTAATTATTACCGTGCATGGCACATGACTTAACCTAACATATATAATAGTTAATTTCCTTCCAAGTCAATTATTTAGCTAGTATTGGAATTAAAATGTACAATTAGCCGTTTTGATAAAAAATCCTGGTAGTTTTTGCATAATTGCATACAATGTCATATATATGGTGAAATAACAAAGATTGTCCCGAGAAAAATATATACATTCTTTAACTAGAAAAAGACAGTTTCAAAAACAACTTTCAAGTAACTTGTAGAATTTTGATCCGATCAATATATAGTTCAATGCAATACTCACACTGTTTGATGACGTGGTGTTATAAATTATAACTTCAATGATTGAAGTATTTTGATCCGACCGATAGTGTTCATTACTATTGTAATGAAAGATTGAAAGGTATACTATAAAGTATTATTCTCGGCATTCTCGCAATTAGTATGGTTAGCTGTTAATTAAGTTAGTTGTCAAAGTAAGTTGCATTGTTTGATATACAGCATCGAAAAATTAGCTACTATACTAATTAATAAAAGGTCTAACAAAAGTACTACTTAGTATAAGTAATTAGAGCCACTTGTAGAGTTTTGATCAAATCAATAATAGTTCATTACTATACTAATTAATAAAAGGTCTAACAAAGAAGTGTGTTATAAATTATGTTCTAATGATTGAGATATTTTGATCCAATCGAGAGTTCATCTATTAAATACGGGTCTGGACCACACTCGAAACAAAAGAGAGAGAGTTCACTTCACAAGTCAAAAGGAGATTCTATTAAAAGGTCTAACAAAACATTGTTTGATGCATGAAGTGTGTTATAAATTATGTTTCAATGATTGTGATGATATTTTGATCCGATTAATAGTTCATCTGTTAAATACGGTAATCTCAAAACCATATGGCAATAGGATTAATAGTCCACTAGCTCCTTATTAGCCTTATAAAATATTTAACCCTTTATTCTTTTCTCAATGTGAGACACTTACATCTGTTATTTGATAGGATATAATTCAATATCATCACTATAATAAGAATAATAAAAGGTCTACTATAAACTTTCATCTAGGATTTTTCACTATTAGTGGTTAGCTGTTACGTTGGTTAATTCTAGTGGTCAAACTAATTTAAGTTGCTCGTTTTGATGTTGATGAGGGTTTAGTACAACCCAAATTCCATAAGCCTTCAATTTTATTGATGGTGATTAATTACGAGTATTATATTCACGGTTCTTCCAAAAATGACATCCCCTAGAAAAATCTAGTTTAATCATGTACTGTACTAATTACAAGTATTATATTCACGGTTCTTCCAAAAATGATGTTGGTAATCATTTAAATAATAATGGGTTTTTTCTACACAATTTTATCAGTTTCATTTTCATGAATCCACATTTTTCTAATTAAATTACTACATTATCCATAAATTATCTTAATGTTAAATGACCATCATTTTGGGGAGTGATCAACCCTCCAACACACACTATTTCTTCTTTGCACTACTCCTTTGCGAGTTTAATTCATTCCTATTATTGGAATAAACTCACAAGTGAGAGTTCATACAATTGATACTTCTCTCGGTATTTTATTTTTTATTTTATTTATATACTTGTAATATTTTTACTTTCATCCACCAGCTTAGAGTCTATTTTCATAGACTGAACTCAGCTGAACTGAACTGAACTGAAATAAATTGAACTGAATATTTTATAAGAGAAGGAAATTAAGAGATGAACTGAACTGAATTGAACTAAACTAAAAATAAACGTATGAGAACAGACCCTTATTTTTGAATGCTGCTAGTAAAGTTGATAAATTTTGAGCGGTGGAATACATAATTAATTTGAAACCATATATACCTCCGTATATGTCATTATCATTTGCAAGTATTGTAGCTCTCAATAATTTTATTTTATTTTAAAAACATAAAAGCGAAAAATGCTACAAGTATAATTCAAAAGTGCATGGATGGAGCTTAACTGTACTGTAAGAACGAGCTTATGACTGACAATTTGTATTTCCAATGTATAATAATTTTATTTTATATTATTGTTGGAAGTATATTCTATCCGTATACGGTATGCTCGAAATTAGCTGTATTATCCCTAAAATGGTTGTAGGAGTACCAAGTGATGTGTTGTAGGAGTACCAAGTGATGTGTACCTCTAGAACCCAATTAAGCATGACAGAATGGTCATGGAAGAAATTGTCTCAAATTAATAACAAGTATAATTAAGTTGTACTTTGTATAATAAATGTATGTATAATATATGATTTAATATATACTGATTAATCGTGACATCCTCATAGTATAAGTGTACGAGTGTATCAGAAATATTATGTTGGAGATTCCATAAATCATGGCAGATATAGCGCTGAGGCAGGCATTATATTGCATGTCCAAATACTACTAGTCTTATAAGACAGGCCTCTTATGATTATTGCCAAACGAGGGCTTTTTCTTTCCAGGTTGTATTTTTTTTTTTAATGAAAAATATTTAGTGAAAAATAATTTTAACATTGATGAATAACTTGTTGTATGTACAATTATCAAGTGGCTGTTGGTGGCTTGGTGTAGTGGTGATTTAGGCTGCACTTGGTAGGAAAGACCTCATGTTCAATTTCTCGCAACAATTGGGAGAGGATTGAAACCTAACCACCTAAAATTGAACTCGAATTTGGATAAGCCTAAATGATGAACCGGGTGAAAAAAAAAAAGAAAAAAAAAAACTTTTTGTACAAAATATGTGTCATTTTTGCTTTTATATTTCTTTTTTTTTTTTGTGTTAAGATAAAAATTATACTTTTTGACACTTTTGGAATATTAGATGTTAGATCGGAATCATGTATAATCAAATAAATAAAAAAATAAAAAAAAACTTGGCATTATTGGCCCAAGTCAATACGTAATTACATTACGTACATATAAAATGTGATAAATGTTGAAGAATAAACCTCTTAAGTGTCACCACATGTAAGTGTCCCACATTGATTGAAAAAGAGAGAGTTAAACACTTTATAAGGCTAAGGGGCTACTCCTCCTATTGCCATGTGGTTTTGGGATGGAACCTTCTTTGATCTTGTGAAGTGAACTCTCTCTCTTGAAAATCAGATCACATGAGACAAAATTAAAAGGGACCTTACATGTGAAGGGGAGTGTTGAAGAAGAGACAGTTAAACACTTTATAAGGCCGAGGGGGCTACTCCTCCTATTTTTCCTATACACAATTGTTGATTTTGGTGATAACCAAATGATATGTTAAGATGTTTCAAACAAAAAAAAAAAAATTTTGATATGTTATGAAATATTTTCTCTCTCCTCTACTCTTCTCTTCTCTTCTAGGGTTTCTCTAAAAATATTGGTCGTTTAGGCCAAAAATAGTCTAATTTTTTCCATTTTCGACCCTTTTTCCTTAATTTTCTTTAGTTTTGTACTTTAGATTTCAATAAATCTACATTAGTAATGTAAGTCTGTCTCCCTATAGTGGAGTGTCTTCCTATGATTTAGTCGTTAGTTTTTTTGTTGTTTAGTTGTTTGTTTATGTTTAGAGTTTTTGTTTATGTGTTAGTATTTATCAAAAAGGTAATCATCTTTTATCCTATTGCCAGTTCGTTGGTAAAGATTTGTTCGAAATCGCAACGGTTGTCAAGTTTTCAAATGTGTTTAAGCGAAGCAGATGAAAATCATCCTTAGGCTACAATAAACCTGGACACCGTGCCGGGCCGTGCCGCCGCGGGCCACGGGCTGGTTCGTGCCGTGTCGGTCGTGCCGGCGGGCCTAGGATTTCGTGCCGTGCCGTGCCGGCCATTTTCACAGGCCAACCCACGGCACGGCACGGCCCTCGTGCCTGGCGGGCTCGTGTCGTGCCGGCCACGTGCCGGCCTGCGGGCTGGTGCAGTTTTCAAATTTTTTTTTATTTTTTTTTATTTTTTTTTTATTTTTTTTTATATATATATATGACAACATTATAAATTAATAAGTTTATAATGTATATAAGTTATAAAATTATAATTATAAGTTTTATAAGGTTATAACTTATAAGTTTATAACTTATAAGTTATAAGTTATTAAGTTATGAATTTTATAATTATAAGTTGAATATTTATGTTTTATAATTTGTATATTCAATATTTATATTTATATATTTACTTTATACTATTACTTTAAAATTTAATGTTTATGATTTATTAGTAATTGGTATAATTTTATTTTTTTTTAATATGAATTTACAAATTGTAACAAAACGGGGAAAAAAGGAAAATTGGACTTTGGATGTGAATAATGCGTACTTTATATTATTATTACTTGAGTTGAGAAAATTGTACAATGATAACAATGATAAAAATCATACAATGATGGTATTAAACAAAAATTGGAAAATGATAAAATTGATATTTTTAAAATCGTACAATATACAATAATTGTCTATTCTTCTTCTCCTTCTTCTTGCTCGTCTTCGTCTTCGTCTTCGTCTTTGCCTTCGCCTTCAAGGTCATCGGCTAGTTGCATAGATTGGGAACTAGCCGAACCCGAACCGAAAGCGGAGGTTCCTTCTTCGTTGTCGTTGTGGTCGTAAGAACGGTCTTGTGAGCGATTTTCCGCATCCAACCAATCTTTGAAACACACGCACATTTCTAGTGTTTCGGGTTTTAGACTTGTTCTTCTATCGTCTAAAACCCTTCCGGATGCGCTGAAAGCTCGTTCGGAGGCGACGGAGGAAACTTGGATAGCAAGAATGTCTCGTGCCATTGCCGCCAAAGTTGGATGCTTCGAGCTTTGTTGTTTCCACCATGCAAGGAGGTCGAGGCTGTTTATCTCATCGTCGTCCATGCCTTTGGTGAAGTCGTAACTCAGGTACATCTGCAACTCCGAGACGTCGCTTTGCGTTCTCCTGATTGATGAATCACCTGAAAACCTTGAAATCAAGTTAGTAGCTTGTGAAAATAAATGTTTGGCCTTCTTACTTACGTTTTTGGATGGTTGGGAAGGCCCTGAGCGAGGAACGGTGCCATATTTGGCTTCATAGACTCTATATAAAGCAAAAAACTGATCCTTCACATTAGTCTTATAGTTTTCTACATCATCGTCAAGAAACATGCATTGAAAGTAAATGTCAACTAACATAAATGTGTTTTCATACTTTTGCCTAGGATCTAATATGGAAGCAAAAATATAAATCAAAGGAATCTCACTATAATATTTACGCCACTTTTTTTCCATTGCTGGAAGATACTGATCATAATCACTTTGATGGCGATGATCAGCGAAAAGTTGGGCGAGTAAGCATGCATTAGAAAGAAAGTTTTGAGCACAAGGATTGTAAACAGTAGAAAAACAATACGTCATGTTATATAATAACTGTAAAAATTGCATATATCTTTCACAGTTATTCCAATCATCATCATACAAAGCATTTTGTGGAAATTTTTGGTTGTAAAATAATGTTAACGGGCCCTTGTACTCAATTGCCTTTGTTAACATGTCATAGGTGGAATTCCACCTAGTTGGGCAATCGGTTCTAATTTTTATTACCCTTATCTTTTGTTGTTTTAGAAAACTCTTCCATTCTTGGTATCTCATGTTAGAGCTATTAATAGACATAATAGCATCTCTGATTTTGCTGTAGTATGGGCCAATTGCCCGAACTCCATCCTGTACACATAAGTTAAGTACATGGCAAACACATCTAGTATGAAGAGCTTCACCGTCTAATAGTACATCGGTTAAGTTTTGTTTGATAAGATTAGCTGTGTATGTCATAGAGGTTGTATTATCAAAAGTCATAAACATCATTTTATCTCGAAGGTTGTATTCGTCTATTGCTTGCATTAAATGGTGAGCAATGTTAATGCCGGTGTGTGGGTATTCCAGCATTTTGAAATGTATTATTCTTTTTTGTAACATCCATTGATCATCTACCCAATGGCAAGTCACACATAAATAGTGATATTTATAACCACTATCCCAAGAATCGGCTGTTAAAGATAATCTACAGTTAAGGTTACTCAATTCGGCTTGTAACCGGACTTTGTACTCTAGGAAATTTTTCATTGCGGCGGAACGAACGGTTTTCCTAGAGATTCTTTTATGTTGGGGTTGTAGTGCTTTGTTAATGTAGGTGTTGAATGCGTCACTTTCCGAGAAAAGAAAAGGTTGTTCGGCGTGTACTATCATTTTTCCTAGTTCATCCCTATCCCTCTCATAGTTGTATGTAAAGCCGTATGGATGGAATTGGGAAATTTTGGGCTGGGTTGGATCACTAGCTGGTTTTGCACAAGCTTTCATGTATCTAGATAAGTGTCCCGTCCCGTTTTTGGTAACTGCCGTGAATACACTATTACATGTTTTACATTTTGCCCATTATTCACCATCTTTACTTAGGACAAAATAACGCCATACCTCACTCCTTCGGTTTTTCAAAAGTAGCATCTCAGTTTCGGTTAACCATTCATGATGTGTGTGATGGTTAGTAGTGGGACTAGTGGGAGTGGCAGTAGAAGGGGTAGAACCGGAGGGAATTCGGGTACTTTCTTGGCTACCTTGGCTAGAACAATAGTTTTGTTGATCACCGATATAATTAGGTGGAAATTGGTATGGTGGTAGTGGAAATTGGTTTAGTGGTGGTGCTGGAAATCCCGACGTATTATATGGCTCATAGTCCGGGGGGAAGTAAATGGGGTCATTGGTTTGACTCGTAATTTGGGGGCTCGTTGTATTTGGTGGTTCCCTAGAACTACTACTACGGATAAGTCGGCCTTTCCCCCTAGACCTAGATGATGGGTTGTTCGATGCCATAATTAACAATTAATTTTTTAATAAAAAGTGGTTAACTATAATAATAATAATTAATAACAACAATTTTAACAATAAAAATATCAATAATATTAATTAATAACAACAACTATAACAATAACAATAACAACAAAAATAAATAATAACAACAATTGTAACAATAATAATAATTAATAACAACAATTATAACAACAACAATAACAATTAACAACAATAATAATTAAACAAGATTATTCTAATAATAACAATAAAACAATAATAAATTTAAGATTAGTTTAGATCTTACAACCGTGCTTCAACGCTCCACTAATTACGATTACGAACTTTTTAATTTTTTCCGATATTAGGAAAATAATTAGAGAATTTAAGAGAATAATTAGAGAATTTAAGAAAATAAGGATTATTAGAGATTTAGAGAATATAAGAGATAAGAAGAAGAGATTGTGATTTTGTGATTTGGGAATGAAATGGAGGTGAGTATTTATAGAATTTTTGGGGAGCAAATTGGCAAAAAACTAGCCGTTTTTAGACGTTTTTTTGGCTTATTAAGGAGCTAGAATAAACGGTAACATTACCGTTGGCCCGCGGGCCGTGCCTACGGGCCGGCACGACGGGCCAGCACGTCGGGCCATGGCCGTGCTCGTGCCGGGCCGTGCCTGGGAATTCTCAACCCTGTCCGTGGCACGGGAGTTGAACTTCGTGCCGTGCCGTGCCGTGCTTGAATTCGGCCCGTGCCGGGCGGCACGCGGGCCAACCCGGCCCGTGCCCAAGTTTAGGCTACAACAAATAGTTAGATCATCTCTCCAAAAAGGTTGTATGTTCCAGCGATGATGCGAGAAATGTACCACAGTGCAAGATCTTTTCAATAATCGTAGCTTTGATGAAAGAAACCTAATTTGATTCAATTTTATGTATTTGTCAATTATTTTTTAAAGATCCCAAATGACTTTTTATTAATGAATTAATTCGTTTCAAAAAAATAAAAATAATATGTTCATATATAGAAGTATAATTGATGATGCATGGGTTGTGTGAATAATGTAATGGATAATAATGGTTTGTGTGTTTACATTACTCAATGAGTCATGTTGTTCAACTTGGTTCAAATCACTTAAATTTCTTATGAATATGATATTATAGGTTAGTGTGATACAGTCAAACAACTAAATTATATAGCTCGATTGCAAAATCTTTTGCATTATTATTATTCCTATAGCAAGATTTATCATTTTGCAATTTGCATGTAGTTTTGGTATCTTGATAAACACATACAATTTTCGTACGACTGAGATGATCGTGATGGAATGGGAGTCTTTAAAGAGGGAAGATGACATGTGTTGTGATCGATAATAGTTTAATTTTCTCGCCTCGGGTTTAAGGAATAGTAATTAATTTAATTAAGACTCGTGCAACAGGCAGTTAATCAGTTATATGAATTTATAGTTCAATATTGAATATTGATTTCGCGAAAAGAATAATTATAAAATGAAATATAAACTTGAATTTGCTACATTCCTCGTGATGACTTGAGTCACGTACTTGGCCAATCCTTATAACTGTTGAGTACAGGAACAACTCACATGTAAGCGTTCTCTTATCCCATACTATGTAGTGGTAATGGAATCCCACATTGCATTGAAAGAATCAAGAGTTATCACCACAATTAAGGCTAAGGGGCTACTCCTCTTATTGCCATATGATTTTGAGGTGGAACCTCCTTGGTCTTGTAAATTGTTAAATATGAGTTTGGGTTGCACCTCTTACCAAGAGAGAGTCTACTTTATAAGAGCAAAGGATGTTTATCTCAAAATCATATACTCATATATCAGTATATGATATGGCAATAGGAGTAGTAGTCCATTAGCCTTATAAAATGTTTAACTCTTTCTTCTTTTTCTCATTGTACTAACACTTACATGTATGGTTTGAGAAGTTAACATTTCAGCAAAAAGAATTTTAATTAGAAAGGATCGACAACTAGAATCTAATAATTAATGAAGCAACTTTCTAATTTAAATAGGCAACGAACGTAAATCAGTATATGATCTCTTAAAACTGTTTAATATTCTCTTTGACTTATCAATTCTTTACTATTTAATTAATTAATATGAAGGTTAACTTTTTAGTTTTTTATATTAGTACTCATGTCATGGACAAATGTAACAAATTTTTAATTATGAAGGTGAACTTTATAGTTTTTATAACTGCATTACTTGTGTAGTTGCAAAATTTTTATTGTAACATTAAAAAATAAAATTGTTTCTGACAGCTAGTTGTAAAAAATTGATATGATCGATCACATTACAACGAACCTAGCTACCTCAAATTAGGTAATTAGGTTATTCTTGGAAAAATCGATGCTTAAGTCCTAATTATGGACATTCTTGTTCAAAGGTTGTGACTATCGATTAACTCATGGCGATCCCAATCAGCTTTGAAAGGCTCCCCCTCTTTAAATTGTCTCTAGCTAGCGTAAGTAAATCGGTAATATTTTCACGTGCTCAATTGTGTGGTCCCTTAAAAAAAATATAGTCTCTCCTCTCCCACGCTCTCCACCATTATTGCAATGCAACCACCACATATATATACACCCTAGCCACTGATAACCCATGTTTCCATAACACCTCATGAAAACAAGACGTGTGGCACTATTCACCGGTCAAATTAGTCAAAAACACATTCGTTTTGGGAAGCACACCATAAATTTAGGACCGCTTTAATTTAATTGATAGTTGAGACATTTTAAAGAAGATCAACCATAGTTGAGAGCAATGGTGTTAAACTTTCTTTTTCTCATGAATTTGAAGTTTTATTTTTTCACTTAAGAATCAATTAAAATTAGGCAATATGTAACTCTCTTATAGGTTTCACTTACAAAAAGCAATTAATAATATAATAATGTGTACATGTATTTTAATTTTGAATTGCATGGCAAATATATGTAATAAAATACTAGAGGCCTCTGTCATATACACGTAAAGCAATTCTTGACTCCCGATGAAATAATTGGTTGACCGTATTAAAAAGACTTTGTGAACGAGGTCTACCCATGTTCTAGTTTTAAGGCATATGCAAAATTATTGCACTACTTGCACCGTTTGTCCTCAAATCCTAAAACATGCCAGTTAATCTATTTCAGAAACTGTTTTTAAGTCTACCTAATATTTTAACCCCTTTTAAATTTATATAATAGTTAGTTGGATCATCATATATTTATAAATATTAATTTTGGATTACATGAAGCTCTTCATTATACTTTACACATCTCTTAGCTTATTTCTCCAATGTGTGGGCGGTGGTTCGATTCTCATCACCCTCAACTATAATACTTCTTCTTATGTTGTGTTTTAACTTTTAAACTCAAAGATAGGGCAATATGAATTTTATTTTTTTATTTTATTTTATTTTATTTTTTTGAAGAAGGGCAATATGAATTTGATTGCATGTGTCGCGCCTTAAATTATAAAAAAGATAATATTATTGGATAAATATTACGCTTTTCGTTCTACTCCTTTCATTATTTATTTATTTTTTTTAAAATTATTTTTTCACATCATATTATTGTTCATATTTTTGTTAGTGTATGTGAAAGTTACATGCATTTTTATTTTTTGTTTTAATAATCCTTCATAATTGTTGTAATCAATTTACCATTCCTCTCTTATAAAATAAGCTAAATCACCCATCACATTCCCATACTCTCTCCACAAAGGCATTATTTTATACAAGTTGGGAGTTATATTTACAACACTAAAAAAAATTAGCATGGTCATCGTTTTCATATGGAGAATGTATTTAAACATACTAGGGTTTATGTACATACATTAATTATAAAAAATCTATGTGAGAGATATAATGAAAACTAACTCTAATGTAATCATGGATGAACTAACATAGAGGTTACAAAAAGTATACAACTAACCCTGGCCTAAAACAGTTGGTTAGTTGGTTAAATATAAAAAAGAAATAATTAGTTGAAATTGCGCTTAATTAAGCATGTGTTATATGATGGAGTTCCATTGCATTCTGCTTGCTAACCGGTGTTTGCTTTGTCGGCCCGCCCTACACGGCTTTTGTTTGGTTGTATTATAGCATTGTAGGTTTAATTTGGCTACTTTAATTAATTTGTAGGATGCTTAATTAACATGCTAATTTAAGTATTAAGGAAACCTTAAAACAAGGCATAGAATACTTCAAGACTAAATCTAATCTGAAATTGACACAATTCTTATTTAATTCAAGTAGAAAATTCAGCAATAGCAATGCCTCTAGACAAA
This sequence comes from Chenopodium quinoa, assembly GCF_001683475.1. NCBI lineage: Eukaryota > Viridiplantae > Streptophyta > Magnoliopsida > Caryophyllales > Amaranthaceae > Chenopodium > Chenopodium quinoa. The sequence goes on along the minus strand of NW_018744560.1, from coordinate 913,469 downwards.
TGCACCGATTTTATTAGAAAATAATTAGCAATAGATAGAAGTTAAGGTAGCCTATTAGACTTATACAAGTATGTAAGTGTTTAGGGATTCTTTCTTCCTCTTCCATATGAAACAATTCGCATGCATGTTACCGACCTCTTCATTTTTTAATCTTTGGTGAATATGCATGTGATAACTTTATTTTAAATACGGAGTATTATATAAAGCAACAATTGATAATTGAATTTAGGATTATTTACCTTATTGTTATACCCGGTAATTAATAATTTTACACCATCTTATATTTTTCGTGTATATTCACATGCTTGTGGAGAATACATGAACCATACATAAGGCAAAGCGTTATCACGATTAGTGATCGACCGGTGGATACAAAAAATTTACATAGGGTGGCCCGTAAATCATATAAAAACAAATCGGTTTAATAAATATGTATGATATGCATGGAACCACTTGAACCCGAGAAAGTTATTCAAATTTGATATACCAGTTCATATCATACATCTTCTAGCTCATTTTACATGCTAATCAAATTTGGTAAATACTATAGTATCAAAGTGGTTTGGTCTTGGCCCGCCCCCTAGATATGCCCATGCCAGGGATGATATATAGAATGGGTACAATGAAGTACACATACGGACATACCCGCTCCATTTGGGATGAATATCTGACTGATTTTGGTGGGTAGAAGACATTTATGAATTTGTAAGTTATACATTAGACTTATCACAGATCAGAAGTAGAAGAGGAATTATACGGTTATACCCATCTCATATGCACCAACGTGCACCCACCTGCTCCATATATATCTCCAATATCCTATTCAGGGCCATCTCCGGCAATTCGATGGCTCTGTTCTAACTACTAAAATTAGGCCCTTAAGGACTATTTTAAAAGGTTAAATTGTCCTATAAAATGATTTATTTGTTTTTTTTTTTCTTTGGGACAATACTACAAATTATAGAGCTAAAATATTCATATTAGTAAGTTAAATAGTAATTCAATAAAACAACAAACAAAAATTTTTTATTTAAAATGTGCCATCCTTCATTCCTTCTAATATAATATATGAAGCAAAATCCTCAATTATATCTTCATACTTAATTTTATTTTGTTTTGGAATTTAAAAGACAAAGTCAAAGATTTAGGATGAATTTTTGAGTTTTATTTGGGAAATGGTGGTCTTTTACGGCGAAAAAGGTAAATATGTAAGGTTATGATTTTTTTTTTTTGAATGAGTCAACATTATTTTTTTAAATTTATGGGCCTTTATTTTTGGGGGACCTATTCTGTAGGTGAGAAAAAAACATGTCCAAAGTCGGGCCTGCATCTCCTCACTCAAATTTGACCTAGTATTAATTAATAGAACTTACATGTATATATACTACCCATATACCTTCATTTCATATTGATAACATTTTACTTCTTTAATTTTCAATGTAAAACTTTGAGAAGAAATCTAACAAGATCTCATATGATTATACTCTTCTTTAATATATAAACAAAAAGATAATCAAAGTAGAGTTTATATTTTATGATTATACTCTTCTTTAAGTAATGCAAATTTGCAAATGTTAACATTAATATAAAATGGAGGCAGTATCTTTCATGGTATTAATCAATCATTTGGTTTTTGTATCTAATGTGTTTGATTCATGTTTGGAAGTGTGTTGGTAATAATAGTATAGTGGAAACAGACAAAGTAAATTGTATGCCTTTATTCAATTGAAATGAAACTTGACCTAAGTAAATATTGGACCGGGTTGGGCCATGGACGAATAACGCCTAAGCCCACTAGATTGAAGCAGGAATTCTGGACCACGGCCAGACATTCTCGCTTATGGATATAATTTTGGGCTTTAACTTAAAACACATTTTGTACTAACTCGAATCAGATAGTTACTCACGGTCATGTGCATAAAGTTTCAACTTATAAGAATTTGATAATAATTAGATATATAATGAGATGAATATTCCCATAATACACCGCCTAACTATATTATAGATTAACAAAAATGTATGTTCAAAATTTTTAAAATTTCACCTACTTTTGTAATGAGGCAAAAAAATAGGGACAGATGGAGTATTTAAGTATGTATGCGTCGTAACTCCGAATTGGTTAATTACTCCCTCCGTTCCCGAAAGAACGACCCATTTGGCCAAATTTTAGTCCCGTAAATAATGACCTATTAGAATTAAAATACCCACCAATTTGCAATAATATTTGTGCAAAATTAGTTTTTCCATATAAAATTTTGTTTTTCCACATACTTTTATTACTATCTCTCCGTACTTTTTTATGAACCTCATGTAAATTTATCTTTCCAATATACTTTTTACTTCTTTTTATTTAACTTTATTAATACCCGCGAAATCAACCCAAATGGGTCATTCTTTCGGGGACGGAGGGAGTATTATATATCCATTTGAGTTCATTGGCGGACCTGCCCTTGTGCATGGTGAGTCAAATGACTCACCAGGGCCCAAAAAAAATTTCAAAGTTTTTTTTTTTTAAAAAAAAAAAAATTATTTTCTTTGGTTGATTTTGTTGTTGTTTGTTTGGTAAACTTTGAACCTTTTGTTAATGTTGTTGGGTTTTTGATGAAATTTGAACCTTTTTGACCATGTGAATTGTAATCAGTGTTTATTTAGGGTGTTTATTGATGTTAATTATGTCTGTCAAATTGTCAATACACCATTGACTTTGGTAGATTTATATGGGGTTTTGCATATGTGCTGATTTGATTGGCGATTCGGACGATTGCTTATGATATAGTCGACCCACCCTAATGATATAGTCAATTATGTCTGTCAAATTGTGAATACACCCTAATGCTTGTACAGATTTTAATCTTGTCAATTATTAGAGAGCTAAGCTTGTCATGTTGTCAAATTTTTTTTTTACATATTTGGTTATCGATTGTGACTCATCAGTCGGAAATTCCTGGGTCCGCCACTGTTTGAGTTGCAAAACAAGTTCGGATTAGTCTTGTGCTGTGTACAAGTTTGATCGGCTATGGAAGCTGAATATGTACCCATCAAAGACGTTATAAGTTATGGATAACCTATAGATAATTAGATACGGTGGATATGGCCAAACAAAAGGTAATTGTACTTATCCTCCCTATTTGACATTCCTTGCCACAGTTACGTCCACTGGATTACCATGTCATGTGCACCCTTTGTGTAATTACTGAGCTGGTTGACGTGTTAAAATCAGCTAGACTGCAACTATTTCACACTCAACACTTGGATACCCATATTAGCACCACCTAACCCCTATGTAAAACGTGTTACTTTCATATATATGAATGCATATGACTACATAATCCCAAAACTATATACTTCTACTCTTAATCAAGGAAGTTAAACTAGTATCTCAAGATAGAACGAACCAACTTGAAGATGAATAAAATGGAGAGAGAAAGAAAAGACAAGAAAAACGCACAAGAAGAAGAAAACAAGCAAAGAGAAGAGCATAAACAGGAAGACCAACTTCAGAGTTATGAGTATGATGAGCATCAACAAGCACCTAACATTCACGAAATGAAGTCGACGACGACAAACGCGTATGGTGGTGGTATGTACGCTCTAGAGAAGGCCGGTGAAGCGCAATCAAACCCTCCGGCAAGCCAAACACAAAGCGCCGATGGGGCGGAGGCTGAGGCGGTATATCGGCCTAAGCATCAGCCTCCGTCCACTGGGGATCGTGACCTTGATATCACTGGCCAATCTTACATTCAGTAGATGTCTCAATGTCCTAATGTTTTTATGTGCAACATTTTATGTCTTGCTTTATTTTTAACTTTTTTGGATTTTACGTGTTTGTTGATTAAGGGTTGCTTAGCTCCTTGCTTTTCATTAGAATTCTAATGTATGATGATTTCAAATGTTTAATGTTGTTTGGCTTTTTCCCAATCTTTTTTTTTTTTTTTTTAAGCATACGTACGTTGTGGTGTCCAAATTTATTATCAAGAATATACCAGTTAGCTTCATAGGTATCTCATTGTTCAATCAACAAATTAGGATTCTACAATACGATCTTGTAGGAAAAAGGACATTCAAGTACAAGGATACTTTTAGTACCGAGTATTTATAGGAAGCAAAATCATTGCAAGATTACATTGTTAGGTAAAGATAACATAATCTTTGTACAGTTTTGCCCATGTTTAAGCAAGGGTTTGAAACGTACAACTGTACAAGTAAACTAATATGGCAAAAATAACTAAATTGGGCTTTTTGTACTGAATTATCTATATATTTATAGAATTGGGCCTGTTGTTTTGTCAAGTCATCAGTCATTTGACTTGGTCAAAATTCATATTATTTCAGATTAAATTAAATGAAATCAGGGAAAATTATCAAAATAAAATTTTCCAAAAAAATTATAGGAATTACAATCATTTCAAAACAAAAAATGTAAAATAAAATGCAAACAGCCTACAGACTCATAAGCTAAATTAAAATTTTAAATATTGAATTTATCAAAGTTTCATATCAAACAGTTTATTAATCATAAAATACTTTGTCATCAAAAAAGAATAATCTACTGATAAAACTGTAACATTACCTTTTTATAACCCTAAATACTCAGCTTTTACTCCCTTTTTACCCCTCAATGAACAAATTTATCTATGTACAAGAAAATCATATGATGTATTTTATCAAGTATATTGTATATACTAGTGTGTCATTGTTTGGGCCCTAATCCAAGTTTACAAATTTGTTCCAACGGTGGAGTATCCCACTTAGCTGCTTTTTTCTTCATCTGCTTGAAATCCTTCACACATTGTTTAACATTCATAGTGTTAACTCTTTTCCTAAATTGGGCCAGTTTCTTTCCAGCAGCTTCATCAAACATCTCCTCCCAGCCCACTTCCCACTCACTATGAGCATTACAAAGCTCGATCGAGGTGTTTGTCCAAGGAGTCCAACTCCACCCTTTGCTCAGCCCAACCATCACATCAGCCACGCAAGAACCCGTACAAGCGGGATTGCAAGGCCTGCACTTGGCGCCGCTTAAGGGCCCAGGGCTTGATAGAGCCGCAACAGGCACATCAAAATGACCCGGTGGGAATGGATACTTGCGGTCTGTTACAATGCAGAAGGGTTGAGCAGGGGTCTGGTACGAGACATTATGAGAGATGAGTTGGGCTTTGAATGCAGTCTCGGAGTTGAGCTGAGAGTAGTTCAATTTATCCAAGGTGGGAATGAGTGACAGACGGGAGAGTGCCACCACGGAAGTGTTATAGTCTCCTACGCCAAGCCGGTCATTGAGGCCACTGAAAGAGGACCCCGGTGGAACCACGTATTTACCCGGGATAAAGCTACCCGAGCTCAGTGGGGCAGACCAATAGCCATCAACACGAGTTCGGACAATCCAATCATATGTAAAACCCTTCTCCCTTTGGTAGTCATCGATCAATGTTAGGCATCCTTCCACCAAACTGAAATATTGTAGCAGTCCCTGAAACAAAATTCAAGTAGAGCCCTTTAGAGTGATACGGAGTATCTAAAACCTCACATGAACAAAGTTTTCAAGAGCATTTATCATCTTTGTATTATTATTGCAATTTGCAATAAACCAACACCATACTTTTTATCACCTAAAAGAATTAAATCTAGACCATTAATTAATCCGATCATACACAAAGTTTGTTACTCCGTACCATGTAGCACTCCTTTCTTTGTCGTCCCAAACCCAACAATTTGATGTTTCTGTTGTACCAAACTTTGGAATGCATTTTGTCAGTTAAAATCATCCAATTTTCTATCCAAAACTCTCTCGTTAACATTTATTTCGTAAACTTACAGCTTGTCAATACTACTTTAAATAACAGGCATAAGTAATTACAGAAAACTAAGTACAAAGAACTCCCATAGTTAGTAAAATATAATCTTAAAACTTGTATAAATCAAGGATAACTTTTTTCTTTTTTTAAGACAACAACAATCAAGAATAACTATAGCACGAAGTATTATCTTTAAAATCCATGAAATGGTAGCTTATTATTTAGGGACGATTAGAAATAATATACCAAAACATGTTATTGGAATTTGTTATTTTTAACGCCTAGTTCTTTTCCATCAAATGGAAATCTTTATTTCTCTTTTTGATACAAAAGCAAACTACCTAGATATCAATATCAATGCACAAAGTAGTGCCCAATATTGTTGTTACTGACCTTACTGTACATTGTGAGTGCGTTGCCTTCATAAGCATTTCTAATATCACGTTGGTCCCCAATACCCACATTTCTTATCTTTATCTTGTTTAAGGCAGATTCTCCATCAAAGTTTGGACTATACATGTTACTGAGCCTCTTCTCTTTTTACTTTTTTTTTTTTCACCTCCAAAATATGCTTTTTTTTTTTTAATAAGAGGGTAGGTAAGGCAAATAAATTTTACAACAAATATATGAATAAGAACATCATTTTTCTAACTTGTAAATACTACTCTATAATTTCTCAATTATTATGTGCTTTCTTTTAAACAAGTATATTCTGGTTTTTTTTTTTTTTTTTTTTTTAATAGTCAAGTATATTCTAGTTAGAACAACTTGAATGACTGAATACGACATTATTTTAGAGCCAAGCAATGACATATTGGTATTTGTGATTACTTAACATCTAAATTAGTTTTTCTAATTAAAAAAAAAAACAATTATAAAACAAAAACTGGTTGATTGTTAGTGTAAAACGGTTGAATAATTAAATCAGCAGTCCTGCCATTAATCAAGTAAAAAAAATCACACGTTGAAACAAAACAGAGAGCGCCATTTCAGGTGTTGTGCCAATCATACCTAAAGAGTAGAGAGTGACACAAATACGATACGAGTACATGACAACATTGACAACAACCTAAGTCACCAGGTTTTCAGTTAACATTCGTTCTTTTAATTCAATTAAGAATACCTGACGTTCCAATCACATTTGACTTCCAAGAACTTGTTTAAAAAATACGAGTACATATTTTGAATATTTAATTTTCGGACCACCAACTAAGATTTTTGAAGTTCCAGCAAATTGATTGCGATGCGTCCAATCTTTATATATCTATATTTAATAAATAAATTATACTAGTAATATGCTCAAGTTCATGTATAATGATTTTTAGATCCGATTTCTAAGGAGACTAAGCTGTCATGACTCATGCAGTTATGCATCGAATCATTCTTTCAAGTGGGAGAAACATGCAAGTTTGATGTATTGTTAACATGGGTATAAAAAATTTAAAACCAAAAAGATCATTAAAAAATGTATTTCTCATATAATTATACAGTTATCATCACATCAGTCCATTAATTAATATTTAGGACACCTTAATTAAAACATTAAAACAAGATCATGGGAGTCTAGTCTTTAGAGTTTAGACTTTGTTCATGCCCCAGCCCGTCAGCTTTTCACTTAATTTATTCTATTTTTATTCTTCAAATTCTTGTTAAGACTCCTATTAGTCCTATAACCCCTCATACATAATTAAAGCTTCGTTCTCAAAATATGGGTCACATTTAATTTTTATTATTCATGTTGCGTCTCAAGTGGAGTCTTGGTTTTCATATACGGAGTACTTGACTTTATTGTTTAGACTTTCATACAAAGATCAACGAGTAAAAAAGTCAATCTTGTGTGCACATTTTGACCATACGATGTCTTAAGTACACATTTTGTTATGCACAAGCATGTGAAGGATACACATGCTCGTATTGACATGGGAGCACCAGTTTGAGTACTCCCTTTATAAGTTGATTACAAACAATGTATATGAAACACCAAACACCCATTGAGAAAGAATTTTTTTGTCCGGACAGCTATCAAAATGCAAAACCCAAAATCTAACATCCAAAAGTGTAAAGCAGACCCCAAGCATAAAGCTCTATGCCTTCAGAGGTAAATTTCTAGCCCTCAAAATCGAGTCTTTCACGCAATGATTAACGAGGTAAGAATAGGATAGCTGGAAACTTAGAATCACACAATTCTTTTCAAGTTGGAAACTTCTACATTGAACTTCATTTACCTTAAAAAGAAAGAAAAGAGTAGATGCGCAAATTTCTCTATTCTTTTCCACAATCCCAAATTTCAAACCCATTAAAATAATCAACTAGGAACAAAGATTTGTTGACACTAAAAGGTTCTCTTAGAACTTTTAGCAAAAATGCAAGTTACTTCTTGAATAAGATAGATTTCTCAAAACTTATATATTATTATGCTTTACTAAAAAATGTAGCCCTAAGATTTTTCCTTAATGTTCGACATAAAGTAGGAGTGCTTTTCAACCAAACAATTGCCTAAACCTATATTGTGTCTACCACAATAACACTCTTATTAATCCTTCACCTAAATGTTAGAATAAAAAATTCTGTTCCTAAACTAAATTTTTGTTTTCATGGTAGAAATTCTAATGTACCTCTAAGACTCTAATTTAAGATTGTATAATGGATTAATGGGGAGAACTGGAGAAGTAAGACACTAAGACGAGCATGTGTTGCCGGCTATTAGGCCCACTATATACGCTGTAGCAGCCAAGTACAAAAACAACCCGAAACCAAATCGACCCCATCCGTTTAGCACTGCCCAGCCTTTTAGAAAGCCGGCCTAGACCGGCTTGGCTAAGGCCTGTGACACAACTCATCCGGGTTTGCTCTTTATATGTCAGCCACAATTCCACATCAACCAACCCGGCCTCGCGGCCACCTCTAATGGCCAATGGTTTAAACAATACTCCGTACAAGGTCTAAACAATACTCTGTACAAAGAATTTCCTACCCACAAGACACATTATAAGTAGGATAATAGGATGAATTTTCCAAGAATTGTTCACCAAATTATAACCTAACTAAAACCAAAAACAATGCCATTTGCATGTTCGTAATTGTAATGATCATATTCAACAAACTTTTTTTGGCAGTTTAGCAACATTGTCTTATCTATGCATTCACCACCAATATTTCCTAAATTTGAAGTCAAGTCTACAACAAGCCACCGCAAAAAACACGACAAGACTAATCAACTAAAGGAAATAGACTACTCCGTAAATTAAATTAATTCGTCTTTTTTTTTTTTTTTTTATTTCACATCACATTGAAAACATTCAGAAACCGTCCAATTTCCAATCTCAGAATATTAAAAACAATAAAAACATAACCCCCATAATCTCCATTCATATAAAATTAAATGCATTCAAATATAATAAAAAATTTCATAATTATAAGGATTAAATTCAAATTTAATTACCTGAATGCCATTGGGCGAGTTAGCAGCAGTGAGAACGCGAACCTGCGACTCAGTCTCAGGAATCGGAGTGGGTTTAAAAATCCTAACCGAGTTAACTCGAGGTGCATACTTCAACAAAGACAACTTAAAGGACTTGGAATCGAGTGGACTATTCAAGAATAAGTCCGAGTTAGGAAACTCCTTTAGGACTCGTTCAATTATAGAAGGACCAGTGAGTTCGAACCTTCTAGCACCACCCACCAAGCACACCGCAATCCTTGACTTAGTCAACTCCGATTTCCGAATCTCTTCCGCCGCCGTATACGGCGGTTTTCGTAGGCTGAACTCGATTACTCCGGCGGCGCCGTAATTGGAGAAGTAAAGGAGGAGGAGAAATAATGAGGAGAATAATATGACAAGGAGACGCCAATTGAGATCGGATACCCACTTTGAAAATTGCATCGATTTTCGAGGACTGTTATTATTATTAGTAGTAATAGTATTTCCATTGATATTATTGTTTATAAAAACAGGGATATTTTTTGTTTTTGTTTTTGTTGATGTTGTTCTTTCTTTACCTTGGTGGTGTTGTTCCATGGTTATCAACTGTTACTTTGAAGGAGAAAGCATGTAGGAGAGAGAAAGGAAAAGAGAGGAGAGAGAATTTTTAAAAAAAATTATTTTGGGGGAGGGAAAGTGCAGAAGAATTATATTTATAATTTTGGATTATAACTTTTTTTTTTTATTTGAATGGAGAAAATTGGGTAGGTGAAGAAGACGATATGAGGGAGGATTGATGTGAGATGAGAAAAGGGTGATTTATTTGTTTTCGGGCCAATTGGGGGAGGTGGTGGGGGGTGACCTTAATGTTGTTATTTTGGGAAGGTAAGTCTTGAGAATTATAAGAGAAAAAGGAGATAGAATTGGAAGTTAAGTAATAATGAACGTGCTCACCAAATTGATTATCTTTGTACTTTGTTAAAAAAATTTAAAGTGGAAGCACAGTCATGATTCAGTACAAGGGAATTTTGGTCCTGGGTTAATGGGTAGAATAGGCAGCTCACATCGGGTTGTGCTCGTGTTGGTTGCTTATGTTTGGAATTTTTTTTACAAAGATTGGCATTAAAATTCTTGATCATATCGTGTCGATGTGGCTTATGCCTAAAAAAAAGATTAGGGAATTGCTAACGCAATTGAAGTTTGCTTAATGTAGTTCTTTTATCCTTAGTGTCGATATAGGCCTTGGGGTTGGGTTGGGTTTGCTACGGTGGCAGGGGTGAGGGGATGGGTTGGCTTTTCGAAGACGGCAAGGGCGAGGGTTAGAGTTGGGGTTGGGATTTGGTTCAGATCATCGACAGTATCAGGGTTGTTCAAGGGACAGGGTGGTTGGGTGATTTTTTATTAAAGTAAAATCATTTTTAAGTAAAACAAAATGAAATGAAACCCTTACCTATCGCATTGTGACACGTGTCACATAAACCTATTAAGCAAGTCGTCACCGGTATCATTCTATTTTGAGCAAATGACTATCACAGGTCATTTTATTTATTTATTTTTTGAACAAAAAGGTCATTTTATTTTGGAATAATCAAAAGATCATTTTATTTTGGAATAATAAAAAAGTCTCACCTAGCTCTTCGTTATATGTGAGAGGAAGGGATAGCTCAAGTGGTTAGAGCTTTCCTCCCGATTCCAGGAGATCCTGAGATTGATTCTCACCCCTGCCTTTGTGGCTATCTAAACACCAAAAAAACTCTTCGTTATCTGTCCGAATACCTCTTACTATCTGCCTTTTTAGAAGACCGTTAAAAGGTCTATGTTATTTTTGACAATTTTTCCTAATAACCTCAGATTTAGAAAGCACCAAAAATAATAGATCGAAAAGCGAAGATAAATTGTCTTATATTATCTCTTTAATTTTAATAAAAAAAAAATCCTAAAAAACTTACATACAATTTTTTATTATTTTGAAAGAACTTACATACAATTGATACAAGCTAGCTTTGTTGTGTGATGAAAATGGTATTTGAAACAATACAAAAGGATAAAGAAAAACTAAGACCCGTCCAATTAAGACCCAACCAGCCCCATAATTAAGACCCGTCCAATTTCCCTATACCTATTTATATACTTCATTATTTTCCCTACGTTAATTTCCCTATTATTGCAGTAAGTTCATGGTAGTGTATAGTACAACCCCTTATTGTTAGACCTCTTCTCCCTAAGCTTAAGGACAAGTCTGGTAGTGATAATAAGTTCATAATTCCTCCGTTTTATTAATATTGCAATAATGGACGTTTTGCACAATTCATCACTCTTTTTTTACCATATAATATGATTTATACGTTAAGCAAAATACAGTCATGTGGGATATTGTTGGATTCGCCTCGTAAAACATTTTCATAATTTCAACATTTTATGATTTTTACTCTTACACAAGTATAGATATTTAGCATATAAAATATGCTTTGGGATGTGAAATTTCATCCTTGTTGCAATATTAATAGAACGGAGGAAGTATCATCTATTATTGTGTTGTCGATGATGAATTATTGGATGTTTTAGGGGCCAATTATCAAAATTTAAGTGCAATAAAGGAATTTACTTGAAGTATATGATGCTTTCACTAGCGGAAAGATTGCTATTCGTAACGGGCAAAAACAGGCTATCCGTAACGCACAAAGGGCGTTACATATGAGGCCATTACGGATAGAAGAAGTTTTTTGTAATGGGGGTGTGTCCGTTACAAATAAGTAGTTATTTGTAACGAGAAAGTGAAATGCCCAATACAACTAACTCATTATTCATAACGGGAAAAACAAGTGCCCATTACAAATACGGGTTATTTGTAACAGGTATTTTAACCACCCGTTACAGATAACGGTAACACTATCGTTATCTGTAACATGCACTAGTTTTTCCCATTACAAATAATGGGTTATTGTTAACGGGCATGATATCTGCCCGTTACAGATAGCTAGTACATTGTTTTTATTAAATAATGAGAAAAAGCTTGTATTTATACAAGTAATACACCTAATAGTTTACACTTAATATACAAGTAGCAAAATCATACATTTATTATTACCAAATAACCAAAGCTAAAAAAAAAAAGCGCAAAAATCGGCCTACAGTAATTCCTCGAGTTTCTTGCCAATTGTATTGCTCGTACTTTATTTCTATCCCGCTCTCTCATTTCTTCTGAAGCATACGATGGGACATCCATTGCTGTGCATCTCACTTTCTTATTCTCATCTCCTATACCCTAACAATTGTTGATTGTAGACATTTCTGCTCAAAACATGGCTAACAAAAATTTAGATATTATTAAAACCAACTACATGCAGAAAATTTAATCAGATGAGCATAAATCTTATAAGAGAAAAGATAAGAACTCATTTTAGTCAAATGATATGTTTGTATTTGATCAAATCTACATAAGGAAACCAAAGGCTATAGGAAGACTGAAATCAAGATAATCAAACAAATGTTTTATCGTCTAAGTTCCTAACATCAAAGATGTTTATGGGATTTTTCTTGACTCCCACTATGCGGAGATAAATGATAAGACTATGAGATTTATATGATCTAGTCTTTCCTTGAGTATAGACTATGTAAATGAGTTACTAGCTTGAGGGGTGTGCACACTTAGGTTAGGAAAATTGTTTACGATAATGGCTGATTATTCAACTAAACTTTATTGAAAAATATTTTAGAAAATTATAAATTTTGGAATATTTTCCAAAATATGAAATCTTGCCTATGGAGAGTTCGAATAACCATGTTTTATGAGAATTATATATTTCGAAAGAAAATGTTAATTAACTAAACTAATTTACGTGTTTAGCACTTATATGTACTTAGCGTTTTGCTAGCGCGTATTTCTCTTTTGTTTTGGCTTGGCCCTACTTATCATTTATGATGAGTAGATAGGTGATGGTGATGACACAACGTGAGCTAAATGTTGCATGGGAAAGAAGGGCAAAATCACTTAGTCTAGGTTCATATGAGTACCATTTGGATTTATGTTTCAAAACTATTTCTATTTTCAACTAATTAATGAAAGCTAAGATGTATTTCTTCCGTTGCAAGTCTCTGTTTTCAAAAGCCTTACGTTTTCACGTGGCAATAATGCTCCTAAGCTACTCTCTTAATCATGTTTTGTGTTATTATTATTGGAGAGTAATTTGGGGGTGTTACAAGCACAAACTGGGAGTCAGCAAACAACAGAAGCTGGGGGAGTCAGCATGCAACGACAGCAGTTGTGTCAAGTCAGCCTGCAAGAACATCTCCTATTCCAAGTCAACCTTGCACCAGAAGCAAGAAGAGCCTCAGTCAGCCCACACCAGTGCCAGTAGCTACCCCAACCCCAATCAAAATTCAAACAAGGTCAAAGTTTCATGTAATAAGGAGCGAGAAGGCCAAAGATGTCAATGCACTGTGATAGGATTTAGAGTAGTATTTTGTTGATGAACAATCTAATTTTTTGTCTAATGCTGTGTATATTCGGTAATTGAACAAAGTTGCCTATGCACTAGGGTGCCATATCTTTTGTCAAAACAAACTCATAACAACTATGTGCCTGTTTTTGCAAGTAGTAATATGACTAGTTTCTAGAAAAAGTTCAATTTCATTGATTAATTGTCATTTCAAGTACAACCAATGTCATTCCTACAAACACCCACAACAACTTAACAAAAGACAACATTAGTTGGGGATTTTATGTTTCTTAGCATTCCCAACTGAACCTAAGATCTAAAATACATAGCCAAAACCAAACCAAAACAACAATACACAGCAACAACATGTAATGTCAGCATTTTCTTTGATGTTGCATTGCTTCCATACACCTCCTTGCTCATCTTCTTCCTGTCTGAACTAAGAGCTTTGCATTTCATCTTCAAGCTGTCAATCTCATTGAGCAAGAACCTCCTTTACCCACTAACACAACTTCCCTCTTCATGTCATTAATCTAACCCTTCATCAATTTCTTGTCCAGCTACAAGTTGTTAATAACCTCTGTTTGCCAAGGCGTTCCATTTGGTTGATTCACCCACTCAAAAGCTTTACACCCCCTTGTCTCTGTCATAGGATCATAGAATTAACAAGACCTAAACTTCCTTCTAGGATTCTCCCTAGTCCAAGCCTTGCCATAGGAACTCCACATTGTCATCTTTTCTCCTTTGAAGGTGTTGTGCTAATAGAAGACATTCCCTTATGAAATGCAGTAACAAAAGCATTGAAATTAATTTTATTTGAACACAATTACCAAAACATAACCCTAATTTTACTATCCAATTGAAATTTCAAAACCCCCCAAATTACTTTTCACTAACATGAACCCTAATATTTTATAGTGAAATTGGGGTTCAATTAATAACACATATGTGCAACTTCAATTACACCTAACAATTGGAACATTATCACGAAAAGAATTGCAACAAATTAGAACATACATCATGAAATTGCGTACCTTCTTCTTACTTGTTGTAGAACACCTGACTTGATTCAAGGACCACAAATCTGGAAGAATTTTATGTAGGAATGTTAGGGATCTCCAAATTTAAGAATTTGGGAAGAAAATCGCAAAAAACAAGTTCAATTTGGAAGAATTTGATGTAGAAATGAAGAAGGTGGGTTTAAATAGAAAAGGAAATCGAGAGAATTTGGGCAAAAGTTCAAAAACTAGCCATTATTGTGGGCCCCACAGTCAGTTTCCGTCACCGGAGTTCAGCTTAGGTGGTAAAACTGAAGTTTTTTTTTTTTTTTTTTTTTTATGTGGTGGTAAAGTAAAAGTTTTTTTTTAGAGGTGGTAAATTCAATTAAGTTGTTTTTTGAAGGTGGTAAAAGTCAAAATTTCCTTTAATAAATGTTATTGATTCTTGTCATTATCAAAACATACTCAATCAATGTTAGTAATGACTAAGCATTGAAGATTAAAAAAAAACATGGAGTAAATGTTATTCTATGCTTTATTGAGTCATGATGTGTTTTGAAAAGCTAAATAGGTTTAAAAGTTCTATATGATAGATAAAGATAAACCATTTCTATATATAAATTGTCTCTAATATGTCAATTCATTCGAATGAAAATGAACTTTGCAAGCGGAAGATCCAAAGGGATGGACTTTGAACATCATTAGATTATGAATCTATTGATATATGTAAACATCATTTTACTTTGAATTTTTGACAAAGTCATCGTTTAGAGAAATGATGATATGAACTCAAAGTCTAATGCATATCGATGTAAGAAAACCTAAGGTTTAGTAACTAGAGACAGACAATGAAACTTCATTTCTAATACAATCCTTTGTGCTTAGTTGAAGCATAAATTTGAAAGTTTTGAAAAGCTCAAAAGTTCAATATGAAGTTCAGTATCAACTTGACAAGATAATGATTACATCACAATATGATTGTAATTGAGAAAATTTAAGTCAAGACATGTACTTGGCAACACATTCAAAATATTGTGATATGATCGTAATAATGAGAATTTAAGCCAAGATCTTGATAAACATCCAAGAGTTGTGAAATCGTTTTACAACAAACTCCAAAAGAAAACCTTGTGAAGTGTTTATGAAGGGAGCTATCAATCTATATGAGATATATTTCGATAATGGATGAAAATTACCTATCTTCCAACCATTATTCGAGGATATACTTTTAAGATAAGCTACAAAACTAAACAAAACTACATATGTCAAATCAAAATGTAGCAAAGGCTTCATATGTGATATGGATAAGAAAAGTTCTTATAAACTCTTTCTACAAAGAGAGGAATAAAAGTTGTATTAAATCGTTTGATACAAGTTCAATTCTTATATAGAGCACGGGGTACTATAGTTAGGTATGAGATTCCATTACTAAAAAACTCAACCAATAAAAATATGGAATGGATTTTAACTCCATTCCAATCCTTTACAAATGATCCAACCAAATGACCCCTTAATTTGACTAAAGTAGACCATTTTCATTTGTTTTTATTTTGATTATTCACGTAGGTTTGCTTTTAAAATAAAAGTTTTATAGATGATTTCGTTTGAGGATCCAAACTTATCTTTAGACTCTATAAAATTGAAGAAAATTTAAAATTCACCCCAGACTATCTTCATATGTTTTAAGGAAATTTTGAATTTTGCTACCTCGAAAATGACCCTAGCTAATTGAATTTTTGTACCCGTTTAAAACTTTTTTTATTTTGGTACCCATCAAATGGAAAAAATATAAGTTTTGGTACCCCGTATTTTTCTGTTAACTTTTCCGTTAGTGGGGCCTAGCCATAGTCCTGCCACCTCCCAGCCTCCCTCTCCCCTCCTTGAGCGGCTTCCGGCAACCTCGATAACCACCTTCCAGCCACGAAAACACCAAATATCATGTGCACAACCAACCACAGCAGCCCGCCGCAGCCAGGCACGCAACCCACAGTCACCAAATCCGTCGAACACACTTCAGCCGCCACCACCACCACTCGAAACTCTAGAATTCACCTGCAATTTACCGCTCCATCACACCACCAACACCAAAATTACCCCCGCAACACACACTAGAAAAACCCACTTGAAATATCCCCAGAAAACCACCTGAAACAACCCAGAAAACCACTGTTGTTTAAAAACCCTAAACAAGTTTTTTTTTCGGGTTGTTTCAGGTGGGTATTAGGGTTTTGGGGGGCGGCAAAAAAGGGAGGGTGGTTGTTTCAGGCGAAGGGAGGAAGGCGGCGAACAGGGAAGGGGTTTTTTTCGGCAAACGGTGGTTGTTTTGGAAGGCAGCTATATGGAGGTGTGCAGTGGTTTAGCGGTTGAGATCAGAGGAGGGAAAGGGTGGAGGTGGGTTCGCCGGCGCCAGGGGAATGTTTGGGCACCGACAGTCGGGACGGGGAGGTAGAAGGGTGGCTGACGGGGAGGGTGGTAGTGGCTGGTTGGTTTTTTTTAATTATTTTTAATTATTTAAAGTTTTTTCTTTTTTTAATTAAATTAAATTATTATATAATTAGATAATGGACCCCACTAACATAAACCTAAACGGAATATGGACGGAGGTACCAAAACCTATATTTTTTACATTTGATGGGTACCAAAATAGAAAAAAGTTTTTAACGGGTGCAAAAATTCAATTAGGGTCATTTTTCGAGGTACCAAAATTCAAAATTTCCATATTTTAAAACTAAAAGGGAGCTTTAACCACTTGAGCTATCCCCCACTCTCACATTCTTACCCTTAGTAGTTAAAGGTGAAAGTTTGGTATTAGGTTTGGATTTTACACCAAATCGAATCCAACCAAATTGATTCGATTTTGGATTTTAAAAACCGAATCCAAATCGAATTTGGATTCAATCCAATCCAATCCAAACCGAAATAATACGATTTTGGAAATTGAATCCAAATCGAATCGAAATTTATCCAAAATCAAATCCAAACAAGCGAATCCATACACCATTGTCCGAATTTCAAGCAAAATTAAATCCAAACAAGCAAAGAAACTTCTATATTCACAACAAACCCTAAAAAAAAATCGTTAAATCTAAATAGTTTAGATAATTAACATTAAACATAATTAAATCGACAAAAATTATAATACATATATACATACTACTGTAAGGAGGGTGTGCCCATCGTAGGGGATCCTTCTCCTTAAATGCCCATGGCACTTTAAAAGCCTAGGTGTTAGAATCCGCCTCTTTCTCTATGTATCCCCTTCCCTTTTCCTTGTATTTTCCTTATGTAATGTCTCTTAAATCTTTCTTTTTACTTTCTAGGCTCTAGGGAGAATTAGTGCATTACTGTCATTTCAACGTCCACTTGTAATTCTCTACTTATTCAATATTAAGCTCTTTAGGGATCAGCGAATGGTTATTCAATCTAAGCTCTCTACTTCGTTGCTATTGCTTTAAGACTTGTGTGTTGTTTAAGCCTTTATAGATATTGTTCTTACCTTGTTTTAAAGCATCCCCACCAAACCAAGAGACCCTCAAAAGACGCATTCATCTAGTCGCTTCCGCTTGTGCCCGCTTTGAAGTATCGGTCGTCACAAGCCCCGACTCAGCACCGTGGTTGACGAGTGCTTTTTTAAGATACCTTTGGTCCGTGTTGCTGTGTTCTTACGAACCTCCCTTATTCTAGGCTTGCGTCCTTATCGCTAATAGACAAGTGTGCGCCGCACGATCCGGTGTCAAAACTCTCGGACCGTGACACTAGGACTTTACACTTGTTAGGGTGTACTAAGATTTGAATTCCTGGCTGTTTAGAGGACCTTGGATTAGAATTTATTATGTCATTACGCTTTTTTGTAAGAAACAAGTAGGAGTTGCCAATGAGTTTTAGGAAAACTCATAAACCTCGTTCATGCCTTTCTCCCAAGTAGAGCTCAAGGGATATTTAACACGAATCGTAAGTTTACCCATGCCCAAATCAAATCCATTAGTGATTGGCAAGCTCCAAGGAACGTCTCAGAGCTAAGGTCGTTCTTGGGGTTAGCTAATTACTACCGCCGCTTCATTCAAGGATACTCTGAAATTAGCAAGCCCGTTGACGGAGTTGTTAAAGAAAGACAACAAGTGGGATTGGTGATAAGTTCATATTTTATATACTTTATTGTATCATTTTTACTCTATTTTAGAGTATAAATTATGTGTTTATATATAGATATTAATGGTTTATCATGAAATTTACTTTGTTGAGATTAATTGATAACATTTACTTAATTATACCCCTAATATACGATTTTGACAAAGGAATTACTAAAATTTCAACTTTCATATTGTTTTAGGTTTATTACTTACAAAGACTAAACAAAACAATAGAAACAAAAGCCCACTATATACTCACGTGCAACATATAAGCAAAAGAAGTAGTAGTAGTAGTGGGATTTAATACCCACCAACCCCTAATGGCCCAAGAAACAGAAGCTGCACACGCACAAAGAATTGGAAGAAAAACCCTCAAAATTGAGATACTGTATTTAAGGGGAAGCAGAGGCAGTAGCGAAAGACACACACGGCGAGCATGAACACACAAAGACGGAGACGAAGAGCAGCGTTCAACTTCTATAATTGGAGTTTACTCTTCTCTCTTTAAGATTATGCAATTAACAATGTTATATATTATTGATTGTGTTTTCTTAATCTCCATGTCTAGCTAATTTCCTTTGTTCTAGGTTAGGGATGTAGTCCATTATAATCTATCAATGAATTGAATTACTTTGTTTGGGTTTGATTTATATAATTGCAATTTGATAATCTTGTTTTAATTCGTACTCTTAATCTGGCCAATTGATTGTATGTTTAAGGTATTGGATTATTAGCGGAAGTGAAATTTCAATACTAGTTCGTGGGATTATCAAACTTCAAGTAGTATAATTTTAGGAATAGTTATACACTTGGGGTGGTCCTTTTGAATTCCTATTCTTAATGAGTTTATATCAATTGTTGTGATCACGGAAGTAGACATAATGTTGATTTAAATATGCGTTTTCTACCTTGGAAGAGGAGATTACATACTATTGGTAATTCGATCATTGTTACATTATATATGTTCAACCCTGCAATTAGTTTAATTTCATTATAGAGAGTAATTGGCGAAACCCGAAACCTAGAACTACTTCTTATTATTGTTTATCGTTTTATTAGTTTGCAAGCCTTAATCGTTTATAGTTTAGTACTACTTTTCTCATATTTTCGTCGTCTAAATAATATTCTAGTTTCTTAATTTGGTACTTGAGTAGACCTCCTTGTGGATACGATACCTTGCTCACCCTATATTTACTGTAATTGACCCGTACACTTGTGGTAGATTTAGACCCGACCAAGTTTTTGGCGCCGTTGCCGGGGAGGCAATAATTCAATATCATACCGTAGAAACTTTCGTATTAGTTTAGACTTTATTTTTATTTCTGCCAGTATTAAATCGTATATTTTTAATTTTATTTTTTCTAGTTTATTTTCTGTTTTGTATCGTTTGCAGTTTTTTTTTTTGTTTAAAAAAAAAAGAAAAAATTCTGTTACTGCTACTGCACACAGCATCAGTTTACAGGGAAAAAAAATTTCCTGCATTTTTTTGAGTT
Source organism: Chenopodium quinoa (assembly GCF_001683475.1). Lineage (NCBI taxonomy): Eukaryota > Viridiplantae > Streptophyta > Magnoliopsida > Caryophyllales > Amaranthaceae > Chenopodium > Chenopodium quinoa. The sequence continues at coordinate 893,196 of NW_018744560.1, read as the reverse complement.
ATGTCTCTGATTTTCTGTTTCAGCATTATACTCTACTTTTTATGGTTTTTTTTAGTGTATGCCACGTAGTAATCGTTCTTTAATCCCTTTTGATCCAGAAATCGAAAGAACATTGCACGCTGTAGGGAATAGTTTCAAGCCTTTAAAATCCCACTAGCTTGAACCCCACTGTGATCATACACTAAAGTACGGTGGCGTCCAAAAGGGAAGAAGATAGAGAAAAAGAATCGCCAACAAGTTTTTAAGGAACTTGTAAACCGTTCACGAGGTGAAGGTTACACCCTTTAACGATCCAAGAGATCGTCAACTCCATAAGGTCATGAACCAAATAAGGGTTCGGGGATGAAGGTACAAATCCAACCTAAAAGAGATTGAACCTGCCCTAATAATAGGCCTCTACTTTATTCTGCTCGTATTCATGTGCGCTTTCTGACTAACATACAATCAATAGATTTAACCCTAAACCTGTTTAATCTATGTTGGTTGAATTTAATGCACAAATAAACTATTATTGGCGATCACTTGAATTAAAATCACAATTAACCTAACAAGATTATTAATTATCTTATTAAGCGTGATTACAAATACCAATTCCCTTTAACATGCAATAAAAGGTGTGATCAAGCAATAAAGAATAAATAATGTATCAAGCAACATAATGAATCATCATCATCAATCATAATCATAAATGTTAGAAAGAGCATAGGAAGCATCATATTCTTAATCATGCTTAATATTTAAAACACCCTATACATGATACTAGGAATATCATAATAACATAATATAAACATGATGTCTACATCATAAAATCAATTAATCAATAAAGTACTTACTTGGATGCCTCGTACCTCTTTCTAATTACAAAATACACACGTTAGTAACTTCAAGGAAAATAATAAACAAAGCAATTAAATAATTGAAATAGAGATTTGGGACCAAACCCTCAGAAATTAAAACCTTTCACGTCTAGGGCGAAGGCAACTTCGAATATGGCTAGGTGTATCAAAATCTTGTGAATGCGGAATTTTGTGTTAAAGAATAAAGTTTAAAAAGAAAGAATGAAAGATTAATGATTCATAAACTAATTTGTTGACGATTGAAGATTGTAGATGATGAATGAAAACGGAATTTATTAAAACTTAAGAATAAAAGAAGTGGTGAATGATAGATGACCATCTGTCCCCCCGAAACGGAGTTTATTAATACGATATATATAGAGAAAATCAGCCAAAAAAGATAATTTATCAAAACAGAGTCTGAAGATCGCAAAAACAACTTGGCGCCAGCCCTGGCTCATTGGCGCCAGGTCCAGTGGCTAGCGTCAGGCGCCAATGGCTAGCGCCAGGCGCCAATGGCTGGCGTCTGGCGCCAATCCTTGTTCCAGGCGCCAAGGCCTGGGGTTGGACGCCAAACCGGCTTTTAACACGTTTTCGAAAATCTGATAATTTACCGTACTGGAAGATAAAATAATATAATTTCAGTCGAAAATGCTATTTGATCTAATTAAAACTCTAAAGAATCCTAATTGAATTAAGAATGATAAGAACCTTCTAGAATGTTCTAGAAGACCAAAACCATTCCTAATTACATTAGGAATGATAAATCATATTAGGCCCTCCCCTAGATCATTGGGCCGTACTTAAAACTCAAACCGGGCCCAGTTTAGTAAATTGGCCATAAATTCCTCAATATTCATCGGAATTGGGCTTATAATATATCGTTGGAAAGGTCTTTGCAAGCCCCATCCAACTACACCACTATTGGACCCATATCATGGACCAACCAAACTGGATTGGCTGTTTTCTTGAAATAAAGTTTTCAAAAACAGAGAGAAGAGAAAATAAAAGAAAAGAAATAAAACTTTCCGCAACACTAGACCTTTCCACACTTTCGTTTCATTCGATTATGATTCGACGTGAAAGGCACTCATCACTGGGTTTAGTTTTGGGGAGACACAAATGGGTGTCTACAGAAGCCCCTACTTTGACTGAGTTTGGAGAAACGCAAGTTTCGAAAAACGAAAGTCAAAGTAACGATAGGGACGGAGAATGATTCAGAACGTTCTGCGATCCTAAATCAATCTTATTACGCCGATACCTGCAAAACTAACGTTAGTTAAACAGATAAAAGTGTTAAGAAACGCGTATCTTGCACCGTCGAGCACACGTCTCTGAAAGTAACCGATTGCTTTGATGACCTCCTGCAAGCTAGAGAATGTCATCCCGCTTGAAAACCGCTACGCCTTGTAACTGCTTCCAAATTAGAAGATTGCTTTGCCTGAAACTATCCTCTCCACCGTGATAATATTCCACGTCCAAGGGAATACCACCGAAAATTATTTCTCTTGAAATAATTCTCATCCGCATTATGATCACGTTCCATGCCTCAGGAACTATGATCGAAGACAATTTCGCCCGAAATTACCTTCAGTTGTTTGTGACAACTTTCCGCAAGCTAGGGAATGATGCCGAAGACATCTTCTCTTGAAGTCATCCTCATTTGATGAGATAATCTCCCAAAGGAAAATACTGAAGATCCACGCCCGTCGATCTTTAAAAGTTCGCCTGAACTTTGCTTTTTTTGCTATGCCTGTACGTCGGCGCTCTTTGCTCTTAAACCTATATGTCGGTGCCCCATTTTTGCTAATGAACCTGTATGTCGGTGCCTTTTGCTAATGAACCAATGCTTAGGCGCTTTAAGCTTAGTGAGACGATCTTTCCATCAGGTCGATCACTTCATGTAATCAAGTCGATTACCTAATCATGTCAATTTGCTCAGAGGGGCTAACTGGCGTACCAAGGAACCCAAAATATATTGCAGAAGGCTAGCACTACCCCAAAAGGTGGCTGGCTGCTTTGGCGTCGCTGAAAATCGATCAGCGCCAGTTTTATGGTATTAGCGCCATGCGCTGAAATTAGCGTCTGGAGCCAAGCACATAATGCGACGCCAATGCTTAGGGGCTGGCGCCAGCACGGGAATCACTTTAAATTCCCATTTTCAGTTCGTTTCGAGCTCTAGTTTGTTGCAAACACTGCTCGAAAGAAGTCGAAACTTCAATTGATCGTTGCTCATTCGTTTCTCAACCGAATTTGCTCAAATTTGTTGCAAATACAAGCTCTTTTCATCCATATTCCCGATCTATGTAAGTTTCCTTCCAACTCACACCATTTTTTTTATGAATTATTGGCATGTTCATTCACGAATTTCATGAAAATTCGAAACTTATAATGCTCAATTTGCTTTGTTTATCAAATTTTATGCCATGAAATTGCTTGTTTATGTTTGTATATTTCCTTGGGAGTAATTTGAGACTTGTTTGACTCAATTTGGCGAAGATATGAGCAATACGCCATTGTTGGACCTCCTAAGGTCGTGAAAAACAATGTGGCTCGTTTTTGATGTTTTTGCTAGCAATTCTTGTTCAATTTGTCACAATAATCACTATAGTGTTGCAACAAATTGTTTGATTTCTTGAAAAATGCTTATCATGCTCAATTCGAATTTGTGCTCTTTTTTAGTACCACGTACTCTGTTTTTGCGAACATAGTATCATGCGGCTAGGCAAACCTTTAGATACTATAGAACCTTGATTTATGATGATTCTGCACAATGTAGCATGGCTAGACAACGAGGCTCCGGTTCACGGTCCCGAAACACTAGACGGGAGCATGATCCCGTGGAGGACGACACTACACCGTCCACTTCGCTTGGTTATTCCCAGAGTGGGATGAGCAGACCTTGTTCTTTGCCCCTGTCCACCACATTTCTGAGAGGGTGATACGGGGAACCGAGCCGGGAAGGACACGACATCATGGCTCTGGCTGCGATGGTCTCGGCAATTTGTATAGGATGCATATCTCCAGAGATCGAGAGACGAGACTCCTATGGGAGTCTTGCGGGTTGGTTGCCCTGTTTGAGACCTCCGAGGCTATGGTTGCCTCCAGCGGGGGTCACCACGTAGTACGTGCTCTGGTGGAGTTCTTTTGGGACACCACCAACACATTTCATTTTCCATGGGGTGAGATGATGGTCACTCCTACAGACTTCAGTCTCATCACAGGACTGGAGTTCTCTTCTGTGCCGGTGCCATTCGACGGCGGTATCGACGTCTTTTCTCCAGAGGTCGAGGAACTACTGGGGCCGATTGCTGTTCGGGCCCGAGCTGAGGTCGAGACGACTCAGTTTAGTGCTAGAGGGATTCGCCGCTCGACGCTGGCAGCGGCTCTTGATGACGATGCGACCACCCGAGAGCAGCGGGTGCGCATCTTTGTGCTGATGTTATTGTCAGGGACATTCTCCCCTGATAGGGGTAGTAGGGCATTGCTTTACTATCTCCCTGTTGTTCGCGATCTCCGGCGGATTGGGACTTATGAATGGGCCAGCTTGGCCTATACTGACTTCGTTCGCGCACTGAGGGACTCGTGTCGCCACCGGTCTCTTAGGACGAATGTCGCTTTGTCCGCTTTCTAGAAAGTTGTAGAGGTAAACATTATTCCCTATAAAATTTAGCCCTATATGTTTAGTTAGCATTTACTCATGCTTTAGCCTTTTGTAGATCTGGTTCTATGAATACTTTCCTTCCATTGCGCCGGCGAGACCATCGCCGAGGGGGTATCCAGTGAGCGCCTCTTGGGGCGGCCACCATGTGGACCTGTCTACTGCACGCGTCCGGAGTCGGATCCTCTCGGTGCGATTTTTGGCGCTTATCTTGCTCTTCTGCGATGTTTTATACATGTTCTTACCCGATTGGTATTTTTATAGGGACCCGAGGTAGTATACCGGCCATGGGGTGGTTGGACAGTCCCTGGATTAGCTGCACAGTACTCTACTGAGCGCCGTTACTTTCTGGGGACCTACGGAGCAGTTGCGTATTTAGGAGAGAGAGTTGCTAGACAGCGCTCTTCCGATGTCTTTGTCGTTCCTTCTCCTCCACCACGCCACATGTTCGACGAGAGAGAGTTGTCGAGCATGGCTGAGGAGCCTGGTTCTCTTTGGCGGTCCCATGTGATCCTTGGGCGGAGTTATGCTGAAGAGCTACTTCCTTTGTTAGCTCCAGCCCCCGTGCCGGCCGAGGATGTGAGGGTAAAGATTCTTGGCTTTTTGTTTTTCGCTGAGTAGCCCCCAAGTAACACCTTACTGATTTTTTTCTCTGTTTTATCAGGATGGTCCCACTGAGTTTGTGCCACCCCGTATGTCCATCCACTACCAGGGGATGTACGGGCCGATCGAGGAGATGATTTCTCCAGCTCCTGAGGGCGAGCGCTTCGTGGAGCGGTCGATTCCTCGTCATCAGACCAGAGTAAGTCTAGCTCTAATTCAGAATCTTGTATTCAGTTATCATGCATTTTTACTGACTTAACTTTCCTTGAAAGTTCTCACGCGAGGTGGTTTCGGCTATGGCACGATGCATAGATGCCTTCCGGAGCCAACTCGTCTGGATGAGGAACGCAGCTACCTGTCGTCGAGACGACGCTATTCGAGAGGTAACTTTTCTTTACTTATTGTTTCTGCACTATGCTTCAGTTTTCACCTTGTTTCTGATTTATTTCTTTTTGCAGGGTCAGCCGATTGCTTCTCACACCCGTACGAGGCCTGAGGGGCGAAGAGAGCCACTGAGGTCTAGCTCGAGACATCGTCGCACTTCGTCAGGAGGTAGCGGTGGTCGTTCCGAGGCTGCTCGAGCCGACGTTGCAGAGGGCTCAGGGTCTTCTTCTGAGGAGGTTTCGGCTGCACCGTTAGGAGAGGCTACCTCGACTTTCAGAGGTGGTGGGATGTACGAGGTTGGCTCGTCATCGCAGCAGCCTCCGCGGTCTCAGCCTCAGGTTGGCCTTGGCTGGAGCGGTCCTGTTTTGAGTTTCTCTCCTCCTACGGAGACTGGGACTGGTGCTGAGGCTGAAGCTGGTGGAGAGGTGACTCCTCGGACGACACAGTTTTATGGCATGATGGGCCTACGTCCTCCGGCGCCGTAGTTTATTTCTGTATATGCATTTTATTTTGACTTTTATAGAACTTTGCCTTTGACTTGTTACTTAGACACTTTGTTCTGTAAATCTATTATTATGTATTATTATTATGTTAGTGTATGTTAGTGTGTGCAAATGTGATAACAATGTTATTATTATGTATTATTATTATGTTAGTGTATGTTAGTGATTCTGGGTTCGATCCCCAGTGGAGTCGCCAAAAACTGTGGGGAATATATGGCATTAAAGGGGTAGATCTAGACATAGACTTCATACATACGGCTTTAGAATATTGGAACATTGACACACATTGTTTTAGAATAGGGTATGATGAAATTAGCCCTTTGCCAGAGGAATTTGGTGCTATTTTAGGCTTTCCTGCAATAGACCTGGTAGTGATCCCTAGAGTAGATGCATATTACTATAAGGATTTTGAGCGCTTCTTTAATTTGAAGGAAAGGGATTTATCAAGGATAGTGAATGGCAACGTGGTGAACTTAAAGGAATTCGCACGCTATTATTTTGATAAACCGCTTTCTGAATCTCTTCACATATATAGAAGAAGGGCGTTCTTATTCTGCATGCTTAATCAATATTGTCTTAGTAGTGGTAAAATTAATGAGGGTCGATCAACTATAACCACTGTGCTAGAACAAATTGAATCAGGGAGAAATCCGATGCCTTTAATAGTTGGAGAGACTATGATTGGTCTAGATGAGTTGAAAAGGGACCCAAAAGCACCTCTTCGCGGTTCTCCAATTTTATTACAGGTAGAAAAATAATATTTTTAATTACAGAAAGCAAAAAATATATTTTTGTATTGTAATATTAATTAAAATTTTTTTTTTAGATGTGGCTAATGGAAAGGCTAGGATTAATTAGCCCTCCGGACGACATTGAAAGTTATACGCCCACTTGCTTTGTAAGAAGAAAGAAGCGCATCCCTAAAATTGGGCGCCATGGGTGGAAGAAAATCTTTGAATCACGTGACTTTTCTATCAAGTGGGTCATCCCATGGTGGAAAATAAAAGGATGGTTGGTGTTAACAAGCAACCTTTCTGCCGTCTTCCAAGCTTGTCTCTCATGACATATTATTATCCCTGCAGAGTAAAGAGACAATATGGCTTGCTTCAAAATATTCCTTCCGGGGATCTTCGTCCTCCTTATGAGTATCCCATATCTCAAGAAGTAGATAAATTTGACACGTAATGGAGCGCTAGAACTTTATGGGAAGTGATTACCCAAAAGGTTCTCCCTTCTTTGCCTAATGATGTAAAGAAGTGGTTGCTGAAGAAGTCTTCAATTGATCAGGGTCGAACTGATGTGAAGAATCGTCTAGGTGACAGGGTGACACCGGCCAAGGAACGCTTAGGTGCAAGAATTGAGTTCAAGACACCTACAATGCCTAAGAAGAAGAATTCTACTAAAGACAAGGGGAAAAGGAAAGCTACCACTACAGACAAAAAGGTTTGGGTGGAAAAGAAGCATGGGGTGCTAGCAGAAGGGGAAACAATCCATTCCAAGATTGAATGTAGGTCCTCTAAAGGATGCCTACTAGCTAAAGTAATGGATGAAGAGGAGGAGGCAGAAAAGAATTGGAAAAGAGCAAAGAAGGAGAAGAAAGATTAGAACATTGCTTAGCTTTCGATTTATTAGATTCTTAGTTTTTATTTAAAGTTAATTTATTTCAGCTTTATTTAAATTCCATTAACAATGCAATTTTATTTTATTAATGAAATTCCAGCTTTCAATTAAATTGTTACTTTCAATTTGTTTTATTGAAGCAATGAAAAACCGAAAAAATTGATTTTCCAGAAATTCTTCGAGTACGGAAGTCGAAAATTTTCCGAAAAATGCCGAAATTCGCCCAGATTTTATTACTGAATTAGCGTCAATAATTGCGAATTGGCGCCAGATATTGAGGTCTGGCGCCTGGCGCCAATACTGTCGTCTGGCGCTAATGGCCTTTTGCTGGCGCCAGGCTCTGTTCTGCGACGCCAGTTGCTTTTCCGACTTTTGTTGACTTTTGTTGATTCTGGAATGCGGAGATGTCGAAAAATAAAGTGGCCGCACCCGTAATGGGTTTCCTACGTATCCTTTCCTAAGGAATCAGGCCGAACGTAGCTCTCTTGAGTGTCCTACTCAAGTAATTATGGGTAGTATTTTTTAAGTTGGTCAAGATTGGTCATGTTTGAGTATTTATTGCCATCCATGTCAGTTAATTTTGCTGCACCACCTGACAGGATTGTTTTGACAATGTAGGGGCCAGACCAATTAGGTCTAATCTTTCCCCTTGGATCTAAAACATTTTTCCTTAGTGCCTTTAATACCAAATCTCCTATTTTGATATTTCTTGTCTTGACCTTCTTATTAAAATGTCTAGCCATACGAGTTTGATAACACTGAGTGTGATGTAGAGCTTCTAGTCGTTTTTTCGTCGAGTAGGATCAACTCTTCATATCGTGCCCTAGTCCATTCGACTTCATCGAGTTTACTTTCTAGCGCAATACGTAGAGATGGTATTTCTAGTTCGACAGGTTGTACGACATCCATTCCATATACCAAAGAAAATGGTGTATTTCCTGTTGACGTACGGATTGACGTACGATAACCCCACAATGCAAAGTGAAGCTTGTCAGGCCAATCCTTGTAATTTTCTGTCATTTTCTCGATGATAGTCTTTAAATTTTTATTAGCTTCCTCAACTGCTCCGTTTGCTTGAGGTCTATAAGGGGACAAATGATGATGTTGGATACCATATTTATGTAGCATTCTTCACATTCGGCTTGAAAGTGAGTTCCATTGTCACTTATCATTTCATGTGGGACTCCATATCGACAAATGATATTTCTCTCGATAAAAAGTGCTACATGTTTTGCGGTGAGTTTAGCATATGATTGTGCTTAAACCCACTTCGTAAAGTAATCAATCGCTACTAGAATAAATTCATGGCCTCCTGTCCCTGGAGGAATGATCTTGCCAATTATGTCAATTCCCAAGTAGAGAATGGCCATGGTGATGTGTAGGTGTAGAGCAAAGATGGAGGAACGTGCTGTAAATTGGCATAAATTTGACACTTAGGGCATCTTTTTACATATTGATGGCAATCCCTATTCATGGTAGTCCAATAATACCCTTCTCGCATTATTTTCTGGACTAACATTTTTCCATTTATATGAGTTCCACAGATTCCTTCGTGGACCATTCTCATTATTCTTTGTGCGTCCACCTTTCCTACACATAGGAGGGCTCGACCTTTAGGTACCCTTTTATGTAGCTCGTTGTCTATGAGTACATATTGAGAACCCAAAAGTCTCAAGGCTCGCTTAGCTCTTTTGTCAGCATGAGGAGGGTATTCTCCATTGGTGACATAGTTGAGAATGTCTGTGTACCATGGTTTTTCTTCTCGTTCTTCATCTTCGTCTTGGACTGGATTGTCATATTCTATAGCCTGTATATATGTCGGTTTGTGCCTTTTTTCGATAGTTAAAGGCATTTGCTCGATATCCGTGGGAATCCTAACCATTGAGGCTAATCTTGCCAAGGCATCAGCAAATTGATTTTCTTCTCTAGGTAGATATGTGTATTCTACCTTCTCTAACTGATCGGTAAGAGTTTCAAGATAAGTTTGGTAAGGAGCTAGGCTTTCACTCCTTACTTTCCACCTTTTAGATATTTGATTGATGATTAGAGAGGAATCTCCGAATATCCTTAACTTCTTTACTCCCAATGCCAGGGTTGTTTCAAGGCCTACCACACATGCTTCATATTCAGCAGCATTGTTGGTAACGTCGAAATCAAGCTTTATTGAGATTGGGACGTGTTCTTCTTTAGGTGATACTAGTAACACCCCGACACCACATCCCTTTTGGTTTGAGGCTCCGTCAAAATACAAGGTCCAAGTATCATCTTCGGTGACCATCAAATCTTCATTTGGAAATTCACTATCCTGTATTGGTGTCGAGCCTTCTATTGGAAAGTCTGCCAAAAAGTCTGACACCACGGATCCTTTAATAGCTTTTTGTGGCATAAACCGTACATCGAACTGGGCTAAGTTGACTATCCATCTTGAAATACGTCCATTGAGCGTTGATTTCTCGAACAAGTATTTGAGTGGATCCAATCGAGATACCATGAAAACGGTATGCACCAACATGTAATGTCTCAACTTAGTTGTGGCCCACACCAAAGCGAGGCACAATTTCTCGAGTGGTGTATAGCGTGTTTCGTATTCGAGCATCTTCTTACTGAAGTAATAGATTGCATTCTCTTTGTTTTCTACCTCTTGTGCTAGCATGGCTCCCATTGTTTCTTTGGTAACCGTCAAATATAACCTAAGAGGTATTCCGGGAAGTGTTGGCGCTAATATGGGAGGATTTGCGAGATAGGCTTTGATCCGGTCAAAGGCTTTTTGACACTCGTCATCCCATATTACTGGTACATTCTTCTTGAGCTTTTTGAAGATTGGTTCACATATCGTTGTTAGTTTTGATATGAACCTACTTATGTATTGTAACCGACCAATGAATCCTCGAATCTGTTTCTCGGTCTTGGGCGGTGGCATTGACATGATTGCTTTAATCTTTGTTGGATCTATCTCTATTCCTCTAGAGCTTATGACGTATCCCAAGAGCTTGCCTGAGGTTACTCCAAAAGCACATTTTGAGGGATTTAACCTCATATTATATTTTCTTAGCCTTTCGAAAAATTTCCTTAAGGCTTTTTGATGGCCTGGACGGTCTTTTGATTTCACAATCATGTCGTCTACATATACCTCGAATTCTTTGTGCATCATGTCATGGAGCAAGGCAGTTGCTGCACGTTGGTAAGTAGCACCTGCGTTTTTCAACCCAAATGGCATTACCGTGTAACAGTAAGTGCCCCATGGTGTGATAAAAGTTGTTTTCTCCATGTCTTTTTCCGCCATGAGAATCTGATTGTACCCTGCGTATCCGTCCATGAATGAGAGGAGCGCGTGATTTGCTGTGTTGTCTACCAGAATATCGATGTGTGGCAAAGGGAAGTCGTCCTTTGGACTTGCCTTATTTAGATCTCGATAGTCGACACACATCCTTACCCTTCCATCTTTCTTTGGAACTGGGACGACGTTAGAGACCCATTCGGGGTATTTGGATACCTTGATGAAACCTGCAGTTATTTGTTTTTGAACTTCTTCTTTTATTTTAAGTGCTACGTCGGGTTTCATTTGACGTAGCTTTTGTTTTACAGGTTTTATTCCTGGAATTAATGGTATAGTGTGTTGAGCAATTTCTCTGTTAATGCCTGGCATATCTTCATATGACCAAGCAAATACATCGATAAATTCTTTAAGCAAGTTAATTAAATCGGTTCTTTCTTGTTTATTCAATGTAAGTCCGATTTTAACTTCTCTTTTATGAGTTGAATCATTTGAGATGTCAACTGTTTCAGTCTCTTCAATTACTAGTGTTTTCTTTTCAAGTGTTTCCATTGCTTTAATAAATTCTTTATCTTTTTCATCGTTAGCTAAGCAATGTTCGTCATCTTGGGTTAGGGAAGAACACGAGAAGTAAGGAGAATGAGCGATATTATTATACTCTGAGATCATTACATCAAAGAGTGATATGTCCTCAGGGACTGGATCACTAACTATCCTAGGAGAAGAAACAGGATGGGAAGGCGTTATAACTAAAGACTTAGAATATTCTAAAGGGAAAGACTCTGACTCAGACTCTGACTCTGACCCTGACAATTCTTCAAATATTGGCCCTTGTCCTGTTGTGACTGATATCTTCCTCCCACTTGGAGTAATCACCTTGATAGTCTTGCGCCACCCTTGCAGTAATCCTTTAGCTGGAGTAATTAGCTTCGAGGGATCGAAGTTTTCGCTTTGTAGGACCGTTTGAATGAGTGAGGAGTTGTCTTCCTCATAAACTGGCTCATTCTTTTCTCGCCCAAACAGTAATCCCATGACGTTAAAGTCAAAGCATGGAGGTGTTTTCTCCTTATGGATGGGAATTAGGATTTCATCAGTGAAATAGAAATCCAAGAAAATCTCGAATCCTGGTTGTCGTATGCCATTTACAACAAATGGTTCGGGAAATTCATGGCATGGATAGTCTTCTCCTTCTTTTATAAACTGACCATTAAGCGTAAGAGGGTACTGATCCATTGGAATTGCTTTCTTTTGAATGCGAGCGTCCCTACGTGCTTTCAATTTGTCCTGGGCTCGCTTGAGATCTTTCCGAGTCGGTTCGAAACCAAGTCTGAAAGTATCTAGTTTAGGGAGGCCAGGTGACTCTATCGATTTTTCTATCCCCTTCTTCTTTCCTAAGGTCATCCCAGGGGAGTGACCTTGTTTTTTCAGCATAGTGTTGATAATCATGTTGGAATGGGGGTTGTGGCAAAGAGATGTCCTTTCATCCTCTTGGATTAAGGAGACTTCTTCGTTAAAGCCCCATAGGTCTTCATCATCTTTGTCGTGCTCCACGTTGATGATTGGATTCTCTATTGACTTGATCCTCATTGGCGAAGCATCAATGGTGATGGGGATTCCTCCAACTATAGCTTTCACTTGTTGGTGGAGAGATGAAGGGACGACTTTTAGATCATGGAGCTAAGGGCGTCCTAACAACAGATTGAATGAGGTTTTGATGTCTACCACTTGAAAAGTAGTAGCATGTTCTATTGCTCCTGCCGTCACATTTAGGGTTATTTTGCCAAGAGCTTGACGTCGAGTATTATCGTAAGATCTTATTCCTTGTGTGGACGGAGTTAAATCCTCATTCTTTATGCCAAGCATCCTCGCAGTCCTAAGTGGACAGACGTTAATAGCCGATCCATTGTCTACAAGCGTCATGGGAACATTCATTCTTTTGCAGACTACTGTGAGGTTTAACGCTTTGTAGTGCTTGTCACCTTCCGGGGGTAAATCTTTATCAGAGAAGGTGATTAGATTAATTGGACTAGGGAGATCACTCGTGAGGAAGTTAGCTAGTCCCTCAGGAGTGGTGTCAGAATCTATCCCGATTTAATCCAAGGCATTCATCACAGCCAACCTATGTTCACGAGATGTTGCTAGAAGCTTCCATACATTCATCTCAACTTTTGTCTTCTTGAATTGTTTAACAATGTCATTGTCCTCGATGATAGGTATGGGAACTTATTGTACGGTAGGCATAGGTTGCGTTGAAACAGGAGGTTGTATTCTCCCGGATCTTGTGAGGACGTCTATTGATGCATCTTCTTCAGCCCAAATTTCGTCTGTGGTGTATGATATGGAAGGTGAAGGTTCTAATATGTCTTTTAGATAGACGTCTTTTTCATCACTGTCCCATACTCCATTAACATTTATATCCTCTTCTTGTTGAACTTGGACTAATTCCTTTCTATCAATCATTTTCTGCACCAAATCCTTGAATTTGAAGCAGTTTTCTATAGTGTGTCCTCCTGACTGATGGTATTGACAGTAATATCTATCTGTTCTTTTTAATGATTCAAATGGTCTCAGTTCGAGAGGTTTGACCTTGCCACTCTCGGAGAGCATTTTAAACATTTGTGCATACGGGATCCCAATTGGAGTATAAATTTTATTGCTCTTCTTGGGTCTTTCGGTGACTTGTAAGGGAAAGTGTTTTGCCTCATAAGTCGTTTTTACTGGTGTGAATTCTATCTTAGGTTCTTGATCATATTCCTTGCGAAGTTCATTCAGAATTTTGAGAGTTTCATGTAACAGTTGTGATGTCTCCCTCAGATATAGTGTGAGTATTCGTATCTCTACCTCATTTGCTAGTTCTGGAGGATTATCCTCGACATCGAAAAAGATCTCTTCTTCTTCTTCTTCGGTCACTTTGACAGGCTTAATGAGAGATGAGGGGTCAACTTCGCTTTCTTCATTGGAGATAACCAATGTGTGAGCTAGAGGTGCATTATCAATATTCGGTTTCTTACTGGCAGGAGGCGACGACAACTTATTACTGTCAATCAGGTCTTGGATAGCTTCCTTAAGTTTCCAACAGCTTTCAGTAGAATGGCCCCTACCTTGATGATACTTGCAATGTGCATTTGGGTTCCAATTAGGCGACCTTTTCTCGACTGGTGGATCTCCAAATGGTCCAATGGGAGTTATAAGACCTTTTGCATTTAGCCGATCAAACGCGGTGTCATAACTCATGCCAATAGGAGTGAAGTTTCTCCTAAACAGTTTCTTTTGTCCTTGGTTGTTCATGGCAAGGACTTCTCCTAGATTAAAGGCGCTAACATTATTTGTGTGGGCGGTTTTGGAAGAAGAAGGATTGTCGTTCTTCTTTCCTTTCCAGCCACTGTTGGAGTTATTGTTGGCAGCTTTAGATTTAGCTAAGTCATCTTCAATATTAATCCCAATATCATAAATAGCCTTAAAGGTATGAAGGTTATTTTGATATTTAAGATGTTTTGAATATTTTTCTTGGAGATTTTTAATGAACAATCTCACGGACTCTTTTTCACTTGGTACCTCAATCATTTTAGCTGAGGTTTCTCTCCACTTGTTAAAGAAAGATGTGAAGCCTTCATTCTCCTTCTGCTTGAGAATTTCAAGTTATCCATGGCCAGTTTCGACTTGAACGTTGCACTTGTACCTATCAACGAAAGCGTTTACTATGGATTCCCAGGTAGAGGTCTTTTCTTTTTCAAGAGAAAAGAACCATTGTTGGCAAACGGTCTCGAGAGATAGCGAAAACAGAGAAGGGAAAATTTTCTTATCGATACCCTTGATACTCATTATTGTTTCAAATGGCCTTAGATGGAAGTAGGGGTTGTCGATTGCCCTAAACTTTGGGATGTCGTTGGCACTGAACTTCTGCGGAAGAAGATCCTTATCCACCGAGACCCCTTGGGATGTGAGTTCTTGAAACTTGTAGTCGTTGGACAACTTGCTTAGGCTTTCTTGCATGAGGTTCATTTGTTGTTGCTTCGCGGGATCCTCGATCTTAAGTGCGAGAAGCTTTAGTGTCTCAGTTACAGTAGCCAATTGGTTTTTGAGATCGTTAACTTCTTCCTGAGTTGCCATTATAACTCTTGCTTTCCTCTTGCGAGCTATAGGTTTGTCGAAAAGTTGGACTTGTACGAAGAGGTTATCTTTGATTAATCGTCCTTCCTTTCTTGACCACGCGCTGTAGATTAAGCCAGTTTGCGTTTTAATTACTTGACTCGAATCAGTTTGACTTTATGGCTTTTGTTTAAAAAAAGAAAAAAAGTATGCATATTTTTAGGGAGCAATAATGTACATGTGTTTCAAATATAATTAAATAAGAATAACGACCTTATGATGTAATTCCTACGTGAATTGATGTGTGTAAATAAAATCAACTAACATAGTTTTTAGGTATCACGTTGCATATATTGTTTGTGATGAAATTGTGCAAAAGAAGAGCAAGTAGAGTCCGCACTAGGGCTAGGATCGCGATTCCCCTCTAAAGGGAACGTTATCTTGGTACCCTCGCTCCCGAACTCATTTCTAGTTTATGTAGACCAATTTGGGCATGGGTAAACTTATGATTCGTGCTAAATATCCCTTGAACTCTACTTGGGAGAAAAGCATGAACGAGTTTTATGGGTTTTCCTAAAACTCATTGGCGACTCCTACTTGTTCCTTACAAAAAAGCGTGTATGATAGAATCATTTCTATTCAAGGTCCCCCAAACATTCAGGAATTCAAATCCTAATACACCCTAACAAGTGTAAAGTCTAGGCTTTTAAAGGGCCATGGGCATTTAAGGAGAGTACCCCTTACAATGGGATCACATTAAGCACTATTATTTATTGGAGGATTAATATCCGACTTACCCCCCTAAAAAAATGACGAAAAAATAACGCGCGCACACAAGACTCCCTTAATCATGGTCAAGACATGTGTAATAGTGTGTGTATTAAGTGTAAGTGACATGCTTGGACTCTTGTGTAAGACCATGGGACTTAGTGCCTAAACTCGAATATAGATTCAATTAAGCAGAATTAACCGAATTAAACAGGAAACTGAATAATTAGACATTAGGTGATGACCCGACAAATAATCCGAACTGTCGGCCAAGCGACAGGACTGGCGTCACAATATGGTGGTTGGCGCCAGACTTTTTAGTAAATGTCTGGCGCTACACACCATACAGTGGCGCTACAGCCCAGATTTTGGCACCAACATTGGAGCCTCGGTTTGGGACTGTTTTCGATATTATTAGTCAACTTGGGTATGCCTAAAGTCGTACTAGGTCAATTCTGATTAAAAGAAGAAAGATTTTATTGACTCGAATTAACTAATTAATTAGGCAAAGTTCTTTAAGTCATTGATTATAATCTCAACACAAATCAACAAACGGTTAGGAGGAGCGTAAAATATATATGCGCAATAAATAATGCACAATTAGTCAAGTAGGCACAATATGATGCAATGAGTTCGCAACCTAACCATGGCGCTAGTTCTCTAAAGTTCGGGATATGGTTTAGTCAAATAGGGTCCATGGTTAATTGTTCAAATGCACCGCGTAGAAGCCTAACCGTGAAGGGTTAACGCGTGTGGATAGAACACCGCGAGTTTTTTAGAAAAAACTCACTTCCATGGTTTGGTGAATTCAACATCTCAGATGTACCCTTTGTTGCCAGGAGCGTTCAATAGGGTAGATAGAACATGAATTCCCAGAAGGTTATGTCCATATGTAGAACACATATGGGTTTCAGAAAAATGAGAAAAAAATTCAATCAGGAAGTAGGATCGAGCAAACAATACGAAAAACCGGTCGAAATTAGAACGCATATTTCTGGCTCGGTATTGGGAGAAATTGGCGCCAGCAAACAGAGACTGGCGCCAACTTTTAATTGTAGCGCCTGACGTCAATACTGGCGTCTGGCGCTACGGCTAAAAATTTGGCGCCAAGCTCTAGCCCCTGACGCTACTTCTCACATGCCTCAGCAGCTTTCTGTGCTCAATAAAATCATCCAGTTTCGCGCGGTGTTATTTCAGTCCTAGTTGTGAAAGACATTTCTCAAATTTCCTACGTGTAAAATCCTATGTTTTTGACTCATTATGGATGGTCTTTCCAATGAGAACCTTTTTATGCATATGCCACAATGTTAATCAAAATTACGCACATGAAATACTTAGAACTTTTCGAGTCTCATCCACTCATTCTAAATCATTGCCGAAACAAATTCAGGAATTGAAGTAGAAATCCTCCCCAGTGGAGTCGCCAAAAACTGTAGGGAATAGTTTCAAGCCTTTAAAATCCCACTAGCTTGAACCCCACTGTGATCATACACTAAAGTACGGTGGCGTCCAAAAGGGAAGAAGATAGAGCAAAAGAGTCGCCAACAAGTTTTTAAGGAACTTGTAAACCGTTCACGAGGTGAAGGTTACACCCCTTAACGATCCAAGAGATCGTCAACTCCATAAGGTCATGAACCAAATAAGGGTTCCGGGATGAAGGTACAAATCCAACCTAAAAGAGATTGAACCTGCCCTAGTAATAGGCCTCTACTTTATTCTGCTCGTATTCATGTGCGCTTTCTGACTAACATACAATCAATAGATTTAACCCTAAACCTGTTTAATCTATGTTGGTTGAATTTAATGCACAAATAAACTATTATTGGCGATCACTTGAATTATAATCACAATTAACCTAACAAGATTATTAATTATCTTATTAAGCGTGATTGCAAATACCAATTCCCTTTAACATGCAATAAAAGGTGTGATCAAGCAATAAAGAATAAATAATGTATCAAGCAACATAATGAATCATCATCATCAATCATAATCATAAATGTTAGAAAGAGCATAGGAAGCATCATATTCTTAATCATGCTTAATATTAAAAACACCCTATACATGATACTAGGAATATCATAAAAACATAATATAAACATGATGTCTACATCATAAAATCAATTAATCAATAAAGTACTTACTTGGATGCCTCGTACCTCTTTCTAATTACAAAATACACACGTTAGTAACTTCAAGGAAAATAATAAACAAAGCAATTAAATAATTGAAATAGAGATTTGGGACCAAACCCTCAGAAATTAAAACCTTTCACGTCTAGGGCGAAGGCAACTTCGAATATGGCTAGGTGTATCAAAATCTTGTGAATGCGGAATTTTGTGTTAAAGAATAAAGTTTAAAAAGAAAGAATGAAAGATTAATGATTCATAAACTAATTTGTTGACGATTGAAGATTGTAGATGATGAATGAAAACGGAATTTATTAAAACTTAAGAATAAAAGAAGTGGTGAATGATAGATGACCATCCGTCCCCCCAAAACGGAGTTTATTAATACGATATTTATAGAGAAAATCAGCCAAAAAAGATAATTTATCAAAACAGAGTCTGAAGATCGCAAAAACAACTTGGCGCCAGCCTTGGCTCATTGGCGCCAGGACCAGTGGCTAGCGCCAGGCGCCAATGGCTAGCGTCTGGCGCCAATCCTGGTTCCAGGCGCCAAGGCCTGGGGTTGGACGCCAAACCGGCTTTTAACACGTCTTCGAAAATCTGATAATTTACCGTACTGGAAGATAAAATAATATAATTTCAGTCGAAAATGCTATTTGATCTAATTAAAACTCTAAAGAATCCTAATTGAATTAAGAATGATAAGAACCTTCTAGAATGTTCTAGAAGACCAAAACCATTCCTAATTCATTAGGAATGATAAATCATATTAGGCCCTCCCCTAGATCATTGGGCCGTACTTAAAACTCAAACCGGGCCCAGTTTTAGTAAATTGGCCATAAATTCCTCAATATTCATCGGAATTGGGCTTATAATATATCGTTGGAAAGGTCTTTGCAAGCCCCATCCAACTACACCACTATTGGACCCATATCATGGACCAAACAAACTGGATTGGTTGTTTTCTTAAAATAAAGTTTTCAAAAACAGAGAGAAGAGAAAATAAAAGAAAAGAAATAAAACTTTCCGCAACACTAGACCTTTCCACACTTTCGTTTCATTCGATTATGATTCGACGTGAAAGGCACTCATCACTGAGTTTAGTTTTGGGGAGACACAAATGGGTGTCTACACACGCGTTAAGGAGACTCCTGATTTCTGAACAAGAATCTTCCATTCCCAACTTGGAGTCTCTTTTCTCAGAAACTGAAAACATGGTAGAACCACCAGCTAAGATGTTGCGTGAGTATGCAATGCCCGATGCTAGTTCAACCTCTGCAAGTATAGTAAGACCTTCTGTCCAAGCTAATAATTTTGAACTTAAGCTTGCGTTAATTCATATTGTTCAACAAGATCAGTTTGGTGGGTCACCAGCTGAATGTCCATTAGAACATTTAGCTAATTTTCTTGAAAAATGTGATACCATTAAGATAAATGGTGTAAGTGAAGATGCTATTAGACTTAGGTTATTTTCATTTTCACTTAGTGATAAGGCAAGAAAATGGTTGTCCTCTAAATTGTCTGATCCTTTTACCACTTGGACTTCTTTATCTCAAGCTTTTCTAAATAAATTTTTCCCACTTGCTAAAACGGCTAAATTGTGCAATGATATTACTAATTTCACTCAAAATGAATTAGAGTCATTATATGAGTCTTGGGAAAGGTTTAAAGATTTTCTACTTGTGCAAACTTTTTATAATGGCTTAAATCACTCTATTAGAAGTACTATACATGCTGCAGCAGGTGGTGCTTTAATGAGTAAGACTACTGAAGAGGCTAATAAGTTATTAGAAGAACTTGCTTTTAACAAGTATGGTTGTTCTAGTGAAAGATCAGTTGCTAAAAAGAGTACAGGGATGTATGATGTGGATGGTATTAACATGTTAAATGCTAAGGTTGATAATGTGACTAAAATTTTCAGTAAAATGAGTAATGTTAGTCTTATCTCTAGTCCTGATTTGTCTTGTGATAATTGTGGGGGTGCACATGCTAGTAGTGATTGTCTTAATTTTGAACAAGCTTAATATGTTTCTAATTATAATCGATCACAAAATGACCCCTACTCTAGTACTTATAACCCTGGCTGGAAGAACCATCCTAATTTTTGTTGGAGAGATCAAGGAAACCAAGGTAATAACCTTAGACCACAAAATCCACCTGGTTTCCCTCAAAGACAACAACCACAACAAGAGAGACCCTCATGGGAATTGGCTATTGAAAAACTTGCTAATGCTACTTCTGAGAGAATCATAAAATTGGAAAATAAGGTTGATCAATTAGCTAATTCAAACAAAAATGTGGAAGTTCAGTTAGGCCAATTAGCTAATGCTATTAATTCTAGAAACCAAGGAACTCTGCCTAGTCAAACTAAGGTTAACCCTAAAGAGCAATGCAAAGTTATAACCTTAAGAAGTGGTAAAACCCTTGATGATGTAACTGTTCAAGCCAAGGCTAAAGAAGTAATTGATGAAAATGCTGAAGTTGAACCTGAAAGGCAACCTGAACTAGGCAGTGATGGTACTAATCCTACCCCTATTCCTGTTAAGCCTTATGTACCTCCCATTCCTTTTCCCCAAAGGCTTAAGCAAAATAAAGTGGATCATCAATTTGAAAAATTTCTTAAAATGTTTAAGCAATTGCAAGTTAATATTCCGTTTGCTAATGCATTGATGCAAATTCCTTCATATTTTAAATTTCTTAAAGAAATTATGTCTAAAAAGAGGAAATTGGAAGATTATGAAACTATTGCTTTGAGTGAAGAATGTAGTGCTGTAATTCAGAATAAGCTTCCTCCTAAATTAAAAGATCCTGACAGCTTTTCTATTCCTTGCACTATTGGTGATGTTAATTTTTCTAAAGCTTTATGTGACTTAGGTGCAAGTGTGTCTCTAATGACATTGTCTATTTACAAGAAGCTTGGTTTAAATGATTTAAAACGCACTACTATTTCTTTGCAACTTGCTGATAGGTCTGTTAAATATCCTCTAGGTGTAGTAGAAAATGTGCTAATGAAAGTTGGTAAATTCATTATACCTATTGATTTCGTTATTCTTGATATGGATGAGGATGTTGACGTGCCTATTATTCTTGGAAGACCATTTTTGGCTACTGCTGGTACTGTAATTGATGTTAAAAATGGCAAGTTAACTTTTAAAATTGGTGAAGAAGAGGTGCAATTCAATTTATTTAAATATGCCAAATATCCTTCTTTTACTGACCATGTGTTTAGAGTTGATGTGCTTGATGAATTAAATAAAGAAACGATTGATTCTATTTCTAAAGATACCCTTGAAGTGTGTCTAACAAGTGCAGGTACATCCCATAATGATGATATTGAGGTGTTGGAAATGGCCAATGCTTTAGAGGCATGCCCTCCATGGAAGAAAAGAGGTAATCAATTTGAGAAACTCGAGAAAGGTAATCCTCTTCCTCCTCCCTCTACCGTGCAAGCACCTACTTTAGAGTTAAAGCCTCTACCATCACATCTAAAATATGCTTTTCTAGGTGAAAATGATTCCTTGCCTGTGATTGTAAATGCTTCAATATCTGATGAACAATTAGATAAACTTTTGCGTGTTTTAAGAGAAAGAAAGAAATCAACTGGTTGGACTATTTCTGATCTTAATGGAATAAGCCCATGTGTTTGTATGCATAAGATTTTGCTAGAAGAAGATTATAAACCTGTTGTTCAAAATCAAAGAAGATTAAACCCTAACATGCAAGAAGTAGTTAAGATTATAAACCTGTTGTTCAAAATCAAAGAAGATTAATGGTTAGATGCAGGAATAATTTATCCTATTTCTGATAGTCCTTGGATTAGTCCTGTACAAGTGGTACCTAAAAAAGGTGGAATGACTGTTGTGCCTAATGATAATAATGAATTAATTCCCACTAGAACAGTGACTGGCTGGAGAGTTTGCATAGACTATAGAAAACTTAATAGTGTAACTCGAAAAGATCACTTCCCTTTTCCATTCTTAGATAAAATGTTAGTGAGAGTTGCAGATTATGACTATTATTGTTTTCTTGATGGATATTCTGGTTTTAATCAAATTCCTATTGCTCCTAATGATCAGGAGAAGACTACCTTTACCTGTCCTTATGGTACATTTGATTTTTGTCGTATGCCTTTCGGTTTATGTAATGCTCCAGCTACCTTTCAGCGTTATATGATGTCTATTTTTTCTGATTATATAGAGAAAATTATGGAAGTGTTTATGGATGATTTTTTTTGTTTTTGGATCATCTTTTGATAATTGTTTAGCTAACCTTTCTCTGATTTTGCAACGTTGTGAAGAGACTAATTTAGTTTTAAATTGGGAAAAGTGTCATTTCATGGTACAAGAAGGTATAGTGCTTGGGCATAAAATTTTTGCAAAAGGAATTGAGGTAGATCGTGCGAAAATAGAAGTAATTGAAAAACTCCCACCTCCAATTAATGTTAAGGGAATTAGAAGTTTCTTAGGCCATGCGGGTTTTTATAGACGTTTCATTAAGGATTTTTCTAAGATTTCTAAACCCTTATGTGATTTGTTAAATAAAGATGCTCCCTTTGATTTTAATTCTGAATGTTTGCATGCATTTAACAAATTAAAGCAAGAGTTAATTTCAGCACCTATTGTGATAGCTCCAGATTGGAATTTTCCTTTTGAATTAATGTGTGATGCAAGTGATTATGCTCTTGGTGCTGTTTTAGGGCAGAGAAAAGATAAAAAGCTGCATGTAATTTATTATGCTAGTAAAATGCTTAATGATGCTCAATTAAATTACACAACTACTGAAAAAGAAATGCTTGCTGTTGTGTTTTCCATGGATAAATTTAGATCTTATCTTATAGGGTCTAAAGTAATTGTCTTCACAGATCACTCTGCTTTAAAATACTTGTTAAGTAAAGAGGAACCTAAGCCTAGATTAATTCATTGGATTCTTTTACTACAAGATTTTAATTTAGAAATTAAAGATAAAAAAGGCATTGAAAATACTGTTGCAGATCACTTATCTAGATTGGAAGTTGATAATAATTTTGATATACCTATAAATGAATCATTTCCTGATGAACAATTGATGGCAATTGCTAGTATTCCTTAGTATGCTGATTTAGTAAACTATCTGGTAAGTGGTATTATTCCTTCAAATCTAAGCTATCATCAGAAAAAGAAATTTTTGTGGGATGTTAAACATTATTTTTGGGAAGAGCCTTTGTTATATAAATTTTGTGCTGATAGTCTCATTAGACGATGTGTGTCTGAAGAAGAATTTCATAACATATTGTATCATTGTCACTCTTTAGAGTGTGGTGGTCATTTTAGTACGAATAAGATAGTAGCTAAAGTTTGGCAATCTGGTTTTTATTGGCCTACTATGTATAAAGATGCTAGAGATTATGTTAGCAAATGTGATAGATGCCAACGAGTAGGTAACATATCTAAAAGAAATGAAATGCCTATGAATATTATGCTTGAAGTTGAGTTGTTTGATGTGTGGGGAATTGATTTTATGGGCCCCTTTCTTTCTTCCCATAACAACAGATACATTTTAGTTGTTGTTGACTATGTTTCTAAATGGGTAGAAGCTATAGCTACTCACACTGATGATTCTAAAGTTGTTATGAAATTTCTTAAAAAGAATATTTTTTTCTAGATTTGGTGTTCCTAGAGCAATTTTAAGTGATGGAGGCTCTCATTTTTGTAATAAGCCGCTTGATTCTCTTTTAAGAAAGTATGGGGTTAAACATAAAGTTGCATTAGCTTATCATCCTCAAACCAATGGTCAAGTAGAGCTTGCTAATAGAGAGTTAAAACAAATTATCGAGAAAACTGTGAACATTTCTAGGAAGGATTGGGCTAATAAGATTGATGATTCACTATGGGCATATAGGATAGCCTTCAAAACACCTTTAGGCATGTCTCCTTATAAGCTAGTTTATGGAAAATCTTGCCATCTTCCCGTAGAAATAGAACATAAGGCATTTTGGGCTATAAGGGAGTTAAACATGAACTTTAAGACTGTTGGGGCTAAGAGATTGCTACAATTGAGTGAATTAGAAGAGTTTAGGTTAGATGCTTATGAGAGCGCTAAAACATATAAAGAGAAAACTAAACTTTGGCATGATAAGCACATTAATCACAAGACTTTTGAAGTGGGACAGAAAGTTTTACTCTTTAACTCACGCTTGAAATTGTTTCCAGGAAAGTTGCGATCTAGATGGTCCGGTCCATTTACTGTTGTGAAAGTTTATCCATATGGTGCAGTTGAAATACAAGGAAAATATGAAGTTTTCAAGGTGAATGGTCAGCGACTTAAACCTTACTTGGTTGATGAGATGGT
This sequence comes from Chenopodium quinoa, assembly GCF_001683475.1. Lineage (NCBI taxonomy): Eukaryota > Viridiplantae > Streptophyta > Magnoliopsida > Caryophyllales > Amaranthaceae > Chenopodium > Chenopodium quinoa. The sequence goes on along the minus strand of NW_018744560.1, from coordinate 869,002 downwards.
GCCTACAGGAGTGACTTACTCCTTAGAAGAACCCACTGAAGATTAAGCACCAAAATAGTCAAGCTCGTGACTTAAGACACGCGCTTCTTGGGAGGCAACCCAAGTTCTTTTTCTTTTCCTTTTTTCGGTTTTTGTTTGTTTTTCTCGTTCCTGTTTTATCTTTTCTGTCTATTTGTTCTGTTTTCTTGCAGCTTAGAAAATAAGATGGTGATCTGGACACTTCTAAATGAAGAGAAGGGAATTACTGCTTTGCTAGCTATAGCCAGCACCTGGTAGAATCTGCTGTTTCAGGGATGTGGTTGTTATGTGGTGTACCTGCTGTTGACCAGAGTAGCTGCTACAAACACCAAGCCTCAAATTCCACCAGGTTGTCTCTTTCTATGCTTAGTTTTCTTTGTTTTTGTGTCCTTGGTTGCTATAAATACACCAATTCTCTGCTTTTCAATTTTGTTTATTAACATTGAGGACAATGTTTGTCCTTAAGTGTGGGGGAGAGGTCAGAAATTGCTGCAAATGCCCTCTGTATTTTGAGTTATACTTAGTTTTGTTATGTGTTGCCATGTATGAAGCATGGCTGGGATTTTGTGCAGGTTTGAATGACTTAAAATTTTTGATATATGCCTGTTTTAGGGGAAGTGCTGCCAAATTTTCTGCAGAATTTTCATGAAAAAAAAAAGTTTCGTTTTGATTGTTTTTAATTGACTTGTTTTGGATCAATAAAAATATATATATATGGTATGTAAAGATAGCATAAGTCCTTCATTGACATTGGTTGTGACATTTTTTTTGACTTTGTGGTAAGATGGATTGCTTTTCCCTTATGCGATGAATCCCGAAAGGAGGGCCACGAACCTCGTAAGACTCAATTTTCAACATATATATCCTTCTTCTTGATCGCTCAAATTGGGACTTGCATTTTAGCTTCCTAAGATCAAAGACCAAGGTGTATGAGAAATGATAAAGGCATTTTTTTTTCTTTCATGATTAGAACCTTCAGAATTTAGGCTCACTCATATTTTTTCTTTTTTACATTTTCCTGTTGCTTAGCCCTGTTGTGCCGTAATATCCATCTTTTGGTTAACCCTACATTACAAGCTTATGGCCTTTACCTATGCCTTGCTAAAAGGAGTGATGTTATTATTGAGTTATGTCTTAAGTTTTGTAATAGAAGGGGGAAGAAAAAAAATTGAAAGTATGAAAAGAAAAGAAAAAAAAATGAATGAAAATGAGCCCCGAAAAAAAAAAAAAAAAGTCTGAAAAGAAGGGTTGGAAAAAAAAATGAAAAAAAGTTGAAAAAAAGCAAAAATATCATACAATCGAAATAAGTTGAAAATGATGAATATATGATGAAAAAAGGGTTATAGTTTAAAAATTGGAGTACGGTGATGATATATTGGTAAGAGTGAATATGATCTCTACTTTTAAAGATTGTGTACTACTCTTTTTGCTTGGCATTTTTACCACCACATTCCTAAATATTCACACCCTTAACCCTAGCCTCGTTACAACCATATTAAAGTCCTTTTGATCTATATATGCTATTGGTCTACAAATTGGTGGAGGGTTAGATTTTGTGCAAGTCCTGACGAGGGTCATCAAACCGAAGAAAGGCATGAGATAAATGGTTGAGCATCCCTAGGGTGGATTCAAATTTAGAGAAAAGAAGCGGTAAGAATGATTGGTCAATGAGGGTGCTAATTCTTGTTTCGTATCACATTTGATCCATTCTTATTGATTGTGACAATAAACTAATGTTGAAATGAAATTGAAATTCTTGGTATGATCTATTATTATTTGCTCGAGGACTAGCAAATCTCAAGTGTGGGGGAGTTGATAAGTTCATATTTTATATACTTTATTGTATCATTTTTACTCTATTTTAGAGTATAAATTAAGTGTTTATATATAGATATTAATGGCTTATCATGAAATTTACTTTGTTGAGCTTAATTGATAACATTTACTTAATTATACCCCTAATATACGATTTTGACAAAGGAATTACTAAAATTTCAACTTTCATATTGTTTCAGGTTTATTACTTACAAAGACTAAACAAAACAATAGAAACAAAAGCCCACTATATACTCACGTGCAACATATAAGCAAAAGAAGTAGTAGTAGTGGGATTTAATACCCACTAACCCCTAATGGCCCAAGAAACAGAAGTTGCACACGCACAAAGAATTTGAAGAAAAACCCTCAAAATTGAGATACTGTATTTAAGGGGAAGCAGAGGCAGTAGCGAAAGACACACACGGCGAGCACGAACACACAAAGACGGAGACGAAGAGCAGCGTTCAACTTCTATAATTGGAGTTTACTCTTCTCTCTTTAAGATTATGCAGTTAACAATGTTATATATTATTGATTGTGTTTTCTTAATCTCCATGTCTAGCTAATTTCCTTTGTTCTAGGTTAGGGATGTAGTCCATTATAATTTATATAATTGCAATTTGATAATCTTGTTTTAATTTGTACTCTTAATATGGCCAATTGATTATATGTTTAAGGTATTGGATTATTAGCGGAAGTGAAATTTCAATACTAGTTCGTGGGATTATCAAACGTCAAGTAGTATAATTTTAGGAATAGTTATACACTTGGGGTGGTCTTTTTGAATTCCTATTCTTAATGAGTTTATTTCAATTGTTGTGATCACGGAAGTAAACATAATGTTGATTTAAATATGCGTTTTCTACCTTGGAAGAGGAGATTACATACTATTGGTAATTCGATCATTGTTACATTATATATGCTCAACCCTGCAATTAGTTTAATTTCATTATAGAGAGTAATTGGCGAAACCCGAAACCTAGAACTACTTCTTATTATTGTCTATCGTTTTATTAGTTTGCAAGCCTTAATCGTTTATAGTTTAGTACTACTTTTCTCATATTTTCGTCATCTAAATAATATTCTAGTTTCTTAATTTGGTACTTGAGTAGACCTCCTTGTGGATACGATACCTTGTTCACCCTATATTTACTGTAATTGACCCGTACACTTGCGGTAGATTTAGACCCGACCAATTAGTTAGAGAAACAACAAGGGGCTTTCCTCAAGCTCAAAGAAGTAGTAATGAAGGAGCCGGTCCTAGCGCTCCCTAACATCAACAAGCCGTTTGAAGTTGAAACAGATGCATCTGATTATGCTTTGGGCGGGGTCTTACTCCAAGAAGGACACCTTATTGCTTACGAGAGCCGGAAGTTGAGTGATGTAGAAAGGAGATAAGCAGCACAAGAAAAAGAGCTTTTAGCTATTGTTTACTTCTTGAAGGGGTGGAGACACTACTTGTTGGGCTCGAAGTTCATTGTTCGCACCGATAACACGACAGCTAGCTACTTCCTCACCCAACCAAAATTAATAGGAAAGCAGGCTCGTTGGCAGGAGGCCCTTGCCGACTTTAATGTGGAGTTCACTTATAGACCAGGAGCAAGCAACAGAGTCGTCGATGCCCTGAGTAGGCGTGCGGATCTTGCCGCAATGTACAAGCTAGCCCCCATGACTACAAGCAGTATTGCCACGTCGGTTAGGGATCAAGTACGAGCTTACCTACCAGATGACCCGATGGCAATGCAACAACAATAATGAAGATGATTGAAGAGGGGAAAACCAGACGTTTTTTTATGGAAGATTGTCTCATCTTCACCAAAAGGTACAAAACTCTTCATCCCTAAAGCAGGAGGATTAAGGAAGATGTTGTTGAAGGAATGCCACGACACTCTGTGGGCGGGACATCCAGGTTGGAAGAGGACTTTAAGCTTACTCTCCATGGCGTATTATTGGCCCGGGATGAAGGAAGATGTCATGAACTACACCCGGACCTGCTTGGTTTGTCAGCAAGACAAGGTGGATCGTCAGAAACCTAAAGGCCTCCTAGATCCCCTCCCTGTGTCGTCACGTCCGTGGGAAAGCATATCTATGGACTTCATCAGTGGTCTCTCCAAAGTAGAGCATTATTCAGCTGTAATGGTGGTGATCGACAGATTCTCAAAATATGTCACCTTTGTTCCCTTGCAGAAGGCCTGCGGTGCTGAGGAGACGACGTCATTTTTCTTCAAACACATTATGAAGTATTGGGGTTTTCCGCAAACCATCGTCAGCGACCGAGACAAAAGATTCACGAGCATATTCTGGACAGAATTGTTTAAGCTAATGGGGTCAGACTTGAACATGTCTTCGAGCCACCATCCTCAATCTGATAGGGAAACAGAGAGATTCAACGGTCTCTTAGAGGAATAATAGAGACATTTTGTCAGCACCAACCAGAAGGATTGGGTGAAACTCCTTGATGTTGCCCAACTTGCAACATCCGAAGAGGGGAGGAGCCGCGAAGCACGAGAGTTCAAGCGAGAATGGAAGCAAAACATGGAAGTTGCTCGTGCTTACTTAGAGCGAGCATCGAAGAGAATGAAGAAGTGGGCCAACCAGAACAGAAGGCCGTTGGAGTTTAGTCTAGGGGACATGGTGATGGTGAAAGTCCTGCCAGAGCAACTCAAGTTTCTTCGAGGAAGGGATCTTCGGCTGATCAGAAAATATGAAGGCCCTATCTGCATCAACAAACGGATTGGGAATAATGCTTACAAGGTTGAACCGCCTACGTGGATGAGGATACACCCAGTCTTCCACGTCAGTCGCCTCAAACCATATCATCCAGATGCAGAAGACGATAGCCGCAACAACAGAAACCGCGCCAACATCAGAACCAAGATGAGAACATCCCCAGCAACCGAAGGATGAAGCTGCTATTTCTTATTCTTTTGAGTGTAAGTTTGTTTGTAAGTCGACGAGGTCGTCGAAGGCTTAATTAGGGGAGGATGTTAGAATCCGCCTCTTTCTCTATATATCCCCTTCCCTTTTCCTTGTATTTTCCTTTATGTAATGTCTCTTAAGTCTTTATTTTTACTTTATAGGCTCTAGGGAGAATTATTGCATTACTGTCATTTCAACTTCCACTTGTAATTCTCTACTTATTCAATATTAAGCTCTTTAGGGAATGAATGGTTATTCAATCTAAACTCTCTACCCCGTTGCTATTTTTTTAAGACTTCAGCTTGTGTGTTGTTTAAGCCTTTATAGATATTTTGCTTACCTTATTTTAAAGCATCCCCACCAAACCAAGAGACCCTCAAAAGACGCCTTCATCTAGTCGGTTCCGCTTGTGCTCGCTTTGAAGTATCGGTCGTCACAAGTCCCGACTCAGCACCATGGTTGACGATTGCTTTCTTAAGATACCTTTGGTCCATGTTGCTGTGTGCTTACGAACCTCCCTTATTCTAGGCTTGTCTCCTTGTCGCTAATAGACAAGTGCGCGCCGCATGATCCGGTGTCAAAACTCTCGGACTGTGACACTAGGACTTTACACTTGTTAGGGTGTATTAAGATTTGAATTCCTGACTGTTTAGGGGACCTTGAATTAGAATTTATTATGTCATTACGCTTTTTTGTAAGAAACAAGTAGGAGTCGCCAATGAGTTTTAGGAAAACTCATAAACCTCGTTCATGCCTTTCTCCCAAGTAGAGTTCAAGGGATATTTAGCACGAATCGTAAGTTTACCCATGCCCAAATTGGTCTACATGTACCATAAATGAGTTCGGGAGTGAGGGTACTAAAATAATGTTTCCTTTAGAGGGGAATCGCTATCCTACCCTAGTACGACCTCTACTAGCTCTTCCTTTTTCACAATTTTATCACCGAACAATATACGCAACGTTATACCTAAAACTAAGTTAGTTGATTTTATTTACAAGCATTAATCACGTAGGAATTACATTGCAAAGGTCGTTATTCTTATTTAATCAATAATATTCGTGAAAAGAACGATAAATAAACAAGATTCGCCTTGACTTAGGTGATTAACCAACAATTAATTATCCAATTCTATACTTTATTTAACACAAGATACTATGTGGAATTAATTTAATTAAAAATTCATTTAAACTTATCAAACAACACTAATTAATTAAAAATTTAAACATGAAAACAAAGGTGATTGATCTAAGTTCTCGGGAATTTACCACTCTCCTTGCTAGGTCTTCGTTTAGAACACTTATGCACTCCTTCTTGTTCGGGAATCTCCACCGTAATAACAAATATTGAAGGAGTGAGTGTTTAGGACAAGAGGGTTAAGAGTACACAAGTTCACAAAAGTTTCCGCTAGAGTTTTAGGTTAATTTTCTAGTTTTCATCATTGTATTAAGCCTCTATTTATAAGGAATTGATGCATTTAGGGTTTTGCGTATTTTGTCGCAGTAGGTATCGCGCGCATCCAAATTAGTTGTGCACGACAGCCCAGCGTAAGTGATTTAGATGTGCTGCTCAGGGCAGCACAACTAGATGTCTTGCGCGCGGTATTATGGTAAGATTCGATTTTACATTTTTATGAAAATCTGAATCTTTCGCAAGCGCATCACTAGATGTTGCACTAGGTTTCACGCACAACCTTATGAGTTGTGCGCGCCAGACTAGCGCGAATTATTGAGATGCGCGCGAATTTTTCTGCGGCAGCATTGATTTTTAACCCAAGCGCCTCTAAATCCGTCATAATTAGGTTTCAACCTCGAGCTTAAGCCTAATTATGATCGGGCTTAGTTAGTTTGGACCTTAATTCATTTTGTTTCGGGTTAGGCTAGTTATTTTGCATCCTTGTGACTTAATCAGTTGTCCATAAGCATTCCTCACGTAGCTCCAACACAAACACTAGTGGAAAAATTCCTATTTGTAACACCCTATTTGTAACGGGCATAAGTATGCCAGTTACAATAAACCTATCCGTAACGGGCAAAATAATAAGTCGTTACATTAAAACAACGCGAAGATTTAGAGGATATGTATTCGTAACGGGCAAAAAGGTGTCCGTTACAAATAATATGTTATTCGTAACGGGCAGCGTTTTGCCCGTTACGATAATTATATTATTCGTAACAGGCAAAACTTGCCCGATACAAATACAATATACGAAATTACGGAGTAGATGTTAAAAAAACCCTAGCCGTCTAACTTCACTTTTCTTATTTTACTCTCCTCCTCCCTCTCTCCTCAATTGACTCTTTCTCTCTCTTCTCATACAACTCTAGCTTTCTCTCTCTTCTCATTCTTGCAATGGAAATTGAGCTGTTTTGGGTCGAAACATGCTATAATGTCGTCTAGGAAGGGAATGTTTCCCCTTAAACTTCCAAGGTATTCTATATTTTTGGTGTTTTGATATTAAGTTTTTTAATTTTTGGTGTTTTTTTCGCTAGATCTGGAGCAAAATATTGTTTTTTTTTTTTCTTTCTTAATTCCCCCAAATCGATTTCTTAATTAAGGTTCCCTCATTTTTTGTTGAATTGTTTTTTCGTAAGCCCCAATTGGCAGATTTTCATCGGGGGAAAAACCTTAATTTTTTTATTAGAATTCTTTTTTTTTTAATTTTGAATTTGATTTTTCCAATTGTTTTTATTTTTTTGATGAATCCTAAACCCTAATTTCAGTATAGTTAAATCGATTTTAAAGTTGAATAGAGATGAAGCTATCAAAGAGGATGAAGAGAAAAGTGTAGCCTTCAAAGCAGCAAAGTACGTAGCAGTATTTCTGGAAATACGAAAAGAATTAGTGTTGAGGGTGAGGAAGAAAAAATTACTAGATCTGGATTTTGTTCTATGAATTATATTTGTGATTGTTGAATTTTTAAGATCATAGATTATAAAATAATGGTACAATTTGATCTTTATAAGTGTTGGCCTTATTGATTTCAGCTTGTTTGTGACAGGTATTTCTCGTGATTCTTTGTTCAAAATGTGTGCCGCTAGTGCCAAGAACAACTAAAGAAGGTTCGGAGGTAGAAGCATAAGTAAGTTTAATTTTTCTACTTTTTCTCGATATTTTTTTTTATCAATTTATATTTCTGGGTCTTATATGAACTTGCAAATATTCAAGTTTCTGGGCTTAATTATATTTTTGTGCTACAATTGAATCTTTTAGATAGTTTGGATTGGTTGATTGAATATGTTATTGTGAGATTTATGTTGATGAAATGAGAATTAAGTAGTATGTTGGATTACTTTGAGTTAGGTAGTAGCTAAAACTTGTTTTTATTGAAATTAAAGCTGATGGGTGAGATATACAGTCATTTTGGGGTATGTATTTGTCGTGCTGAAGCACTTGTATTATTGAAATACAATCAAATCTAACTTTGCGATTTGATGAATTTTGTAGGTGCGTGCTGATGGTGGTGTGCTGTTGGGTTGCAGGTTTTTATTGGTTTATTTTATGCTTGATTTTTGCCTTTTATCTCCAGCATTCTTGTTCTCATTGGATCAATAATTTGACCTCTTCAATGCTGTTCAGGTTATAAGCACATGGGGTGTTCAAAACAAAATTGACTTCCTTTCACTATCATATACTCGTCATGAAGAACATGTTCGCCAAGTATTAGGTAGTGCAATATGGTTATCTTTTGAGTAATCTCCTCCTATGCATTCCTATATTTAATTGTATCTTTTTGTTTTTGTTTAGGCACGTGAGCTGCTGCAAGTTTAGGTGATCTTAATCAGACTCAGATATTTGCAAAGATTGAAAATGTTGAGGTATGAGCCATCACGCTTCATTCCACAATAATGAGCTTCTAAAATCCTCTTTATTCATTCCCCAGCATTATTCATTCCCCAACTATTGATAGGATTTGTTTCGAGGTAAACTGAATATCAGGGGCTTTGTCACCATGCAGAATCCTTTTCAATATTGTCTTCATGCCTATTTATTCCCTTTTTGTTTATTTAATTATTTATTAATGAATCTTAATTTACAATGTAAGCTGAAAAGGTATTCAATCAAGATCAGTACTTCAAGAAAGCTGTCAAGTATGTGGGAGAGCCAATGTATTACACTTGTAGGTGCATGTTGCCTTGAAGGTAAAGGTATCTGTGATCATCTGTTTCACTTGTATTACGCTTATCATTGCTTCTTTTTTTATCTTTTGTTTTGATTTGATGAATTTGTTCAGTTTGATTTGAAATTGGATCTGGTCTATGATTTCTTTATATATGTTTTTGGATTTATTTCTATTTTGTTCTTCAATTTTTGATGTTTTCGGTTTAGATCGACGCTAGAATCCTGGTTTTGTTGTGTTTAGTTGCAAAATATTTGCTATTTTTTTGTTATTAAATCGTCATAAATGTTAGGTTATTAGATGTTTGTAGTTGTACTTTGTTATTGTGATTTGCTGCTGTTTTTAATGGAACTTTTTTTTATAGTTCTGTTTTTTTGCGAATTTTTTAAGCTTATTTTTCCTAAAATTGCTTACATCTATGCATCTGAATATCTACAAATTTTACGTTAGTTTTTGGTTGATCTTATGCTTTAGATTCATTTTCAATGATTACAATAAGCCTATTAAATGTTTTTTTAAAAATTTTGTATGCGAAGCTTCTTGCAGTTTGTTGATTTTGTTTTGTTTGCAATAGAGATTCGTATTTTAGATGCTAAAAACAGAATTCTGGTGTTGTATTCTGGAATCTTGAATTATGTAAGGTTTGAAGTTGTTCTGTGTTGATTTGGGATGATTTGAGGCCTCATTATTGCCACTTACACACATGTCCAGTTGTAGGCGTCGATCGAAGTGCGCCTACGTTAAAAGCATGTGGTGAATATGCTTGGCACTCATAGGAAGTAGGAATTGACATAATACGATTAGGGACAAGGAAAGTAGGGAGCCGCCAACAAGTTTTTTGGTAGCTTATCTAACACCAGTGTATTGGTGGAAAATGAGCTTGGTAGCTTCCTATGCTTGAAGGGATCCACCGGATGACGTCTGTTGAAACGCTTTCCATGCATGAGGAAAGCCGGCTGAGGAGTTTGGTAGTTACCGGATAATACTTTCCATGCTTGAGGAAAGTCGTCGTTTGAATTTGGTGTCACTCTATGCTTGAAGAAATCCACCGATGATGCTTTCCATGCTTGAGGAAAGCCGACTTGGCGGTTTTCTATACTTGAAGAAAAATCCACCGATAATGCTTTCCACAACAAGAAAATGGTATGTTTCCGACCGAAATTTTCCGTCGCTGAAGGCTCTAAATCCGTCGCAAATCATGTTTGTGAGGGAATTTCGTCGTAGGTTTCCGTCGTAAAACCTTTGGTAGGAAATTCATGAATTTTCGAGGAATATTCCGTCGGAAAGGTTATTCCGACGGATTTTCAGACCGAATTTAATCCGTCGCAGGTTATATTGACTTTTTGGTTTAGTCCGTCGCTAATCTGCGACGAAAATTTCCGTTGATGTGCTGTCTATAACGACGGAAATTTCCGTCGCAAACAGCATATTCCGACCGATTATTTTCGTCGCTGGTAGTGTATGTTGCGACGAAAATTATTCCGTCGCTGGCTTACGACAGAACATTCCGTCGGAAAGGGTGGTGAGTTCCGACGGATTTTACTCCAGTTTTCCGTCGCAAATTTTGTGCTTCTGACCAATATAATTCTGTCGCAAATTGCTTTTCCTTTCGAACAAAAATATTAACAAATATTATTATAATTGTGTATGTTCCTGCACCAAATACCTGTGATAATTAAAACTATTATCGAATTGCAAAAATATTAATAAATATTATTTTCTCAAAAGCTATATATATCCAAAAGCTACATAATATATATTAATATCTACAAAAGCGGGAATATAATCAAACGCTACATAAAATCGATCAAATTAAGTGCTTGTCCATACCACACAAACCTAAGCTAAGCTAAAAAACTGCAGGGGTACCCTGGCTTGCTCCTCCACTACCCGAATCATCCTTAGGGTCTCGACGTTGAGGCTGAATGGTGGAACATGTGTCGGTGTTGTTGCCGAATCGTCTCATGAAGTCATTCCACCTCTCCTCGGTTCTCCTCTCCATTTAGGCCACTTCAGCTCGAATTTGAGCTTGCATATCAACTTCCATTTCACTCCGAAGTTCACTCCGTATTTCACTCCGGAGTTCACTGCGGATCTCACTACGAAGAGCCTCGACCCTATGCTCCATATGATCCTACATTTGAGAAACAACGGATGGTGTGTACTGTTGTGAAGTCCTAGACACCCGACCCATCCGTTCGCCATAGTACAGCGATGCGTTTTGGCCAAGTCCCCCCCACTCGACCCTTCTTGTTGCGACCACCCACAGTCTCCCAATACAACTCATTGGGACTCTTTTTAATCCCTTGGGTGGTGGCTTCTTCAACCTTCTTCTGGTAGGACTCCTACAAGAAATACATTATACAATTATATATGGTTTTAATAATTTACCAACAACATCAGTTACAATTAAAGCAACATATAAGTGAAAATGGAATCAAATAACTATAAAAGAAGCATATTTCTAAGTTTAAGGGTTTATATCCTCAAAATGAAGCCATTTCAAGCCTTTATGGCTTCTTACATGCCTATTTCCAACATTTCTTAACTTTTTAACTCATTCTTTGTCATACCATCTCATATTTACATACTTATAACATATTATGGGTTTAAATCACAAAAAAGAAGCATATTTCTAAGTTTAAGGGTCTTTATCCTCAAAATGAAGCCATTTCAAGCCTTTATGGCTTCTTACATGCCTATTTTCTATATTTCTTTACTTTTTAACTCATTCTTTGTCCAACCATCTCATATTTACATACTTATAACATATTATGGGTTTAAATCACATAAAAGAAGCATATTTCTAAGTTTAAGGGTCTTTATCCTCAAAATGAAGCCATTTCAAGCCTTTATGGCTTCTTACATGCTTGTTTCCAATATTTCTTAACTTTTTAACTCATTCTTTATCATAACATCTCATATTTACATTCTTATAACATATTATGGGTTTAAATCACATAAAAGAAGCATATTTCTAAGTTTAAGCCAACATAATAAGTAAACCATACAAAATTATATTAAAGTTGTTACCGCTATGTTTTTGGATTTGACATTGGCAGGAACCATTCCTTTCCCAGGGACCTCCTTGAAGTGCGTCTTCATGAAAAGCTCATGTGCAGTAGGTAACTGTCCTTTGTTTTTCACCGCCTTTGAATGTACATGCACAAAAACAAATAAAACTCGTCATTCCAATGTGAACCACAATTGTTACCTATTTACATGCCTTATAAAGAAACTAACCATCCTTTTTGCATGTTGTACAGCTGAAATTGAACCCTGGTAGTGGGTTGGTTCAACCACATTGTCCATCGATCCGCCTCTTCTATTCTTCTTATTTTGTTCGGACCGTTTCTTGTATGTATCATCATTGGCAACAATGTTCATCATCTTCCGATGGACTTCATCAATAAGCCAGCCCGGCTTCTGACCTTTCATCTTGTGTGTGATTGTGTGAAACATGTCCTTCAACCGATATGCGAACTTGGATTCGAAGGTTGTCTTCACATGGTCCTCCAACTCGGGTGCCCATGTGCATTGCTTCTGCAATTGACAAACATTTAAAGTTAACAACCAAATCTCAAACTTCGCAATTAGTAATACATAGTTGTAAGTATAAAATGACATACACAAAACAAGTTCCACCAATGCTCCTTTGTTTTAGCATCAAATTCTCCGTAATTCCTCCAAGGCTTTCAATAGTAGCCTATTAGGGTACCGGAGATGGCCTTTACCACGGCTTTATCATCAAACCTATTTTAACGTACATCAAGATCAAAAGGAAAATAAGTAGTTCATGTTAGAGTATTCCATAGGTCATGATATAAAATATGGATACAAAGGGCTTGAAATAACAACTAAATATATACCAGCACGTGGCAGGGTCTAGTACCACCCTCTGAGAAGACTGCAAGGCATGTTGCACCTAAAGTTGTTGCGCCTGAAGCTGTTGCTCATGATGCTAAATCTGCATCTGTGTTTGAGGATCCTCGTCGTTACCCAAATCTTCCGCGTCCTCCGCGTCCTCCATTTCCTCATCATCATCATATATCAAAACCTGTCTTTTCTCCTTTCCCTTTCTACTCTTCGACGTTTCTCCTTTTTCCCTCCCACCATTGCAACCTGAAAAAAACGTTAGTAACATGCTATGATATTATTAACATTACAAAAATTAGTAGTACAATGAGATGTAAAAGTAATAAAATAGAACGACCAACTCCATAATTGGTTTTACAATAACAATCAAATTAAACCGAAAATTACATTCAAAGTACAAGCAAATGCATCCTATTTATTTTACAATAACAACCACATTTTCCTACTCGTGGCTTTCATCGCTACTATCACTACTGGTATTATCACTACTATCATCTAAAAACACATCGATGTCATTATCCTCGTCACTGTCACTAGAGTCGACGCTGGATTCATCATCTGATTCACTTGAGATTATTAAGTCGTCATCATCATCTTCGTCGTCATCCTCAACTGGGTCGTAGTCAGGAATGTCATTCGGTGGACAAAGCGTTGCATATACTTCTAGGGACGGTGCCTGCAAAAACTCAAGGTCTACTGGAGCATCAACCACTGACCTTGCTTGTGTTTTAAACACAGACCACCATTGAACTCGATCCCGTTTTAGGCTAGGGTAGGATGTGTAGTACACTCGGGTCACTTGATAAGATAATACGAAGGGATCATACTTGGGGTATTTCTTAGTATGATTCACTTCGACAAGCTTATACTGTTCATGTATGTTCATACCCCTACCACAATCCATCCAATTACACTTAAAGAGTATAGTCTTATACTCTTTAATTGGACCAGTGTAGACAAGTTCAATTATATCGTCTAGAATGCCAAAGTACTCTCCACCGTCCTCACTAGACACACAAACACCGTAATTCATCGTAGACTTGTGTTTACCATAGGAATGTGTATGGAAATTAAATCCACCAACAAAAATCCGCTTCCAAGTTCGAACACGCTTGAAAGGACACAAAAATCCGCCTTTGCAATCTCGGTGTGATCGGAAAGTAAATTAAAACATTCAAAGGCACTAAGCTACCTTTGGAAGTCTTCTTGTATCGGTCGCTACCACACACCCGACATGAAGATAGCTGAACATCATCCTTCCAAAATAGCATACATCCTTTCGGGCATGCATGAATCTTTTCATGAGGCAACTCCAACCCCTTTACAATCTTCTTCACCTCATAGAATGTATCGGCCATATGGTTGTTGTTAGGAATAGCCTCATTGACCAAAGAAGCAAACCCATCAACACATCTATGGGGCAAATTATACTCGCACTTAAGACTAGTAATTCGGGCAGCCATCTCTAAGACAGACAACGAACTCCCTTCGTATAATGGTTGTTAGGAAGCTTTTAACAAATCCAAGAAATGCTTAACTTGTGCATTAGGCTCCTCCTCTGCCTCTTCAGAATGCCCTTAATCTTCATTATGACCAAAAGCATCGAAAACCATTTCACGGTATTCATTTGACGGCCCTTCAGGAACTCCCGGAAACCCTTCCCCATGACACATCCACTCATAGTAATTAGGCACAAAACCCTTGCGGTACAAATGAATTTTAACCGTTTCAGCATCCCATAGCCGATTGTTCTTACATTTAAAACATGGACACCTAACTTCATTCGGGTTGCTGATCTCGGGATGATCTTCCACGTATTTAAGGAATTCATCTACCCCTTTCACAAAATCCAGATTAATAGAATGTCCAACCTTCCTTTCATACATCCAGCTACGTTCTGTTCGTTTCATGATTACAACTTCTACACAACTCACGAATATGTATAATTACATTAGTCACAATGCGTATTGAATATTCATTATCCATAAAAATGTTATGAATATGCAAATAAGATTGTAAATGATATCCAAAGGTCCTTATCACTCCAACCTAACCCATCCTTGGACATTTAATCTCACTAGCGAATGTATGCCAGGTTTTCAATTCTATGGAAAATCCGGCAGCATTTCCCTTAAGTTCTCCAAGTACACGATCAAGGGTATTAGATAACCCGTCATATGTACCCAGAGAACATTGTAGAGAAATGACAAAGCAGGATAATCCCTAGAATCAATAACAAGGCATACATTCACCACCTAAGTGAGAATAAACGTCTAAGGACAGTCCCAACCGGGGACTATTCAAGATATACTCCTAATGAGTATGACTTGAACGGGTATCTAGGCAAATGATTATGCAAATGATTCATTCAAAAGTTTATAAAGCCAAAAACACATCCATTGTTATAACACATTCATTATAACACATCCATCATTATAACACGCTCATTTTAAAATATGTCAAGCAAATAACACAACCATTATAAAGTAAAGAACACAATCAATTAAATTAAATTAATAATTATAAGTAAACCAAATATATCATAATCATCATTTAATTAATATAAATAATCATATGTAAACAATTTATATTCATAATTAAATTGATACAAAAAATTATTAATCATTACATTAACTAAACAAAACTAGTGAACATTACATTAAATAAAACAAAACTAATATACATTATAAAATTATCACAAATTAAACTAAGCTAACATACATCATTATACTAAACAAAACCAATATAAACTAACATATAATCCCGTACATTATTATAATAAAATATCAACCTAAAGTAACATATCATGTCATACATTATTATACTAAATCAAAGCAATTTCACATGTCATGTCTTACATTATTATGATAAGCCAAATTAAACTAACATATCAACCATTATTATAATAAAATAAACCAAACTAAAGTAACTTAAAATTATCACAAAATAAACTAAACTAAGAATTTTTAAAAATGTCATGTCACTAACCTCAAGATCTACACTATTTATTGAGATTCAAAGCAAGTAAATGTTCAAATCCTACAAATAGTAAAAATTAATATGTCAATTTTTATAATAAAGGTACAATTATTTTTAAAAAAATAAAATATATATAATAAATGTACAATTACCGGCTGTAGAACAGCGGTTGGTGAAGATGGTGGTGGTTCTGGTCGGAGCCTATTGGAGGAGGAACCTGTCCAAAATGGGTGGTGGTGGTTAGGGTTTCATAAAAAAAGCAGAAAATTTTAAAATAATAAATAAATAACCAGAAATTAAAAAAAAAAAAGCAAAAGATACCGGCGGTGGTGGCTAATTGTAAAGGCGCCGGCGGTGGTGGCTGTACAAAGCAATGGTTGCATTTTCAGACTAAAATTTAAAAATAAAAGTAAAAAAAAAAACAAAACACAAAACAACACTTACCGGCGGCTGAGAACTGCGTGGTTGGGCGACGCGGGACCTCTGACCGGCGCAGTGGTGGTTGTTGCAGACGGTGGTTAGTGGAGGCGTGTTTATGTTTTAAAAAAAAAAAACAAAACCTACACTTACCGGCGGCCGACCAACGGAAGGGCGGATCTCCGGCTGCGGCGAACGGCTGGGCGGTTTCCTCTTCGACGGCGGCGGATCTCCTTTTTTTTCTTTCTTTCGTTCCTCTCTCTTTCTTTCGTAGCAAATGGATTCAAAAATCCAAACCCTTGACTTTGTCTAATTAATTTTCCGACGGAATTAATTTCGTCGGAAAATATAGTTTTCGACGGAATATTCCGTCGTAAATTTATTTCCGACAGAATATTCCGTCGGAAACTATATTTTCCGACCGAAATTAATTCCGTCGGAAAATTTGCGAGGAATTTCCCGTCGAAAACTATGTTTTCCGACCGAAATTAACGTCAAACTTAAATCCGTCGTTGATTATAGGATTTGCGACGGAAAATCATGTCCGTCGGCATAATTCCGTCGGAAATTGGCCCATTTCTAGTAGTGGAGCTTGAGGAAGCCGACTTGGCGGTTTTCTATACTTGAAGAAAAATCCACCGATAACGCTTTCCAAGCCTGAGGAAAGCCGACTGATGAATATAGTGTCATTCTATGCTTGAAGAGTTCCACCGATAATGCCTTCCATGCTTGAGGAAAGCCGATTTGGCGATTTTCTACACTTGAAGAAAAATCCACCGGATAATACTTTCCATGCTTGAGTAAAGTCGAAAGATGATAAGATTGCAAGTCTCTGTGTATCGAGAACCTTGCGTCATGAAATGATGGTGGTCCGCTTGTCCCCGGACGTGGGCTATAGATGGTCTGCTTGTCCCCGGACGTGGGTTATAGTTGGTTCGCTTGTCCCCGAACGTGGGTTGTAAATGGTCCGCTTGTCCCCGGACGTGGGTTGTAGATAAGACCTGCAAAATAAAATTTGCCAGGGGACTCGTATAGACTATGATTGACTTGACCAACTGACTTGACCAAGTTTGACTTGACATGACATGACATGTGTATGACTTGTGATTGTGTGTGTCTTGAGTGAGTGTGTGTACTAACACAAGCAATTAAAAATGCGAAAGCAAAAGACTTTACCAAGTTTGACTTGACATGACATGTGTATGACTTGTGAGTGTGTGTGTGTGTGTATATGTGTGTGTGCAGACACAAGCAAACGAAGATGAAAAAGCAAAAAATTTCCGTCAATTTTTGTCATGAGTGGAGGGTACCGATTTTCTCCCGAAAAAGAAAGATGTGAAAACTGAACTTTTATTTTCGAACTTCCTTCGATGAAAACTTGGAAAAAGTTTTTGAACTTCCCCAAAATAAAATAATGAAAAAGGAAAGAAGTTTTGAACTTCCTACTTGTGCAAGACGAAATGAATCGTATGGATTGAATTGCTTGTCCTGAAAATAATGTATGCATGATGCAAGCTCTTAGGCCAGGAGGCTAAGGACAATTACATCATGTGACACGATAAATGAATGAACTTAAGTCATGGAGCTAAGCATCATATATGGTGTAAAGAAGCGATTTTGAACGTCACTTAGGTTTGGAAGCTAAGCACGTATAGTGATTATTGCATAATGAACGTTTCTTAGGTCAAGGAGCTAAGCACGATATGCTTTGTATGATTAAAAATCATTGATATATAAATGTTTCTTAGCACATTATGCGAAACAATGAACATTGCTCGGGTCAGGAAGCTAAGCAAGTATACAATGTTTCTTTAAATATGATGAAACATGCACAGTGTTGAAACAAGATTTCATGATAAAGGGTTCTTAAAGGGAAGGATGATTGATATGGATATGGATGTGTGAGTGAAGTGTGTGAATGTGATACTAAGGCTGGCTGCAAGGGTTATGGCGATGGAAAGAGATGTGAGAAGAGTTAAAGATGATGACTCTTCAGGCTGGGTAAGCTAATGTGATTTGGGTTCAAGCCCCCAAGTCTAGCTCTAAATGGGTAGGGATAAGTATTGGATATTATTTGACTCGATCATGTATATATATGAATGTGAATGTGGCCGCACCTCAATGTGAGGTTGCCTACGTATCCGTTAGGAATCAGGCCGAACGTAGCTCTAACCGAACTTTGCACAAGTGTACATACACCTCAAAGAGGTCTTTCAAGGGTTGTAATGTGGTTAAGTTGATGGTTTAAGGAAGAAAGGGATAAAAGGCTCAAGACCCGAGCAAATCCCCAAGATGTGTAATTTTGAATTTGAAAATTTTGAATTTTGCAAGTTTATTTTCAACTTTTTTTCTTCTTTTTTTTTGTTTTGAATTTCTTTTTTTTTTCTTTTGAATCAATGTAGACAATCTCAGATCATGCGGTCCATCACTCACTTAGCATTCATGTTTCTCAGGCACGGTACCAAGCACTCGATGAGAGACACAATTTGAGACGTGTTCATATCACAGACATTGGAACACTTGCCTTTAGACATTGTTTTATTGTTACTTTGCTGCTTTCTCTTTTTTTTTACTTGCTTTTTGAATGTTATACAATTACACATCTTCCAATCCCAGGGTTAAGTGAATGTGGGTTGAAGAAATGAAGGCCAAACGTTAGACGAGGCTCAAAATGGTTGATGAAGAAATGGAATGTGATTGAACGGTTAACAGGGAATGACATGGTTGCAAAGGTGCCTCAAGTCATTGGTGTACCTTGGGTTTAGTTCGGTAATTGAATTTTTTTTTTTTTTTGAGAATGAATGAATGAATGAAAAATTCTATGATCGAGACGTAAAGGAAAATTGCTCATTTTATTAATGGAAAAGGTGAACGAAACACATGAAACATATAAAAAAAATTCAAAGTGGAAAACCTATGCTAGACATAAATGGGGGAATGATAAAGAAAGAAATCATGAAATCTTGCACGAAGGATCTGCGTGCCTTGTATTCATTACTTCTTGCCGCCTGGAGGAACAAGAAGTTTGTTTGCATCCATCAAGTCTTGAATGACGTCCTTCAAATTCCAACATTGCTCTGTAGTGTGGCCCCTTCCTTGATGGTACTTGCAATAGGCATTGGGATTCCATTTGGCGCTCCTTTCTTCAGGTTTTGGCTCTAGAAATGGTCCAATAGGCGTGATCAAGCCTTGATCGTAAAGGCGATCAAAGGCCGCATCATAAGTCATTCCTAAATGAGTGTAAGTTCTTTTCTTCTTGGGCAATGGAGCATCAAGAGCTAACACTTCATTGATATCAACTCGGCTTATATTGTTGGTAGTATTTTCGTGCTTAGAAAACGAAGAAGAAGGATGGTCGTTCTTCTTGTTTTTCCAAGTGTTATTATTGTTACTACCAGCAGTCTTTATTAGCTCATCCTCGATATTGATGTCGATGTCGTATACAGCTTCGAAAGTGTTCAGTGGAAGAAATTTGAGATGTTCCCTATATTTATGAGTCAGATTTTGAATAAAGAGGCGAACCATCTCTCTTTCTTTGAAGGATCTACCAAGAGTGAAGCTGTTTCCCTCCACCTGTTCAGGTAAGCGGTGAAGCCTTCATTCTCTTTCTGTTTGAGAATGGAGAGTTCACGTTCAGAAGTTTTGGTTTGAATGTTACACTTGTAACGATTCATGAAACTGTCGGTGACATCTTGCCAAGTCGCAGTATGCTTGGCATCTAAGGAATAAAACCATTGTTGGCAAGCATGTTCTAAGGAGAGAGGGAACACCGTAGGGAAGAGTGTTACGTCCAATCCCTTAAGAGCCATGGTTGCAGAGAACGCCTTCAAATGGAATATTGGATTGTCAGTAGGCTTGAACTTTGGAATATCAGCAGTGGAGAACTTTTCAGGGAGTCTGTCCTTCACATCCTAAGGAGTGGGAGGCCATTCCACATAAGTGAAATCCTTAGAAATCTTACTCATTTGTTCCTTCAGTTTGTCAAGGGTGGAAACAGTGACCTTGTTTTGTTCCATGGTAGTGACCCTAGTGGTAAGGGTTTGCATCATGGAAGACAGTGCCTCGATGGATTTGTTGATGTTCTCAATATCTTCTTTAGTGGCCATTGTAAGGTGACGAGTAATGGAGATGGCAAAGTTTTCTTTGAACGCCTATTAGATCTGAGAGATTGTTACGGTAATGACTCGAACCGTATTAATCTATCTCTGTTCCTTGACCAAGTACTGTGAAATAAAATAATTCACTTAATTGTTTGACTCATTGCTCAAGAAAGGAAAGGAAGGAAAAAAAATAGACATTTGAAAACAGGTGAGAAAACTCCACTCATTTTTTATTATGATGAAAAAAAGGGTGCATGAACCTAATATACGATCATAAACGACCTGGTGCATGACTCGAGTCGGAACATAAAGAAAGTGTGTGGACTATACTTGACTCGTGAGTGACTAAGTGATGTCATAAGACTCGGGGTATGATCGTATGGCTAGACATGTGAACAATAACCAAAATGACTGACGCGAGGACCAAATTAACACGGAAGACTTGACTAACGCGTTTTTTTTTTTTTTTGGAAAATCCACCGTGTCACAGTGGAAATTGCCGTGACACGGTGAACTTTCCCGTGCCACGATAAACATTCCCGTGCCACGGTACGGCACACCGTCAGACGGTGCACTGTACCGTGACACGAAAATTTTTTTTTTTCCGTGCCATGGTGGACATTCTCGTGCCACGGTACGGTACACCGTCAGACGGTTCACTGTACCGTGACACGACAATTTTTTTTTTTGGAAAATCCACCGTGTCACGGTGGAAATTGCCGTGACACGGTGAACTTTCTCGTGCCACGGTAAACATTCCCGTACCGCGGTACGGCACACCGTCAGACGGTGCACTGTACCGTGACACGACAATTTTTTTTTTTTGCTAATTACTAAGTGAGTACGGTCCATTGGCAATCGTTAGTCATAAAATAATCCACCATAGACAAAGAAAGATCGTTAAGGTTAGGATCAAAACGACCAAACATAAAACATGTAGGCACAATGATGCAAAGAATAGTTCGCAACCTAAGGTCAAGTTCTATGTTCAACTATTGTTCAAGCTTTGGGTGTCAAAAGGGTACCATGGTTAAGAGTTTGGACGCGTTAGAAAGACATCCTCCCTTGAGGGTGTATGCCAACGGGCGGCTCCGCGAGTTCGTGATGAAATCGAACTCGACTCCATGGTTTGGGTGGATTTAATAACTCGGATGAACCCTTATTGCCATGAGCGTTTTTAGGTCGATAGAGCTTAAATCCCCCGGGGCTAAGACGCATGTAGAACACATACGTTTTTTCAGAAAAGTCGAAGGAAGTCGACTGTGAGGAAAGAAAATAAGCCACCGGACTGATTTTAGGACTGTCGTGACACGGCAAAAATTCACGTGTCACGGTACTGTGCACCGTCAGACGGTGCACTGTACCGTGACACGGCAGAGTTTGTCGTGGCACGGCAGTCAGAAGATCTGACTTGTGCCCTGTTTTTCTTCGTGCGCAACCAAGTTATCCAATTTTTCCTACGGGATTGACCTGAATGCGACGTTAAAACGTCTATGCATATGCAAAAATGCCAAATTAATCACAAGAATATTTTTTCAAGAATCTTTCAAGTCTCATCCACTCATCTTAATTAAATACCGATCACTCAAATCGATAAATAATTAAGAATCCTCCCAGTGGAGTCGCCAAATTGTAGGCGTCGCTCGAAGTGCGCCTACGTTAAAAGCATGTGGTGAATATGCTTGGCACTCATAGGAAGTAGGAATTGACATAATACGATTAGGGACAAGGAAAATAGGGAGCCGACAACAAGTTTTTAAGGAACTTGTAAACCGTTCACGGATCATAAAAAGGCAACCACGATAAAGGGACAACGATAGGCAACAACGATTGACCCCTGAAGGTTACACCCCATTCATAATCCATGAGATTACTAACTCCATATGGTTCGTAACCACGAAAAGAGGATCGGGGATTATGGTACAAAGTGAGTCATGGAGTCACATTCGCTCGTATTGGCCTCTACTCGATTCTTATATTGAAAAGCATTCCTGTGATCTCAAAGGCATACAAACAATAATTCAATTCGCTCCAAACTATTATTTAACTAAATTGGTTTAATATTAATGCACACATAATTCTAAAATATTGTGATCACTTCAATTAATAATAAGATTAAAAGGATCCTAAACCGGTTGTCCAAATTATCTTATTAGTCGTGATTTTCAATTACATATTCCCTTTAAACATGCAATATAGTGATCAATAAATAATAATAGAATAAACATTAATATTGGAAGCAGTTTAACAATAATAGCGTTAGTCAAATCAAATATAAAATAACCCTAATCATGATACTAGCAATATTAAAATAAAATAAGAGTAATTAAATTGATTAATTACTCACATTCTGCGCGTTCCTTTGAATTGCTACATCATGAATAAACTGTTAGTAACTTCAATGAAAATACAAAGTAAATGAAAATTAAATTAAATAAAAAGTAGAGTTGATTTGGTCCAAACCCTCAGTTATTTGTACCTTTCACGCCTTGGTTTAAGGACGGAACCTCGGGTTAAGTATAGACTCCTTGGAGTGCTTAGGGGAATTATTATGGAAGAATAAGGAGGCTAGAAATTAGGTTAAAGAGGGAGAAGAGAATGATTTTTGGTGTAAGGTGAGAGAGAATGATTATTGGTGCCCCGAACTGCAGAAAGGAGGGGGGTATTTATAGGGAAAATGAGCAGAGGGAACACACGGAACCCTAAAAAGATAAAAACCCTAAAAAAGGCTACCGCGACACGGTAGATTCTACCGCGACACGACAGATTCTATCGTGTCACGGGGGAAATTAGCGTGAAGCGGGAAAAAATAGAGTGACGCGGGAAATATTTGACCTACGGGAGTAAAAACGCGTGAAGGGATTACGCGGTAAAGACACGGAGTTGTCCTGTGTCACAGCACTGGCACCGTGACACGGGAATTCCTACCGTGACACGGCAGTAATTCCCGTGTCGCGTCACAGTTCCCCGTGACGTGGGGAAGTTTTAAGCACCGTGACACGTCAGCAACCCACCGTGACACGGCAGAAAACGCCGTGACGCGGCAAAGTCCACCGTGTCACGACATATGGCGCCGGGTCACAGTACTTATGCCGGGGCAATAAAAAAACATGAAAATCCCCTCCAAATTACCGTGTCACGGGAATTTCTCCCGTGCCACGTCAGATCTTGCCGCGTCGCGGCATTTTAGCTGCTGCGCAGTAATTCCAGTTTTTTACGCGTTTTTAAAATCATCATAACTTTTGATCCGTAATTCGGAATAAATCATATAATATATCATTGGAAAGATTATCAAGTCTACTTTCTAACCCAATTGAAATCAGGTCAAAGTAATTTTTAGATTTTAAGATATGGCCGTTTTAGTTAAATGGTGTCGGTTTTGGGCCGAGTTTAATGTTTTGCTCATATCTTTTTCGTTATAGCTCGGAATTGGGCTTATGATATATGTTTGGAAATCTTATTTAAAGGCCTATCCAAAAAAATAATAATTGGATCAAAATTTTATATCCATAAAATCAGTTTCTCTCAGTTTTGCGATGTGGACACGAAAAGTGGGAAATAGGTTATGGTTTAGGGAAATAAGCTAGAAATTGGATTGGTTCATGAAATATATTGGATAGAACATGGATTTAAGCACTTCAAAGATTAAATACTCAAATCGACCAATAATGGCGGTGAAAGGTGTTCATCAACGGGTTTGGTTTTGGGGAGACATTTTTAGGTGTCTACACCAGTGTTATTTGAATTTTCCTTTTTATGCTAGTAGATTAACCACCGAGTCTTTTTAGTAACTCAGTGGCCCTTTCTTTAGGTTTTTGTTTTTGTGGGAGCAACGAGTGCCTATTCGTTATTCATGTTATTAGTAACTCAGTGTAACCCATTATGTATGGTTGTGAATATATGAATGAGTGTGGAGGAAAAAAGAAGCATTTTGCTATTTTCTAGCTTTTTGAAATTGAAAAGTACATGCTTAATCTTGTGCCATCTTATAAAAATAGATGGGCCATGACGCTGAGACGGGGAGGTGGGGATTAGTAGCTAGGTGAACCAAGGGTATTTTTTTCTCATTATAGTGATTAGTGCTCATTTAATCATCAAATGAGTAAACCGGGTGTATATAAGAGTTTAAAGGGACTGATTATTGATAATACGGCTTGAATCAATGTCTGATTCTCATCCATGTCATGAAGTCTACGTGCATGCTTTATATGGCCATTTCAAGCAATTTTAATTGATATAATGATCTTCCCATCACATTGTTTGGATTAGTTGGATATTGATCCTATTTACAAGAAGATTGTTGTTTTTTATTTTTCACTATTATCTTACTGCAGTCCAACAGGAGAACAACTTTCATCTTGCAAGGAGGTATCATTATATCTACAATCTTATTTTGGGATAAATGATGTTAAACTTGTGAGGGACATTAGGGTTGAATCTCAGCAACTTCAAACAGTAGATTCAGTCAATGTAAGTTATAATCTTCTGCAAGTTTGATGATATATATATGTTGCTTATCAGAATTAATTGAGTATGCTTCTATCCAACAGCATATGTGCATGATCTCTGAGGAATGGCAACTCCATGATGGACCTTTCAAATTCACCTCTACGGCTCTACATGTTTACCTATTGGACATGAGATGGATGCTTTACTTTTGGGCATTGAGAATCTACCAGATGTTCAGAGTATTATTCATATAGTAGCTTTTGACTCATGTTAGAGAGTTGTTGTAAATTCAATTTGGACATTTGTTAAAGTTTGTATCTTTGATTTTATAATTAATTATATTTTATATTTATTATTATTGAATATTGATAATAGTAATTAAAATTTGGCATCATAGAAGATTATCAGGTTAGTAGTGTAGCAGGTATCACCTGCTGCATTTTTTTTTAAAATTTGGGTTCAATAGTATTTGTAACGGACAGTTTGACTGCCCGTTACAAATAACCTCGTTATTTGTAACGGACAGTTTGACTGCCCGTTACAAATAACCTCGTTATTTGTAACGGGCAGTCAAACTGTCCGTTACAAATAACGGGTTATTCGTAACGGGCAGTCAAGAGTGCCCGTTACGAATAACCCGTTATTTGTAACGGGCGCTGCCCGTTACGAATAAGATAGCCTATCTGTAACGGCAGCATACGTAACGCCCGCTGCCCGTTACGGATAGGCTATTTTTGCCCGTTACGGATAGCGATTTTTCCACTAGTGAAAGATGGTTTCATTTATCGTCATAGCACTTCCTGTCGGGACAGGAGGCCAAAAGTAGATGTTTACAACTACACTTAAATAATTCCTCAAATAACTAACACTAAATTTGAAAATAATTCAAATCTAATAGTAAATTGTGCATATCTCTTCATCAAATCAAGGCTTCAAATAAGCAGAGGCGGTGAGAAACCATGACTGATAGAGGCGGTGAGAAACCGTGACTGGTGATGAGTGATGAAGGTGGTGAGGGAGGTGAGAAAAAGGGGGAAAATTTAGGCAATTAAGGTCGCCACACTCAAGATCAGAAGAAAGGGAAGAGTGAAATGGAAAAGTGGTGGTGATTAGAGGGAGTACGAACACTAAGGAAGGTGGTGGCGGGACTGAGTGAGGTGGTGAGGGAGAAAAAAGGGAAAATTTGGAGGATTAAGGTTTTGGTGAGGAAGGTGCCGTAGAAGAGTAAAAGGGAAATTGGGAAAAGAAGGAAAGTAAATTAAGGTTTTCGTATACATATGTAGGGGAAATAGGTTGGGATATTTGGGCTTAATAAACTTCAGTTTTTCGGTTTTCGGTTTTTGGAAGCCCTAAACCGAACAATTCGGTTCCGTTTTTTTTTTTTTTTTTTTTTTTTTAATCCAGTTTACTTTCACCCCTATTAGTAGTAGACAACTGAGCCCTTAAATAAGAGTTTAAGAGTATAAATAGCGCGCATTTACCAATTTGCCCCCGGATAGAAAACGGGCAGCCCTCCAAGTTATTTACCCCGAAGTCTTACTAGTAAGCAGTGGCCGGGGAAATTTATGAGCGTTATAGAAAAGTGAAAATCTGGTGATCTTCCCGGCAAATTCATCACTTTGATCGTTTAATCAAGAAATGCAGGGTGGATCAACTGGCATTGGTTATGGTCTTAAATATCAGGTTTATCTCTAACCCTAACCCTAATTTCAGCTCTATTTTGTTCATCACCAACAACTTTCCCCCAATTTTATTCGTTTGATTTATCGATTCCAAATTATTTTTGATCATACAGGCAAGGTGCATTGCCGATGTTAAGGCGGATATGGATCACACCAGCTTCATCGCCGGTACTCTATCTCTTAAAGAAGAAAATGAGGTGAATTTCATGAACTTATTTCGTGTTTTGTCGATTGATTTTGATTAATTTTGAATTTTATGAATTTGTGAGCTGTTAGGAATTCTGAAATTTGGGGGATATTTTTGGGGATTAGGTGCATTTGATTCGTCTTTCTAATGGTGGAACTGAGCTTGTATGTGAAGGATTGTTCTCTCACCCAAATGAGATCTGGGACCTTGCTTCTTGTCCTTTTGATCAGCGTATCTTCTCTACCGTCTTTTTTAATGGTAATTTATTTGATTATTTTATTTCATTTCGATTTATTTGATTGTAGTTGGTAGAAAATGCTACTTTAGTTGATGTCTTTGTGCTCATTTGGTTGATATATTGGAATGTGATTGTTGGTGATTGTCATTTGTTGAAACTAATTTTTCACTTGGTTCATGTGTATTTTCATTTTTATCTGAATTCAGAACTTGAAATGTCGTTTAATGTGGGCCGGTGAAGGGAGGGAAAAGGAATATTGTTTGTGTCAAGATATTCTTTTATTGTGGAGAAATTGCAAGGTATTTCCTAGGAATGTATTGGGGGCTTGGGGCATACTTACAAAACTAGATATAAGCATCTCCTGAATGATTGCATCTTATCGAAAAAAATTTCTGACCTAATTTAAAATTTCCAGTTTCAAAGTGTTAAGATCACCCGTCACAAAAAAAAAAAGAAAAAAAAAAGTGGAATGCATCGAGTCAATTAGTCAATCACGTTTTTGTTCAACTAAGGTACGTTGTAATGATGATGTTGCCTGCATTAACCATCAGCAAGACAGCTCCAGTTTTCCGAACAAACTATGACAACTTAATCTGTTTGGTTTATCTACTATCTACGCTCATATTTTTATTCCATGCACATGTGTGTTTATTCACCAATATCTAAGGTTCTTTCATGTTGCGGTATAATAGAAGATTCAAACCATGATCCAAACCAAGGAGACCAGAAAAACTTTAAATAATAAACCTTAATGATGAGAAATTTCGCTTGATTGGAATCTTCTTCTAACATGAACTTCATAATAACATGTCCTGTCCCAGAACATATGTAATTTATGTAATATAAGATTACATTATTCGGCTTCTAAATTTTATTGGTGGAGAGAATTGGATTCTTCTCGCTAATGATTATAACAAATACCCGCGACCAAGTTACGAAATTTTCTTTTTCCCTCTAAATTTTCCATCTTATTTCTTACCATTTTTCCCATCTATATAAAGGTGAATCATATGGAGCAGCCATATGGCAGATTCCTGAATTGTATGGCCAGTTAAATTCGCCTCAGTTGGAAAGGATTGCTGCTCTTGATGCACACAGTAGTAAAATTAAATGGTGAGCTTTCAGTTATACAGTTTTGGGAGAATGTTCTGATTTGTTTGCTTCGTACTCAGTCAGGGATCTTAGTCATCATGTTGACTTTACTTTTTTAGTTAGTTCACTGGCTACTAACCTTTTTTTCATTACATGTGAATTTTGGTGCTGAGACTTATCTGATCCTTTCCTTCTACTCTACATGGGTGATCCCTTTTAAATTTTAGCTATGATATCACCTCCAAGTGTAACTTTATGATTCTCTGTCTGTCATTAAAGATTTGTTATCGAGTTGAAGAAAAGAAAGATGAAATAAGAATTTTAGAAAGTAGGAACTATGCCATTTACTGATGCATAAAAGATGTTCATGCCATCGCTTTCTCATTTAAGAATATTAGGATTTTCTCTCAGGTTTGGAGATTTATGGCTAAGTTTTGGAATTCGGAGTGTTAGAGGCTGACTGATAGGTTAATGTTAGGCTTAAGCGCAAACAATTGGAATTGGTTATTGTATTAAGAAGTATTGAGGGGGAGTTTTAGAACAAGCAGTATTCAATATCCATTACTCTCTTGCATTCGACAATCAGCCCATTTACTTCAAGCACAAGAGGAGACTGGTCTCCTTGTTTTGTGTGGTGTTCTGCTATCTAGATTGGATCCTTCAATTTCTTGTTTCCTCTTCTTTCTGTTTCTGATCAGGTCCTTAATTTTTACTGTAAAATTTTCCTGGATTGTGTTAGACATTATACTTAATGTCTAGCACTTGGCCTTCTGCAGCAGTTTGCTGACTAATTGAAAATTTGTGGAATGTCAGTTTTTGCACTCTTGAATGTTTATAGTTATTTAATGTGTCTATTCTGCAGTGTTCTTTGGTGGCCTACAGGGAGGCATGATAAATTAATTAGCATTGATGAGCAGAATCTGTTCTTGTGGAGTTTGGATTCTTCAAAGAAGACCGCTCAGGTATTTGGATCCTCTCTCAGTGAAATTTGGTTTCATGTAAAAACTTTGGGTCCCTAAAATGGAGATGTATATGTTCATAAAAAAGCTAGGCCCACAATGGCCCCTTCCCCCTTTGATGGAAATGATTAATAGGAGAGTAGAGAAGGGTATATTTTGTTTTCTCTTTGTGGGTCCTATTTCTTGTGGTAAAGGTCGTGGACTGGAATTTTTGAAATATGAAATTTTTACTTCTTTTGGTCTCTCAACTTATTTAGAAATTGAGGTAATTTGCAATGAAAAATAGTTGAGAAGTATAAAGTTGTGATGTAGTATTTGCAACAAGTATAAACCTTGAATGTCCTTGATATAATTTTGTATGCCCTACTTCATAATTGAGCTGTACCTGTATATAACAGAAAGATTGTGGCAGTTTCCCATTTCCTCTGAGCTTCGTCTTACATTGCCTGGAGAAGTGAATTGGCTACTTGTGTTGAATTTTTCAAAAGCTGAGCTTTTCAGATGTTAGAAGGACTTATATAATTCGTCTGTTTGAGGTGTGAAAGTGCTCCTGCTTCCTACAGCATTTGCTGATGTGTCTTTTACTTGTCCTTGCTGCAAATTTTTTTTCTATCAGCTTACAATTGTAAGATGATATTAAAGCCACCTTCCACTATGCTTTTCTATTATGGACATATGGTCTAATATTACTTTTATCATTTGCAATAAACTTTTCTAAGTGTTCCACTAATTTTCCCAATATGCACTAATTATGATGAAGCCTAAAATGATCAAAGAATGGACAAAATAGGAGTAAGTGGTGAATATGGAGAGCTGGTCTATTTATCAATAGTTCAAGACAATGAACTAGCCTAATGATAAAGGACCTTAAACGAGTTACCAGTTTAATGAAAGATGTCTCTTTCTAAGCATGAGATAATCAGTCATATTTATTCACTTGGTGATGGGTCTGCTTTTAGTCAAAAGGGGCTCCAAACTTGGTCATTACTTCATTCCACTTTTTGAGATTTCCCACTATATTTTCTCAGTCAGCAACTATTGCTATCAGGGCCTGCATCCAATCCATTCTGGTATCTAAATGACTTTTCAAATTTTGCAACATTGTTTGTCTTCGGCATCATATCATCCTTTAATTTTCCTCCACTTATATATTAAATAGTTACTTGACATATAAAGAAAATCCTTATCTGTCACTTTGTCTTTTAGTTAACACATATGTGTCTGATTCCCCGAACAGATATAAAATTTGAGTAACTTTAGAGCATAACTTTGACCTCCTTTTTTTTGAACTATAACTTCGACCTACTTTTAGTACAACTAATGCTACAATTACTTGTATAAATTTGCTTGTATTTGATCGATGCCTTTGTATTATGTACCTTTATTTGTTCCTTTTCCCATATAAACAATGTTATCCTCTTCATCATTTTTCTCTGATAAAATTAATTCTTTAGGATCATTGTAAATAGGATTACCACTATGTGCTTGGTAGAATAAAAAACTACTTGGTGACCTCGACAACCCCTTCACACATGACATTCATTTTGGGTAATTGTTGATTTGTTGTAAAAATTGAAAATGCACAAGGGGAAAGAAAATGCTTGCGAGTTTGACATATTCACGGTTATAGAGGCTGCAAAAGGTTAATGAGACTACCATACCTGTATCTTCGTCTGCATTGGGCTTCATTTTTGCTAATCAATTCGTATTTATGTCTTTATAATGTGTTATATCTCATGCAAATGTGCCTGCTTTCAATTCAACATCATCTGATTCTTTATTTGAATGTTCCTGTGTTTTCTAGGTACAGTCACAGGAATCAGCTGGTGTGCTTCATTACCTAACTGGTGGAGCATGGGATCCTCATGATGTGAATTCTGTTACATTAACTAGTGAATCAGCAATCCAGCTCTGGGATTTACGGACAATGAAGTATGTTCTGATACTTGCTCTCACTGTTGATACTTTCTCCTCTTTGTCATATGTTTGTCTTGAATTAGAATAGGTAGTACATGGAAACTTGTTTTGGACTGGAGGAAGTAAAAAGCTTCCAGCAGACAATACTGAAGCCTGAAGGATTCATTTTTCGGGATTTATTTGATGCTGATTTGTTTACTTGTATATGTATAATTCTCTCCATTAAGTCAATGATTTGACCACTTTATTGTTTTATTTGTGGCATCTAACCTATCAAAGTTTTAAATTATATTTGATTGACAGTCTATGGGCCTTTCTCGCAAAGGTTCTATGTAGAGACCATGTTCATGTAATGATGTAATTATGTTTCTTCTTGATGGCAGTTAAGGGGCCTTCCATCTATTTAGAGATAATGATATTATTACATCTGTTGCTTTTCAATGTGTATTTTCCATATCTATGCCTTACAAGGCCCTCTATATATATATATATATATATATATATATATTTATTTATTTATTTATTTATTTATTTTTAAGGTCAGATTATGTTTGTACAGTGGCAGCTTGGCCTCCTGCTAGCTAAACATACGGTCCCTGCGACATGCTCTGTTTACGTGCTGTTAGACTAAAAATTTCTATTTTCTTTAGGATGACTAAAAATTTCTATTTTCTTTAGGATGAATAACTCAATTGAGCAAATGCATGCCCGCAATGTGGATTATGATGCCAAAAAGAGCAATATTCTGGTAAGTTGCTTATTTAGCTTAATGAAGCTCGTAGCTCCAACCTGTATTGCTAACGCTTTTGGTATAGTGCTAATTGTAGTTTCCATATCCAAAAGTTTCGTAAATAAACTAAAGAAGGACCTGTTCCCATCACATATTTGAATTATTTTCTCAGTTGATAATTATCTTCATGTATACTCTTTTAAATGTCCTAAAATTATCTTCCTGCACCATATATTTTGGGTCTTTATTCTTACTACTTTTTGTTTC
Source organism: Chenopodium quinoa (assembly GCF_001683475.1). Classification (NCBI taxonomy): domain Eukaryota; kingdom Viridiplantae; phylum Streptophyta; class Magnoliopsida; order Caryophyllales; family Amaranthaceae; genus Chenopodium; species Chenopodium quinoa. The sequence goes on along the minus strand of NW_018744560.1, from coordinate 837,236 downwards.
TCCGTCACATTAGCATTTTTTCTCACAATTCCAACGCTAAATACTATTTGTTTCCCTCTTTATCCACACTTAAATTTTTTTGTAAACATTTAACCACTTTATGGCCATGTCAACTAGATTTCTTAATATGTGTGACAAAGCCTTACCAGAAAATAATTGTGGGCAGAGGGAGTATATATATTAGAAAATATGGGTCTGGTGAAGATTTTACTGTATTGTTATCCAATCACACCGATTGCGCATAAGTTCCCAACTGCTGAACACTTGCATGATTTGAACTTGTGTGAAAAAAGTTCAGACAACAGCTCTGGACGAGATATTTTTTAGCAGTTGACGGTGCATGGAAGCCTTTTGATGGTCATGGTTTTTTCCCAGATTCATTGATAGAATTTGTTTAGTGTTTACTGTCAATATCAAAGACAGTTTAACATGAAATCACAGTATACTAGGGCATGTAGGATGTATACTACTTTTTTTTTAATGCTATTGACGTATAACTGCGGTTACCTGTTAGAAGAAAAGGTTTTATATTTTGACATGAAGGTGGAAGAAATGATGTGGAATCGGGACCAGGAAAGATAGCTAATACCTTTAGACTATATGAAAGAATGTCTGGATAATATTTTTTTTTTATATATATATATAATAATGTCCCAAATCAAAACAAAACTTGTTCGAGAGTGAGAGAGAGAGAGAGAGAGAGAGAGAGAGCTTTTAGTGGTTTCTCTTTCCTCTCTCCTTTCTCCTTCATTTTCAGATATTCATCTGGGTTGCTGCAACCTTTTTCCTTCTCCTACTTTTCTCAATCTGTTTCTCACTCCATTCCTTTTTCCTCTCTTCTTGAATTTTAATTTTGTGTTTTCATGTGATTAAATTGGGTGGTTGATTAACAATAAGAAGAAAAATGCATAAAATTTTCATTCTCATCTTATCCTGCCCCTCATGAGCTTTCTCTCCTTTAAAAGTTAAAAACCAACCTCCAACGACATTGAGGGCAAGAGACCCTCCATTGACAATTTAAAATTACGAGAGTGAAGGGGTCATTCAAGTGTGGAGAGAGAAGAAAAAAAAGGTTGTTTTGTGAGTAATAACTCCGCTAGATCTATACTCTTCATTTTGTACTGTACTAAAAATAAAGGACTGTTTTGTGCTAGTTTTGGAAAATTAGACAACCAAATAAAATATTATACTTCAGTTTCTGACAAACTAATAACTAAAAAAGAAAACATTACCAAACGAGCCCTCAGCTTCCCGGGCCACCTTTACATTGAGGCCCATATATGGAAATTTTGGGTCACATGCAGAAACCCTTGCTCTATGAGGGAGGCATCGGATTGAAGATTTGTTTATTGAGTTGCAGTTTTTGTAGTTGCTAGTTGGATAATGTCATAGTGGCAAGAGAATAAATAAATAAAAAAAAAAAAAAAAAAAAGGTTTGCACAAAGGGGCAAGAGAATCGTATTTTTAGAGAAGAAAAGGTGTTAGGACTTTGGAAAAAATGAAGCTGCTTTCTTTGCAAAAGAAATAAATTACCTGTGGAATACTGAATATAAAAGGCTAGGGTATGTACTTAATTTAGGTTTATGAAAATCAAGAATCCATACCTATGATTTATGCATTATGTTAAAAGGTGCTGTCTTAAGCAAGACTTTACCATGTGGCATCTTCACTCCTTCACATGGCACTACATTTTTTCTTTTAACTTCAAGAAATAGAGTGTATCAATACTTGAACTTGCAAACACTTAGAATAAAAAGTTGGTTTTCTGCCACTAATACAAGGTGGAAATTATGCCTTTTTACTTAATTAGTTGTATTGATATTAATAAAAAAAAAATAAGGGGGATGATTATTCTCCTTAATCCTTCATTTACTTGCACCTTCCATGCAAAAAAAAAAAAACCATTTTCTTTCTTTATAATTTAATATCATTCCTTCACTTTTCATAATCTTATTAAACACACCTGTTATTATTTTGTATGTGGTTCAACAAAATGAAAAGTCAGTCTTATGGATTTGCACACAGTTTTTTTTTTATTGATTTATAGAAGGCATATGACAAGGTACTAAGAGAAATGCTTTTTGGTGGGCAATGACAAAGAAGGGAATACCGCGTAAGTTTATTGATCTACTTAAGCATATGTACCAAGACGTGAAACAAATGACAGGACTTGTGGAGTTACAAGAGATCTTCCTATTATTATTGGTTTACACCAAGTCCTTTTATTTTGTACGAAGTAACATGGTTTGTTCAAGATTTGATAGAGTTGTATGTATTGTTCATTAATGAGTTTGTACTGGTACATGAGGCTAGAGCTGGTTAATGCTAAGTTGAAGCGATAGAGGTAAAAGTTTGAATGAGGGTTTAGGCTAAGTGTAGCCTGTATAGGTGTAAAGCTGAGCGCATGGACTATCATATAGTACTAGGAGAAGGCAAAGTGAGGATGTTGTGACATTATATGGTTGGGAGTTCCCTGTTAGTGAATGTTTTAAGTACCACAAATCGATTTTTTAAAGAAATGGAGATAATTTTTATGATGTAGCTCATATAATTTAGTCTGTTTGGCTCACACAATAATTCTTGGGAATGCCAAACAGAACCATGAACCACAAATTGTATCCTTTGTCTCAAATAGCAGAACAAATGCAACCCAGAAAAAGATGCCGGTCCAATCCAAGTTGCTGGATGGGGCAACCAGGTGGACCAGCCCCTCAAACTTAATTTCAGGTCTAGGGTTTAGTTCAACCCACAATCTGCTTGCCAGAGAGGAGAAAGAATGAGGGAGAAAAGATAATAGTGTTGCAAACTTTCGGTTGTCTAGTGACACTGGCTTTTACTCTTCTTTTGCATTATACTCATAAAAATAAGGGTTAGCAAGTGGGGATCTAATGAGGACAAGTGACTTCGTAAAGTTCAAAATTGTGTTATGGCTTTGCATATGTTAGCATCCGATTGATTTCTTTCCTAACTAGATCAGGGAAAAACATATTTTGGCACAAATATTTCGCTTATCTTTTAAAACTCCCATTGACTCAGATAAATATTAAATACATTTCAGCATACATTGATAAAAAAGAAATCACATACATCTTTAAAAATTTTCCTTATTCATTTTGTACACAATTGTACCGAATTCATAATTTTTAGGGCTCTGCATGTTTGTTTTTGTATCTCGTATTGAATAGATTTATGTCATGTAACATTGGGCTTAAAATGAGGTTAAAAGTAAAAAGCTAGTATACTGGTAAGAATGTTGGCTATTTTTTTTTTTTTTTAAAAAAAGCATATTAAGAAGATGGCTATACAAAGATTTCTTAGTGGAGATGGATGTGTGGGAAGTGGTAACATTTTAAAAAATAAAATTAAAGATGTAGATATTTGGAGGAAAATTAGAATTATGGAGATATGGAGGATAAGATTCAGTGGGATTGACAATGTTGGTTTAGGCATGTGAGATGTAAAACTAGGGTAAGGAAAGTAGATAGTTGGGATAACGCCAAGGGAGGCTTAAAATGACTTGGATGGATGTAGTTGAATATAATATGAAGAATGTGGGTTCACAAAATCAATTTACAATGGATAAAAACTAGAGGAGAGGATCTATGTGGACGACCACATGAAATAGATTTTTGTTTCATGCTGCCAATCCCATCATTTTGGGAATAAGGCTTTGATTATGGTACTACTTAACGACTGGTTTGATCAACCCCTTGGATTCTTAATGTGAAGTTGGAAATTATAAGCTCTCTTTAGGTAAATATCATAAGAGTTATCTTATATGAATAATTATGGTTCACAAATGTGATGTTACAAAGTACAAAGGAGTCCAGGTAATAGTTTTATAATGTATACAAAATATCTGAGTTGCCTAAGAACTTCATGTCTTGCATGGGTGCAGTAACTAGTTCATTAAATGAAAAATATTGCAACTGTGCAATGTTTGGTGAAAACTAAAGATGTAGAAACAAAAGAAATGAACATTGATGACCATTATATTGCCAGTTATTTGACTTGTTTCCTGTTAAGTAATAAATCTTTTGGACAATTGGTTGATGATACACTTTCATCCTACCAGATGGTGCATCATCTACTTGTGCTCAAATTCAAGACAAGGTTACCACTTCCAAAAATTTAAAGAATTATTCAGTCTAGCACCTTTTGTTAGAATCTCATAAAATACATATCTGAGACTCTGAGTCTAGGTAGTGTATTGACGCCTCTCGAAATGGCAGTTTACAGTCTTAAAATGATACTAAGTATTGTCTCTTCAGCTCTTTAGATTTATTACTCATATATTGGGGCTATAATTCTCATCTTGGAAGCTATCTAAATATGTAAAAGGAAGAGTACCTTGCAAGAGGCCCACTTGAAGTATATATACAGCTTCAGGTGAGCTTATTATCTACAAAGTAGCTTATTATAGTATATACAGCTTCAGGTGAGCTTATTATCTACCAATTATCTTGCAAGAAGATCACCTGAATGCATTAGTATATACTATGTATATGCTTTGTTAATCTTGTTGCTGAAGCTGTTATTTTTATTGCTTATGTTAAGAGTCTGAGCCGTGATGTTAATTAGTTCATTATCAATTAGGTAACTGCTGAGGATGAGTCTGGAATACGCATTTGGGATCTTAGGATGTTAAAGGCTCCCATCACCGAGCTTCCTGGCCATGCACACTGGTAAAAGATCACAACAATAATGCAGGCTGTCTCTGCTGCATTTTTTTCTTTTTGATTAGCTGTGGACTTTTATTTATTTTTAACAATGTGGTTGTATGGTTAGCGTAGTCTGTTTGGGCAATGGCTCCATTGTTCTTTCAGTACCTAGTGCATGAGCTGTATCTGCTGTAAGGCCTGTAATTGACTGTATAAATAATTTATGAATGCTTTGCCTAAACTAAGGCTATAGTTGTCTGTTGAGAGCAATGGTGCTTTAATTATTATAGAATTTAGATGTTTTCTGAAATAATACAGGGATAAATTCCAAGTTACCTGCAATTAATTTATAATTTCGATTAATTTTGCAGGAAAGCCATTCATTTCACTTGTAACTTGTAAGAATGCTCATGTGGCAATATTTGAAAGCAAAGCTTGCTGCTACCTTCCTTCTTGTCAAGTGGTGTACTAGATAATATGTAATCTATACTAGTAGAAGCTAAACATATGTCCAGTTTGTTGTTTACCATGTCATTGCTATAAGACCATATAAATTTTGTTTATAAATAGAAGATATGATGAGCTACTTGCTGTTCTCCTTGTTGGTGTTGTTGTTGTGCTGCTGTTATTATCCTTGTCAAGTTGAGCTTTTATTAATTTGTTTAAATCGGAAACTGACTCTATTTGACCTTTCTATTTTCTGAACTTGATGAGTAAAACTTAGGGTCCTGTCTACCATCTTTAAAAAGCTGTAATTGCACTGTAGCAGCTGTCTCTTGTTGCGTGGTCGGGACTTTAACTTCCTTAAATGTTAGGTTGCAAATAGAATGCATGCCAGTATGTTCATATAACCACTTATCTCCCTAGGCATTTGTAATTTGCTATGCTTTGCTTTCTTTTATTCATTTTCTGTTGTTTTGACTGACTAGTAGCTTGTAAAAGTTATTCTGTAATTATACCTCTCTTAACACGGCTTCATGTGTTTTTGCTGACAGGACATGGGCAGTGAAGTCTAACCCTGAGTATGACGGTCTAATATTGGTTCTCTCTCTTTCCTTTATATTTAAATTGTACATTTATCGGTACACCCCATTCACGTTATGCAAACCATAGAAGTTATAAGTTGGCAGAAATTAGAGCTTAAAACATATGGCAATTTGTCAATCATCTATGCTCACTGTCACAGTCACTTATCTGAAGCATGAGTTCAAAATTGTTATTTGTGGTTGAATCATTCCTCCAAAGTCTTTTTCTTGAAATATTTACATTTATTAAGCGAGCCATTTTTTGTGGTATACAAAGAAAAAGTTGCAACTATAAGAATATTGATAAGCTGCCACTCATGCAGAGTGCTGGAACAGATTCATCTGTCAGCCTATGGCAAGCTCCTACACAAAGCAGTGAGGATATATCACCTGAAAGGTATTCTTATTATACGAACTGTAAATTTCAGTCCAATCTACAACTTTGATTTTGTAATAGTGTAATTCACCTAAATTTGATGTTGTTGCAGTTTGTTGGAGTCCCCAACTAAGCACGTAGACCCTTTACTGAACTCTTACAATGATTACGAAGACAGTGTTTATGGTATATCTTGAGACAGCTCTGTTCTTTTTTCTTCTTCTTCTTCTTCATTTTTCTTCATTGTTTTTTACCATCTATTTCATTTTTAGGCCTTGCTTGGAGTTCTAGGGAGCCCTTGATTTTTGCATCTTTGTCCTATGATGGAAGGGTAAGTTCATTTGGTCCCAATTAATTAGGAAAGAGGCCTTGAAATAAAAATCAGCTCTCAGAGAGAAGTGTTGCCTGTTTTCTTTTGCTAGTAATAATAAAACCTGTGTGATGATTTGATCTTGAATTTCTCTGTTGTCAAACAGGTGGTAGTGGAATCTGTAAAACCTCATCTTTCCAAAAAGTGAAGACCCGTGTATAATCCCAACTTGTAAGTTTATGATTTTTTTTTTTTTTTTTTTTGGGGGGGGGGGGGGGGGGGGGCTTGTCCGGGCAACTGTTTCTGCTCATTTACTGGAGTAGAAGCTCTAATAAGTAGCAGGTCTTGGTCTCAATATGCAAAATAGCCCTTTGGTTTATAATAGTTTTCTTTTTTGCTTGGCTGGGTAACTATTACTTATGTTTTCAGGTTGTGCTTGATGTTTTGTCTCCATGTTACCAATTGTATGTTTTGAGGTATCAGAATGAGGTTCAAGCGTTTACTCTATGGATTTAGTATATGAAGTTTCTTGTATAGAACTCAAGGGCTCTGTATATTGACGTTCTTTCATCAATCCATTCCATTTTCTTCATTGAGGAGTGGATAGCTGTATCTTGATTTTTGCAAGAGATTTTCTTGCACATTATATGAGTCAAAATTGCTGGTTCCTGTGTGAGGTTTCCTTTTCTACAAAGCCTGTAATTCCTCTCCTCTAGGTAAAGACTTTTGTGGGTATATTTTTGGGAATGTTATACTCGTAGGTTTTCGATCTGGACTTTGAATCTGCAGCTAACAAGCTACTATGCTTAATGGGAAGAATGGACCTGCCGATTTGGGAAGAGAATGTAATTGTATTCGAGTTCATTTGTATTGGTTAATATGTGCTGTGATTAGGTTCTGTAGTTGGTCTAATTCATCAGTAATTTGATGATTATTTCTTGGCATTCTGATACTTTTTAAGGCGTTGAATCTGTTATGTTGTGATGGCCTTTAAGTGCTTGCACAAACCATGAACCAAAGAAATGTATGTGGTTTCATAACTCTCTTTACCTTTACGTCAATTTTTTTTTTTTTAAACCTACCTTTACATCATTCTTGAAATACCTTTCATATACACCAAGGTGCACATAAAGTAGGTGCACCGGGAGGCTCTCGTGAGAATTTTTCTTATGTGAGAACACTTTTTATGTTCTAAATTTTTACGTTCTAAATTTTAAATCTAATGTTCTAAACTTTTTTCAAGGTGTTCAAAATTAAATCAGATGTTCTAAATTATTACTCAAATGTTCTAAACCATAATTTAGTTAATTTAGATGTTATAAATTTCGAATGACTTATTCCGAAATTTTAACTTATATGCTCTAAATTTTAAAACGTGCGTGTGTTCTAAGATTTTTAGTTATATGTTCTAAATCCGAAAGCATATGTTCCAATTTTTACTCGCATGTTCTGTATTTTTACATATATATTCAATATTTTTACTCCCATTTTCTATATTTTATACCAAGAGTTCTAAATTTTTTATTCACACGTTCTAAATTTTAAATCTGATGTTCTAAATTTTTATCATATGTTTAAAATTTCATAAAGCAAATTTTTTAAATTTTTACTCACATGTTCTAATTCTTGAATCAGATGTTCTAAATTATTGCTCACACACATGTTCAAAATTATTATTCATATGTTCTAAATTATTAGTCATATGTTCTAAATTTAAATTTGAGTCGCATGTTCAAAATTTTTACTCGTATGTTCTAAATTTTTACTCATGTGTTCTAAATTACAGATCAGTTCTCATGTAAGTATGAATTCTCACATATGAATTTATTCTCACCGGATCTCTCCTATATATATATATATATATATATATATATATATATATATATATAAGTAGAAAATTCCTTCATATGCACCTTGCACTCAAGTGCTATATAAATAGGTAGAAAATAATTTTTTTTTTTTTAAAAAAATGGAATTATATAATCTCACCTTTGCGTGGTCTGACGATAACCATCCCACCTTTTGATTATTACAATACAATCCCACCTTGATATGTCATCTTCTTTTAATAGATCTTGACTTGTTGGTAACCTATTTTGTAGGTTATATGTCACTTGTCAGATTTTAATAGGTTTATTTCATTTTTATAAATAATAATAAAAGCAAAATAATAAATACAAAATTAAAAACGAAAAAAAAAACCCAACAACCCCCACCGTGAAAACCTAGCCCCTACCCCAACCACCACCTAAAACTGGTCGGTCGCCCTCCTTAGTCACCGAAAATGGTTGGCCAACAGTCCAGCACCAGTGATGCGGGAGCATCACTGAAAACTACGAGTTGTGCGACATCCATTTGGTTGCATTTATGGCTCCAATCTACCTTCTGGATAAATTCTCTATGTTATGACGTGACTTGGGTGAATAAAAGTAATCCTTGTGTCTTGATTTTACAATTGATGATTGAAGATAAAGAATGGGAACAAGGATGAGAGGGAAGAAGCTTAACAATATATGATGCAACTATTTAATTCAGCCATATTTCCTTCATTACAAGGAATTTTTAGGTGATACAAGTTGGAGTTGAAAGTAGAGTTCAAGAGCTTTCCAACGACAGGTTACATACCAAATTTGAGCAAAAAACGGAGAAGTTATGAACGTTTGAAGTTAAGTTGTCTAGGCAGTCTCGAGGAGCGAGGAAGTTCGAACGAACCGCGAACCTCCAAGGTAGTTTCAAATCAGATTTCAGCATCTTTGCAGGAGGGGTCGAACACCAAAAGTTCGATCGAACCAGAGGCAAGGAAGTTCGACAGAACCTACCCCTTGGTTCGGCCGAACCTACCCAGCAGTCCGACCGAACCTACCCTGTGTTTGGCCGGACCTTTTCTCATTTTCAGTCAGTTTTGTACGGATTATTTAAGTTCCTTTTTAGAACGTTTTGCACTTAATTTTTGATGAACTTTTTGTTTGATTTAATTTTGTAATCAAAGAGACTTTCTCTCTCTACCATAATCTTTGTGATTATTTGGCTTTCTTTGTGATTGCTACTTTGTAATCTTTGTGGTTACACCTTAATCCTAGCTTTACTTTGTGTTATCTTGATTAAGAATCTCCTATTTCATTTATCTTGGTAATTGTTGAGATAGGTTTATCTTATTTTGTTGATTTTGAAGTTGTGGTTACTTGAATACTCCCCCTTCTTCTTGTTTTCCTTGGTTATTTCACATCAACCAGGGTTGTGTTTTTAGGGTGTTTAAGGGGGTTTTAAGGCTAAGATAGGGGTTTTATGTGTAGTTAAGGAGGTTAGGTAGGATGTTTCGGGTAGGGATGGAGTTCGACGGTGATGGTTGTGGTGGTTATGGAGGTTTTCAACGGAAATTTCGGCGGCTAAATAGGTTTTCCAAGGTGATGGTTGTGGTGGTTGTGGAGGTTTCGGGGTGGGATATTGTTCAGGGATTGATTTCGGTGAGGTTTATGGAGGTTTCAAGGTGGGAATTAGTGTAGGGGGTGATTTCGGTGGTGGTTGTGGTGGTTATGGAGGTGGGATATGGATCAGGGGGTTTAAGCCGACTGTTTTCGAGGGTTTAGGGTGGCGGCCGACCGATTTTTGGTGGGGAAAGGGTTCACGATGGTTAGGGAGGGTTGTGGGGTTTTTTCTTTCTTTTTAAATTTTTTTTACTTGTTTTTGTTTTTAATTTTTTTTGTTTTGACCAATTACTAGGCGACACATGGCTTTACAAAAAAAAACATTTAAACTTGTTTAGTAGGTTGTAGGTAAAAATGTCTGTTAGAAGAAGACGACATACCAAGGTGGTCTCGTATTAATCAAAATGTGGGATTGTTATTGTCAGACCAAGCAAAGGTGGGATTATTTATTTTCATTATTCCTTTTTTTTTTTACCAAATTTCACTCCACTTGAGAATTACATACGGTCATAGAGAAATTGTTATATTTACCCGAGTGTACCGTGATGAGAAATCCATAATTATGGGAGTTATCTCCCTTACTCATCACGGATCTCGGCTATCAATTGTATAAATTGGGGAACTCTTTTATCAAAGAGGGAGACACGAACAAGGAGATCCACAAATTGAGGATTGTGAGATCAAGTTTATAGTACACGGGTGATAAAAAAACTACGGAATTGAGGATCATTGGAGGCAAGTGTTCGACATCGGCGGAGGATCGAGTGTAGCGGCTACCTTGTTATACTCCTAATTCATAAGTTTCTCCCTACTTTAATCCTTAATCACCCAGTTTATTAGTTTAAACTTATTTTATTATACTTGTTAATTGGATGTAATTTTGTCTTTGATTTTTCATGATTTTGGTCTCGCTATTGAAAGCGGAGTTTGTTAGTATTTTTAATATTGAATTTTGTATTTATTATGATCGTTGGTTTAAATTTAAGGTTTAATCTTTGTATGTGTGATATTATACGATGCATCTATAAAGTAATTAAACTAGCTAGATTATTGTTAGACGCGGCGTTTGATGGTAATTTATAGTATACGACTTAGTTTAATTAGACAATTAGTGTGAGTGGCTCATGTCAATTATATTAAGTGTATGAATTGATCGATAAAATTTATTTATTGGGTTGGTAATATTTTTGCAAGATTCTACTAGTTTAGTGAGTAAAATAATGGATAGTCCGCGGCGGAAATCCGGCAAGCTAAATGCTAAACCGAGTATTGAATGAAACTAAAGGAATGGAAATTAGAGGTTAAATTGTGTCGAATTTCGAACCTCAACTATGTTTGTTACTTGTGTTGTCACTTGTGAATATTAGACTATTTATTGTTTGGTTTGCTTACTTAATTGTTCATGATCCTTAAACACCCCCTATCTTAATTCTTAAGTATATAGTGTAAATATTATTCGTTTTATTCTTTTATGTAAATAAGCATATAGTTGTACTATATGTGTTATTAGTTAAGCTTCGAATTTCGGATATTATAGTGTAAATATTATTCGATTTCTTTCAGCAAAAATTGAACCTAGGAGTGAAGTATCGAATGAGAAATAAGAAATTGGAGGGTAAAAGGGAGGGAAGGTATTATAAGGGGCCCACATGACGTCATAAGGTGATTGAGAGCCAACTAGGTGTGAACTTTTAGTGTTTAAGAAAAAAGTTGGTGGTAATTTTCAAAAAAAAAAATAGTATGTGATAATTGCTAAAATGGAAACAATAGTAGGTGGTAATTGTCTAAATTTCCTAATATATACTACTTGTAATTACCACATCCTAGAAATTCCTTCCTTTTAAAATACTTGTTTTGCCCTGTTTAAAATATTAAATAGGAATATTTAAGGTATTACTGTCACCGTGAAAACGACTAAGACAACTATCAAAAACACACAGCGGAAGAATCTCCTTTAAAATAATTTAAAACAACCCAACTTTAAAAGTCAACTAAAAAAACTAAAGTCAAACCAAAGTAAAACAAAGTCAAACCTACAACTTGGAACCATTGTGGACCCTTACCAAATCAATTCAACTTAAAACTTTTACGTTAGTCTCGCAATAGCAATATCATAATATAAGTAAAGCAATAACACATCATATACTTATGGAAACAAGTATGATTCGCTCTTCACTCATGCCCTTCATGAATATGCTTCATCACCTAAAAAGCTTCTCTCTACTTGTTTCCACTACTCTCCATTAAAAATGGGTCATTATAGGACCAAGGTAAAGACAAGGCAAACAAACACACAATCAGCAAAGCTGAGTACATAAGCGTATTTAACACACTAACATGCATTTGCCTATCAACACACAACTTACCTTGTTGCACCTGTTTTTCAAGCACACAACATTTAACAAACTTCTCAACTAGACAACTAAATAAGTTGTTTAGCGTTGATTACGCATCGAACGGGTTTCCCAACTAACCTCCCCCAATAAATGAGGTTACTGACACGGGAGCTAACCGTGTCAACATCAAATAACCACTCGTAAGTGGCGGAATTTCTGCGCATAATAATAATAATAATAAATTAAAAGGAATGTACAACGTCTGGTACTCTAGTAGAAGTTATGGTTAAATATAAAACCCCATAACTCCCCCCATATGTTCATACTCAAGGCATATACAATCCAAGAGTTTTGGTGCGTAATCTCTTTCACTTTACGTTCTTTACAATTTATTAACTTGGTGATGACTCTCAAAACATTACAACATCAAACATCATGATTATTCAAACAATTGAACACTTTAATTTAATTCTTGAATAATTGGTGACCACACAATATTTAATATTGAACTCTTTTTAAATCTACCTCGGTGTCAATGACACCTTAAACGCTTAATGTGTCAAAAATCCTATCCCTCGGTGTTAATAACACCTTAAGTGCACTAAGGCACCAACATACAATTTATTCCTCGTGTACATAGACACTTACATAGCTCCTTTCTCATGCTTAAAGCATCAATAAAAATTATATGAACCATAATAAAATTCTCTTTTAATATTCCAAGCCAAATCAAACATTTAGTTTAATTATACATGATTTCTATCATGCCATAAATAAAAGTGTATTTCATATACAATATTCCAAACTATTATTCTCCAACCATTAATCCATCACGCACAAATAATTCATGCTTCATAATTCAATCGTCAATAACAATCAAATCATAATTTCCATTCCAAATCTAACATGATACTACTTGTTGTTTCGGGGTTTTCTGATGTCCTGCGGGAGAGTTACAATTCCGAGACTGGAACCGGACGCCTGTACCTGCAAAATAACGGAGACTCCTGGGAGCTCCGCCTCCAACGGTCAAGTTAGTACTTGATTAAGGAGTAATTAATGCGGAAATTAAAGTGATTGGGTCTCTCTAAGTGAGAGTGTTTAATGTAGGTAATCTGCTTTGTTAGCGAGATCAACCGGTTATTACTGTGTGTAATTAATGTGTTTTTTCGTTATCCCCCTTAATGAGGATTAAGGGAGGTATTTATAACCTTGGGAAACGTGCCCATCCTAGGTTTAGGTTAACCTAGGGCCGATTGGGCTTCCCTCGGAAAGTTGGGCCTGGGTGGCCGGTTTCTCCATTAGGCATGGAGTATGCCACATGTCATGACATAACAGGTCCAAGGTGGACGAATAAGCGCGTGCCACATGGCAAGCCCTGACAGTTCCAACTGGGGGACACTTGGCAGGACCTGATTGGCCCACGTGGCGCATTTCGATTGGTGGGAGCAAAATCCCCTAATCATTTGCCCCTCACAGGTGGCACGTGATTGGTCACGTGTTACCTGTGACAGGTGTCGCATTGTAACAGGCGGCGAAAGGCCGAGAGATTTTCCCGCCCAAATTTTGAATTCTGAAAGTGACCCTTCGCCTTCTCACTTTGCCTATATAAGGGAGAGTTGTCTTGAGTCATTTTCACACTTGAGAACTTTTTGAGAACATTCGGACCCCTGAACTTGCTCTGACATTTTGGACCTCTTCTGCCTACCGCCTGTTCTGACAAGCCGACTGCACAGGATTTTCAGAACTTCATCAACCGTCACTCGTTCAGGTAACTGTCAGTTCTCTTACTCTTAATTTTCTTTTTATTTTTTGAAATGGCACCACGGAAGCACACAACACGACCTAGGTTAGTGATCAGCCGGTCACCGGGGACGGCTGAATCTAGGTTTAGGAGTGCCGCCTGCCCTTTTCCGGACCCATCTTTGCCCTTTATACAAAGTCCGACTGTATCTGTGTCTATGCAGAACATGATGGCCAGAACAAAAAAGACTGCCAGGATCTCAAATTCAGACGGCTCCTCCCACAGGGTGCCGATTAGTGAAACATCTGACCAGGCGCCAGATGTGGAAGTGAAACAAAGCGGCTTGAAAGCCGGCAGTTCTGAGGGAGGAGTCAAAGTGACCCCTTCCCATTTTACAGTTGACAATTCTACATTCTCTCCTGCTCCTTTTAAAGGAGAGGAGGCGGGCCCCTCCGGGAGAGGGGAAGAGTCGTCCTCTTCGGACTCGTCAGAGGACGATTCCAAATCTAGCTCTTCTGGCCATGCTTCTCTGGACACAGAAGAGAAAAACAGTCGCCTGCAAGAGGCGAGACTTTCTCACGCAGTTGAGAAGGGGGACGATTGGGCGGAGCCATCCGCCTCTCACCGAGAGCAAAATACCCCCTACTACTGCACGGTACCTCGGGGCCGGATCACGGCCATGCAAGAGAAAGTGGAGAGCTTTATCGCAAACCACACAATGGGCCCCGGCTTTTTAGTGTTTGTGCCGGATCCAGAAGACACAGTCGTCTGGCCGGCTGGTACCAGTTATGATAGCGCCTGCTTTGGCTGCTACGAGGCGGCCATCAAGGCTGGGCTGCGCTTCCCACTACATCCGGCTGTTCAGCGGATCTTGGATGGGTATGAGTTGGGGTTATGGCAGTTAGCCCCGAAATCATGGGTCAACGTACTCGGCTATGTGGCCGGGTGCGAACTGCACGGGGTGGAGCCGAGCTTCGAGGCTTTCGCCCACATGAACTACCTCAGTCGGACCCCTAAGGCAGGCGGTACCGGCTGGTATCAATTGACGAGCCACAGGGGCTACCTCATGACGAGAGGTAAAGCAAACAAATGGAAGGACTGGCGGAGCACCTTCCTCATCATTGAGAGTTCAGACATTGAGCTGAACAAGCGCTTCAATAGGTGGAACAGGAATCCGCCCCTTCTTGCAGGCGGTCGTAGCATGCCGCCTGTTCCCCCCAAGGCTAAGAAAGAGATCCTTGATAAAGGACTCTTTAAAGTAGAGTCGAGGGTCGACTCTACTTCAGGGGTACGAGAGCAAGTACCCCTGCACTGCGTCCCGAGCTTCAAATGACTCTATGACGAGTACTTTTTGGCCGCCTGTGGCCTCAGCAGTCGGTGCTCAAGAGGTAGTCGGCCTGTCGAATACTCTGTTGTTCCATACATTTCTTGTTATGACTTTTATTAACTTTGCTGTTTGTTTTTGCAGCTGACGCCATGAGCAAAATCACCGCGTCCAAGACTGCGGCGGCCATGTTGCGGGCCTCTATAATGCAACAAGCTTCAAGCGACTCCCCCAAGAAGGGGGCACCCTTGGTGAGCTCAGAACCTTTCACCCTCTTTTTGGAGTTGTGTTTATGCATATACTGACTTTTTTCTTCTTTTTTAGACGGGTGCTCCAAGAGCTTCATCTTCCCAACAGCCGGACCCCAAGGCCCGGAAGACGACTGTTGGGAGCTCTCCTGGTTCTGCCAGGAAACATGTGGCGGCTGAGAAACAGCCGGCCACTTCTTCTAAAACTCCAACTGGGCCGCCTAGAAGTAAGAAGTTGTCCTTGTAAATTTTAGACTCGCTCCCCTTTTTTACTAGGTCTAATCCGTTTGTTTATGCTTGATGCAGCCGGCCCTCAGGAGCTTGACTTGGTAGAGATGGCCAAGTCTATGATCAGAGCAGTTCCTCCAGCTGAAAGGGAGGCGGTCAGGGGTGTTGGCACCCTTGACCTAGACGGGATTGCAGGGGTCCTTGCTGAGGTATACTTAGCATATTTTTGAGTATTTGAATTTCTGGACGCTTGTTTTCTTTTTTGTTTGGAAACTGACGCCTGTTTCTTTTTACTTAGGCCCTGCTCCGAGTGAACGGCCTTCGCAAGCCGCTTGACCGGAAGAACAAAGAGGTAAAGGCTGCAAAAGCTATGGCCGCCTCTGACTGTGATAAGGCAATGTTTCAAATTGCCCAAAATGAAGTTCTGACCATTGATATTCTTTATTATCAGGCGCAGGCTACCGCCGCTGTTCGGGCTCAGTTAGAGGCGGCCCAGAAGAGGAATGGCGAGCTGGAGGCGACCATCACCAATCTCAAGGCTGAGCTGAAACCTCTTCGCCTAAAAATGTACTCTTACGAAGCCTTGGAGAAATCCTTGGCCAGCGTAAAGGAACGCCTGGTGACCCAAGAGAAGAGTCTTACCCAGGAGCTCTCGGAAAAGGCCAAGCAAGAGAAGAAATAGCTGGTCCGGGAGATGATGGAAGACTCCGCTCAAATCCAGCGCATGACCTGGGGCCGCCTCTTCCCCAATGCCGACTTTGCCTCATGGGAAAAAACGTATCGCCAGTGTTCTGATACATATAATCAAGAGATCCTGGCGGCTGCTGAGGAAGAGGCGTTGGAAGAAGCGTTGGAGGAGGAGGAGCCGGTAGTGGCGCTTGTGCCGCTTGGGGGTAAGGCATCAAAAAAGGATGCAGCTGAAGCCGAGTCCAGCAAGAAGAGTGCTGACCAGGCGGCAGCTGCTAATATTGAAGATCTGCCCCCTTCTTAAGCTTTTTGTATTCTTTCCACGGCCTGCGTGCCGTTTGTTTTGTATTTACCCGGCCAGGGGGCCGGGGCTTTGAATATTTTGTCGGTCTTTGATGACCGGCTTCTTTTTAATGAATTTTTGTTTTGCCTCAAATTTGTCTAAGTATTCCATATTCTAATATCCAATTGTTCACTAGACCGACTGTTTAGCATGGCCGATAGTTGCATACAGGTACGGATAGTTAGTCACGCCGCCTATGCCCCTGGACGACTGGTTGTCTGTTTCCAGGATAGACGATCAGTCGGCCATTTATCCAATCGGTATTTGAACTATTTTGTCTGGATCCTTTTTAGGCAGGCGGTCCTGTCATTTGTAAATTTAACCAAGTAGGAAAGTGGTCTGACCAAGTAAACATGAGTGTTACCTAGTTGCCAAGGAACTGAGTAGTAGAGATAACAAGCGGCGGGTACCGGTTGTTTCCCTTTATTCGCCAATGTTTGTTGGCTTTTAACTCATAATTTGTTAACCTAGCAGGAGTAGTGGTTGAGAGCCCCTGTTTGCTAAAAACAGGCAGACGACTCATACCTTTTAGGCTCCACACTAAGTTTGAGGGAGTGACTATAAGTTAACATAGGAGTTAGTCTCCGTCACTCTAGATTGAGTAGTAGAGGTACCAGGCGGTTGAGGCCGGCTGATCCCCTTGATTCACCAATGTTTGTTGGCTATTAACTCAAGAGGTACCCCCTGCATTTATCCCAAGTAATACAGGCGGTCATCTGACTCAGATGTCAACTGCTACCACTGGTTTGGTTAGTGATAGAGCTATCCTTGTCTTAAAAACGGCTACGTGGTTGCCCTTGGGGACAGTCGTATAGGTGTCGTGTAATTAGTTTATAGAACAATGTTCCACCCAAAAGGGAGCTGCTCTCTGCGACGAATTTCATCCGGAGGGATGCCGCCGGACGCCTGCTATGATGTTGGGACAGGTCGTATTAGTTTTGTAGATTTGATCAGTTGGCTTGGCGCTTGGTCTGATCATTCGGCCTGTGGCCATGGTAAGTTCTTGGTGAACGTAGGTGCTAAGTAAAAGGAGGGTAGCCGCCTGTTAGGCACAGGGTCGGCCAGGCCCTAATCTTTTTAGCTAAGTATTAGGAGGGTGGCTATGTGTTTGGAACCAGTCGGCCATCATTTATGGAGAGTAGCCGACTATATGTCCAGACGACATGCCCCTATTGTGAGTAAAATACTCAATGGAGAGTAGCCGACTGTAAAGGTACAGACGGCATGCCCCTCTGAAGATAGAGTGAAATACTCAATGGAGAGTAGCCGACTGTAAAGGTACAGACGGCATGCCCCTCTGAAAATAGAGTAAAATACTCAATGGAGAGTAGCCGACTGTAAAGGTACAGACGGCATGCCCCTCTTAAGTAAGAATAAAAATTAAACATGGAGAGTAGCTGACTATTTTTTAGTAGGCGTGCCCCTCTTAGTACAAAATTGAATAGTAAGTGCAAACTTTTATTGAGTAGCTCTTGACTATTTACATCATTTAAAAGAAATATTTCTTAAGATTATCTACATTCCAAGTTCGAGGCAACGGTTGTCCGTCTGGTGTTTCCAGACGGTAAGTACCGTCTCTGACTTCCTCGCAGATTCGGTAGGGTCCTTCCCAGTTGGGAGTTAGTTTGCCAGACTCATTAGCCCTACCAACTTCTTCCATTTTTCTAAGTACAAAGTCCCCTACTTTGAGTGGACGCCTGTGTACTTTTTTGTTGTATGATCTAGTCATTCTCAGGCGATAGATTTCATGGCGCAAGACAGCATTGCCCCTCTTTTCAGGAAGCGAGTCTAATGACAGGCGCATGGCTTCCCAGTTTGCCTCTTCGTCATATAGCATTACTCGAAGAGTCGGCTCGTAGTGTTCTATTGGAAGAACAGCTTCCGCACCGTAAGTTAGGAGGAATGGCGTTTCTCCAGTCGCTCCTTTTTCAGTCGTCCTAATGGACCAGAGAACATGTGGTAGTTCATCCGCCCATAGGCCGCCTGCTCGTTCAATCTTTTTCTTGAGACCGTCTGAGATGATTTTATTAAAGGCTTCTACCTGGCCGTTTGCTTGTGGACGACCGACAAATGCAAAGTAGTTTGCAATTCCTTGGTCACCCAACCAGCTTTTGAGAACAGGCGTCTCAATTGGGGACCATTATCAAAAACCATAGACATGGGAACCCCGAACCGAGTGATGACATTTTTCCAAATGAATGAAATTACATATTTCGTCTTGATTCCCTTTACAGCCTCCGCCTCTACCCATTTAGTGAAGTAGTCAACGGCAACAAGTATGTACCTCCTTCCGCCTGTAGCAGGCGTATATGGACCCAGAATGTCCATGCCCCACTTAGCAAACGGTAGTGGGCTATGAATGGAGTGAGGTCAGTAGCCGGACGGTGAATTAGTTTGCCAAACCTTTGGCACTTCACATTTTTTCACCATCTCCATTGCATCTGCTTCCAAAGTAGGCCAAAAGTAGCCCTGCCGCCTTGCCCTTTGAGCAAGCGTCCTACCGCCTATATGAGAAGCACAGTAACCAGAGTGAAGATCGTCTAGTATCTCTCGTCCCTTTTCTGGAGTAACACACTTTAAGAAGGGTTGAAGGTACCCCCTTTTGTGAAGTTCTCCCTTTATCATTTCAAAACAGGTGGCTCACTTTTTCAGTGCTGCCGCCTGTTGAGGATCATCCGGCAGTGTACCGTTTGTCAGATATGCCCTGATTGAATCCATCCAGGTTGAGCTTCTGTCTAGGATTCCAATAGGGTTTTCCTCGATGCTTCTCTTCTCCATTACTTCCCAAAAAACAGTTCGAGGAGTATCAGAGGAGGCGGATGATGCTAATTTTGAAAGCGCATCCGCCTGGTTGTTTTCTGATCTCGGCACTTGGATCAGATGGAAATCCTCAAGGGAGCCGACTGCTTGTCGGACCGCCTGTAAATACTTGATCATGGCCGGATGGGTTGCTTCGTATTCGCCATTGTACTGACTCACTATCAATTGTGAATCGGAACAGACGTCTATTTTTCTTGCCCCTGCCGCCTTGCACATGCGGATCCCGGCTAGTAAAGCTTCATATTCTGCCTCATTGTTCGAAGCCTGAAAACTGAAGCGTAGAGCATACTCGTACCTGTCGCCCTCTGGCGACTGACATATGACGCCTGCTCCACAACCATTTGAAGTAGAGCTTCCGTCCACATATACCTTCCATACTTGGTCTGGAACTTGAGAGTCAGGAGGACGAGTCATCTCAACAATAAAGTCAGCAAAGGCTTGCCCCTTCACTGCTTTTCTAGGCTCGAAAGTAACTTCGAGGCTCTGTATTTCTATGGCCCATTTGATCATTCGGCCTGACGTCTCCATGATGGTAAGTGACCGCTTGATTGGTTGGTCTGTATACACGACGACTGCATGTGCCAAAAAGTAGGGCTTCAATTTTTTAACAGCCATGAAGAGTGCAAGACCAAATTTCTCCACTAGGGGATACCTCAACTCGGAATTTTTCAGTACGTGACTGACAAAGTAGACCGGGAGCTGACAACCGTCTCTTTCAGCAAGGAGAACAGCGCTTAACGCATGATCAGAGACGGCTAGGTACATGTAGAGTACTTCTTTGGGCAAAGGGCTGACCAGCCTCGGCAAGGAATGCAAGTGAACTTTCAATTTCTGGAAGGCGGCCTCAGCATCCGGCCCCCATTCAAACCTTGCCTTTTTCTTAATTGCCTGGAAAAAGTATAGGCATTTGTCGCCTGATCGGCTTAGAAATCTTCCCAAGGCCGCCAGACAACCTGTTAACTTCTGAACCTCTCGGATGGTACGAGGCGACTGCATGTCAATGACCGCCTGCACCTTTTCAGGGTTCGCCTCTATTCCTCTCTGATTGATAAGGAATCCGAGAAATTTCCCAGACTCAACTCCAAATACACATATCTTGGGATTGAGCATGACATGGTGCCGCCTGAGTGTGGCGAAAGTTTCTCGGAGGTCCGACAGATGATCTTTCTGAAGTTTAGTCTTGACAATCATATCATCAATGTATGCCTCAACGTTTCTCCCAATCTGATCAAAGAACACAGTGTTTATCATTCGCTGGAAGGTAGCCGGGGCATTCTTAAGACCAAACGGCATGACCGTGTAACAGTATAACCCCTGATCAGTGACGAAGGCCGTCTTCTCCTGATCTTTCTTCCATAAAGGAATTTGATGGAAACCAGAATAGGCGTCCATAAAGCTCATCAAAGCATGGCCGGCTGTTGAGTCGACCAGGTTATCAATTTTAGGCAGAGGGTAGCTGTCTTTGGGGCACGCCTTGTTTAAGTCTGTGTAGTCTACACACATTTGCCAGGAACCATTCGGCTTTTTAACAAGCACCACATTTGCAACCCAGTCTGGGAAGTAACATTGCCGAATGAACCCTGCATCAAGTAATTTTTTAACTTCGGCGGCTGCCGCCTGACTTCTTTCTTCGCCATGGTTCCGCTTCTTTTGTCGTACCGGCTTCTTTTTCGGATCCACGGCCAGTTTATGTACCGCCAGATCAGGACTAATGCCTGGCATTTCATGGACTTCGAATACAAAGATGTCCTTATATTCTTTCAATAGTTTGTGAAAGTCGTCACCAAGGTCTCTCAGAGCAGTCGTCCCAACTTTGACTGTTCGGTCAGGACGTGAGTCGTCTAAGATCAAGTCCGTATGCTCACCAGCCGGCTGAGGGCGGAACTCATCCGACCGCTCCTCTGCCACTGATTGCTATTTTCTTTCTTTTCTTGCGGCCCCTGTCTGGGATGCCTTTCTCTTCTTGTCGCCTGCTTCTTGAACAGGCGCACTGTCCTTGACATTGTCAAGGTCTGTTTTTTCACCGCTTGACCCAGTGGCCATAACAGTGGGCTTGATATCCGAGAGATAGCACTCTCGGGCCATCCTCTGATCTCCCCTTAGGGAGCCGACTGTTCCATTATCCCTCTCAAACTTGAGCAACATAAGAGATGGGATTATAACAGCCTTGGAATTATTCAGGGTTGGTCTACCCAGAATCATGTTGTAGGCCGAGAGTTCTTCTACTACCAGGAACCGGACTACCATGTGTCGTCCTTCCCCTTTTTCGCCCAGGCGGATGGGTAAATCCACTCGTCCCAGTTGGTGGACGACTCCTCCTCCAAACCCTACTAAAGGGTGGGAGGCCGGATGTATGCAATCAGTCTGATATTTTAGTTTCGACAGACATTTGCTACTGATGAGATCTGAGGAGCTTCCGGTATCTATGAGGATTCGGCCAACTCTCTGGTTGGCCACTTTACATTCAATAACGATAGGGTCGTCATAAGGCCCTCTTACCCCTCCTAGATCTTCTTCAGTGATGACAATCTCAGGAAATGAATATTTGGACGGTCGTTCTTGGTGAACGGAATTTACATCTAACCGCCTGATATTGTCTTTGTTGCCCCTAATAGTGGGGCCGCCTCCTGAGAAGCCGCCTGCAATGGTGTAGACGACTGCATCATCTGTATCGGAGCTGTCGGCCTGTTGATTCTTTTTGGCCGACTGCTTTTTTGAGGAAGTGTTCCCCGTAGATTTCTTGACATAAGTGTCAAGATCACCTTGCTCAGCCAGGCGGTCCAGATACCGCATGAGACTGATGCAGTCATTGGTGTGATTACCAACATCATCATGATAAGCACAGAATTTATCTTGGTTCCGGTTGTTTGCAGAACCCTTCATGGGGACCGGCTTCTCAATTGAGATTCGTCCCTTGATTTCTTTTAGGATAAACTGGTTATCCTTGTTAAACGCATACTTTGGGGAGTAAGGTTTGAATTCTTTTTTCTTTTTCTGGGCCGGCTGTTTAGAGGAATCAGCCGCCCAGACCTCTTTTCTTTTCTCATCTTTGTTTGACGACTGTTTCTATCGTCCTTCTCTTTTGTCGAACCTTTTCCCGTCCGACTGTTTTACCGTACAAAGATCAGTCGCCTGTATATAGGCTTCTGCTTCAATCAAGGCCTCTTGAAGAGTCGCCACCCTCTTTCGAACCAAATCAAATTTGAAGGTAGACCCGTCTTTGAGACCTCTGAAAAAGTCAGTATAGGCTACCTCATCCGGTAATCCTTGAATCTGTATTCTCATCAGGTTAAACCGCCTGATGTAAGAACGAAGCCCCTCCTTTTCGCCCTGCTGAATTGTTCCCAAATCAAGGGTCGTTTTCTTCGCAGGGATGTTCATGGCGAAGTTGGAGGTGAATAAGTAAGCAAGCGTCCTGAAGCTATTTACACAACCAGTCGGCAGGTTGCCGAACCATTGTTGTGCGATTCCTTTGAGAGTCGCTGGGAAACACTTGCACCAAGTGGGATCATCCAACCCTTGAAGGTACATCAGGTTGGTGAATGCCATCAGATGGTCTTCTGGGTTAGTAGTGCCGTCATAGGCGCCTACTAGTACATTTTTCACTTTGGCCGGCTGAGCGGCTTCAGTAATTTCCTTGGAGAAGGCCGACGGCTGTTCACCAAGTCTAAGCAACCGTAGCTGCCAGTCCATAGGTTGGACGTTTTTTGCTGCAGGTCCACCAAACGGAGGTGGCTGCAAAAAATATTGTTGTTGCGGCACAAATGGTAAGTTTGGTACCGCCTGGTTGCTATGAAAGCCGGACTGACGGGAGGTGCCGCCTGACTGACTCTCATGATACGACTGAGTATGCCTCATCGAGGCATTTCGCAGACTGTCTTGAAAGTTTGAAGTAGAGGTCGACTCTGACAATCGGTCACTCTTCTTCTGCTCTAGCAGTAGCCGAGCGTCTGTGAATGTCTGCTTCGACCCGTCCGCCTGAATATGACGAACAAGTTTCCTATTTCCTGTAGGAAAACGGAATTTTGTGAAATCAAGGGCAGGTGGCTCCCGCTTCCTAGATTTAGGATGAGGAGTCGCCTCTCGCCCTTGAACTGGTTTCCTCTTCAGTGAAGTGGAGGGTTTCTTAGCCGACTGCTCCTTGACTGGAGCAGGCGGCTTCTTGTTGATCAACTCTTGAATCTCTCCCTTGAAGTTCCTCATGAAGGTCATGAGTTCGTTCCTTGTGATGGGAGCAGACCCATCAGTCGGCTGTTGCCGAACAGGCGGTGCGCCTGCTGGCTCACTTCCAATTTGAAGATGTTCCCGTTCCCTCCTTTTGGTATGACGGGTACGGCGGGCCCTTAGGGTCCCGTCTGAAGCTGTGTGAGCTTCAACTTCAAATTCACTCTCGGTATCATGGTCCGACTGAACTTGAGGGTCGTCTAGGGGACGCCTCTCTTCAGGAGTCGGTACAGACTTGGATGCCATCTCAGAAGTACTCTCCCCACAGACGGCGCCAAATGTTTCGGGGTTTTCTAATGTCCTGCGGGAGAGTTACAATTCCGAGACTGGAACCGGACGCCTGTACCTGCAAAATAACGGAGACTCCTGGGAGCTCCGCCTCCAACGGTCAAGTTAGTACTTGATTAAGGAGTAATTAATGCGGAAATTAAAGTGATTGGGTCTCTCTAGGTGAGAGTGTTTAATGTAGGTAATCTGCTTTGTTAGCGAGATCAACCGGTTATTACTGTGTGTAATTAATGTGTTTTTTCGTTATCCCCCTTAATGAGGATTAAGGGAGGTATTTATAACCTTGGGAAACGTGCCCATCCTAGGTTTAGGTTAACCTAGGGCCGATTGGGCTTCCCTCGGAAAGTTGGGCCTGGGTGGCCGGTTTCTCCATTAGGCATGGAGTATGCCACATGTCATGACATAACAGGTCCAAGGTGGACGAATAAGCGCGTGCCACGTGGCAAGCCCTGACAGTTCCAACTGGGGGACACTTGGCAGGACCTGATTGGCCCACGTGGCGCATTTCGATTGGTGGGAGCAAAATCCCCTAATCACTTGTAATCAATTAAACACATTTAGCATGCTACTACATCAATAAAAATTATGCTAAGTACGCGAACGTGCCTTGTATACGATCTTAAAATCGCCACGACTAATAGAAATCACTCACTTCGAAGTCTCCTACAATTTAAAATCATAGAAGAGTATTAAAATCCTATCTACACAAATTTTCAGAAATATATACTATCATTTAACCCCTCATAATTTAATTAAAATAAGCTGAAATTATATTTAAAACATCATACTTTAATCCCAATGAATGGGTAATTAAAATTCCTTAAAGAAACATCATACTACCAAAAATTCCAACATTGTATTTTAATGAAAACTTGTTGTAATTAGGCGTTAAAACACTTAAATCAAGGGTTTAAACCATCCTATATCATAATCCTTAATAATTAATAATTTATAAAGGAAAATTAAACATTTGCTACTAGGGAAAGGACCCTAATTCGCAAATACATTTGCTACCCCTTTAATTTTTTATTTTATATTGCTACCACCTAAATCAGAGTATTTTAAAAATCACTACCACTTAACGGAATCCGTTAGGATTTCCGTTTAGCTTATTAAAAAAATTAAAAACTTAAAAAAATAAAAACCATCTTCCCCCTTCCCCTACCACCCATCCCCTTTACTGCCACCCCTCCCCCCTGTCGGCAGCCGGCGAACCCACCCCCTCCTTTTCCCCCACCTCTATGCAGCCAACGCAAACCCCCCTTCCCTTTCCCCGTACTTGCAGCCCCAACCCCCACCTGAAACAAAACCACCCCTTCCCCCTTCCTCCCACCGGAATCCGCCCCCCCCCCAGCCTGTTCCCCCACCAAAATCGACCCCCTACCCTTCCCCTACCGTTTTCGGCCTTCCTAATCCTAAACCACCAGTCCACCACCCCAAAACCACCCAAAACGAATTTAGAGTTTCGTTTCCGGCTCAATTCAGGTTGAGGTGGGGGAAATCGGCCGTTTTCGGCTCGATTCAAGTTGGAGAAAGGGGAAATCGGTCGTTTCCGGCTTGATTTAGGTTGGGGTGATGTTGGGGTTGGTGTTTAAGGGTTGGGGTGGCTATTTTGGCTGTTTTGGGTGGGGGAAGGGTGGTGTCGGGGCTGGTGTTTAAGGATGGGGTAGGGGACAGCGAGGAGGGGATAAGGGAAGGTGGTGGGCTGTCACCGGCGCCGACATGGGGTAGGGAGGTTGTTGGGTTTTAAAAAAAATTCATGGTGGGTCGAAGGTGGCAAACGAGGAGGTAGCTTAGTGGCGGTGCCCGAGGAGGGAGGGGTGGCAGTGAGGGAGGTTGATCTCACAAACGGAAATTGTAACGGAAAGTGTTAAGTGGTAGCAAAATTAAAATTATGTGATTTTGTGTGGTAGTAATGTAAAATAAAAAATTAAACCGATAGTAAATGTGAAGCTAGGTGGTTTCGCTAGTAGTAAATGTGAAATTTTCCATTTATAAATCTAGGGTTTCAAAATTGGGGCTTTTTAATTAAAATTAAAATCTGTAAATTAAATTACATGATACTTATAATCAAACATCATAATCTAATCACAAAACTCATAATTAATAATTAGATCTAGGATTAAATTGGTTTTTAAAACAAAAGAACAATTTTTCTTTCGAAGGAGGGCCGCAAGCAGCAGCCACCACGGCACGGCCGGTGGTGCTCGGTGGTGGTGCCGGTCGGCCATTGTGAAAGAGGAAGGGGAAAAAGAAAGATAAGAAAAGAAAAAATAAAGAAGAAGGGAGAGAAAGTTTACCTTGGGTTTTCTCCACTCTGAGCAAAGTTTTATTTGCCTCAAGTGTTGAATATTTATACCCCTTCTCTAGAAACCCTTCTTCCTAAACTTTAATTTCCCTATTTAATCTTTCCTAATCCCTTTCCTAATAAAACTTTACTAAAATAAAACTTTCTTAAATTAAACTCCAACTTAAATAAAATAATTAATTAAATAAACTTTCCTTTTATAAAATATTTCTAAACTTATTAAAATGAATAATTATAAAATACTATAAATAAAACATTTCAATTTATTAAATACTTCTCAAAAATACTTATTTTAGATAAAAATACGTATAAAAATATGGGGTATTACAGTCACCTATCGACCATCACCTATCGACCGCATACCTATCGTTCCAGGAGGTGAATTTTGTGATAGAGTATGATTTCTTGGAAGGGGAGGATGCCTTTTGGGATTAAAGAAACTTGTTATATCACACGTTTTTATGAAAATTAAGTCATAATTTCAATTTAATTAGACAATCCAATATTGTCACGAATAGGTTGATTCAATCTTTTTGCAAGTTGCCCATTCTACACCCAAGTTAATATTTTTTTTTTACAAAAATAAAAAAATTCATACAACACAATTAAAAGAAAAACCACGTAATGTAATGTCTTAACAAAAAACAACATAACAATACAACAACATTGAAGGATAATCAAATTGATCGCATGATAATCAAATAATCATAAGTTCATAACCATTTTAAAAGGAAAAATTATCGGGAGTATTATTACCTTTGCCTTGCTTTCCAAAAATAAAATGACATTTTCATTATTCCGGAATAAAACAACTTTTGACATGCATCTTCCATAAATGGGACGAAACCGGTTGATAACCTGTTTAATGGGTTAAGTGTGATAAGTGTCACTTTGTTATTTTTTTTTAGGGCACTTTGTTATTGGTTAGTTGTTTTTATTCTTTTTTTTTTTTTTTTTTTTGCAATTTTCTTATTAAAAAATTAATTTTAATTTTAAAAAATAATAACCCCACCTACATCCCCCACCCCACCTCGTGCACCGCCACCACCTCATCCCTGCAGCGCAATAACAACGGCCCCTAGCCCCTCTACCGTCCCACTTCCTTGCAACATCAATTTGGTTTAATTGATGATATTTGGGATTCAAACAAATTTTGAAGGTGTCTAACCTTAGCTTCCCTTTGATTAACATACCAGCTAAACCAATGGTATTGCTATACCATTTCTTCATATTCTCGCCACATTTTGATCGACGACCGCCGAAGCGGTAGATGAAATACATTTTTTCTTGGAGAAGTTATTTACTGCAGAAGAATACGTCGTCATAGCTTGTAAACCCGTTTATGGTGGTGGTGTAAGGTCAAGCTTTTGTGGCAAGTTAAGGGTGGGGGTGACGATTGGGATTAGTCGAGGCTGTGGTGGGGTGGAGGTGAGGGCTGACGGTGGTTGGGCGACGATGGGTGGGGGTAATACCTACCAGTGAAGGGGTTCCGAGAAAGGATGGTAAACAGGGCAGCAAGGAAGGAATGGTTTGGTAATAAATCGTATCTCGTAGGTGGAAACGCCTGAACTTTTCGTTCTCACCTACGGGTTACGAAAACTTCAGGCATTTCCAACAAAACGCCTAGAAACCCGCTAATGGAATGAAAAATTGATGCGTTTTCATTTGCGGGTTACGATATTTTTAGGTGTTTTCCGACCACCTTCTTTCTCTGATTTTCTCTACCCCATATCACTATTAAACGTCTATGAGAAGAGATGGTAATTTTAATCCCAACTTAATGTTTAACTAAGGATTCTTTACAATTATATACTAGTATATGTGAAAAATCAGCAATTTAAGTTGTTTGCAAATGTCAGTCATATAAATAAAATTATTTAGTATATTGGGTTGATTGTGTGTCCAACGTATTGTGTGTATTACCAAATTTAGGAGAAAGTTCCAAAGCCACTTTTAATGGAGAAAATATAGTACCTGCTTCAATGGATGAGAGAGAGAAAGAAAGGGGGAAAAATAGTCGGTTTAAGTCAAAATGTGGGCGTTAGTATGTAAAATGAAGACAACGTTTAGCTTTTCACTTTTTTAAAAATAAGTTTTTTTAAAAAAAAATAATATCATTTTCTTAAAAAAGAAATACATATTAAAATAAAAAAAATCATAATCAATCTTAATATGGCTCGTGTCCTCCCTTAACCTGTAAAACAAGTAACCGATTATTTGTCTTATTTATGGAAGATGCATGTTATAGGTCGTTTTATTCCGAAATAATTTACAGGTCATTTTATTTTTAGAATACCAAACAAAGGACATAATATTCTTGACATGGGATAGCAAAAACCAAAAAAAAAGAAAAATGTCCAGAATAAAACGACCTTTGGCCGGTCTTTCAAAAATAAAACGACTTTTTAATTATCCTAGAATAGTATGACCTTTACGGGTCATCTGCTCAAAATAGAATGAAAAATCGTTAACCTGTTTAATAGGTTGAACTTGACACGTGTATTATTGTGATTCGCTAGGTTTTTTTTTATTTTAACAATTTATTTAATTAAAAATAATTTCTAACAAAAAATAACCCTTCCTACCAGCAATCTCTCCGTACCAACCCTTTTCTCCATCAGGCACTAACAGACCCAACCCCCTCCTTCACCACTTTGTGTCGAAAGTCGCTAAGAGACCCAACACCTTTCTCGACGGCATACTCCCCCAACCCAACCCCTTATTTTCTTTAATTTCTAATGGCAAAAATCTTCGCACCCCGACCACATGAAAGAATTGAATTCGTTCTTGGTGGGTGTTAGAGTGTTGTGTTGTGTGTGTTGTGAAGAGGATCAAGGTGGTGGTTATGGGACGTGCTGCCGTGGTGAGACGTGAGATGACGAGCGAAGGTGTACGTGTTGCGAGGAAGCTAAGAGCAGGGTACGATGCTGGTTAAGTGGTTATTGTAATTGTGGGAATTTGTAAGTGTTAGTGTGGTGGGTGGAGGTTTTGTGATGGTTGTTGGCGGTAAGGTTTAGCTCTACAATGGCCGGAGAGGAGGAGTTTGGTTTGTTATGGCTGGTGGAGAAGACGGTGGTCTACGATGGAGATACGGAGAGAGTCTTTTAAAAAAAAATTAAATAAATTAATTATTAAAATTAAGGAAAACCTCAAACCAATCTCAATGTGACACGTGTCCGATTTAACCTATCAAACAGGTTACCAACCGGTCATGTTCTATTTTGAGCATATTACCCCCAAAGGTCATATCATTGCGGGATAATCAAAAAGTCGTTTTATATTTGGAAAAACGGTCAAAGGTGGTTTTATTCTTGACAATTTTTCCAAAAAAAAAATATAAAAAAAAATACTAGTTGTTGATGCTATAGTTAATTGAATGAAAAAAGAAAAGAAAAATACAAATCATCACATGAAAATCAATAAATCACATAACCATATGAAAAAAAAATATTTATAAGTCAGCTAAAGAGGAAGAGAGAGAATGGGTGGAAGAGAGAGAGAGAGAAGCGTGAAAAAGATTGAAAGAGAAGAAGAGTGAGAGGAGCATGAAAAAAGGATGAGAAAGATAGAAATTAAAGGAGCATGACAGTGTGAGAGGAAGAGAGGCACTGAACATAGCGTATAGCGTGACTGTGTGACAGTGTAAGGATTTTCAATTTTTTTCTCTAGGTTACGTGACCCAGGACCAAGAAGGTTGGGTTCACCACTGCTTATACCTATTCTAATCATAGTTTTCAAGCAATTTGAAGTTCCTTTGGAATACTTGGAGTGGTACTGATCATCAACCTAGGCGTAAAAGGTTAAATTTTCAAGAGTTTAGACAATCTAAACTTTATTTTTATTTTACTTCAATTCTTTCAATTCAATTTATTTTTTATTGAAATTACTAACAATTTATTCATAATGTGGCAAGTTCAAGGAACGCACGCAATGTAAGTAATTAATTTAATTATTTGCATATCTAATTTATTTTGTTAGTATCATGTTTAGGTTTATTATTATATTATGATTTGTATGATTTGTCTAACGATATTATGACGTTGCATCCAATATCATTATTGATCCCCTGTTTTGCATGTTTAAATGGGAATATGTAATTGAAAATCATTTCTAATAAGATAATTTAGACAATTGGATTAGGTCCCTATTAATCGATCTTGAGGAGTTAAATAAGTGACCACTATATCTAGAATTTTATATGCATTAATATTCAACCAAATTAGTAATACTAGTTTAGAGAAAATTGAATATCATTTGTATGTCTTTGGAATCGCAAAAAAACACTTTTCACTATAAGAATTGAATATAGGTCAATACGGGCGAAATTGACTTCCATTTCTAAACTTCGTACCATCATCCTTGTTCCTTAATTCGTGGTTTGTAACCAAATGGAGTTAGTAATCTCACGATTATGAATGGGGTGTAACCTTCACATAAAAAATCGTTGTTGCCTTTTGGTTTGTCCCTTTTCGTGGTAGCCTTTAATGATACATGAACGGTTTACAAGTTCCATTAAAAACTTGTTAGCATCTCCATATTTTTTTGTCCCTAATCATATCATGTCAAATATCACTCTTGTAATTGCCAAGCATATTCACCAATGCTCAAGTAGACGCGCTTCAATTTAATGCCTACACAAATTTACCCTTAATCTGTCTAGAACGCACTCTCTTGTCATATGAATGTACAACTATAAATACCAAACTTGTGATTAGTATGGGTAACTTTTTTTAATCTCCCTCTTTCTTAAATTACTCTATTTTCTCACTCTAGAAAGTACATTTCTCACTTGAGCGTCAAAAAGGTGTTCCCGGGATCAACCCCTGAGGCAGCTTATTCTTTTTCTTTTGCAGGCTTTCAAACATCCTAATAAGGCTATCCTTCAAGTACGTTAAGATGCTGATTACAAGTTTTCCCCAACATACCCTTTACACTATTTTGAAGGAGTTCTGTTTCAGAAACAAGTGGCACCGTTTGTGGGGAAATTTAACAAAAAGCTATGGTGAACACTAGGCGTCCTTGTCAGCAAGAAGAAACGAGAGTGTGTGGCTCCTGTCCTCTCCTCCTGTCATGAACATACATGTACTTACAAAAACCAAACCTGCTGCTCATAATGAGCCCTTTGACAAGGTGGATGACCCTCAGCTAGCTTAGGTACTCATCGTGATTTGGAACAGCTGGCAACCTAAATTAGTAAGTGTATTTAGTCATGTGATTATTTATTGTTTGTTTAATAAATGTTATCAGTATATTGAGTCACGTGATTACAGTTGAATATAGAGAAAACATGAATTAAAAGCGTTAATTATGCACTTCCTCCGTTTCATATTATTTGCAACAATTAGATATTTTCTTCTCTGCTTTATGTCAAATCATTGCAAATAATATAAAACGGAGGTACTATTTAACAAGGAGAAGTGTTATGAATAATTTTTATCATAAGTCATCATTTTTAATACTCAATCACGTGATTAACTAGGTTAAATCCTGTGCAATGCACGGTTGTTAAATATTTTTGACAATTTTATTATAAAATTTTTAATATAATGACTTGGAGAATTAAAAAAAATATAGAGTATATTAAAAATAAAAGCATGCAAGAGAAAATTTTTTAAAAACATGTAATAGTTATAAACTTATAATGGATAGTTTAATCTTTTTAGGAAAAGATTTATATTTTATATAAAACAAATTATGTCATAATTTAGATATAATTTTTTTTCCCTTAAGTAACAATAATTTTTTTAAAAGGTACTTATGGCGGGAAATTTTTTAATAATACATTGACAAGTGTTCCTTCAGATTCGCTTTTAGTAGTATTTAATTGATTGATGGGTTAAGTCAAAGAAATATTATTTTTAATACTCAATCATGTGAGTCAAGGAGGAGTTTTTTGTGTTTTATGCACCGAAGTAATAATCACTAGTAGAAAAAAGGTTATTGCCACCGGTTCAAAACCCCTAAATGCCATCGGTTTTGAACCGTTGGTCATTTGGGGGGTGGAAATACTTGTATAAAAAGCCACCGGTTCAAAACCGGTGGCAATAACACACATTGCCACTGGTTAACCGGTGGCAATAATAGGCAGCCACTTTTTAAAAAAAAATTCATTATTTTTGGCACTAGTTAACCGATGCCAAAAGTGTCCAAAATTTTTTTTTTTTTTTTCTATTTTCACTTAAAAATGTCAGACAACGATATTAAAAAATACTGCAACAATATATTCATCAACGATATATTCATCAAATAAATGCCAATAATATGCTTTTTTTACTTAAAAATGTGAGACAACGATATATTCATTAAATGAATTATTATAGTATTTTACAATTTCAAAAAAAAAATGCAAAAACCGAATTTCCAAAATCAACATCTTGAATCCTTTTGCTATGTGAACCTGCATCAAATTTGGACACCAAAATTAAAAAATTCGATTATTGGATTTTCAAATTGTTGGGTTTAACCGTAATTGTTGGATTTTCAAATTGTTGGATTTGACAAGTTTGGATTTTCAAATTGTTGTTTTTTGACAAGTTTTTTGTGCAATGCATGTTTAAAAAATCTAACAAATTGAAAATCCAAAATTTTGACAAGTTTTTTCAATTTGTTGGATTTTCAATTTGTGTTAAAAAACTTGTCAAAAAATCCAACAATTTGAAAATCCAACAATTTGAAAATCCGAATCCCGTGCAAGGAAGGAGATGAGAAGGAGTAGAATGAAGAGATCAGAAGAGAGAAGGAGGCAGGAGAGGCGAGCTCAAAGGAGAGAGAAAGAGGGGAGAGGCGAGCTGAGAGGAGAGAGAAAAAGGAAGAAGAGTGAGGGGAGAGTGGAGAGGCTTGCTTAGGGTTTATAAAAGAGCGGTTTTTTTAAACATTGCCACCGGTTCAAAACCGGTGGGATTAATATTTTCCCCAACAGTTCAGTTTGAACCGGTGGCTTTATCATTTCACTTAAATCCCGCATATTTTTTCCCCATCGGTTTTTAAAAACCGCTGGGCATAGCTCGGTGCCTTTTTGTAATTTTCTACTAGTGAATAGTGCAATTTGTGCACATCTTAGGCAAGGAAGATTAAAAGATTATATTATTGTATGTTGATGGCTAATTACCTATGGTTGTTGATTGAAATGATTGAAATATGTGTGAATTATGAATTGATAATCACATAAAGTGTAAAAGGATACGCGTCAAAACTCTTATAATGTAAAAACCTTAATTATGAACATACTGAAGGAGTTAATGTTGAAATAAGACAAAAGAATGAGGGTTTCTCATCACAAATCCTACCTCCTATGTTTTCTTTCTCAACTTCAAGTCTCATAATTCTTATTTTGTCTGGTTGTTCAGTATAAGCTACCTATCTTTTAAATATGCCAGATTTGCATTCATCACTTTCCTATGTTTTCTTTTTAAATGTTGTTTCTCGCTTTATTTTTTTAATAGGACTTTAAAATGGGAAACCGTTATTTTAGTTGATATTCATCTATTAAACTATTTTAAGTCATGTGCCATGCACGGTTTTATTAAATTTTTCTTGCAGTGAATTATATTACAACAATTATGTACAAAAAAAATATCATGAATTATATTTTTAAAGGAAACAAAAGAGTTAGAATTTTAATTTGTACTCATGTCAAAGACATCAAGATTATTTTTTTGACAAAAACCGCAGCTTAACACATATTATTAATTTACCAAAAGTTCAATATCGTTACATAAAAGCCCCTGAATTTCAGGAGGGTACTCTTCAAGACAAACACGATATTCATTGAAACTAAAACTTAATTTTGCTAAGCTATGTGCAACTCTATTACCCGACCTTTTAACAAAAGAAAAATCACAGCTATGACAGCTCCTATCAAGCAGCAGAATATCCTTCACCAAATTACCAAAACAGCAGGGAGGAGTAAAACCCTTCTTCACCAAATTACCAAAGACATCAAGATTATTGATGCAAAATATTTCATAAATCAAATCAAATGAAAGAAATTTATAGACTATGAAACTTATACTACCCATTATAAAAAATAATAATTTTAGATTAGTTCCATGTAATAGACACATACACGAATATACCTGACAAGTGTCATTTATGTCTCTATTTTTATGTGTTTTGTAGTTAGTTTTTCATAGTTTTTCTATCTTTTTACTTGGTTTTAATAGCGTTTTACTACATTTGTCATGTTTGTGTGTGAAATGTCGTTATTGCTCAAATTTTGGCTTTTCTTGCATATTTTGGTTGCTTATGGCATTAGATTAAACTTTATTGGTTTATTCTTATGTTTAGGAACACTTGGATAAGTTCATTGCTCAAGATTGAAGAAATATAAAACATAAAAGAACAAGTAATGAAGAAATGTGCACTTGATTTGCAATGATCGAACTTCAAACGCCTATATCTTTTGATCTACAAAACATTTTGGGGCAATTCCAATTGGAGATGAAATCTTATCTTTAGAGCTTTCCAAAGACAGGTCATATGCCCAATTCCGTTGTAAAACGTGGGAGATATGCTCATTTGAAGCTGAGCGGTTTGCCCAGTCCGGAGCGCCCGTGCACGAAATTGGAGCGCCCGTGCACGTGGGAGATATGCTCATATGCCATATTTTGCTGCAGCTAGGAGCGCCCGTGCACGAAATTGGACCGCCCGCTCCTCTGCGCGCTGCTCGACTTTTTGCGGAGCTTCCTAGGCAATTTAGTAAGGGCTATAAATAGATTTTTTTTTGCTCATTTTAGAGAGAGATTTCATATTTTCAGTAGTTTTAGGTTAGTTTTAGGTTTTTAGAGAGAGAAACTCTCAAATTTTGGAGAGAGAAAGTGAGAGAAACAATGGTTTTAATGGATTTTGGATAATCAAAGGAGGAATTTGATGATTTGAAGATCTCCATTTTATATCAATGAGCATTTCTTACTCTCTTCTCACTTTATGCTTTATAAATTGCTTTGTTAATCATGTTTGAGTAGATTTCCTTTTACTAGGTGTTGAGTGAAGCTTTGTTATGGTTAATTGAGTTATTTGAGATAAATTTGATGATAATTGTGTGATTAAATTGATTGAATTGATGATGGCATGTTGTTTGTTTTAGATTGGATTGATCTCCCAAGATAGCAAACTTAATTGCATGTTAGTTCTAGTTTGACAAGGGATTGTGAATTAGAATTTATATATTTGATTGCATTTTGGGTAAATTTCTTCTATGCACCTAGTCAATGAGGGATCTAGGCTAGGAATTTGAGAGATTGCTCTTGATGGTAATTAATTCCCATTTTAATTCTTTCTTTGCATGATTGATTATCAAATCGATTCCCATTAACTTGTTAATTGTTCAAAGTGGATCTTTGCCCCTAGTAGACTTTGTAATATCTTGATCTTTATATGTGTGTTAGTGTAGTTGTAGTGTCCACTATCCATAAACCGACTTCGGTGTAGCTTAAGCATTAGATCGAGAACAATCCAACATTACCGTTCCTTGTGGTTCGACTCCGAACTTACCACTAGACTTGTTTAGGGGTTAGTTTAGGATTATAATAAATTTTGTTTGGCCGTGAGGAGGTTAGTCAACGACCTAATCTCCCCGCGCTCAAAATGGCGTCGTTGCCGGGGAACGGTGTCAATGCTTGATTGTTTTTGATTGCTTGAGTCTAGGTCTTTGTGTATACTTTTTTTTTTTATTTTATTTTTTTTAATTTTTGCTTGTTTTTGTAAAAAAAATGGCAAGTAACTCGTTTCCTCAATATGACAATGAGCCTTTTTGTGAATATTTCAATAGACTTGAGGGATATTTGGATTTTGATTGTTGTAGTCTTTGGGAGGCTTGTGAGATTTGTTATTTTGGTTTGAATGAGCAAACTAGGGATGAAGTTAAATGCATGCATAATGGTGAATTTAGAGCATTATCAATTGATGATGCTTGGGATTTTTATGTTTGGTTTGCTTGGGATGTCTATAATAAGGGTAATCATGATTCTATTATTGATATGCAATGTGTTGATACTTCTAATATTATCATGAATTCCCATGATTTGTTACATGATCCCTTAAGTGAACCTAAAACACATGATTTCAACTCTATTTCCTCTTTTGTTCATGATGATGAGGTACATGCTCAAGTTGATGCTAATGGTGTGTTTCAATATTCTTCATTATTTACCATGCCTTCTTGTGATGTGCTTCGTTCCCTTAATGATGAATCTCATGTGTTTGATTGTGCCCCCACTCCCCAATGTGATGTATATGCTCATGATCTTAATGTTGATTTTTCCAATCTTGGTTGTGCTTCTTCTTCTCTTGTTGAGCCTCAACCTTCAACACCTTTTGAATCCCTTATTGCTACTTTTGAATCTCAAATTAGGTGCATTGAGCTTGATAATGAGCTTGGGCCTAATCAGGAAATGATTCTTAATTCTATGAGAGGTCAATTAGAGATAATGAAAAAGAATGAGGAGCGTCTTGAGGAGGGAAGGAGAAGAAAAGAAGAGTTAGAAAGCCAATTGTCACCCTTGATGCTTGTTTGTGAAAAATCCCAATTTAATGTGTGTGTTGAGGATGATGATGATGATTTTGAGCAACCAAGAGAGTGTGAGGATCCCATTGGTGAGCATATAAGTGATGGTGAAGGAGTTGAGAATGAAGAGAGTGTTGATTTTGAAAATCTTAACCCTCTTTCCCATCTTGATGAGTCTCAAGTGCATGATTGTGATCCTTTTATCCATGAGTATTTGGATTCATTTAAGGTTATGTCTAATGTGTTTATTGAGTGTCAAATGAAAACCCATAGCCTTTTGAGTGAGTTCATTAAGAATGCTTCATGGGAGAGAGATAATTTTGAAATGAATTTGCATCCATTCATGCATGGCTTAGAGATTTTAGGCTTTAAGGAAGTTGAGGGAGTTGTTGTTCATGATTGTAGTGAAAGGGATTATGTAGTTCCTCCTGGAAGTTGTATGTTTGAGGAAGATCATGATCATGAGTGTTCTTCTTTTGAGGATTCTATGATTGATTTT
This sequence comes from Chenopodium quinoa, assembly GCF_001683475.1. Classification (NCBI taxonomy): domain Eukaryota; kingdom Viridiplantae; phylum Streptophyta; class Magnoliopsida; order Caryophyllales; family Amaranthaceae; genus Chenopodium; species Chenopodium quinoa. The sequence continues at coordinate 799,886 of NW_018744560.1, read as the reverse complement.
CATGCTCAAATTGGTGATTTGAGGGATGGTGGTGAAGAAGAGACCATTTGTGAGACCATTGCTCCTATCCCCTTCTCTCATGTCCCTTTTTCTAGGAATTTCAACCATATCCCCAACACTCCTATATCCCTTCCTTCCTTTGTTAATGAGCCTATTGGGGAACCCCTTGCCTATGATGATTTTCATGTCCCTCATTCGTCTTCTATTGAGGAAAAGGGTGATTTTTCCACCCAAAAAGATTTTTGTGAAGAGAGTTTGCCTTTCTATTCTTCTTCTTATTTTCTTGAATTTTCTTTTGATTCTTCTTCTTCTTGGAAACTCCCTCTTCACCTTCTTTTGCGTGCACTAATCTTGGTGCATGCCCTTCTTATATCATTTGCTTACTTGTTATCTTATGAGATGTGTAGTAGTGCATTTGACAAGCTCTTGCGATCGTTGCAATATTATATACTAGAGCGGTCAAGCTTGGACCTTAAGCAAGCCTTTCTCGGGAAGTAACCCGTGTTTTATTGCTTTCATTTTCTTTTCTTTTTTAGAATATATTTTCTCTCATGGAAATGTTTGTGTGCCTTTTCTAGGTACATAACTTGATATACTTTGGTGCATTGGTTTGGATCAAGAATCAAGGAAGTTTGGCACCACAATTGTTATCATATGGAAAACAAGATTCAATTCTTGAGAAGAGTGGCTTTGAAAAGTTTAATTGGGTCATTTGCGGGTATATACACCCACCTAAAATCCGGTAATATCTTTCCTTGCTCTTTCTCCATTGGTTGATACCTAAAGTGACTTTGAAACAGTAGATATGTTGGGTTGTTGGATTGATCTCCTTGTTTTCCCCTCCCATGGATTATTTGATTTATGTTTGAGCATGTTGTCTCATTCAAGCTTGGGGGAGGGTATTCTATCATATTTGTTAGATTTTGATTCATATATATTCCATGCACATTTGTATATGCTTTTCCATTTTCTATGTCTTGAAAATAACAAAAAGATTTTTGTTTCTATCAAGGCAAATTTGCAATGTATTTTCTTTTGTTCTTGCTTTGGACATAATACTTTTGGACTTGTATTCTTGAATGTCTTTCTTCCTAAATTTTAGAGGTGTGCACGGTTTGAGAATGTGTTAGGTTGACTCTAGGATATGGTATGCTAAGGTAGTTGGCTAAGAACTTTGGGACCATGAAGCTCTAGTTCACTTGCTTCTGGTAAGATGGAGTTGCTCTCTATAGTGGATATGAAATCAAGAGTTAGTTATTGCTATCCCTAGTGAGGTATAATTGTTCTAGCCTTCATCATACTTTGTTGAGCGGCATATTTGGATCCTTGGCTATTGCATTCTCATATCTAGAACTTGACTTTTAGCTCCCAAGATCGCGACTGAGCCACTTTAGGGGATGAAAAAGACATTTCTCTTTTTATAGGATTAATTTTCAATTTTGGATTTGGTTTGCATTTGCCCCTATTACTAGCCCATTTGAGCCATATACATTCTTTTCTCTAACCTTAATACAAGCCTTCCAGCCTTGGTTTCACTTTAAATCCTACCTTTAGTTTGTGAAGCAATTTTGTTTTGGAGCTTGTTTTATTGTTTATGGTGTAAGTTTAGAATTATAAGTTCATTTGCAAAGCAAGTATGTGTTGTATATAATTTTTTGCATAAAACCAAATGCATTTTGAGAAAAAGCCGCCCAAAGTTAAAAGAGGCAAGGACATTAAAAAAAACAAAAAAAAAACCAAAAAAAAAAGAGCAAAAGCAAAAGCTTGGAAAAAGATATCGAAAAAAAAAAGTAAAGAAGAATGTAAAGCACAAAAAAAAGAGGTTTTGTTATTGTTGTTTTCCCTGTTTTTGTTATTTTGTGTTAAATAAGCTTGGGGGAAAGTTATTTAATAAGCATACTTAGCACTTTTGTTTTGGAATCGTTTGGATCTTGTGGAAGATGTTCCACCCGTGCTTCACATAGGTTTACCGCCAATTTCAAGAGTTCTCCACACCTTTACTCTCCTAGCTTATATGTTACAACCTTGAGAGTCCTTTTGATCCTAGAGGGTTAAGTCATTCAATGATGGCGGGAAATAGGAATCAAGCCTATAGAGCGAGTTTGCATAGCCAAGATGTCGGGTAACCTTCTCAATGTTTTTAATTTGTTATTTATATTCCGGTTCCTTCGTGGAATCATGAGAAGCTAACTTGAAAGTGGATTTGAAACTAGTAGAGAGAACGTGGTTTGATTGGTTGGAACAAAAGGTGGAATGTGTTTCCTTTAGTTCTCTATGCTTAGCATATGTTATGTTTCAATCAACCTTGGACATCTTAGAACGTGCATACCTTTATTATTTTAGAAATATTGACATTCATTAGTGTTTGTTCCATCATAAAAGTCCACTCTAGAACGCTTGTAACTTTTCTCTTACTTCGATTTATTTTATTTTATTTATTTATTGCTTTGCCTTGATTTTTGTCAAGAGTTATGGGTTAAACTCTTAGGACACCCTTACGAGAGCTTACTCGTCCTCTAGAGCAATCTAAGGGTTTAAAGTGCTTGATGCATACGCTAAATGTATTCGTGATTCCTACGAAAGTGAGTTAGTGTATATTCTTTTCCTTCTAGTTTTCTTTGTTTGTATAAAATGCATCACATTCCCTTGTGTTTCTTTTGTTTTGCTCGAGGGCGAGCAAAAGTTCATCTTGGGGGAATTTAATAAGTGTCATTTATGTCGCTATTTTTAGGAGTTTTGTAGTTAGTTTTTCATAGTTTTTCAATCTTTTTACTTGGTTTTAATAGCATTTTACTACATTTGTCATGTTTGTGTGTGAAATGTCGTTATTGCTCAAATTTTGGCTTTTCTTGCATATTTTGGTTGCTTATGGCATTAGATTAAACTTTATTGGTTTATTCTTATGTTTAGGAACACTTGGATAAGTTCATTGCTCAAGATTGAAGAAATATAAAACATAAAAGAACAAGTAATGAAGAAATGTGCACTTGATTTGCAATGATCAAACTTCAAACGCCTATATCTTTTGATCTACAAAACATTTTGGGGCAATTCCAATTGGAGATGAAAGCTTATCTTGAGAGCTTTCCAAAGACAGGTCATATGCCTAATTCCGTTGTAAAACGTGGGAGATATGCTCATTTGAAGCTGAGCGGTTTGCCCAGTCCGATAGGAGCGGGCGCGCATCCTATGAGGAGCGCCCGCTCCAAACTTTCTGGAACGATTCTGCCATATTTTGCTGCAGCTAGGAGCACCCGTGCACGAAATTGGACCGCCCGCTCCTCTGCGCGCTGCTCGACTTTTTGCGGAGCTTCCTAGGCAATTTAGTAAGGGCTATAAATAGATTTTTTTTTTGCTCATTTTAGAGAGAGATTTCACATTTTCAGTAGTTTTAGGTTTTTAGAGAGAGAAACTCTCAAATTTTGGAGAGAGAAGTGAGAGAAACAATGGTTTTCATGGATTTTGGATAATCAAAGGAGGAATTTGATGATTTGAAGATCTCCATTTTATATCAATGAGCATTTCTTACTCTCTTCTCTCTTTATGCTTTATAAATTGCTTTGTTAAGCATGTTTGAGTAGATTTCCTTCTACTAGGTGTTGAGTGAAGCTTTGTTATGGTTAATTGAGTTATTTGAGATAAATTTGATGATAATTGTGTGATTAAATTGATTGAATTGATGATGGCATGTTGTTTGTTTTAGATTGGATTGATCTCCCAAGATAGCAAACTTAATTGCATGTTAGTTCTAGTTTGACAAGGGATTGTGAATTAGAATTTATATATTTGATTGCATTTTGGGTAAATTTCTTCTATGCACCTAGTCAATGAGGGATCTAGGCTAGGAATTTGAGAGATTGCTCTTGATGGTAATTAATTCCCATTTTAATTCTTTCTTTGCATGATTGATTATCAAATCGATTCCCATTAACTTGTTAATTGTTCAAAGTGGATCTTTGCCCCTAGTAGACTTTGTAATATCTTGATCTTTATATGTGTGTTAGTGTAGTTGTAGTGTCCACTATCCATAAACTGACTTCGGTGTAGCTTAAGCATTAGATCGAGAACAATCCAACATTACTGTTCCTTGTGGTTCGACTCCGAACTTACCACTAGACTTGTTTAGGGGTTAGTTTAGGATTATAATAAATTTTGTTTGGCCGTGAGGAGGTTAGTCAACGACCTAATCTCCCCGCGCTCAATACCCTCCGTCCCTAATTTGTTAACATATATTATTCGACAGAATGTTTTAAGCAAATTTATTTGATTTTATTTTACTTAATGATAATTAATAACCATTTTTTAATTCAGAGTTATTGAGTTTTTAGGGATCTTTACGTAGTATATGAGTAGTATATATATATTTATTTATATAATAACATTTGTTTAAGTAATTTTTTTATTAATTAGTTTCGATTATGTTGTATTGTATAATCATATTTTTCTTGGTTGAAATTTTTTTGCACAAAATTTTTGACATATTATGATATTATGAATGTGAAGAGTAGAAAATTAAAGAATATACATTTATATTTATATATGTTATTAAAATTTCTTGTTCTCTTACTAATAGAAATTTTAAAATAGACTTTATTGCCAAAAATAATAAAGTTTGGAGAGAAAAAAATGATTAATAATCTTTGACTAAAAATATTATTCTAGTTATATAATATCTTAATAAACACAGAGAAAAAATATTATTCTAATTGGGGTTTGACTAAAAGAAAAATCAAAAAAAGAAAAAAAAAGGCCAAAAAAATTTAATCAGGATATGAAACGTGTCATTCTTAATTCGCCTTTTGTATATAGTTATAGACTTATAGATGAAACATACCAATCATAATTTAATCTTAATTTATAGACATATAGATGAAACATACCAGACTTAATTTAATCAGGATATGACACGTGTCATTCTTAATGCTTAATTCACTCATCCACCTTTTTCTTATCAAATTTATTCAATATTATCATAATATGTTTTGTTAAATTTTAAAGGAATGAAACATACCAATCATAATGCTGAATGAAACTAAATGACGACTCATGAAATTTATTACATTTGAACCATATTAGAATGTTTTGTAATTTCAACTCCAAAAAATTATAATCAACAAGGACAAATATAATTCTAATTAAACACACTCTCATGAACCATATTTACAAATTTAATAATCTACATTATATACTCAATTCACTACTTCGGTGATTATCACACGAGCCATTTGCCAATAAAAATGAGAACAACATAATAAATTAAATATTATCATATTCTCAACTACTAAAATAAATTGAGTAGGTTGATAAGTAAGTCATACAGACATGATCTTATTATATTTGATGGAATCAATGTCTTTTTTACATGCAATAATTATAGACTATCATTCCTAAAATCTTTTTAATGGAATTAAACAAACAAAATAATGAGTTGTTTTTCATACTTCTTTTTATAAATTCCTCCAAATATCAAGAAATACTAAATTAATTATGATATTATGATTTTTAAATAATTTTATACAATTTGTTATTTCATAAATAGTTTCATGTAATTTGTTAATTTATACCATATATATACTTTTATGTTTTCAATTTAAATTTAAATTTTATAGGACTTTTGTAATACCCCTACTCTTCATTTACAGAAATACTAGTATAATACATATAATTTTTTTTTTTTGAAGCAAATCGAACTAGGCTTATATTAATGTGAGTTTATCCATAAGTACATACGGGGTCACTTCCGGTGGAAAAGGGCAATCCCAAACATGGTTCGCCTCGGAAGTAAAAACCCTAGCTAAGTGATGAGCAACAAAATTGTCATCTCTTTTTACATGAGACCATCTAACAATATTAAACGAGCAACAAAAATGGAGAATATCTCCTAGTACCGTATCCAACTTAGACAGAAAGAAAGCGTCTCGATCTAGGCGGTTTGTAATTGTCAAGCAATCAGTCTCCAAAATCACATTCCGTAAACCATACCTCTTCCCCAATCTGGCAGCAAGCGCAATAGCCTTTGCCTCAGCCACTTCGACACTCCAACTCGCCCGAACCCTGCTGGTGGTAGAGAAGAGAACATTCCCTTGCTGGTTTCGAGCAATGACCCTAAGCCCGACCAACCCATCTTCAGAAATGGCAGCATCAACATTCAATTTGATGAAGTAAGGAGGTGGTGGTTGCCAAGTTTTTGGGCTGGTCTTCGCCCTCGTTGGTAATCCTCTGTAAATAGAATTTGCATACTTGCCCTGCTCATCAACATACCTCATTACTCTACCAACAAGAACAGAATCAGGGGTGGATTTATTCTCAAAAACCTTTCGATTTCTTTCGCCCCAAATACACCAAGCAAGAAAAACACCCTTCTGCTTTGTTTTTGAGTCTAATTTGCCCCAGCTTGTAACGAGATCACACATCGAGTCCGCATCCTTCCAATTTGTCATGCTTGTACAGCCACATTCAACCCATAGATCTCTTACTCTCGGACAATCAAAGATTGCGTGAGAAGCCGATTCAACCTCGGCGTTGCACCAGGGACGGGCATCATAATCAATCATGTGGCGCTTTGCGAGGAGCTCACGCATAGGCAGCGTATTAGTACACATTCTCCAAAGAAAATGACGGGCTTTTGGACTTACATCGAGTTTCCATATGTCATCAAAGGCATGGTGAAAGGAGTCGAAAGTATAGCCCTTACCTAGCATGTAGGCTGTCTTGACAATGTAGTCTCCCGTCTTCGAGAAAAGCCCACGTTAACTCGTCTGCTTGAGCACAGCTACTAAGAGGGATAGAAAGAATGCAATTTTTATCCCTCTCATTGAAAACCTCATCTATCAAATCATACCTCCATTCCATCCTATCGAAATTGATCAAGTCTTGCACGGATTTGACAGTATCACATTCATAACTTGTGATGAAGCGCCCCTGCTCATTAACTACCCAAGGGTCATGCCAGATGTTGATCTGTGATCCATTCCCAACACGCCACAAGGTGCCCTCACTAATAAGGCCTTTAGCTCCCCACACACTGCGCCATGAGAAGCTGCTATTTTGGCTTAAATCCGACTCTAGAAAAGAGCATTTCGGAAAGTACTTTGCTTTCAGCACCTTCCCCAAAAGTGAATCAGGGGAGCGAATCAAACGCCAAGCTTGGCGTCCAAGAAGGGAAGTGTTGAACACATCGAGGTCTTTGAACCCCATTCCACCCAAGCACTTTGGTGTACACATTTGCGCCCAACTTTTCCAATGAACTTTCCTCCGATTATTTTTCTGACCCCACCAAAATCTAGCCATAGCCGATTGAATGTTTTTAGTGACCCAAGCCGGAAACTTGTAGACACCCATTAAGTACGTGGGAATTGCTTGAATTACAGATTTGAGTAGAATCTCTTTACCTGCCCGAGAAAGGAATTTCTCCTTCCACCCTTGGAGTTTTTTCCAGATTCTATCTAGAAGAGCTCCAAATACTACTTTTTTCGATCTCCCTGCTATGGTCGGAATGCCAAGTTATTTCTCATGCCTGTCAACTTGTCGCATATTAAGGACCTCCATAAGCTCATTTCTTCTTTCCTCGCTTACTCCGGAACTGAAAGAGACCTCCGATTTTTCATAGTTAATTTTCTGCTCGGAAGCTGCTTCATAATGGTTGAGAATATCAACAATAATTGAGCATTCCTGTCAGTATTTTGTAATGATAGACTTAGACGTAATATATAATACCCTGCATTTTTTAAATGTATTTTGTAATTAATTAATTAGTATTTTCGTAAAAGGATATTTTATAATTTATTTTACTATTTGAATTTGTAGCCAAAATTATATTTGAATTTGTAGCCAAAATGATATTTGAATTTTGCACCAAAAGTATTTTAAAAATCAATTATTATTGGATTTTGGATAAGATTTATCATCTATTTATTTTATTTTAAAAACTTAATTATTTATATATATTTTAGATATTTTAATTAAGCTTAAATTAAATTTTTCTATTTATTTAAAAGGGCCAAAAATCCTATTTAATTAGCTATTAATTTTGGATTTTTTAAATGTAGAAAATCTGATTTTTCTTGGTTTATTAAGTTAGTTTAATTTGGTATTTTGTAATTAATTTTTTCTACAAAATATATTATTTACACAATAATTTTTATTCCTTAAAACTTGCAAAATATTTTCCCAAATATCTAAAGGGATATCCGAAAATATGATCTTAGTAAAGAACAAATTTTCGGCTACCATATTATATTTGAGCAAAATTATTTTGGTAATTTTTGTATTATAATTATCTTCCTTAAATCTATCATTTTCCTTAATTTTATTTCTCCATCCCCTAAATATTTGATCATCTTAATTTTCTACCTTATATCTTCCTTACACACCTAATATTTGATTTCAAGCCTTACACACCTAATATTACCCAACATTGACATGTTATAATAAGAAATAGTTCATTTAATAAGAAATGTAGAAAATGGGCAAAGTTGAAGTCATATAGGCCATATTTGATAAAATAAATATTGTTTAGCCTATTTAATTAATTCTAACATAATTTTTTTGTATTTCAAGTTTTGCAAGGTACAAAAGGATGGTCCGTTGACAATCAAGGAACTTAATGAAGTTCGTGACATGTTGGCGTCTTTTATCACCTTCAACATGTAAATGTCATTTTTATTGTAAATCTATGTTAACTTTTTAACTATATGATTATACATTAATTACTTACTATCCTTTGCGTGTGTGTGTGTGTGTGTGTGTGTGTGTGTGTGTGTGTGTGTGTGTATAACACTCTTTTTTTTAATTGTATTGCATTTGGGAATATTTATATCTATATATATATATATGAATTATTGTTTTTAATATTATTTGTATCTTATTATAATAATAATAATATTATTAATTATCTTATTATTGGTAATAATAATAATATTATTATTAATTATTTTAGTTAATATTATTCCTGGAATTACAGGGTGTTTTTTTTAATATTATTACAAGAAAAAAGGAATTTTTTTAAAAAAAATAAAAAAAATACACAAAAATGGCACCGGTTAATCGGTGCCAAAAATGGCTACCACCAAAAAAAATTGCGCGGGGAATATATTTGGCACCGGTTAACCGGTGGCCAAAATAAATAAAGGCACCGGTTAACCGATGCCAAAACCAGTTTATACCACCAGTTTTGAAATGGTGGCAAAGTGGGGGTGTAGGGAATAATTTCAAGCCTTTAAAAATCCCACTAGCTTGAACCCCACTGTGATCATACACTAAAGTACGGTGGCGTCCAAAAGGGAAGAAGATAGAGCAAAAGAGTCGCCAACAAGTTTTTTAGGAACTTGTAAACCGTTCATAGGATGAAGGTTACACCCCTTAACGATCCAAGAGATCGTCAACTCCATAAGGTCATGAACCAAATAAGGGTTCGCGGATGAAAGTACAAATCCAACCTAAAAGAGATTGAACCTGCCCTAATAATAGGCCTCTACTTTATTCTGATCGTATTCATGTGCGCTTTCTGATTAACATGCAATCAATAGATTAACCCTAAACCTGTTTATCTATGTTGGTTGAATTTAATACACAAATAAACTATTATTGGTGATCACTTGAATTATAATCACATTAACCCTAACAAGATTATTAAATATCTTATTAAGCATGATTACAAGTACCAATTCCCTTTAAACATGCATAAAAGGTGTGATCAAGAAATAAAAATAAATAATCATCAAGCAACATAATAATAATCAACAATAAAATTATAATCATCATCAAGATAATAATAATCATAAAAATAATAATCATAATAATAATCATCATAAATAAAATAATGATCATCAAAATAACAATATTCATAATAACAATCATAACCATGTTCATGTTAATATTAAAGCATAATAAAAATAGCAAGATCCTAGGCATGATACTAACAAGATTAATAACAAACCCTAGCATGTCACTAAGCAATAAAAAACAAATCTTTAGCCCTAACATGATACTAACAATCATAAACATTAGGAAGAACATAGGAAGCATCGTAATAATCATATTTAATATTAAAAATACCCTAGACATGATACTAGGAATATCATAATAACAATGTAAACATGATTTCCACATCATAATATCAATTAATCGATTAAAGTACTTACTTTAATGCCTCGTACCTCTTTCTTTCACGTCTAGGGAGAAGGCAACTTCGAATATGGCTAGGTGTTTCTAGATCTTGTGAATGCGGAATTTTGTATGAGAAAACAAAGTTTGAAAGAAAGAATTGAATGAATGCTAATTAAAACAGATTATAGAACTTGTGTTGATGAATGAATGAATGAAATCAATTGGTGAATGAATGAAGATGATTGGTGAATGAAAACGGAGTTTTTAATACGATATTTATAGAGAAAATCAGCCAAAAAGATAAATTAGACAAAACAGAGTCTGACGCATTAAAAACAGAGCTGGCGCCAACCCTGGCTAGCTAGCGCCAGGCACCAGCGCCAGGCGCCAGGCCTGGTTCCAGGCGCCAAGGCCTGGGGTTAGACGCCAAGCTTGATTCCAACGCGTTTTTCAAAAATCCGATAAGTTTGTCGTACTGGAGGATAAAATCATATAATTTCCTCAAAAAAATGCTATTTGATTTTGATTAAAACTCTGAAAAGTCAACAAAAGTTAATTTATCAATACTAATTGAATTAGGAATGAAAAGAACCTTCTAGAAGAATCTAGAAGACTAAAACCATTCCGGAATGATAAATCATATTAGGCCCTCCCCTAGATCATTGGGTCGTATATAAAGCTCAAACCGGGCCCAGTTTGGTAAATTGGCCATATCTTCCTCAATATTCATCGGAATTGGGCTTATAATATATCGTTGGAAAGGTCTTTGCAAGCCCCATCCAACTACACTACTATAGGACCCATATCATGGACCAACCAAACTGGATTGGCTGTTTTCTTAAAATAGGTTTTCAAAAACAGAGAGAAGAGAAAAGAAATAAAAACTTTCCGCAACACTAGACTTTCCACACTTTCGTTTCATTCGATTATGATTCGACGTGAAAGGTACTCATCAATGGGTTTGGTTTTGGGGAGACACAAATGGGTGTCTACAGGGGGGTTATTGGCACCCCCCACATTGTGACCTGTTCAAACCGGTGCCTTAAGCCTGGTTTGAACCGGTGCCTTTATGCTTTATTCTACTAGTGATGCACATTAGATTTGAGTGTATGGATGTTGTGATAACCTTATGGTTATGTTATTTGCAAGGTGTATTCGTGATTGAACTTTGATAGTGCGAAGTGTTGATTGATATTGAAATCAAGGTACGTTTAGGTGGTTAGATACATTTGAAAGTGATTGGTTTAAATAACATGTTTTATATGATTTTATTGGTGGTTGAATTAAATTGATTTGAATTATATTTATGATTTATGAAAGAATTATGTTTGGAGGTATTGATTTTAATATTTGTTTTTATAAATGTATTTTTGAAGGATTGATTTTTATATCATGTTTTGAATGGTTTGAATTACTTATCATGTTTAAATAAAGGAGTTGAATTGAAAAGTTTGTTGTATTAAATAAAGGAAAATTTAGAAATAATAATCTCAACTTTGCTCCGTTTTGTTTTAATAATTCCAACTTTGGGGGGTGTTTTGTTTCTTCAATCCCAATGACCGGTTACCGGTTGAATGGGTTTTTTTTTCTTTAAATGAAATGGAGCACAGTTTTATTGGTTAAAAAAAAATTTAAACAAAACAAAAATTTAAAAAAAAAAAAAAAAAAACCCACCCAGCCAAACCCCACGCAGCACCGCCCAGGCGCCCAGCCACCAGAACCTTGACGCCGGCCAACTCCCCCCCACCTCTACATCAGCGCTATTCCCCCACCCCTGAAGCACTGCTATTCCCCCTCCCACAACGCCTGTTTCCCCTCTCCCTCCGCGCGACCCACCTACTCACCACCTTCCTTCCCTCATTTTCCGACCCTCGAAACGACTTGAAAACACCTTCCCTACCATCAAATCTCCCTTAAAAAACTCGATAGGCCTTAAAACCACCTTCCCCACTTTCAAAAACCCCAAACACCCCTCCCCTACCTTCAAAAACCCTAGCCGCTAGGGTTTTGCGGTGGTGGAGGAGCGGTTTGGAGTTTCTGGGAGTGGGGGATGGGTTTGCTTGGTGTTGCGTGGAGAGTGTTTCGAGGTGGCTAGGGGAAATCGGCGGCCGCTCGCTAGAAAGAAATGCAGCGGCGGTCTGGGTAATGGTGGGGTTAAGGTGGGCCGGTGGTGGAAAGGGAGGAGGGCTGGTGGGCGTGGGGGGCTGTTGTTCTGATTTTTTTTTTATTTTTTTTACCAATCAGGACTTGACACGTGTCAAGTGACCTGATATAATAGGTCATTGACTTTTGTTGACCGGTTTGGGATTTCCAAACACGCACAAAAAATACAAGTAATTAAAATCTTAAATTTAAAAGAAAAAAAATTACTAAAACTTAAAAAAAAAAAAAAAAAAAAAAAAAAAAAAAAAGGTCTGAAGTCACCACCGCACTGCTTTTCTGCCACCACAGGGGCACCATTCAGCCACTGCCACTACCTCCACCGCAACGGAAAAATATAAAAAAAATACTAAAGTTTACTCATTATGCAAATAAATTGAAACAAATTCATTAACACATCAACAAATTTACAAACCCTAACTAAATTTCAACTCAAAAAATGAATAAACTATAAATCTAACCAATTCAAAGCAATCAAACATAAACTAATAGTTTAAAATGATGCAATTTGAAATAAAAAAAATAAAAAAAAAATAACTAGATCTAAATTCTTACCTAATTTAAAGGACCGATCTGAAAAACGAAAGGTTGCTCGGTGGTGTTGCGTTGATGCTTGGAGGTGCTCGGTGGGCTTGTCAGTGGTGCTCGGTGGGCTTGTCGGTGGTGCTCGCTCATCGTGGTCGGTGATAAGAGGAGAGAGGAAAGAAGGGGCGCTTGAGATAGGAGATAAGAGAAGAAAGAGAAGGAGATGGAGAAAGAAGGGGCGTGAGAATGGAGGGCGTGAGAATGGAGGGAGAGAGGAGAGAAAACGTGAATGGAGGGGAGGGGAGAGGAGAGAGAGCGTGAGAAATAAATGAGGGGAAAGGGGAGAGAGGAGAGAGAAAGAGGCGTGAGATCGATGGGGTTTATTTTCTTAGGGTTCTTTAAGCAAATGGCAAGCAGTTCAATGTTCAAACCGCTTGCCATTCCCAATTTTGCAAGCGGTTCACCCAAAACCGCTTGCCATTTGCTTGTTTTAGATTTTTTTTTTTGTATTTTTGGAAGCGGAATTCATTAACCGCTTGTCATTAATGGCTTCCCATTTACTTTATTCTACTAGTGAAGTTGTGTTATTTAGTTAATTATTTGAGTAGCCTTGCATAATCACGCGACAGTAATACGCCTAAGTCTATCTCTACAGTATAATTATATGTATTATACAAGTATTTCCGTAGAGGGAGATTTGGAGATGTTACATAATACCTCTACATGATTACATAAGGTTATTTAAAACTTTACGATTTTTCACCAAATGCCCTTGACCTTTTGAAAAATTCACCAAATACCACCGGCGTTTGTTATTATTCACACCGTGACCTCAAAATACCCCTGACATTAAAGGTCAAAAGCAAAGCCCACCGTCAAAAGCAACACACTATTATTTATGATGATTATGTTGCTTGATGTATTTTTGTTTGAATTTGTGGGTTTAATTGTTGTGGGTTTATTTTTTTTTGGGTATAATTATTGGGTTGAATTTTTAGGCGATTTTTTTATTTAATTTTTGTTTGTTTTTTGGTTTAATTTTTGTGCATTTTATTTGTGGGTTAAATTGTTTTGATAAATTTGTTCGAATAATGTCGTTTTTTTATTTTTGTTCGAAATTGTTTGATTGTTTGATGTTGTTTTATTTAGTTTTTGTTTGCTTTTTATTCAAAATTTTCTAGATGATTTTTTAATGTTCTCAGGTTTAAGGGTGGGTGGTGGGTGGTGGTGGTGGTGGGTATTGGTGGTTGAAGGTGGGCGAAGGTGATGGTGGGTAGAGGGCGGCAGCGGTGGTTAGTGGTTGTTTAGGGTGGGCAGTAGTGGTGGTTTGGGTGGGATCTGGGTTAAGGGTGGGTGGGTCTTTTTCTTTTTCTTTTTTAATACTTTCAGCGACCGCTTTTGACGGTTGCTAATTTCAATATTTGCGACTGTTTCATAAGGCGGTCGCAATTTTTAATATTTGCGACTGTTTTTTTAACGGTCATTGAAAATAGTTAAAACACCGTTAAAAATCTGCGACCATCAAACGGTCGTAATATTTTTTTTTTTTGCGACCAAGAGAATAACGACCACCATGTTACGACTGTTGACGGTTGCAATTATTTTTTGCGACTGTTTTCACTAATTTTTGCAACCGTTTGCGACGGTCGCAATTTGGCCAATTTTTAGTAGTGAGTGTATGATCACAGTGGGGCTCAAGTGTAAGATGCTTGAAATATTCCCTACAAATGCACACTTTAATAAACTTCAAGACATATTAAACCGAACAAATAAATAATAAGAATTGAAATATAGATTTGGGACCAAACCCTCATAACTATCAACCTTTTACGTCGAGGTCGAAGGCAACTTCGAGAAGGGCTTTGAGTATTCGAATCTCGTGAATGAGGTATGGTGTTTTTTTGGAAAAAGTATCAAAAAGTGAGTGTTCTTGAACACGTTGGGATGTGTTTAGGCTAAGGCTAGGCTAGAGAGAGACTACGCTTTAGCTTAGAGGGAAATTAAGATGATGAATGTTGGTAAATGAAAATGGAGGAAAACATCCTCTATTTATAAAGAAAATTCAGGGAAAAGATCAGATAAAGAGCTAGAATGCGACTCAAAATAATATAAATCGCATCGCAAAACGATGGTTATATCGTGGCGCGATATTAGCATCACAATGCGATATTTCCATCGCCAAGTGATACGTTTTTAGAAGATAGAATCCGTACATAATCCGTATTTGATAACACGATATTATACACAATTTATATGTTATATTTGATCATATTTTATCCATTCTATTACTCTTTTAGAGCTATTATTCGTTATATTTCGATATTGCTTCATTAGTATATTTTCTTTTGTTTTTGTGGAAAAGGGCTCGGTTTGCTTGATGTTAGCCTTGATCGTGGTAATATTTGTTAGAGGATGCGTTTAGTGCACAATAGGACGTGTGGCAACCTACTCCACAACCTAGCTGTGGCAAATTATTTCCTGCCACAACCCACTTGTGGTCATTCTTTTAGCTAAGCGTTTAGATTCATAATAAGATAGAATTTCCTTGTTTTCTACTGGAATATAAATAGGTTTATACTTAATAGGAAGATCGAAAAGGGAGCTTTTCATATTATGTTATTTTTTTATTTTAAATTATTTTTATTCTCCCTTTTGTTCTTCCAAGTTTTGTTCATTAAAGATTTACTTTCAAGCTTCCATTATTTCTATTCAAGTATTCTCTCCTTTATTCTCTTATTATTATTGTTATTATGTTTTCTCTTATTGTTTATTTTATTTATTTAATTATCATTTTTGAGTAGTTTTATAATCTAGGGTTAGATTGAACCCTTATATAGATTGATGTGTTAATTGATTCCCAATTCCCAATTTAATTAATTTATAATTCTTATTTATTAGGATTGGCTTTATTATCAATAAACGACTAGGAATAGTGTTATTGAATGTGATTAGGTTTGCAACGGAAGTTGATTCTTAATTGATTTTAGAACCCTAATTAAAAGTAAGAGCCTTTAAGCATGAGAATAGCTAATTGTTCTTGCTAGGAATTATAGGATGTCGTTCTCAATGTCTTTAATATGTATGATTCCATGAGAATTGGTATGATTGCTTATTAGGGAAGTTGCTTGTTGATCGAAAGAAACACTTGGTATTGTTATAGGGAGCATCCGTCTTGTAGATTGTTAATTAATTTAATTGAGGGAAGAGGGATTGTTTTGGTGCATTGATTCGTATTAGTGGGGATACTTATTCCTAGATTTCTTTAGTTTTTGGTTTATTCTTGATTGTTTCATGGCCATAATTTATTTTAGTATAATTTCATATATTTGTTAGTTACTGCTTAGCTTTAATTTAATTCAAGTCAATTTGATTAGTTTGAATCGGTTAGTCTCTTGGGATTTGACCCCTACTTGCTCAACTACATAATAGAGTTAATTGAATTATTTTTGTTAGGTACGCGACACGCTTATTAGACTCCCCATCATATTGGGTTAGCCGTATTTCTATATTATGTATTCCAATTTTATCATAATTTAAATTATTGAAAAACAAGTGTTTCACCCGATACAAAATTCTTAGTCCTTATCTTTTAAAAAATAAGATAAATTAGAACCTTCTAGAAGATTCCAAAAGCTAATAATAAATCATAATGAATTTAAGACTCAAAACACCCTTATAAAGAATTCCAGAAACTAGTGATAAATCCTTATTGGTTTAGGAATAAGGTTAAGGTTAATGGACCCTCCACATGATCATTGGGTCGCAGGTAAGGTTCGGTTTGGGGCCGGTTTAGTATTTTGGTCATAAATTTTTCGTTATAACTCAGATTTAGCCTTAAAATATATCATGGAAAGCTCTTTACAAACTCATCCAACTACACATTTATTGGACCGCATATTATGGACCAAAATAAACTGGTATGGACAATTTTATAAAAAGGACACGAAAATAATGATTTTAGAGGATACAAAATAAATGATTTTGGATTTAACACATTTAGGGAAAGGTTAGAAATAGTCAAGGCTAAAGGGAAATTCACGAGACTCTTTACCTCTCACCTAACTCGATAATCAAAGACGTAAAAGGTACTCATCATTGGGTTTGATCATCGCTGGGTTTGGTTTTTGGGGAGACACAATCAAGTGTCTACAATTTCCCACCTCACAATCATATCACAAAGTTGCCAAATGAGCTCATCACAGTCACTCTCCTCACACAACTCAAGAACTCTCGCGTGGTAAGAAAATAGCATGGCTTACGGTCTCCTTGCAATTAATATAACCATATGATTATCATAATATTTTTTGACAAAAACCCAAATTTATACGTGCATGGACTACAAAAATCTTTAAAAATAATATTGTAATATAAATTTATAGCTTTGAAATAAGTATTTATATTTTAGAAAACTAACCATGATGAAAATAAAAGAATTGAATAAAAGAGAATTGCATTCGCGTAGGAAGAATAGGCAGAACATGTAGAGGCCATAACTTCTTCAATATAGCTCCAAATTAGGTGATTTCTGAACCTAACCTTAAGGCTTTTTTTTAGAAGAACAATCTTCTGTGAAACATCAGAACCCCAAAAAAAATGACCAGAATTGCTCCAAAATTAGCTTCAAATGTACACAGGATAATATTTGTATGAAAAGTAGAGAAGAAAAGTAAGAAAAGGTTGAGAGATTAAAAAAATAAGAGAGAAGAAGAGGATTGAGTTTTGGTGTGAAGAATAAGAGAGGTATGAAGGAGGTATTTATAGTTGTAGGATTACAAGAATTATGGTAAGCTCGTGAAGGAATTGAAGAAATATGAAAAGTATAGATGTAAAGTAATTTGATGGATTACAAATAAAATTAAGGCAAGTTCTTGCTTGAAAAATAAGTAGAAAATAGATTATGGAAAGTGTTAAATAGTAAGATGTTCATGAAAATAGTTTAAGAAAATAATAACTGGCTTGGAAAATAAGTACTTCATATATGAGATTTAATATCAAAATACATGTGATCAAATATAATTTTAATTTGATTAATGAGGAGGGCCACTCTCACCATTTCCTCTGTTTTTTTTTTATGTAGTTGCAACACTTCTCTTTTCACGCTTGTCGATACATGTTTTGAATTGTTAACATCTTTGATTACCAATATGTAAAAATTATAAATTTTAGATATTAAAATTGTACAAATTGAGACGAATCTAACAAGATTCCACATGACTATATTTTTTCTTATGTTAAATCGTCAAAGCTAATCAAGGTGAAACACATGAATAGTGTAAAAGTTAAATTGTTGCAACTATATAAAAAAAAACGGAAGAAGTAGAAATTGAGGCAAGATAATTATTTTACAGAAATAATATATTTAATTAATCTTTATTGGCCGAAATTATTACTTACTACTTTACTAGGTAGTGTGTACTTTGTTTACAAGATAACAAAGAACACAAATTAATTTTCTACATATAGTCAAAGGTATGTCTTGGACAATGAACACACTTACATGCCAATCAAAATGACACTCTCAATCTTAACTTTCATACAATAACACATTTATTTGATAAGTAGAGGACTAATTTAAATTAATTTTTTTTCACAAAAGATAAGACTAACTTATTCTGATTTATTGAAAATAACTGAACTGAACTAATTAAAGTTGAAATGAACTGAACTAAACTAAAGTGAGTTGAATTGAATTTATTGGAGATGAATTAAACTGAATTGAAATTAAACCGAAGAAAACAGACCATAAATTTAAATTAAAGTACCCTGACCTAATATATATTGAAAACGAAATATTAAACGGATAATGACCCAAATTAGAAATAAATGACACCTGAATAATCTAGACCAAGTGAAGCAAAAAGGCGCAATCCCAGCCACACAATCATACGCACACCACACTGCTCGTGAATCACATTTGGCATTCTCTTACGTAGATTCTGTGTTGGCAAAAGGAGATAAACTTCAATTTCAAGCTATTACAAATTTTTCTTTACTTGTCTATAAAGATTTGTAGGGTCTCTTGCTGTGGAGTCCACATACTAAGAATACTAATTCCATACAAGTTGCTTTCAAATAAGCCTATGTTTATCTACAATGTACCAAATAAACTTTTAAAATTTACAAAAAGTGGTTTATTACCTTGGTTTTTATGTTTGTAATTCATATATATCAATTGTGATATCATATCTACATTTCATTTTAATAAAAGTGTAAGTATAACTTTTCACTTGTCTTGTTGGAATCTGACTTGAACCACTTAATCTATTTGAATGACTCACAAATTTCTATTTTGGCAGTTTTCGACTCTGTATGAACTTAGCCTTTAATCGTTAGCAATTGAGCAAAATGTATAAAATCGGTGATCTCATTCCTTAATTTATATTTTTTTTAAAATAAAATAATGTATTTATTAAAACACCACTCATATCAACTCTTATGTTGAAATGAAAATTTGTCAATAAAAGTACGTAGTACATTAATTTGTTTGTTTGTCAATATATGTCGCTTACTAGTTTATGTTCAAATTAATATGAGGCAGACATACATCAATGTACATAAATATTTTTAAAAAGGAACATATGTTCATAAGTGATACGGAGTAATAGACAAATCACATTACTAGGTACAAGTTGCGACTTGCGATCAAAGAAAAAGATTATGATGACGAGAATATAAATAGACAGCTGAGTCGTTAAAGCTTATCCAAAAAAAAAAAAAAAAAAAAAAAAAAAAAAAAAAAAAAAAGTAACCAGATTCAACAATTTGGTTTCCTAGTTTAGCAACAGATGTCCATGTTCTTGAATCTTTTTATTCTACTCTTGACACGTGGCAATACTTTTCACCAATATTTACGTCCTCATGTTTTTGGCTTACACGTCAGACTGTCCTCTTTTCAGACATAGCCTATCCACTTGCCATGTCATCTTAAGCATCAACAAACTGACATGTAATTCATTCTCATAGGTACTTTTAAAAACTTGGTCGTAGTAAATTTTAAATTTGGATAACTTGTAGATTTTGCACCTTTTTCACTATTGTCGTTTTTCATGTACCATAGGGTCCATAGTTGTCCATAGCCAAGGTTACTAGGTTAGTATTCAATCACTTATGTTGTACTTCCTACGTTTTTAAATACTTGCTCCACTTTTTATTTACGATCGTTTTTAAATACTTACTATATTTTCTTATTTGGAAAGCTTTTACAATATCTAATCAATTTCTCTCACCTAGTGGTCCCAACATATATATTCTCTCTCCTCCAATTCTCTCTACTAATTTTGCTTTCTAGAATTTTTTATTCTTCTACCAACCCCACTACATTCATATTTTATTACTTTATCTGATTTCTCCTAAAATTCCGTGCATAAAGAAATGGAGTAAGTATTTTAAAACAGAGGAAGTATATTTGTTGAGTTGAGGCACAAATTTCTCAAACAAAGGAGAAATGGGGTATTATAAAGGAGGGAGATCCCCTTACTTTGATAGCTTGATCTAAATTAATTTACTTAATTTAACAGAGTAATAAATTTTAGTGTCTACACCCATTAAGATAGCATGTTCATTCATAAGTTCATTAAAAGATCAGAAAATTATGGAGTTTCCGATTCGTGTATATATTGGAGACCTAATTACCTAATGCATACATCAAGTTAAGTTTGATTTAGAGGAAAGGAGAGCACCTTTCAACTATGAGGTTGGAGATTTAATCCCCACTATTAACAATTTGGGAAGTGGGTTTCCCTTACCTTCCCCCAATCTCCCAAATGTCTAACCCGCTAACTTGCTCTAAGTTGACCCGTGAGAAATTCCGATCTAATAGGACCCTTCATCTTACCCAAAAAAATATGCATATGTATCTATATGACTCTATGAGGCTTTGATTATTAAGCGCGTAATTTGATGTTCATCTTATATAAAAAAAAGTATGCACTGTTTTGTACTTTTGTAAATACTTTCATTATACTTCGTATTGGTAAATCCTTTTCCAAAAACTAGATTATCGCATGATTTGAATAAATAAAAGTTTCTAAATTTGTTTATTTTTCATATAACAATTTTTAGAAATCCCATAATAAATAATACATCAAATATTAAAAAAAAAATAACGATTATAGAAAAATTGAATGATGAAAGGGGTAGCTAAGGAAGCGAAATTAAATTATTTAGATTGTTTTTCGGAAATTGATACTAATACTTTCAAAATAGCATAAACTTAAGCTAATCAAAAGTTTTTTTTAAAAAAAAAAGTTTTTCCGAAGTAATATATATATATATAGCTAATCAATTTTTTTTTTTTTTTTTTAAAAAAGAGCATAAACTTTCAAAAAAATAAAAATAAAAAGGCATAAAATAATGTTATCATGAATAATTTTGGAGGGAAAATTTTTAATAACAACTTGACATGTATCTAGCATGATGTCAGCGGTTGTTATTATTATTATTATTATTATTATTATTATAGATAGATTATTATTATTAAGTGAAATTTTTTTTGTGGAGGCGGATGCTCCATGCTTGGTACATCCGGTTTTCTTTACAAAAAAAGGCGGAATGCACATTTAGTTATTCAGTAAAGAACATATAGTTGTTTTGTAAAGAACATATACTTTCTCCGTTCTTTTTTTATTGCACCACGAGGGATTTTACACTTCCCAATGCATTACTTTGGCTATTAATATTTTCAATTTTACTTTTGTAAAAATTATAAAAATTTGATATTCGAAAAGTAAATTTTGAGACGAATATAGCTAGATTCCACATGACTATGTTTTTCCTAATGGATAAATCACAAATGATGGTCAAAGAAGATTAAGTGAATAGTGTAAAAATCCTTATGGTGCAATAAAAGAAAAACGGAGGAAGTATATAAAGAACATCCAGTTTTATATGTTTTTTTGTAAATCTAAAGAACATTTGTAATATTAATAAAGAACATGATAATATTAAGGAACATTATTCATATATTAAATGTACATTTGGTATAACTGATCATGTATGTATATGAAAATGTACATTTTACTGTATTATAATGTACATTGTATTATATTTTAATGAACATATATATTATAAGGTTGGTTACATGTTAAATGTACATTGTATTATTTGGATCATGTAAGTATGCGGAAAAAGAACATTTTACTGTATTTTTAATGTACATTGTATTATTTGGATCTACAACTTTTTCTAAATTTGTCTATTTGCTTGCTTTCTTCTTCCAAAATGTATTAATCAGTCGATCAATATTCTTCAAGAACTTCATTTTAATTATTTTTCATTGCAACAACAAAATTACATCAAAATCACAAATTGATTTCCAATAAAATCAAATATTACAATTTTCAATCAAATTTATAAAAAACAAACACTCAAACTCAAAATAAACAAGTATGAATGTCAAATAAACAAGTATGAATGTTGAATTTGGTCTTACCTTTAGTTTTTATATGTCATTTTGAACAATTTTAGACTCAGAATTTTGAATTTCTTGAAATTTTGCTTGAGGTTTGACGAATTTAAATGGGTTTGAAGTTTTGTTTGGAGAGAGAAAGTGAACTTTTGGTTAAAAAAAATTGAAATGATTTGTATTCAATGTATGGTAAAAAAAACAAAAAAAAAATGTATGGTAAAAAAAATAATTATAGTACTATTTATCTATTTCATTATAGAAAATTTCTTTCAATATATATATATATATATATATATATATATATATATATATAAAATTGTTGCACAAAAATCTCATGTTCATTTATAATGTACATGAGATTTTTGTGCAACAATTTTTTATATATATATTTTTTTTTGAAAGAAATTTTCTATAAAGAAATAGATAAATAGTACTATAATGAACACTATGGTCTTTTACGTATATGTTCATATACATTATAAATGAACACTATGTTCTTCTATATGCCCATGTATATTACTAGTTTATACCTGCATGTACATTCCGCCTATTTATATTTTGGAGCGGATACACCATGCGGATCGTGCATCCGCCTGCACGAACCAAGCTTTAATTATTAAGTTCCTAATTTGATGTTCATTTTATATAGTTGCGTGCTATTTTATCTGGATCCAGCTAGAGGGAAATTGACCCAAGTTTAGCTAATAAATTGAGGGGCCGTTTGGTTGGGGGTAATCAGGAAAGAGAATGGGAATCAACTGGCCCCATTCCCTTTGTTGATGTTTGTTTAGCACTTTTAATCATTCTCATTACCCTCCCCATTACCCCAAATCCTTCCAACTCCATTCCCCACCCCCCCTAGACTTTCCCATTCCCTTTCCTTACCCACCTTCACACCACCACATCACCACCTTCATACCTACCAACACCACCGGAAAACCAGCCCGACCACCGTCGCCCCTACCCCGACCACCGCCGCCCCTCCCTTAAGCCTCGCCGCCCTCCCCTCCCACGCAAAAACCACTCCTAGCCCCGATCTCTCTCCCACCACCCGCGAAACCCTAGCCGCCCTTCCCCTCCCCTCGCCGCCCACCAATAAACGCGCGCCGCTCAAAACCCCCTCCCCTCGCCGCCCAAAAACCCCTCCCCTACCTCGAAAAACCTCCGAAAACCCTAAGGGATTCGAGGGTGAGATTCGTCGTTTTGGGCCCAGCGAGTGGTGGGGGAGAGTTTGCGAAGGACGACAAGGGGAGGGGGAGAGCCGGCGAGGGGAGGGGGAGGGCCGGCGAGGGGTTTCGTGGCTGGGAATGATGAAAACCATATGAATTGTGTGGTGGTGTGGTGGTGGGATTGATTCCCTTGTTTTAAAAACAAACAACAAAGCAAAAAAAGGGTATTTTCATTCCATTCTTCTCCTTTCCCTTTGTTCATTCCATTCCGATTCCCTCGTGCGAACCAAACGGCCCCTGAGTTTATTACTAATTCCCTCCACTTTCTTAATTATGTACTCGTAGCATACTTTCAGTAATTATGTATTTTAATGTGTTTTGCGTTGGCCTACTTATTTTACTAAGTCAAAGTGTCAAACCAATATTTATGACTTTATCATTAGTTACAGAATAAATGATACGTGTAAATTACACCGAACAACGCGTGATTTTGTCATGAATTTCTAACTTAATACTCTTTCTCCCAATAAAATGATTTTGTCATCGTGCTCAAATGTGTAATCTATAATTGTGCAAATGCAAAATGAGGTATACAAAAAGAAATGAAGTATGGCTACAAAAATAATTTAAACCACCTAAAACTCTCACATCAACATATTTATCCTTTTTCATTGTCTTTATGAAATGTTATGAAGGTGCGACTTTGACAATACATATATTATTTAAGAGTTACTTATAATAAGAATGAAAAAATTAATTAGTTAATGCAATAGACCTAGCAATTTGGGTAAACAAGTTGTCTTCATGTTTTGTTCGTGTTCATTTTGTGCTCATGGGGTTGGATTTCGTGTTATATGTGACAACTTTGGTCATAGACTCATAGTGTCGTGTTCTATTAGAGTATGAGATGACTGTCATATCTTGCAACGCTTTGAATTTGAAAACAGCTTTATTAAATCTGTTTGTCGGTAGTGATTATTTTGTGTTTCGGGTGAAAACAATGGGACCTTGCTGAAGGTCCGCTGAAATGGAGAAGGCTGGATTCGGTCCAAGTTATGTTGGGCCGAAGATTTCCTGCACAGTAAACACACGTAAACTAGCCTCGGGGGTGTTGCCGAGGAAGGCCCCTCCGATGCTAAAGTCAGTACAATGTGTAAGAAGAAGACACTATGCAAGAGAGTTTGTTGCTTGAGGCTTTTATGGAATATCTCAGAATATATGAATGAACATATGAATCTATGAATGAATCAGAATATGAATCCCCCTTGAATGAATCAGTATGATGGCTTTTATACCTCATCATACATGGAGAGGTTGGGCCTTAGCCCAATTGGCTTGCTTTGTGGGCTGACCTTTGACTTTAGCACAATTGGAGAGTTGAACCTTGACCTTGGGCTTTTAATTGGATCATTTAGTGCTTAGGCCCAATTGGACTAAATTGGACCCAAACAACTTGCCCCCCAGACCCGATTTGGAAGGATGACGGGTCGGGTTTGATTTAATTCAGAAAAGGAGGGAAGTAAATGATTTAATTAATCCAAAAATTTGAATTTAAACCGTAATTAATGAGATAACAACGATTAATGATTGTGGAAGTTGGACGGATAATGGGCAGTTTAATCACAAGATCATGTGTTTAACGGTTATTTAGTGGAGTACTTAAGAGAAATTAAAACGCAGACTCCTCGTATCCCGTACCTGGAGATATAAACAGAGGCGCGTCATCTCTCCTCACTTATTCACCAACACAAACCCAGAATTCTCGAGAGAGAAACCAAGAACCCGCATCAAAACTTCGCAAATTCCCCGAGCATTAAGCTTAGAAACTGAGACTTGCCACTACGAACTCGTAAATCGGCAACTTTCGCTTCAGATTAAGGTAAATTCCTTTGATTTCAGTTTATTTTTCTTCGAATTCGAACTCCTTCCCCTTTTCTTTCGACTTTTTTCTTCGAAATAATCAATGGCAAGAGGAGTTAGAGGTAGAGCCCGTGCTCCAAGAAGAACAAGGTCGATTCCCGATCCTAGGAACAGGATTGGGACTTGGAATGGTCAAAGGCCGGAGTCTGACCCTGCTGAAGGGATTAGGGCGACTCCCCTTTCCTCGGCTCCTCCTCAGAGAATGGAGGAGCCGAGCGCTTCTGGGCGGGATGATGAAGTTCCCGCTGTCCTTTGGGATATCCTCCCCGGGTTTTCAGAATGGGAGAATGCCGAAGTTGCTTCGGCCATGATAAAGAACCGCCCCTACTCATGGTGGGTGGAGAATGCCGATCAATATCGATTTGCCGAGCAAATTGAGTTGCATTACGGCATCTTTGAAGCTGATGGGTACTGGTGCCGAATGCCCTCGGCATCCGATAGAATCCATCGTCCACCCCCGGGGTATGTGGGGGTGTACACGAGACAGCTTCAGTACGGGCTGAGGTTCCCTTTGGACGTATTCGTCCGAGACTTGCTGATCCATTACAACATCTCTCTATGTCAGTTAACTCCCACCAGCATCCGAAGGGTGATGACTTACTTATGGGTCTGCAAGTTCTTCAAGTACGTGCCGAACCTGCACTGCTTCAAAAAGCTCCATCGGCTAGTGCCAAATATTCAAAGTGGGCACGGAAGCCATGGTTCTGGGTGGTACCGGATTGAGTCCCGGCCCCAATACCTAACCATGTGGCCAAACGACTCTTCAGACAAGGACTGGAGAGGTCAATGGATTTGGGTTAGGGCACCCACAGATCCGGGCCACCCTTGCGTCTTCAGCGCTCCCCGGTACCTCGCTGAGCCTGATCCCGAAATGGGAAGTCTAGGTCCCCCCGCAGATAACGGGGCGGATCCGAACCTGGATCAGCAACATATCTTCGGCAAGCTGCCGAACCGGGGGGGCAGTGGCCGAATGCAGCATATCCCGGAGACTTGGCTCCCCGATACGCATTACGTTTTCCAAGAGAACATGCTAGCAGCTGTTGGCCTCAGCCGAAAGTTTAAGGATGGTAAGCTTCTTCGGCTGGGGCCGAGGCTTTTTAACTATCTCTTTTTCTTCTCTCGCTTCGCTTTTTTATGCTGTGCCAACCTATCTGAGCTAACCTTTCCCCTTTCCTTTTTTCAGAGCGGGACGAGACCAACGTTGGCATTAACTACGCTCGTCTTGGTGTCAACCGAGAACGAGTTGTAACTGAACGGGCCCCGTCTATCACTGAGCCGAGGCATAGGGAAGTTCATCTAGACTCTTCCCACTTCCAAATTGAGGCTGTTGCTCTGTATCAGAGGCAGAAGCCTTGGTGGAAGAAGAGAGACCCCTGGTTTCAGCTGCTGGACGAAGAAGCTGAAGCTGCCCGCACAGCCGAAGAGGTTGCACGGGTTCTCGAAGCTTGCGAAGGAGGAGAAGGGTCCTCCAGAGCTGCTGAAGCCGAAGCTGCAGCTAGAGCAGCTGAAGAAGACGAGGCTTTGCTGAAGACCTCGGTGAGCTTTCAGACAACTTTTTCTTTTTTCTTTCTTTCTTTTTTTTTTTTTTTTTTTTACTCACATTCTTCCTCCCCCCTGTCTGTTACAGTCTGAAGAGAGTAACAGACACAGAGAAGGCAAAGCTCCTGTTCGTCCCGAAGACCAAATACAAGGGGAGTCTTCAGACTCAGATATGGACGAGCAGCCCCTTCTGAAAAGGCGCCGAAGGATGGCCATCATCGGTCCTCATGACTTTCAGAGGAGGCCGATGACCATCGGCGTTGCAATAAGGGAACCCGAGGAAGGCAATGGATCGCCGAGGGTTCCCCGGCCACCACCCCAATCACCTCAAAAGACCCCTCCGCCACCTCCTGAGATGGAGGTGGATCAGAGAACTTCCGAATCTAAGGGAGGGGTCCAAGAAGAAATTAAGGAGAGTGCTGCTGAGCACGAAAACAAGGATGCCGTGATGTCCAGTGCTGAGGGCTTCACGGCAGACATCGCAAGAGAGGTTGAGGCTTTCGTCCTCACCCCTGAAGAAGAGGAGGTCATAGTAATTGACTCCTCTGAGAAGGATGATGCTGAGCCATCCAAAGCTAGTCAAGCTCCATCGTCATCCTTCCCTTCTTTCCAGACTCTGCAATCTGGAGAAATGGGTTTCTCGGCCCCCCGAATTCCAATCCCAGACCACATCTGGGACCTCATATGGGGTCAGAACCGAGAAGGAGTTGCAGCCTACTTCGGCGATTTTGCTGGCATGTCCGAAGTAGATAGGGCAAGGATCTGGTCGCTGAAGGCCACTGCTGGGATGGGCGAATCCAGCAGATCAGTTCCTGACCCAGCCAGGTCTAACCAACTGCTGATGATGCAGGTAATTTTCCTTGTCTTCATTTCCTCTGAAATTCAGCTCTATATATATTTTTTTTTTAATATTTATTTATTTTTTGTCTTCCTGTTTTCAGTTTGTGCACAATCAGACTCTCACTGTAGAGTTGATAGATACCCTACAAGATAGGGTAGACGCTGCTGTGCACGACAAGAAGGTGGCTGAAGAGGAATTAAAGCTTGCTAAGCTGAAGCAAGCAGCAGCTGAAGAGAAGCAGCAGAAGGGTGAGGAGTATGAGAAAAGAGCTGCTGAAGCCCTCAAAACCTTCTGCGACGCTATGGAGAAGGAAGTTTTTCCCCCACTGATGGAAGGGGAAAAATTCCTCCAGGAGCATATGGGAGTGGACGTCTCCAAATTCAAGGCTGCTGTTGAGAGCCGAATTCAGGAAGGAGCTGCTGCACAAGCTGAAGTGCAGCAACGTCTAGAGGCTCTTGAAGCCAGCCGAATGGCTGCTGAAGAGCTGCTCCAGGCCAAAGATGTCCAACTCTCAGAGGCTGCTGCTGCTGCCGAAGCCCAAAGAGCTAAACTCCATGAGGCTGAGGATCAACTGATGACCCAGAAAGTCGAAGTGGCCCAAGCTTAGACAAAGGCTTCCCGAGTTCAGCAGGAGCTGAATGAGCTGAAAGGTTCCTCCTCCAAGCTCGCTGATGAGCTGAAGAAATCCAAGGAAGACTTGGAGGAGACCCAGAAGAAGCTAGCTGATGCTGAGGCTTTACTCAAAGTCCGTGTCTATACCCAAGAGGAATATGAGATGGGTTTCAGAAACGGGTTCCGAGTATGCCGAAGAGTCTGCCTTCATGCTGAACCGAAGCTGGACTGGTCTAAATGTGCTGAGTGGGTCCAGAATCCCGAAGACCCTCATATGAAGTATGCAACTCCAGCCGAAGCTGAAATCCTTAAGGCTGAGGAAGCCGAAGAGGAAGCTGAGAGAATGGAGTTGGAAGCTGAACAGAGGGAAAGGGAGGCTCGGCAGAGTATAAAGCCCGCTTCTTCTGCTGCTGGGGCTGAGGCCACCATGGGGCTCAACGCTGATCAGTCTGATCCTCAGGCTGAAGCATAGGAACTCGAGCAGTCGTCTTCAGAATCTTGCGGTTCATCATGTGCTTAACTTTAGACTTGCCGCTTTCTGAATTTTTTGCCTTGTTTTTTGCTTCAGCTTGCCTTGTCGTACAGCAGTTTATTTTTTTTTTGCTTATGTACGTATTTCGGCAGCTGTTATTTTCCGCTTGTGGGCGGCTGCCGATACAGTTTAATTGAACTTGTAGCTCAATTTCTGAGCATGAATTATATATCTGATGTTCTTTTCTTCAGTTGCTTTATTTTTGAATGCTTTACTGTTTCTGTTTCTTCAATTCTGCCGAACATACTTGCACTGATAGTGCTTCTTGCCCCCCCCAGAAATTGAAGTATGACTTCAGCTGAATAAGCAATTTCTTCACTTCTTCAAAATGGGTATCCGAAACACAGGGCCAACTGAAGGCAATGCTTCTGGGATACAAGTCTTACTGAAGATTGACTTCATCTGAAAGTTGGATATCCGAAACACAGGGCCAACTGAAGGCAATGCTTTGGATATTAGCTTTCTGGGATACAAGGCTCAGTTAAGGCAATATCCCAGAATTGTCCATGGACTAATGTCTTTGGAGAACAAGTCTTACTGAAGTTTGACTTCAGCTGAAAGACCAGTGTTCTTTAAAAAGACGCATATCCGAAACACAGGGCCAACTTAAGGCAATGTTTCGGATAATGGCTCTCTGGGATACAAGGCTCAGTTAAGGCAATATCCCTGAATTGTCCATGGACTAACCTCTTTGGAACAAGTCTTACTGAAGTTTGACTTC
Organism: Chenopodium quinoa; assembly: GCF_001683475.1. Taxonomy (NCBI): domain Eukaryota; kingdom Viridiplantae; phylum Streptophyta; class Magnoliopsida; order Caryophyllales; family Amaranthaceae; genus Chenopodium; species Chenopodium quinoa. Next base: position 770,354 of record NW_018744560.1, on the reverse strand, counting down.
AGCTGAAAGACCAGTGTTCCTTTTAAAAAGACGAGTTTTGTCAGCAATCTGAAACCCAGTTACCCGAAGGCGAAGGTTTCAGACGAGGCTGATATAAAAATTTTCAACTGTTGCTGTTATCCTTGATTTTCTGTCTATCTTTGAAAAATGGATACCCGAAACACAGGGCCAACTTAAGGCAATGTTTCGGATAATGGCTCTCTGGGATACAAGGCTCAGTTAAGGCAATATCCCAGAATTGTCCATGGACTCATGTCTTTGGAGAACAAGTCTTACTGAAGTTTGACTTCAGCTGAAAGACCAGTGTTCTTTAAAAAGACGAGTTTTGTCAGCAATCTGAAACCCAGTTACCCGAAGGCGAAGGTTTCAGACAAGGCTGAATAAAAAACCCTTAAAGAGTAGATAGAACAAAGAAAATTTTGAAAGGATAAAAAGTTGCAAACATTTATATAAATGGCGGCTCCAAGGCCTTTCATTAGTTCAAAATGTACTTACAAAGATTGTTCTGCCCCGAAGGGTTTACACATGGTATTTTTTCAGTACATCAGCGTTCCAGTGATTTTTCAACTCAGTTCCATCCAACTGCCGAAGGCGGTATGTCCCTGGCTGAAGCTCATCATAAATTTCATAAGGTCCTTCCCATGCAGCTGAGAGTTTCCCATGGATTCGGCCTTTCTGAACTGCAGCAGCATTCCGAAGGACAAGGTCTCCAATTTTGAGAGGCCTTGCATGGACCCTTCGGTTATAAAATTTGCTGATTCTCTGCTTATAGGCGGCCATTCTATCTATGGCTGAGTCTCTTACTTCGTCGAGGAAATCAAGAGATTCCCTCATCAGTCGCTCATTCTCAGCCGAGAAGTGGTGCACTCGAAGGCTCTCAGAGCCAATTTCCACTGGAAGGACGGCTTCGGCACCATACACCAGTTCAAAAGGTGAGTGGCCCGTTGCCTCTTTTTCAGTTGTCCGAAGGGACCAAAGGGTTCCAGGGAGCTCCTCTAGCCATTTGGACTTTTGATCTTCCACCCTCTTCTTGAGGGCATTTAAGATCTGTTTATTTGCAGCCTCGGCTTGTCCGTTACTTTGCGGGTGGCATACCGCTGAATATGCCAGTCTGATGCCGAACTGATCTGTATACCGCTTCAGCGGTAAGTTATCAAATTGCCTCCCATGATCGAAGACAAATACTCTCGGGATGCCAAAGCGAGTGATGATATTCTGCCAGATAAATTTTCTGACAGTTTGCTCTGTAATGTTCGAGGCTGCTTCGGCCTCGATCCATTTACTGAAGTAGTCGACACCAACTATCAGCCATTTTTTCTGGTACACAGCCTCTGGAAATGGTCCCAGTATATCCAGTCCCCATTGGGCAAACGAGAGTGGATTAAGGATCGGCTGAAGATCCCTTGCTGGCTGATGGATAACTGGAGCATATTTTTGACATTTTTCGTATTTCCGAACCAGCTCCTTAGCATCTGCGATCATGGTGGGCCAGTAATATCCAGCCCTCAATGCCTTGTGGGCTAAGGTTCTTCCCCCAATGTGGTTCCCACAGATGCCGAGGTGAATCTCCCGTAGGATATAATCTGCATCTGTTGGTCCCACGCATTTCAGCAATGGGGCTGAGAAGGACTTTTTCAGAAGTTCCCCCCTGAAGACAATGAACCTAGAACTGGTTCTCTTCATCTTGGAGGCCAAAGCTTTATCCTCAGGAGTTTCTCCCCGAAGCTTGAAAGCTAGGATGGGGTCCATCCAACTAGGCTCTGGGTCAGCGCAGCACACTTCAGGTGCTTCGTCGACACTTCTCTCTCGACGCACTTCTACATATACAGATCTGTTCAGCTCGGTAAAAGATGAACTAGCAAGTTTGGAGAGTGCATCGGCTTGAGTATTCTGACCCCTTGGGATCAGCTGAACCTCAAAAGTTTTCAGCTCTGCAATGACTGATTTGATCTTGGCAAGATAAGCTATCATGGAGGGCTCTTTGGCCTCGTAGCTGCCACTGATCTGATATGCAACTAGCTGAGAGTCTGTTTTTAAGCAGACATGATCGGCTTCCAAGGAGATGCACAATTTTAGGCCGGCGATTGCTGCCTCATACTCGGCTTCATTGTTCGAGGCCTTAAAATAAAACTTTAGTGCATACTCAAAGGATTTGCCTTCGGGAGAAGTTATCACTACTCCTGCCCCCGAACCGTTTTCGGTGGAAGACCCATCCGTAAACACGGTCCAGACCTTCTTTTCACTGTCTAGCGCTTCTTGGTATGAGCATTCGGCCAAGAAATCCGCTAGAGCTTGAGCCTTAATGGCAGCCCTCGGACGGTAGCTGATGCTGAATTCGGTGAGCTCAAAAGCCCACTTGGCTAGCCTACCAGATTTTTCAACCTTGCCGAGAACTTTTTCCAACGGCTGATCAGTTAAGACCACTATCTGATGGCAATCAAAATAGGGCCTCAGCTTCCGAGCAGCTACTACTACCGCGAAAGCAACTTTCTCGAGTAGAGGATAGCGAGTCTCGGCATCCGTCAGTGTATGACTGACGAAGTAGATCGGTTGCTGACTCTTACTCTCTTCCTTCAGCAATACTGCGCTGATGGTGGCTGGGCTAACGGCCACATATAGGTACAAGGTTTCTCCTTCAGCTGGGCTAGCCAGCGTTGGGAGTTGAGCCAGATGCTCCCGAAGCTGTTTAAAGGCGTCTTTTTGCTCTTCCTCCCAAACGAGCTCTTTTGTTTTCGGGAGTTTCAGGGCTTTGAAGAAAGGTAACCCCTTATCCGAAGCTCTGGAAATGAACCTCGAGAGGGCTGCCATTCTTCCGGTGAGCCGCTGAACATCCCGCTTCGTTTTCGGCTCAGGAAGGTCGAGCGCCGCTTTGACTTTAGAGGGATTGGCATCAATCCCCCTTTTGCTGACCATGAACCCCAGGAATTTCCCTGACTTCACGCCGAAGACACACTTCTTCGGATTCAGCTTCATTTGATGCTTTCTCAAGGTGGCGAAAGTTTCAGCCAGGTCCTTTACATGGTCCTCTAGTTTTTTGCTTTTGACGATCGAATCGTCAACATAGACTTCCATGTTTCGGCCCTTTTGATCGGCGAAAACTTGATCCACCAGCCTTTGATAGGTTGCCCCCGCATTTTTCAATCCGAAGGGCATCATTTTGTAATTGTACACCCCAGCGTTCGTGACGAATGCTGTCTTGGCTCGATCGTCGGGGTGCATAAAGATCTGATGATACCCCGAGAATGCGTCCATGAAGCTAAGCAAGGCATGGCCACTTGTCGAATCGACTAGCTGATCGATTCTCGGCAAGGGATAGAAATCCTTTGGACAAGCCTTATTTAGGTCCGTGAAGTCAACGCACATCCTCCAGGTACCATTGGGCTTCTGAACCATCACCACATTTGCCAGCCATTCTGGATATTGGCAAGGTTCAATGAATCCTGCCTCCAATAATTTTTTGACCTCGGCTGCGATGTCTCGGTTCTTATTGGCGGAGTAATTCCGCTTCTTTTGCTTAACTGGTCGACACGTCGGGTCAACATTAAGCTTATGGGAGATGAGGTCTGAACTTATCCCGGGCATATCAGCTGCCGAGAAAGCAAACACATCTCTGTTATCCCGAAGGAGCTGAATAAGTTCGCAACGGGTGTTCGGATCAAGGTCCATCCCGATTGTTACACATTTCTCAGCGTCTCCTTCGGCCAACTCAACTGTTTCAGTCTGTTGGTCCATGTCCATTGCTGATGGATTGGACTCTTCATAATCTGGCCTGCTGCCAATGTCAGCAGGTGTCCCAGTCTTTTTGTTCTTCGGCTGGCTCTCTGAGTCTTGCGGCTCAGCTGAAGAGCTAGCCTTTTCCCTTTCGGGCCCTTTTTCTCTGGGCACAGATCCTTGGGCCGAAGCACTTAGGCCTTTTGGCTTTTTTTGTGCTTGGCTCTCTTTCTTTCTCCTCCTCATCCTTGTCGTCATCTGGGCGACTACTGGATGGCTTGAGGTAGTTGCACCTTCGGGCGTCCTTTTGGTTGCCCTGTATCCTTTCGGGGAAGCCGGCGTCTGAGACGTAAATCATCAGCTGATGATAAGTTGAGACGACCCCTTGGATCTCGTGAATTATGGGTCTCCCCAAAATCACGTTGTACACTGAAGGAGCGTCGATGACCAAAAATTCAATCATGACGTTCCGGGCTGCCTCATCGCAACCGATGGTGACAGGAAGTGTCACCTTCCCATCTGGATAAGTTGAAGCCCCATTGAACCCGGATACCGGATAGGGTACCGGCGTAAGGTGCTTGGGCTTCAGCTTAATTTGATTATAGGCCTTTCGGAACAGAATGTTTGCTCCACTGCCACCGTCAACAAGGACCTTACTGACGTCGTGGTTGGCCACCGTGGCGATGATCACCAACGGATCCTCGTGAGGGAACGTAATCCCCCGGCAGTCGGCGGCTGTGAACGTCATGTTCGGCACCGGCGACTGGGGAGATTGAATGTCAGCGTTGTTCACCTGGTCAGTCAAAGCTCTAAGGTGGCGCTTGTGCTCCCTCCGAGAGTATATTCCTCCCGAGATAACATTGATCGGAGGGAATTTCCCCTCCGGTTTTTTACTGTTTTTCCGGGGGAAATCAAGGTCCTGCCGAGGGTCCTTTGCGGACCTCTCGGATTCTTTTTTCTCGCGGTGATCCGTGATGTATTTTTTCAAGTATCCCTTCCGGACCATGTCCTCTATCTGGTCCTTCAGTTGGATACACTCCTCAGTGTTGTGGCCCGAAGACTCGTGGAACTCACACCACTGATTTTTATTTTTTCGCTGATACCACTCTGGGAGTGGTCTCGGCTTTCGGTAACTCTGCTCCTCCTTCGTCACATTGTAAATTTTGGCGCGTGGAAGAGAGAGCGGAGTGTAGGACTCGTATCTGCCTGTGTATGAGGCAAATCTTTCCTTCTTTGGGTCGTTGGCCAAAGATTGCTCCGGGGCCTTTGACTTTCCCTTTGCCTTATGGCCTTGGCCTTCAGACAAGGGTATTTGCCTCTGTTTCCCTCCCCCGGATTGAGGTTGGGTTTTCGCTTTGTTCCATTCTTCGGCTCGGATGAACTTATCCGAAGCACTAAGAGCTTCCTCCAAGGTCTGCGGGGTATGCATGACCATGAAGTCTAGGAACTTTCCTGGCTGAAGGCCATTCTGCATTGCGAAAACGGCTAGCCCCTGGTCCAACTGGGAGACTCTTGATGACTCGTTACTGAAACGGGTCAGGTAGTCTCGGAGGCTTTCGGTTTCCCCCTGTTGCAGACTCATGAGCTCTGCGGTAGTCTTCTCTCGGCGGTTCGCCGTGGAAAACTTGCTCCTGAACTTGGAGGACAGATCATCCCACCCTGTTACGGAGCCTTGCCTTACTCCCTTGGAGATCCACGCTTGCGCGACCCCCTTGAGAGTGGTTGGGAAATATTTGCACCAAGTCGCCTCGGATCTGGGGCAAAGATGCATATGAGTCTCATACGAGGCCACGTGGTCCTTCGGATCCGTGGTCCCGTCATATGTGATGTGCGAAGGGATTTTAACCGTGGGTACGCGCTCTTCCAGTATCCATTGCTCGAATGGTGAACTAGCGGGTAGCATAACGGCCTTGCCCTTGTTCCTGGCCGAAGGGACCGCGCTCCGCCCTCTTAGAGAGGTAGGAGTGGTTTTCGTCCCTGGCTGGGAAGTCTGGGCCTCGGCTGCAGGGAACAAGAGGCGACTACGCACGCTCGGTTCCTGGCCGCCGAGTCGGTCAAGGACGCTTCTGCGAACAGTCTCAGGTTCTCGGTGAGTAGATTCTGGCCGAGAAGCTGAGCTGCTGCTCTTATGCGCTTCTGGTCTTGAGGATGAGGATCCTTTTAAAAATTGAGGGTTCTTTTTCCTCTGTTTTTCATTTTTCCAAGAATCCTCCTCCCACTCTTCCAGTTCCCAGAAGGAAGGAAGCTTCCCACCATCATGGTCTAACTTCCTCCGCTGATGCCGGGTATGCGGAGGAGTTCGATCACGAGGTGGTGGCATATTTTGTGCCCTCATCGCCTCCATGAGTACTGCCAGCGCTCTTGCCACCTCTTCCAAGCTGGGCCCCGTCAAAGGGGTCCTCGGCCGAGTGTGGGAATGAGGGCGCGCAGCCGATGGTTGGCTTTGGGACACTGAATATGTCCTATGATCGGACTGACCCCTGCTAGACCGAGAGTGGCCCGGCCTATATTGAGAGTCATGAATTACGGGAGATAGGGAATCCTCCTTGTATGATCCTCCCCCCGAGCCGGCACCCTTGGGAGAGTTCCGGTCCGGCGAGGGCGATGGTGTAGGGGTTTTAGGCTTTTCGCCCGCTCCTTGACGGAGGCTTTTGCTCTTGCGGTTCTTAGCCATTGCTGCTAAGATAATTGCAAGATGATCTTGGTTAGGAATTTGGCTTAAAGATTTTTGAAAGTCTTCCCCACAGACGGCGCCAAATTGTTTCGGGTGAAAACAATGGGACCTTGCTGAAGGTCCGCTGAAATGGAGAAGGCTGGATTCGGTCCAAGTTATGTTGGGCCGAAGATTTCCTGCACAGTAAACACACGTAAACTAGCCTCGGGGGTGTTGCCGAGGAAGGCCCCTCCGATGCTAAAGTCAGTACAATGTGTAAGAAGAAGACACTATGCAAGAGAGTTTGTTGCTTGAGGCTTTTATGGAATATCTCAGAATATATGAATGAACATATGAATCTATGAATGAATCAGAATATGAATCCCCCTTGAATGAATCAGTATGATGGCTTTTATACCTCATCATACATGGAGAGGTTGGGCCTTAGCCCAATTGGCTTGCTTTGTGGGCTGACCTTTGACTTTAGCACAATTGGAGAGTTGAACATTGACCTTGGGCTTTTAATTGGATCATTTAGTGCTTAGGCCCAATTGGACTAAATTGGACCCAAACATTTTGTTTCTTCCATCTTTAAATATCTTACCATCTGTGTTTTGTGTGGTTTGTAATATACACATTTGACTAATTAATTAAGTTTTTATCTTACTATCTCAGTTTCCTTTAAAAAATTAAAACAACATAAAACTTTTGACTCCCGCACCCACATAATTGTCCCTTTTCATTATCATATTTATTTATGAAATGTTATGTAGATGAAGGTGCGACTTTGACAATACATATATTATTTAAGAGTCACTTATAATAAGTTTGGAAAAATTAAGTAATTAATGCATGTAGAGCTATCAATTCGGATAAACAAGTTGTGTCCATATATTTTTCTTGTGTTAATTTCGTGCTCATGGGATTGGATTCGTGTTAGTGTAGTGGCAACTTTGGTCATAGTGTCATGTTCTATTAGTGCTTGAGATGACTATCATATATAGTTATGGTAGTTGCAACACTTTGAATCTAAAGTTTTATCACGCGATGTCTGTTTGTCAAGCTAAGATCATAGTTGGGGTCCAACTTTTTGGAAAAATATTGTGTTTAGGTTTTTTTTTTTTTTTTTTTTGGGTGTAGAATAGTTTTTTAGGTGAGAGTTAATCAATTGTGTGCAAAAAAGTTAGACCCTTAGTTAAAAAATTGGACCCTTCTAGTTCTCCAATAAAAAAAAATTATTTCTTTTTTTTCAAAAAAATAAAAACAACTAATTAGAAAAATTGAAAAACTTGGATCCTTCTAGTACTTTTAAGTTATAACGATATCATTTCCTACATGATACTTTTTATAATTAGTAATAATTTAACTTAGTGTGTTTATTTATTTATTTGGGTAGTGTAAGCACACTTTTAAAATACATAATTAGCTAATTAGTTTTTCTATGATAATTCATGCTTCATTTCAATAATTAGAAGAAAATCAATAAATTTTGTTATATTTCACAATTTTTTTAGACAAATTTTCACTAATTAAAAGTTTAACATTGATAATAATATTAAGAATTAAGTTAACAGTAAAATCATTAATATAACTATTTTTTTGAAGGCAAATCTTTAATATAACTAAGATTTTAAACAATTTAATAAAATATGAATCTTATTAAATAAACTTTAATAACTTTTGTATACACCCGGTTTTCAGTAATTTATTGTACATCGGGTACACTTTTGTCAGATTTAGTGTCACATTTGTCAAATTTATTATCAATGAAGCATAAATAACTCTTATATATGTCAAGGTAACTTTTGTGTGTTTTAGTGTAACTTTTGCACATTTTATTGTTGCTTTATAACGATGTTCAGTAATTTACTGAACATCTGTTTTATTTAAAAGTTTGTCAATAAAATTAGTTTTAAATAATATAAAAATATACATAATTTGACAAAAAAGGAAAAAAAATGGAGGGAAATTATTTAACCATATTTTGCCACGTGTCATTTTCTATTCGCCTTTAGTATATAATTATTGATTATTGATTGATTATTGATTATTGATTATTGATTGATTATTGATGATTGATTGATTTGGAATCTTTGTATAAAATTTATTAGTTATTTCTATAATTAAATGCATTAAGGGTATAAATTTATTAGATAGGGGTCTCACTTTTTTAAAAGAGTCTAACTTTTTTATTTAAGGTTAATGGTGTGTTAAAATAAGGTTAACTCACCGGAATTTCTAATCTAGACCCCAAAAATAAAGTAGAAAAAATGTTGGACCCCAAATACAATATTATATTTATCAAAAAGTTTGACCCTATTTGTTATCTTAACTCTCTGTTTGTCGCTAGTGATTATTTTTTTTGTTCTGTCTTTAAACATCTTACCATGCATTTGTCTATTGTGTGATTTGTAATGTATAAATTTGACCAATTAATTAATTTTTATCTTACGATCTCAGTTTTCTTCTTGGAAAAAAAAAACAATTAAAACCACCTAAAACTTTTGACTCTGGCATCCACATAATTGTCTCTTTTCATAATCGTATTATTTATGAAATGTTACGTAGTGTATACATTTATGAGCTGCTTATAATAAGTATAACAGGATAATTAGTTAATGTATGTAGAGCTAGCAATTTAGGTAATCATGTTATGTTAATGTGTTGGTCTTGCGTTCATGTTGAGCTCAAAGGGTAGAATTTGGTGTTGTTGTGGCAATATTAGTCGTAATGTTGTGATCTATCTTAGACTATCATACTTCTTCCATGCTTTTATTAAATGTCTAATTTAGTATTTATTACTCATATGAAAAAGAGAAGTAGGCATTTAATTAAGAGATAGAGGGAGTACGTATTTAGCTATGGTACGTCTATGTGTTGTTAAAGCGAGATAGCTTCTTCTTACTTTTTCACTTTTTATTTGTGTTCACAAAGTATTTGGAGCGGCAAGTGTTTCGTCAGTCGAGAAGTACCATTGTCATCCTCTTGCAACGATGAAAAACAAGTTTCCACCCAATGAGAAGTTGGTGGTGGTTACGGCGAAGGAGAGGAGCGAGGTCATCCATGGCGAAAGAGAGAGAAAATTTAATTGCTAAAAATTAAGGATTTTTTGACTTTTACTACAAAAAAAAAAAAAAAAAAAAAAACATTAAATTGTTTTTTACTACCAAAAATTTTAAAAGTTGTATTTTACCACCAAAAAAATTTCTAAAAATTGTTTTTTACCAACTACCGTCAAGAAAACCGTTAAATTTAATGGTTAAAAAAAAACTCTTCAATTTTCGTGCGCAAAACATGTTGTTCATAGGTTAAGTGGGGCATTTTGGCCCTATGGATCCAATTTGAAGTCGTAATTGACAAAAAATGATTGATAATGCCTCGTTTTGCGTGTTTAATGCAAACCAAGGTATTTTTAAACACGCAAAAGAAAGCATTTCCTATCATTTTTTGTTGATTCTGGCCTCAAATTGGTCCCATAGCCCCAAAATGCTCCCAAAACCCCTAAATATATTGTGTTTGGCACAAAAATCAAAGAATTTAAAATATTCCATTAGGTTTTTGACGACAGGTGGTAAAAAATAAATTTTTTTTTATGGTAAAATAAAACTTTTAAAATTTTTGGTAATAAAAAACAATTTCGCGATTTTTTGGGTGGTAAAAGTCAATATGTGTAGTATTTAGATTTGTAGTAGTATTTAGAAATGGTTAACTATGTGTTTAAAAAATAAATCTAATCTAATATATATAAATAAAGTAGGCATTTTTGGAGAGCATTGGGAGCGCCACATAAGAAAAGGTATATTTTCGACCAATTAAAAATTAGATTTCTATTTTATTTTAGAATTAAAAAAATCACTCGCCACCTAAACAAAAGTGACGAATGAATTTTAAATTTTTGCCACGTAGGTAAAAATTACGAATAATAATTTATTAGGATTTTAATTATTTAAGAGCACCAAATTTTATCATTTTTATTTGTTACAAAACTAAAAATTATCTTTAGATATTAGGATTTATATTATTTAAAAAACTAAAAATTATATTTTGATGCTTAAAAAATATAAATTATCATTTGATATTAATGGTTTTATGTAAAATCTGATGATTTTAAAACTTATAATACAAGAAAAAAATTAAGAGATCACCAAAAAAATATTTATATATAAAATGTATATAAAAATTCGTGCATCGCACGCCACATAAGCAAAAGTAATATTTCGACCAATGAAAAATTAGATTTATATATTAATTTAGAATTTTAATTTTCAGTCACCATTTAAAAAAAAAATTAACAAATGAAATTTGAGAATTGAAAATAAAAAATAGTAATTTAAGATTTAAATTATGAAAAAAAAACAAAAATTATCTTTTATATTATCTTTTACATTAGGATTTATATTATTTTAACAAATAATTAGAAATTAAAAAAATATATTTTGATTTAATGATTTTATCAAACTATCCGATGAATGAGATAATATTTATTTCAATTTATAAATTCAAGTTCTATATACGTAAAATTTGAATAAGAATAATTTAAAACTTAACAAAATATTTTACCTTAAATTAATGCTAAAATAATAGAATAGAAAATAAATTCATGCATCGCACAGGCTTACATCTAGTGTTAACTATTACATTACGCACGTTAGCCCCTAATTAACACTTGGAAAAATTTTGTATACACCCGATTTACACTAATATTAGTGTACATCGAGCAGTATAAGGGTAACTTTTAGCTAATTTTAGGGTGACTTTTTGCCTTTTTTTGGGTAACTTTAAACATAATACAATTTTTATATAAATAGACAACAAGAAATTTTTTATAAAGGCAACTTAATTACAATCAATCACTAATAATTGATTTTTAGTCATTTAGGATGTGATAATTTCTAATAAAGCGTAGATAATTTCTATAAAGGCAACTTAATTACAATCAATTACTAATAAAGCGTAGATAATTTCTATTTTTATTGGTTACTTTTATGCATATTGAGGTAACCTTTATTCCATCCGTTTTTAAATACTTACTTCATTTCCTTATTTGGAAAGTTTTTACTATACACCGTATTTAATCTAATTCTCTTAACTAGTGGACCCAATATAGATCATATATTATTAATTTTATATTCTCTCAACTTCTTTTACTTTTTATATTTTTTAAAATTGTTCTACCTACCCCACAACCTCCTTATTTGAGATATTGTTATACTCCCTCGGTTTCTTTTTACTCGCAACAAAGAGGGGAAGAACGGACTCATAGGCAAAATATTGAAACCATGATTAATGAAATATAAGGGCATACACTTAAGTGTGTTAATCCTACTTTAAATTTTTTTTAAAAATAAAAAAATAAAGTTGAAATCCCAGAAACTGGAATTCACGAAACACCACCACCACCTGTCCACCTATCACCACCACCAGCAAAGACCGAACCCACTACAACTTACCACCACCCACAACCCACTACAATCCACCACCACCCACAACCCTAAACACTGATCCCACTACAACCCACCCCCAAACACTGAACCAACTAAAACCCACCATCACCCACAACCCCAAAACCCACGAACCCAGAACAACCAAAATCCGCCACCACCCAGAACTCAGAACCCTAGATCCTCAATTTAACATAGAATTCGCCCCTTTTGCATAAAATCCGCCACAACGCAGAACCCAAAATTCGCCACCACCCACGAATCTACAACACATCACCACCCACGAACTCAGATTACGAACCCTAAAACCCACGAACTCAGATTTCTAACCCCAAAACCCACAACCCAAATTTCGAGCCTATAACCCCACTCACAAACTCAGATTTCGAACGCACCACCACCCACGAACCCAGATTTCGAACCTAAAACCCACAAACCAGATTTTGAATCCAAAACCAACAAGCGATGAGACATCCGACATCGGCGTGACTTCCGGCGAGGTGTTGCGGTCGAATTGAGGGGAGATCGGTGAAGAAAGAGAGAGAAATTCTGGGTACGGTGGTGGTGAAGTAGTGGTGGTGGTTGGGGAAATAAAAGTGATGATAATTTAATTGGGAGGGGAATGTTTTTGGTGGAAATGATTAAGTTAATCAATGTAGAGTTTAAGTTAATATAATAAAATCAGAAGTTTAATTAGGGTGTTTAAAAACAAAAGTAAGGGTAATTTTGTAAAGTCACACAAAAAAGTTACTACAAAAGGAAAGAAAATATTTTGTTGCAAGTAATGTGTAACGATCATTTATAGTATTTGTTGCGAGTAAAAAGAAACGAAGGGAGTATACATTCAGGAAGTATAGTATACCCAACTAAACCCAGGGTTAGTTTTTGTTCTTAATTTAATGATAGAATGAAAAACAAACATCAAAATGAGAGCAAATAGTCATGGGTGTACGGTACAATCGGGTGTATAGAACAATATCTACATATTTTATTACTTTCTCCAATTTCTCCTAAACTTCGCAAATGAAAAAATGGAGCAAGCATTTTAAAACGGAGGGAGTATTTATTTTAGGAATAACTTTTAATCACTTTAGAGTTTAGATTATCTTTATAATGAACTAGTTTAGTGCCCCGTGCAATGCCCGGGTTGTTTATTGAATTTTAGAATAAATTTTTAATCTTTATAAGATTTGCTAGATTGTGAAGTATATTATTTTAACCGATTAGTATAGATTATGCTTTTAACTCTTTCTTTGTCCAAAAAAATATTATGATATAAAAAATAATTTATTTGATAATTTTTGAGAATTATAATCTAATATTTTTGTTAATAGAATTATAATTGAATTTGTACATTTGAAATATTGGTATTTTATCAAAAATAAAACTAATATTATCCTAAAATTCTATCCAAATAGAATTCTAAATTAACTTTTTATTTTATTTTATTTTATGAGGTATATTTAAATCTATCCAACGTGGCGCGACACTTGGCGAAAAATTAGAACACCAAGTGTCGCTGTCTCGTGACCTGGTTAAAAGTTTAGATTTATATATTAGTTACTAGTTTTGTGCCCGTGCGGTTATTGAATTTTAAGATATATTTTTAATCTGTATGTCAAATTTTAAAACATATCATTTATACAAAATTAGTTAGGAATTGATATGTTTTTGTGACGATTTAAACTTGTAGACATGTAATGACTAATAATAATAATATTGGTGAAAAATATTTCTTGACCCATAACCTGAAATAATGACCCTGTCTGAATTGACTGGTGACCCGACCTGATTGACAGGTCTACACATAGTAATAAAATTATATAAGATTGTGAAGTATATTATTTTAATTGATTAGGATATATTATAAACAATGGATGTGGTACATTTTGAACTAATTTCTTCTCTCCAGAAAAATATTATGATACAAAAAATAAATTTATATGATAATTTATGAGAGTTATAATCTAATTATTTTTTGAATAAAACTATAATTCAATTTGTGTATATGAAATATTGGTATTATATCAAAAATAAAACTCTAAATTAACAATTTTATTCTAAAATTTTATTCAAATTTAATTGAAAGTAAAATTCTAAACTAACTTATTTATCCTACAAATTGAATTCTATATAGCTCTATCCTACGTGGCACGATACTTGGCGAAAAGTTGGAACGCCAAGTGTCGCTGTCTTGTCACCTGACTAAAAGTTTAGCTTTATATGTTAGTTATATAATTTTTTTTATCCTACAAATTGAATTCTATATAACTCTATCCTACATGGCGCGACACTCGGCGAAAAATTGAAACGCCAAGTGTTGCTATCTCGTCGCTTGGCTAAAAGTTTAGCTTTATATATTAGTTATATGATATGAAGTACAATAATTATTGTAGAGCTGATTCTTTTATAAGTTTGTGTAAAGACTTTAAGAAAATAGTCAAATACAGTAAAAAAAAATAAAATAAAAAATGACAAAGCAAATAACCATAATTGGAAGCATCAGCGTCAAGTGTGACTCGATAAAAATAAACATTTGTCTCGAACCTCAAACAATGTTCTCCCTTTTTCTTCCTCTTTTTATTTATTTAATTCATTAATAACAATTCTTTCTGTTTTTTCTCCTCCTTTTCGCTCGCATCGTTTCTATTTAAACACACCTTCACTCACTCAAAACACTCTCTCTCTTTCTCTCTCCTCCTTCCTTTTATCTCTCTCTTCAACCTCCATTTTCTTCTTCAATTCTCAACATACGTTCGCCATTTTTCTTCCTCCTTTTTCAAACTTAGGGTTTCATTTCTGCAGATTGACATTGTTCATACACAATTTCACCGATTATTCATGTTTTCGCAATTTAATTGCGAATTAATTTGCTATTAATTTATTGATTGATTGATTGGTAGAAATGACATTCCAGTAATTCAGAAAAGAGTGATTTTAATCAAAGAGAGAAAAAATCGACATTAATGGCGGCAAGTTCCGCCGGCGGATTTACGACGCCATTTTTAAGCATTAAGCTCCGTAATCTTCACGGCGACGCTGTTTCATTCCTTCGACTCCATTGTCAAAGCTTCGACATCTCCGCCTCCTCTACTTCCGCCGGAATTAAGCATCGCCGGAGATTTTTCTCCGGTGTCGGCGACGGCGGAGATGTTGACATAAGAGGAGAGAGAATTCGACGAATTGACTGTTGCTGCTCTTCAGACGCAGTAGTTTCGAAGAAAAGACATGGTGAAAAACGCGAAGAATGGCGTCGCTTTGATCCGAAGAAGAGTTCAACGAATCGTAGGGTTCGTAGGCAAGCTTTGCCTTCGTTGCCTTTCGCTTCTCCTCCGTACGTCTCCTTAATTTTCTCCTCGCATTTTATTTTTCTTGTAATTGTTGTTATTATTATTTATTTTTTATAATTAATATATGCATTTTTTTAATTCTTATGATATTCGCCTTTTGTGTTTTGCTGGAATTTTAAAGTATGGAATGTACTATATCCTTTTATTGTTTTCGGTTGTATCGTTTGATAGTGACTTTTGGTCTGTTGGATTTTCCTTCGTTTTCGCTGAATTGTGAATTCTTAGATACAGTAGCGGAATTTATATATTTATTTATTTATTTCTGGTTAAGTGTTTGATTTTGATTCAGATTTATGAATTATTTTGGCTGAGTTGATTTATTATTCTCTTGCTGTGTATTTCAATGTAATTTGAGTATGAGAAATGAGTACATTCTTGCTTGAATTGATGATCTGCCAAACTGTTATTGCTTGCTCATGTAAAATGCGAATCAAATAGGATAATGCTGGTATTTAGAGTTTCGAGGACGTCTTTGTCTTACTATCGAAGGTTATCTGTCTGAACTTTGTTAATTCTACATTTCTGCAGTCAAGTAGTTGGTCAGCTGTTTGATGTTGTTAATTCAACAGTCTGAGGAGACTGTCAGTTTTAAATTATTGAGTAATGAGTGCTCTAAAGAGTGGTAGTTGGTAACTAAACGCTGGAGAAATTTCAATAATTGACTGGCGAAGTTAAAAGCCGTTGTATAGCAAAATTAATTAGAAGACTTGGCTCCGCTCATTTTGAAGCGAGTTGAGTAGCATGTAAAAAAAATTATCAATAATTTGAGGATGGATTATTGACTGTAGTCTTTTGTGAATTGGAATGAGATTAGTTTGGGAATACATAATCAAATAGGATTGTACTTGTGAATTTTATAGGAAAGGTGACAGTCACTTTCATTTGTTGAGTAATGAGTGTTCAGCAGACTGGTAATTGGTAGTTACAGCTTGAGATTTTCATATTTTGTTGATTGATGAGTGTTGATGGTGTCTTAAAAATCTAACTTAAAGCTGCTTCTATTGTCTCATAATGTTTTTGAATTGAGCAGTATACGATTAATAAAAAAATGAATAAAAAGAAAATGTGAGAGGATAGAATAGTTAGTTGTGGTCTTATGGCTCAAATCAGAATGAGATTTTATGGTTTGTGAGTGTTGAAATCAATGACTTTGAGAAGTATTGATTGTTTGGACAAAAATATACTAAGGTCAGCATTTAGTGTGTATCATGAGGCTCTTGCCTATGCTAAGGACTGCAGAGGTGCAGAGTGCAGATTAGAAGTCCTTAGATGTCCATTTTACAATATATCACTAAAGTCTCTTTGAAGAAGAAAGTCAAGATACAAGAGCACATTTTAGAGTATTAGTTCATGATAATTAAAAATAAAATGTTGATAATTGGCAATCATTTGTTAGGTCCAACTATGAAAGGGAGTCATCATTTTACCTGTTGCATATGAGGGACACTCTTCTGTATGATTGTTGCGTTTTTGGTGCATGTGCAGGTGTGTAAGTCTCATCAGTTCAGCAATCTGAATCTGTTAAGTTTGTGTGTTATAAATTGTTTATTAAAAATGTCGCGTTCCTTTTTGCTGTTTTTTTAAAGCGGAAGTTCTCATAAAGTTGTGTTCATATATTTACAATAGTATTCTGAATCTTTTTAGTTTGAGGGAAATGAGTTGACCTGAAATTTATTGTATAGTATCAGCACTACTCATTAGTCAATATATGTGACAGTTGTGCTATATGAATAGATCTATTGTATAAATTGTTTAAGGTTCAGGATAACCAGGAATGTTGATAATATATTTCCAATTACTGAGAGCATTATTGTGTTTATTGTGACAAAGGAAGAAGGAGAAGATAAATGATTGTACAAAGATTCAGTTAATGATGGAGTAGAAATAATAAATTATAAACTATAAAATGTAACAAACTAATACAATTGTCCCACTCAGCTCCTAATAGGCTTTTCTTTTATTGCAGAGTCCGCTTTCATTCTAAACCTCGTTGTAGTCCGCGTAACTCTGGTCCACAATCACGTGACACACCGCCCAAGAGAGGTATCTGGATTTGTTTATTTATGGTTTAAAACTATTTTATGTAGAATGGGAAGGGGGCTAATAGTTGTGGATTGTATAATTGTGCATGCAAAATCCATCATTGATCTCAACATGTTTTTGTGGTTTTTCTTCATCATAGACACTGGCATTGCAAATGAGAAAGATTGGGGCATAAACTTGGTAAATGAAAATGTGAATGAAACCGGTATCAATGAAGATGGCAGTACCTGGTATCGTGAAAGTGGGGAAGAGCTTGGGGAAAATGGGTACAGATGCCGATGGACAAGAATGGGTGGTCAGTCCCAAGATGCTTCCTCTGAATGGAAAGAAACGGTATAATGTGCTTTTTATCTTATCCAGGAGGCATATTACTTTCCAAGTTAACTTGATGGTTCATAGCTTTGATGCCAATAAGATTATTGCTATTTTTCTTTCATTGTCTCCTACATGGATGATTTAATGGATTTGTTGATTTTATTGACAGTGGTGGGAGAAAAGTGACTGGACTGGATACAAAGAGTTAGGTACACATATTTTACCCTTTTTTCATAACAAATTCTTTGGCTGTTAGTTGTGTACCTGTAGGTCAACTTACCTGTAGTAGAGTGAATATATGCTGTATGCATCTTAACTAGATTAAGGGGGTTGGTGAAGAACAAACATCTTTTTGTATGAGTTCATTTCATTATTCAAGTTTTTATGTAGTCAGATAATTATATGTTATATAGTTCCCATCTCAGAGAGCTGAATAAATGTAGCTTTGCCTCCATAGTAAAATTTTGTGACATTGTCAATATTTATATGCGGCAGGGTTCATATATTATTGAAATCACTTATAATTCTTTGGAAGCAGGTGACATTTGACAATACTCAATTTAACGTAAACTAAGCATTGAGTGTGTAACTATTGCCTACAATATAAAAGTACTAGTACCATGTACCAAAAGTCCAAAACCTAATGAAGACTGTGAGTAAGTTCTGATGTTGGTTGGCTCCATGTTGGTTGAAACATTTTCACCTTTACTAGTCCTATTTTGGTTCCCCCCCTCTTAGAAAAAATGACTTTCAACCCAAGTCATGTTTACTGTGGGTAAAACTGTTAAAATTTTCTAATTTTATCTTGAAATATGACTTCTTGTCTTCTTTTGTTTCCATATGATAGCATATAGAATATTTATTAATTTACGGAAAAAGTCTAATCGTGTATGTTATGCTTATGATTAGTTTCACCTCCATTAGATTGAGATAGTAAATTGGTCTTTAGCCATTAGCCTATCCCAGCTCCCTTTTTGTGTGTACGGTTTCACCGTTAAAATAATGTTATAAAAATTTATGTGTGGAAGAAGGTTTTGTTTATAGTATATAGGTCTTTTTGACTAGTGTCTTAGTCTTTGATGGTTAAACCTTTTGTCTGAGCTTCTCATCTTGGCAAATATAACAGGTGTTGAGAAATCTGGAAGAAATGCTGAGGGAGATTCATGGTGGGAAACATGGCAAGAAATGCTGCACCAAGATGAGTGGAGGTAGGAAATTTCTGCTCTTATGCCTTTAGAATTGAAGCTTGCTTCTAGCACATCTTAAATTTGACCATTTCCAATGTCATTCTGGAGTTCATAGAGAATAATGCTTCCCTTCTTTTGGCAGTAATATAGCTAGGATAGAGAGAAGTGCCCAGAAACAGGCTAAATCTGGCTCTGAAAATGCTGGATGGTATGAAAAATGGTAAGTATCCAAGAACTATATAATCTTTGATTATTCATGGTTATGACAAACATGCTTCTTATTTATTAATTGCCTTCAGGTGGGAGAAATATGATGCTAAAGGTTGGACAGAAAAGGGGGCACACAAGTATGGCAGGCTGAATGAACAGTCATGGTGGGAAAAGTGGGGAGAGCATTACGATGGGAGAGGATCCGTCTTAAAATGGTTACAGCCAATCTTTGCTAAAATTGTGTTTGTGTTTGTGCTTTTTTTGTGGCTAAAGGATAAAATGTTTCTCATGAAATAAAACAAAAGATACGACATTATCAAATTCTGTTCTTTTGGAGAAAATCTTTTGCACTCTTTCCATGATAGTCAACTAACCTTAAAGTGTTTAAGCTATTATGTTTGCGTGTTGTTATAATAAAGAATTTGATAATGGGATTTGTTAGGTAGGTGTTGCACAACCCTAGAACAGTGTGTTAAGAACAAAAATTTGCTTAATATGCCATTTCTGATTTGATTCTCACTACTTGGTCATTGGAAGTGATAAACTTTGCTTCTAGTATTGCTATGCTGTAATTTTATTCTTGCAGGAAAACTGATGATTACAGCATTGATGTACTTCTACTATTTCGTAGACTATAGAACAATATCTTATGAGATCTTTTGTCAAAAATTGCATGTTTCATGTGTAACGTATCTGTGTTAATACTTCCCTCAGGTATGAAGTGTGGATTAATTAATGTTTTTTTTTTCTTTTCCAGGACAGATAAGTGGGCTGAGACTGAACTTGGAACTAAATGGGGAGACAAGTGGGAAGAGAAGTTTTTCTCTGGCATTGGTTCACGCCAAGGAGAAACTTGGCATGTATCTCCCAGTGATGAACGTATGTGATGCTATTTTTCTGACATTCATGATTTCAGTTTTTCAGACTGCAGATTGCCTGTATACATATTGACTACCTTAAGTCATTACACTTTGACAATTTCCTGCCTTTTTCACTTTGTTACTCCAACAAGAGAAGAAACATAAATACTGAGGGATAGCTGGGATGTGATTAAAATGTTTAGTTTTCCCGCCTTCCTGGTACTCGAATGTCTTCTTAGTTGTTAACAAATGCCTAGAGATTACATGTCAGAGATTTAGAGTACCAGTGATGATTTAAGGCTCTCTGCGTATGTGCTCCTATCCTAGTAAGCATGAAACTTCTGGAGCTTGAGATTTCCTCGTGTTTGTGCTAACAAAGCCCAAAAAGGCAGAAATGGCATGGGACTTGAAGTTCTGTTTCCAAAACCTGAGTCAATTCCGTGCTACATAGCTCCTATCTACTAGCCCATATATGCAAGCCTTTTTCCTGGGCCTGCACTACTAGATTTCTACTGACACATACTATGATATTATAGAGCAAAGATAATGACATTCTTAGTTTTTTAATTTCACCTATGATACTAATGATTTAAGGAAACCATTACTAGCAGTTAACAATCTGACTGAACTGATTTATCTGTTGCTATGTTGTTAATAATGATTGATTCTTGTTCATCAATTTTTCATCCTGTACAAAAATCTAATATAGGAATCTTATTTGTCCGATGAAACTTGCTTATATGTTTTTAACGATGTTCTTGTGAAACTGAAATGTTGATTTGTTTTGATGTGCAGGGTGGTCTAGGACATGGGGAGAAGAGCATTTTGGAAATGGGTATGCAGTTATTTTTGTTTGCTTAAAACTTTTGGGAGGCAATTATAATTATAACCTTAGATTTTACAAAGTAGGACATAATATATTGATTATTCATTTCCTTTTGCCAGCAAAGTACACAAGTATGGCAAAAGCACAACCGGAGAAAGTTGGGATATAGTGGTGGATGAAGGAACATATTACGAGTAAGACAAAGCCTTTATTTTCACATTTTCAATTGAAAATTCCTTTCAAACGTAATAGTTCTGATCTCTTTTATTTCTAAGTTTGGGGACTAAAATCCATTGTTTGATGATTTGTGTATAAAAGGGCTGAACCGCATTATGGATGGGCGGATGTTGTGGGTGATTCAACACAGCTGCTTTCAATCCAACCACGAGATATACCTCCAGGTGTCTATCCAAGTCCTGCACCGCCACCACCTATTGACGATGATACAGATTTGTCACCTCCGTCATGACGAAGGAAAACAATTTTCCTAGTTAGTTTTGATTCCATTCTAGTTAGTCTGATTCGTGAAATTCATTTGTCATGGTAGAAATTGAAGGTGTAACAGAATCGCATGTTATTCTTCCATGATTGATTTATTTTTGTCTGCGTATTTTACTTGGTTA
Organism: Chenopodium quinoa; assembly: GCF_001683475.1. Lineage (NCBI taxonomy): Eukaryota > Viridiplantae > Streptophyta > Magnoliopsida > Caryophyllales > Amaranthaceae > Chenopodium > Chenopodium quinoa. The sequence goes on along the minus strand of NW_018744560.1, from coordinate 749,135 downwards.
ATAATAATGGAAGTTATGGAATGACTACTTATATTCAGGTGAAGAACTCTACGTCTGTGAGACCCAATTGTTTGATAGGGATAACTAAATTTGCATCTTTCAAAGGTAGCAGTTTTCCTTCCCCTGCCAAGATATGTAGAGGTAATAATTTTTATAGTCGAGCATTGGAAAAAAAAATCGGATGCAGAAAAATGGTTGCAGGAGACATCAGATATGATCAGCAATTACTACCAATTAATTTGATACACTAACTAAGCTAAATCTACTATATATATGGCAATATTATCAGGAAGAGGTGAATAAGTTGGAAAATATTAAACTACAAAATAAACTATCTAATCTGTAAAAGCGGCAAACTTGTATTAAGCATGTCATTTGTACCCCAACAGAAAGGGTAGTCTGAAATCGTACCAGTGGCACTTCTCCAAGTTGGTATAAAGATCTCTGCATCCGACCAATTGTAGCAATGTACACAGATTCAAAGTTGCATAATCTTTCAATGAACGCTTAGAAGTCGTGAGCCTCATTGTGTCTGCTTAACTTTGTACAGATTCTCATATGTAGGCAGGACCTCACAATTTCAGCTCCCAGCTTACTCCAGAATCCGTGTTATCCCAGAGAAAAAGACAAAATATCTCTCTTAAGGGCAAAATTGTCTAGTCTGATAATATATCTTCTAATTCAGGTTCATCGGTCAAAAATCCTTCATAATCTAGCATGGTCTCATTTGCTGGCTGTCTCTCTTGAAGCAGCAAATCTCCATCAGTGTCTGGGTCTGTTGGTTCCGACTCATCATCAGCTTCATGATCCTTGGTCTCTTCTTCTTTCTTGGTGGGATCCTTCCCTGACCCAAATTTCCGTAGATTTGCATCTCTCATAGCCTTGGCATCAGAATCTTCACAGATGCATGAAGCTGGATTCTCATGAAACTCACCTCTGCCAGGTCTTACCTCATGTGGCAAACCCATGAATCCTCTCTGATAAGAACGAGCCTTTAAAGAAAACTCTTCCCAAGTCATGTTACCTTTGTTCAGGAAAAGCTTAGATAGCTTTTTAGCATTGGGGCGAATAGTGGGCTTATGACCAAAATACCTCCTAAAAAAAAGTGATAGCAAATTTAGTTAGCACCTATATTCAATATCTGAATTTCTTGCAACAATTGACACCAAAATATAGGGAATCACCTTCGTCCTGCCAGAATCTTTGCCATATTTCCATTGTTGTTAGTGACAAAGACATCACTTTCATCACAAACAATAAAGTCAAGTGCTGCCATGCGAGAAGAAAACCTGGAAAATGATTCTAGCTCCTCTTTGCTGGCTATCGTTTCTTTGGAATGGAAATTGGGGAAGAGCAACTTTAGTGGAGCTAAGGTTTCTTCTCCTCTATACACGTCACCAGATGCCACATAAATATGAACGTCTTTGCTATAACCTAAAGCCCTCAGCATCAACCCCACTTCTTCTGGAGTGAGTGGGCATCTTCCCTGCCTCCTTGCCTTGTCTGGATTGCTTCCCTGCATAGCAATGGGCAGTCAGCTCTTACAGTACTTTTGTTTGTATACTTTACATTTGAACTATGCCAAACAATAGGTAGCTAAAGAGCTATAATCATATCAAGGGGAATTCATAATAAAGGTTGAAAACCAAAGCAAGTTGGGTACTATCTTCTGACAATTAATTTTGTAAAAAATCAAACATACCCGGCTAAAAAAATCAATGTTGTCAACATTCAAGCCACGAAAAGACCAAAATTCTTACATGCAGAGTTTTCCACCTCTTTCTTATAGCACCCAGTTCTTTTTTTTCCTTATCCCCTCCACCATAATAGCATCCTGAGAATGCAAGCATATCAGGTTCAAACCTGCAGTAACAAATAAGATGGATCAAATTATCAACCAAATTTTCACAAATGAAATCATCCAACTGTCTCATAAGCACTATCATCATTCAATTTTATAAAAAAAAATGTTACCAGGAGACATTCAACAAGTTATTATCTGATCAAGTGCATCAGATATAATAATTAGTAAACGAGTTTAACGGCCCGAATGACTATTAAAGATTGTCTCTCAAAAGTCAAAACATTTATATAAGAAGCAGATTGCCTGACAGAGCCAATAAGTATCCCATGTTTGGTCTTTGTCGCATGGGCCTCACCTCCTCAAGAGACATACATTATTCAGGATGCAAAAAATGATTGACATGCATATACATCATTTTTTTTTTGACAACACTAAACTGCTTTCCATTCTCTTTAGAAAGGTAAGACAGGGTTATTGATTCTCCTATACCAGTATACCACATAATTTGTGGGTAAGACAGCAAGTGGTAAGAAAGGTCGTTTAATTACCACTAAAATCCATTTACTCTCTCCTACCCGCAATACCACTAAGATTGACGAGTGCAATTAGAAAATCCATAGACCTCCGTGTTTAGTGGTGAAATTATAACAAATGAAATTTTGTCTTGATAATTCAAACAACTCTTTACCTTCTAATATAACAGATTCTTTTGTTTAATGAAGGATATCAGTGATATGTTTTTTGTCTGAACCCTGTGTGAGTAACAGGAACATATCCAATGTGTTATTGTTTTACTTTCTTGTTTCTGATCTGCATGTCTAAAGTGAAGGCTTCGCTATTTGAAGAGTACTAGGCCTCATCCTCACGATTTTAGAAATAATGTAGTATGGAAACCTAATATGTGCCCCACAATACCACTACCACTTTATTGGACATCATAAAATAACAAAAAATAGTTCAGAATTTTTATTACTACATATCTCTAGCCATCACATCAACCTTTTCTTCCACTTCATTGAATTCCATTCAACTATTACTCTTAAGATTAATGCCAAAGTTGACATGGGTCTTCATTGTATGAGGGACAGATCGTAGAACTAACGCATAGATAAAGGTACCACATAAGATTTGCCTAGTTGAAAATTCTGTTGCATGCAAAACAATTAGGAAGGGTAGGAAAATCCCTAAGCTTTTGCCCTTCCTCTCAGATGCCACGTCCAAGCCTAATTTACAAATAATCAAACTCTAAACACAATGTTCGAGGGAGAGGTAAATCTTCAAGAAATAACCCCACCCCCCGACTTCTTCGTTTTGATACATCATGTCTAGATTTATGATAAAATGATTTGCAATAAGAGGAATTCTAGGTGACATCTCCAAAAATCTAGGCAGCAAGGGAAAATCATGTACCAACTGGGAGAAAAAAATACATGGAATGCTGCATTGAAGCAGAATAAGGCAACCTTAAGTGCACAAGAGGCAGACATTTTAATAAAAAGCATAGTCAAGTAAGTTAACTCTATTTTCAGCAAAAAGAGCTCAACTTTGTTCATGGGAATGCTGAACAAATAAAGGGGACAGAGAACTGAGCAAACAGAAAGTGTGAAGAGGGAGAGGGGGGAATGTGTCATGGCCTCACAAATACTCTTTAACCACACATGCAGCTTATAGTTGCACCTCAACCGCCTTCGACAAACTACACCTCAGGTGAGCCACATTGTTCTCGTAGTGCCTAAGGTTGCTTGAGTCAATCATACACCTCACCATAATTTGTAGCTAGGCGCACCTAAGATGCGCTTTTTAAAACAACGATCACAAAGCTCATATTGTGTGATCAAAACTACAGTTCCAACCATTTCTAAAAGCAGGCCCAATATGCTCAACCACAAAGGTCACTCATTATATATGTATTATTGCTATTATATGAGCACATGAGAGCTAGAGTTATAGCAATTCTGATTAACAAACATAGCAATGCTATAAATAAATAAATATAATATAATTCCAAAGATATATTGGCTCTACCTTAAATGGAGAGCAATAAAATGCTTGCTCATGGCTCTCATCCTCTGTACCAAGAATTTGCCCATTTCTAGTATGGGACTAGTGAACTTCAAAGCATGGTAATTAACCCTGCATCTTAGCTTTTGAAGATCTGTCTCCAACCGATTTGCAAGCCTATAATCATATTTGGTAAGCCGAACAGCCTGTGTCATTAAAAAAGATGGACAAGAATTAATGTCAATGAGATAACTCCTCAAGTCATGTTAACATGAAGAAAATTGAATTTCAGCAACCACATAGCCAATGTTTCACTATTCTGATGGTCATAAGTTCAGAAAGTATACTTAGTTATAAGCTGGAAGTCAATTTACTGTGATAGTCAGAAGAAAAAAGATGAATAAATAACAAGCTTCTGATAAACTAACAAATTCAAGATAATAAATAAAAGAAATATATTGAAGACTTACATGCCTTTTCATTATAACAGGTAAAACTCGCTTTTCATAGCATCTTTCATTGCACTTCCTAGGAACTCGCATGGTTGTGACTTTTGGTCCGCTTGGGAGTTCTTTTACGATTTTCACATCATTTGATAGGAAGGATATGAACCAATCAATATCAAAGATGTCCTCAAAATTACTGCAAGCATACAACAATATCCAGCACTTCAGCATTAAATTTGTTTAGGCATGAAAAAATAGACATGCCAGAAGTTTGTTTAAAGAAGATTTATGGAAATCACTACAAAAACAAACCTAGCATCCTTCCAATAAGATCTCTGGTCCAACTTTGGCACAACGAGAGTGACATTTAAGATACGAGCTGCAGCAACTGCATCAATTATCTGGCAAAAGTTGCATGTATTAATTACCAGTAGCCCAAAGTCAGCACTTGCACTCTTGCAGTGTTATCCCAAACACAGAGCACTAATCCTAACAGCTAGCAGTATAATGACGAAGGGGGATCATAGTTTCTATAAAAATATTATGGAAGATGAAGAGTGATATACTCAAAACATATATATAACCAAACCCATTTGCAAACACAGAAGAGCTGAAATTTTATGTATGGATTAAGAGCAGAAAATCACTGATACTGAGTTACTGACATCAAAAGGTGATTGAGAATCCATGCATAGCAGTGATCCGTCCGCAATGCATTGACAATGTCGCAGAATTAAAGTACCCAACAACAGCACATATTGTAGTTCTTAAGTTTCTAAAGTCAGTAGGTCTGGTATTTGGAAATTTCCTAAACACCTATTAAGAAATACAACAGATGAAAAGACAAAGTCTTTAACATGCATCATCCATTCTACTATATACATGCTTTTTGATTGAGCAGGAATAATCTAACTCCGACTTATGTTTCACAAACTGGTCAAGAAAACAGGTTTCCAAAAAATAAAAACTATGCTTATGTAGTAAATGAACAGCACAGTAAATCAGTAATCATATAGTCAATAAAATCCTATCATTTATTAAAGCTAAAATTTAATCAAGCAGAGAAACACTTCAGAAAAGAGCAAAGATATCCGTGTTACATGTAACAGGCCAAACATCAGAGACCAGTAAACGATTTTGATGGACAGACTCACAAACTGGCACACAATTGAACCAAAGCAAATAAGATAACATACAAACAGAAAACGATATACAGACCACTCAATGCTTATATAACAAAGTAATGCAATATATACCCCGGTTCTTTGTTGGTTCAAGCCTCCACTTGTAGCAATCATCAAATAACGACTTGGACGTGTGATAGTATCAGCTTCTGAGAATGAGAATGAAACCACAGGTTCAAACAAATGACAATGAATCCATATGCAAATAGTATCAAGACTGTTACCATATAAGTTCAGTATACAAACAGCATATTTAGTTACTCCCCTAACCTCCCAAGACTACAACGACGAGTACATCTAAGGTTCAAACATGTTCAAACATCCTTGTAGATATTATTACCAAAACTAGTCACACATTAACTATCACACATAATTCTACAGCTATTTCAACTAATTCATTCAAAAATACAGTTCAACATATACCTATAATATGAAGAAGACGTCTAACAATCAAATATACGCGAGTAGCAAAGATATATTAGCAATTAACTTATTGCTGATTAATGAAAGGGAAAATTTCAATAGACATTGCAACATATTATTATACCAATACAAAATACTTCATACTGCAAATTATAGAAACTGAATTAATCAACAGCAAATATAAATAATCGAAATAACAAGCTAGGAAAAAGAGCACATACTCATAAATTTACTGCTGGCATTGCTACAACCATAGAAAAATTCAGAATCTCTAGACCTCCAAATATCATGTTTAGATTTTCCTCCAACATCCTACATTTCATAAAACAACAAAATAAAAAAATTAAAAAAATCAGATCCAAGCAACACTCAAAAATCACAAAATCGAATTCAAATAATCCAAAAATAATCAAAAGCCCTAACCGGAACAGAAGAGATCGAATCTCCGACGGAAGCATCATCATCCTTAGCAAAACACAAAAAAAACACAAATTAATCAAAAAATAAAATGCTGAAACTGCAGGTTGAAGCGACAGCGAGAGATTACCGAAGAAGACGAAGATGAGCTGCGAGTGCGGCCGTGGTGAAGGAGGCGAGAAGGACGAGGAGCGAGAAGAGAGAGAGCGAAGAAGCAGAGGAAGAAGACACCAACGATGGCGGTAACAACGGGAAGAAATCGGCGAGAAAGGCGGCTGATGCTGGTGTTGCTGTGGTGGAGATGGTGGTGGCGCCGCCGTTGATTCGCCATTGGCGCCAACAAAAAAGCTTCAACAACACTATTTTCTCTCTCCTCTCCTCTGCAACTTTCTCTCAGCGTTTCTCTCTCTAGAAAAGGAGGAAGAAGAAGAAGGTGGAGAGAGAAAGAGGAATGGGGAAAAATGGAGGAAGGTGAAGAGGAGAGAGAAAGCGATGCGATGCTTTATTTGGTGGGAATGGAAATGGCAGCTTCGATGACGACAATTTGATTCGTTCTTACCAATCACTGCACACACAAACACACTGCACTCTACTCTCTTCTTCTTACGATTTTTTATTTTTTTTTGTTGGGTGTTGTTGTGTTTGCCAATTTGCAATTTTTCTAATTCTGGTGCAACTTTGTAAGTACAACCCATTCTTCTTGCTTTTTTGGTGTTTTAATCTTTTACAAGACAGATAAGCTTGGATTTTTTTAGATGTAGGAGACCTAAATATAGAAATAATTTTGCTTTATATTTTTAAATGCTTTTCTCTTTCATTTTCATTGTACTTTGTATGCTATAACAAATAAATAAATTGATTTTAAAAAAAAAAATTGTAATACAAAGTTTGGATATCACAGTCAAGAGGTTGTGAGGTCAAACCCTACTAGATACACTTCGGGGGTTGGGATTTTGTAACCCTTCCTCCCCACTTGTTACTCCCTTGAAGTGACAACCTCCTTTTCATTCTAATAATAATAAAGGGAGGAAAATATAGTCCCTATATAATTTTACAAACCTAAATATACTTTATAGTGGCGGATCTTGGATAAAAAAGTACAAAAGCTAAGGTTTAAACCTTCAACCTGTAGTTAAAAGTATAACTAGTTAAGTAACTTAAGCTTTGTAAAAACAACTTTTTAGATTCATAATAATTAAGAAAATGGATTATGGTCTTATGGATAATACAAGAAATAACTCCTCAATTTTACAAAGTAATTATTTATTTGATTTACCACTTCAATGTTTTGGACATATAAATTTCATCACAAATTTTTGTATGTGGCTGGCCACACGGCCACAATTTTTTTATTTTTTTTAAATACCACAACTCTTCTCCCTCCTTTTTTTCTTAGCTTCTTCTCCAAACCAACTCACATATCACCAACAACCATATCTCTACTCCACCCATTTTCTCTCTCCTCTTTTCTTAGCTTCTTTTTCAAGCCAAACCACATCACCAACAACCATATCGCTACTTTATCCATTTTCTCTCTCCTCTTTGCCAAATTGGTACAATTAAAGCCCGAAATTGTAGAAATTTGGTGTCAAATTGTTGTGAAAAATTATGATTAATTATCCTTAAGATCATGAACAACATTTGAAGTAGTGAAATCGATGAGAACCAACAAGATTTGAGCTCCTTTTCTTCGTGGAATCTCATATCGAACATTCTACGTCAAAAATTGTAGGGTGTTACTAGTTTGGTCAGGAGTTACTTGTAGGGTGTTACGTTACTAGTTTGGTCAGGGGTTACATGTAGGGTGTTACTGGTTTGGTCAGGGGTTACTTGTAGGGTGTTACTGGTTTTGGTCAGGGGTTAGGTTACTTGTAGGGTGTTACTGGTTTGGTTAGGGGTTACTTGTAGGGTGTTACTGGTTTTGGTCAAGGGTTACTTGTAGGGTGTTACTGGTTTGGTCAGGGGTTACTTGTAGGGTGTTACTGGTTTTGGTCGGGGGTTACTTGTAGGGTGTTACTGGTTTTGGTCGGGGATTACTTGTAGGGTGTTACTGGTTTTGTCGGTGGTTACTTGTAGGATGTTACTGGTTTGGTATGGGGCCTACAAGCAACTCTGGAATAAGTAACAAGTAACCATTGAATAAGTAATTCATACAAGTAACCTTTGAAGTAACTCATAAAAGTAACCCTTGAATAAGTAAATCATACAAGTAACCTTTGAATTAACCCATACAAGTAACCCTTAAAAAAAAGTACCCTTGAAAAAAAAATATAAGTAACTCCTAAAAAAAAATACAAGTAACCCCTGAAAATGCAAGTAACCCTTGAATAACTAATCCATACAATTAACCCTAAAAAAAATACAATTAACCCCGACCTTGAAAAAAAAAACAAGTAACTCCTGAAAAAAAAACAAAAAAAAAAACAAGTAACCCCTAAAAAAATTACAAGTAACTCTTGAAAAAAAAATACAAGTAACTCCTGGAAAATACAAGTAACCCTGACAAAACCAGTAACCCCGTATGTGCGTGAACAGTAACCCCGTTTTACGCGCGTCAGAATATGTTATTTTTAATGAATTGGCAGCAAGCCACACGGTGTGGCCTGCTGCACCAAAAAAACTCTGAAATTTCATTATTCGAATTACCTACTCCCCTCCTTACCTTGAGTTCACATATTTTAGATTCATTAAATCGTCTAGATAAGTTCATATAAGATAATTTTACCTTATTTTTATTTTTATCAGGTCAAAAAAGTTAAGTAAGATTAAATAAGATAAGAATTAATAAATTTAGATAAGATAAAAGTTAATAGGTTCAAATAGGGTAAGATAAATCTAGGGTCAATAATTATGATAATACTACATGTTTGCCTTTTTTTTTTTTTTTTTTTTTTAAGAAACATGTCTGCCTTCTTTCAAATTAACATTTGGTTAATTTATTTTTTTTAACATTTACAATTTGCAAATAAGTTAGGAAATTAGATATAGAGTGTTGGTGTGAAGAATATAAGAAAAAGGTGGATAAAGTAAAAATAGTTTATTAAGCGGAGTAATACGGAGTACAAATTAGATGGAAGGTTATAAATATTGTGCAATAAGAGAGATAAAGTAGAAATATAACTTTGCCAAAAATAAAATAAAGTGAAAGTATTAAGAACTTTTAGAAATGGAGGTAGTATAATCAAAGCAAAATTTAAAGGATTATACTACGTTTTTAATCTCCCTCCTACCCTCAAATGCCTGGCATATTTGCTGACCTTAAATGCCTGATAAATGGCATACTCATATATTCTAGCACAATAAAAGCAAATTATGTATAAGTAGGACCAAAGATAATCGATTGACATGTCGAAAACATAAATTTCGGTTTCCAATCTTTAGATTGAAAATTAGGTAATTATACTTGGATATTTTGATCTGATACCCCCTATATAAGTTTAAATCATGCTGGCATCAACTATTGATGCAAATTACATCAAGAAAGTGCATATTGTTAATATGAAAGATAAACAAAAGTCAAGTGTAGACTATGGAGTCAAAATAAGAAAAATACTTTATTATTTTGAAGATAAACAAGGCTCTAAATAGGTGCAGCAAGGCCCTAACTGTATTTTGTTAATGCAATTGATGGACTTGTATAAGAGCTATTCTTCTATTTTGAAGTCATTTTCAGTCTAAAAATTATACTATAAACATTTGGGAAACAATAACTTAGATGATAAGCATTCAATTACTACAATATTATACTACGAGTACTATACTAGGAGTAAAAGTGGCCATACTTTTAGTGCTTTGCTTTGTACGAAAACAAATCATCTTTGTGCACGGACGTGAGGAAGAGGTGTCAGAATTGGATGCTTAAATAGTTGATACCCTTCTTTTCTCGGTAAGTGAACTAGTGAAGTGAAGAATTTATACGAGTACATAATTCATTATGCAAAACACATTCATTCTTGATTATCCAAGTAAATGACTGTCCATTCATTTTTATCGCACTTGGAAAAAAAATGTCATAATACGCATTGGTATTTCATTATCGTTTATATGTTATCATCATGATACCAACATCCTTATTCAGTGATACCAACGAATTGCAAAAATATTTTGTTGTTGGTATCATGTGAAATATCAACGTGTGTTATTAGAGTCATTCATGACTCTAATTATTAGAGGCTAAGAATTCCTCATCATCCGATCGATCTAATTCCGAATTATATCCAAATTGAATATGGTGTACCAATTTTATTATGTCTCTATTCTAGATAAAAAAAAATAATAATAAAGTGTATTACCCAATTCAACACGTAAAGAAATCATTGTGACAACAATAGGCTCAAAAAGTCTGTTACTTTTTGCAGGTTCGGGCATGAGATATAATGTTAAGGCTTAACACAGACTGATTTTTTTTTTTATCACCTCTACTCAAACCATCCCATCATACCGTGATTAATCAATGTTAATATGTTATATCAAATGAAGGTCTGTTCTCTTCAGCTTATTTTCAGTTCAGTTCCTAATTTCCTTCTCTTATAAAATATTTAGTTCAGTTCAGGTTCAGCTCAATCAACGAAAACAAGCCTCGTTGCTTGAAATATAATCTAAACCAAACCAATATAATTTGTTGGCATTGATGCTTGCTTGCTTCAATTCATTATTACCCTCCTTATTTAAACGAAAAGATAAATAATTTTAACTTTTACACTTTGAAGACGAAAAAATCCACTTGTCCCATTCGGAATAATGGTACTACATATTCCATTGCTCGTGATTTATATTTAAGCAGAGCAATGCTATCATTATTCTGAGCATAATTGAGAACCGTTAATAATACTTCCTACAAACTCAAGCAACTTCCTTTGCCAGCTGCAGCTATATCAGAAATTCCTTCTGTTAAACGCCGTCATCTCTCCAATAAAAAATGCATTGACAGTATATTTGTGACTTTTAGGGGCACCAAAACACAATTGTAAGAATACTGTTATGCTATAGACTCATAACCACACCCTTTAAAAGTGGGCCGTGTTGGCATAGTCCAACGCATATGCAAACACGAGCCCCTTGCCTAGGCTGCGGTTTTTTCAGTACAAACAGGAGGGGTCACCCACCAGCCTACTCAATAAGGCTTGTCAAAAGAATTGGAAAAAACTTTACCGTGACTCATGGGGCCAGTGTCTTGGCAGTGCAGAATAAAACCTGGACGGACCTGAAGTTGTTGGGGCCTATATCCTTTGGCATGGCAAGTACAGCACAACTGCCGCAGGCCATGTAGCCCAGAGGCCACAACCATGCCTACACTCAACTCCAAATAACCACGATGATATTCAATATTCATGTTATAGTGCGATAATACCCCAAAATGTAAAATGGGACTTACACTTTTAAGGCGTAATTCTGAAAATGTTGCCCTGCAAAATTTCTGTTATACCCTTGCACAAACATGATAGGCTTATGAACTTGTATCTAAAAGAAAGAGGGTGTGCTGAAAATCCATTTCTCATTGAATATCTCATCTTATAACCTATTCTCTATGGAATATAAACCTCTATTAAGCTAGAGCTGGACATAAATAAATCACGTCACTAGCAGCTTTAAAATGATGAATTCATAATAATGGAGAACATAAATAGACAATTCCTCAGCAGAACCTAAATGATTTCCCCTGGAGGTAGCTCAGCCAGCTTAGGTGGACTTCCGAGTGCTTTTTCCATATCAAAACGGACTTCAATATTGCGGAGACCATAGCCCACCACCATTAGCCAATATAATAGCTTGCCAAGTTCAGTCGCACTAGTCTCCGAAACAGAAGTCTGCAGTAAATATGCAAGGAAATCAGCAAACTCCGCTATATTAGCAACCAGGTAGTCAAAGTCATCCGTTAAAAATCATTAAACAAAAATTGAGAATTCCTAAGTTCGCATTTATGGTACATCAAGAGGGAAAAAAAACTCTTTTTTACTTTTTTGTCTGGTATGAGTGAGTGGTTCTCCAATGGTTTGCTATTTAGTTTGTAACGGACTCAGAGAAGAGATCATTTAAGGCCGGACAAAAACATAAAGCATTCTCAGAACCCAGCAGCTTCATAAAAGACAACCAAAGTGGAAAACTCAGATCCATGTCCTACTGTCCCCAATTAAAGCCAAATCAGATGCCCACTGAATACTGGACATGTTTAATTAAGAATCAAAACCAAATCCTTCCCTTAGACAGTCTACTACCATGAGAATACCAGAACTCTCTCAACTAAAAAGGTACATATGCTATGCAGTTAATGTCTTAATGTGGTGCTGGGTGATAATAGAAGTAAAAAAACAAAAAAAGATGAAATCTGAACAGCTCTACACCTTCATTTGAGCAGGATCTGAAACAGCCAACAGGCGCTTTATGAATGTGTTCATTGCCAGAATGACATCTTCTCCGGCAGTGCTTGTCAGCTCCTACACAAAGAACAATTATCCAATTGAGTTAGATCTCTACTGGAATAATCAAGTAAAACCTCAGTACACTGGAGAATATGAATTAGGCCAAATGCATACAAGAATTATGCAAGTTGTGTCATTTATTAAAGTAGTCCTCATTATTAGCAATTATGATGCTTAGACTTGGATATGGATGTCATTTTTTAGTATGGATCAGATGGCTAGTAGTTCTTGAAACTTTAAAAGCTCAGACTGGTCCTATAAAGTGCCTCCCGAGTGTGAGATGCAAAAAGGTGCCAGCACCATTGCCTCAAGCTTACACGATTACCTTGCATTCCCCCAATTCCCCCCACATCATTCTCTTATTCCTTCTCTCACATTTTTTTGGTGCTGCTGCTTAAATTATAAAAATGATCTCTCACAACAAGTGAATGCATTTTGGCCACCAAAACAAACAAACAAAAAGGGGGGGGGGGGGGGGACATATGTAGAACCAATTTCCCAAAAAGAGAGTGCAATGCATGAGTGTGCCTCAAGTTCAGAAACTCTTGTGCGTTACACTATATAAGAAACGTTAGAACCCCCATATATACCCTCAATTTAAAAAAAAAAGGGATGATTTATAAATAGAAATTAGCTTTAGCCTAACACAATACAAAATTTGGTGTGCATGCATCCATAGGCATATGTTACAAGCGATAATAAAATAAAAATAAAAAAATGATAAATAATAAAAAAAACAACACTTTAAAGTGATAAACAAAGCTTACAAGGTGACTATATTTTAGATAGTTGTAACAAGTAAATATAATAAAATAATGGTAAAATTTGATATTAATAATCCCAACTTTGAGTGTTGTTTACTTTCTTCAATTCCAATTACCGCTTACGGTTGATTTTTTTTTTTTTTTTTTTTTTTGAAATGACATGTTTCACAAGTTAACTGGTTAAAAAAACAACCCAGCCAAAACCCCAACCACCCTAAACAAATCTGACCACCCGCCAGCCAGCCTTCTCCCTCGCCGGACCACCCTCCCCCACCAGTGGCGTTGCCCCTCCGGCAGCTTCCATCTAAACCACCATCTCCTCCCCGAAACCCCCACGCAACCACCAATAAACCCCTCCACCACTTCGAAAACCTCTAATCACCACTCCCCTTACCCCGGCGGCTAGGATTTTCGACGGTGAGGAAGGGGCTTTGGGGCCTTTGGGGGTTTTCGGGAGTGAGGGAGGGGTTTCAAGGGAGTTTCAAATGGTGGGAGGGATTTAAAGGGATTTTCGATTGTGGAGGCGGAGAACCGGATCAGAAAAGGAGGAGATTTGGGGTGGGGGTGGGTCGCAACGCCGGACACCGGTGCGGGGGGATTGGGGAGAAATCAGCGCAGCTTTGGGGCAAGGGAAGGGAAGGGTAGGCCTTGTCAGCGACAGGTGGTGGTGGTGGTTAGGGTGGTCCAGTATGAGGGATAAGGGGTTTTCTGGTTTTCCTAATTTTTTTATTTATTTTTTTTTTTTTACCAACTACATCTTGACACGTGACACATAACTGGTTATAAAAGGTCATTGACTTTCCTTGACCAGTTTGGGATTGAAGAAAGTAAATACCCCCTAAAATAATCAAAAGTTGGGATTATTAAAAGAAAAATATCAACTTTTCCTAAAATAATCTCGTGTAATTATTTTTAAAAGCGATAAAACTCGGTGGCACAATTATGTCATAAAAACACGAGCAGCAGGAGAAGACTCTGACTATATTTTGTTTGTGCCCTAATTAAAAACAAGATTTTGGTCTTCCTCACCTTCAAATTCTGGGGTTCAAGAGACTTCATATATTCTAACAACTCATTTTGACCATTCGTAGATTTTCTAGCAACTTGACGATTCAATTCTTCTAGTTCAGCTTCAAGCAGCTCAATGTACTTCTCAGCATCTATTCTCTCAGGTCCCGAGACATTATTCCACCGAATAACTTCACCCGACACTTTTTTCTGCGTACCTGGAGCATAATCTGGAGCATCCTGAAAAATTGGCCTGATTTTAAGTTACAAACTCTGGCATAGGACCAGAAGAAACCCAAAAGAAACAATTTAAGTCGGAAGAATTAAAACATTACATAGAAAGGTGTTACCTTATTTTCTTGCGGTTCAGGAAGAGCCACCTGTTCTAAACTTTGTTGGAGTTCAATTCGGAACTGTGCATTCCTAAACATATAGCCAGTCATCATTACACTATACATAAGTTGAGCAAGATTTTCAGCCACCTGAAACAAGTGGTAGAAATCCTGATCAACAAAGTGCTACAACTTTTACTCATATGCAAATGTGATTGCCAAGACACATGGATATCGAGGCATAGATACAACCTGGTTAGGGAACAGGACTTACAGTAGTTACAGTTACAGAAAAAAATTGTGGAGGTAAACTGCCAATCATGTTTGTAACAGTTTGACGCATTGCCTCCACCACCTAAGGAGTGACAAGGAATACATTTACATTTGGAATTCATATATTAATTTCAGGGGGAAAAAAATTTGTTATAAAATGAGCAATTAATTCACAATAAAAAAGAAGATTATGATGTTGAAAACACAAACCTGTGGAGATGCCCTTTTAACAAACAATTCCATAATCTCTGGTTGCACATTTTTCACATACTCCAGCAGAATATCCTTCCTGTTTTTTGGCTGGTAATTTGAAAAGGTAAGATATCATTAAGAGAAGGTGTAACTACTCCACTAGACCTACAGTAATCTCTTTGTAAGTAGGAATAAGACATTGTGGAGATAATTGTTTTAAAAAATAGGGATTGATGAGGATTTCTAAATATGACTATAGACAAGCAATAAAAGCTAGAAACCGAGAAATAAAGCATGCAGAGTGTCATCAGAAGTCGATAATTTCTTCTAAATACATGGTTGAGGTGACTAGGTAAGAATTCTTATTTTCTCTTTAATGTGAAACCTGTAATCATCCTCCCAACCCCAACACAAACTAAATAAATAATATCATAAATAAACAAAATAAAGAAACCCTTCTAGTAATGCTCAATGTATAGTTTGGACAGATTTGAAAAGGATATCTAGAATTCTAGATATCTTGGCATCACAAAATCTAAATGTTACTAGAACAGTCAATTGTTAAATTTCACAATCTTATTCAATAGACTAATCAAATTTAATCATTGAACATCCAAATGCTCATTCTTCAACCTACCACAAAACACATTGGTCTTTTATCACAGAAAACCGCTTGCAGGATATAAAAAAAGAAAAACAAATTGTACAGTATCTCCTTCTGCTAAAGCATGCATCTGAAAAGTGTCAGTCAGAAGAAAGATAACAAAAAAAGACCTGTAAAATTTCTAAGACTAGATTACTCATGAAATCAGAACAAATACTTTCCTGTGCTAACAAGCAAAACTGCTTCAACTGACATCAATCACAAAATCATAGAGAGAATAAGCAAGCGATAAAGCACTTGAAGTAAACCCTGAAATCAATCTTCTCATTTTTAAGGCATTCTTATAAATTGACGTATGTATTACCCACGTTAGTAGCAATGTTTTCCCTTTTCTCTCTTAAACATTCTTGATCAAATCGAAAGCTCAACGCTTATAAAACTAGAATGAGCAACTTCAAACTTGGATTCCTGTAAGTCTATAAATGGAAAAGGCAAGGCAACCTACTTCCTCCATTCTTTGTATTATTTAATCTACAACTTTATGGCTCTCACACTCTACCTAGACCTAATTTCGTGTCGCGATAATAATAACTGGATTCCGGGCCTAAAATCATGCTCATGTGCAGCTCTCAAAGCAACTACAAGCTTGATCATATCGATAACTTTACTAAAGTTTTATCATCATCACCAAGAAGAGTTCAGATAACAATTCACAACTACACATTTCAGATTCCAGGGCATTAAAGTTCAATCTCGAAAACAAGCAATTCGACATAAAACCTCTCCATTAAAAACCGAAATTGCAATTAAGCAAGTAAGAATTCTATCAACAAGCAATTCTAAAATCATTCAAAAAGCAAAAACAATCGATAACAAGGAATATAATGATCAATTGGAGCATAAAAATAACATCATTTAACACAAAATCAAACAAAAATAGAGAAGAAATGATAGCGAAAAAGGAAGAGACCTGGGAATTGCCAATGTCAGTGTCATTGGTATTACTATCAGAAGATGAATTGTTCAAAGCACGAATTCCGAGAGATAATCGGCGTCGAGTGGTGAAATACCTCGGAAAACTGACTGAAGAAATGGAAACTCTTGAGTTGGTTGATAAAGCAAATAGCGAAGAGCGAGAACAATGAGTGTAGAGTGAGGTAGGCTTTAGTATGAGTGAAGAAGACATGGTGGTAGTTAAATTGGTTGACTGATTCAGTTTGAAAACCCTAATCTTAAACCTCCATTAAAGCCCTTTTTGTGTTACTGATATGACAGAGAAAGTGTATCTATGGAGTATGGAGTAGTACAAGGATAAAACAAAGGAAGGAGAGGATTTATGCTGCTACCCGTAATGTTTATAGCCAAACATATTACGGACTACGGACTTTCGGAATTAGCTGTTATATTACTCCTCATTTACTTGAAGTCGCACAAATTTTGCCTTTTAGGCTAACAACATTTGCATTTAGACGATTAAGTACTTTAAATTATAGGGACGTTAATTTTTATGAAAAGATAAGGAAACTAATATCATTTTTTTGTGTTTGGATTAAATTTTTTTTTTGGCGGAAGAAAGAGGCTATGTTATTTCTAATGGTTTCATAAATAATGCTCCATGTAGCTCCCTTATACACCATTCAACTCTAAAATTGACTCAAACTTGAACAGTCTTGGAAATCACTTCCGATCAAGGTCCATCCGTGATCCGATTTGGCTTAACTTTTGATTATTTAAGAGCTTCAATTTCAACGGTATAATTGCCGTTTGATTGCACAGATTAAAAGTTATGGTTGCCGGACATAACACCATTTTCTTGCTCCTTAAAGTCCACCATGTTCGCAAAAATGGGACTAGAACAATAGAACCTCCCACTTGCTCTTGAATTGATTGATAAAGTTGAAATACTATCCAATTGAGGCTATAAGTAGCCATGAAAATCAGTCACATTGTTCAAAATCATCCTCCCCAAGCTACTTTCTTCATCTTCCTTCCCCCTTCTCCTCATTTCCCCTTCCTTTCTCTTTAGCCGCGAGCATCGCGCACCACCATGACCACCACCACTCCAACCACCTTGTTGTTGCCCTCCTATTATTGACGCTGTTGCAGCACCCATATATATGTAGCACCAGTGCACCATCACCCTTTGTCCCTTGATTAATTATCATAGCTTCTTACATTTTGATACTACTAGTGTAGTTCTTAATTTTTGAGTCATAATAATACTACTACTATACACTACTACACAATATAGTACAATCAATCTACTACTGTTATGTTATTATTATTATCATTATTATTGTTGATGTATTCACTTCATCTACATACTACTAGTCTACTACTACTCTACGTACCACGAGTAGTGATAGACCACTACCAGGTACGGGGTCGTTGGGCCCATACCAGGGGCAAAAATTTAATTTCATGTATTACTTACTCATGTTGTAAAAATGCAGTATCTCTCTTCTCAATAACAATATATAAATTAATAATAACAGTATAAAAACCAAGAATAATAACACACAAATCAAGAATAATAGTATAGAAATTAATAATAATTGAGCACCGACAAAAAATTACCCGCGTCAATTTCGGCCGAACTTAGCGATTTCCAGCATAGAACTCACCGTTTTTGATGGCTAGAGCCATAAGTTTGTGTCTCTCGTTTTTGGGTTATGTTTTTTTGGGTGGTTTCCATTGATTTTAAATGAAGGTAGTTGCGTGTTTTTGGATTTCGACCAAGGTAGTAGCTGGTGGGGTGGGCTTCTTGCTATCGGAGGTGAAGGTGTGGTGGGCGAAGGTTTGGTCGGCAATGGGAGCTATCCATGGAGGTTGGGAAAAGGGTTTAAGGAAGGAAGAAGACGAAGAGGAAAAGGGGAAAAAAAAGGGAAAAGAAAAAAAAATGTGGTATTGGGTAGTATTACCCATACCATGATAGTGGGTAATACTTACTCACTACTACTCATATGTACTAGCTACTACTACACACTATTATTATTATTAATATTAATATTTTTTTTTTTTTGAAAGAAGTCCTAGTTAAAGGACGCTAAATTTCATTAATATAAGTCCTAATAAGTCCTAATTATTATTATTATTATTGATTAGTTTGAGGTGTTACACTTCTCTCTCCATATAGCTTGTTTGATCAACCCAACTCTCGCAAAAATAAAACTAATTTGGTCCACCGGAAGATTAAGCTCCGTATGGAAAGCTCTTTTGTTGCGCCATCTCCATGGCCAGTTAGCCACCAACATGTCACGACAAGTACCTAGGCCACTCCTCTCCTCTCTTATTGCATCACCACCTGCAATGGTACTCCAAAACTAGTCTTCTAAGGAAGAATTCAAGAAATTGGGGTCAGAATGCACTCCGAAAAGATGCATTCTCCGCATTGCATTTTCTCGAATAATTGAGATGTGCGCGTTATAACTAGCCATATCCAGGAAGTTCGTTTACTGTCAGTAGCGTTAATAAGGGAAAATATGTAAACAAACATTTTTAGGGGTATAAATGTCCACACACTATTACTTAAGAGTTTCCAAAAAAAAACAATTAACATTATAAGGGCAAATATGTAAATAAACATTTTAATTAAGGACATAATTGTCTAATATTATTCATAAAAGTATGACCATACTTTTTAAAGAGGTAAATACATAAATAAACATTTTTAAGGGCATAATCGACCATGATGGCTTTCCATTTTGGGCCTTTATTCTCAATTGGGCCACCAAGTCCAATAGTTTTAAGTCATGTCCAAATACCTTCAAATAGAAATATGGTTTATTACCCTAGAGCAAGGGTCATCAATTCTCTATATCATCTAAAAAAAATCTAAGATTTTAAAAACATCTGATCTATTATACACTGTAATACTTCCTCTATTCTTTTTTACTTGACCTGTTTCTTTTATCACGCTTGCCAATGCAAAACTTTAATGATCAACACTTAAATTCTCCATAAGTAAAAATTATAAAAGTTATATATTATGATAGTACTTATTGAGACAAATCCAAAAAGATCATACATGAATATATTTTTCCTTACATATGATTCACAAAAGAAGGTCAAAGGAGGGGTGGTGAATAGTATAAAAGTCAAAGCGGGTCAAGTAATAAAAAACGGAGGAAGTAGATCATAAAAGAAAAACAAGTCGAATTGAGGTTTGCTTGGAGGATGAAAATGTAGTTGTTTGAGTCTTGACAATGCCCTTTTTATAAAAAATTCCCAAAGAAATCTTACATATAATTGATACTCCCTCGTATTCACTTGTTAGTCTAATATCATATTTTGGACGTTTAAAAAAGATCTACCTATATGGTATATATTTCATTCTTAACTTATCCCCCCTATTTTACCCATATTTAATATATTCAAAGCTTGTAAATTTAAAGGCAGATTGATGTCAAAAGAATTCTGATTGGTATTAATTGATTGTGGATTGATGACATGACTCTAAGTAAGAAAATCCCTCATTTGAATTATGTAATTATGACTGATGCTTTCCCCAAAAAAATCAAAAAAATTCAAATGAGTCAAAACTAATTATGAACTGTTTTTTGTACTTTAATGTTAGATTCCAAATACTTCGTATTATTATTTTTTAGGAAAAAATGCGGAAAATAATACAACCTTTAGCCGATTCTTTTTTAATAATACAACCTTTCGATTAATTATTAATATTACAACCTTTGGGGGTGTTGAATTTTAACAGGCAAAAATCAGTTGGTAACTTGTTTTTACAGGTTACCATGTCATGTGTCGTTATTTTATTGGTTTTGTTAATTTAATTTGATTTTTAAAAATTTATTTAATATTTTTGATTTTTAAAATATATTAAATAATAAAATAACTTTTATAAAAAAAAAAAAAAAAAAAAATACACCACCCTTGCCACCACCTTCACCACGACACCACCATTCCTTCTCCCCCTCCCCTTCACGCAGCTAACCTCCTCCCCAGCCCAGAAACTGGACGGCCGGCGTCCAGCTCACCATGACCTCCCCTAACCCGTCGCGCCACCGACCTACCCCCTATTACCACGACCTCCTCTTACCCGTCGCGCCAACCATCCAAACGAAACCCTAACCCACGAAAATCGACCACCATCGCCTTGATTCCACCGCACTTCACCAAGCTCCACCATCAATCATCATCATTGAATCACCACCATTTATCCTCAACAGAAATCATCGAGCATCAAATCAAGGCCGCGATGTATGGATGCGTGCCCGCGAATAGTTCCAATCAAATTGGGGCTTAATTGAGGTTCTTTTATGCGGCTGCAATGGTGTTTTAGCAGCGATAGTTGAGAATTGTTGTTGGCTAGTTGCAATTAACGTGGTCGATGTTGGATGAGTGAGGGAGAAGATTTGGTGGCTGGTAGATGCAAGTTTGTGCGGTGGTGGAGCTGCTATGATGCAAGGGATAGGTGGTTTCAGGTTAGTAAGTGTTGGTGGTGATTGGTGGCGATTGGAGGCAGCAGTCGTGGTGGCTACTCTGCTTGTTGTTGTTGGCGTGGCGAAGATGATGGGAGTTGTTGTGGTGGTTGGCGAGGCGATTCATGGGATGATGATTAATGGTGCTTGGAGGTGGTGCCGATTGTGGTGGGTCTGGTGGCGGTGGTGGCAGTGAGGGAGTAGGGACGTGGGGTTGTGAGGGAGATGCGGGGGTGGTTCGGTACTACTGTTGTTGGTTGGGTGGTGATGGCAGGGGAGTGAAGAAAACAGGGGAGAGGTGGTGGTGGGTGAAATTTTTTTTAATTAATTTTTTTTTGAAAGATTTAATTAAAATTATTTTATAAAAAAAATTAAAAGTTAATTAAACAATTTTAATTAAAATTTAATTTTTTTAAAATTTTAAACTAATTACATGATGACATGTGTCATAGATAACCTGTCCAACAGGTTACAAGTTGTTTTGCCTGTTAAAATTCAACACCCCAAAGGTTGTAATATTAATAATTAATCGAAAGGTTGTGTTATTAAAAAAGAACCGGCCAAAGGTTGTATTATTTTCCGCAATTTTTCCATCATTTTACGTGATTGTTTCATATAGGGCTATCATTTGAAAACGAAGGGAGTACAAAATTTGGCGTGAGAAAATAATATTTGAGAAAATAGAAGGATAAAAGGAGTGCATCTAAGCGCATAATACCTATTTGTTAAGCTTGCATATAGGAGGACATCATGGGGTTTTTTATTATTTTTTTCATTTGATATATTTCTACATTTTGTGTACTATTATGCATGTATAATGTATTAATGTACCATTAAAGTATAAGTTGTTTCAATTGTATTTTTTGTGTACTATTATGTATGTAGTGATGCTTTTTGGCATCCTATAGGGTTGATTATTTTTTGTTAAATTACCTACCACGTGTCACCTATTATGGTGTTGTGGTACATTTTGTTATCCTACTAGATAAGTCTCGTGCGATGCAAGACATAAAAAAATTTATTTGAAATAAATATTTATTTTACATATGTCCCTTGTATTAGATATATTATAAAAACATAACCATTAATTACAATGCTATTTAGATCTAACTAATTTTGAATAAGAGTATAAATTTAAGTAAATTATGCAATACGAAGTACTCTTTAAGTGGGAGTAATTATATTTTGAAGCCAAATAATATCTCATAAATTCATCATAATATAATATATGGAATATAATATAATATAGTAATTGTTTTAAAAAAAATTATTGTAATAATTTAAGGTAAAAAATAAATATAAATATAAAAATATGATGTCATTAACTAATTTAAGCGGGAAAATTTTTAACCATAACTTGACATGTGTACAATTTGAAAAATAATAATGATGTCAGCGGTTGTTGTTTTAGTTTATTTATAGATAGATAGATAGATTTGTTTCTAAATCATATAGGCGCCAATACTTAAGCGGATAAAAGCAAAATTGGTGTTTTAAATTTAAATTCATTATAAAGCCCAACCCGTCCTAGACCCATAATTAAACGATTGTATAGAGAATCGACCCATTTACTTATAAGACGGATCTGACCCAAATATAACTGGGCAGGTTATTTATTAATGGGGCTCCAACCCATTAAGTTGAGCTCTGTCAATAAAAATCAAAACAGAAAACACGGATGAACTTGAACATAGCTCTGCCCAGTGAATTGCTCTTGCTCTCTTGCTCAGTTCTCCATTGAAGCGCATTCAAAATCGCACTTGAACATCGCACTTGACGTTCTCCATTACAAATTATTTGTTCGAGGTAAGTTGTTCTTTTAGTAATTATCATATCAATTTCACAATCTAAGATTATGAAAGATTATCATATAACCAGCGATTGTATGCGTTGCTAGAAATTTGATAATTGAATCACATATCCCTAAAAATTATGAGCTTTATTTGATAATTGAGTCAAATTTGATTGCTAATGTATTGCACAATCCTTTAATGTTAGGATTTAACTATAAAATTAGACCTTATCTTCCTAGCCCCAGGGCAGCCGCTCCTCCTGCCCTGGCTCTGCTAAAGTTCTGGAATATGTTTGATAAATGTTTGAAATACCAAAGGTCAATTATTGTGAAAATTGTAATTATATGGTGGTTTTATTGATGAGAAAGGTCAAATGGTTGTGTCAAGCAGGAACTTTGTTCGATTCGTGAGCGGCGAATGTGGAGAGATTTGGCTTTCAATGCTCATTTGCTACAAAAACTGCTCAACTAAATCTTACTGTATGTTAGGCTATGCTGTCTGAAGTTCTGGAATGTATCGGACGATGTGAGAGCTTCTTTACCATTCTTTTTGTTTATGTGCCGCCTTTTCAATGGTTGTCTTCCAAATTGTTCTTATTGTATGGTTTTAATGTTCTTGCTGTACAGATTAAAGTGCCCTCGGCGGTCCATTGCTGAATTGTTTTCTGGACCATTATTGCCAAAAAGGGTATACATTTTCTGGTCTCTTAGACATACTTGTTTAGGTGTAAGCGGCTGTGTTACCTAGATAGGTTTTATTTGATTGCGGCGATTATTAGACTAAGTTGTCAAAGTGCTCCATATATAAAGAAATGGAGGAACTAAGATATAATGGTTCATGGATCATGATTGACTTTTTATGCTGATGCAGGGAAAGACTAATGGACATCTTATGGTGTATTCATTCCAAACTATCGCTGGCACAAAAGGCAAGGGAGAATTTCGTGGCTGATCTATTTTTTTTCTTCTGATTTTGATATATATATATATATATATATATATATATATATATATATATATATATATATATATATATATCGCCGTGTTGTATTTAAACAAGAACATGAAGGGTTTGTGAGGGGTCTTGTCTACTCAAGATATCGTCAAATTTATTTTATTATTGTCATTCTCATAAATAAATGTAACTGTAAACGTTGGAAATGTCCAGAGCTTTCCTGCTTCACTACAGTTTTACACCTCGCATGTTTTTACATTTTCAGTTATCTGGTATCTATATTCTATTTTCTGGTCTCCAAGCACAATGTTGCAATTGTTTTTGGTGTGTTCATTGTTATAGCTTCTGCGAGTTTGATGGATAATCATTACCTCTCTGAGAGTAAGTTTAACAACGAATTTCTAGAAAATAGAACTGTAGTAAACAATTGTTGACTGCATGCTCATTGCAAGCTACAGATTCATGAAGATTCATGTTATTACTTTTTATCACTTTACTTTTCAGGATAGTATTATAATAATCCTATTTGGCATACAGTTAGAAGCTTGGCTTGTGCTGTATCATTTCAATAGTGAACTACTTTTGCTACTAATAGAGTCATTTGAAGGAAAATTGTATACCATAATGCAACTAAAAATTTAGTTGTTTAATTGTTCATATGTATGTGCTTATGATTTGTTGCAGATTGAATTTAAGCTGTTCATGTTAGATTATTTAGAACTTTAGATTGCTTAGAAGTTAGTCATTGCTATAATGCTTTTATTTCTTGTTCTTTTCTCTTGTCATTATTGTGGATCAAACTTTCAATTGTGCTTTTGTTTGCAGATCTCTTCACTTATGGCTGCATGGGAGATACAATCACCAATTCCTTAGGTGTTCGAGTAGTCAGTGCTCTTCAATTAGGTCACAGAAGCCAAGCTTCTTATATGCTTTCGGATGCTGGTGCTGCAATCCATGCAATTAATGCTGAAGATATTGTTTACATTCTTGAATACTGTGCAAGATTACCAGATCCATTGGTGAGTGTAGCTATCCTTGAGACATTTTTATGTTGTGAATGCATTGTCCTCAACACTGTATAAAAAAAGCGCGTCTAAGTCATGTCTAGGGGCTAGGCAAGTAAGATAGGGCGCATTTTATGTTCTAGGTGAGTAGGTGAGGCTCTTTCTTTGAGGCGCACCCGAAGCACGTGGATCTTTTATAATGCTTCTTTTTCTAAGAGGTGCACCAGGCAATTTTACTCATGTGTTGTAATTTTAAAATCAGATTTTCTAAATTTTTACTCCCATGTTTTAATTTTAAATGGTGTTCTAAATTATTACTTATGCAGATGGTCTAAATTTTGATTATGTTCTAAATTTTGAATCACTTTTTTAAAATCTTTAATCATATGCTGTAAGCCTTCACTCATATGTTCAAGTTTTATTCACGAGTTTAAAATTTAAGATGAGTTCTCAAAGTGTATTACTCTTTATTAATGCATCTATTACCTGTTGCAGTTTGTTATGGAAATTTGGAGGGTCCTTGAAGGACATGATATTGCTTTGAACTGGAAACACTATATTCTTATTGTTCGTGCTCTATGTAATGGTGGTTACTTGGAAGAGGTATGGAGTTTTTGTCAACCTGTATGCACTTAATTTGTTACATACATTTTATCGGCATTATCTATATTTTTTTGTTCAAATTAAAGTAATAACAATTATTTAAGTGCCAAAACTTATTCATCCTTAAAGCAGGACTAAACCAAACAAATTTTCTGCACCCTATAAAACTCTATTTGACATCTAAGACTAGCATAATCTAGAAAGGAAGAATTGCATCGGAAGCAGTATGGATATAAGATAGTAATTGTCTCCACTATCCATGAAAAAACAAAGTGTATAAGGGGTTTGAACTCTTCTTTGCAAGCTTGCAACTGAATGTTAGAAGCTTTTCATGAGGACTGACCAACTGACCCTGTAAACAATTTTACTGAGGTTGAGACAACCTTGTGGGGCTGCCAGGGTATCTTGTAAACTCTGAGTATCCTTGTATCTTATCACCCGAACATACCATAAAACCATAGCAATTTTTCACTGTGCAACTTAGTCTCGTGAGGATAGTAAAGATGATCATGGCCTCATGGGGCCCCTTGTCTTCTCTTTGCTTACATCGTTCTGTTAGCAATCTGTAAGTGTTGGGCGTAACTCCCAAATCCTTAGGGCTTCTCCTACATGTGTTGGAACTCCAAAGATTCTAACACGATTCATCAAACTTTTGAGTCAATAAGGCCTTATTGTCTTTACCTGACTCGACACACTTAATAGCGCTTGTAGTCCAAGGGAATGAGGAAGTTTCAATATTTTCAACGAACCTTATTCCCACATCTAGCCATGTACTCTAACGACAGGAGAATATAGTTTCCCTTATCATTGCTATAATACTACCTTCGTTAATGGTTATCCACAACTTTAACCAAAAATGGACGCTAAATATTGTGTGCAACATTTCCAAATGTTTCCATCTTTAGTGAAAAAATTACAAAATTACCTTACTTAAAACTTTATAACATCAATTACATTCTTAAAAAATAATTAATTAATTACTAATCTAACCTAATTAATCTAACTACTTTCAAATTTAATTTATCTCCCCCAATAACTCATTTATATCAACCAAACTAGTTCAAAATCATCCAATTTCTCCTCATTCATACACTAATTTTTCACCTTCTTCATCTTCCCCATTACCTTTCTCTCTCCTCCTTCAAACTCATTCCAGATCTGGTATGACGAAGAAGAAGACGACGTAGGATGTTGTTAGAGGGTTGGATGGGTATTCGGTGGGTGTGGCGATTTCTTAGGTGGTTTTGGGTTCGAATTGAGGTGGGTCGAAGTTCTGGGTTCGAGTCGGGGGTTTAGTTTCTGGTGGGTTGGTCGTTTTTGGTGGGTGGATTTCGGTGGGTGGTCGCTTTCGGTTGGTGGTCGTTCTCGGTGGGTGGTTTTCGTAGGTGTTCGTTTTCGGTGGGTGGTTGTTTTTGGTGCGTGGGTTTTGGTGGGTGGTCGTGGATCTGGGTTTGGTGGGTGGGTTCTAGTGGTTCTGTCGGTGGGTTTTGGAGACCGTCTTTCTGGGTTTTGGTGTGTGTTCGTGGAGGTGGTGGTTCCGTTGGTGGGTTTCGATGGCTAGGACGCTGGATGGTTCTTTCATTTTTTTTTTCTTAAGATTTGGATTGATTAACTATTAATGACATACCCTTACTTTTTGATAAACACCATTAAGAAGTTTTGCATTGGAGTCTATTCCTCTCCCCAAAGTTGCACATATCCATTAACGGAGGTAGTAGTATTTTGACCTTGATGGACTTCGCTTCCTTAGTTCCCTTCTTCGTGGCCTTGATTTCTTCGTTGTTCATCACTGGTGGTTCTTCTAGCCAACCACCCATGCCTGTACTAGGCTGAACACCTTAGCTTGGACGGAAGGGATGCATCTCTCTTGGCTTGGACAAAGGAGGTGCTTTGGAGATGTATTGCAAACTAACATTCCAAACTTGCTTGTTTATCTTAGCTCATGAATTGCTTGAATCATGTGGCAGTGCACAGCTTCAGGCTGTTGGTAACAATGTACCTTTTCCAGCTGTGTGTTTTTGTACTTTGCAATACCCATTAATTATTAATTGCTGATGTTAAAATTTTGTATTGCTGATGTTCAGTTAAATCTTATTATTTTTTTTATCTATATATTTTTTCCAGGCATTTCATCTGGTGAAATTTATAGGAGAAAATGATCGTATAAGTTTTATTCTCCCTCTGTGCAATACTTTTTTGTCAGCTTGTACAAAAATGCAAGATGTGGTGCTTTTTAATCAGTGCTTGGATTTGATGGAGAGCCAATGCCTGGGGAAGAATGAAGTTACATATTCAGCACTTCTCGAGGTATATAAATTAATTGTGCAATAAAATAAAGGAAATTTTGCAAAAAACCACCTTTTAAATCTTGTTTTTTTTGCATATAACCACCTTTTAAAAAAAATGTTGCAAAAGACCACCAATTTAAAATTTTTTGTTGCAGAATACCACTTTTTAAGCCAAATTTATCAATTGTTTTACATTGAAATGGTGGTAATTTGCAACAAAAATTTTAAAATTGGTGGTCTTTTGCAACATTTATTTAAAAGGTGGTTATATGCAAAAAATAAGATTTAAAAGGTGGTTTTTTTGCAAAATTTCCTAAAATAAATAATCATTTTCACAAGATTAATTGTTAAAGTTTAGAAGTTTTTTTCTACCCAAAATATACTGATTTTATTTAGTAGTTTATTTATTTTATCTTTTGTCGATTAAATTGCAGTGCTATTGTAGGATATTTGAAGGAGAAAATGAAGTGTGCTAGAAAAAAAAGATGAGCTGAGGAAAATGGAAAATTACTACGTATTTAGAATTAGCAAAAGCCAATTGTATATGGTAACATGACAAGAACCAGACTAAATAATTTTTTAAGTATTGAGAGTTGTGTCACCCATTTAAGCTGTAGAGCTAATAGAAGTCAACACAATCATTTCAACCATTTCAAGTAAAGTGTTTGAATACCAACGAGTTTTTGAACATGAATATGTCGCCAACCTTTTTGATTAAACTTATAGATATTTCAACACTCAACACCAAAAAAGTCAAGACACTGCTATACTTGTACTAATACAATGAACCATAAATACTCTAAAAGGTCGGAAATCCTAAACCAACTTGATGTTGCATTAGATAGTGATTTAATAGAGTAATTCGATATTAAGTCAACAATTCTAATCAAACAACTAAATATGAGTAGACGGGGATCAGTTTAGTTTCAAGTGTTTATTTACACAGGTTGGGATTGTATGAGGGGTTCTACAAGTTATCATTAATATGGGTGTTATATATAACACTACCTATTTGCTAACTGTAGAAATTAGCAGAGCAAAGAATAGGAGCAAGTTCTTTTCACTTCAACTCATTAGATGGTGTAAAGATTAAAAAGTAGCCCATTAGCACCTTATATGGAACTTAGAATTGAAGCCAAAACATGAAGTAATGTTACAAAAATTATAATTCGTAACCTGACTCATTAGCTAATTGCCAATGTCTGTGAAACCAAGCTTTCATTGGAATCAACACTGCAATAAACTGTAGACGAAATTAATGACCTTAAACTAGATTTTTGTCTAATTTTTCTTTCCTTTCCCTTTTCCAATACATATAATGTCTTCATTAGATCCCTGAGATATTTTGTGTGTATATATATATATATATATATATATTTGCATTGCAGCTTAGGGGTTGATGATTGATTTGCTGAGGTGAACCGATGCATTTATCATAGTAAATCCAATGTTAAACTTTGTGGGAGACTTAGTTCTGTCATACAAATAATTAAATGTGCAACAAATTAAGTGCATTCAATTATATCAATAAAGGTTTTTCAAAATTCTCATATGCTTCTTAGACAGCCCCCTTTATTAAAAGAACATTTTCAAGTTAGGCCTAAAATATAATGAGGTGCATGCTATGCGCTTCTAGTGTTGTAGCTGTTTTGTGTGGAAGAGAAAATTTCTTGGATTAGGTCAAGTTCTGTTATTGAGTCAGGAGGTATTGTCCAGAATGTGCTGTTCAAAGGAGAAAGAAATATGAAAAATACATATACCAAGTGTTGGGGAAGGTGGGTGTATGTGAGATTTACATGTTTTTCATCATAGTCTTGTTCTGATTTTAAGTTAAAGTAGAATATGGCTCCCTTATACAGATTTATTAGAGTAGAATTTTAAGTAATTAAAACATTTTATTTCTCTTTTTAAAAGTAAATTTATTATAGTATTGTAACCCATTATAACAGTTTTTTAGTGAAGAAAATCTTGTGGGGGACAAGACTTTTTTGACGAGAGAAGAGAGCCAGAATTTTATTAAGAAAGATTAGGGGGCATCAAAGCCACCGCAGCTACAACACAAGGGGGGACCTCTTCGATCCACACTCTTAAACCATCAAAAGATCTACTAACATTAGCAAGTATGTGGGCAACACCATTACCCTTCCTCCCAACAAAAGAAATATCAAAGGACAAGCAAATGCTAGCAAGATAAAAATTGTCATGTTGGACAAGACTAACCATAATGTAATGTTGATGATGCTTTCTAGCTTACTTCTGGGTCTGTACCCTCTCTTACTGAATCCAACATATTGTGATAGGATTATGCCTCCTTATATTTGTAAGTACTGTCTATTTACCTCTGTTGGAAGCTGGGTTTGAGTCTTATGGGGCATTTTATGCTTAACAATATAGCAGGAATGCAACAATACGACGCTCCTTATAAGTCATTACTTTATAGGATAGACGAGGACTAGATTGGTTGAGATGATAGCTCATGGGAATTATGAACCAAATAATTTGTCTTTTAGAGGCATATATTATTCGATGATCACTGACCACACCAAGCTAAGTGATAATGTTCCTACTAGTAAGTGTGGATGAGTAAGTGACACCTTTAGTCTCCTGTAGGGTGGGAGGAAAGAAGTTGTTGACCTATAGATTATGATTTATGAGCCAACATGCAGTAATTGTGAAGGTGGGGAGACAACATGATGCCTTTGCCTAAATTGTATGGTTCATGTAATAATATCATTTCTAATATTGTTCATATTAGTCATTCTATGATGTTGTTCAATATATATGTGTTAGCCTTTGGTTTGTTCAGTTTATGCTCTAGTTTTCTGGGCAATTTACTAGTTCTACTAAGTGCTATCTCTGAGGTTTTAGGATGACTTTATTGCCTTTTGCAGTCTATAGAATGGTTGTTTGTTCTAACTGACTGCTTTTAGCTTGCAGTTTGGCAGAAAAATTTGTCTGTTGTGCATGAAATTTGGAAAGAGCACTGCAAACATTATAAAGTGAACATTTTGTCTTTGAGGAAGTTTATATGGTCTTTTGCACGTCTGAAGGATGTAGAATCTGCATATAGAACATTGCAACATATGGTTGTTTTGGTGTCTAAAGAATACATCTTTTTGCGTGTATCTGTGGAGGGAAAGATTTATTGCCCAGAGCTGGACATTCCTATCCCTTCTGGTATTGTGGAGTGCTCCAACCTGCATAAGGACCAACTTGCCAATTCTGCCTCTTCTAATGGTGAAGAAATGATTATGGACTCAATTGAAGCTTTGCGGTGTAGTCCTTTACATGCTGAAGATAACATAAACCGGTCAGCTGTGATAAAAGGGCTCAAGGATCTGAAAAAGGAACCCATAAAGAAGATCCTGAGGTGGTCTTTCAATGATGTTATACATGCATGTGGTCATTGCCAAAAGCCTAAGTTAGCTCAGCAATTGATTGTGCAGGTAATAATTTTGTACCATTTCACATTCTTGTACTTTTTTGGTCAATCTGAACATACTTATGATGTTTAGGGAAGTGTCACACTGTAGTCATGCTTCTTCTAATTTTCTTTCTTGTATAATTGTCTTTAGAAGTTTAGAGTTAGAAATATTTTTGTAGAGAATATGTTGCCTTGATACCTAAACTTCACGAGTATTTTAGTAGATATAATGGGAAAAAATCTGCTCCACATTCAGATCTTCACTCGATCAAGTTGTGATTAAAATTTCTGGGATATCTGCTATCCGGCATTCTTTTGCTGTAGACCTTTCTGTTCGCCAACACATGGAAGATTTCTTACTTAGTGACATGTAGATTGCAGAAAAGCTGGGGAGGGGTTATGTACTGCACAAGCAATGGGAATTATTCGTACTCCATCTTTTTTGGCTATACTCACTTTCCGTTATAGATGCTCCCTCTGTCCCCAAATGATAGTCCCTTATGGGCAAAAATCACGGGAATTAAGAAACTTAAATAAAAGTAGTAAAATTACATTGTAAAGATAAATTTACACTGGGTACGTAAAATTGTAGAGAGAGAAAGTAATAAAAGTACATGAAAAACAACATTTACACGGGAAAGTTAAATTTGCACAAATATTGTTGTAATTGGAGGGAATTTTGATCAAAAAATTGATATTAGTGGTACTTAAAAAAAGCAAATGAGACTAATAATTTGGGACTAAAAATAGGCCATTAGGGACTATCATTTGGGGACGGAGGGAGTATATTATTATCCATTTTTTCTTTATCTCATAGCATTTGCATTGTTTTTTAATTCCATGGCTCTTACTTGACGGGCTTGCCCCATTTTCTCAACATTGAGAAATGTTTCTCAACATGGCAAAATGGTAAATACTAGCAACTTTATAAATATTTTATTCTTTTTTTTTTTTTATTGTGGCTGACTCATTCTCTCCCTCCTCCTTCAACCTTCCTTCTCTTCTCCAACCTTGCTTTCCCATTATCAATGGCGGATGAATTGCAACGCCATAACAAACACCATGTCCATCACCACCAGCATCATGCCCAAAACCACCGACACCACAACAAATCCTAACCTCGACATGGGCACCATCTCCTGCGGCTTCGCCATCGAATTTAACGAAAACCCTTAGAAAAAAAATAAATAAATTAAGGGCATGGTTAACCCTAAATGTTAGGTGTTTGTTATTGTTTGTGAGCTTTGCGTCCATTGTGAAAGAATTCTTCGATCTCCAAACTCCTTTGTTGAATCAACTCCATTGTTGGAGGAGAGAGAGTAGTGAGTATGGGGTTTTTTGTTTTGCTGAAAAGACACAAATACGTATTTTGCCCTTTATTCACCTTCTCAGGTGAAAAGAAACATGGTATGTTTCTCAGGTTGAGAAACTTGTATTTTGCCCTTTATTCACCTTCTTAGTTTTTATATTTATTTTTTTCCGTGGCTCTTACTTCATCTACCTTTGCACTCACTTTTTTCAAACTTTCCTAGAAATAAGAGTTACAGTTAGTGCTAGAACTGAAAAAATGAAGGGATTTACTTATTCAAATTGCAGAACTTTTCTGCTCCCAGCTCAGATATTCCTAATACTCTCACTCTTTCTCTGAAATACAAGGTTAGAATTTAGTTACTTGATCTCTGCTATTAGACCTTTAGCTCTGAGCCAAACAGCCTCAGAGAAATCATTTCTTGGGAAGAAGAATTTGTAAGGACTAAGGATTGATAACAAGTCTGCTGCTTCTAAGGATAAATGGCTTTTAAGACATTTACATAATAGCTGTAAATGTAGTGCATCAATGGATTCTTCTATAAAACACAATGAATATTTTGATTGCTTCTGTAGAACTATACATGAACTCTAATTTTTGTTAATTCACTGTCTAATGCTTCTCTCCAAAAGCAAATGTCTGGAGTGGTTTAGTTTTTGTACGGGGATGTGCTTTAAAGGAGTAAGTTTAACCTTACAATTTATTTTAGGGTGTGCGTGTGTGAAGATGAGATGGTTTTTGTCAGCCATCTCTTTCTCTTTAACACTAGCTTTGTTTGGGGTGAGTTAGTTAAACCTAGTAAGTGCAAGATTTGTTTGTGGCTTGGGAATTTAGAAAGGAGGATGAAGATGGCTTGGACTGCTGAAGTGTGAAAGCTGGTTTCTTTTGCAATTTGTCGAGCATGGATGGAAAGAATGGGTCACGCTATTTTTCTCACCCCCCCCCCCAACACACACACACAATGCTGTATTTGGTCGTGCTTCCTGGCTATTGGCTATGCTGACTCAGATACCCTCACCACCTTTTAGGCAGGGTCTATTTCTACCGGTGTTCCCCATACCGAGTTTGTACTTTGTAGTTCACTAGCGTTGAACACGACTTAGGCATCTAGTACTAGTAGTATAAACCCATGGTGCACTACCCATAGGTGTAGCAGACTGAAGAGTAGGAATATTTAATTCTTTAAAGCAGTTCATGCTATACCATATAATAACCCTAATTTAAGCAGCATTTTGCATGCCTTTGCAAAAACGCTCTTGTATACTAGTGTA
Source organism: Chenopodium quinoa (assembly GCF_001683475.1). NCBI lineage: Eukaryota > Viridiplantae > Streptophyta > Magnoliopsida > Caryophyllales > Amaranthaceae > Chenopodium > Chenopodium quinoa. The sequence continues at coordinate 715,184 of NW_018744560.1, read as the reverse complement.
CAACTATAGACAAAAGTGTTCCCATTTGGCGGACTCTGTATGTGAAGGAATGATTACATCTGAAATTTGAAGCAATAATTGTTCAAAAAGGACAAGATCTTTGGGTTTTGTTGCCTACTCCTTTTTATGTGTACAAGGAAGTATTGATAACTAATATGCCCTATTTCAAAAAACTAATGATTTTATTCTTTCTATTTCCTTAAGTAGGCTTTCTTGGGTTTTAAATTGTGGCTGTGTTTGTGTCCTTTGCTATTTCCTGCCACTTGAGCTATTTTATTGCAGTGTGGTGATATTATAATTTGTTGACATGGCATGACTTGGTCATGCTGGTGATGTCTGGCTTGTCACGAGTCTGTATCACTGATAATCTTTTATGACTTTAAGATATTGGTTCAGTAAGCCTAGAAAAACATTACAGATCAGCCCATATGCTTACATACCTATTGCCATGAATGTGACTGCTATGTTCCAAGAAAAGTGTATTGGTTGATATGAAGTACCCATGAAATTGTATGATTTCTATCCTCTGTGAGGTAATTATCACATTTCCATGCTTCCATTAACCAATGAATTATCGTTACTTGCCTATTTAAGATAATCACTTATCCTATCTTCTGGCCTAGGATTTCAGCCTAAGTTGGTTATACATTTTCAAGTGTTCATGGTGTTCCTTGATCTGCTAATGCTTTTGGTGTCAATAGTGTTTCCTTTGAAGTTTGAACAAATTGTTTGTGATAGAGTGTAATATGATGTTGCAATGTGTCCTTTGTTTACTGCTCTATTGCCATACTTACAAGTCATCATTTGTTTTTGCTGTTTTTGACTTGCTTTATATATTGCATTTCTCTTCTGACTTCCATTTCTTTTGTTGTTTCAAGTCATTATATATATTGTTCAATACAGAATACTGAATTTAGTGTCCAAATATCTTTAGATGCAAAATCTTGGGATGGAACCTTCATCCCATACTTATGATGGTTTGGCCAAAGCGATTCCAAGGAGAGGCATCAGCGATACTTTGGAACTAGTAAGTTGTAAATCTCATACTTATCTGGTTTGCTGCTTGCTCTTGATATTAAATTTAATCAAGAGCACTGATTCTGCTGCCTGTGTGACAACATTTGCAGATGAAAGTGATGCGAGGTAAAAATTTGAAGCCATATGATTCCACTCTTTCGACCCTTTCAATACTCTGTAGCAGAGCTTTGCACTTGGATTTGGCTGAAGACTTACTCTATCAGATTGCAGCAAGTCCTAATGCTATTCCGTACAATGCTTTTCTTGGAGCATGTGATAGGATGGTAAGTAGATTTTTCTTTATTATAGCTCTGTTATATGGTACAATATGTTGGGCTGTAAAGCATTGCCACGTGCATAAGATGAATGTGGCGGAGATGCATATGTTGTGATGGACGTGTGGCCATAAAAGAAAGGATCGTTTGAGGAATGAAATATTTAGGAAGAATGTAGAGGTTACATCGATTGAGTACAAGATGAGGGAGAATCGCTTAAGGTGGTTTTGCCATATGAGGAGACAAAGTGAGGCTTGGTAAAGTGGTAAGGAGGCTTGAAGAGTTACGAAGTCTTTGGATCACGAGGGGTAGAGGAAGAACTAATAGGGAAGAGCGTGATTGAGAGTGGTATGAGTGCTTTGGAGATTGATGAAATATGGTGTTTGATAGGGCGGTGTGGAAGAACATTAACTTCAACAATGTGTCATAATTATATACGAATTACATACTTTTGTTTGTTTTATCTTAGTATTTACTTTAATTATTTTACCTAATTCGTGTTTTATGAACTTTATTCATTTCCTTTGTTAAAATTTTCTCAAACCTTTATCCTTTGTCTTTTACTCACACATCTTTACCACCTTGAAAATAGCTTACCACCTAGAAAACCAATCCTCGAAGTGGTTTTGGGGTGTTTTGAGGTGGGTCAACGCTGGAAAACTAGGTCAATGGTGGAAATCTAGCCAAAGGTAGTATTTTACAACACCTTACCTTTTATTAGGTAATTTTTTACAACATTTGTTTTAAATAGGTAGCTTCTCACAAAATTTGGGTTCTCTTAGGTAGTTTTTGACGAAAAATCCTTTTAATTTATTTCCATCTCACACCTCTTCTTTTTTTATAAACTATTAACTCCAATATTTTTTCTTATTCTTTTTTAATACTCAACTACCCCACTTACATCTTATTTTATCATAATGTCAATCAAATTATCTAAAACTATGATCAAAGTGTGATTCTGAGGGGATATGCTTTTTACTATAATGGAAACTAATTGGAAGTTTAAGATCCTTATTACTGTTGCGAGGCATGGATTTACACTTGATAATTTAGCTGGTATGCTATTAAGCTAGTTTGTACATTTGTACTTAAATTACTAAATCAAGAACAAGATTTTTTTTTTGTTTCCATTTAAAGTTAATATTCTTTGTAATCTTGAAGGCCTTTATTTGGAAGTATAAGAATTTACCAATTCTACCAACCCTAGGGATATGCAGGATTAATTGTAGATCCAAAACAATATAGTAAAATTGAGCTCTTTATTTTGGAAAGTGTTTCTCTTCTCGATGATGGAAGAGGGCGCATATGTCTTTTGATGCTTTGTTAGTTTTATTCAATCTTTTTTGTCCAGTTTTCTTCTTTTATACCCATCATAATTCCACTGGGTGTAGCCAAAAGTCTTAAGAGGTTATTAGAGACCTGAGGTTAAAATAGATTATCTTGAGGTGACAAGGTTGTATACTTGGGTTTTAGGACTATGTGTGGTTTACATCTTGGGAACTTGGTGTCTAAGAGAATATTCTTGCTGGTTTAGCTTCGTTATGGGCTTAAGCAGTTTGAGCTTTTCCAAAGTTTTATATAGGGAAGATGGCCAGATGTTAGGCTGATTTGTAGTTAAGTACTAGGTTAATCCCACGCCTTGCACGATTTAAAATATATTTATTTATTTTATACTTCCTATGTTCCCCTAATATTACAACATGGGTGGGGGGGCATTGGATTTTAAGAAGAGGAGAAAGATTGAGAGGAATAAAAATAGGGGTCCATGTGATGAGGAGAGTAAAAGTGAAAATATGTGCAAATAGAGAAATGTTGCAATATTAATGAAACTTCCTAAATGGTAATTGTTGCAATATTTGTGCAAGGAAGAAGTATAAAATCATTAATCTTTGTTCGAAAAATGTGGGGTTATAATTTCATTCATTTTTAGAAGAGAATTGTTTATTTAGCCTTAGAACTTCAGAGGGAAAAAAATTAATAAGGATGATGTTATAAATAGATATTTCACAAGAAGTTGACACATGTCCATTAATGATGTCAGCAATGACTTGTTTTAATAATAGCTATATAATATTTTTATAGTTTACTTCATGAGGACACCTTATTCTCCTTTTAAACTTTGTTCTGTGCAGTTCTAATGAAAATTTTCTTGTCAAAAAGATAAAAAAAAGTGCTTATAAGATTTTGCTTTCACTCCAAAATTGGATTTATCAAAATTTATTATTTTGAAGAATGGAGTACACTATGTAGAGGGGGTGTGGTTATGGCTGTCTTTAGATTCTTATTTGTAGCTGATAATTTTACAAACCAACGAATTTGTACTCTAGGCTTGAATAAGTCTTAGGTAGTCTAGATTTCAGGATTCCTTGTTGTTTTTCTTCTTAAGTGTCAGATTCTTGAAATTTACATCTAGTCCCTTTATGGAAAAAATGTCTTTGGAAGCCCATAAATTAAACTGGCGATTAGAGCTTAATTCTTTTTAGGGTGATGTAATAGTAGTCTTGTCTGTCTGTCACTCTTGTTGTACCTGTCCTTTTTGGAGTTCATGCTGGTGTTGGGGTGAATTTGAAGGGTGATGGTATATTTCTTGTGCTCGACTTAAAGCATGAACTAAGGGATCAGTTATTATATAAGAAAAATATATTATGGATTGAAGTACAGAGAAAGAAAACAAGCTAATCAAACAGAAAAACCAATATTACTAAGTATCCAAATTTCATATAATTTTCCCAATGGAGTAACTGTTGAATGCCCTTACCACCTTAGCCCATAACAAGTTAACAATGCAAAGTAAGTGACATTTTTCCGACAATGCTAGGATACTTGTGAAAAGACACTGTAGTATCAAACTGTTCAAGCATTCATTTCCTGTATGCCACGTTTTCTCGAGGGAACAACTTCAGGATAAAAACATGCTTGGAAGTACCATGACTCCATGAGATTCACTTTCAAAGAGGGTTGTTGGACTGAAATCTTGGCATAAAGTATTCATATAATTTGATAAAGCTGAGGCTGGTTTCCTATCATCATCTTGATACTTTGCTATTGCTGAAGAATTGCCTCTCTATTATGTAATTTTGACACCACTGATATCTGTAGGATCAACCTGAACGTGCTATCAAAATGTTGGCTAAGATGAGAAAAGTGAAAATTAAGCCAGATATCAGAACATATGAGCTGTTATTTTCTTTATTTGGGAATGTCAATGCCCCATATGAAGAAGGTAATTTGTTATCGCATGCAGATGTTGCTAAAAGGATCAACATCATAGAAATGGATATGCTCCAAAATGGAATTCAGCACAGTCAGTGTTCGATGAAGAATTTGGTAAAAAAAAAAACTTTTATTTTTATTTTTAATTGTGATATGGTTTTAACTTTTCTTCGAATGTAATACTTGAGGCTTTATGCATTTTAATATATTATCATTTGTGTTACCAAGTATGTTGAAATACACTTTCTTTCTTCATTTGTGTTAAAATTTATTATGATCATTGATTAGTGAGCTTCTGATTGTGATGATGCTCTCTGCATATTCTTGCAATTTTGTTAACAAGCATTGACCGTGGTTTCTTATCTTCTAAGATAGCTAATTCATGTGTTGTTGGTGGACAAAAAAGTTATTAATACACTTTGTATTTCACTGATTGATTTTCCTGCATTGCAATTAGAATATATATAGACTTTGGTTTAGCGTCTTCATTATTCTTGTTTGGTATACATAGATATGTGACAGCCTTGTGCATTTTTCCCATTGATTTATTTCACTGCTCTCTCTAGCAAGTAGCAACAAAAGGACTAAAGAATTGGTTTGAATTATTAGCTACTCTGAAGTTGCTGTATCAAAACTGATAAGGCAGAAAATTGTTAGCTTCATTAAGGTTCATCTGTCATAATAATTTCTGTAATAGCATCTGTAGTTTTAATTTATTTATTATATGTTGAATTTTGTAAAGTTTCAAGTAGGTTTTATGCATTGATTATAGATGTGAAACAATTGGGCGCTTTGTTCTCCTGGAACACATCATGCTCTGTGCAATCTATCATCTGAATGTAATGTATTAGGTTTTCTCCTCTGGCTTCATCTTTTATGAAGTTGGAAGCCTTGTTATTCTGAAATGTATCATGCTTTTATGTATTGTATTATCCAAATATATAATGTTTTCACTTCAATTCACCCCTGGGTTTCTCTGTTCTGAAGTTAAAAGCCTTTGGCTCAGAAGGGATGGTGCAGGAGCTGCTAAAGTACTTGCATCGAGCAGAAAGCCTGTTTTCGGTCAATAATTATCTTGGAATAGATATTTATAATACAGTACTGCATTCACTTGTTGAGGCTAAAGAGGTGTGCTCTTCCTACAATCTTCTCTATCAGTGAGGAATCTATTTCTCCATTGATGACTGCTTTAATGTTTTGCTTCTTGTGCAGAATCACAAGGCAATTGAAATTTTCAGAAAAATGAAACTGTGTGGGATCAAGCTTGATGCCGCTACTTACAATATTATGATTGATTGCTGCTCAAATATTCGCTGTTTCAAGTCTGCATGTGCTTTGGTTTCGATGATGGTTCGTGATGGCTTTTCTCCCCAGACGTTAACATATACTGCACTTATAAAGGTATTGGTTCATTAGAATTTCTCTCAAAGCATAGTGATTATTAGTTTTTATTTGTTTACGCTGGCATAGTATGTGGATTGACCCGCTCACTCTACATCTCTAACCATTGTGAATCTAAGCTAGAGGTAAAGCAAAGAGTGAGAGTATGAGGTGGGCCATATTCCTCACACAATCAAATTCATACATTTTCATGTGAAGTCTGAGCTCATTTGCCTTCAATTGTAACGCTAGGATTAATTCGTGAATGGTGTTGCATTTTGTACTTTGAGGCATAGGCTTTTGTCTGCCACCCTGCCTTTGGGCATTTCCTTAAGGAAAAATTGCCAAAAATAATCCTTACTTTGCTCCGTCCGCTCAAAATAATCCCAATTTTTGATTATTTTTTAATAATCCCAACTTTATACTCTATCCGCCCAAATTAGTCCCAACCAGTAATCCAACTTACAATTACAAGTTAGTTACCAGCCACGTGTCATTCTATAATTGGCTAAAAAAATTATAAAAAAAAAAATCAAAACAAAAAATCAAAACAAAACCACCAGGCCGCCCAAACGCCCTCCCCTTCCCCCGGCGCCGGTGTTGCCCCGACTAACCCTCCCCCTTCCCCTTAAACCATCATTCCCACACCCTCCAATTTCAGGAATCGTTTGGGATCGGAGGCAGTTTAGCTCGATTGTCGAGAGGGTATTTCTTGGAGTGAAAGGACGATGATTGAAGGTGGAGATGACTTGAAGAGAGAGATTGAGGGATTATACGATTGTCGAGATGTTGTTGCTCTTTTCTTCGAGCGGTTGACACATCTCTTTAATGGCGGATGGTGGTTTAAGGGGAAGGGAGAGGGTTGGCGACCGGTAGAGGGATAGGGACGGGGTTGACTGTTAATAGTTGGGTCCGGTGCCGGTAAGGGGATGAGGTGGCGCCGGCCGGAGAGGAGGTCCTTGGAAGGTGCTGGGGGTTGATGGTGGTTTTTAATTTTTTAATTAATTAATTAGTTATTAATATTAATATTAATAATAGCTTTTTTTCTTTCAAAAAAAATTATACTCTCTCCGTTACGAATTACTCGCAACAATTATTATAAATGGCCGGTACTTATTACTCGCAACAAAATTTTTTCTTTCCTTTAATGGTAAGTTTTTTATTGTGATTTTACAACATTACCCTTACTTATTTTTTTAAACATCCTAATTAAACTACTGATTTAACCTTGTTAACTTAAACTTAACATTGATTAAACCATTTTTACCAAAATAATTTCCCTTCCATCTTAATTCATCATCATCTTCATGGGCAACCACCACCACCACTACTACCACCAAACTCCACTCTAGTTACGATTTCTCTCTTTGTTCATCTCCCCCGATCTCCACCGCAACCACTGCCGGTTTCCCGTTGCTATTTGTCGCCGAAAGTCGTTTTCTCTTCTCCTCTTGTTGTTTCTAAAGCTTAGATTTGAAGGTTTTATGGTATTAAAGCTTAAATTGACAATAGAGAAGGCATTAATTTGTCATTTACATCCATTTTGTTGGTTAGTCGATTGTGGGTTTTGGGGTTCTAGGTTTGAGTTCGAGGTTGTGGGTTCTGGTTTTTTTGGGGTTCTGGGTTCGATTTCGAGGTTGTGGTTTCTGGGTTTGAGTTCGGGGTTGTGGGTTTTAGGGTTGTGGGTTCTGAGTTTGGGGTTGTGGGTTTTGGGGTTCTGGGTTTGAGTTGGGTTTGAGTTCGGGGTTGTGGTATCTAGGTTTTGGGGTTTTGGTGGTGGGTGGTGTCGTGGTATTAGGTGGTAGTGTTGGGTGGTTTCGTGGTGCTAGATGGTGGTGTTGGGTGGTTTCGTGGTGCTAGGTGGTGGTGGTGGTGGTGATAGGCTGTTCGTGAATTCATGGTGTTTTTTTTTAATTAATTTTTTTTAAAAGTTTGATTAAAACTTAAGTGTATGCACTTATTTTTTATTAATCATGCTTTCAATATTTTGCCTAGGAGTCCGTAAACTCCCTCTTTGTTGCGAGTAACTCGTAACGGAGGGAGTAGTTTATTTTATTTATTTTTGACCAATCACGTGGTGACACGAGTAAATTAAACCTTAAAGAAAAAAATCTTACCTGTTAACTTGGGACTATTTTGGGCGGATAGAGTATAGAGTTGGGATTATTAAAAAATAATCGAAAGTTAGGATTATTTTGAGCGGATGAAGCAAAGTTGGGATTAATCCCGTCAATTTTTTCCTTTCCTTTATTACTTTCAACCTTTTTTTTCCTTATAATTATAGCAACACTTGCCTTTTGGTGGTCAAACTTTAGAGATAAATTCTACATAGTAGCCTAGTATGTTTGCAAATTCCATTTGGTGGTTTTGTAATTTTATATTTTTGCTGTTTTCTTTCATGGCTCTTTACTTTTACAATATAACTAGGATGTGCCAATTGTAATATACATGGCTAATTTAGGCTTTAAATTTAAAATACTAACTTACCCGTATAGTTAATGCGTTCTACAACCCCCTAACCATGTGGCCCCCTTGCTTGGCCCAACCAAGCCTACCAGGCCACCACCCCTACATCACCACCTTTGGCCCACCACCTCACCCACCGACTACATCTGATGACCATACCAACTTTGGCTACCACTTCCTCCCCCTTTGATCTTCATTGATTTAGTGTTAAAAGGAATAAACATGAATATATAGATAGGAGTGAAGGACTCAAGGTGAAGGTAGTTTTCAAAGGGTTAGGTGGTCATCTGGAGAGTTAAATGGTGGTTTTGAAAGGTTGGGTGGTGGTTTTAAGGGTGGGGTGGAGGTTTTTAGTGGGTGGGTGGTTTATTTGGGGGTTAAGTGGTGATTTTTGGTGGGTTTGGTTTTGGTTTTGGATGGTTGGTTGGGTTGGTTAGGGGGTTGTGGTTAAATGATGGGCTTTCCATTTAAATGAGCAAAGAGGGCACATTATGTGTACTTGCATAACCACAGGGTCACTTGAGAAAATGACAAAAAAAAATAAAAAAAAGTTCCACCTAGCGGGATTTGTGATAGTATGAAGCTACCATCTCGAATATCCCATAAATTACTGTGTGAGATCTTGTAAAATTCATTAGATGTGTAGATTATTTCACAGTATTTACTGACATAAATATATTACTATGTAAGATCTTGTAAAATCACTTGTCAAAGGTTTGCATTGGAGTCCGTGAAAAAGAAGGTGTTGCTATAACAAAACAGGGGTAGTATTTTTTGATATGAACTTATTGTGATAATAGATCTGTTGCTTATCTTTTCTCCCCTTCTTTCCTTTTGGATAACAAAAATAAGTTAAGTATGTTCATAACTGATTGTATGAAAGCTATACCTAGATTATTATGGAATTGTGAATTGTCAAGCTGTTGAGAGCTTTAGTTTTATCTATAATTTTAACCCAGTTACCTTTATATATACAGCTGCGATTAATATTGATATCACTGCTATAGTGATATGTGATGTATCTAAAGTAATTTTCATCGGTGGAAAGTGCTGTACTGTTGTTTTACGATAACTTGACTTATAATTACCTCTAAGAGCTTTTTCTTTTTAGAGGTGTTTGCTTTTCAAAAGTATATAGTTTCACCAAGTCAAAAATATGATATAAATTGCAACCCAAGCTTTAAAGTTGTAATCATGTTTTCTGGTTTGTTAGTTCTTGCTACAATATTGGTAGTTCAATATTTCAATTCCGTTGCACCTGAGTGCCCAAACATCTGTGATGTAACCTTTTGTGTTTGCTTTAATTCTCTTTACGTCTTCAGATTCTGTTGGAATATGATGCTTTCACTGATGCTGTGGATCTTCTTGATCAAGCTATATCTGAAGGAAAGAAACCTGATGTATTGCTTTTCAATCCCATTCTTCTAAAAGCAAGTTTAAAGGTAGGTATTTATTTTTGTTTTGTCAAACATATATCCTATTTTAATTGTTCAATCTTTTGTTATACATGTAAGGGTAGTTGGAACCCCTACAGACTTTAAGCAAAACAAGAGTGGCTTAGAGAGGCTTTCTAGTTGAAATGCAAATGGTCAATAGCTCTGGTTAGCGCTTTGTTTTGGCTTGGTGATGTAGATTGTATTCAACAGAAATCAGATTATGATTCCCTAGTATATAGATCGGTGCCTTAAATACATCTAATCTTTAAGGTTCCCTTATCTCTGCTGTGAAGTGAAGCAAGCTATGAATCATGTGATTGCATATTTGCATTTGCAGTTCCCTCAAATTTTGAGGATCAATGTAAAGTGTAGCCAAACGTGGCCCTATCATCTAATCCTATTCTATGCAATTTGTTGTCTGGACTTTGTTTCAAAGTCTACTGGGAGCTTTTCAATCTTCTGTCTATCTATATCCAATAATAAAATTATAGCAATATCCAAGGTAAGGCTGATAGATTCACTCGTTTACTGGGTGCATTGCATCTTCCATATGTCTATATTTTATGTTTATTGTATTAGCACGATTTGCTGCATCTCTGCTACCTTATTGGAAAGTTGTATTATATTTTCCTGTCTTGTTTGAACAAATGCTAAAATATGCTTTCCTTTATATTTCCCCCTCTTGTCTTTGTTTCTTTTAGGGCTAGCAGTTTAACCAATATTTTTCCTATTGCTTTCTTTATGAAAATGCTCAAATGCCGCAAGGCAGCTAGTGTGTAACCCCTTCTTGCTTATGATTTTGAGCATCTTGTGAGTACTTTTGCTTTCATGTAATGATGCAGGGAAGGATCGATGTTATCGAGACTGTGGTTCAGGCAATGCATCGGGAGAAGATCCAACCAGATCAATCAACCTGTAGTTGTGTATTTAGTGCTTATGTTGAGCGAGGGTTTCTAAGCACTGCAGTAGAGGCGTTGCAGGTCTTGAGCTTGCGAATGATCTCCCTAGATCATGAGACTCTCGAGGATATGAGAAGGTTGTATGAGAATCTCATTCTTAGTGAAGAACAAAATGCTGACACACATATATTACAGATGTTCCGAGATTCCGAGCACCTTGTTGCTGCTCTGTTGAATCTAAGATGGTGCTCGTTTGTTGGGTCCTCAATTTCATGGGTGCCTGATGAGAGTCCATGGGCCAAACGACTTGTGAGTGTTGCTACCCAAACAACAGATGTCTTGTGATAGAGCACATGAACTTTGACTGTCATATGGTGAATTGGTGATGAAGCTTTTAGCCAAATGTGGACTGGCTTGCCATGTATGTTGAGGTTTCTTTCTCAATATCTTGTGTTGTGCTGGTGTCAAAGTGAAAATGAAGCATACAATGCAATTGAAATGCTCTCATTAAGTCATCGGCTCTTTTCCTAATTGGAACTGCAGTGTTGTGCAAATTTTGTTCTGTCTGCATCACCCGAGGTTTCTTCTTACATGTTTGGAGACTGGTTATGATGGGATTGAGAAGTGTTTACTGGCTGAAAGGTTTTCCTTTCCCTGCAATGAACAAGGAGAAACAATGTCATACCAAAGAGTTTCCAGTCAGTCATGTTTATTTGAATGATGACAACAGCTCGATGGCGATGTGACTCAGTTGATGTTTTGACTTTCTTACAGGACTCAGATGTACGAAGTATTTACTTTGGTATTTCAATATTAAAAAATACAGTGATGATTAGTTAATAATGGCTAAAGCAGTACATGTAAAGGATTGTAATTCTCTTTTTTGGCTGAAATCTGTCTTAATTATCTATAGCAAATGTTAAAGCATTCAAGGAGCACCATTTGCTCGTCTTTTTGTAATGATATTCTTCGCACTTGTATATGGCTGCTAATTCTGGTTAAAATTTAAATTTCTACTACAATATTTTTTCAAGAATAAAGATACAAATGTTTTTGCATAACTTAAGCTTTGTTCTCTTCACACTATTGAACATATTCTGATTTGATTTTTTTTTTCTTTTCAAATTTTGGTTTGGTATAGTTTGGTGTTCTAGTCTGCCTCATGAACTCAGTACTATCTAATCTGGTCTATTTTTAACATGGATGAATATTCTGCTTTTTTTATTTTTATTTTTTTATTTTTTATTTTTTTTTTTAAGTGCGCCATATGAATGTTTTTACTAATCACACATTTTTTAAATAAATATATTTTGTGTTTTACCTAAGAAAGAATATGGTTATAACATTTACATGGGATCTTATTAGATTTGTTTATGTTTTTCTCTTTTTAACTAAAACCAAATTAAATTGCGGAGTATTAGTGGCCAAAATTTTCCATTGAAAAGTGTGAAACTATAAATGCTACAAATTGCGAATATATGCCTGTTTTGCAACTAAAAGAGAAATTTGATAATGGAGAAAGTCTTAACTAAATTACAAAAACCAGTAAACTTTAAGTTATGATGGTCTTATTTCTTTGTCGATTCCTGTTATAGTCATTATCTTTTCTCGTGCTTTTGTAGCATAGTATTCAGAAAATTCCTGTTCTTTAGATGTCAATAAAACTGTAGGTAATAATTGCTAAACAACAACATTGTAGGTGATAATTGTCAAAAATTCTTACTTATAATAACAATCAAGTAGACAGAAGTGAATAATAGTAAAAGAATAAGTTTAGAATGCCTAGGTTGTAGCATGCAACGTGCTATTCTTAAAGGGAAAATGCCCCACTGCACTAGTAGAATGTATTTATGCGCTCCTTTCCCAAGATACACAACCAAAATCTCCGAACCAAATTACACCAATGTTTTGTAATAATTATAGTATTGCTTGATTTTAAATTAATAGAAAATTTTGTGGACTGTTGTTCCTCTACCTTTGGCCAGAACCATTTGCAACAAGCTATAAAAGTGGGTTGGAAAGAGGTTAAGGATGTTGCTACAAAATATGAGATCATGCTCCTTAAATTCTTTCACAACTCTAATATCAAAAGTTACTAGGTTAGTTTCCGTGCCTTGAATGGAAATTTTCAATAATCATTCTTGAACTATCATTATAAATAGTTTTTTAATAAACAAATATAAAATATAGTTGACAAATTTTTGATCAAAATAAAGGATTACCAAAATTTTGTTAGGTATAAAATGTTGTAAAAAATTATAAAGCTTATGTTAAGAATGTGTTTCTTACGGCTATATAAATATTTGTTAAAATATATCAAATCTTTTTTATTTTAAGTTTTTATATTATATAAGTTTAGGGAATTATTTTTGTATAAGATCTGTCTCTGTAATAGAATTTTTTTATTCAGCCAAAAAAAAAAAAAAACTCGGAACACACCAGGAAATGACACGTGTCATTGCTGGCGTGTCTTTTAGTATATAGTTATCGATTGATTGTTAAGTTATTCATTGATTTTTGGAGCAATTAACAACTTAAGCAAAACCCCAAATATCCAACAGCTAAGTTAAAAGAGCATCTAAAGTTTATAAAAATAAACTAGATTAGACTCGTGCTGCACGATTTAAATAATTTTGTTATTATGCATATGAAATAATTTTGTTATTATGCATGCAAAATTAATTTTATCATTTGTGTAAAAATGAGAAGCTTTTTTTTTATTATTAAAAAATGTATAGTTTAGATTAAAATAATAATTGTTTAAAAAATAATAATGATTGTTTAATAATAATAATAATAATAATAATAGTAGTAGTAGTAATAATAATAATAATAATAATAATAATAATAATAATAATAATAATAATAATAATAATTGTGTAAAAAGGTCAGTCTCTAGTCTTCTGGTCTTCAGGCTACGCTTCTTCGCGATTCTGGTATTGTTGGTCCGGGACCAGCCTTTTATGGTACTCTAAGTCTTTTTAACAGGACTGTGGAGACTGACCTTTTGAGTAACCCTAGTGAGATCGCTGCCCCCAGACTCATGAAAAAATTGGCAGATATATATTTCACGAAAGTCACTGCATCTGCGGATTCCACTTTCTCCTTATCTCCGCGTCAGGTTGCCTTATGGAAGTCTCAATAGGGGGATCACTCTTCGGCCTGGTTGCGGACGGTCCCGATATCGGGTTTGGGTCAAACTATGAATGGTAAGACTTACCGTAGTGTTCTTTATTTGCTATCGATTGGGTGTTATTATATTTGTTCTCCATTTCAACACCGTGTTCTGCTTGCTCAAGGGTTTTTGATGGAGATATTTATGGGGATCATGCAATGTCTTGTGCTGGGATGGTAGGTATTAAGCATCGACACAACGTTGTTCGTGACACCCTTGTTGATATTTGTTTTCGGTCCGAGAATTCTGCTCGAAAGGAGGTTAACGTTGGGTTGACTGGAGGGAACGACGGGGCGCTACGACTAGCAGATGTGTTGCTTTATTCCTGGGATAGAGGTCGTGATGTATGTGTCGACTTGACGGGGTCTTCACCTTTGACACAATCGGGGTTGTCTAACTTCGTTCCTTGTCGTGTTGTGTCGGCGGCGGCTCAGCGGAAGCGGGAAAAATATGGGGCACGTTGCAGGGCTATTGGCTATGGTTTTCTTCCTTTCTCTTTTTCTTCGTAAGGGGAATTAGAGAAGGATGCTATTGCGTTGCTGAAGCGAATTCAGACGTTCGCTAAGACTTAGGATATTGGTGCCCGTGCAGCTGCTCACATCTTCAGTAGGATCGGGATCGCTATAGCTAGAGGGGTGGGGGCCCACATTGTATCTCGGTTCCCTACCAATTTCTTGTAAATTGATTGAATTTGTAGGTTTTAATAATAATAATAATAATAATAATAATAATAATAATAATAATAATAATAATAATAATAATAATAATAATAATGACATCATCAATAGAAATGGAGGAGAACATTTTAATGTGAGGATGACACGTAGGATAATTTAAAAGATGATGATGTCAACAATGTTTTGTTTTAATAATTGTTAATAGATTTATCTTCAAATTTTAAATTATAAAAAGAAAATAGAATTTGCTTTTTCTTCCAACACATGCATTCCTCATACTAGTAAGTTTTTGTAACTCTTAAATAAATTTAATTCACTGTAATTTATTGTGGACCATTAATATTAAGATCACTATGTTTAATAAAGATTATGTTAAAAAAAAGCCCGTGTGATATAATAATGATTATAACTTTTTTTTTTTTGAGAAAATAAAGGTTATAACTTATAAGAGACTAAGTTGAAAATAAAGTCATTATGTTTAAGTTACGTCAAGTGGCAAATGTGTACCTCAAACCAAGCTCGCACAAGTTTTAATAAAAATCACTATGTTACAAGGATATTTTCTGAGATACAGGAAGCATTTAAGGTTCTCATAAGATGTGTGGGAGGTCTGAAGAGTTTAAGCAACATCAGTAGTAAGCACCTTGACGTTGCATAAGAAACTGGGATTATTGGAGTTTAGGGAACAGAAGATATAAGACTAAAGGCACAACAAACATATGATTCAATTGCTTTCTTTTCCATGGCTAATATTGAAAAGACATTGTATACATTATAATTCAATAAAAATTTTTTACACCGTATAAAGAAGTTATTCAATTATTGTTGCAAATTAAAAACAAATAAACAATGTTATTAGAAAATCTAAACATCTGCAAACATAATGAAATCACTTTGCACTACATAGTTGTGCCTGTTCTCAGTCAGTTAGAACTTGGACTGAATGTACTTGATGACATTAGCATCAAGCTGAAAGGCCTTGGAAAGAACATCAACCGAGATAGGTGCTTCAGACCCAAAAACAGCGTTCCCAACAGTGACCACACCTGGGTTCTGGCTACTCAAAGCAGAAAGGGCAAAAGCAGGAGTTTTGCCAACATTGAGCTGAAAGTGAACGAGACCTTGTGGGAAAACAAAGACGTCTCCCTTTTTGAGAACCTTGGTAAAGAGCTTGTTTGCACTATTATCCGCTGGGTTAGAGGTAACAAAACCAACATAAATGGTACCCTCCATCACTGTGAAAACCTCAGTGGCACGGGGGTGTGTGTGGGGAGCAACAAGGCCATATGGTGCAAAGTCGAGCCTGGCAAGTGATATGCCAAGGGTGTTGAGTCCTGGCAATTGTGCTGCAGCCACTGGAGTAACTGCTGAGCCTAGCTTATTGTTGGTGTTACCAGGTTTGTCAAGCCCATTGGCGAAGAAATCTTCTGCTGTAACTGCCATTGGATTCTTGCAGAATAGCCCATTTACAAACACTATAGATAATAAATAGCAAAACATAAATCAGTGTTATTGCTTAGAAAAAAAAACAATTAACTCCTACTTAGATACAAATTGGAATAATATTATGCAGTTAAACAGGAATTAAATCTTACATGCATTTTTAGGGTCATTTGTGGCAACACAAAAGTCTTGGAGCTGTGAAGGATCGGTGGCAAAGACTACACTAGATGTTAGAGCTAACAGAGTTAAGTACGCAATGAATCTGTAAGCTGCCATGGTTTTTGATGTCTGATTTATCGTGTAGTTTCTGCTGTAATGAACTTTTATATCTTTTGTATGAGTTCGAGCACTTCTAAGTTTTGATGGTTTCTTGCTCGGGAAAGCACCCTTTTTATAGGTTTAGATGATGGGTTGTTTTGGAGTTGAATTGGTCATATTTTTCCAGAGCACGTAAATTTGTCAGCAAAGATTACCATGTCATGTTAACCAAGTCTAAAGGTAGTTAATTTGTAACATATATTAATCTTTTGAGCAGATATTGACTTGGTATGCCTGCCAATTGATGTGCTCACAAACAATCCTTGGGGTATTTGTTGAAATAAAGCTATGGAATCAGTGTAAGACATTGATACAAATAATATATATTTGAGACTCTTTCTCAGATTAATATTCAGTCCTTTTTTGATAATATATTAATGCTATTTCACTAAGTAATACTGAATATAGCTATGACTTAGCCAAAAGTAGGGATTTTAAATTATTATTATAGAATTTATAGTCAACGAGTGCATTTGACCTCAGTAGCTTGGTGCATACTAGACTTGTCATGTTATGCTAGTTTTTATTTTGGTCTTAAGGAGGGTACATACACCAGTTAAAAATCTCACTCTCAAATCTCTCAATGGGGGATACTTTTTTTTTTTTTTTTGACAAAGTCAATGGGGGATACTTATAACAATGAAAATATGTAGTTTAATTTCATGTAAACATTTCTCATTCAGATTCATATCATTTTTTACCGCGTGCTTAATTAACAGCAATGCAGAAATTTGTGCCAGACTTCTCTATCTGTGGACTGATTGAAATCTCCTATGTTTTATCGCATATTTGCAATAGTTGGTGCAGGAAATATTTGCATGCAACCCTGCACAATGCTGCTGCATAGGATTTATTCAGTAATATTGCTAAGCATGAAGTATCAAATGAGCAAGGCACCAATATAATGACCTTAACTACGAGTTTAAAATAAAGCTGCTACAGAAGCATTAGGTGGTAATTTAAAGTCTAAACCCAATCTTTTTTTAATACCTTCTTAGCAATGAAATCGTTCCCTAAATACGCTGGAGCCAGTGCCACGGACCTACCAAACACGTCGAGCCAATCCAATGCTGCTAACCAGTTTTTCTTTTTACGGAGAAAGGGATTCAGATCACCCTGAACATGCGAATGACCTCTTGGAAGCCAGGAGGTGGGGGACGGGATACAACATCATCAAAATGGAAGAGATCCTTACAGTCAGTATCTCTCAGCCCTAGCCATTTGATATTTACAAAATCAGTATCATAGGCATAGATACTATCATGAAAATCCCTAGTGAAATCCCACCCATAGCAGACGTGCATGTAATCGTGAGGTGTGTCAAGGAAGGTCAGCAGGTCAAGGTGGTGCGGGTCTAAATCAGTGACAGCGACAATGGGAATGTCCGGGTATAATGTCCCAACAAACCCGAGTAAAAAGTAAGAAAGTTTGTCCCAATAAACACGAATAACGAGATATTGAGAGTCACTATTTAAGGAGACCAGATCCTCAAAAATTTCATCACTAGGAGCCAAAAGAATGACAGAGGCAGTGGTTTTGAGATTATGGACAGAGGTGTAAGGTTTTAGTTACTCTAAGCGGAATTTCATGAATCATATTCATACGCACCTATACAGGATCTCATACATATACAAATAAAGATCACATAATAGTTTAGAATTAACCTTTGAAGCATGAATCCTATTAGCAATCTTCTTCTCTACCGGAGATAAAGAGCCTCAATTGTAACTCCTCTAATTGGTCCACCGGATTGAATCAACATTCCACCAATGCTAGTTGGACGCGAAAAACCTTTCGCCTTTCTTGGAGTTGAGTACCAATTTTAGAGAGAAAGTATTGAGAGAAAACTTACGTTGTTTTCAGAAAACTGAATACTGTGTATTTTAATTATCCCTAACTAATTAATATATAATCATATTATTATTAAATAGGTTAGGGTTTTCTCTCCCCTTTCCCTTTTTGGCAGGTCACCCTAAGGCCCACTTTGGGCTTCGGGTTTCTTTATTGATCCAATCCTATGTGTGACCTTGCAGGATCCGTTTAGGCGGGCTTCGGGTTTGTTACTTACTAAACCAAAGTTCTATAGCATTCTCTAACAAGACGTATAGACGACCCAAATAAATGAATTACTATCTCCATAATACGATCCATAATTATATTAAGTAATTGCACTAAAGTCGAGGACACATTTCCTTCAATCTCCCACTTGTCCGAGACAAGTATGCAATATTCAAATTCCTTAAGTCTCTTAGTGTCTAATTTGATAGTATGATCACATCTCTATGTTATCCATACTAGCGTTCAAATTATTTCTTGAAATCTGAGTTTGAATTGCTGAGCAAATGATCATCTTATGATCCATTTGAGCACGGCCATGCATTTTCAATTCTTACTCTTCAAGAGGCCAACACCCATCCTATCTAACATAGGAGGACCTATTCAATCTTGTGGCAACCAAAACTCCCACTCAACTTTTAGCACAACTCGAATGTCGCCTTTATAGTCCCCTTTTACGGCATGACGTTTGACAACATCAAAGTTACACTAATCATTGAATTGAGTAGTGTTCCACTCATGTCTAAGGAATCCGCTAATATAATTTGCGAAGTTTTAGAACTTCTAAGTAGGTATGTTCGATCATGTATCGACTATACATATACATATGATTGACTAAACATCTCCATGTTTTCATAGCCCATGAAACGGCACTATCAATCAATCTTATATGCTAATCCTTTTACTGAGTCATTTATGTCCAAATTAACAACTCAGATTAGGAACTTAAATATTTTATGAATTCAGTTCACTTATGGGGTTTCATTCATCAAATCACGTATTTTACAAGCCCATTAAATTCAATAAATATGTTGGACATTTTATTTAACACTAAACCAAAATTAAATAAGATGAAAAATTTCATACCATATAAACATAAAACATGAAAATCATGTCTTTAAATTGTAACAAGTTTCATTAAACAAAAACAATTTAAAGTCATTCTAACACTTGCTTCAACCCTATAGCCCTAGTGTGACGCTCATGCTTGGGTTGAGGGAGAGGTTTAGTGAGTGGATCAGCAACATTCTCATCCATGTGAACTTTGCAGATCTTGACATCATTCCTGTCTACAATCTCGAGAGTGAGGTAATATTTCCTCATTACATGCTTGGATTTGTCGTTTGATCTTGGTTCTTTTGCTTGCGCAATAGCTCCATTATTATCACAAAACAGCTCAATTCCTTCTAGAACACTAGGTAAGATGCCTAGCTCTGTTAGGAACTTCTTTATCCAAACAGCTTCCTTAGCTGCTTCTACCGCCGCTAAATACTCTGATTCTGTCGTAGAATCTGCTACAGTGTCTTGCTTTGAACTCTTCCAGCTCACTGCTGCTCCATTCAGACAAAAGATGTACCCTGATTGCGAGCGGTAATCATCTCTGTCGGTCTGGAAACTTGCATCAGTATAACCTTTAACAACCCACTCATCTACTCCTCCATAGACCAAAAACATTCCTTTAGTTCTTCTCAAGTACTTTAGGATGTTCTTAGCCGCAGTCCAGTGTGCTTCACCTGGATTTGCTTGGAATCTGCTACATAAGCTCAAAGCAAATGCAACATCTGGTCGAGTGCATATCATGGCATACATGATAGAACCTATAGCCGAGGCGTAAGGTATGATACTCATCCGCTTCAACTCATCAGGCTCCGATGGGCACTGACTCTTGCTAAGTGAAATGCCATGTGACATGGGAATGAATCCTCTCTTAGAGTTTTCCATGTTGAACCTTGCGAGAACCTTATCAATATAAGTCTCTTGGCTCAGCCCAAGCATCCTTCGAGACCTATCTCTATGGATTTTGATTCCCAAAATGTACTCAGCTTCTCCAAGGTCTTTCATGGAAAAACAACTTCTCAACCATTCTTTGACTGATTCAAGCATTGGTATGTCATTTCCTATGAGTATTATGTCATCTACATACAAAACCAAGAAGACTAAGCTACTCCCACCAAATTTCTTGTAGACACAATATTCTTCTTCACTCTTGAGAAAACCAAACTCTTTGATTGCCTCATCAAATCAAAGATTCCAGCTCCGAGACGCTTGCTTCAATCCATAAATGGATCTTTGAAGCTTGCAAACTCTTTTGGGATTTTATGGATCCTCAAAACCCTCACGTTGTGTCATGTACACATCCTCCATCAAGAACCCATTCAAGAAGGCGGTTTTGACATCCATCTGCCAAATTTCATAATTGTAATGTGCAGCAATCGCCAAAAGTATCCGAATTGACTTAATCTTTGCCACTGGAGAAAAGGTTTCATCATAGTCTATACCATGTATTTATTTAAATCCTTTTGCAACCAGTATTGCTTTATAGATATAGACATTTCCATTCTTGTCTGTTTTTATTTTGAACACCCACTTGCATCCAATAGGTTTGACCCCATCAGGCAAGTCGACTAGGGTCCAAACTTGGTTCTCAGACATGGAGTCCATTTCAGATTTCATGGCCTTAAGCCATTTCTCAGATTCTGGGCTCGTCAAAGCTTGTTTGTAGGTAGTAGGTTCAGAATTTTCCAAAATCAATATTTTAGAGTCTTTTGTTAACAGGAAATCAACCAACTGCTTGTTTGGGATCCTTGTTCTACTCGACCTACGTGGGGCTTGAGCATCAATAGAAATATTCTCTTCAACCTCTTGAAGATTTTTGCATGAATTAGATTCAAGTGGGACGATAGGAGTTTCGCTTAATGAATCAGCTCGCTCCGACACTTGACCTGTCATAGCAGAGTCATGCGCCCTCGCCTCTGACGTGGTTTGATCCACATCCATTTGTTGCTCATCTCGAATTTCTTCTAGAACTATTTTACTCCCACTTGTCTTTCTGGAAATAAACTCCTTTTCAAGAAAGACACCATCACGAGCAACAAACACTTTGTTCTGTTGACGGTTATAGAAGTAGTAACCCCTTGTCTCTTTTGGGTATCCCACAAAGAGACAATTATCTGATTTGGGTGCAAGTTTGTCCGACAGTAAACGGTTTTACATAGACCTCACAACCCCAGATTTTAAGAAAAGATAAGTTTGGAACTTTTCCATTCCACATCTCATATGGAGTCTTTTCTACAGCCTTTGACGGGCTTCTATTTAGTGTGTGTGCAGCTGTTTCTAGAGCATATCCCCCAAAAGAAATTGGAAGATCAGCAAGACTCATCATTGATCGAACCATATCCAGTAAAGTTTGATTTCTCCTTTCAGACACACCGTTTAACTATGGCATCCCTGGTGGAGTCAATTGTGAAACTATTCCACAATCCTATAGATGATTATCGAATTCTTGGGTCAAATATTCTCCACCACGATCGGATCGTAATGCTTTTATTGTTTTACCAATTGATTCTGTACTTCATTTTGGAATTCTTTGAACTTTTCAAATGATTCCGATTTATGCTTCATTAAGTAGATATACCCATATCGACTTAAATCATCAGTAAAAGTGACGAAGTAACTAAACCCACCTCTTGCCTTTGAACTCATAGGCCCACAAACATCTGTATGTATAAGTGCCAATAAATCATTGGCTCTTTCACCCTTTCCAGTAAAAGGTGACTTTGTCATTTTCCCCAACAAGCATGATTCACATACATCAAATGATTCATAATCGAATGACGTCGGGATTCCATCCTTTGCGCTTTTGGTTTATATGACCCATCCGGCAATGCCATAGATATGTTGGGTTTAAATCATTCGACTTTTGTTTCTTGTCATTTATGTTATAGAATTGTACTGTCCTATCAAGTACATATAAGCCATTAATCAATTTTTCACTAGCATAGAATATGTTATTGTAAGAAATAGAACATTTGTTCTTAATCTCAAAACAAAAACCTTCATGATCCAAAAAAGAAACAGAAATAATGTTCTTAGTAATTGACGGAACGAAATAACAATTATTAAGTTCTAAAATTAATCCAGACGGTAAATGTAGACTATAACTTCCGACGGTAAGTGCAGCAACTCTTGCTCCATTTCCGACGCAAAGCTCCACCTCGCCTTTTGCTAGTTTTCTACTTCTTTTTAGTCCCTGCACATTATTAACTATGTGAGAACCACAACCATTATCAAATACCCATAAAGAAGTAGAAGTGAAATTAACTTCTATAACATAAATACCTGAAGTAGAAGCACCTGACTTCTTGTCCTCCAAGTACTTGGGGCAGTTTCTCTTCCAGTGACCTATCTTTTCATTGTAGAAAAATTTGCTTTCAACAGCAATTTTTGGTTTAGCTGTCTGCTTAGGCTTTTCAGAAACTTTGACAACTTGCTTGTCTTTGTTTTTCTTGCCTGCCCCCTTCTTTTTGAAACCCTTTCCCTTTTGAACCATCAAAACCTCTTTCTTTGGTTCTTTGGGAATGTTCCTTTCAGCATTGAAAAGCATCCCATATCATGCAATTGAGTCAAAGTCTTTTCAGACTCATTCATGTTGAAAGTCATCCTAAACTGATTAAAGCTGTCAGGCAATGAATGAAGAATGATATCAGTAGCCAACTGTTGGCTATAAGGGAATCCAAGACGTTCCATGCTTTCAAAAGATCCATCATTTTGAAAGCATGTTGGCGAACAGATTCACCATTTTCCATCCTGCATTCCAAAATCTCCTTGTTAATCTCATATCTCTCAATCCTGGCCTGTTTCTGAAACATGGCCTTAAGCTCTTACATAATGGTGTATGCATCTTTGGTCTCAAACCTTCTTTGGAGGTCCATTTCCATAGCCGCCACCATCAACAAAGTGATTGGAGTAGACCTATCATTAGCCTGCTTAGCACGACGTTTATCAGCATCAGATGATTCATCAGTCACTACTGGAAGTGGGTTTTCTAAGACATCCTCTCTACCCTCCGACTTTAAAAGAAGTCTTAGGGTCCTTTCCCAATTGATGAAGTTTTCTCCGTTCAGCCTATCCTTCTCAAGGAAGGGACGGATGCTAAAAATCGAGTTGTTGTTGTTATTAGTCATGATTTCTAAAGACAGAAAAAGGCAAAGTTCAATTTTATGTTTATAAAAGCACCTAAAACAATATTTTATAGGTTACTTAGCACTCTATTCAATTTTAATGTCCCAATTTGAATAAGTGATTCCAAGATCCTATCAATATGCAACGTTAAGCAGACGGAGGCCTTTTCTTAAAATTACATTTTCAAGGTAAGTAAACTCTTTACTAATTACAACATTTGTAATTCTTGGTTGGTTAGAAAAACATCTCATGCTTAACTGTCCCTTTGCTTCAAAATCCAAAACGCTTTTGATGATTTTGTTGAGGTTAACCAAATTAAGTGTGCAAAATTCGCAATTTCACCTCACCTCCCAAATTAATAACAATACCCTGCGGATGCATGACCTATTACTATTAATTAAAGGTCAATAAGTACTTTATATTTGGAAAAGCAAACCTCAATATTTGCGGGACCTAAGTTTATTATGTCATTATTAATTAGTGAACTCTAGCGCATTGATAACATACATACAATAAACTTATATGCATTTTAAGAATAATAATAAAATGCAAAATTAAATATGAGCTAGTATGGCCCCTAATTCTAAGAACTAAGCCTGAATGGGCACCTCCTTGGACTCTTCATGGATCTCCATCCACCTTCATCATGGGCCTTCTCATCTGGGCTCTTCTTTGGATTAATTAAGAATTTAAATAATTAAACTAATTCCTAATTAAATAAAATTACAAAAATACTTAACGATACGTAGATCGTATTTAAATTACAAAAATACATAACGATACGCAAATCGTATTTATAATTTAAATCTAGGGCCATACTGGTCATTTATAGCAATAATATATCATATATATATAAATGCCACATAATAATATCACATATTATACTTACCAATAATCAA
Organism: Chenopodium quinoa; assembly: GCF_001683475.1. Lineage (NCBI taxonomy): Eukaryota > Viridiplantae > Streptophyta > Magnoliopsida > Caryophyllales > Amaranthaceae > Chenopodium > Chenopodium quinoa. Next base: position 690,969 of record NW_018744560.1, on the reverse strand, counting down.
AATATCAAATATTCTTAATTATGGTAAGTGGATAAATCAATTAATTAGGAAATCTTAGAATATAAATCATATTTGATAAGCTGGAATCCTAACCACTTAAAAGATTTTATCCTAAAATTAAGCTAACTAACTAATTTCAATTAGATTTAAAAATCAAATTATGTAATTATCTTATAATCAAGTTAAAACAACCTTAATTGGAATTTCTCAATATCCCCTTAAAATCAGTTTTTCAATATTATCCAAAATAAATAAATCAGATTTTTTTTAATTTTTTTTTATTTTTATCAAGATTTTTTTTTTAAATGAAAAACAGAGCTGACGTGACTGAGCTTGCTGCCCATCAACCACGTCACAGCCGCTGCAGCAGCCAGGCCGGAGCCCATCCAGCTGGCGCTGCAGCCAGGCAACCGCCTAGCCACAGCACACCAATCAGCTCGAGCAGAGCTGAAACCGTGCAACAGTTGCACGTTCAGCTCTGCTCCTGCCCACACCGTCCCCTGCTGCCATCCGCCCCTGATTACCACCGGAGCAGCCACCGTGGCTGCTCCCCTTCAATCACCTTAATTTTTTTTTTTTGTTTTTGTTTTTGTTTTTGAGTTAAATTAATTTTACAACTTTTGCAAAATTAATTTTGGTGATCTAATTATAATTAAACACAAACTCCTTTATGTATAATTTCAGAAAAATTAATCAAAATCTCCATTTTAATTAATTTAGGGTTTTTCATATAAAATAATTCCCAATTCACATAAAACCAATTTTACATGAATTAATTAATCATATCTAAACAATTTTAAATATGAAAAATAGATTATATTATATGAATTTAACAGTTAAAATCGAAAATTAGGGTTCATAACCGTCAAATTCGAAATTTTGGGGCTTTAGGGTTCTTAAAAAAAAAAGGGGTTAGAAGCTATTTGAGCAATTAAATTCACAATTTAATAAATTCCAATCAATTAAAATCATATTTTAATAAGGTTATTTTAATCCATAATTCAATTCCTCCACTTAATCGAATTAAAATTAGCCTAATTCACACATCAAAATAATCATATTATTGTGACCAGTAAATTATATGCTAGGGGCTAACTGATACTATTGTAGGGTTTTAGGTACTCTAAGCGGAATTTCATGAATCACATTCATACGCACCTAAACAGGATCTCATGCATATACAAATAAAGATCACATAATAGTTTAGAATTAACCTTTGAAGCGTGAATCCTCTTAGCATTCTTCTTCTCTACTGGAGATAAAGAGCCTCAATTGTAACTCCTCTAATTGGTCCACCGGATTGAATCAACACTCCACCAATGCTAGTTGGACGGGTAAAACCTTTCACCTTTCTTGGAGTTGAGAACCAATTTTAGAGAGAAAGTATTGAGAGAAAACTTACGTTGTTTTCAAAAAAATGAATACTGTGTATTTTAATTATCCCTAACTAATTAATACATAATCATATTATTATTAAATAGGTTAGGGTTTTCTCTCCCCTTTCCCTTTTTGGTCGGTCACCCTAAGGCCCACTTTGGGTTTCGGGTTTCTTTATTGATCCAATCCTATGTGTGACCTTGAAGGATCCGTTTAGGCGGGCTTCAGGTTTGTTACTTACTAACCCAAAGTTCTATAGCATTCTCTAGCAAGACGTATAGACAACCCAAATAAACGAATTACTATCTCCATAATACGATCCATAATTATATTAAGTTATTGCACTAAAGTCGAGGACACATTTCCTTCAAGAGGCAGCAAAGGTAAACGCAGGAACAGACGAGGATCTGTTGTTGTAGTCAAGCAAGTCATAGTTACCATGAATGTGTAGGTCTGAAGACACAGCAAATGGAAGCGGTGCATGAATGGTTTTTGGCCTCTTTGAAGTAGAGGCTGGCTCGCGATATCTGTCATCCTCTTCAATGTCCCAGCAGACTATGTAGTTCTCATGTGCTTCCTGTTTGAGCCGTACGTGCTTACAAAGCAACAACAAGTGCTGTTTTTCTTTGGTCTCTGCATCGATTTCTATAACCACGCTTTCCATGTAAAGCATGGAGATAGGCAAGTGCGAGGGGGGGCGCCCCAGGCAATCAGCCTGATTGACGAAACTTTGTCAATCAGTTGCTTTTGTGGGCCCCTCTTACCAGATAAATTAATTAAATATTGCTGAAGGCTACGGTGTTAACTAACGTCTGGTTTTTTTAATTTTTTTTTTTTTACAATTTTTTTTATTTTATTTTTAAAACCATCTTCTCCTTTTGAGAATCTCCAATCTTCCACCTGCAGGCTGCAGCACACCAGCACCACCATAGGCTCCATAGCCGCCATCTGGTACATCACCGTATCATTAGATCTTCCACCATCCGAAACCCATCAGATCCACCACCATCTCTCCGCCTTCTGCCGGTTAAACCCACAAAATCCTTCCTGTCGTCCTCCTCTTTTTCCTGTCGTCCTATCCTTCCTCAACAATGGCCGCTTCGCGGCAAAACAAAAAGACACCCTACTAGAAAAGAGTGTAAATTAGGGCCATATCAACCCCTTAGGGAAAGCCTTCCATTCGCGTCAGCATTTTAAACTGCAATAAGCTATGGTGCCGCCGTGCCGTGAAGGAAGAAGTGAGGTTTTCGAATTCTGGTTTCTAGGTTCTGGTTTTATATTACTGTTTGTTTGACTAACCTTACATTTGCCTAGTTATGTTTGTGCTGACAACTTGACAAGAGAACCTTTACAATTTATGACTGAAAAGACAAAATTAACCCCTGATTTGCACAAGTTGTGAATCAGCCTGATTAACTTGAATTTCCTCAGTGCGAGGAGCCAGCAGCAGATAATGATGCGAGAGTCTGTTTGTCCTCCAAACGGGGTCCTTGTGACAACCGCAATGATCCAATCTCAGACTGAAGTGGACGCAACCCAAGGTCCTTTGCTTTATGGTAGAGCCTAGCCTTGACAACGCCAACGGTATCGGAAGATGTGAACCCATCCAGAATGAGCGATGGTGCTCCTGGTATCACTACACCTATATTGACATGTACCTAAAGGATACCAAAACCAATCATACAAACAACAAAGTTTTTAGTTCCCACTCAATAGACGATGAACAGAAGACAGCAACCATAATATTCAGCAATGACCAACTTTAACAGAACGGAAAAGTAGAAGCAGGAAGTTGTTTCAACTATTATTGTATTATCAAAAAAAAAAAAAAAAAAAAAGAAGCAATCAATGACAAGATAAGAGAAAGATGTTAATTAACCCAAAAAATTGTTAATTGCAAAATAATCAATACCCAAAAATTAAATACACATACACGAACATACACATATGTATCATTGAATGAAACATCAGCAATTTCATTCAATTTCTTCTTCAAAGGAACTCTATACCCCCGCCTTTTATCCAAGATTGGAGAGGAGAATAAAAGGTGATAGTAAGGGCATATGTTTGGATTAGGGATAATCTAATATATATATATAAAGGGGAGTTTTTTCCCGATATTTTAGAGCGCCATGTAGGATTTTTATTTTTGAAAAATTATTAGAGCGTTATATCATATAACTAATATATAAAGCTAAACTTTTAGCCAGGCGACGGGGTAGTGACACTTGGCGTTCCAACTTTTCGCCAAGTATCGTGCCACGTAGGATAGAGTTATATAGAATTCAATTTGTAAGATAAAAAAGTTAGTTTAGAATTTTATTTCAATCAAATTTGGATAGAATTTTAGAATAAAATTGTTAATTTAGAGTTTTATTTTTGATAAAATACCAATATTTTTATCATAAAATTTTATTTTTTTTAATATAATACAAATTAAATTATAATTTTATTGAAAAAATAATTAGATTATAACTCTCATAAATTATCATATAAATTTATTTTTTGTATCACAATATTTTTCTGAGCGAAGGAATTAGTTCAAAATGTACCACATCCATTGTTTATAATATATTCTAATCAATTAAAATAATATACTTCACAATCTAATATAATTTTATTACTGTGTGTAGACCTGTAAATCAGGTCGAGTACCTATCATTTTAGGCGGTTACGGGTCAAGAAATATTTTTCACCAATATTATTATTATTAGTCATTATTACATGTCTACAAGTTTAAATCCTCACAAAAACACATCAATTCTTAACTAATTTTGTATCAATAATATGTTTTAAAAAATTTGACATATAGATTGAAAATATATCTTAAAATTCAATAAACAACCCGGGCATCGCACTGGCACAAAACTAGTATGATTAATATTTTTAAAACGCTGCAATAGGATTATGCCACCTAAAATTAGTTAACGTGCCACGTAAGATTATAAATTATAGTTATATCCAATAAATAATTCAAGTGCCACATAAGCATAATTGACCAATGAGATTTTAATGGTACATTAATTAAATACGAAATATTATCTTTTGAGATTAGGAATTTTATCTAATATTTTAAAACAAATACGGAGAAAATGATATATAACGTACAACTAATAAAATAACAAATGTAATCACATAAATATAAATTATATTTTTTAGAAAAAAATAGATCGATCCGTGCATCGCATGAGCTTCATCTAATATATATTAAAGGGGTAATAAAAAACCAAATTTGAAAAAATTTAATAAGTAGTAGAAGGGAAAGGTGCACCCCTCAGTCTGACGGTCCATTTTTATATAGAAAAATTACTATGTACTCCCTTTGTTATTTTTTTAAAGAGTCTATTTAGGTTTTTCACGACAATTAAAGAAGTTGTAGAATTCTTAAAATTAATGATTGAGAGTACAAATATGCATATGGGTTAGAGAGTGATAGAGAGAAAGAAAAAGTGATTGGGAATTCCCAAAATCGGATCGGACTAGTTTTGATCAGCTCTAATTTTTGGGTTCAATGCTGCTTGATTTTTACGGTTAAGTTAATGAGTTTTGCTATAAATCATTCCCGAGTTTTTAGAGTGCTCCGTATCTGATCATGGGTTGCATTGTTGCAAGTTGTTAGACTTGTTACTAATCCTTATTTTAGAGGGAGGAGAAAGTTAGACTTTATCTTAGACTCCTTTTCCTTCTTATAAAAGGGAATGGAGTACGGACGTAGTGAGGGGGAGGTTAGCTTTTCTTTAATTAGTTTTTAGATTAGTTTTAACTTATTGTCATTATTTTGTTTTATGTTTTTACTCTCTTTCTCTCTCTAACTTTTCTCTCTCTCTCCTCTTAATTAAATTCTTAGATTTATCTCTCTTGTGGAGCTGTCAAAAGTTAACCCGACCCGAAATACCGACCCAAACCAGACCTATGAACCGACCCGTCTGAACCCGAAAAAAAGGGTGACTCGAACTCGACTTAAAACCACCCTTAGACCCGAGTATTTGAGACCCGAACCCGAATATTAACCGGCCTAGAGATGACCCGACCCGAATGTAACCCGTAAATTATTGACCTGAACCGAATTTGACCTGAACCGAAATAGACTCAAACCCATTTTAACCCGTCAAAACCCGAATTCAACCTGTCCAGTTCCTAACCCGACTCGAATTCAACCCGACATGTTCCTAACCCGACTCGAATTTAACCCGACCTTCTACAAACCCAACTCGAATTTCAACCCGACCTGTTACAAACCCGACCCGAATCAACCCGACTTGTTGTTGACCCGACCCAAATTCAACCCGACTTGTTATTGAATCAACATGTATAGGTTGTTATCTCATGTTGGTATTGGAACGGAAATTGAATCCTAACTCTATTCCTTCAATATTTCACTTTGAATTTTAAGAGGTTAGTTTCACAACATGTTTTTAGGGACGAATTTCAGGGACGAAACATGTTTTATGAAAATTATTGATGACTTGAACCAAACCCGACTCGAAATCGAGAATGACTCGACTTGAAAATGACCCGACTTAATTATAACCCGCAAATTATTGACTTGAACCAGAAAATGAGCCGACTTGATTATAACCCGTAAATAATTGACTTGAACCGAACCCGATTCGAACCCGAGAATGACCCTAACTCATTTAAACCTGTAAAGACCGAATTTAACTCAACATATTTTTCATCCGACCCGATTGTAACCCGACCTAAACCCGATAAGATGTATGACCCGACGTGTCCCGACTCAAGCATGATCCAACCCAAACCCGACCCGCATATGTTATCACTTTAACCGTATTGACCCGACCCGAGAAGACCCGACTCACACTACCCCGACTCAAACCCGACCCATTTACCCAAATTGACAGCTCTACTCTCTTGTTTCTCTCTCTACACTCTTAGTTTATGCAATTTCATACTTCTTTCTTTTGGTATTATTTCTTCTCTCCTTTATTGTTTATTTTCTTGCTTTAATGTTAATCATGTCTTTTTTAATTGTTTTGATTAGTTTAGATTTAATTATGTGTGAGTTGTTTAGTTCTAGGGTTCTTGGGGATCCATAATTAATATGAAGGGATGATTTGTTATTATTGATTATTGATATTGCATGATGATAATTTCTTATTGAATTGTTTTAATTCTTTACAATTGGATTATGAATCGAGCAGACGCGATTTGATTGTAAAAGTAAAGCAATATTGAATTGATGAATCAAGTAGATGTTAATTTGATATTAAAGGCTATTTTCAATAGGAACTTAGATCTAGTAAATTGCGAGATCCTGTGAGATCAATGTTGATTAATAAATTGTGAGAGCCTGTAATCATGTTATATGTGCAATGTTAATTATTGATTGTTATGTTTTATCCCGGAATATTAATTTTTGGTGAACCTGTGACCCTAGGCTTTTTATTAATTTATTTCTCCATGATCTTTATTTCTGTAGTATAATTCCTTTTAATAACAACAATTTTGGTTACTTGATAGTTTAGATTATAATAATTAATTAGGAATATAAAGACTTGTTTCCCTGTAGATTCGACCCTACTTTCCTATTTACATTAATTAGCTAGAGGACTTAAGTAATATTTTTAATTAGGTGATACGAATTTAGCCAGTCAGATGGCAGTGAATCGGGTTAAATGGGAGACTAGCCCCATCCCCAAGCGGGGATGGAGGGAGGTTTGGCGGGTGATGGGCGGGGATGGGTATAAAATGTGTACCCGCCATGGGTAATGGGGCGGGTATGGATTTTAGAGTAGACACGCCCCATATCCGCCCCGCCCCGTACCCATCTTATACCCGCACCATATTTCTTTTAGAAGAGTTTAGAATTTATGAAACTTGATACCCTCTGAAACCCAATAAGCTTGAATAATGAAAGTCCGAATTTTCTTAACCTAATTTGATATAATTGTCATTAATGTGATACAATAGAGCATCGTGGGAATGGGTTTGGGACGATTATATATCCAAGTGGGTGATGGGGCGGGGATGATCCTATCTTGTACCCGGTGGAGCAGGTATGGATGTGGATATTGTACCCGTCATGGGTGGTGGGGCAGGGATGGATTTCAGATTTTAAGGCGGGTATGGATATGGAGGTACCATTGCCATCCCTACCTAGAGCTGAACAATGAAATCCTAAGTGGATTAGTTGTCATATAAAATCCTCATCATTCCACCTCATCGTTCAAAACATGAAATTAAAAATAAAATAAAGGTCTAAGCAAATGAACAATAGCAAGGAGAATTGGGTATTTACACATCTGAAGCACACATATGAGCAAAGATCGCTGACCATTGAGGAGCCTTGTATTAATAAAAAAAATTCTAAACATTAGCCAAATATCAGAACTTAAAATGGGAATTCAAAGCACTTGCACATAATTTACTACGAGTTTAAAATAAAGCTACTACAGAAGCATTCGGCGGTAATTTAAAGTCTAAACCCAATCTTTTTTGGATATTTTCTCGGCAATGAAACCTTAAATATGCAGGAGCCAGTGCCACAGACTTACCAAACACGCCGAGCCACTCCAATGCTGCTAACCAGTGTTTCTTCCTACGAAGAAAGGGATTTACCCTGAGCATGCGAATGACTTCCTTAAATCCAAGAGGAGGATGAGCAACGCCATCAAAAGGAAATAGACCCTCCTCAAAATGAGAAGGCCTCAGCCCAAGCCGCCGGATATTCAGAAAATTAAATCAACATTACAGGCAACAAAATTATTGAAGTCCCTGCTGAGATCCCACCCATAGCATATTGGTATGTTTTCGGGAGGTGTGTCAAGGAAGGTTAGCAAGTCGAGGTGATGAGGGTCTAAGTCAGTGACAGTGACAATGGGGATTTCCAGGTATGATGCCCTAAGTAACCAGAGAAAAAAGTAGGACAATTTTGTCCCAACTAACACGAACAACACGGTATTCAGATTCACTATTTAAAGAGATCAGATTCTTATGAATATCATCATTAAGTGCCAAAAGGATTACATTCACAAGGGTGGACACAAAGGCGGCACGCCTAATCTTAGAGAAAGATATGGATCTGAATTGGTCATTAACTAACACATAGTTGAGGAAATACAAGTCAATCAGGCTGATTTACAGTTTGTGTAAATCAGGGGTCAATTTGGCCTTTTCAGTCATATTAGTAAGGGTAGTTTGGTTAGCTTGTGCAAACGTTGATATTCATTGCCGTTACAACAAATCCACCCCACTCCCTGCAAATCCACCTCCTCTTCCTTCAATTAAAATCAATCAACAAGCACTCCAACAATAACCCAAAAAATTAAATAAAAATGCGAATGGGAGTAATCAGTCACTCAAAACCCATAATTTCAGCTTCCAATCCTAACAAGTAACAACCACCATGAAAGCTTGATTAACCTCATCATCATCATCTTCTTCATTCTCACTCCCTCAATTACCACAATTACCACTCAATTCAAACTCTGATTTCGATTTCAACACCTCTTTCTCTCTCCTAAATGTCGTCCTCATTTCCCCCAAAACCCGAAAATCCGCCATTAACAACAATGTCTGTCTCCCCCAATTTCTCGCAACCTCCATTTCTATGGAACTCAAGCTCCAAAACCCATCACCCAATTATGAAATTCCGCAAAAACCCACCTTATATGGTAGTTTAAAATGTCGCCGCAAATGAAAGGCTTTCCCTAAAGGTTTGATATGGCCCTAATTTACACTCTATTCAAGTTGGGTGTCTTTTAGTTTCGCCGCGAAGATGCCATTGTTGGGAAGAAGAGGACGACGGGAAGAACTGAAGAAGAGGACGAAGATCTGAAGCTTTCTGGGTTCGTTCGGCGGAAGGCGTAAAGATGGTGGTGGCTGTGATGGGTTTCGGATGGTGGTCGGAGTGATGGTGACTATGACGGTGTTGCAGGTAGAAGATTGGAGAAGATGTTAATAAAATTTAAAAAAAAAAAAAAAAAAAGAAACAGACGTTAGAGTTACTAACGTCTTCAAAACCAAATAGTAGTATAAAATTAATTTATTTGGCAAGGGGGGCCCACAAAAAGCAACTGATTGACAAAATTCATGAATCAGGCTGATTGTCTGGGTCTGCCTACCATTTATGTCTAGATTAGGCAACTCAGCAAACCGAAGCGAAGCTTGAATGGATTTTGGCCTCTTTACAATCGAGACTGGGTAGCCCGTGTAGTCATCATCCGTACCCATGTTTTCCTCATGTGCTTCCTCTCTAAATCGTACATACTTACATATCGGCAAACCAGTCCATCTTCTCCTCCTCCTCTTCTGCTATGGGTTTGTAACACATGGTGATAGTTAAGTCTTTGCATCCAGGATTAAAAAGGAACCCAGTCTTGTTGTCCTCCAAAATGTGTGGTGCCCAATACATTAATCGATTATCAGGATCAATTAAAACAAAGCCAAGGTCGATTGCTTTTTGGCAGACCCTTGCCTTGACATCTCTAATAGTATCAGACTATCAGTAGCTTTACATTCTTCCAAAGTAAGCAATTGAATTTTAGAAGGGTGATACACATCTACTTCGACCTGCAGGTCCCAAAACAGGTCATTATAAGACTACATAATAGAAGTGCTTACTTCCCACTCAAATCGACGAATAACCAAAGGAAGCAATCATACATCCCATAATACCAAGTTTAAAAGGTCACAAGCAATTAAAGTTCAGGAGTTCATCAAATAATACTGAAGAATTAACTAAAACGTTTTAACATTAATCAAGCAATCCTTCAATCTATGACTAGACGATTCGAGCTGATAAGCAATGACCAAGTTTAAAAGAATGGAAAAGAAGAAGCAGGAAGTTGTTTCAAGTATTATTGTATTATTATCAACAAAAAAGAAGCAAACAATGACAAGAGAAGTGTAGGAATATGTTCCGTGACTTCTCATTGCTTAGCATAGGAGTATATAAACAAAGTACCTAGGGAATGATTACACAATGATAGTAAATACAACTACACATTCACATAGATTGAATATAACATTCGAAAGTCATAAATTTTAATACGACTACACATTCACATATGCTAATACACCCCCGCAATCGTAAGGCTGGCACGAAAGTCTTCGAATAGGAGTTGCGGCAGCCCTTTTGTAAAAATGTCAGCTATCTGGTAGCGAGAGGGGGCATGGAGGACACGAACATGCCCACGGCTGATGTCCATTTCGATAGTAAATACAACTACATGTATAAGATGATGAGCAAAAGTTTGTATGGAAGAAGTCTATGGGTTGTTCAAGATCAAGGAAAAAAAACAAAAGCAAAAACTTTAAGGACAATTTTGTATCGACAACAAACTACAGCACCATAATTCATGCCAACAACATCAAATCGGCAACCAAATAAATTAATTGACCCAAAAAAATGTTAATTGCAAAATAATCCATACCCAAAAATTAAATACACATACACATATATCATTGAATGAAACAAGGCATGATAATGATATGAGAAAGATGGTATACCAGGAAACCATAATTCAGGTCCAATTTCAACAAATTAACCTACCAGCAACATCAAATGAATGCAATTTAAATTTCATCAAATTAAAGCAAACTCACCGTAATCGACTTTTTTTTTGCGTTTCTCAAACCCTGATTCTCGATTTTTTCCACTCCTTTTCCTTTTCTTCTTTGAAGAAACTCTAAACCCCGGCCATTTATCCATGATGTGGAGAGGATAATGTACGGTGAAAGGTACTAATGCTAAAGTTGAGACTAAAGAGGGAAAGAGGCGTGCCCCTCGGTCCGTCTTTATAAATGTTCAAATTCCTTCAACAGGTAATTCACTCAAATTTATTTGTATCGCTAATAATGTAATTCCTCTGTTTTTCTAGTTGACAACGTTTGACTTTTACACTATTTATATACTTTATTTTGACTCGCTTTTATAATTTATGGATACGATAAAATGTAATCACGTGAAATCTTTTTTTTTTTTTTTTTGAAGGGAATCACGTGGAATCTTATTTGAATTGTTTATACGTATATTTTATTAATATCCACTTTTTATAATTTTACAATGTTGATAATTGAAATTATTAAGCGTTAAAAACATGTGTTGGCAAGCGTGTGATAATAGAAAGATGTCAATTAAAATAAACAGAGGAAGTAGAATGCTAACTGGAAAATTAATTTGTAAAGAGATGAGTATAGTTAACAGTAAAATTTAATAAGTTACAGAATTTAGTCTCATTCATTTTTTATTGTTTTATGTGATTAATAAGAACTAAGATATCTTGGGTGAAATAGTCTCACACAACTTAATTTGTGAGATATTTGTAATCATTCGTATAAAGGTTTATATATATATATATATATATATATATATATATATATATATATATAAATAAGCTATCATAGTCAAGACATCATCCCACATAGTTTTTTATTGTCACTAGGGGTTTTCCACTCGCGTTCTAGTTGCCTAGTTGGTATCATAGCTAAGTTATTTCTTATTTGACTATCGCCAATTTAGAGAATACGTAAATTTAGGGATTGCTTCACCTTGGTGCTTATATTAAAGAACCCATTTCAGTGAAAAGTGCACCTGCGGATGAGAAGACAAGGCTAGGATATGGACTTATGATTAGAAGAAATACTCGACTTAAGAGCTCTGAAGGCTACTTAGGCAGATGGTTCCATAGCAGAGACTCAAAGATCAAACCCTGACATTTAAATTTAGTTGATCAACATCTCGGAGAAATAACATTAAAACCATCGTAAAATTTTTTCCTATTATTCAAGTATATGCTAAATTAAATAGAGTAATGTTTGCTCTTACAATAAGTATAGGCTGCTTTTTTTTTTTTTTTTTTTTTCAGTATATCTAGTAATATATAAAGTGAGAAGGGTTTTGAGCAATAAATTTCACTTTTCCAAAATACCCTTCTCATTTTTTTTATTAAAAAAAAAAAAAAAAAAACTACCAGCTTTAAAAAAGACTACCATCTTCCTTTTTTTTTTTTTTTTTTTTTTGATATAGGTCATACTCTATTATTATCCTCATGAACTCGACATATATTTTTTTAATAACATAAGATTTTATAATAACTATGTTTTCTTAACAACAATTTTTAAACCCACTAATTATTTTTATTTTACTTATTAGAATAAGGTGGATAACATTCTGAAAAAAATATATCAAACTTCATAGAGATTTGGCGGGAAATAGAAATTACAAATTCAATTTATTATCCTCCAAACATACATGTTGAAGTATGAGTTTAACAACCCACATTACATCCTCTTCTCTACAACCACTCACAAAATTCACCCAACCAACAACCGGAAACTCGCACTGCTGCTTCGGCACCGTCATTGCATAAACCGCCACCACAATCGCCGCCGCAAGATACACCGGTGATTCCACAAACATCCTCGAAATCTTATCACTCTCGTACATCAAATCCATGACATCGCAACAAACCTCAAAGCTCACCATCTCACCAATTTTAGCCACCTCTTTAAGCTTCATCAACAACTCTTCAATCACCAAAAACACCGAATTCTTCATCGGTCCGACCTCGAAACTCAAGGATTGCAGAAACAGGATTTCGGCGTCGACGAAATCGGTTTTAGTGAAATGCTGATCTTTGATGTGTTGATCGCCAATTGATTTTAGGGATTTGAGTGAAAGAGGGGGAGAATCGTAGGTTTTGCTGGAAATCCAGAGTGAGATGAGAGAGAATAGCTGCAATTGAGGGAAATTCAAGGGTTTCTTGAGCAGCCAATGGTGGTGGTGGTTGCGGTGGCGGAAGGAGGAGAGAGAAGGGAAGAAGCGGTGGGTGAAGAGCGAGAGCGCGGAGTATTTGACGATCAGGAATTTTACGGCGTCGAGGCGGTGTGATGATGCCGGAGGAATCAACTCGCTGTCGGTGTTCATCTCCATTGATGAATATCTCTGAAACTTAAAATGTGGAGTAATTTATACTGAAATCACAAAGTTTGCAGTAGGTTTAAGATAGAGCTATGTGAATTGATGTTTTGAATGTCGTCTGAAGTATGTTTCTGTAATTGGTTAGATTTAAGATTTTTGAATGATATTTTTTTTATTGAGATAAGAATATAAAATACTTTCCCAATTCTTTAGAATTGAGCATTCTGAAAAGCAATGAGCGGTTTTGTGGGGGTATAAAAAGGCAAATGTTCGTCAAAAAAGTGTGAGAAACGTGGCTGATCCAATCTGTAAGAGTTGGAAGGCCCCTGCTGCAGGTTGCTATAAAATTAATACTGATGCAGCTTGTTTCAGAAATGAGAAGTATGGGTCAGAAGGGATTTTGCGTGATAGTGTGGGGGAAGTAATGGCTGCTACTTATCAAACGATGGATGGAGGTGGAAGTCCTGATGTCGCGGAAGCTTTGGCAGCTAGACATGCTCTGCGAATTGCTCTCTAAGCTGGGCTAACTCGAGTGGTGCTGGAAAATGACAGTATCAAACTCTATCATCACCTAAAGAGCAATACAGGAGAGTACTAGTTTTGGGTTTGTTGTAAATGACATCTTAGAGCTAGCAAAATGCTGTACTTTGGTAGAGTATTCTCATATCAGTAGAAATGCAGACAAAGAGGTAGTCATACTTTCAGTAGATTAGCAAAAACTTGGAGAACTAAGAATGTGGATTGAGCAATTTCCTCATAATAAAAAATAAAAAAAACCAAGCTCAGTTGCATACTTCGCTTCTTCAAGTTGATCAGAAGGTAGTGGCGAACCCTAGTGCCACATGATATGCAATTTTCATCACTGCTTGCCTAAACTTGCACCAGCCGGGAATCGAACCCGGGTCTGTACCGTGGCAGGGTACTATTCTACCACTAGACCACTGGTGCTTATTAAATACTTCCTCCGTTTCAATTTGTTAATCCCATATACTATTTTAGACGTTTTAAAAAGATATACCCATATTGAATGTATTTCACTTTTAACTTAACTTTTATTTCCTATTTTATTCATATTAAATTCTGATTGGTTAGATTAATTGATTGTGAACTAATGACATGACTTTAAGTAAAGAAATTACTCCCTTGATTTATGCAAATATGACTAAAGTTTTCCTAAAAAAATTCAAAAAAATTAAATAAGGCAAAACTATTTATGAATTGTTTTTAAATTTAATGTTAGATTCCAAATATTATCCTTTTCTTATTTTATGTGATTGATTCCGTATGGGACTATCATATTGAAACGGAGGGAATACTTGTTAGTTATTTTTGTACATTAACTACAGTTAATAGAAATTTGTTCAAGAATAGATTTTGTTAGGGACGAAACTATCAAGTTAAGCAACCAGAAAAAAAAAAAAAAAAAAAAAAAAAAAAAAAAAAAAAAAAAAAAAGTGGATATGTATTAAAAAAAATTAAAATAATAAGCAAGCTCAGATGCACACATTGGTTCTTCAGGTAGATCTGAAGATGGTGGCGAACCCTTTTGTGCCACATTGTGCGCAGTTTTCATCATAGCTTGCATATTTTTGTATTTGCTGGGGTTAGAACCCTCGTCATTGGCATGGGTGGGGTATCACTACCACTAAACCACTGATACTTGATTGATGTTTGTCAACTACTTTTACAAATATAGCATGTCCACAATACAAGGTTTTTTTTTTGGGATGAGAATCGATTTGCAGGTTACCTAGAATCGAGAGAGAAACTCTAACAACTTGAGCTAATGAAAATAAATACTATCTCCGTTTCATATTATGTGCAACATTTACTAAAAATATATGCTATATTTTATTTGCAACAAATGTTTTCTTTCCTTTTATTAGTTGTCTTTTCTCTCTATCTCTCTCCTCATCACATGTTTTTTTATATTTCTCTCTCCATTTACCACTCACATACAAATTTTGTCTAGGAGTCCGTGACGATATTTTTGTTGCACATAATATGAAACGGAGGTAGTAAATTTGTCAAAAGCTATGATGTTAGAGATAGTAAGTTAATGGAGACAGGAGACGTTCATAAGCAGATAAAATTTTCATTTAATTTCTAAGTGACAATAATTTTTTCTTTTGTAGAAATCCTAACAATTAAATATGTGATTTTTGGTAAACGAAGGGAGCAGATATTGTGATATTATGATAGAGTGCAAACATTAAAGCAAATAACTTGGAATTTTATATACTCCCTTCATGTTTTTTTAAGTGTTACACTTTAAATCAGCATTTTGTTTTAGGCAATTTAATCGACTTAAATAAAATAAGAAGTAAGTGGCGTAGTTGGAATATTTTTTTAAAAAAAATAGTGGGGTTAACATTTTATTAACATTTTATTTGCAACAAATGTTTTCTTTCCTTTTATTAGTTGTCTTTTCTCTCTATCTCTCTCCTCATCACATGTTTTTTTATATTTCTCTCTCCATTTACCACTCACATACAAATTTTGTCTAGGAGTCCGTGACGATATTTTTGTTGCACATAATATGAAACGGAGGTAGTAAATTTGTCAAAAGCTATGATGTTAGAGATAGTAAGTTAATGGAGACAGGAGACGTTCATAAGCAGATAAAATTTTCATTTAATTTCTAAGTGACAATAATTTTTTCTTTTGTAGAAATCCTAACAATTAAATATGTGATTTTTGGTAAACGAAGGGAGCAGATATTGTGATATTATGATAGAGTGCAAACATTAAAGCAAATAACTTGGAATTTTATATACTCCCTTCATGTTTTTTTAAGTGTTACACTTTAAATCAGCATTTTGTTTTAGGCAATTTAATCGACTTAAATAAAATAAGAAGTAAGTGGCGTAGTTGGAATATTTTTTTAAAAAAAATAGTGGGGTTAACATTTTATTAACATTTTATTTGCAACAAATGTTTTCTTTCCTTTTATTAGTTGTCTTTTCTCTCTATCTCTCTCCTCATCACATGTTTTTTTATATTTCTCTCTCCATTTACCACTCACATACAAATTTTGTCTAGGAGTCCGTGACGATATTTTTGTTGCACATAATATGAAACGGAGGTAGTAAATTTGTCAAAAGCTATGATGTTAGAGATAGTAAGTTAATGGAGACAGGAGACGTTCATAAGCAGATAAAATTTTCATTTAATTTCTAAGTGACAATAATTTTTTCTTTTGTAGAAATCCTAACAATTAAATATGTGATTTTTGGTAAACGAAGGGAGCAGATATTGTGATATTATGATAGAGTGCAAACATTAAAGCAAATAACTTGGAATTTTATATACTCCCTTCATGTTTTTTTAAGTGTTACACTTTAAATCAGCATTTTGTTTTAGGCAATTTAATCGACTTAAATAAAATAAGAAGTAAGTGGCGTAGTTGGAATATTTTTTTAAAAAAAATAGTGGGGTTAACATTTTATTAACATTTTATTTGCAACAAATGTTTTCTTTCCTTTTATTAGTTGTCTTTTCTCTCTATCTCTCTCCTCATCACATGTTTTTTTATATTTCTCTCTCCATTTACCACTCACATACAAATTTTGTCTAGGAGTCCGTGACGATATTTTTGTTGCACATAATATGAAACGGAGGTAGTAAATTTGTCAAAAGCTATGATGTTAGAGATAGTAAGTTAATGGAGACAGGAGACGTTCATAAGCAGATAAAATTTTCATTTAATTTCTAAGTGACAATAATTTTTTCTTTTGTAGAAATCCTAACAATTAAATATGTGATTTTTGGTAAACGAAGGGAGCAGATATTGTGATATTATGATAGAGTGCAAACATTAAAGCAAATAACTTGGAATTTTATATACTCCCTTCATGTTTTTTTAAGTGTTACACTTTAAATCAGCATTTTGTTTTAGGCAATTTAATCGACTTAAATAAAATAAGAAGTAAGTGGCGTAGTTGGAATTTTTTTTAAAAAAAATAGTGGGGTTAACATTTTATTAATATAATAAAAAAAAATTAGTAGTAGTGGGTTTGAGGAGAGAGATATAATATTTTAATGTAACTTTTTGCCAAAAAAAAAAGAAGTGTAACACTTATTAAAATACGACTGGATTTAATAAGTGTAACACTTTAAAAAAATACAGAGAGAGTAATTTTAAAATGTTAATTGAATTGGAAGATTTTGATCGTTATGTGTTTTTTGAATGTATGTGACAAAAAAAACCAAGCTCAGCTGCATACATTGCTTCTTCAAGTAGATCGGAAGGTAGTGGCGAACCCTAGTGCCACATAATATGCAATTTTCATCACTGCTTGCCTAAGCTTGCACCAGCCGGGAATCGAACCCGGGTCTGTACGGTGGCAGAGTACTATTCTACCACTAGACCACTAGTGCTTGTTGAGTACTTTCTAGTTATTTTTGTATTCAACGTATGTCTAATAGAAAATAATATATTTGTTAAAGAATTTTTTTAAGGGAAGTAATTAACTAATTAAGCAACAAATGAGCAAGAGAAAGTAAAGTGAGCTATGCAAAAAAATAGGAAAATAAGCAAGCTCAGATGCACACATTGGTTCTTCTGGTAGTTCTGAAGATGGTGGCGAACCCTTTGGGCCACATTGTGCGCAGTTTTCATCATAGCTTGCATATTTAACTGCTGGGAATCGAACCCGGGTCTCTGAAGTGGTGAGGTACTATTCTACCACTAAACCACTGATGCTTGAATGATGTTTGCTTACTGTTTTTGTAGACACAGTATGTCCAAAATGCAAAGTTAATTGATATTTTGAAAATAATTATTTGACTAGTAAATGTTAGTAAATAAGAGAGTTGGTAGATTTTTTGTGTAAACAATGGAGACATGAAAATGAACACATTGAATGAAAATTTTGTTGCCATGTTAACTCCTACTAGCTCCACCACCTTGGAATCAAGATTGGTGCATTATTGAATCAATGAAAGAATACGACGTTTTACAGATATGATAATTGAATTGATGAAGCCAAAAACTGCCTAAGGATAGTTGATTAATACTAAAATAAACATCAGGATGCAGCACTTCGTCGTATTGGCCCGAGCTTTAGTACACACTTTTGATTGTTTTGAAAGCCTTGCTGAATGCATGCAACAAAATCAAAACAGAACAAATAAGCAAGCTCAGATGCACACATAGTTTTCTTCAGAAGAATCTGAAGATGGTGGCGAACCCTTAGGGCCACACTGTGCGCATTTTTCATCACAGCTTGTAAGCTTCTGTGCACCAGCAGAGAATCGAACCCGGGTCTGTGCCATGGAAGTTACCATTCTGCCACTAGACCACTGGTGCTTCTTGAATACATTAGCATTAAAAACAAGTGTTTGCTGATAGATTTGCCAGAAATGCAAGGGAAAGTTTTTAGAAAGAGATGTACAGAAAGCGAAAGGAAAATGAGCTATGCAAAAACACAAAAATAAGCAAGCTCAGATGCACACATAGCTTCTTCAGGTAGTTCTGAAGATGGTGGCCAACCCTTAGTGCGACTTTGTATGCAGTTTTCATCACTGTTTGCAATTTTGCATGTTTTTTCAAAGACCTGGGGTTCGAACCCGGGTCTTCATTGTGGTGGGATACTATTCTACCACTAGACTACTTACACTTTATTGATGTTTGCTAGCTGTTTTTGTAGATCTAGTAAGTCCACAAAGTGAATTGATTATTGTAAAGAGAGCATTTAAATTTCCCAATATTAAGGGATTTAGTGCTGGTACATCTTTTTTTGGTAAATATTGGAAATATAAAAAAAAAAAAAATTGATTAAAAGATAGTGTATTAGGGGCCTGTTCTCATTTACTGAACTCAGCTGAACTGAAATAAATACTCCGTATTTTATAAGAGAAGGAAATTAGGAGCTGAGCTGAGTTGAACTGAGTTGAATTTCAACGTATGAGAACAGGCCCTTAGTGTGCTAAAAGTACCAACATGACATTGATTATGGAGTGGCTTGAACATATGTAATTTTATTTTTGTATAACAGACATGTATTTTGTATAAATTACTAACAAAGAAATACATGAATATTATTTGTAAACAGAGGGAATATAACTATGATAGGGTGCAAATATTATAGCAAGCTAATTACTTGAACTTTATATAGTTCAGAATAAATTAGAAGATTTTACAGGTATATAGCTTACTAATGATAAAAATAATAAGATAATATAATGATTATATTACAAAGGAGGAATTCCAAGTTGATATCTGATATCAACATGGGTTGTTAATATCAGGGTACTCATGTCATTTGACATGGATTAGTTAGGGGTAAAAATGTAAAGTTAAAAAAGAAGTCGTCTTGCTAGTTATTCCCGTTCTTGTATTTCCATTTTGTAATGGAACCGACGTTAACGACTGCTATCCTCTTAACCCTTTTTCTCACTTTCACTGGTGGAATCGAATCCGTAAAGAGTTGCTGGGTAAGTAGGTGAGTCGTTTTAATTAGTTTGATTTATTTAATTTTTGAATTTAATTGGTTGTTATATTCGCTGATTAGTTATTTGAAATATTCGATTGTGGTTAGATTTTGGCATATATAATTAGGATATAATTATTAGTGTTATTGTTGTCTTTGTTTAGTTTTGTAGCTTGCTTTTGGTCTTGAATTCAGTGGTTAATAATCGGCATTGTTGTGTTACTGGAGGTTGATTATTACACAAAACTGTGCAAATTCTCTCTCCTCAGAGTTGTCCAGTTCAGAAATCAAGTCGCAGGAGTACAAGTTATGGTTTAGCATATTGTATTACGGTCGAATTAACCAACGACGACATCGTGGAAATTTTCCCCTCTATTACCTAGATTGTTTTTCTCTCTCATGTATTCCAATTAAACCCAAATTCCATTAATAGAGCAGACTTCCGTCAATTCAAAACGGTAACAATATTGCAATAAAAAATTATAGGAACGGAGTCCAGTCAGCATTCCACTCCAATTCACACACATGTCAGCAAAAGTTCCAAGTATTTACAATTAAGCCATGATATTAACATGGATATGTTGATATCCGATATCAATGGGGACCGGCTCGTACAGTAAGGCGCTACTATGAGAGTATGACAGTGGCCAACCCACCATAAACAACAATGCAACTATATTAGTGGTTTTAAAGCTAGTGCATACTCAAAAGATAGTGTTGATATGCAAGCTCAGATGCACACATAGCTTCTTCAGGTAGATCTGAAGACAGTGGCGAACCTTTGTGCCACATTGTATGCAGTTTTCATCACTGCTTGCATGTTTGTTTTTTCTCTTTTTTATAACTGGGGATCGAACCCGGGTCTTATACGGTGATGGGATACTATTCTACCACTAAACCACTTGCACTTGATTGATGTTTGCTAGCTGTTTTTGTAGATGCAGTATGTCCACAAAGTGAATTGAATTGTAAAGAGAGCATTTGAATTTCCCAATATTAAGGAATATAGTGGAAATATAAAATCTAAAAAAAAAAATTGATTATAAGATAGTAAGTGTGTCAAAGGACCCATATAACATAGAATATGGAGTGAGTGTGAGATATAGAGTTAATTAAGAGGTCCATATTACATGACTTACGCTGTTGAGCAGATGTAATTTTACTTTTATATGACATAAATGTAATTTGTATAAACACTAGAATGGAAATACAGGAATCTATTTTGTAAGCAAAGGGAATACAACTGTGATAGGGTGCAAACACTATAAGCTAATAATGCTGTGTTAGTCCTACAGGTATGAGAATTGAATGGTTGAAGCTGAAATTTACAGGTATATAGCTGTTAGTGCTCAAAATAATACTTGGTATAATGATGATTATATTACAAAGATATGTAACTACTCTGTTATAGCTGCCACCATTTAGTATAGTTGACAAGAGAATTGCATTATAGTGGGTTTGCCACTGTCATTACTCTAATTAGTAGCACCTTACTGTACTGCTTCCATCTATATTTGTCATTTGTTAACTGCTCAATTTACGATTGCTAATGTGTATTAGCACCCCTGACAGTCTGCACACCAAAAGATGTCATTGATAGCCCACAAAGGCGGCACTCTTAGCCTCACGTCACATTTGGATGTAGCACTGCACAGTATTGGCTTGAGCTTAAGGTCACAATCACTTATGAAAGCCTCTTTGAATGCAAGCAACAAAATGAAGTGTATGAAAATACGAATGGCAAAAATATTATGGTAAAATTTAAGCAAAAGAATGTGAGCAATGAATTCTTAAAAATAAAAGGGCAAGCTCAGATGCACACTTTCTTTCTTCAGAAAGATCTGAAGATGGTGACAAACCCTTGTGCCACATTGTGCGCAGTTGTCATCACTGCTTACATGTTTGATGCACCAGCCGGGAATCGAACCCGGGTCTGTACCGTGGCAGGGTACTATTCTACCACTAGACCACTGGTGCTTGTTTAATGTTTACTGCATTTATACACACATATAGTATTACAATCATTTAATTTAGCATTTGTACACAATATTTAATTACCAAGTTTATAACAAAATACAAACAATATTACTTATTGAAACCTATTTACTCTTGTTAGAATTTTTTGTTTTTTTTCCTTTTTTTGAAATGAGTGAAATTACAAATTACTCTTGTTAGAATTTAGCAAAATAGATATTAAATCAGAATTAAACATTAAGGCTCCTTTTGTTTTAACAGAAAATATTTTATTGGAAAATGATTTTCTCAATTTCCATTGTTTGGTTTGTAAAGGGATGGAAATCAATTTTCCATAGATAGAAAATAGTCCTCCCAAAAGTGATAGATGTTTTCGGTTTTCCTTCTAAAAGGAATGTATGCCACATTTTCCTCCCTTCTCCTTACGTCCCTTACCTCCCATCTCATCCATCTTCTCCCTTCTTTTGTTTTCCCTTGAAAATTATTGTCCATGGAAAATCATTTTCCCAATAAGTTGTTTTCCGTTAGAACAAACAGAGCCTTTTACATGTTGAAAACCACCATTTATTGTCCAAAAAAAATAAAAGTTTAGTAGACTATACTCTCATTAATTCAGTTTACCAGTTTTAATTTGGACTTTAAATGAATCTAATTTGTAACATTGTATATGAATATGTCAATGAGCTGAACAAAAAAATATCGTTTTAGAACTAAGCTTGATTAGAACACCAAACTTTCAAGAAAAAAGTTTAACTAAGCTTAATTAAACCACCAAAATTAAAAAACATGTTTTACCATTGTTTCTTTTTCAGTAGTATATTTTCATAGGATCAACTATAAAGAGATGTTTTACAAATACTTAAATACATACTATAATCTAGTCATGTTTACTTAAACAAACAAATTTAGGCAAAAGTGGCCAACTGACAAATTTAAAATAAGGTACAAATAGGCTAGCACATTCATGATGCAATAACCCCTTGAAGCCTTCTTCTAATGTGAATCCATACAAGCATCAGAAATTGTGCAGGAAATGAAAGGGACGTTGAATAATGAAGCATTAGTTAATACTATATGGCACCAGTAAGAATTTTACAATGTGAATCCACAATATCAAAATTTCTTTCGTTTACCTTTCTGATAAACTCACGGTGTAAAAGCCTATCAAAACACCTACTTTCACTAATTTAACAAAATTCTATGCCCTCAAACCAGTGGGTTCAGATGTACTTGTATAATATTAAGAATAACTAAGCTAATCTACGCCATACAAGCAAATACAAGAAAAAATGAATTTTGAAGAACAATTTCTGAACCAGTGCTTCATTCCCGATCACAGCGGACAGTTATGTCCTGTGCTGCATTGAGAATCTGCCATTATCAAATTTCAACCCCTAGTTACCATCATTTCAAAGATTTGACAACGGAAACCTTTGTTCTGGCCACTTGGGGTATGCACGCTTGAACAAGCTCATGCACACAGTGTCATTCTGTTGAAGGACTCCATTGAAAAGGCATTTCATTGCCCCTGCAACCAAACAGAAAACATATCAATGATCCTGATCTCCCACGCAAAAAGAAAATAATAGTTGAAGAATATACTTATATGTATAATGGATACAATTTTTCTGAATATCATTTAAAAAAAAATGGTCAAATTCACAAAAACTGCTTTGGGTTTAGGTAATTTACATGTAATAGAAAATATAGCCACACTTCAAAATCATCAGTGCTTGACAGCAAGGAATTTTAGAAACATATTGACCTAGTAGCTTGGTACTCGAGAAGATGCAGGCATACAACAATAAAATTAAATAAAGGAAAGCTGCAACAGGTTCCTTTGAAAAATCTCCTCTCAACCCCAGTCGTGTGTGTGTGTAAAAAAGAGGAAACTACAACTCGATAAATTGGGACATTGAGAAGACGAAATTTACCATGTGTACCGACAGTCTCCTTTATACGTCCACGACGTCCGCATTTAGTCCATAATTCTACAGGCTGCAGTATATAAACACTCAAATTAGCTCAACCAGAAAAGCCATTAAACTTAGCTAAATTAATCAATTGATATCTCCCTCACAAAAAAGACACTACAAACTGGAAAGGGGCAGTTGGGATGGAGAATTAAAAGACAAAGTACTGTACCTTGAACCATTTTACATCTTCGGGACTGTGGAACATATATCTAACTGTTGCTTTGACTTTAGAAACTCTTTGGGGATAACTGCATCAAATTAAGGTTTTGCACGTTACAACCAAAAGACGGGATTGGGAGAAGAAAACAAGTTTGCTACTAAAAAACAATTAATCTAGTGATATCAACATAAAAAAGAACCATTTAAAGGTATTGAGATAAAAATAATGACAAACTAAACAGAAATCTCAAAAAAGAATTAATAATAGATCCTTCAAAAATATATACTGTATGATCACATCTCAATGACTGGTTAAATTAAAATATTACGACATCACATACTAAGTGAGCCCATACATTAATAAATAAATAAAAACAAGTGCACCCTACGTTACGTAATAAAGAAAAATTTTACAACCCCCCAATGCTACAAAAAGTAGACAATAGATCAGAGCAACAAGAGATATGATACAGATTAAATTCAGGCACCTGGGCTACTAGTAGAGGTGATCATGGGCATGGCATTAACCAAAATACAAAACAGAGCAAGAATGGGACCCAACTTCAGCCCAACCTAGACAGTTTCCAGGCAAGGCCAGTTAAGATCAGGTCTAATTGTCTTCACATTATCAATCTATAACAAAAAAGGCAGCTTTCTAAACCAAGTCCTTTGATCTTAGCTCAACAGTTCAAACTAGGTGTTCTTAAAAATGCAACAGTAACTTTAACAAACAAGAATGAGCAATTACAAACTTCAGGAGCACCTAGTTGAAAATATAATTTGCTTCTTTGGAAATGGTAAACAACTGAACATATCTTTGCAAGGAGGCTCACAATAGAATTACCCAGATACTTGACTTAACAAAGCAAAGAAATAGTCATATCAACTTTACAAGCATCATAAAGATCTATACATCTGATAGGAAAGTGAAGATATACTTACCCAGTTAGAATAATCTTCTTCAATATTATTCTATCTGGATCAACGCTAATCAAAGAGCCAACAGCAGCCAAAACAGGTGAGCCCATGACTCCTGATTTCTTCATGGCTACCAAACAAAGAGGCGGAAATGAAATTGGAGCATATATCGAAGCTACAGAAAAGCGTCCGGCATGAAGAAACTTCTCCATCTTGTGCTTGTCTGAATTGAAGTTATCGGAGGAAAATACTGGCCTTCATAAGACAAGTCAAGGCTTTTAGTATCATAATAAATTATCCATAAAATAAAATATATTAGCTTCAACAACTGGGATTTTTTCCAGAAAAAATTACCTTGCAACAAACTGTCGGAAACCAACATGAAATATCAATTCCTCTTTCCCTTTGATTGGTTCATGATAACTATCGTGCTTTTTAATGCTATCAAGACAGTAAATTATGTGATTATGAAGTAGGCAGAAATAATCAGATATGATAAAAACAGAAGAGCTAACAGAACTAGATAGTAGATACCTGAAGTGAAGAACAGACATCTTGGACTCATGTTGCAAGAGCCCACATGATATGATGGGCATCATTTTTGCACGCAGGCATAAATATGAAGCAACAGTTTGTGGTACTTCTTTTATATAGAGCCTTGCATATGTACCAGGAGACACAGTCTCATCCTTGCTTTCATTGTCCCGTTCCAAGGCTTTGGCAAGCACATGTTTTCGAGTTCTTGCGAAATTATCAAAAGCAAATATTCTTGAATATTCTTGAGGTAGGGATTCCTACTCAGAAAAACAGAGAGAGAGAATTTAGATTGTAATGATCATCAAAAGTAATAACAGTAAAAGTCATGTCAAGCGGCACAAAAAGATCACCTTTGGATCCCATGATGATGTTCTAAAGGACTTCAGGCCTCTATACTTGGCAAAACGCTTTCTAGCAGGCACATCAATTGGAGTATCAACTTCATCTGGGTATTCTGAAGTCAAAGATGCACCACTAATAAGCAAAACAATTGGTTCCAATAGAAGCGGTGAAGTATTACAGAAGCCATCAAAGAATATTTGCAGTTCACAAAAGTTAAATATAACAAATATTGATAGCAATTGACTCAAAGTGAGGTCTACATTTACTCTTCAGTAAGGTGGTAATAAGATTTAGTTGTCAGAGATGAAAGAACAAAGTCACGAGGCGAAGGCGTAAAGAAGAGTTAGAGGAAAGAAAGGCATTCTCAAATCCTGGATTGTAGCTGTAATTTAATGTAAAGGAATGCCTGGGAGATCCAAAAAGAAAAAAGAGGAAAAGGAAATGAAAACAATAGGGCAGCCAAACACCCACCAAGGAAAACTCTTTCCTTTTCTTAAATCCCTCCCACCAAACAGCTCCCTTTTAAGTTAAGAGTTACAGCTTCACAAAGGAAATGGAAAAATTTGAAGTAGATAACCATTAGCTTTAAAAGATAAACTGATTTGTAACCAAACACTTTACCACAACCATCAATTACTAAGGAACAACGAAATTACCCTAATACCCCTCAAAACTGAATTACTGAGTCCTTGAGGGGGCTTATAGAGTGTTGGGATGATAATTAGGGGATGGAGGTCAAGAGAGGAATGCGTGGAAAAGATGGTGATGAAAAGAGGTCAAGAGAGGAATGCGTGGAAAAGATGGTGATGAAGAAAGAGAGAGAGAGTGCACACTGTTGAAAAGAATCAACAAGTTTCTAAACATGCCTTAATTACTCTAAATAAGTGAATTTAATATTGAGATCCCCTCGATAGAAAAGCTTTGAATAATGAGCAATAGTATTGATGTATTTAAGATAGAGGATAGTATGGTCGAACACCAAGAGATTAAACAAGTGATGGGCTAGTTTGCCAACAATCTCATCTATTAGTAGAATCACCATAAGAAACTTAGCATTCCAGAAATAAAAAATGCTGCATGAGTATGTTCGATTACATGTTTACACCTATTAAAGCATAGTGCCACAATGTCTAAAACTTAGAATTTGCTAAATTAAAATGTATAAAATAATCGATGACTACAGAGCAATTAAAAAACCATCTGGAACAAAAGGAATTACCCTCATCTTCTGCATGAGCATCTTTTAATCTCTTGATATCATCTTCTATCTGCTCCCTAGTCATATCCCCATCCTATAATGAATATGGCATTAGTTATTATAAATGCGATGAAACAGGCATAAAAGATCTATAAAGACAAATATAAAGTAAAGAGGCAGAAGAAATGGTAACCATCTGATAACAATAACCATAAATACATTAAGGAAATAGATTTCTGCAGAAATAGGTTTCTGCCTTCTGCTGTCATTTGCGTAATTGTAATTAGTTAACGGACATTTATTTATTTAGGGTGTTACACCAAATACGAGCTAAGCATGGAATGCAGCAACTTCTATCCAACCTTGTTTCATTCCATACTGCACTGCTTTCCAATTTTAAACTACATCAAAAAATCAAATTTTATTTTATTGAAGGGGATATTAAGGTTTAGGGGTAACCACATTTTAATGAGGATAACACATGGAAATTAAGAGCTTGACAAATGTAACTAGGTATTAGTTAGAACACAGAGCAGCCACTAAATAAAAATAGAACTTTTATTTGAGGAACTATCTTATTGTTCACCCATTACGATAATAACACATTCACAACTTCCAGTAACACAAGTGATGCATACAGGCAAAGCTATTCAGCACCTACACATACATAAGTGCCCAGCTGCCCACAAGCCACAACAAAGAACAAATAAAAGCACATAAATCTTCAGTGAGCATGACTCAATATTGATGCCAACACTTATTGAGGGTATTGCTTTCCCTCGATGTTTCAAGTCCCTTTCAACAGGCTTTTGTACAACCCTGGTCAAGTAGAAGACTGAATACCCTCCAAATGATGTTTGACATACCTCGACTTTGTAAGACATCCCCTTGCTGTTTTTCTAAAAAAAAAATATAGATGAATACAGATAGCTCACAGCTAAACTTACCACCATCATTGAATCAGTCTCTGTCTCTCCATCTGATTCTCCGAGATCAAGGGAACCTTGATCTTCATCAAGGTCATTAGAAGCAACACCAATTTCTACCCCATCCAAGACCATGCCACCCTCTGACTCGTCATTACTTTCAACATCATCCTCATCACTCTCATCCACAATCCAAGCAGCCTGAAGAAATCAGATATTTGTGAATTATTAAGCACCAAATATAAGGTATCAAACCAAAACAACCAAGACTTGAATTTATAGAGAAGTTCAAAACCACATGAGCTCTTCTCTAGAGATTCAAGCAGAGAAGAGAAAAAGATGAATGACAAAAGGCTGAGACAAACCTGATATTCCGAAGTACCAGGTGGAAGTTTCCTCTTCTTCTTATGCTTCAGATTTTCCTCCGCCTCAGCCATTTCTGCTTCAGTTGGCCATGTCTAAAAGAAGATGTAAGATTATGAAAATGGACAATAAAATCAATTCAGATCACAACAAAATTATACTTCCATCCCTGATGCATTTCTAAAACTGATACTACCCCAAATTGAAACAAAAATGGATCACTAGGTAACAGATTGAAAAAGTATTGGATCAAAATAAATTCGAGTATTACGTGCTGTCGGAAAGGGATGTATCAATAAAAACATTACTAAAGCATCTTCTATGAGACTGACAATCAAAGACTCTAATGGCTTCATGGAATGGATTCAAGTCATAAATAAAACCTGTTGGTATGTATTGACAATAATAAGCTATATGAACTTATATTGTATTATGCAGTTCCTACAGTTTATCATGCCAACAAGGATCATTCTGAAGTCGTGAGCAATAAGCAATGTCAATAGCGAGCCTACAAGATTTGCTAGCTGAACTGAACGAAGATATCAAATAAAAAAGAGCAAAGCTGAACGTTAGTCAAACAACATTTCATTTACAGAGCTGAAATATTTCAAACCATATTTGCACAAATACACATGAAAATATGAAAATATACTCAGCAACACAATTATTAGCTCACAATCAATAGCTGAGATATCAAGATAACAATCAAATAGATTGAGAGGGGGAAGGGGATGGACTAAGGAGCAATATAAAGACTAAATTGCTGACTCTGAATATCAGAGGGAAAGGAAAGCACCAGAGGTTATCCACCAACCTGTTCTCCGGCAAGAGGATCTGGAACATTTTCGACATGTAATGGTTCTTGCTTTGAACTATCAGGCACTAACGAGCTGATCACCTACAATGAAAAAATTGAAATCATAGTGAGGGTATGAAACAAGTACTGTAGCAAAAAGAGCAAATTTAAGGCTCATGTGAAATACCATCTGGAAAAAGTATTAACAAATGGAGAGAACCTAGTACAGGGAGGAGAAACTGAAAAAATTGATAAAACAATACATACATTATTTTATCAATCTTATTCCTTTGGTTATACGAGGCTAAAAGGTTTTACCTTCTCCTTTAGGTATAAAGATGCAAAGGCATTTTGAAGCACGAGTATGGCAGAAAAATTACAATAAAGGAAAAATGAAATAATGTAGGATCAGAATTTCCTTAAGGATGGTAAATCACCTTCCAAATCAAGATTACTACTTACATAATAGCATGTTATATGAGATCATTCTCCAAAACTCACTAAAGAATACGTAAGAGGCTTTTACTTTAGCATTTTTTTTAATACTATGAGATCATTCTCCAAAACTCATCTCTAATCTATTACTTTAGCATGCCAATAAAAAGAGTAGTCTTTTTTTTTTTTTTTTCGTTTTTATGTAAAGGAGAAACTAATAATTACATGACAATGTTACCAACCTGCAGATCAGGCACATCATCAGCATCCATTGTGTCGTGTTCTTTCCTGGGATTTAGAGCATAAGGGTCCCTGAGGATATCAATTTTGCTTAGTTGATAATCACCTGCTCCAGAGACATGGACCTAGTTCACCAGAAAAATTAGACTAAAGCATTAGGCTTTGAACTGTGAAACATAAGTTTTAAAAAGAATCATGGAGAGAAAACTGCAAACTACCAGCTGATTTACAGAGAGATTACGAGCACGGATATAACCGGTGACGCAGAGGGTACACTTTCCAGAAACAGAATCATGATCAAGCATCTCAAGCTGCAGAAATTTGAAAGAAAATCAATATAAAGGTTATGATTAATTTAACTAAAAGTGCAAAACAATATCATGAAGCAAAGAGCGCTTCTTATTATAACTATTAAATGAAACATCTGCAACAAACAAAAAAATCAGATTATTTGGTTGATCAAGGAATCAATCTTTTCTGTGAGTTTGGTCTGTAAAATTCAGTCTATTACACTTGGCAACAGAGCGGTACGGTCTACGGCCATGGTTACCTCTGCATCATCTCTAACAATGGCTTGAGGCCATAACTCTATAGGTTTCCCTAATACAAAATTCTGCCTCCTTTCCCTTTTATTCCCCATCTCTATTTATAATAAAACTAAAGACTTAACCTAAAGAGACTAGACTACCCATAATGCCCCTCCAAAGATTAGTTTATTATAGACGTTTTGACTTACATCCTCACATTATTAATGCACTAGCTTCTGCTAAAAGATACAAAATAAAAAGACGCACCTTGCCCTTGGATAATACACTAGTAGCAATTACAAAAACATACTGATGAAAATGCATCACAATTCAAGATGTATCTACTTTATCCCTTTTGGCTGGATGCTTTCATATAGCAAGGTAATTAAAAGTTACAAAGTCCGAAATTAACCTTTTGAGAAGCAACATAAGCTCGCTGATTTCTCCAGTGAGGAGGTTTCAACCTTTGATCCTTCAGAATGTACAAGAACTGCACCAACAACAATGAAATACAGCTTAAGTATTGTAAAAACAGTTCACTGGAAGAAGAAAAATTTTATACAAGTCAAAAGCCCATCCCTATTGCCCTAGCTATTTTTAAACATATATCACTAAACTATAAAAGCAGCAAATCACAACTGTAATACAGAACTTGCAGACATTACCTTGTGGAGATCATCTTTAGTATCTGCCGGATAAAATTTACATTGCTCAGGAAATTCAGAAGCAAGACTGGAATTACATAATTTCTTAGATTCATTTCTTCCTTTCAAGTCACTAGGTAGATCCTGAAGCAAGAAATTTTTATTACCAAACAGAAACAATTTCTTTCTTTTAACTAAAAGTATACCAAAAATTTGTCTGCTTACACGTATCAATACGACAGTGCTTGGTAAGCCTATGGCTTTGAAAACAGAAAGACACTGCGCTCCAAATGAATCGATGTAATCAGATGAACCGCCTTCACATGGAGAGCTCGCTGATGTGACAAAAGCCACCAAATCAGCAACCTAAGCAAATATGTCCACATATAATTAGTGACAGCTACAAACATTTACATAGCATTTTGAATTAATGTAGCAGAATTCAAAAGAAAAGAAAAAAAAGAAAGAGCAAATGAGTACCTTGGCCATATCCATGCATGAGGACAGATCCCCGTGAGGAGCTTTCAGCACCTACACCCAACAATCACTATTAAATATGCTTTGTAACATGTGGCAGAAAATGCAGCAATCACAAGAAAGAAAGAAAGAAAAAAAAAATTAAAAAAAAAAAAATACTATTGTATTTCAAACACATTCTGAACAGGCTAGAAAAAAAAAAAGAGAATGGAGACTAAGAACACGATCCTCTATGAAAAAAGTCCCATTCAATACAGCAGTGACATTTGATGATGATTTCTTAAATTCATTGTTTGTAACCTTGGCCTATCGATATCTTTAAGCTAAACATCCCCCTACTCAGACCTCTGGTGCCTGAGCTCTGAATTCAGATTAATCCACAAATACTTTAACCCTATGTCACTCAACCCCAAGCAAGTGTCACACTTGGCCACTTTAAAGTATTTTGCGCAAGTTCATGGCCCAGAAATGCGGAGACCATAATGAAGCTTCCAGTATCCAACAAAAGCACTTATGATGGAGTGAAAATTATGACTAGCATTAAACTTTTATCCCAGAAGACATTATTGTGCAGGGGTTCTTTATCTCACAGTTCTTTCTATAGCTAGCAGGTTCAAAAACAAATTTAACCGAACCACCTCCTCCCTCAACCCCTTGTAATAAAAACAAAAACAAAGGGTTGCATATTACAATGATTTCTTATTTACAAAAAGTAGTGACAATGATTCACTCAAAAACCCTAAACCAGGACAATTTTTAACATTCTTTTCCCAGGTACATAATATCACTGAATTCTCAAAATAAGCCCTTACATCAAATGAGAATTGTTTCTTGCATTTAATTGATTTCATTAATTTTCCCTAATTCTGTACTTGAGACAGACTAATTTTTCTATTTTCTCGAACAACTCCAATAATTCACCCAAAAACCCCCTAAACCCAGGACAACACAGCATATCTCACCACCAACTCGTCTGGGGAGATAAAGATGAATGGAGGCACTACTTATTCACAATAAAAGCCTCAACTATATTAGTGCATTTCTTACAATATCACGCTAATATAAAGAACATTCAAATGATTCAAACGCTTGGTGTCTAAGATCAGTAGCATAAAGCATGCTCAAAATCCCAACCAAGATACAATCTAATTGTAAGGACATACTTCACGCAGAATATAAAACTGGAACCATGCACCATTTGTTCCATATTTCATTTCATTTCATTGAATGAAATAGTAATCTGTAAGGTAGTGTCACGTAATCACAACTTGATTCATTAAGAAAGAAATAAGCAGTGAAGCAAAGCAATAGTGTCTAGGGAATTCAAATTATAGTCATCATCTACATAAAGATTGATAAATTAAACTCAAATGTACAACTTTCTTGATATCAGGCACACATTTGATTTCGCATTATAGGAAAAACATGATCCACCCCAATCAATCAACATAAACAGCCAATTCGGGAGTAAGTAACCCAACATAGACCTTACCGTGGCTCTCATCTTGTACTCAGAAGAGACAACCGTAGGGAATGCCTCATTACTGCATTTTGTTGATAGTAATCCCAACAAATCCCTTTCGACCGAATTCAAGTCAACATGAGCAGACAGACCAAACAGAACCTAAAATTCAATCAAATTTTCAATAAGCTACAGCATTAAAGCATTCCAAATTCATAGAAAATAAAATTCAACAAATTTCAAGCTTAATTATTTAATTGCATCATTTACAAAAACCAAAACAAAATTAACAAACTCACAATAACACGAGGTGGACTAGCTGATCCACTCAATGCCCTCTTTTCATTCAATGCAGCAGCCCGCTTTTGATCGCGTATCTAACAAAAATAATCAACCAACTATCAATTGCACTAATTCAATAAAAATTAAACAGTCATATAATCAAAATTGAACAAAAAAAAAGTACCATATTATTACGCTGAATTCGAGCAGCGCGAGCGCCTTTGCCAAAACGGTCCGATTTTGCATTTTGATGCTTATCTAAATAAATACATAACAATAATCAAAAATTAAAACCTTAAAAAGGAACGAATAATTGAGGCAAATTGAAGGTAAATAAGAGGAAAAATTGAAAGAAAAATGAAACCTTTAAGAGAAGTTTTGTGAATATTGCGAGAAGATTTGGAAGCAAAACGAGTTTTGTGAGCTTTGTTAACTTGAGCTCGAGAACCTCCCATGGCTGCTGCTGCTGCTTCTTCACGAAACAGAGACCATTTACGGATGAAAAGGGGGAGAAGAGAAAGAGAGACTGGGAAACCCTAACAAACTTGAAGTTTTGCTAACCTAAAACCCTACCCCCGCCAAACTCACTAATCTTCGCCAATACAGTACAATTAAATTACTAAATTATCCCCTGTTTTACCTCCCGTCTCTAAATATTTGCAAGATTGCAACCGTTTGACTTTACACTATTTATATGTTGTACTATGTGATGTCTTTACTACACCGTATTAATTTTGAATACGAGTAAGTGTTATTACTCCCTCTATCCTAGAATAATCGACACAATCAAACTTAGCACACATGTCTATGCACTAGTTTAAAATTAAACTAGTGTGTGAATTGTTTGTATAGCTAGTGTATGATGTGGACGTTGCCTCGGATGTTACTGTTTTTTTACCTCATATGTATTTATTTTCTAAGAAAGGAATATACAATGTTAATTGTGTGCAATTTAAAACACTAATAAAAGTTGGTTGAGATGGTAAATGTATAACCTTTATTGGTTAGATGTTGCGGGATCAAATCTAGATTAAACCATAATTTAACATAATTTAGTATTAATAAAAGCTTTACAGGTAATGTAGCATGTTCATGTTACGGTTTAAGCGAAGAGTGAATCTTATTTTAGTTCTATTATAAAATGATATTTGCTTTGAATATTATTTATTTGCTTGATGCAACTAACGCAATGGTTTTCAAATATTGAATTGTTTTTGAAATTGCATACAAAGGTTCCAAGTTGTAGGTTTGATTTTCGTGGAATATTACTTACAATTTTTGGCTATTGATGTTTTTTTTTGAAAGGTTTTGAAAATGTAATCTATTGTGTTTTTAATAAAAGTCTTAGCTTAGGGCCTGTTCACGCTATTGAACTGAGTTGAACTGAAATGAATATTTTATGAGAGAAGGAAATTAAGAATTGAACTGAACTGAACTGATATTAAGATAAAGTAAACAGACCCTTTGTCCTTATAACGATGGCGGCAATGACTTAGTTATTTCTTATCCCGTACTGTAAAAGGGTAAGAAAAGGTATTTCTTTCCTAATCTTTTAGCAACATGTGTTATTATTGTTGTTTAAGTAATATATCGTTCTTCAAGAACACGATGTCAAGTGCATGATATAATAATATAATTGATCAATACAATTGTTCATATTTATATGAACTAAATGGTCCATTTATTTTCAACTTTTGGATTCCATATTTGATTAATAATCAGATACAATAATGCACAATTTTCACCTTATGCGACATACAATGCAACAAGAAACAAAGGAGCATTGGAATTATATTCCTCGTGGAAGCAAATATGATACGGAGTATACAATTCTGACGCTTGTAATGTAACATGGAGATTTGAGACCAAAAACACACTAGAAATACACACATACAATATATCATCAAGAATTTAACTTAGGTAATCCTTTGCAACCTGGAAGATCAAGCCATTCAATTTTGATTTGTATTTTTCCTTTCTCAACATTTTGTAGCTTTAGAGTCATTTCTTGAACCATTTTGCCTTTGCCAGTCCAAACTACCTTACTTTCATCGTCTAAGCAGTTACTTTCATCAGGTTGTATCTTTTTTACCGCGGTTCCGATTGGGAGGTCTTTTATCCCCATTTGCATACACTCTATATATGACTTAATGTCGACATTGGCATCACCCATTTTATCCGGTCTTGAGAACCTATCCTTGTCAAACACATTCTGTAAAAAAAATAAAAAAAAAATAAAATGCAAATATACAAGTTATTATCACTCTCCAAAAAGATAAAGTATTTATGAATTGTCTTCTATGTATCAGTCAAATCATTTATGAAATATGATACCACTAGTCTAAACTAGTACAAAGTATATTAAAAGGCGTTACTAAGAACGTCTATATGCCGCGTAGACCACGCCATGTCACGTACTTTATCTCTCATTATGCCACACAATCACTACTCAATAAGGGAATTTGAACACCCAACCTATTATGAGAAGGATGTTTATTTAACCATCTAAACCAATTATTAACTATGCTATAAACATGAAAATAAATGTATATAATTGATTATCACAAGGTCCAAATAAAAAATAAATTAATAAAACATTATGAATATCGAATAGAGTACATATAATCACAAGGAATAATTAAAACCTGGTGCAACGCCCAGGCTAGACACTAGTTATAAGTTTATAACATGCACAAGATACAACCAAGATGTTTTAATTCATTTGGATTAAGTTTCACTAATTGATACTGTGGTCAATTGGTCATATTAAGTTCGTCTAATAAGTTGTTCAAACCATCTATATGTCCTTAAAAAAGAAAAAAAAACCTTCATCTATATATTCACGATCAAATCCCTAAGATAGTTTTTTTTTTTTCAACATGAGTTTAGCGTGAAATCTCAACTAATATAAGTTGCGTTCATTATTAAACAGAAATCCTAGTTGTTTAGAATTACCAAAAAATAACGAGAATATAAATATTAACTCACCAGTGTGATAGGCATATCTGGATCAGTCACTGAAAGAGTTAAAACATCATTCCATTCAGGGTTGCAATTATTCTTTATCACACGAGTCTTCAATTTCTGTATCAATCAATTAAGAAAACATAGGTGCCAAAATAAGTCTTGATCATATTTAAATGTAATTTGTTTGAAGACAAACACTTAATTGGGTATGTGACGAATGAACCCATTCCCAAAATATACTTTATAACTACTTTTAGATCTCAAAAACACAAAAATGAAAATTTTGAAACAAAACAAGTAATATGGAGTAATGCTTATGAGTCAAACATCTATATGATCTGAGAGTGCGTAGAATTTTTTTTTTTTTTTGAAGACCGCCGCGGGAAAGATACTATATTAAATCAAATCAAGCTCCGTTAAAGATTGTAAACTTTGGGGGAAAGAGTTCATACAAACAAATTCATCACTAGAGCACGTATCCCACCTAGCAACTAGATGAACAACGGTATTTCCCGCTCGTCATACATGGACACAACTAAAAGAAGTAAAAACACCACACATACGAATGACATCTTCATTAAAGTGCGTAGAACTAATCAAAAACCCCTCATGATATTGATAGGAAAGTTTTTCCTTGGTTGGAGTTTAATCTCAAATTTGAATCTAGATCTATTGAAATTAAATAAAATCTATATTATATTATATAGGATTTTTTTGTGAAAAACTACCTTTTAAACTCTAGATTTTGCGAAAAACTACCCTAAAAATAAAATGTTGTAATTAACTACCTTATAAAATATAAAATGTTGTAATTGACTACCTTCTACCAGGATGACACAATTGACTTTTATTTCCCAACGTTGACCATGTCACGCGAGGGTCGCGTGACCCTTTAATGACTATTTTCCTTAAATTTTCTCGCTTTACACCAATTCAGCCCATATAATTATCAAAGGGGTTGCAAATAAACAATATAAATTATGATTAATCGTATTGTTAAGGAAAAGAGTTGGTATAAAGCGGGAAAATTTGGGAGAAAGGGTGGAATTAAGTCATTAAAGGATCATGTGACCCTCACATGACATGTTCAACACCGAAAAATAAAAATCAAATGTGTTATTCTAGTGGGAGGTAGTCAATTACAACGTTTTATATTTTATAAGGTAGTTAATTACAACATTTTATACTTTATAAGGTAGTTAATTACAACATTTTGTTTTTAGGGTAGTTTTTCGCAAAATTCAAAGTTTAAAAAGGTAGTTTTTCACAAAATATCCTATTATATAATAAGATCTATATTAATCCCAAATTACATAAACTCAAGATTAGATAAAAGTATATGTAATGCTAGTGTAAACTAAAGAAATATTTGACTTAAGATGTAGTTAGCAAGTACTAGTTAGATGCAATGTTACCTGTGAACCAGAAGTAATAACAACATAAGGGTCGCTACTAAAAGCGTCACAAACTTTGAGATCAATGCCTTTCTTCACGGTGATCTTCAATGCGCCCAAAATATTCATTCTTTCTTCTTGCTCTTCTGTTTTTCTTGCTTCTTAGATGTTTTGATGATCTATGATTTGATGAGAGCTTTAATTTAGACTTTGAGAAATTCAATGATTTACTTTGTTTTATATGACATTTCTACTACATTATTAATTTAGATGAAGGACGAATTTTCAATGGTTAGATTTGAGAAATTAATATCTTAATACAAGGTTATATGAACATGGACTAATTATATTATAGTAGTGGACTAGTGGCCTAGTGGGGGCCTGGGGGTAATGTGTCGATGTGCGTTGCACATTTGCCCTTGTTTGTTCCTTAAAAAGCATTTCGTGTATAACAAGATCACTAATAAGGAAAATGTTACTAAAAATTGATAAGGGAAATTTTTTTTATCAATAATCTAGTTGACATTTGACTTATTCCTAAATAGTTGAACATAAGAAGAATGCTTGTTTGTGACAGAGAAATCTGTTTTGATGAGGCTGCTATATGGGTGCATCTTGATGAGGTACCTCTAAATTTATGTGACATTAATGCTGTTAAACCAATGCTTTCTTTGGCCGGGAACATTCTGTGTACAGATGACACACCTTCAGGTTCCATTAAATGTCCGATTAGAGTAAAACTTCAAATACATGTGTTTGATTCGTTAGTTCCAGGTTTCTACTTGGATGTTGGAAATTCTCAGTTTAAGTGGATTAATATTAGATATGAGAATCTGTTTATTTTGTGCTCTAAGTGCAATAGAGTTGGCCATAAGAAGAATGCTTGTTTTAAGACTCCTTATATGTCTACTTCTTTTGTGGCTGATAGTGGATTGTGTATGTTTGTTGATCATTTTGCCCATAATCTCTCAAATTCAAACATTGGATTGAAAAGAATAGAAAGATTCAGAACAACAAGGGTGAATCTTCAAGGTTTATCTAATAAACCCCAGCACAACCAATCAATACAAAGACCCTTTATGTGTGTTCCTCCATTCTTGTCCCCTAACTCAAGGTCTTTTGCAAACTTTTTGGCCGAGGCAAGTTGTCTTTCTTCTCCGGTTGGTTCTGATGGTCCCGACTTAGTGTCGGAGCTGGTTTGTGACAATGAGGATGTGGTTCCCATGGACTGTACCCCACCATACTCCCCTCCTTTGATGGATTTTACGATTAGAGATACTCAGGTGGTTGAGGAGCAGTTAACTGATAAGGGTTCGCAGGCTAGGGTACCGCATATGTCTTCTACTTTGCGGGGAGCAAGTCCAGAGAACGTGCATAAGAGGGTAAGATTTTGTTGCCCAGCTAAAAGTCTTGCTAGAGTGCATGTTCCTACAGTACCCCCTATTTTGGAGTTACAAGTACAGGAAAGCCAAGATTCTAGTTGTTTTTCCGTTGGGTGCCAAATAAGAAACGAAAGGGAGTTTCTTGTGTGGGTTGTTCCAAGATGAGTTCAAATTCGAGTTCTGATAATTTAATGCTCTATTATGAGAGAAAACGATTGGAGTTGTTGTTACTAGTTGTTTATCCTGTCTCCCTTTTAAGAAACGTAAAGGGATTGGTATTTCTTCTTCAACCCAAATGTCTTGTTTTGTATCTTCTTCTGAGGGCTCGGTGGCCGCCTGTTCAAGGCCACCAGGGGATAGATGAAGATTGTGGCTTGGAACTGTAGGGGTTTGGGTCAGGCGGACTCCCCTAAAGTTCCTTACATCGCGTCCTTAGTCCGCTCTAATGGTGTTGATATTGTGTTTTTAGCTGAAACTATGGTGTCTGTAAATTCTGTTTTGCATAAGGTTTCTTCCCTATTGTAGACACACATTTGTGTCTCCCCAAAACCAAACCCGGTGATGAGTACCTTTCACGTCGAATCGAATGAAACGAAGTGTGGAAAGGTCTAGTGTAGCGGAAAGTTTAATTTCTTTTCTTTTCTCCCTGTTTTGGAAAACTTTATTTTAAGAAAACAGTCAATCCAGTTTGGTTAGTCCATGATATGTGTCCAATAGTGGTTTAGTTGGATAGGGCTTGCAAAGACCTTTCCAACGATATATATTATAGGCCCAATTCCGATGAATATTGAGGAAGTTATGGCC
This sequence comes from Chenopodium quinoa, assembly GCF_001683475.1. Classification (NCBI taxonomy): domain Eukaryota; kingdom Viridiplantae; phylum Streptophyta; class Magnoliopsida; order Caryophyllales; family Amaranthaceae; genus Chenopodium; species Chenopodium quinoa. The sequence continues at coordinate 651,471 of NW_018744560.1, read as the reverse complement.
AATTTACTAAACTGGGCCCGGTTTGAGCTTTATGTACGGCCCAATGATCTAGGGCAGGGCCTAATATGATTTATCATTCCTAATGCAATTAGGAATGGTTTTATTCTTCTAGAATCTTCTAGAAGTTTCTTTTCATTCCTAATTCAATTAGCATTGATAAGTTGACTTTGTTGACTTTTCATAGTTTTAATCAAGATCAAATAGCATTTTCGAAGAAATTATATTATTTATCTTCCAGTACGGGAAATTTATCAGATTTTCGAAAACGCGTTGAAATCCAGTTTGGCGTCCAACCCCAGGCCTTGGCGCCTGGAACCAGGCTTGGCGTCAGGCGCTAGCCATTGGCGCCTGGCGCCAGCTCTGTTTTGCTGGCGCCAACCTCGTTTTGCGTGCGCCAAGTGCTCTGTTTTGATATTTTATCTTTTTGGCTGATTTCTCTATAAATAACGTATTAAAAACTCCGTTTTGATTCACGAATTCACCAACTCTCATCAAGATTTTCTTGATTATTCTCTCTCTTTTCTAAACTTTGTTTTCACATACAAAATTCCGCATTCGCAAGATCTGGAAACACCTAGCCATATTCGAAGTTGCCTTCGCCCTAGACGTGAAAGGTTTTAATTTCTGAGGGTTTGGTCCCACAAATCTCTCTTTCAATTATTTAATTTAATTGTTTGATTTATTATTTTTCCTTGAAGTTACTAACGTGTGTATTTTGTAATTAGAAAGAGGTACGAAACATCAAAGTAAGTACTTTAATTGATAAATTGATATTATGATGTAGAAATCATGTTTATATTGTTATTATGATATTCCTAGTATCATGTCTAGGGTATTTTTTAATATTAAATATGATTGCTATGATGCCTTTTATTCTCTTCCTAATATTTATTCATGTTAGTATCATGTTATGGCTAAAGATTTGATTTTTATCGCTTAGTGACATGCTAGGGTTTGTTATTAACCTTGTTAGTATCATGCCTAGGATCTTGCTATTTTTATTATGCTTTAACATGATTATGAATATTATTATTGTTATTATGATGATTATTATTTTAATTATGATTTATGATTGTCATGATTATTGTGATTATGATTATTATTTTTATGATTATTATTATTATAATTATAATTTTATTGTCATGATTATAATTATTATTTTTTATTGATTATTATGTTGCTTGATTATATTTATATGTTATTGCTTGATCACGCCTTTTATTGCATGTTTAAAGGGAATTGATACTTGTAATCACGCTTAATAAGATAATTAATAATCTTGTTTAGGATTAATGTGATTATAATTCAAGTGATCGCCAATAATAGATTTGTCCGTGCATTAAATTCAACCAACATAGATTAAACAGGTTTAGGGTTAAATCTATTGATTGCATGTTAGTCAGAAAGCGCACATGAATACGATCAGAATAAAGTAGAGGCCTATTATTAGGGCAGGTTCAATCTCTTTTAGGTTGGATTTGTACCTTCATCCCCGAACCCTTATTTGGTTCAAGACCTTATGGAGTTGACGATCTCTTGGATCGTTAAGGGGTGTTACCTTCACCTCGTGAACGGTTTACAAGTTCCTTAAAAACTTGTTGGCGACTCTTTTGCTCTATCTTCTTCCCTTTTGGACGCCACTGTACTTTAGTGTATGATCACAGTGGGGTTCAAGCTAGTGGGATTAAAGGCTTGAAATTATTCTCTACAGTTTTTTGGCGACTCCCCTGGGGAGGATTTCTATTTAATTCCTGAATTTGTTTCGGCAATGATTTAGAATGAGTGGATGAGACTCGAAAAGTTCTAAGTACTTCATGTGCGTAATTTTGATTAACATTATTGTCATATGCATAAAAAGGATCTAATTGGAAAGACCATCCGTAATGAGTCAAAAATATAGGATTTTACACGTAGGAAATTTGAGAAATGTCTTTCACAACTAGGACTGAAATAACATCGCGCGAAACTGAAAAATTTTATCGAGCACAGAAAGCTGATGAGGCATGTGGGAAGTAGCGTCAGGGGCCAGAGCTTGGCGCCAGCATTTTAGTCGTAGCGCCAGACGCCAGTATTGGCGCCAGGCGCTACAGTTAAAAGCTGGCGCCAGTCTCTGTTTGCTGGGGCCAATTTCCCCCAATACCGAGCCAGAAATATGCATTCTAATTTTGACCGGTTTTTCGTATTGTTTGCCTGATCCTACTTCCTGATTGAATTTTTTCTCACTTTTCTGAAACCCATATGTGTTCTACATATGGACATAACCCTCTGGGAATTCATGCTCCATCTACCCGATTGAACGCTCCGTGCAACAAAGGGTACATCCGAGATGTTGAATTCACGAAACCATGGAAGCGAGTTTTTTTTCTAAAACTCGCGGTGTCCCATCCACTCGCGCCAACCCTTCACGGTTAGGCTTCCGCGCGGTGCATCCAGACAATTAACCATGGACCCTCTATTGACTAACCCATATTCCGAACTTTAGAGAACTAGAGTCATGGTTAGGTTGCAAACTCATTGCATCATATTGTGCCTACTTGACTAATTGTGCATTATTTGTTGTGCATACTGTATGTGATTTTTCCTAACCATCTGTTTGAATTGTGTTAAGACTAAATAAACTGATTAATGACTAAAGGACTTTGTTTAATTAATTAATTAATTAATTAATTAATTTGAGCTAATAAATAAACATAAAATCGAGTCATAGTTCTTTTGAGTCAATCCGGATTTTTATCCCCGTATACTGTGCAAACGTCAACTTGTTTTGGTCATATCTGGAGTTCTAGAAAGAACTACGAGTCGTACAACCTATGGATCTGTAGCCCCAAGTTTTATCTTTAATTCGGAGTTGGTTTCATCCCAATCAGATAAAAAGTTATGACTAAAATTCCACAGTCTGTCCAGTTTAATACATATATGTGAAGTCTTAACTTAGTCTTTGCTTGAGTCTAGTCACATAGTCTAGCCCCATGGTAATGAAAAAAGTCTCAACATGTCACCTACACTCACTAGTCTTAGCACACACTTTGAGTACACATCACCATGGCCATGTCTTAGGTTAATGCATGAGTCGGTCTTTTCCGTCGTTTAAGTTGGGGGTACATTTTATTCCTAGTTCTTCATATCCCTCCATCTAAATCTTTCTTCACATTCTTACATCTTTCTTCACCTCCTCCATCCATTGCATGTTAAATAAAGTTTGAGTCAAATAATTAACAATAAGTATCCCCAAATTCCTTTGCCACAGTACTTGGTCGAGGAGAGAAGGGCGATTAATCAAGGATAACCTCTTTATTCAAGTCTCGCTTTTTGATAAACCGATTCGTCAAAAGAGGAAGGCTAAGAAGATAATGGAAACTCAAGAAGAAGTCAATGATCTTAAGAACCAACTGGCTACTGTGACTGAGACACTGAAACTTCTCGCACTTAGGGTCGATGACCCCGTGAAGCAACAACAGATGAACCTCATGCAAGAGAGTCTAAGCAAGCTATCTAGTGACTATAAATTTCAGGGCATGAGTTCGCAAGGGGTCTCGCTGGACAAAGAACTTCTTCCGCATAAGTTCAACGCCACTGACATCCCTAAATTCAAGGCAAAAGATAACCCTTACTTCCATCTAAGAGCTTTTGAAACTATAATGGGTATTAAGGGTATCAATAAGAAGGTTTTCCCCTCTCTGTTCCCACTATCTCTCGAAACCGTTTGTCAACAATGGTTCTTTTCTCTCGAGAAAGAAAAAACCTCTTCTTGGGAGTCGATAACAAACGCTTTCATAAATAGATATAAGTGCAACATCCAAGACGAGACAGACCACAGACAACTTGAGATGTTAAAACAAAAGGAAAACGAAGGGTTCACTTCTTTCTTCAATAAATGGAGGGAAACTTCTGCTAATATGGTCAAAAGGCTCCTACCGAAAAAGAATCTGTGAGGATGTTTATCAAGAATCTCCAAGAGAAGTATTCAAAGCACTTAAAGTACCAACACAACTTGAATACTTTCAAAGCTGTCTATAATATAGGCATTGACATTGAAGATGACCTTCTGAAAGATAATAGTGCGAGAGGAAAGAAGAGCGACCATCCTTCTTCTTCCTCTAATGAGGTACATGCTACAAACACCTCTAAACCACGAATCCAAAGATCAAAAAGGGTGTTCACTCCACTTGGCATGAGTTATGAAACGACTTTCGAGAAGCTACATCACAAAGGACTAGTCATGCCCATAGGGCCCATCAAAGATCCGGTTCCAGAAGCCAGGCCACCTAAGTGGGATCCTAATAAGCATTGTAAATATCACCAAGAAAGACTCGTCAAGTCTAAAAGAGGAAATTCAAAAACTGCAAGATGTCATTGCCATGCTCTTGAATGTGGTAGAAGGATTAGCAAATCGGGTGATGGCCATCGAACAAAATTCTCGCCAAGAGTTTAATGAAGAACTCAATGCTCCTAAGCCACAGGAAAAACGGACCATTGTAGAATACACACCAATAGGAATGACTTACAATGAAGCTTTTTACTGCCTTCACGATCAAGGTCTCATTCACTCCATTGGTCCCAGTCAAGACCCTCCATCTGAAAAACGTTCTCCTAATTGGGATCCAAATTCCTATTGTCGATACCATAAAGGTCGCGGTCACACTACTGAAAAGTGTCTCGCCCTCAAGGATTGTGTTCAAGACTTCTTTGATTCAAATCTCCTTCATGTTCCTCCGCGCGACAAGAAGGCCAAGATTAGTAACAATGGTAATAGTGGCTGTAAAGGGAAGAAAAACGACTATCCTTCTTCTTCCGAAAACACCTACTCTAGTAATAGTGTTGGTACTTTCGACCTTAGTGAGATCCTAGCCATGGGTAATCGAAAGCAACCGAAAAGGGAATTTACCCTTATTGGAACTAGCTACGATGATGCTTTCAATCGACTCCATGCCAAGGGAATCATTACTCCCATAGGACCTATTAAAGATCCCCCACTTAAGAAAAGATTACCTAGTTAGAATCCAGACGAACACTACAAGTACCACCAAGGTAAGGGTCATACTACTGAGAGTTGTTGGAGGCTAAAGGAGGCCATCCAGCATTTGTTTGATAACAACAAGCTTCCCATACCTCCAGTTAACAAGAAGAGCGAGTAATGATAAGGGAAGCAACACAAGACAACAGACGAGCTTCAACGACAAGATTTTATGGCCTCTTTTTCTATTTCTTTTTCATTTCACCCCTTCCCCAATAAGTCTAGCATATGAACCTTTTATTTTCTTCTAGATTAATTTTGTAGATTTTTTCTTTTTCCCTTTTTAATAAAATGAGCATTTATTTTCTTGCATATGATCATTTCATTACATTGCATTCAAAAAAAAAAAAAACATGTCGAATTAAGCACAAGGTATACTAATGATTTGAGGCACCCCTTGTAGCCACATCATATCTCTTTTCGCCCTTCAATTATACAATCCTTTCTTCATAAACCACTTTGAGCTTCGTCTAACGATAGACCTTTCTTTTTTCAACCTACATCTACCTAACCTTGGGATGGGATGGTGTGTAACTTATGCAATTTTAAGAAGGCTTGAGTAATTCAAAAGATAGCAAAAATAGCAAAAAAATAAATAAAAGTGTACAAAAGGGTAAGTGTTCCAATGTCTTTGATGTGAAAATATCTTCGATAAGAACACGTCTCAGATTGCGTCTCTTATCGAGTGCTCGGTACCGTGCCTGAGAAACATGTATGCCAAGTGAGTGATAGACCGCATGATCAGGATTGTCCACACTTATTAAAATAAAATAGATGCTAAAGCAAAAGATGAAAGGGAGCTAAAAAAAAAAGAGTAGAAACTCAAGCATAAAAATACAAAGATTTAAAAGCAAAGCTGCACACCTTGAGGGCTTATCTAGGGTATTGAGCCTTTATCCCCTTCTTCTATAACCTTTAGCCTAACCGCGTTACAACCCTTAAAAGACCTTTTTGAGGTATACACACACTTGTGCGAGGTTCGGCTAGAGCTACGTTCGGCCTGATTCCTAACGGATACGTAGGCAAACTCACACCGAGGTGCGGCCGTAATAAACATGCACTCATATTCACATTCACACACTTCCACCATGATCATATCAAGGGATTTACTATGCTCATCCCTTTTCACTTAGAGCTAGACTTGGGGGCTTGACCCCTACATCATTAGATTACCTAGCCTAAGAGTCACCACCATTTGACTCTTTTAACAAATAATATCTTTCCACACACTTAGCTCTTGCAGCCTAACTTTAGTGTCATTTTCACACACTGCACAGATACATAACCAAATATACTTTCCTTAGGAACCCTTTGTCATGGATCACCTTTGAAGCATGCCTTGTCATATCAACATCACATCATAATTATCATTGCATCACGAAGTATGAAGTGCTTAGCCTCCGTGCCTAAGTTACCCAAATACTTTCATCATGGAGTCAACCATTGAGATAGACTAGGATGGATTAATCCTTGCACCTTGAGAGATAATATCGAATGACATTTGACTAAGCTCATTCAACATGCATCTTCAGACTTTCGATTCTTTTTCGCGTCTTTCTTTTTTGGGAGAAAGTCGGTACCTTCCACAAAAATGACGGAAAATTTTTGCTTTTTGCATTTTCGAGTCGCACGATCACATTACAATGCACACACGGGTCACATGTGTCATGTTACTTCGAGTCAAGTCAACCTCGATTCAGTCAAACATATCAAGTCAAGTTTATACCTTGACTCGTGTCAAGTCGATGAGTCAAGCAACATTAAGCCTTAGGTCAACCCTAAGATAATTAAAGAAATTGCCAAACTTCTATAGTCAAAATAAATACAGGTATAGCAGAACAGGGAAGACCCTATCACAGCGTTCGGCGATAGAATCAATTCTTGGCGCCAGAAATATCTCAACAACAACAGAGCTTGAAGCTTCTCAGAAAGGTGATTTCGACTTCATACAGCAATTTTAGGTTCCTTGGTGCGCCAGTTAGCCCCTATAAGCAATTTGACATGATTAAGTAGTCAGTTTGATTACAATCACAATAAGTGATCGACCTGATGAAAGATCGTCTCACATAGCTTAAAGCGCCTAATCGCGGAGACACCGACATACTGGTTTTAGCGAAAGCAAAGTTCAGACCAGCTCTGTTTTGCTGGTGCCAACCTCGTTTTGCGTGCGCCAAGTGCTCTGTTTTGATATTTTATCTTTTTGGCTGATATCTCTATAAATAACGTATTAAAAACTCCGTTTTGATTCACGAATTCACCAACTCTCATCAAGATTTTCTTGATTATTCTCTCTCTTTTCTAAACTTTGTTTTCACATACAAAATTCCGCATTCGCAAGATCTGGAAACACCTAGCCATATTCGAAGTTGCCTTCGCCCTAGACGTGAAAGGTTTTAATTTCTGAGGGTTTGGTCTATCTTCTTCCCTTTTGGACGCCACCGTACTTTAGTGTATGATCACAGTGGGGTTCGAGCTAGTGGGATTAAAGGCTTGAAATTATTCCCTACACCTATCATGTTCAGGTTTAGTGGGTGTAGATTCGGTGGGTCTTAGTGGTGGGCTGTGTGTGTTTTGGTTTTCCCCAATTCTGGTTGATCTCATTGTGGTTTCTCCGCATGTAATATTGTGTCGAATTGTTGAGAATTTGGTAACAAAATATGTCCTCTTTCTGTATGGAGCGCCTCATGTTTCTGATAGATTATCTGTTTGGTTGGAACTAGCTAATATTGTTGCTCAATATCCAAATATTTTGTTAGTGGGTGATTTTAATCAGATTGAATTTTTATCAGATAAAGTAGGGGGTAGTACAGATATTCCAGGTCGTTTGGATTTCATGACTTGGAAATTAGATAATGGTTTGATTGATATTCCGTTCTCGGGACCTCAATTTACTTGGACTAACGGACGGGAGGGTGGTGATCCTACTTTTGAACGTCTAGACAGGGCCTATGCTACTTCCCAGTGGCTTTTGGAAAGGCCTTCTCCTTCTGTTGTCCATCAACCTATCTTGTTTTCAGATCATTCAGCCATTATTTTAAATGATGCTCATGTTTCATCCAGATGCAGGCGGTCGTACAGGATTGAGAACTGGTGTTTACATTCGCAAGAAGTGGCTTTTATGGTGCATACCATTTTTGCTGAACATATTCCAGGTTTTCTCATGTTTTCCTTATCCAGAAAGCTTCGTTCTCTTCGACACCGTTTACTTTCATGGTGTGTTACTCATACGAAAGCCTGGGGTATTGACTGGAAGGCTTTGGTTATGGATATCACTAATGCTTCTTTGTCACTCGACTCTCGTGGGGATCGTTGCTTATTTCTCACTTTCAGGAAAGAAAAGATTGCTGAGGCCCAAGCGGCTTATGAGTTTTGGAAACAACGAGCCAAGGTGAAGTGGAACACTTTTGGGGATGAACACTCCAAGTTACTCTTTTCTCTAGTCCAGGCGAGACGGAGAAGGAATTCAATTGCTGGCCTTAAAAATCTTGATGGTACCTGGATCTTGGATTCAAATCAGCTTCGTTCTCATGCTCGAGACTTCTATATTTCTCTGTATAGTAAACAATCAGGGTCGACTGAGGTTCTTGATTTTTGTTGGGAGTCACTGGATCTTCCTTCTTTGTCGGATATTCATCGCCAGGCTCTTTTGGCCCCGTTTTCAGCTGACGAGATTCAGAAAGCCATGTTTAGTATTAATGAAAATAAATCTCCAGGTCCGGATGGTTTCTCTTCGGCTCTTTTCAGATCATATTGGCCCGTGATAGGAGGTTATGTGGTAAATGCAATTCAGTTTTTCTTTGCTCATGGATATCTTCTCAAGGACTGGAACCGTACTTTCTTAGTTTTACTTCCTAAGGTGGATAACCCAGAGCTCTTGTCTCAGTTTCGACCGATTGGCCTTTGTAATGTCATTTACAAATGTATTGCTAAATGTCTTGCTCAACGTTTGAAGACTGTGTTACCCGATCTGATCTCAGACTCCCAAAATGCTTTTGTGCCAGGACGATTAATGTCGGATAATTGCTTAATGGTTCATGAATTACTCTCTTTCATGAATGCTTCGAAGGCTAAGAAGCGATTCTCAGCAGCCCTGAAACTTGATATGAACAAAGCTTATGACAGGGTTGGGTGGGAATTTTTGGCCCAGGTCCTTCAGGTTTTTGGGTTCCCTCCTACCTGGATCCATCTGATTTTACAGTGTGTGACAACTGTCTCTTATCAGATGTTGATTAATGGTGCTCCCACTGAAACTTTTCGGCCACATCGGGGTTTACGGCAAGGAGATCCCTTGTCTCCTTACTTGTTTGTGGTTTGTATGGAGGTTCTTTCTGCCATGCTTCGTAAGGCTGAATCGGAAGGGCTGTTTCAGGGTATTAAGATTGCTCGGGGTGCGCCGGCTATCTCTCATTTGTTTTTTGCTGATGACTCTCTTTTGTTTTTCCAAGTCTCCCCTTCTTCTTGTTCTCATGTAATGAAGGTGCTTTCGGACTTCTGTAGTCTTTCAGGTCAAATGATCAATTTACAGAAGTCTTTTGTTAAATTCAGTCCGGATACGCCAGAGGATTACCGGGAGTTCTTGTCGGGTTGTTTGAATCTTAGAAATGAGTCTAGATTGGGCACTTATTTAGGATTGCCTGTGGATTTGAGTCGTAGCAAGTGTTCTGATTTTGGTTTCCTCCTGGATAAGGTGGTTGCTCGACTCGAAGTATTCGCTGCTCTTCAGTTGTCCCCTGCAGCGAAACTTGTTATTATTAACTCCGTGCTTATAGCTTCGTTCAACCACATTTTTTCGGTTTTCAAGGTTTCAGATTCCATTTGCTCCAGGATTGACAACTTGCTGGCCAAATTCTGGTGGAAATCTTCGAGCTCCAGTCGTGGAATAGCTCTACGTTCCTCTTCGCTGATTCACCTTCCGAAGGGCTTAGGGGGTTTAGGTATTCGCAGCATTGCTCCTTTTAACTCTGCCTTATTAGCTAAACAGAGTTGGCGTATAATTCGATCTCTGCAGTTGCTTGTTTCCCGTCTCCTTTGTTCCAAGTATCCGGCCCTATGGACACTTCGGTCGACTCAAGTTCTCCGCCCTTCATGGGGTTGTAGGAGTCTCCTTGCCGGTTTGTCTTCTTTATCCCAGGGCTTGGCATGGAAGGTTGGTTCGGGGTCTAAGGTTCGTATTATGGAAGATTGTTGGGTCCTAGGGGGCCCTGTGGTGTTCAAGGAACGACGAGCTTCAACGACAAGATTTTATGGCCTCTTTTTCTATTTCTTTTTCATTTCACCCCTTCCCCAATAAGTCTAGCATATGAACCTTTTATTTTCTTCTAGATTAATTTTGTAGATTTTTTCTTTTTCCCTTTTTAATAAAATGAGCATTTATTTTCTTGCATATGATCATTTCATTACATTGCATTCAAAAAAAAAAAAAACATGTCGAATTAAGCACAAGGTATACTAATGATTTGAGGCACCCCTTGTAGCCACATCATATCTCTTTTCGCCCTTCAATTATACAATCCTTTCTTCATAAACCACTTTGAGCTTCGTCTAACGATAGACCTTTCTTTTTTCAACCTACATCTACCTAACCTTGGGATGGGATGGTGTGTAACTTATGCAATTTTAAGAAGGCTTGAGTAATTCAAAAGATAGCAAAAATAGCAAAAAAATAAATAAAAGTGTACAAAAGGGTAAGTGTTCCAATGTCTTTGATGTGAAAATATCTTCGATAAGAACACGTCTCAGATTGCGTCTCTTATCGAGTGCTCGGTACCGTGCCTGAGAAACATGTATGCCAAGTGAGTGATAGACCGCATGATCAGGATTGTCCACACTTATTAAAATAAAATAGATGCTAAAGCAAAAGATGAAAGGGAGCTAAAAAAAAAAAGAGTAGAAACTCAAGCATAAAAATACAAAGATTTAAAAGCAAAGCTGCACACCTTGAGGGCTTATCTAGGGTATTGAGCCTTTATCCCCTTCTTCTATAACCTTTAGCCTAACCGCGTTACAACCCTTAAAAGACCTTTTTGAGGTATACACACACTTGTGCGAGGTTCGGCTAGAGCTACGTTCGGCCTGATTCCTAACGGATACGTAGGCAAACTCACACCGAGGTGCGGCCGTAATAAACATGCACTCATATTCACATTCACACACTTCCACCATGATCATATCAAGGGATTTACTATGCTCATCCCTTTTCACTTAGAGCTAGACTTGGGGGCTTGACCCCTACATCATTAGATTACCTAGCCTAAGAGTCACCACCATTTGACTCTTTTAACAAATAATATCTTTCCACACACTTAGCTCTTGCAGCCTAACTTTAGTGTCATTTTCACACACTGCACAGATACATAACCAAATATACTTTCCTTAGGAACCCTTTGTCATGGATCACCTTTGAAGCATGCCTTGTCATATCAACATCACATCATAATTATCATTGCATCACGAAGTATGAAGTGCTTAGCCTCCGTGCCTAAGTTACCCAAATACTTTCATCATGGAGTCAACCATTGAGATAGACTAGGATGGATTAATCCTTGCACCTTGAGAGATAATATCGAATGACATTTGACTAAGCTCATTCAACATGCATCTTCAGACTTTCGATTCTTTTTCGCGTCTTTCTTTTTTGGGAGAAAGTCGGTACCTTCCACAAAAATGACGGAAAATTTTTGCTTTTTGCATTTTCGAGTCGCACGATCACATTACAATGCACACACGGGTCACATGTGTCATGTTACTTCGAGTCAAGTCAACCTCGATTCAGTCAAACATATCAAGTCAAGTTTATACCTTGACTCGTGTCAAGTCGATGAGTCAAGCAACATTAAGCCTTAGGTCAACCCTAAGATAATTAAAGAAATTGCCAAACTTCTATAGTCAAAATAAATACAGGTATAGCAGAACAGGGAAGACCCTATCACAGCGTTCGGCGATAGAATCAATTCTTGGCGCCAGAAATATCTCAACAACAACAGAGCTTGAAGCTTCTCAGAAAGGTGATTTCGACTTCATACAGCAATTTTAGGTTCCTTGGTGCGCCAGTTAGCCCCTATAAGCAATTTGACATGATTAAGTAGTCAGTTTGATTACAATCACAATAAGTGATCGACCTGATGAAAGATCGTCTCACATAGCTTAAAGCGCCTAATCGCGGAGACACCGACATACTGGTTTTAGCGAAAGCAAAGTTCAGACCAGCTCTGTTTTGCTGGTGCCAACCTCGTTTTGCGTGCGCCAAGTGCTCTGTTTTGATATTTTATCTTTTTGGCTGATATCTCTATAAATAACGTATTAAAAACTCCGTTTTGATTCACGAATTCACCAACTCTCATCAAGATTTTCTTGATTATTCTCTCTCTTTTCTAAACTTTGTTTTCACATACAAAATTCCGCATTCGCAAGATCTGGAAACACCTAGCCATATTCGAAGTTGCCTTCGCCCTAGACGTGAAAGGTTTTAATTTCTGAGGGTTTGGTCTATCTTCTTCCCTTTTGGACGCCACCGTACTTTAGTGTATGATCACAGTGGGGTTCGAGCTAGTGGGATTAAAGGCTTGAAATTATTCCCTACACCTATCATGTTCAGGTTTAGTGGGTGTAGATTCGGTGGGTCTTAGTGGTGGGCTGTGTGTGTTTTGGTTTTCCCCAATTCTGGTTGATCTCATTGTGGTTTCTCCGCATGTAATATTGTGTCGAATTGTTGAGAATTTGGTAACAAAATATGTCCTCTTTCTGTATGGAGCGCCTCATGTTTCTGATAGATTATCTGTTTGGTTGGAACTAGCTAATATTGTTGCTCAATATCCAAATATTTTGTTAGTGGGTGATTTTAATCAGATTGAATTTTTATCAGATAAAGTAGGGGGTAGTACAGATATTCCAGGTCGTTTGGATTTCATGACTTGGAAATTAGATAATGGTTTGATTGATATTCCGTTCTCGGGACCTCAATTTACTTGGACTAACGGACGGGAGGGTGGTGATCCTACTTTTGAACGTCTAGACAGGGCCTATGCTACTTCCCAGTGGCTTTTGGAAAGGCCTTCTCCTTCTGTTGTCCATCAACCTATCTTGTTTTCAGATCATTCAGCCATTATTTTAAATGATGCTCATGTTTCATCCAGATGCAGGCGGTCGTACAGGATTGAGAACTGGTGTTTACATTCGCAAGAAGTGGCTTTTATGGTGCATACCATTTTTGCTGAACATATTCCAGGTTTTCTCATGTTTTCCTTATCCAGAAAGCTTCGTTCTCTTCGACACCGTTTACTTTCATGGTGTGTTACTCATACGAAAGCCTGGGGTATTGACTGGAAGGCTTTGGTTATGGATATCACTAATGCTTCTTTGTCACTCGACTCTCGTGGGGATCGTTGCTTATTTCTCACTTTCAGGAAAGAAAAGATTGCTGAGGCCCAAGCGGCTTATGAGTTTTGGAAACAACGAGCCAAGGTGAAGTGGAACACTTTTGGGGATGAACACTCCAAGTTACTCTTTTCTCTAGTCCAGGCGAGACGGAGAAGGAATTCAATTGCTGGCCTTAAAAATCTTGATGGTACCTGGATCTTGGATTCAAATCAGCTTCGTTCTCATGCTCGAGACTTCTATATTTCTCTGTATAGTAAACAATCAGGGTCGACTGAGGTTCTTGATTTTTGTTGGGAGTCACTGGATCTTCCTTCTTTGTCGGATATTCATCGCCAGGCTCTTTTGGCCCCGTTTTCAGCTGACGAGATTCAGAAAGCCATGTTTAGTATTAATGAAAATAAATCTCCAGGTCCGGATGGTTTCTCTTCGGCTCTTTTCAGATCATATTGGCCCGTGATAGGAGGTTATGTGGTAAATGCAATTCAGTTTTTCTTTGCTCATGGATATCTTCTCAAGGACTGGAACCGTACTTTCTTAGTTTTACTTCCTAAGGTGGATAACCCAGAGCTCTTGTCTCAGTTTCGACCGATTGGCCTTTGTAATGTCATTTACAAATGTATTGCTAAATGTCTTGCTCAACGTTTGAAGACTGTGTTACCCGATCTGATCTCAGACTCCCAAAATGCTTTTGTGCCAGGACGATTAATGTCGGATAATTGCTTAATGGTTCATGAATTACTCTCTTTCATGAATGCTTCGAAGGCTAAGAAGCGATTCTCAGCAGCCCTGAAACTTGATATGAACAAAGCTTATGACAGGGTTGGGTGGGAATTTTTGGCCCAGGTCCTTCAGGTTTTTGGGTTCCCTCCTACCTGGATCCATCTGATTTTACAGTGTGTGACAACTGTCTCTTATCAGATGTTGATTAATGGTGCTCCCACTGAAACTTTTCGGCCACATCGGGGTTTACGGCAAGGAGATCCCTTGTCTCCTTACTTGTTTGTGGTTTGTATGGAGGTTCTTTCTGCCATGCTTCGTAAGGCTGAATCGGAAGGGCTGTTTCAGGGTATTAAGATTGCTCGGGGTGCGCCGGCTATCTCTCATTTGTTTTTTTGCTGATGACTCTCTTTTGTTTTTCCAAGTCTCCCCTTCTTCTTGTTCTCATGTAATGAAGGTGCTTTCGGACTTCTGTAGTCTTTCAGGTCAAATGATCAATTTACAGAAGTCTTTTGTTAAATTCAGTCCGGATACGCCAGAGGATTACCGGGAGTTCTTGTCGGGTTGTTTGAATCTTAGAAATGAGTCTAGATTGGGCACTTATTTAGGATTGCCTGTGGATTTGAGTCGTAGCAAGTGTTCTGATTTTGGTTTCCTCCTGGATAAGGTGGTTGCTCGACTCGAAGTATTCGCTGCTCTTCAGTTGTCCCCTGCAGCGAAACTTGTTATTATTAACTCCGTGCTTATAGCTTCGTTCAACCACATTTTTTCGGTTTTCAAGGTTTCAGATTCCATTTGCTCCAGGATTGACAACTTGCTGGCCAAATTCTGGTGGAAATCTTCGAGCTCCAGTCGTGGAATAGCTCTACGTTCCTCTTCGCTGATTCACCTTCCGAAGGGCTTAGGGGGTTTAGGTATTCGCAGCATTGCTCCTTTTAACTCTGCCTTATTAGCTAAACAGAGTTGGCGTATAATTCGATCTCTGCAGTTGCTTGTTTCCCGTCTCCTTTGTTCCAAGTATCCGGCCCTATGGACACTTCGGTCGACTCAAGTTCTCCGCCCTTCATGGGGTTGTAGGAGTCTCCTTGCCGGTTTGTCTTCTTTATCCCAGGGCTTGGCATGGAAGGTTGGTTCGGGGTCTAAGGTTCGTATTATGGAAGATTGTTGGGTCCTAGGGGGCCCTGTGGTGTTCAAGGAACGACGAGCTTCAACGACAAGATTTTATGGCCTCTTTTTCTATTTCTTTTTCATTTCACCCCTTCCCCAATAAGTCTAGCATATGAACCTTTTATTTTCTTCTAGATTAATTTTGTAGATTTTTTCTTTTTCCCTTTTTAATAAAATGAGCATTTATTTTCTTGCATATGATCATTTCATTACATTGCATTCAAAAAAAAAAAAAACATGTCGAATTAAGCACAAGGTATACTAATGATTTGAGGCACCCCTTGTAGCCACATCATATCTCTTTTCGCCCTTCAATTATACAATCCTTTCTTCATAAACCACTTTGAGCTTCGTCTAACGATAGACCTTTCTTTTTTCAACCTACATCTACCTAACCTTGGGATGGGATGGTGTGTAACTTATGCAATTTTAAGAAGGCTTGAGTAATTCAAAAGATAGCAAAAATAGCAAAAAAATAAATAAAAGTGTACAAAAGGGTAAGTGTTCCAATGTCTTTGATGTGAAAATATCTTCGATAAGAACACGTCTCAGATTGCGTCTCTTATCGAGTGCTCGGTACCGTGCCTGAGAAACATGTATGCCAAGTGAGTGATAGACCGCATGATCAGGATTGTCCACACTTATTAAAATAAAATAGATGCTAAAGCAAAAGATGAAAGGGAGCTAAAAAAAAAAGAGTAGAAACTCAAGCATAAAAATACAAAGATTTAAAAGCAAAGCTGCACACCTTGAGGGCTTATCTAGGGTATTGAGCCTTTATCCCCTTCTTCTATAACCTTTAGCCTAACCGCGTTACAACCCTTAAAAGACCTTTTTGAGGTATACACACACTTGTGCGAGGTTCGGCTAGAGCTACGTTCGGCCTGATTCCTAACGGATACGTAGGCAAACTCACACCGAGGTGCGGCCGTAATAAACATGCACTCATATTCACATTCACACACTTCCACCATGATCATATCAAGGGATTTACTATGCTCATCCCTTTTCACTTAGAGCTAGACTTGGGGGCTTGACCCCTACATCATTAGATTACCTAGCCTAAGAGTCACCACCATTTGACTCTTTTAACAAATAATATCTTTCCACACACTTAGCTCTTGCAGCCTAACTTTAGTGTCATTTTCACACACTGCACAGATACATAACCAAATATACTTTCCTTAGGAACCCTTTGTCATGGATCACCTTTGAAGCATGCCTTGTCATATCAACATCACATCATAATTATCATTGCATCACGAAGTATGAAGTGCTTAGCCTCCGTGCCTAAGTTACCCAAATACTTTCATCATGGAGTCAACCATTGAGATAGACTAGGATGGATTAATCCTTGCACCTTGAGAGATAATATCGAATGACATTTGACTAAGCTCATTCAACATGCATCTTCAGACTTTCGATTCTTTTTCGCGTCTTTCTTTTTTGGGAGAAAGTCGGTACCTTCCACAAAAATGACGGAAAATTTTTGCTTTTTGCATTTTCGAGTCGCACGATCACATTACAATGCACACACGGGTCACATGTGTCATGTTACTTCGAGTCAAGTCAACCTCGATTCAGTCAAACATATCAAGTCAAGTTTATACCTTGACTCGTGTCAAGTCGATGAGTCAAGCAACATTAAGCCTTAGGTCAACCCTAAGATAATTAAAGAAATTGCCAAACTTCTATAGTCAAAATAAATACAGGTATAGCAGAACAGGGAAGACCCTATCACAGCGTTCGGCGATAGAATCAATTCTTGGCGCCAGAAATATCTCAACAACAACAGAGCTTGAAGCTTCTCAGAAAGGTGATTTCGACTTCATACAGCAATTTTAGGTTCCTTGGTGCGCCAGTTAGCCCCTATAAGCAATTTGACATGATTAAGTAGTCAGTTTGATTACAATCACAATAAGTGATCGACCTGATGAAAGATCGTCTCACATAGCTTAAAGCGCCTAATCGCGGAGACACCGACATACTGGTTTTAGCGAAAGCAAAGTTCAGACCAGCTCTGTTTTGCTGGTGCCAACCTCGTTTTGCGTGCGCCAAGTGCTCTGTTTTGATATTTTATCTTTTTGGCTGATATCTCTATAAATAACGTATTAAAAACTCCGTTTTGATTCACGAATTCACCAACTCTCATCAAGATTTTCTTGATTATTCTCTCTCTTTTCTAAACTTTGTTTTCACATACAAAATTCCGCATTCGCAAGATCTGGAAACACCTAGCCATATTCGAAGTTGCCTTCGCCCTAGACGTGAAAGGTTTTAATTTCTGAGGGTTTGGTCTATCTTCTTCCCTTTTGGACGCCACCGTACTTTAGTGTATGATCACAGTGGGGTTCGAGCTAGTGGGATTAAAGGCTTGAAATTATTCCCTACACCTATCATGTTCAGGTTTAGTGGGTGTAGATTCGGTGGGTCTTAGTGGTGGGCTGTGTGTGTTTTGGTTTTCCCCAATTCTGGTTGATCTCATTGTGGTTTCTCCGCATGTAATATTGTGTCGAATTGTTGAGAATTTGGTAACAAAATATGTCCTCTTTCTGTATGGAGCGCCTCATGTTTCTGATAGATTATCTGTTTGGTTGGAACTAGCTAATATTGTTGCTCAATATCCAAATATTTTGTTAGTGGGTGATTTTAATCAGATTGAATTTTTATCAGATAAAGTAGGGGGTAGTACAGATATTCCAGGTCGTTTGGATTTCATGACTTGGAAATTAGATAATGGTTTGATTGATATTCCGTTCTCGGGACCTCAATTTACTTGGACTAACGGACGGGAGGGTGGTGATCCTACTTTTGAACGTCTAGACAGGGCCTATGCTACTTCCCAGTGGCTTTTGGAAAGGCCTTCTCCTTCTGTTGTCCATCAACCTATCTTGTTTTCAGATCATTCAGCCATTATTTTAAATGATGCTCATGTTTCATCCAGATGCAGGCGGTCGTACAGGATTGAGAACTGGTGTTTACATTCGCAAGAAGTGGCTTTTATGGTGCATACCATTTTTGCTGAACATATTCCAGGTTTTCTCATGTTTTCCTTATCCAGAAAGCTTCGTTCTCTTCGACACCGTTTACTTTCATGGTGTGTTACTCATACGAAAGCCTGGGGTATTGACTGGAAGGCTTTGGTTATGGATATCACTAATGCTTCTTTGTCACTCGACTCTCGTGGGGATCGTTGCTTATTTCTCACTTTCAGGAAAGAAAAGATTGCTGAGGCCCAAGCGGCTTATGAGTTTTGGAAACAACGAGCCAAGGTGAAGTGGAACACTTTTGGGGATGAACACTCCAAGTTACTCTTTTCTCTAGTCCAGGCGAGACGGAGAAGGAATTCAATTGCTGGCCTTAAAAATCTTGATGGTACCTGGATCTTGGATTCAAATCAGCTTCGTTCTCATGCTCGAGACTTCTATATTTCTCTGTATAGTAAACAATCAGGGTCGACTGAGGTTCTTGATTTTTGTTGGGAGTCACTGGATCTTCCTTCTTTGTCGGATATTCATCGCCAGGCTCTTTTGGCCCCGTTTTCAGCTGACGAGATTCAGAAAGCCATGTTTAGTATTAATGAAAATAAATCTCCAGGTCCGGATGGTTTCTCTTCGGCTCTTTTCAGATCATATTGGCCCGTGATAGGAGGTTATGTGGTAAATGCAATTCAGTTTTTCTTTGCTCATGGATATCTTCTCAAGGACTGGAACCGTACTTTCTTAGTTTTACTTCCTAAGGTGGATAACCCAGAGCTCTTGTCTCAGTTTCGACCGATTGGCCTTTGTAATGTCATTTACAAATGTATTGCTAAATGTCTTGCTCAACGTTTGAAGACTGTGTTACCCGATCTGATCTCAGACTCCCAAAATGCTTTTGTGCCAGGACGATTAATGTCGGATAATTGCTTAATGGTTCATGAATTACTCTCTTTCATGAATGCTTCGAAGGCTAAGAAGCGATTCTCAGCAGCCCTGAAACTTGATATGAACAAAGCTTATGACAGGGTTGGGTGGGAATTTTTGGCCCAGGTCCTTCAGGTTTTTGGGTTCCCTCCTACCTGGATCCATCTGATTTTACAGTGTGTGACAACTGTCTCTTATCAGATGTTGATTAATGGTGCTCCCACTGAAACTTTTCGGCCACATCGGGGTTTACGGCAAGGAGATCCCTTGTCTCCTTACTTGTTTGTGGTTTGTATGGAGGTTCTTTCTGCCATGCTTCGTAAGGCTGAATCGGAAGGGCTGTTTCAGGGTATTAAGATTGCTCGGGGTGCGCCGGCTATCTCTCATTTGTTTTTTGCTGATGACTCTCTTTTGTTTTTCCAAGTCTCCCCTTCTTCTTGTTCTCATGTAATGAAGGTGCTTTCGGACTTCTGTAGTCTTTCAGGTCAAATGATCAATTTACAGAAGTCTTTTGTTAAATTCAGTCCGGATACGCCAGAGGATTACCGGGAGTTCTTGTCGGGTTGTTTGAATCTTAGAAATGAGTCTAGATTGGGCACTTATTTAGGATTGCCTGTGGATTTGAGTCGTAGCAAGTGTTCTGATTTTGGTTTCCTCCTGGATAAGGTGGTTGCTCGACTCGAAGTATTCGCTGCTCTTCAGTTGTCCCCTGCA
The DNA here is from genome assembly GCF_001683475.1 of Chenopodium quinoa. Classification (NCBI taxonomy): domain Eukaryota; kingdom Viridiplantae; phylum Streptophyta; class Magnoliopsida; order Caryophyllales; family Amaranthaceae; genus Chenopodium; species Chenopodium quinoa. Next base: position 631,578 of record NW_018744560.1, on the reverse strand, counting down.
GCGAAACTTGTTATTATTAACTCCGTGCTTATAGCTTCGTTCAACCACATTTTTTCGGTTTTCAAGGTTTCAGATTCCATTTGCTCCAGGATTGACAACTTGCTGGCCAAATTCTGGTGGAAATCTTCGAGCTCCAGTCGTGGAATAGCTCTACGTTCCTCTTCGCTGATTCACCTTCCGAAGGGCTTAGGGGGTTTAGGTATTCGCAGCATTGCTCCTTTTAACTCTGCCTTATTAGCTAAACAGAGTTGGCGTATAATTCGATCTCTGCAGTTGCTTGTTTCCCGTCTCCTTTGTTCCAAGTATCCGGCCCTATGGACACTTCGGTCGACTCAAGTTCTCCGCCCTTCATGGGGTTGTAGGAGTCTCCTTGCCGGTTTGTCTTCTTTATCCCAGGGCTTGGCATGGAAGGTTGGTTCGGGGTCTAAGGTTCGTATTATGGAAGATTGTTGGGTCCTAGGGGGCCCTGTGGTGTTCAAGGAACTTCATTCGGAGTCGCTTTGTCCGACTCTTGTTTCCTCTTTAATTGATCCGCGTTCTTACGCGTGGGATGCTTCTACTGTTCATGGCCTGTTTGATTCTGATACAGCGGCTAAAATTCTCTCGTTGGACAGGCCGGTGCGTTTGATGGATGACTTTGTCTATTGGAAGTTTACTAGGGATGGTGTTTTCTCAACTAAATCTGCTTATGCTAATATTTGCGGGAATGGTTCTATGGGTAATGCGGATTCTCAATCTTTTCTTCCTTGGTGGAAAATTTTTTGGGCTATGCCAATTTTGCCTCGTTGAAAACTTTTTGGTTGGAAATTGTTACACAATGCTTTGCCTTTAGCAGCAATTCTCTCTACTCGAGGGCTTCCTATTGATCCTACATGTGCCTTTTGTCACTCTTCTGAAGAATCTCGTTCTCATCTGTTTCGAGATTGTTCTGCTATCTGTGGTATTTGGAGATCTGGTGTCCTGGATATTAGATGGGATTTTATGCATCTTCCGCAGTTTGAAGACTGGGTAACTCGAACGGTGTCCCAATTGTCGAAGTTCCACAATTGGGATGGCATCTCTTCGTTCTTTGCTATATTGTGGGCTATTTGGGTTACTCGCAATCAGTTACGGTTTCGTCAGGCTGTTTGGTCACCGGGATCCATTGTCCACTTAGCTACTGATTGGAAGACTCGTAGTAAGAGTGCTCAATGCTGGAAGGCTTCGGTATTATCTTCCAATGGGGTTCCTCCTGTGGCAAGTCAGTCAGGGCAGCTATTATCCTTACAGGGTTTATCTGCTATCGATCCCACTGTCTGTTTGGTTATAGATGGTGCTTGGGATTGTGTATCGAATAGAGCAGGTGTAGGGTGGATAATTCGGGAGATTGATTCTTCACAGGTACTTGGGGGTGGATGTCGTGCTTTTTTTGCCGCCTCGGCGTTGCAGACGGAGTTACAGGCTTGTTTATGGGGTTTGGAGTATGCTCAGCGTAAGGGTTTTTTGAAAATTTGCATATACACGGATTGTGCTGCTCTGTTGGCTGTCCTTCCTCGTAAGGGGAGTATGGACATTTCGTTTTTCTGGCTCGTTCAGGATTTGTGGGTTTCTATTCAGAGTTTCCTGGTTTGTCAAGTCCGTAAGGTTCCTCGTTCCTGGGTGTCTCCAGCTCACTGGTTGGCGGGTTGTGCTCGTCGTCGTCAGTTACTGTATTTTGTGTTTTAGTTTTTGCCTAGGTTTCTTTGTTGTGTTTTTTTAGCCCTGTTGTAAAAAAAAAAAATAGTTGAACATTTAACGAATTTTTGAGTTAGAATTGTCTACGCTAATTTAATTATGAATATGTAATTATAAGTGAAAATACTAAAATATCCTAGACGTAAACTTTTGGTGTAAAATACTTACAAAGCACGAAGTATTAAATTTACGGAGACCCACTTACTAGTACCAACTTTTTATCAAGCAAAGTTGGGTCTAGTGGTAGTGTTTGCATCTCCTAATCATGAGGTTGTAGTTTTTTTTTTTTTTTTTTTTTTTGAGGGGGAGCAAAGAATTATTATTCAATAATAAGAGAGTCCATGAGTACAAAAGCGGAGACTTCCAAAGGAACACTAAACTCCCATACTTGTTCTACATTAAAAGGAATATATCTGGCAAGGTTATGCGCCACTTCATTTCCTCCTCTCAACACATGTGACCAGCATACTCTTTCAAAAACAGAGCTGAGATGCATTGTATCACAGAGCACAGCATCCAAATCAGTCAGATGAGAAGCCCCCTTAGACAAACGATTAGTAACCACCTGGCAATCAGACTCCACAATGATCTTGTCACATCCAAACTGCTTGCCCAGCTTCAAAGCCCACACGATTGCCTTTGCTTCGGCCACATCAATTTGCTACCGAGCTCTCCACCTTTTGCACGCAGAAAAAAACACCTTGCCTCTGTGATCACGAGCCACAACTCCAATTCCCACCCAGCCTTCTTCAGATAATGATGCATCAGTATTGATTTTGATCCAGCCTTCTGGTGGGGGCACCCACGTCTTAGAGCTCGAGGTATTAGTAGCAGCTTTAGGGGTAGAGTAAATAGCATTCTGGTATTTCTCATTCTCTTCCACCCATCTCTGTACTCGCGCAACTAAGACTGAATTGGGAGTAGACTTACCTTGAAAGATTTTCAGATTACGATCATGCCAGATACCCCACGTCAGGTATACACCAAGGATTTTTTTGTCTGCCTGAACATCTCTCCAGCTCTCAACCAGATTGCAAGGTGAATCCATGTACTCCATTTTCCTTAACTCGTCACAGCTCAAATCAGACCGCAAGCCTTGCACTCTGTCACATTCAAAAAAACGCATGCTTCCAAGTTTCAACTTCCTTTTCACACCAAGGACATATATCATCATCAGTCAAGGGTCTGTAACGCAGCAAGCTCCTTACGGGAAGAGTTTCTGTACAGAATCTCCACAAGAAATTTCTAGCTTTCGGCCTCACATTCATTTTCCAAAGGTCCACCCAGGCATTGTGGAACTGATCCAGATCGCAACCTTTACCAATCATATAGGCAGATTTCACAGTATAATCCCCGTTCTTTGAAAAAGCCCATGTTATTCTATCTTGCAGCTCTGTCTCCTTCAATGGTATGGATAGAATGCAGCTGAAATATCGATCATTGAAGATATCTCTCGCCACATCCAAGTCCCATTCCATGGTCTCAAAATTAATTAATTCACTAACCTTAGAAATATTATCAGACCGAGAGCTTGTTGCAAATCTGCTGTCATCATCAACTAGCCACGGATCAGTCCAGATGTTAATGTTCTCACCATTCCCTACCCTCCACAACAAACCCTCCTTCACAAGGGATTTTGACCCCCAAATGCTATGCCATGAGAAACTACCCCCGTTACCCATATATGACTCTAAGAAATCACAATTGGGGTAATATTTTGCCTTCATGACCTGGCTTAAGAGGGAAGTGGTGTTCTTTGCTAATCTCCAAGCCTGTCTACCAAGCAACGCCTCATTAAAAACCGATAAGTCACGAAAGCCCATATCACCAAGGCATTTGAGAGTGCAAAGGGAATCCCAGCTTTTCCAATGAATCCTCCTCTTCGCCTCGGTTTGACCCCACCAAAACTTTGCCATTGCCGAATGGATTTTGTGAGTTATCTCTGCCAGGAGTTTATATACTCCCATCAAATAAGTGGGGATAGCCTGGATGACCGCCTTTAAAAGTATCTCCTTTCATGAGGTTGTAGTTAAGATTAAACATTCAAGCCCCATTAGAGGCACTTTGGGGCGGGGATTACCTATTATCCCCCCCCAAAAATGCTTAGCCTGCCATCCCGGGCCAGTAGGGCCTGCCATACCAATTTTTTGTTTTATTTAAATATCATGTCAGCGGACCAAATTTCCTAATAGACACACCAGCAATGACATGTGTCATCTTCTGGTGTATCCTTAATATATTTAAATTAAAAATTGATTGATAATATACGCAAAATATTTTCTTCCAAAATTTAGGAAAAAAATCCTAAAATAATATATTTACCAACTTAGATATATAACCATATCTTTATATATATAATTTATATAAATTCCTATATAAGTAATTACTCCACTTTTTAATGATAATTTATACTACATTTGTTTCATATTTTTTATAACTTTTGAATATTTTATATCTCACAAAAAATACCCCAAAGTTGCAAATAAAATGAAACGGAGGCAGTACTAAAAAAAATATCATGAATAATATCTTTCAACCTAATATAATTGGTGAATGAAAGATTATCACAAGTGAAATTTAAAAAGAAAATGCCACTGAGGTTCAAAATAGAAGAAAGTTTGAATAAAAAATGTAATATGCAATCATAATAAAAGATATATATATATATATATATATATATATATATATATATATATATATATATATATATATATATTAAGTTGTTTGATTTGGGATAAAATAAGAAATTGATTTTGGACCAAATTATTAACAAAGAGTGAAAAACTGTTTATGGCACGAGATCTAACCTAGTTTTTTGCATTATTTAAATTTCATGTCAACTGACCAAATTCCCTAAACTTTGGTTTTTAAATAATTTTTAAAAAATTTGCCACATCATTTGGTCAATCCCTAAACTTTGTCATATCATCAGCTTAATATATAAAATGCCACACTTTAAAATTAAGGGATCAAAATGCGGACTTTCATTAATTTATTGTAAGACGGGTTAAAGTTGACTTAAAAGTATTTAAAGTTACCTTTATTTCCCTACTTTTTAAAATGTTTTAGTTAACTCTTATGAATAGTGTTTAGATGATTATACCTCTAAAATGTTTATTTACTTATACAACCTCATTAATATTATTGCCTTATTTTTTAAAACGCTTTCAAATAGTGTGCTTTACACACACACACACATATATATCCTAAAAATATTTATTTTTAATCCTAACCAAGTACCAACAACTAAAGTTATGATTAACGTTTAGGTCCCATTCACTTCACCTTATTTCAGCTGAACTGAAATTATTTTTAATGAACTGTAATTATTTTTACTGAACTAAAATTATTTTTTTTACTGATTCTCTGTTATATTTTTAATGAACTGTAATTATTTTTACTGAACTAAAATTATTTTTGTTCGTAAACTATTTAAAATATTTTGGGAAGTTTAATTTAAATTTATGTAAGGCACACACGCACACAATTTTTCATATATATATATATATATATATATATATATATATATATATATATATATATATATATATATATATATATATTGGTGTTTAGAGAGCTACAAGGGTGGGGGTGAGAATCGATCCCACGATCTCTTCGAATCGGGAGGAAAGCTCTAACCACTTGAGCTATCCCTCACTCTCAATTTTTCTTTATATATGCTAGATGGAAGAGTTGTGTCAACTGTCAAGTCGATCAAGTAATTGTATTTTGGGCTTTAAAGTGAAAAGAAGGGTGACAAAGGGTAAGAATAAATTTTTCATTTTAATATAACGCTACCAAGTGTCTCTAGATAGATTTTTTTTTTTTTTAAAAAAAAAACACCCTCTTAAGGGGTCGTTTGGTTCACTAGGAATTAGGGAAGTGTAAATTCCCATAAAATTTCAATTTGTGGGAAATAAATTCCATCATCAAAATCATGGAAATTCAACAAATTTATTTTGTTAAAAATGGAGGAAGTAAATTTCTATGGGAATTTCAACTTACCAGGGGGGTAAGGTAAGTGAATTTCCATGTTTTATAGGAAGTCAAAATTTCCATGAATTTTGATTGTCCCCATTTTCACTTTTTTGTGTCAACCAAACAAGAGGGTGAAAAATGAAATTCCAAAATTTTGACTTCCACAAAATTTTTAGCCAACCAAAAAAGGCCTTAGTATGAGTACTTGAGCAGTATGCTAAAGCTCAATGCAATGTATGATGATTTGCTGAACCTTGGTCAAATTTTCAATAATTATTTTGTAAAATTATTAAGAAGACTAACCATGATAGTGCAAATTATTACTTCAAAGGGAAAGCACAATGTTGGATATGCAAAAAATTCGGCCATGTTGGAAAGAATTGCAAGTTCAAGAAAGCTGATTTAAAAATTGCCAATTTTGGCAAGGAAGATAATGAAGAAAGCTTGTTCTGAAGACGAAAATAAGGAGGTTGCTAATGACAAGTGCATTAGCAGAGATATTTGGTGACATGAGCACCAAAACTAGAGGAAAAAAAGGGTAGATTCGAAAGGAAGAATTTCGGAGATACCTGATGACACGAGCATCAGTTGGAAAGATAGTAACACAGTACAAATACCAAAATAGATCAACAAATAAAGGTTGGTAACATGAGTACCAACACAAAGACCAGAAGAAGAGTCAACATTTAGAAATTGTCGGTGACAAGAAGAAACAACATTAAAGGTTGTTGGTGACAAGAGCATCAACAAAAAACAAAAAGAAAATTTTGAGAAGTCGGTTTGGAGTACAAGATTTTTCTAATTAAGGGGGAGTGTTGAAAATGAGGTAATCTAGAAATATCTTGTACAAACCTAGAATAAATATCTAATAAGAAGAATCTAGAAAAAACTAGACAAAAGGATACTACCTAAAATAATCTAGATAGAAGAAGAAATATGTAGAAACAAATTGAAGGAGTAAGTCGTTGGAAGTAACGGACATTATCCACTGTAAATAGAGGCATACATACTTGCATGTAATTCAAGCCATGCAATAATACTCATCTTTGCAACCCATCACGTACTACTTCTACTCCCATTTCTAACACATTCCTCCAAAAAAAAAAACAGAGTGGAAGAACATTACTAGTCTATTGAAATTATGCATATTGGAAGAACATCAAATATTACTTAGACAAATTGTAAAGACTAATTTCACTTTTCAATCGACATTACAAATTAAAATATAATAGGAGTAAACCACCGAAATTATGCTAATCAAAATTGCTGATTACTAACAAAATCAGCAATTTTACTAGTCTATCGAAATTATGCTATTCAAAATCAGCTTCTTATTTACTTACGAGTTTTCTTAAAAATGAAAGAAAATGGAGTTAGTATCACCTTATCAGCATCATTATTCCCGTAATTCAAGGCACATACCAGCAAGCACATCAGGATTGTCCAAATTCCAAAAGCTTAAAGCAGGAATATGATGACATTCTCCGCGTTATTTGAAATATTGTCGGAGGAAAGTGCCGGATAACCTCTGCAATCACATTATTGTTGCGATTATTTGCAGGATTGTCCAAATTAAAATGTTTTTTTTTATATTATCTTAATCACACTCTTTTAAATATATTATAAGGCGTTTCTTAGAACGTCTTATAAGAAAGATATTATCTAATCATTTAAGCCAATCATAAACCATGCTATAATTATGAAAATAAATGTATATAATTGCAAATTACAGGATGTGATCTAATAAAAAAAAACACCATAAATATCAATTACATATAATCACAAGGAATAAATGAATTAGCAATCTGTAAGTATAAACTTTGATTTTTTTTTTTGAGTAGTTATATACTAACTATGGCTTGAATAGTTGTTGGAGCACGTTGTCACGACCCACACATTCCACTCCTCACTAGGGCCATTGGACGGGAGGCAACAATCGTGGCCAGGGGAATGCCCTTGGTGCACACTGGCTAGGCCAGACACACCCTCCCCCTATAGAGCTTTATATTGCTCCAGTACTGTCACCCTAGTGAACACCCAAGTGACAGTAACACAATAAAGGGCTATTTGGGGACCCAAATGAAGTCCGATTGAGCCCAAATTTGGGGGTCCACCATATTTAGGCCCAAAGAACACCATGGTGGTGTTAGATTTTGAAGGAGAAGTCCGGAAGGTTCCAGAATACTCAAGGAGACTCGAGATGCATCCGGAAGCTTCTAGAACCTCCTAGGACATCCTTGAAACATCTGTAAATCTAGAGTTGAGTAGATAATTCTAGAGCCTTGTATATAGAGGGAATGTACTAAAGAAATGTATAGAATACTCTAGAAAGGATTAGATCTAGAACCCTCTATTTGAGGAGGTTAGTGAAGGTTCTAGGCCATGCTTAGAACACTATAAATAGGGGACTTGGCCTTCATTTGGAGGCACCTCAGAAAATACTTGTAAACACTCTCTCTCAAGCTATCAAAGCATTCAAAATATTTATATCCTCTTGTGTTCTCAACATTCCTTAGCTTTCGTTGCACATTCTTGCTTGAAGCGTTTCGGGGTTGAGCCTTGACTAGCATCCGAGGGAGGGAAGTTAGTAGGCTAGCGTGCATAAGACTAGGGGAATTAGTCAGCACGTGACAACGTGGTATCAGAGCAGCTACGGTCGCGGGGGACTATAGTGCTGTCAAGCTTTGTTAGCAAGTTGTGAGCGAAGGAGGAAGAATGGCAAAGAGCAAAGACGGTAAGGACGCTAGTGCTTCACAAATAACCGAGGGCTATGCGCCTGAGGCTCTCATTCAAGCTGTCCAAAAGCTTGAGAAGCGAGTGAATAAAGTTGATGAGAGATCGGCCAAAGCCGAAGTTGCTGCTTGCGACATGACGGATTCTGTCGGCAAGGTCGAGAATGAAGTTATTACGCTCAAAGGGCAATTAGGGGAACTAGACGATCGTCTAGAGGAGGTATCCCTTGATGCTCAATCACTCGCTGATCAGGCTTTTGAGAAGATGATGGGCGAGATGGCAAAAATGCGTGAGGAGTTCACGGGGGAACTCCTTGCTCTGAAGAAGGAGAATGAGCTCCTCAAGGAGGAACTCACATCGCTAAAAAGGACCACGATGGCTGGGGGCGCCACCATTCAAGTCGGTCCTAAGGTGGAAATTCCCAAGCCTCCAAAGTATCATGGAAAGAGGGATGCTCGGGAAATTGACAACTTCCTATGGAGCATGGAGCGATACTTTGAGGCTGTGCACTTGGAGGAGGATGCCTCCAAAATTAATGCTGTCACTATGTATCTCGGAGATGATGCCATTCTGTGGTGGAGAAGGCGTGAACAAGACATCAAGAATGGTTCATGTTCCATCCGAACATGGGACCAATTCAAGGAAGATTTCAAGAAGCAATTCCGCCCGCATGACGCAGCCAAGGTCTCCATGATGAAGCTGCGTGAACTCAAGCATAGCAGCACCATCAAGGAGTACATCAAGCAATTTACAACCCTCGTGCTCGAAATTGATAATTTGCCGGAGGCTGCACAACTTTTATATTTTATTGGAGGGTTGCAACGATGGGCTCAACAAGAGGTAGAAAGGAGGAACGTTCAAACACTTGCTGAGGCCATCGCAGCTGCAGAGTCCTTGGTTGATTACAGGGACACAAGGAAGGAAGGGCGTAGCAACGGCAGCAAGGGAAAAGGTGGGGGAGCCAAGCCCACTGATCGAAGCAGCACCAATAGCAACAAGACGGTGAAAAAGGACAAGGCAAAGGGATCATCGTCGTCTTCTTCATCATCTGACAAGCCCAACAACAGGGGCTGTTATTTGTGCGGAGGGCCGCACTGGGCAAGGGATTGCCCTGGGAGACAGAAGCTCAGCGCCATCATAGCTTCGGGCGGTGAATCGTCGGGGGACGATGCGCAAATGGGGTCGTTGCGCCTCTTTAGTAGCGTACGGGCCACACCAAAAGCTGAGGAGAGCACCAAAGTGGTCCAGGTAAGTACGTTACCTCGCCCGAAGGGCTCACTTATGTTTGTTGATACATTAGTGAATGGGAGAGCTTCTAAGGCACTCGTGGACTGTGGTGCCTCACACAACTTCATTACGGAGAAGGAAGCAATGAAGTTGGGAATCAAGTACACCAAGGAACCGGGGAGGATCAAGACGGTTAACACCTCGCCCGTTCCTATCCTTGGTGTGGCGCATAAGGTGCCTATTTGTCTGGGACAATGGAGTGGCACCATAAATCTCACAGTCGTGCATATGGACGACTTCTCTTTGGTGTTGGGACTTGAGTTCATCGACACAGTAAGGCCCGTTTCTTTTGAAGCGGACGGGTCAATTATGATCAAAAGGGATCAAGGGTCATGGTCCGTTCCTGTCACACGAGAAGAAGTTGAAGCCAAGACAATCTCAGCAATCCAGGTGTCCAGGGGGATCAAAAAGGGACAAGAGACTTTCTTGGCTGCGTTAGTGGAGGAAGAGGAGCCCCATGGGAATGAGGTTCCATCAGAAATCTCCGGAGTCCTTGCAGAGTATAAGGATGTGATGCCTCCGGAGCTACCAAAGAGACTACCTCCTAGAAGGGAGGTGGATCACGAGATTGAGCTGGAGCCAGGGACCAAGCCTCCAGCCATGGCACCATACCGCATGGCCCCACCAGAGCTCGAGGAATTAAGGAAGCAATTGAAGGAGCTGCTGGAAGCAGGGTTCATTAGGCCCTCCAAGGCACCATTTGGAGCACCAGTCCTATTTCAACGCAAGCATGATGGCAGCTTGCGAATGTGCATTGACTATCGGGCTCTCAACAAGATCACTGTCAAGAACAAGTATCCAATCCCGTTAGTCGCCGATTTGTTCGATCGACTCGGCAAAGCACGGTACTTCTCCAAGTTGGACCTGCGATCGGGGTATTGGCAGGTGCGCATCGCCGAAGGGGACGAGGCGAAGACGGCATGCGTGACCAGGTATGGTTCTTATGAGTTCTTGGTGATGCCTTTTGGACTCACCAACGCCCCTGCTACTTTTTGCACCTTAATGAATAAGATTTTTCGGCCTTTCCTTGATAAATTTGTAGTCGTCTATCTCGACGATATCGTCGTGTATAGCGACAACTTACAAGATCATGTGGAGCACTTGAGACAGGTGTTCCAGGTCTTACGAGAGAACGAGCTTTATGTGAAGCAAGAGAAGTGCTCGTTCGGACAGGAGGAGGTGTCATTCCTGGGACACCATATTAGAGCCGGAAAGATAATGATGGAGCATGACAAGGTGCAAGCCATCAGGGAATGGGAGGAGCCCAAGAACGTGTCGGAACTACGTTCTTTCCTTGGGCTCGCCAACTATTACAGGCGGTTCATCATGAGCTACTCAGCACGGGCGGCGCCATTGACTGACTTGTTAAAGAAGAAGGCACAATGGTGTTGGAGCGACAAATGTCAAGAGGCCTTTGATGACTTGAAAGATGCCGTCACCAAAGAGCCCGTATTAGCACTGCCCGACTACTCAAAGCCATTCGAGCTACACACTGATGCCTCAGATTTTGCTATCGGAGGAGTTCTCATGCAAGAAGGGCATCCAGTGGCTTATGAGTCACGTAAGCTCAATGACACTGAGAGGAGATATCCAGTGCATGACAAGGAGATGACAGCTATCATTCATTGCTTGCGTGTCTGGAGACATTATTTGCTTGGGAGTCGGTTCACCATCTATATCGACAATGTTGCAACAAGTTACTTCCAAAATCAAAAGAAGCTAAGCCCCAAGCAAGCTCGATGGCAAGACTTCCTAGCCGATTTTGACTACGCTATGGAGTACAAGCCAGGGAAGGTGAATGTAGTTGCTGATGCTCTAAGCCGCAAGGCAATCTTTGCTAGCGTGAGCAGCATAGCTAGCACCCTCCTTGATCGAATCAAGGACGGTTTAAAGGAGGATTCTATGGCCAAGAGTTTGATGGACTTGGCTAACGAGGGAAAGACTCGACGCTTCTGGATAGAGGATGGGATACTCTACACCGTCGGACGTCGCACCTATGTGCCTAAGTGGGACAACCTTAGGCGGGACATCATGAAGGAGTGTCATGATTCATTATGGGCTGGTCACCCTGGGATACAGCGGACAATGGCACTCTTGGAGGAGGTATACTACTGGCCTCACATGCGGGACGATATAGAGGCCTATGTGAAGACTTGTCTTGTGTGCCAACAAGACAAGGTAGAGCAACGTGTGCCAGCAGGACTCTTGGAGCCCTTGCCTATACCAGAGAAGCCATGGGAAAGCGTCTCAATGGATTTCATATCTGCCTTGCCAAAGTCAGAGGGGTTTGGCTCTATCATGGTAGTAGTTGATCGCTTTTCCAAGTATGGGACTTTTATACCGGCACATAAGGATTGCACAGGGGAGCAAGCCGCCAAGTTATTCTTCAAGAATGTGGTCAAGTACTGGGGCTTGCCAAAAAGCATCATCAGCGACCGTGATCCAAGGTTCACCGCCAAATTTTGGACGGAGCTCTTTAAGCTGCTAGGGGCAGGTCTACATTTCTCCACAAGCTTCCACCCGCAGACGGATGGGCAGACAGAACGAGTGAACGCTTTGTTGGAGCTCTATTTGAGGCATTTTGTGAGTGCCAATCAACGAGATTGGGCAAAGCTCATAGACATTGCCCAATTCTCCTTTAATCTGCAGCGGTCCGAGGCAACCCAGCAAAGCCCCTTTGAGATAGTCATGGGTCAACAACCCTTGACTCCACAAGCAGTTGTATCGGGCTACACGGGTAGCAGTCCCGCTGCCTACAGATTAGCTAAGGGATGGCACGAGCAGCTCGACATCACCAAGGCTTACTTGAATAGGGCTGCTAAGAAGATGAAGAAGTGGGCCGACAAAAACAGGCGCCCATTGGAGTTTCAAGAAGGCGACCTAGTCATGGTGAAGCTCTTGCCACACCAATTCAAAGTCTTCCGCAAGGTGCATAAGGGACTAGTGCGGAAGTATGAAGGGCCATTCCCGATCATTAGGAAGGTCGGGAAAGTTTCCTATAAGCTTGAGCTACCTCCCAAGCTGAAAATACATCCGGTGTTCCATGTTAGCATGTTGAAGCCTTACCATGCCGATCTAGAGGATCAGACCAGGGGAAAATCACAACGGGCACCTACGGCCGTGGTAGCATCATTTGAAAGGGACATCGAGAGCATCGAGGCAAAGAGAGTCATAAGGCGTCGAGGTGTGCCAAGCTACAATGAATACTTTGTTCGTTGGAAGGGTCTCCCGGACAGCGAGGCCACATGGGAAAAAGAAGAAGATTTATGGCAATTTGCGGACAAGATCGAGGCATTCGAGTCGGGATCTTGACGAGGGCGTCAAGACTTAGGTGGGGGAGCATGTCACGACCCACACATTCCACTCCTCACTAGGGCCATTGGACGGGAGGCAACAATCGTGGCCAGGGGGAATGCCCTTGGTGCACACTGGCTAGGCCAGACACACCCTCCCCCTATAGAGCTTTATATTGCTCCAGTACTCACCCTAGTGAACACCCAAGTGACAGTAACACAATAAAGGGCTATTTGGGGACCTAAATGAAGTCCGATTGAGCCCAAATTTGGGGGTCCACCATATTTAGGCCCAAAGAACACCATGGTGGTGTTAGATTTTGAAGGAGAAGTCCGGAAGGTTCCAGAATACTCAAGGAGACTCGAGATGCATCCGGAAGCTTCTAGAACCTCCTAGGACATCCTTGAAACATCTGTAAATCTAGAGTTGAGTAGATAATTCTAGAGCCTTGTATATAGAGGGAATGTACTAAAGAAATGTATAGAATACTCTAGAAAGGATTAGATCTAGAACCCTCTATTTGAGGAGGTTAGTGAAGGTTCTAGGCCATGCTTAGAACACTATAAATAGGGGACTTGGCCTTCATTTGGAGGCACCTCAGAAAATACTTGTAAACACTCTCTCTCAAGCTATCAAAGCATTCAAAATATTTATATCCTCTTGTGTTCTCAACATTCCTTAGCTTTCGTTGCACATTCTTGCTTGAAGCGTTTCGGGGTTGAGCCTTGACTAGCATCCGAGGGAGGGAAGTTAGTAGGCTAGCGTGCATAAGACTAGGGGAATTAGTCAGCACGTGACAACGTGCTCGATAAGAAGATTGAAACCCTCAACATTTTATAACAAAGATGAATATATATATATATATATATATATATATATATATATATATATATATATATATTAATCAAGAGACAAAATGTTCGAGAATAGAGAAACCTCCATAGTACAATGATTTACCCAAAATTATATAAATGACACTACAAATTTCAATTAATAGTCTCGTTTTAAAAAAAGTTTCAATTAATAATAATAATAATAATAATAAATTCAAACAAATAACTCAATTTTGATTTGATAAGATTAATTTCAGTTTTGATTGCTTGAAGCTCCATAATCATTATTTGGTGAAGGACTTAGTGCATCCTACAACCTTTGGTATGATTGTAAATGATATATTGCAACTTGCTCTGATGTGTCAGGAAGTATTATTCCTTTGTAATGAGAAGTGGCAATTGCGTTGCCCATAGGCTTGCCAAATTATGTAATCAGTTTAGTGAGCTTATAGTTTGGTTAGAAGAATTCCCAACTGATGTATATTCTTTAGTTATGGCTGATTTAAGCCTCTTGGTTTAATTAATACGAAGTAAAAGCGTAAAAAAAAAAGAAAAAGAAAAAAAATTCAGTTTTCAAAAGCGTTTAATAAAATTTATTGATTTGTACATCTACAAGACTACGACAATAGCAACCTGAGTAACATTATGACTACTCATTAGTTACTCGTACTATATAATACTCTGTTCACTTTTAGAATTGTTTTAATGTATGCTCTACTGAGACTGACATACATAATAATTTAAAGTCGTTTCTCCGCTTATTAAAACATGAAAGAAGTGTTTCGTAGGTAATTTGTTGTATAACGACTCAGAAAAGACGAGATTAAAATTATGAAAGAGAAAACTCCACAGTTGAAAGGGGTGTATTTTGCAATCGTGGATGATTCAACATCCCAAAAAGAGTAAAAGACCAAAAAAACTATTCCCTCCACATCATCATCTTCTACTATGGTTCGGTTGTTCCCACATTTCACCACTCCCACTCACTTAACCACAATTCAAGCATGAACACTTTCCTTCTCTCTCCTCCACTACCCACCCGCTTCCCTCCACCCCATCTCCACCACCACCACCATAACCCCTTCCTCTCTTCTCCACCTCTCCTCCGCATCCTCTCTCCACCACCACCCTTCCCCACCACCTTCTCTGGCACCCTCTCCGACAACCTCACCCCCGACTTCCAAAACGACGACGTTGACATCCTCCCCACCTCTCGCAACTGCTACGACTTCTCCCCTCTCATCAACCATTACTTAACAAAAAATGGGAGTGTGTGAGAAAGTAGTAGTTATGTTAGCTTTTATTGGTAGAGTTAGCTTATATGAAAAGTTAGAAATGTTAAAAGTAGCTTTTGAGGTATCACCCGAAAATGCGGGTACCCGAGGTTTTGGAGAGTCAAATACTCGGCCCATGACCCGACCCAAGAAATCCGGGTACCCGGTTAAGGGGTACCCGAAATTCCCGGGTCAGGTCAGAGGGGTACCCGAAATTCCCGGGTCAGGTCAGAGGGGTACCCGAAATTCCCGGGTCAGGTCAGAGGGGTACCCGAATAAAAGTAAAAAAAAAAAATTAAATAAATAATGTTTAATGTTTGCATTTGAAAGCATTAAAAAAAAAATACTCTTGTACACAAATTGAAGATAATTAAGATTCAACTAAGGAATTAAAAGAAATTGAGAACATAAAATTTAGATACAAGCATACAACCACAAATAATATACTTAAGAGAGATAAAATAGACAAAACACCTTAAACATTCACAAATGAAGAACCATTGAGAATTTATGTGAATTGGATCTTACCAAATTTTGAGCAAAATATTAGAGAAATCATAATATTCCTAACATTAATAAGAGTTAAATTATCAAATTGAACTTGACAAGGATCTTTCTTGGAGGATGAATAGGGCCGCAAGTCCACAACTAAAGCTCGACTATGGCTTATCTCCGACGATTTCCAGCAACTAAAGCTCGGCCGCGCGGTTTCCAGCAAGCCTATCTCCGACGATGCGTGCAGTGGTTCGATTTTTTGGGTTGATGAAGGCTTGCTCTTGATGTTTGCAATGAAATTGCTTATTTGCAATAGGTGAGTGAAGGAGAGAGAAAGATGAATGAAGGAGAGAGAGAGAGGTGGGTGCTTGAAGGAGAGAGAGAGGTGGGTTCTGCTTGAAGGAGAGAGAAAGGTGGGTGCTTAAAGGAGAAAGAGTGAGTGACGACTGTGCATAAAACCCTAATTTCCTAGCAATATATATATTTTATAAATACCCATGACCCGACCCGCTAAATCTCAGTTTTACCGGGTCGGGTACCCAACCCGCTAATTTTGAAAAAAAACAACAAAAATACCCGCTAAAATCTGCCGGGTCAGCGGGTCAACGGGTCGGGTGAACCGGGTTGGGTATTTTTGAACACCCCTAGTTTTAAATGTAAAATATTGATTTTACATGTAATAGCTAGTCAACCGTTACTTTACCGAACACTCATACCTCAATATTCTATTTTCACAGCTACAACTTGTTGACAGTTAAAAGCTACTTAGACAGCTAACAACTTCATTCACAACTAACAAGTACCTTCATAACAATATTTTGCCAAACACGCCCTAAATCAATAAAAAAATCTCAAACAACATGGTATTTTCATAAATAAGTCAACATAAGTGAGACCCGCATATTAATAAAAGTTGTTCACATAATTACAAAATTGTCATGCTAAATAAGATGATTTATTAATACAAGGTAGGAGACACACGCAAAATTGCGTGTGCAAGATAAGAAAGCTATATGACTTGATTTTTATTTTTATTTTCTGAAATATTATCTTCCAAATTCTAAATATATTAGTGACTTTATAAATTGATGAAATCATGGATATGACTTCCTTTAAAAAAAAGTTAAAAAAATAAAAAAATAGTTAGCTTTTAATTTTTAATAAAGAATGGTAGTTTATTTTTTTTATTTTTCAAAAAAAAATGAAGGTAGTTTTTTTTTTTTTTTTTTTCAAAAAAAAAAATAAAGGTATTTTTTTTAAAGAAAATAAAAGATGAGAAGGGTATTTTGGGAAAGAAAAATTTATCACCCAAAACCCCCTTTCACTTTATATATTACTATAGATGTTTAGAAAAATGCCATTACATAACCAAACTATCGTCAAAATCTATTCCCTCTATTACTCCACATCATCGTCTTGTTCCCACCTTTCACTCACTCAACCACAATTGAAGCATGAACACTTTCCTTCTCTCTCCTCCACTCCCCACCCTCTTCCCTCCACCCCATCTCCACCACAACCACCACCCCTTCCTCTCTTCTCCACCTCTCCTCCGCCGCATCCTCTCCTCTCCACCACCCTTCCCCACCACCTTCTCCGGCACCCTCTCCGACAACCTCACCACCGACTTCCGAAACGACGACGTTGACATCCTCCCCACCTCTCGCAACCGCTACGACTTCTCCCCTCTCATCAACTACCTCTCCACCACATCTCCTCCTTCCGAAACCCCCACCAACTCACTCGACTCAACCGAGTTCCAACTCGCCGAGTCATACCGCGCAGTACCCACTCACTACTGGCACTCCCTCCTCAAAACCCTCGCTTCTTCCCCCACCACCATCTCCACCGCTTACGCTGTCGTCACCTGGTTGCAGAAACACAATCTCTGTTTCTCTTACGAGCTCCTCTACTCCATCTTAATCCACGCTTTGGGGAAGTCGGAGAAGCTTTACGAAGCGTTTCTCCTTTCGCAGCGCCAGAAATTGACCCCGTTAACTTATAATGCTTTGATTGGAGCTTGTGCTCGAAATGATGACCTCGAAAAAGCCCTAAATTTGATGTCTAGGATGCGGCAAGATGGGTATCCTCCTGATTTTGTGAATTATAGTTTGATTGTGCAGTCAATTGCGAGGACGAATAATAATAATCATGGGGATTCGTCTGTTTTGGTTAGATTGTATGAGGAGATGAAATGTGATAGTGTTGAGCTTGATGCTCAGCTTTTGAATGATTTGGTTGTTGGGTTTGCTAAGTCTGGGGATGTTGATAGGGCGTTGTGGTTTTTGGGTGTGGTTCAGGGGAATGGGTTGAGTGCCAAGACTGCTACGCTTATTTCTGTGATTTCGGCGTTGGGGAATGCCGGGAGGGCCGAGGAGGCCGAGGCCGTGTTCGAGGAGCTTAAGGAAGGTGGGTTGAGGCCTAGGACGAGGGCTTATAACGCGGTTTTGAGGGGATATGTGAAGGCTGGGATGTTGAGGGATGCTGAATCCATTGTTTCGGAGATGGAAAGGGTTGGGGTTTTGCCTGATGAGCATACTTATAGCTTGTTGATTGATGCTTATGCGAATGCTGGGAGGTGGGAGAGTGCTAGGATTGTGTTGAAAGAGATGGAGGCTAGTAATGTAGGGCCTAATTCGTTCGTGTTTAGTAGGATTCTAGCTAGTTATCGCGATAGAGGGGACTGGCAGAAGTCGTTTCAAGTGTTGAGGGAGATGAGGAATTGTGGGGTGAAGCCTGATAGGTTATTTTATAATGTGATGATTGATGCTTTGGGGAAGTATAATTGTATGGATCATGCTATGGATACCTTTGAGAAGATGAAATTGGAGGGGATCGAGCCAGACAATTGTACATGGAATACATTGATTGATAGCCATTGTAAGTGTGGGCGGTATGATAAGGCAGAGGAGTTGTTCAAAGAGATGCAAGAAAGTGGGTGCGCGCCTTGTATAACTACGTATAATATTATGATCCACTGTTATGGTGTGCAGGAGAAATGGGAAGAGGTTAAGACTTTAATGGGAAAGATGCAGGGTCAAGGATTGTTGGCTAATGTTGTGACATATACCACTCTGGTTGATATATACGGGCAATCAGGAAGATTTAAGGAGGCCATTGAATGCCTAGAGGTTATGAAAGCGAATGGATTGAAACCTTCGGAGACCATGTACAATGCCTTGATCAATGCCTATGCTCAAAGGGTATGAATTGTGTCTTTTCTTCAAGTTCTTGCTATTTTGCTCATAAATTATTGACAAAATGTTCATTATAAAAATCTTGTGGTTATATGTGTTGAGTTGAAGATCTATTGATGGATTGTAGTGCAAATTGTTTATATGAGCAAGTTTTAGATCATAGTATGATGATATGATCAGGCCTTTAGTTGTTGCAAAACTGGCTGTGGGGTGGGATTCACTTGTTTTGAATATTATACTGAATCAAACCTTCCTGCTTTACGGGCTTAATACTAGGCAGCGGTTAGTTATCGTATTGCGTTGGTTGATCATATGTGTATTAAGTACCTTCTTGACTTGCAGGGTTTATCAGACCAAGCAATTAATGCATTTAGGCTCATGCGAGCAGATGGCCTCAAGCCTAGTATTTTAGCTCTCAATGCACTGATCAATGCATTTGGGGAGGACAGAAGGGATGCTGAAGCATTTTCTGTTTTACAGTATATGAAAGAAAATGTAAGTCCTGTGTGTTGTGCTATTGTTTTGCTGGTATGCTTGTTTCCTCATCACCTCAATGAATTAAATTATTTTCTGCTTAATTATTCTATTGGCTGTGGTTTGCAGGACTTGAAACCTGATGTAGTTACATATACAACCCTTATGAAAGCGTTAATCCGTGTTGAAAAGTTTGATAAGGTAAGAATATCTACATTCTTGTACATCGTATACAAATCTATAGAAACTCTACAATCATTTTCTGCATTTGTTGTTTTTCAATGCCAATTATTGTTACACAATCGATTCTATTGCTAATCTAGTATAATACATTCTCTGTTGTAATCCCTTGTAGTCCTGACTCCTGAGTGCTGCCTTTTGCTGTTAGACAAAGGGTTCTACTGTATTATACTTTCGGCTAGATGTCATCAATGTGGTATTGAGACTTGACCAGGGCATATTTTGTTCTTATGTTAACTTATGTCCCATTTGTGAGTTTTTACTGAACAACTAAAAAGAATTATGAACTTTTTCTTTCTTTTCTCATTGCTATGTTGTGGTTTTAGAATTTGGGCATTTGTTTTTTTCAAATTGACCAGCCATGTCAACTAGCGAGGCAGCCCTGCCCTGACAGATATGGGATTATCTGGTTTCAGATAAGTTTAATGAAGAATTGTATATGGGCACTTGTCCACTTTATTGCTTTAATGCACTTCTTGCAGCAAAATACAGAACACGATGATACAGTTAGTACTTAGTAATATGTGACTTGGTATTGTACTAGAAGCAAGATGCAGTGTAGGAAAGGTTGCATATATCAACATTATAACATCTGAAAAATGGAAAACACTATATTTTTGTGATATACTAATTGTTTAATATACTTCAGGTTCCTTCTGTCTATGAGGAAATGATATTGTCTGGCTGCACCCCAGATAGGAAGGCTAGATCAATGTTAAGATCTGCACTGAAGTACATGAAGCGGATGCTGAGATGATAATTATAGCAAATCAATCTTCCAGCAAAACCTGATGATACGTGACAAAATTGAACATAATTGTTGTTTTTGATGGGGTTAGTCTTCCTAACTATCCTCATGATCTCAGAATCTGTTACGTAGGTCTAAAAATGTTTTTTTTTTTCAGCCTAGTCAGATAATAAGTTTTTATTCAAATACAAAGTACGAATTAATTTTTAATAAGCATGGATAAAGGTCAGGGATTTAAGGAACTGCATGATTTTCCTTGGTTCAGTTTCCCTCAAAACCTCTGTACAAAAGATGATAAGAAGCCTTCCAAAAATCCAAATACTTAATTTCTGTGAGTAGGTTAATGATTAAGAAGAATAGTATAACCTCCATCCTTTCAGAATTAGTAGTTTCATTGTCTGCAAAATGTTGTCACCTTCTGAACAGTGATTAAATTTTCTAAATTGGGATTACCTACATAAAGTGATGCAGAACTGGCATCTTTTATTAAGGCATTCGGGTCATTCTGTGATATCATGTTTGATCCTTAATTGTGAGGGCATGAGGCAATGTGACTACTAAATACATATGGAGGGGGTGGCTCCTTCCAGACAGGCCAGAATTGGCACCAGGCTGAAGGAGTCGAGTCATCTTTGAAAATTTGACAATTGGATTTGCAGAAATGATAACCTGCCATTCATTAGTCCTCTATGAAATAAAAGCTAGCGAAAGATAAATCATTACATTATATTACAAGCAAATTATATTTTGCTGAAAAATGTTTCTGCTTAACTTTTTTCTTCTGGATATGTTTTACAGTGCAGGTCGTAAAGATCTGTGATCGTGTACATTCATTTGTAAACTTACCCCTGTTGCCTCTGTAGTTACTATTATTCACCATAGTTGCAGAAATCAGAAGCTCATAACAGACCTAGTTAGAATTTAGAACACCTTTATGGCTTTATTGTAAAATAGTTTGTAATTTGTACATGCTTCAAGCTTCAATTACTTGAATAACAGCATCACATTGACTTATTTTTTTGTACACCTGATAACAAATCTGTTCCATGATGTAATCTTATAGTTCGATTTATGCCTTTTGCCTTAATCTATCTCAGATTCTAGTTTATGTTTATTACCAATAAAGCTCCTGTAACTTTGTTTATGTCAACTAATCAGAGAGACTAGAATAATTTAAGTTATACTTCCTTTGGTTTCACTTCCAACATTTTGACTTTTGCCTATTCTCTCATGCTATATTTAAAATATCTTTGGTAATTAATTCTCAAGGTGTGAGTTCTTGTTATGTTTTCTATATATTTTTCAAACTATTATAAATTATCTAATAATTGTATTTATGATTGGTTTTATGCATTGATAAGGGGGAAAGACATACACTCCATCTAATTATTTACCCTAATATTTCTGATAGCTTCATCAAATTGCCTGAACTTTGTGGCAGTCATCGGAAAAAAAAGTGCACCCTAGGTTGATATAAATGAGCCCTACATTTAAATGGAGAAAATAAAGAGCAAGATGAATTCTACGGTGAGTATAGCCGGAGAAAGTGGGTACAAGGTAAGCATAGGAGGAGCGAAACACTTAGGGGAGAAGTTTTTATGTAGTATTTTATTTTATCATCAAAGTTTTGTGGAGAGTGAGATTATCATTTTGTAATCGGTACTACTTATTGGTGTATAAATAATGCTTCGCATCGATTGAACTATAAAAGAAAAAAAATCGACCAGCTACTATAAAGGGTGTTGACCTAATTTTATGCAAAATAAGTATGTATAAAAGATTGAGACAACGTGACAACTAAATCCAAATATAGATAAGAGATGTAAAGATAAATAGAAGCATGTATATAGCATTTTAATTCTAATCTTTGCAAGTTATCACATCTGGGGATATCCCCGTTATTTGGTTTATATTTATCAGCACTATATTTGTTCCTTAGGTTATCAATTGAAATTTAGTTGGCCATACTTGGGCTGTTGATCAGGACTAAAAAGTCCAAAATGCTGCTCAGTGGGAGCTCCTTGTTTGTTATTCTCATCAAACATAGCAAACAAGTAAGTTTCAATTCCTTGTTGTTTCAAAGGAGTCCCCTGCTTCACATGACTTATCAAATTCATGTAATAAGTTCCTGCATTGTCCACCGTTGTGGCAGCGTCTCCACCTTCTGATGGCCATCCGCTCTCAGACACTACGATGGCGGTATCATGTGCATCGGCCCTCCCTAAAGCCGCGTACACTGCATCTACAAGTGCATCAAATAGATTTTGATAGTTCAATCCATTATTAGGATCATTAGCCACTGTACCAGAGGCAGTGAATAATGCATAGTCAAGACGGATTTGCGCCTCATTATTTATGTAAGCAAAATAAGGATACACGTTAACCAGCAAAGGTGAACCATTGCTCTTTAAAAAGTTGATTATTGGGGTGATGTATGACGAGTCAGTAAATTGGCCGTTGGATGGTGGAAAAGAATTTGTGATTAAGGTTGTGTCAATGGCCGTAGAAACCTTAATCTGACCACCTAAACCGTTTGAGTTCAATGCGTTAAGAACATTTTGCATTGCTGGTTGGACTGACGAGGCTTCTGAATCAGACGGATGGACTTCATTCCCTACCGCGATGTATTTTATTGATGATGCATAAGGAACGACATTGGTTTGAACCCACTGGTTAGCAGCTGATTGATCCGACCCTAGAGACTGAAGGTTGTCTTTGGGGACATCTAGGATGATTTTGATTCCTGATCCTTGTAGGGCGGTTTGGAGAGTTTGATCAGGAGAATAGATCCTCATAGCTCCTATTTGGTTGGATTTGTAGAGGTTAACGACGTCTTGTTTGGATGGTAAGTTGTCTCCATTGCCCCCATAACATACTCCAATTTGCGCCTCTGCATTCATTCAATTATTGCACATTGATTAGTACTGAGCTGAGTACAGGTTTAAGGTATGAACGCGTATGATTTAGACCATACGAAATTTACTAGACCCAAACTTTTCCATTTGAGTTGACTTGACCTTGTTTGATCCGATTAAGTTGTAGCCCCAAACTGAAACATATTTGTTTTCTATAAAATAACTGACTATAGACTTATATATAAATGTTTTACTCAATTTGAGTACGTTTTGAATGGTCCATCATAAAATGGATGTTTTCCTAAACCTGATTGGATTACTAATTTGACATCTCCAATATAATGTTGTTTAATACTCCGTACTTGTTATGTTTTAGAGAGGTCATAAATGTCAGATCAGTGTACATACGTGCATTGTGACACCTTCTCAATTATACTTCGCGTATATAGAGTATTAATAAAAAGTTCTGCTACTCACCTCGTCACCTAAGTGTACATATAGAGGTAGAGTAAGAGTAACTTTTTTTTGCTTGTTTGATACTTTTTGCAAATTTGAAAATAATGTTATCAAATGAGAAAAGGAAAAAAAAAGTACAACTTTCAAGTATTGTTATGTACTATATACTATTTTCGTTACAGGTTATATGCAACGATTTGACATAAAGCAGAGAAAGAAAAAATATCTAATCATTTCACATAACCTGTAACGGAGGTAGTATATGCAGCAAGACGTACTCAATAACCAACATTAAAAACAACAAAGATTAGATTATTAGATAGATCTGTATATTTATACCTGCAGAGTGTAAGCTAAGGAATAAGAATGCTATATTGAACAGTATCGTGGCGACGACCATGGGAGAATTGCTAGGAGTAGCCATGGAAAACATGATAAAGAAACCAGTGGCTATGTGTTTAACACTACTTGTAGACTAAGCTAGAAGAAGAAAAACTAAAATGCGTTGATGTTTTGATGTCCTTCATCTGCCCCTTTATATAGATCACATATTCACATTATTAGGCAATGAGCCAATACTATTATTTGTTTATTCCACAAAAATGTTAGGCAATGACCCAGTATTACCCCCATTATTTTCTACATTATATGCCAAAACATCTTGGAAATTAATATTATTATGAACAAATAATTCCCATTTTCCCACACTGTTAGGGTAGTGTTTTTGTTCTTGTTTTTTTTTTTTTTTCCTCAAATTTGAAAATTCAATGCTTCATTTAATGCATGAAAGGAGCTTATTGGAGTATCAACTACGTACTACAAGTCTACCATAGAAGTTCTTTCTAACAGTTTAAAATTAAAAGACGTGTGTAATACTAAGAAAATTATAAATGACCAAAAGTTTATATGTACGTACAATTTATTGTTTGACAAAGAAGCTTGATTGAATTTTCCCTATAAACGTTAAATTTCGAATTATCAATGCAAAGGCTAAGTCGTTTTATCTACAATATTATTCTTGAGTTTAACAATAAACCCAATTAAAATTCTCTCGATCTTTGAACATATTGAAACACACTTCTCCTTCCCAGTTAGATCTTAATTTATTTGCGTGTTCATAGCTAGAGTGTAATGCTTGCAGCGCATACACTATGTTGCATGACTTGCATCAAATGTATTAGCTATATAGCTCTTATAGGCAAATTCATTAGTGAGAAGTAAATTAAATACATCAGTGGCCAGTGATCGAGACATTAAACCTACTTACTATTCCTTCGTATGATTTACTAGATTTTGTTAAAAATTAGAGAAGATTATATTAGACTAAGCAATTCACAAAATTATGAAGAAAACGGCTCATATTATACTAAAGTAGAAATAATTTAAACAAGACTTCAAAATACTTAAATTAGAGTTATTAGACTAGAAGTCTAGAACCAATCCAATCAAAACACAAGGTGAAGAGAACATAACAAGAGAATAGTACTATAGTGGGTCTCCCTTTGACCAAGATTTATAGTCAACAATGTCGAGCAATTTTTAAACAAAGTATATAATAAAATGGAAAATTTTTAAATTACCACCCAAAAATGTAACTATTTTCGAACTAACCACCCGTTTAACTTTTTATTTTAAATTACCACCCCTTAAATTAAATAAATGCTCAAATTACCACCTATTTTAAAAATCCGATGGATTTTCCGTCTATGGGCCTGACTTAAAGCTTATTTTGACCTTTTGACTGATTTTTTCCCCGATTTTTCTCTTTAAAAACGCTCTCCTAACTTCAATTCACATTTTTCTCTTTGAAAATTGGTAGAATTTAGTGAAGGAAAAGTGAATTAAGTTTAGAGAGCGTTTTTAAAGAGAAAAATCGGGGAAAAATAAGTCAAAAGGATCAAAATAAGTGTTAGGTGAGGCCTACAGACGGTAAATCCACCGGATTTTTGAAATGGGTGATAATATGAGCATTTATTTAATTTAAAGGGTGGTAATTTAAAATAAAAAATTAAACGGGTGGTTAGTTCGAAAATGGTAACATTTTTAGGGGGTAATTTAGAAATTAACCTAATAAAATATCGTATCACATTCTAGTTACATTATAAGTCACATGTAATTCTATAATTACATAATTATTAGGGATAAAATACACCAAATTTATGAGAGTGAGGGATAGCTCAAGTGGTAGAGCTTCCCTCCCGATTTCAGGAAATCTTGGGATCGATTCTCACCCCTGCCCTTGTGGCTCTCTCTAAACACCAAAAAAAAAAAAAAAAATTATTCCTTTTTGGTATCCTTTAGAATTATTTTATTCCATAATTTCAGCCAAGATTAACAGATACAAATCTGACTCATTCCTTCCAACTTTCTTCCAGCCCTTCATTAATCATTACCACATTTTTTTTATTTAATTAACCAGAGAGTATTATTAAACTAATATCCGTATAATATCATCATTACACATTTTCAATTTCAACATGCATAAAAGTATAATGCCATCATAGCACAAATCAACATGAATAAAAAGTATAATAAAAATCCAAAACATAACAATTTTATTTCTTATCATGAGTTTTCGTAACAAAGGTAGTTACTCTTATTTAATTAATACTCCTAAAAACTAAACATAAACATAAACTATGAATCATACAATTGCATCAGAATATCACTTCAATTTTTCAACATTAATAATGTAATCTATGGATTGAAATTGAGAGCACCATACTTAGGCTGTTGATTAGGGGTAAAGAGACCAAAATGATGCTCACTTGGAGCTCCTGGTTTGTTATCTTCATCAAACATTGCAAACAGATAAGTCTCAATTCCTCCTGGTTTCAATGGAGTCCCCTGCTTAACATGGCCGATCGCGTTCCGATAATAAGTCCCTGCATTGTCGACCGTGGCATCAGCTCCACCTTCCGACGGCCATCCAGTTTCTGACACCACAACCCCTACATTAGGTGCACCCGCCTTACCTAAAGCCACGAACACACCATCCACAATTGCGTCGAATAAGTTCTGATAGTCCCTTCCACTATCAGAAAATACAGGACCAGGTGCAGTAAACAATGCATAGTCAAGCCTTATATTTTCAGGGTCACTAATACGAGCGAAGTATGGATAAATATTAACCAACAAAGGCGAACCATTGGTGGTTAGAAAGTTGATGATCGGGGTAATGTATCCTGGATTACTGAATTCACTAGCAGATGGTGGGTAGGTATTTGTGAATAAGCTCGTATCAATGGCCGTAGAAACCAAAATCTGTCCCCCTAAGCCGTTTGCAACGAGTGCATTGAGAATGTTCTGCATTGCTGGTAATACTGCCGGGGCTTCCGCATAATCAGGATGAATTTCATTACCAACTGCAATGTACTTGATTGCACTTGCAAAAGGGACGACATTGGTTTGCACCCAATTGGTGGCAGCTGCTGGATCGGAAGCTATACCCGAAAGATCTCCGTTAACAACACCAAGAATAGTTTTGATGCCGGAGCCTTGTAGGGCTTGGAGAGCTGCTGTGTTGGGATTAAATAGCCTCATTGTTTCTATTCCGTTAGACTTGTAAAGATTGATGACATCTTGCTCAGATGGCAAGTTATCTGCAACATTACCGTAACACACTCCAACTTGTCCCACTGCAATCATATGTAAGATTTAGATTATATTAACCCTTATGTAAAATATAAAAGAACAAAAAGACTAGCTAATTAAATAAAGGGATCCGAAATGTGTTCGTTTCAACTAATTCCAATAATTATATTTAAGCATAGCCTAAATTTTTATTAGTTTATGCATTTAAATTATAAAATTTACGGAAATTACAAATCATAAATTGAGTAATCCAATAGGTTAAACTTGATTCATTATTGTAAAAATAACGTCAAATTTTAATCATAATTGAACATTATATTAGAGCAACCCAAACCAAGTTAGATCAGAACTATTAGAAAATAAAATAAAATTAGACCAACTAGACTAACACTAGTAAAACTTAATACATGTAAGTTGTAATTGAAATTAAATTATGTACCTGTATGGTGTACGTTAAGGAATAAGTATACCATAACAAGCAATAGCATCGCAGTAGCAGCCATTATAAAACAAACAGGTTTGTTATGAATAAATGTTTGTATTGAGTATTTCAAAAGAAATAGCAATGTAAACTCTAGTTGGTTGTGTAAAATTCATTTGATGCATGCATATATAATATATTTATACTATATGTAATTTAATTATGGTAATAATGATCGAGAATATGCATATATAATATATTTATACTATATGTAATTTAATTATGGTAATAATGATCGAGAATAAAAAAGCAATATCATGCCATATATTTTTTTTGAAAGAAAAGTTAAAAAAGACCTGCCATATTAAATTAGGCAATCTGTCGTCAATATTAGCAATATATTTTCCTTGGTATGTTAAGGCAATAGACACATTTACCTTAACATTACACATAAAATCCATAATATTTGGATATTAATAAAACTTTCTTCAACATTCATTTTTGTTCTATATGTAAAGATTTTCACATAGAAATATTACGTAAATTTTGCTCTGTGTCAAATTATAGCAAGTATGAAAGATTAAGTACCTTATATTGTCAAAATACAATGTGCTTACAAAGTTAAGAAACTACATTTGTCTAAATACAATGTATCTACACAAAATATATATTTGCTGTCAATAATAATAATAAAAAAAGAATTATAAAAGATATTTTTCTTACATAGTAATTTAACACAAAAAAGTAAATTTAATTTAATTAGCTTAAAACCACTATTAGATGATCGTATCTTTCAACTAGCAAAAAGCATGCCAAAAATTTATGAATACATATTACATATAGTAATAATAATTAAGATTCTATACAATTCTATAATTAAATTAAATTAAATATATTATGTAATTTATTTATATGAAAAACATTCTCATTTTTATAATAACTAGCTTATGGTCCTGTGCAATGCACGGATTTACCAAAATTTATAAATATTTTTATTTCAAAAACTTTTTTATGATTTTTTTTATAATAAGTATGAAAAAATTTGATATTCTGCTAATTATATTAAAAATTATGCATATCTTTTTAAATAATATTATTTTGCTTAAATTTTCTATAAGTTGTTACAAAAATGTTTTATTGAATTTTGGACGGAAAGATTGCATTTAAGTAGGAAAGAAAATATTATAGTGTATAAAAATTGCCTAAGATAATTTGACAAAAAATGGAAAAAAAAGTGGAGGAAAATTATTTAACTAGATTTTACCACGTGTCATTTTTTTATTCGCCTTTAGTAATTAGTATATAGTTATTGATTGATTGATCATTTAGGTTTCATCATATTTTAATTTTATATAATCCATATATATCATACATATATATTATGATTTTTTATGTCATTCCTATTTATAAGAAAAAAATACAGGTCTGTAAAAAAAGGACATAATTGATTTTTTCTTTATATAAATCATACAAGTTATAAATATATTTTATTCATATATTATTTATTAATATCGATCTTCAACAGTATATTTGTGTAATCGTGTGGTATATTCAATTAGTTGTTGGTCGTACTACTATTTATGTGAGAGTTAATGGCACAATGCTTATGTGCAGGTAGGTAAATTATAAGCTTCTTAGGGTTTGTTATCTTGAGCTTAATTTTAGTTCACTTTAGTTCAGTTAAGCTCCAATTAGTTCAGTTCAG
Organism: Chenopodium quinoa; assembly: GCF_001683475.1. NCBI lineage: Eukaryota > Viridiplantae > Streptophyta > Magnoliopsida > Caryophyllales > Amaranthaceae > Chenopodium > Chenopodium quinoa. Next base: position 602,281 of record NW_018744560.1, on the reverse strand, counting down.
CTCCAATTAGTTCAGTTCAGTTCCTAATTTCCTTCTCTCATATAATATTAAATTCAGTTCAATTCAGCTCCAATCAGGTCAGTTCAGTAAATCAAACCTTTATTGTGTCAATAGATTTGGTGAATGTGATGGGTAAAATAGATATTATGTTGTATAGCTACTTAACCGGTTAATATCACAAAAAAAAATTTAGTTTTAATTCCCTCCATGAAAGATAGGAATGACTTTTCTTGTATAGATTAGATCATAATTTATTTATTGTTCATTTAATAAAATAACAATCAAAAAATAAAAGAAAATAAAATAAATTAAAATAAATGCAAATGACATAAAATACTATTAATATCACATCTTAATTTTTTGTATTGGCCATTACTGCTAGTGGATAGTAGTTTAATAATTAATTTGTTAATGTCATGCATGCACAAGTTCTACAAATATCATTTGAAAGATTTGCTAAGACAAGCGAGATACAAGGACAAAAATGGAGTAGAGGGCAAATGAAATCAATATCAACGTGATCATGCACAATATTAATTTCAAAACATTATATCACACGTACAAGCTAAGCCATATCTTGAAAAACATAGTAGTACATTATATTGTTACCATTTACATCTCAAAGAGATGGAGATATTTCATTCAATCATAAATCCACACTATATCCTATACTTTTAGGGTTCAACTAACCCCTATAACATAAAACTAGAAAGTTTGATTATAAGATGGAACATTATATATGTAATAAAAGAGTTTCAAACCACCACTCTTTCTTAAATGATAGATGATATTATATGTTTCGGGTGAAAACAATGGGACCTTGCCGAAGGTCCGCTGAAACGGAGAAGACTGGATTCGGTCCAAGTTATGTCGGGCCGAAGGTTTCCTGCACAGTAAACACACGTAAACTAGCCTCGGGGGTGTTGCCGAGGAAGGCCCCTCCGATGCTAAAGTCAGTACAATGTGTAGAAAGAGAACACTATGCAAGAGAATTTGTTGCTTGAGGCTTTTCTTGAGTATATGAGAATATATATGAGAATATATGAGAGTATATCAGAATATATGAATCTATGAATGAATGGGAATATATGAATATTGATGGCTTTTATACCTCTTCATACATGGAGAAGTTGGGCCTTAGCCCAATTGGCTTGCTTTGAGGGCTGACCTTTGACTTTAGCACAATTGGAGAGTTGAACCTTGACCTTGGGCTTTTAATTGGATCATTTAATGCCTAGGCCCAATTGGACTAAATTTGACCCAAACAACTTGCCCCCCAGACCCGATTTGGAAGGATGACGGGTCGGGTTTGATTTAATTCAGAAAAGGAGGGAAGTAAATGATTTAATTAATCCAAAAATTTGAATTTAAACCGTAATTAATGAGATAACAACGGTTAAGGCGGATGATTGTGGAAGTTGGACGGATAATGGGCAGTTTAATCGCAAGGTCGTGTTTTTAACGGTTACTTAGTGGGGTATTTAAGAGAAATTGAAACGCGGACTCCCCGTATTCCCATTTCTGAAGATATAATCAGAGGCGCGTCATCTCTCCTCACTTATTCACCAACACAAACCCAGAATTCTCGAGAGAACCCAAGAACCCGCATCAAAACTTCGCAAATTCCCCGAGCATTAAGCTTAGAAACTGAGACTTGCCACTACGAACTCGTAAATCGGCAACTTTCGCTTCAGATTAAGGTAAATTCCTTTGATTTCAGTTTATTTTTCTTCGAATTCGAACTCCTTCCCTTTTTTTTCGACTTTTTTCTTCGAAATAATCAACGGCAAGAGGAGTTAGAGGTAGAGCCCGTGCTCCAAGAAGAGCAAGGCCAATTCCCGATCCTAGGAACATGATTGGGACCTGGAATGGACAAAGGCCAGAGTCTGACCCTGCTGAAGGGATTAGGGCGACTCCAATTTCCTCGGCTCCTCCTCAAAGAACGGAGGGGCCAAGCGCTTCTGGACGGGACGATGAAGTTCCCGCTGTCCTTTGGGATATCCTCCTCGGGTTTTCAGAGTGGGAGAATGCCGAAGTAGCTTCAGCCATGATAAAGAACCGCCCCTACTCATGGTGGGTGGAGAATGCCGAACAATATCGGTTTGCCGAGCAAATTGAGTTACATTACGGCATTTTGAAGCTGATGGGTATTGGTGCCGAATGCCCGTGGCATCCGATAGAATCCATCGTCCACCCCCGGGGTATGTGGGGGTGTACACAAGACAGCTTCAGTATGGGCTGAGGTTCCCTTTGGACGTATTCGTCCGAGACTTGCTGATCCATTACAATATCTCCCTATGTCAACTAACTCCCACCAGCATCCGAAGGGTGATGACATACTTATGGGTCTGCAAGTTCTTCAAGTATGTGCCGAACCTGCACTGCTTCAAAAAGCTTCATCGGCTAGTGCCAAATATTCAAAGTGGGCACGGAAGCCATGGTTCTGGGTGGTACCGGATTGAGTCCCGGCCCCAGTACCTAACCATGTGGCCGAACGACTCTTCAGACAAGGACTGGAGAGGTCAATGGATTTGGGTTAGGGCACCCACAGATCTGGGCCACCCTTGCGTCTTCAGCGCTCCCCGGTACCTTGTTGAGCCTGATCCCGACATGGGAAGTCTAGGTCCCCCCGCAGATAACGGGCCGGATCCGAACCTTGATCAACAAAATATCTTCGGCAAGCTGCCGAACCGGGGGGGCAGCGGCCGAATGCAGCATATCCCGGAGACTTGGCTCCCCGATACGCATTATGTTTTCCAAGAGAACATGCTAGCAGCTGTTGGCCTCAGCCGAAAGTTTAAGGATGGTAAGCTTCTTCGGCTGGGGCCGAGGCTTTTTAATTATCTCTTTTTCTCCTCTCACTTCGCTTTTTTATGTTGTGCCAACCTAACTGAACTGACCTTTTCCCTTTTCTTTTTCAGAACGGGACGAGACCAACATTGGCATTAACTACGCTCGTCTTGGCGTCAACCGAGAACGAGTTGTAACTGATCGGGCCCCGTCTATCACTGAACCGAGGCAGAGGGAAGTTAATATAGACTCTTCCCACTTCCAAATTGAGGCTGTTGCTCTGTATCAGAGGCAGAAGCCTTGGTGGAAGAAGAGAGACCCCTGGTTTCAGCTGCTGGACGAAGAAGCTGAAGCTGCCCGTACAGCCGAAGAGGTTGCACGGGTTCTCGAAGCTTGCGAAGGAGGAGAAGGGTCCTCCAGAGCTGCTGAAGAAGAAGCTGCAGCTAGGGCAACTGAAGAAGACGAGGCTTTGCTGAAGACCTCGGTGAGCTTTCAGACTTAACTTTGTCTTTCTTTTTTTTTTTTTTTTTTTTGTACTCACATTCTTCCTCCCCCCTGTCTGTTACAGTCTGAAGAGAGTAACAGACACAGAGAAGGGAAAGCCCCTGTTCGTCCCGAAGACCAAATACAAGAAGAGTCTTCAGACTCAGACATGGACGAGCAGCCCCTTCAGAAAAGGCGCCGAAGAATGGCCATCATCGGGCCGCATGACTTTCAGCGGAGGCCGATGACCATCGGCGTTGAAATAAGGGAACCCGAGGAAGGCAATGGATCGCCGAGGGTTCCCCGACCACAACCTCAATCACCTCAAAAGACCCCTCCGCCACCTCCTGAGATGGAGGTGGATCAGAAAACTCCCGAATCTAAGGGAGGGGTCCAAGAAGAAATTCAGGAGAGTGCTACTGAGCACAAAAATAAGGATGCCGTGATACCCAGTGCTGAGGGTTTCACGGCAGACATTGCAAGAGAGGTTGAGGCTTTCGTCCTCACCCCTGAAGAAGAAGAGGTCATAATAATTGACTCTTTTGAGAAGGATGATGCTGAGCCATCCAAAGCTAAAGAAGCTCCGTCATCATCCTTTCCTTCCTTCCAGACTCTGCAATCTGGAGAGATGGGTTTCTCGGCCCCCCGAATTCCAATCCCAGATCACATATGGGACCTCATATGGGGTCAGAACCGAGAAGGTGCTGCAGCCTAATTCGGCGATTTTGCTGGCATGTCCGAAGTAGATAGGGCAAGAATCTGGTCGCTGAAGGCCACTGTTGGGATGGGCGAATCCAGCAGATCAGTTCCTGACCCGCCAGGTCTAACCAACTGCTGATGATGCAGGTGATTTTCCTTGCATTTATTTCCTCTAAAATTCAGCTCTATTTTTATTTTTATTTTTTTTTAACTTGTGCTCCTGTTTTCAGTTCGTGCACAATCAGACTCTCACTGTAGAGCTGATAGATACCCTACAAGATAGGGTAGACGCTGCCGAGCACGACAAGAAGGTAGCTGAAGAGGAATTAAAGTTTGCTAAGCTGAAGCAAGCAACAGCTGAAGAGAAGCAACAGAAGGGTGAGGAATACGAGAAAAAAGCTGCTGAAGCCCTCAAAACCTTCTGCGACGCTATGGAGAAGGAAGTTTTTCCCCCACTGATGGAAGGGGAAAAATTCCTCCAGGAGCACATGGGAGTGGACGTCTCCAAATTCAAGGCTGCCATTGAGAGCCGAATGCAAGAAGGAGCTGCTGCACAAGCTGAAGTGCAGCAACGGCTAGAAGCTCTTGAAGCCAGCAGAATGGCTGCTGAAGAGCTGCTCCAAGCCAGGGATGTCCAACTCTCAGAGGCTGCTGCTGCTGCTGAAGCTCAGAGAGCTAAGCTCCAAGAGGCTGAGGATCTGCTGATGGCCAAAAAAGAAGAAGTGGCCCAGGCTCAGAAAGAGGCTTCCCAAGTTCAGCAGGAGCTGAATGAGCTGAAAGGTTCCTCCTCCAAGCTCGCCAATGAGCTGAAGAAATCCAAGGAAGACTTGGAGGAGACCCAGAAGAAGTTGGCTGATGCTGAGGCTCTACTCAAAGTCCGTGTCTATACCCAGGAAGAATATGAAATGGGTTTCAGAAACGGGTTCAGAGTATGCCGAAGAGTCTGCCTTCATGCTGAGCCGAAGCTGGACTGGTCCAAGTGTGCTGAATGGGTCCAGAATCCCGAAGACCCTCATATGAAGTATGCAACTCCAGTCGAAGTTGAAATTCTTAAGGCTGAGGAAGCCGAAGAAGAAGCTGAGAGAATGGAGTTGGAGGCTGAACAGAGGGAAAGGGAGGCTCGGCAGAGTGCAAAGCCTGCTTCTTCTGCTGCTGGGGTTGAGGCCACCATGGGGCTCAACAATGCTGATCAGTCTGATCCTCGGGCTGAAGCATAGGAACTCGGGCAGTCGTCTTCAGAATCTTGCGGTTCATCATGCGCTTAACTTTAGACTTGCTGCTTTCTGAATTTTTTGCCTTGTTTTTTGCTTCAGCTTGCCTTGTCGTACAACAGTTTATTTTTTTGCTTATGTACGTATTTCGGCAGCTGTAATTTTTCGCTTGTGGGCGGCTGCCGATACAGTTTATTTGAACTTGTAGCTCAATTTCTGAGCATAAATTATTAATTTGATGCTCTTTTCTTCAGCTGCTTTGTTTTTGAATGCTTTACTGTTTCTTCAATTCTGCTGAACATAAACTTGCACTGATAGTGCTTCTTGCCCCCCCAGAAATTGAAGTATGGCTTCAGCTGAATAAACAATTTCTTCACTTCTTAAAAATGGGTATCCGAAACACAGGGCCCACTGAAGGCAATGTTTCGGATAATAGCTTTCTGGGATACAAGGCTCAGTTAAGGCAATATCCCAGAATTATCCATGGACTCATGTCTTTGGAGAACAAGTCTTACTGAAGTTGGACTTCAGCTGAAAGACCAGTGTTCTTTAAAAAGACGGATATCCAAAACACAGGGCCAACTGAAGGCAATGTTTCGGATAATGGCTTTCTAGGATACAAGGCTCAGTTAAGGCAATATCCCAGAATTGTCCATGGACTCGTCTTTGGAGAACAAGTCTTACTGAAGTTGGACTTCAGCTGAAAGACCAGTGTTCTTTAAAAAGACGAGTTTTGTCAGCAATCTGAAACCCAGTTACCCGAAGGCGAAGGTTTCAGACGAGGCTGAATAAACAATTTTCAACTGTTGTTGTTATCCTTGATTTTCTGTCTATCTTTGAAAAATGGATACCCGAAACACAGGGCCAACTTAAGGCAATGTTTCGGATAATGGCTCTCTGGGATACAAGGCTCAGTTAAGGCAATATCCCAGAATTGTCCATGGACTCATGTCTTTGGAGAACAAGTCTTACTGAGGTTTGACTTCAGCTGAAAGACCAGTGTTCTTTAAAAAGACGAGTTTTGTCAGCAATCTGAAACCCAGTTACCCGAAGGCGAAGGTTTCAGACGAGGCTGAATAAAAAACCCTTAAAGAGTAGATAGAACAAAGAAAACTTTGAAAGGATAAAAAGTTGTAAATGGCGGCTCCAAGGCCTTTCATTAGTTCAAAATGTACTTACAAAGATTGTTCTGCCCCGAAGGGTTTTCACATGATATTTTTTCAGTACATCAGCGTTCCAGTGATTTTTCAACTCAGTTCCATCCAACTGCCGAAGTCGGTATGTCCCTGGCTGAAGCTCATCATAGATTTCATAAGGTCCTTCCCATGCAGCTGAGAGTTTCCCATGGATTCGGCCTTTCTGAACTGCAGCAGCATTCCGAAGGACAAGGTCTCCAATTTTGAGAGGCCTTGCATGGACCCTTCGGTTATAAAATTTGCTGATTCTCTGCTTATAAGCGGCCATTCTGTCTCGGGTTGAGTCTCTTACTTCGTCGAGGAAATCGAGAGATTCCCTCATAAGCTGCTCATTCTCAGCCGAGAAGTGGTGCACTCATAGGCTCTCAGAGCCAATTTCCACTGGAAGGACGGCTTCGGCACCATACACCAGTTCAAAAGGTGAATAGCCCGTTGCCTCTTTTTCAGTTGTCCGAAGGGACCAAAGGGTTCCAGGGAGCTCCTCCAGCCACTTGGACTTTTGATCTTCCACCCTCTTCTTGAGGGCATTTAAGATCTGTTTATTTGCAGCTTCGGCTTGTCCGTTACTTTGCGGGTGGCATACCGCTGAATATGCCAGTTTGATGCCGAACTGATCTGTATACCGCTTCAGCGGTAAGTTATCAAATTGCCTCCCATGATCGAAGACAAATACTCTCGGGATGCCAAATCGAGTGATGATATTCTGCCAGATAAATTTTCTGACAGTTTGCTCTGTAATGTTCGAGGCTGCTTCGGCCTCGATCCATTTACTGAAGTAGTCGACACCAACTGTCATCCATTTTTTCTGGTACACAGCCTCTGGAAATGGTCCTAGTATATCCAGTCCCCATTGGGCGAACGGGAGTGGATTAAGGATCGGCTGAAGATCCCTTGCTGGCTGATGGATAACTGGAGCGTACTTTTGACATTTTTCGCATTTCCGAACCAGCTCCTTAGCATCTGCGATCATGGTGGGCCAGTAATATCCGGCCCTCAATGCCTTGTGGGCTAAGGTCCTTCCCCCAATGTGGTTCCCACAGATGCCGAGATGAATCTCCCGTAGGATATAATCTGCATCTGTTGGTCCCACGCATTTCAGCAATGGGGCTGAGAAGGACTTTTTCAGAAGTTCCCCCCTGAAGACAATGAACCTAGAGCTGGTTCTCTTTATCTTGGAGGCCAAAGCTTTATCTTCGGGAGTTTCTCCCCGAAGCTTGAAAGCTAGGATGGGGTCCATCCAACTAGGCTCTGGGTCAGCGCAGCACACTTCAGGTGCTTCGTCGACACTTCTCTCTCGACGCACTTCTACATATACAGATCTGTTCAGCTCGGTAAGAGATGAACTGGCAAGTTTGGAGAGTGCATCGGCTTGAGTATTCTGACCCCTTGGGATCAGCTGAACCTCAAAAGTTTTCAGCTCTGCAATGACTGACTTGATCTTGGCAAGATAAGCTATCATGGAGGGCTCTTTGGCCTCGTAGCTGCCGCTGATCTGATATGCAACTAGCTGAGAGTCTGTTTTCAGGCAGACATGATCGGCTTCCAGGGAGATGCACAATTCTAGGCCGGCGATTGCTGCCTCATATTCGGCTTCATTGTTCGAGGCCTTAAAAGAAAATTTTAGTGCATACTCAAAGGATTTGCCTTCGGGAGAAGTTATCACCACTCCTGCCCCCGAACCGTTTTCGGTGGAAGATCCATCCGTAAACACGGTCCAGACTTTCTTTTCACTGTCTAGCGCTTCTTGGTATGAGCATTCGGCCAAGAAATCCGCTAGAGCTTGAGCCTTAATGGCAGCCCTCGGACGGTAGCTGATGCTGAATTCGGTGAGCTCAAAAGCCCACTTGGCTAGCCTACCAGATTTTTCAACCTTGCCGAGAACTTTTTCCAACGGCTGATCAGTTAAGACCACTATCTGATGGCAATCAAAATAGGGCCTCAGCTTCCGAGCAGCTACTACTACCGCGAAAGCGACTTTCTCGAGTAGAGGATAGCGAGTCTCGGCATCCGTCAGTGTATGACTGACAAAATAGATCGGCTGCTGACTTTTACTTTCTTCCTTCAGCAATACTGCGCTGATGGTGGCTGGGCTAACGGCCACATATAGGTACAAAGTTTCTCCTTCAGCTGGGCTAGCCAGCGTTGGGAGTTGAGCCAGATGCTCCCGAAGCTGTTTAAAGGCGTCTTTTTGCTCTTCCTCCCAAACGAGCTCTTTTGTTTTTGGGAGTTTCAGGGCTTTGAAGAAAGGTAACCCCTTATCCGAAGCTCTGGAAATGAACCTCGAGAGGGCTGCCATTCTTCCGGTGAGCCGCTGAACATCCCGCTTCGTTTTCGGCTCAGGAAGGTCGAGCGCCGCTTTGACTTTAGAGGGATTGGCATCAATCCCCCTTTTGCTGACTATGAACCCAAGGAATTTCCCTGACTTCACGCCGAAGACACACTTCTTCGGATTCAGCTTCATTTGATGCTTTCTCAAGGTGGCGAAAGTTTCAGCCAGGTCCTTTACATGGTCCTCTGGTTTTTTGCTTTTGACGATCGAATCGTCAACATAGACTTCCATGTTTCGACCCTTTTGATCGGCAAAAACTTGATCCACCAGCCTTTGATAGGTTGCCCCCGCATTTTTCAATCCGAAGGGCATCATTTTGTAATTGTACACCCCAGCGTTCGTGACGAATGCTGTCTTTGCTCGATCGTCGGGGTGCATGAAGATCTGATGATACCCCGAGAATGCGTCCATGAAACTAAGCAAGGCATGGCCACTTGTCGAATCGACTAGCTGATCGATCCTCGGCAAGGGATAGAAATCCTTCGAAAAAGCCTTATTTAGGTCCGTGAAGTCAACGCACATCCTCCAGGTACCATTGGGCTTCTGAACCATCACCACATTTGCCAGCCATTCTGGATAATGGCAAGGTTCGATGAATCCTACTTCCAGCAATTTTTTGACCTCGGCTGCGATGTCTCGGTTCTTATTGGCGGAGTAATTCCGCTTCTTTTGCTTAACTGGTCGACACGTTGGGTCAACATTAAGCTTATGGGAGATGAGGTCTGAACTTATCCCGGGCATATTAGCTGCCGAGAAAGCAAACACATCTCTGTTGTCCCGAAGGAGCTGAATAAGTTCACAACGGGTGTTCGGATCAAGGTCCATCCCGATTGTTACACATTTCTCAACGTCTCCTTCGGCCAACTCAACTGTTTCAGTCTACTGGTCCATGTCCATTGCTGATGGACTAGACTCTTCATAATCTGGCCTGCTGCCAATGTCAGCAGGTGTCCCAGTCTTTTTGTTCTTCGGCTGGCTCTCTGAGTCTTGCGGCTCAGCTGAAGAGCTAGCCTTTTCCCTTTCGGGCCCTTTACCTCTGGGTACAGATCCTTGGGCCGAAGCATTTAGGCCTTTCGGCTTTTTTGTGCTTGGCTCTCTTTCTTTTTCTTTCTCCTCCTCATCCTTGTCGTCATCTGGGCGACTACTGGATGGCTTGAGGTAGTTGCACCTTCGGGCGTCCTTTTGGTTGCCCTGTATCCTTTCGGGGAAGCCGGCGTCTGAGACGTAAATCATCAGCTGATGATAAGTTGAGACGACCCCTTGGATCTCATGAAATATGGGTCTCCCCAAAATCACGTTGTACACTGAAGGAGCGTCAATGACCAAAAATTCAATCATGACGTTCCTGGCTGCCTCATCGCAGCCGATGGTGACAGGAAGTGTCACCTTCCCATCTGGATAAGTTGAAGCCCCGTTGAACCCGGATACCGGGTAGGGTACCGGCGTAAGGTGCTTGGGCTTCACCTTGATTTGATTGTAGGCCTTTCGGAACAGAATGTTTGCTCCGATGCCACCGTCAACAAGGACCTTACTGACGTCGTGGTTGGCCACCGTGGCGATGATCACCAACGGATCCTCGTGAGGGAACGTAATCCCCCGGCAGTCGGCGGCTGTGAACGTCATGTTCGGCACCGGCGACTGGGGAGATCGAATGTCAGCGTTGTTCACCTGGTGAGTCAAATCTCTAAGGTGTCGCTTGTGCTCCCTTCGAGAGTATATTCCTCCCGAGATAACCTTGATCGGAGGGAATTTCCCCTCCGTCTTTTTACTATTCTTCCGGGGGAAGTCGAGGTCTTGCCGAGAGTCCTTTGCTGACTTCTCGGATTCTTTTTTCTCGCGGTGATCCGCGATGTATTTTTTCAAGTAACCCTTCCGGACCATGTCCTCTATCTGATCCTTCAGTTGGATACACTCCTCAGTGTTGTGTCCCGAAGACTCGTGGAACTCGCACCACTGATTTTTATTTTTTCGCTGATACCACTCTGGGAGTGGTCTCGGCTTTCGGTAACTCTCCTGCTCCTTCGTCACGCTGTAAATTTTGGCGCGTGGAAGAGAGAGCGGAGTGTAGGACTCGTATCTGCCTGTGTATGAGGCAGATCTTTCCTTCTTTGGGTCGCTGGCCGAAGATTGCTCCGAGGCCTTTGACTTTCCCTTTGCCTTATGGCCTTGGCCTTCAGACAAGGGTATTTGTCTTTGTTTCCCTTCCCCAAATTGAGGTTGGGTTTTCGCTTTGTTCCATTCTTCGGCTCGGATGAACTTATCTGAGGCATTCAGAGCTTCCTCCAAGGTCTGCGGGGTATGCATGACCATGAAGTCTAGGAACTTTCCGGGCTGAAGGCCATTCTGCATCGCAAAAACGGCTAGCCCCTGGTCCAGCTGAGAGACGCTGGATGACTCGTTACTGAAACGGGTCAGATAGTCTCGGAGGCTTTCGGTTTCCCCCTGTTGTAGACTCATGAGTTCTGCAGTAGTCTTCTCTCGGCGGTTTGCCGTGGAAAACTTGCTCCTGAATTTGGAGGACAGATCATCCCACCCTGTTATGGAGCCTTGCTTTACTCCCTTGGAGATCCACGCTTGCGCGACCCCTTTGAGAGTGGTTGGGAAATATTTGCACCAAGTCGCTTCGGATCTGGGGCAAAGATGCATATGAGTCTCATACGAGGCCACGTGATCCTTCGGATCCGAGGTCCCGTCATATGTGATGTGCGACGGTATTTTAACCGTGGGCACGCGCTCTTCCAGTATCCATTGCTCGAATGGTAAACTGGCGGGTAGCATAACGGCCTTGCCCTTGTTCCTGGCCGAAGGGACCGCGCTCCGCCCTCTTAGAGAGGTAGGAGTGGTTTTCGTCCCTGGCTGGGAAGTCTGGGCCTCGGCTGCAGGGAACGAGAGGCGACTGCGCACGCTCGGTTCCTTGCCGCCGAGTCGGTCGAGGACGCTTCGGCGAACAGTCTCAGGTTCTCGGTGAGTAGATTCTGGCCGAGAAGCTGAGCTGCTGCTCTTATGCATTTCTGGTCGTGAGGATGAGGATCCTTTTAAAAATTGAGGGTTCTTTTTTCCTCTCTTTTTCATTCTTCCAGGTATCCTCTTCCCACTCTTCCAGTTCCCGGAAGGAAGGAAGCTTCCCACCATCATGGTCTAACTTCCTCCGCTGATGCCGGGTATGCGGAGGAGTTCGATCACGAGGTGGTGGCATATTTTGTGCCCTCATCGCCTCCATGAGTACTGCCAGCGCTCTTGCCACCTCTTTCGAGCTGGGCCCCGTCAAAGGGGTCCTCGGCCGAGTATGGGAATGAGGGCGCACAACCGATGGTTGGCTTTGGGGCACTGAATGTGTCCTATGATCGGACTCACCCCTGCTAGACCGAGAGTGACTCGGCCTATGATGAGAGTCATGAATTACGGGAGAAAGGGAATCCTCCTTGTATGATCCTCCCCCCGAGCTGGCACCCTTGGGAGAGTTCCGGTCCGGCGAGGGTGATGGTGTAGGGGTTTTAGGCTTTTCGCCCGCTCCTTGACGGAGGCCCTTGCTCTTGCGGTTCTTAGCCATTGCTACTAAGAGTATTGCAAGATGATCTTGGTTAGAAATTTTGCTTAAAGATTTTTGAAAGTCTTCCCCACAGACGGCGCCAAATTGTTTCGGGTGAAAACAATGGGACCTTGCCAAAGGTCCGCTGAAACGGAGAAGACTGGATTCGGTCCAAGTTATGTCGGGCCGAAGGTTTCCTGCACAGTAAACACACACAAACTAGCCTCGGGGGTGTTGCCGAGGAAGGCCCCTCCGATGCTAAAGTCAGTACAATGTGTAGAAAGAGAACACTATGCAAGAGAATTTGTTGCTTGAGGCTTTTCTTGAGTATATGAGAATATATATGAGAATATATGAGAGTATATCAGAATATATGAATCTATGAATGAATGTGAATATATGAATATTGATGGCTTTTATACCTCTTCATACATGGAGAAGTTGGGCCTTAGCCCAATTGGCTTGCTTTGAGGGCTGACCTTTGACTTTAGCACAATTGGAGAGTTGAACCTTGACCTTGGGCTTTTAATTGGATCATTTAATGTCTAGGCCCAATTGGACTAAATTGGACCCAAACATTATATATGTATTTTATATGGGATAAGAAGGTTGAATAGCAAGACCACACATATTCACATCCCTAATTATCCTCATAAAACCTTGTTCACCCCAACTTGTTCCCCATGAATTCTTCACCAACCAATAATTGTTACCATTTTCAGTTCTGATCCATATCCAATCAGAGTAACTTCATGATCCAATTCAGTGCCACACTCTCCATTGTAGATCCCTGTTTTGTAGTGTTCAAATCTACTACTATCGACTCGTACGACCACGGGTTGTTTTGTTACGGCTTTCAACAAAGCGTCCTCATTGTTGGAAGGCACGTACTCGAATCCCTTGATTCTTACTCTTTCGCCTTCTAGTGTCTTCGTCTTGCACTGGCCGGTGGTAGCATTGTACGGGTACTCCTCTTCTGTTAGTATGCCGTGGTTTTTGTGTATGAAATCGTAGGAATCTGTCATAATGCCACCGTCACAATGGTCGTTTTCAACGCAATCTAGAAGCTCCTGCTCGGAGAGTGAGATCAGGTTTCCGGTTTTAATTTGGTGTAGTCCCTCCACTGCTGCAACTGGTGCAAATGCCCAACAACTTCCTATATATACTGAGCAGATAAATTAACTTGTGGATATCATACAATTTAACTTAGGCCCTGTTCTCTTCACCTTAAAAAAATAATATTAAGTAAAAATAATTTCACTTCAGCAAGAATAAGTTAAGTTAAGTTCAGTTCAGTAAAATTAATCTCGGTTCAGTAAAAATAAGTTCAGTTCAGTAAAATTCAGTTTTCTTAAACAAGAATTATAATAGAAAATCAGTAAAAATAATTTCAGTTCAATAAAAATAATTAAAATCCAGTAAAAATAATTTCAGTTCAGTAAAATTAAGTTCAGTTCAGTAAAAATAATTTCAGTTCAGCAAAATTAAGGTGAATCAAACAGGGCCTTAGTAGATTTGAATGTCTTTAAAACGATGTATTATATGCTTTATTTAGAATTACGGATCAAAAGTTATACTAACTTCATTTCATATTTTTTTGTAACTTTGAAATATTTTAATCCTTACAATCAGTAATTCAAAATAGCAAAAAATACATAATGCAAGTAATATAAGTTTTAAAATCGTGCAATATCTTTGTCACGCAATTAATAAGATCAACTTAGATTATCTAATATCACACACTAATATAATCTATAATCTGGTTATGGTAAGTTTCTGACTCATACACAAGACTCTCATGTAAACTTTCTACTAACTTTATACTTTTTTATTATTATTATTTATACTCATACCAAACTTTCTCAAATTTAATACATTATTGGATTATCCTTAAACTCATTTTTAGATCCGTTTACTCTCCTAAAAAAATATTACTCCCTCAGTTTCACAATGATGTTCTTGTTTGGATTTTTTTTTCTAAATTCTATTAATCTATAAGAACAAATATAGTCACGTGGGATCTAGTTTGATTCGTCTTGGTGAGTAGATTATTAATACTCTAACTTTTATAATTTTTGCTCGTGTGAGATTAAAGATATTTGCGGTCAAATATAGGTAAAAATTTGTATCGATTTACGAAACAGAAACATCATTCTGAAATTGAGGGGGTAACATTCATTTTTAAAATTTGAACAACTTTTTTATGCTATGAGTTGGCATCTCATCATTGGCAAAAAAAAAAAAAAATTATTTATTTATGGGAAAATTCAAGTTAATCTTTGAAATAAATTTGCAAATATATCTCCACTTAGAATATACTACCTCCATTTTTTATTAGTTGACAGTCTTGACACGTTTTGACTTTAGCACTATATACACACGTCCCTTTGACTATTTTTTGTGATTTACATATGAACAAAAATATAGTCAAGTGGAATCTTGTTAGATTCATCACAATGTATATTTTCAAAATATCAATTTATTATAATTTTTGTTTATTGGTAATTGAAGATATTAATGATTGAATTTGTGCATTAGTAAATATGACTAAAGAAACTTGTCAACTAAAAAACAGAGAAAGTATTGTTTTTCCTTTGTTTTTAAAATAATAAAATTGAAATAATAAAGTGGCACAGAAGACAATGCATAAAGTTGTTAGAGAAGATAAATTGGAATGTTAATTTCAAAGATTAACTTGGGCCTCCTCTTTATTTATTTTGTAAGTTCAAAACTCATTTCAAGACTAACTATAGTCTTGCACCATTTTATTGCAAAAAAACACTAAATCATGTATGTGAATATTGAGTCAAGACTCCACTCAAAACTCACCAATAAGATTACCCTAATAACAAACCATGCAAGTTGTGTATACAAGTGTATTCTTCTAAGAATGATTGAATGTGAAAAAATGAGACGACTTTTATGACATAATATGTTAGAAAAGAAAACATTTGGAAAGCTTAATAATTACTACGTATAACAAAAGACGTTATTGATCATAATTAGATTAAGACAAGTTAGAGATACAGTGAAAATGAAAGTTGAACAAAAATATGACTAATGAAAGTAAAAGTTAATTGAAAGTTCTTTACTCCTTACCACAATCCCCTTGGTCTTTTATGGGAGTGACGGCTCCATAATCCCTCCAATCCTTGTATAAAGGAATATCAGTGAGGTTTTCGAATCGAAAGCTGGTGGTTGTCAAGTCACCACCAGACTTGATTCGTGAAGGCGAATGAGGTCTTGAACCAGTATGAGTAGCTACAAACTCCTCAGTCGATAAATCAGCAAAGGCATTTATGCCTAATGTGTACAACTTTTGGTTTGCTATTGTAGCACTATTAAAATTCTCTATATACTTAACATTATCTTTGAATATGTTAAAACGCTTCTCCAAATTTGAGGTTGGAATCTTTCGTACGAGCACTCTCACCAATGGGGAGAAAAATGTCCATGGGGAGTTTTTGGGTTTTAATCCAAAAATAAAAGTCCCCATCAATGGGCTAAATAAAAAATGCCCATGGGCAAAACATTTTTTGATCAAAGTTTGGGCAAAATTAAAATCAGACCAAGAATGAGTGGGCCCCACGTGCGACGCTGGCAATAGAGTTTTTTTTTGCTCACCACGCCTCAAAACGCAGCGTTTTGAGGAAGCGTGTGCTGCGCTTCAACTCAAAACGCAGCGTTTTGAGGAAAGGAAAGCAAAAAAAAATACTAAATGCACCCCTGACAGACGCGTCAGCACGCCCAATCAGGCGCTGACACGTGTCCTGTCAGGGAGCTTGGACTAATCAGGAAATTCCTTATTATTGCAACGGTTATATTTTTGTAACCGTTATTTTGTGCTTTTAAAATTAAAATTAAAAAAAAATTACCAACGGCTAGAAAAAAGAATTCCCTACAAATAAAGACCCATTTTGCCTATATTTTCATATTTCCAAAATTCACATAAATTTGTTGTATTTACATTTTCTCTCAATTTCTCCCTCATAATTAGTCATCCTTTTAATAATAATAATAATATTTATTTTAATAATAATAATAATAATAATATTATTATTATTATTATTATTAAAATAAATATTATTATTATTATTATTATTAAAATTATTATTATTATTATTATTATTATTATTGGAATTATAATTATTATTGTTATTATTTTAGTAGTATTGTTATTAATATTATTATTGTTGTTATTATTATTTTTGTTATTAATATTATTATTATTATTATTTTTATTTGTGTTATTATGATTATTATTGTTATTATTGTGTTAGTTTTTGAAATTAATAAAAAAAAATAGATATGGATCCCAATAATCCCTTTTACTCACTACTTTCTCACAATTGTAATGATTTAGATGAGAATTTCATGAATCAACCTCAATTTCAACTTTTCCTACAAAGAATGAGCAACACCTCTCAGCAAAATCCTCCACAACAACAAATACCTCCACAAATTCCAACTGAAAACACTGATTACGAGCAATCACCTCCTGTCTACCAAGGAAGTAACTCTCAGTACGATGATAGCCAAGAAGAAAATGTGCCTTAGACACCTCAATACCCTCCGTCGACTCAAAGAATGCCGGTGGGTTCCAACCAACGAGTCGCTAAAGCTAGTCGTATTTGGCCAGTCGCAAAAGATGAAGCTCTTATTGGGCTATATTTAAAATACAGTGAAAATGCGATAGTGGGTACGAGCATGAAAGCAGCTAAACTTTGGCGACAAATATCTGTGGTGTACGACATGGTTCAAGCTATGCAGCCAGAAATACTACCACCCAGAAATGCGAAGAGTTTGGAGAACCGTTGGAGAAGGATGGCGACAGATGTACTGTTATGGACAAGTTGTTACGATGAAGCGGGTCCGTTAACTGGAAGTGGATTCAACGAAGTTGATCGAATTCAAAAGGCCTCGAAGTTGTTCCATATATCATCCAAACCACCACACAATTTTGTTTTTCCCCACGCTTGGGAAATGATAAAGAATGACCCAAAGTGGAGGCCGAAGATTAGATGGGCATTGTCACTAAAGGAACGACAAGATTCTCAATTGCGTTCGGAAGGGGACACCGAGGATAGCAGTGGAAGTGGAAAGAGATCGAGAACTGACAGTGAAGCTGAAGGAGATGTTCCCGTTGGTGGGTTTTCATCAGGAGGTATACCCAGACCCGACGGGGTAAAAAAAGCAAAGGCTAAGCGTAAGGGAAAAGCTATTGCTCATGATAGTGCAATTTTAAGTATTGGTGAACAGATACAGGCTTGTACTGAAGTTAGAAGCTTTGAGGCAAATTTACGGCAACAAAGGTTGGACCTTGAAAGGGAAAAGGAAAAGAGGAAAAACAAACAAGTCGAATTACAAGAGAAGAAGATGAAATTTGATATGTTGCAAGCCATTATGTCAAAAACGACGCCACTTACACCAGCTGAAGAAGCGTGGAAGGAGGAACTAATTCAAGAAGTATATGGTGGAAAGTAGAGTAGTTTATTATGCATTATGATTTCAAGTTATGTTGCAATGAAATAAAAGGTATTTTGTTTATTATGTTACAATGAATTAATTTTTATTATTAATTTTATCCAAAAATTAATCAATTTATATTACATTTTCATATATTTTGTTCAATTATGAGTCAAGTACTAGCTAGTGTGTGTAGATTTGTCTTATACAATTATGAGTCAAGTGGTTGGTTTTATCAACCATTGAACTGTCAAATCCCAAAAAGTAGTCAAGTCCAATTGTAGTTTTTGTTTTATACAAGCATTGAGTAGTCATTTCATACATAACTTGAACCGTATGACAAGCATTGGTATTGATTATTAAGAATTGAGTAGTCATGTATTTTGTTTTTACTATACATTGAGTAGTCTTTTCACACTCAGCTGAAGGACATGCACTGAAAAGCTTTCCTATTTAAAGGTGTGAAATCCATAAATTGATCCACAACACCAAAACATTCAAAAACCAAACACAGAAAATGTTTTCCATAAGCTCAACCTCAAGCTCAAATTCTTCTGATTCAGATCAATATGCGGAATTTGATAATCTAGTTAACAAATTTGTCACAAATCACTTACCTAACATAATGCTTCCTCAACCACCTCCATCCGAGATCGAAATTGTAAATGAAGATGAAACTGTCCCGCAGCGTAGGGGAGATAGAGAAAGGGAGAAAGGGCATTTGCAATTGTACAATGATTACTTCGCAATAAATTCTGTGTATTCCGAAAATCAGTTCCGTCGTCGATTTCGAATGCACAAACCTTTATTCTGTCGGATTATGAATAAAGTGGTTGAGGGTGATCCATTCTTCCAGCAGCGTAGGAATGCAGCTGGTAGGCTTGTCTTATCACCTCTGCAGAAATGCACCGCTGCAATAAGAATGTTAGCGTACGGTGTTGCTCCGGATGCCGTAGATGAATACATACGCATAGGTCAAACAACATCTAGAAAATCAATGCAACATTTTACTCAAGGGGTGATCAAGCATTTTGAGGTCGAGTACTTAAGAAGTCCAACAAATGAAGATTTAAGGAGAATCCTTCACCAAAATGAAATGCGTGGATTCCCGGGCATGATCGGTAGCATCGACTGCATGCACTGGGAGTGGAAGAACTATCCTATGGCTTGGAAAGCACAATACGCAGGTCGTAGCAAGAACGCAACCCTTATCCTGGAAGCTGTTGCGGATCAAGACTTATGGATTTGGCATGCATTTTTTGGAATACCCGGCTCTTGTAATGATCTTAACGTCCTATACCGCTCTCCGGTGTTTGACGATGTTTTGAAAGGTCGGGCACCACCAATTAGTTTTATGGTAAACGACCATGAGTACAACATGGGATACTACTTAACAGATGGTATATATCCGAACTGGGCAACATTTATCCAAGGTATCACATATCCTCAACTCCAGAAGGACAAGTTATTTGCAGATAAACAAGCTGCAGCTCGGAAAGACGTTGAACGTGCGTTTGGAGTTCTACAGGCTAGGTTTGCCATATTACGACAACCCTCACTTGTTTTCGACGAAGACATTTTGAGCGACATAATGAAAGCTTGTATCATTATGCACAACATGATTTTCGAGGATGAACGACACAATTACACTCGTGCCGAAGTTTTGAGAAGGTATTATGAAGAAGATCGCCCTCAGCTTCATAGAGCAAGGTCCGGACCGAGTACAAGTGCCACAGTGAATAACAACGAGCCTTTCGAATTTGACGTTGGCCGACCACCAAACGTTGATTTGGACGCGAATATTCAAAGAAGAATTACCCTGCGTGATAGCCAAACCCATTTTTCTTTGAAAGATGATTTAGTTGAGCATATTTGGCAAAAATATGGTCGTACAAATGAATAAATAGTTGTGTAATCGTTAATTTATTTAGTTTGTATGATAGGTGTACGATCATTATGTTCCAATGTTGTAATCGTTAATGTTGTACTAATGAAAAATGAAATTTCGCATAAAATAATTATAAAAATAATTAATATTGTACTAATAAATAATTTAATCAATAAAAAAATTTAGTTAAGAATAAATATTATTATTTTATTAAATAATAAAATTCGCATAAATTAATAATAAAAATAATTAATATTGTACTCATAAATAATTTAATCAATACAAAATTTTGTTAACAATAAAATTAAGAAATACTAAATTACAAATTTAATGATGTGTAGGAGAGATAAATATTGGTGGGGTATAGGGTTAAAAATAGGAGAGAGAATGGTGGGGATTATAATTTTTGACCATTGGTGTAGAAAAAAAAATGACCAAGAAAATGCCCATGGGGAGGAGGAGTGAGAAAGTGGTTAGAGAGAGAGATTGGGCAACCAAAAAAATGCCCATTAGTGGCAATGCTCTACAAGGGAAAAAGTAATGGTCCCCCCAGGTGTTGTATTATGCTTTGCTTTCTTTCAGTAATTTTGTTTGTATTATCCTTTTCCAATTTATGGCTCTTTTTTTTATTTTTTTTTTATTTTTTATTTGGTAGAGACCAACTTGGTCTCAAGTAGGTAGAGACCAAGAATTTTCCCCTTTTTAATTCTTCGTCACTCATATAATGTTGATAAATTACTAATTTATATCGAGTTAAAATAACAAATACGGTCCAACTTTTTGATAAATATTGTATTTGAGGTTCAAGTTTTTTTTTTTTTTTTTGTTAACTTTGTTTTTGGGGTCTTGGTTAGAAATTCTGGTTAGTTAACCTTAGTTCAACTCACCGTTAACCTTACTTTAACTCACCGTTAATCTTAGCTAAAAATTAAATAAAAAAAAAAACTAGACCCTATTTAAAAAGTTAGACCCCTTATCTAATAAATTTATACTCTTAATGAATTTAATTATAGAAATAGCTAATAAATTTATACAAAAATTCCAAATTAACTAATTAATAATAAAAGCCGATACAATGTTAAAATCATAAACCTCTTTTCCAAAATAATCTGATTCTTTAAATTACTATGAATGATTTAGACGCTTATTTTTTAAAAATAAAAAATGCTTTTTTTTCATTAGACTAAAACGTACATCTTTTTTTTTTTTTAAATAAAGAAGACTAAAATACCTTTTTTATGGGTGACAAAAACACTTTTATTAAACTAAAATCATACAAAAATAATCTGGTTTTATTTTAAACGATAAAATATTTTAGTAATAGTTTGTAAGTTTTAGTACTTTAGGAAAATAAATTTTTTTCATAAAATAATAATTAATATCATAATAGTTATTTCCAAAATAATTTTTATTTGTTTGTTGTATGCCTGTATCTGAATTCTCTAAAAATAAGGGGGTGCGAAAAAACCTCCAATTTTTTTTATTTTTTTTTTTATTTTTAAATAACAGGATATGTCATTTATGCATTTTTTTTTACTATTAAAATCTAAGTTTATATAATAGGAATCATATTTTATTAAATTTGTTTCAAATCATAGTTATATTAAAAGATTTTACTGTTAATTTAGTTGTTAGTATTGTGAAATATAACAAAATTTATTTATTTTCTTCTAAATTACATATTTATTGAAATGAAGCATGAATTATTATTAAAGAACTAATTAGCTAAATATGTATTTTAAAAGTGTGCTTAACTACCAATAATAATAATTAAAAAAAAAACAAAGTTAAATTGTTATTAATAATAAAAAATATTATACAGGAAATAATATTACTATAACTAAAAAAAATACTAGATTATTTAGAAGAAAAAAATAATAATATATATTTTTTTGACGAGAACCGATCAACCCAGCTTTATTAATCAATTAAAAGGCTCAAGTCAGCCATTACAACATCAGAAATACTCAAAGGAACTTCATCCATCCACACTCGAAGTGAGTCAAAGGAAGAATAAAGTTTGGCAAGAGCATGAGCCACTCGGTTGCCGTTCCTTTTAACAAAAGTAAAATGACAAGAAATACAACTACTAGAAAGCTGGAGTATATCATGGACTATTGATCCAAATGCAGTAGCAAGTGAACATCGCTTGATCAAGTGGTTGTGAAGCTTGAGGCTGTCTGTTTCCAAACATATTTTCCAAAAACCCAAATCGATGGCTACACTTAAGGCGTGTCTCATAGCAAGAGCTTCAGCGATATCGACTTCAAAATTACCATGGAGGGGCAAGCAGGTTGAGGCAACAACATCACCCACGATATCTCTCATAAGTCATAACACCCCCTAATCCCACTCCGTTCGGTTTGAAAATTAAAGCATCCGAGTTAACCTTAATCACCCCTTGTGAGGGAGGTTTCCATATCTCATTCAGCTTCGGTCTTACATTACTCGCACTAGGAGCACTCTGAGCCAGAGCATACTCCCCTGCCATGCCCATAGCTTTGTGAGTAACCTTACCTATATCCATTTTTCTCCCCTCAAACACCCATGCATTTCTACAAAGCCATAATCCCCAAAGCAAACAGGAAAATAAATTCCACCACTCTCCATCCTTATGTCTTTTACGAACAGCAACACACCACTCCTAAAACGAATCCCCTTCGTATCGCTCCACCTCCAATCTTAAAGGGGAGAGATACAAGAGCCTTTTTGAGTCTTCACACAAGCTGAGCATATGCAATACACTTTCATTCTCAATCCCACACAAAGGATATATAGGATCGATTTCCATACCTCGTTGAATCAGACTCTGACGGGATTCCACATCACCCTTGATAGCTCTCCACGCGAAAAACTTCACTTTCGGGGGACCTCAGCATGCCAAATAACATTCCATCAAAATTGCAGGACTCACTCGAAGAAGAAGCCTTGTTTTGTTTTTGCTCAATCGTGATCAAATTATAGGCACTTCTAACCGAGTATCGCCCATCCTTTGTATGATGCCAAACCCACGCATCCACTTGGTCATATAGAGGAATAGGAATTTTACAAATTTCAGCAATTTCTACTGGAGAGAAAAGAGCGTTTAAAGCCTCCAAATTCCACGATTTATCAATCCACAAATCACGCACAGTAGCAGGACCTCCATCCATCTCACCCTGAGTCGAGGAAACCTTAATGCCAGGGAGATTTGGCACCCAAGGATCATGCCAAATAATGATGGAAGAGACGTTTCCCACAGCCTTTCTAACACCCTTCATTAACACATTTCGCGCTCCCAAGATCGACCTCCAAGTATAGCTTGCATTAGGACACACCTTTGCATCAAAAAGTGTTGAGTGAGGAAAATACTTGCCCTTAAGAACTCTTGCCGCTAGAGAAGTCGGATTCGAGATAATATGCCTAGCTTGTTTTTCTAATTAAGAGAGCACTATTGAAATTTCTCATATTTCTAAACCTGAGCCCTCCATCTTTTTTTGAGGTATATAACTTTTCTCACGCAATCCAACACAACTTCCTTTATTTGTTCAGCTTTTTGTCCCCAACAGAAAATTCGATATAACCTCTCAATTTCATTAAGTATACTAGCCGGAAGAGCAAAACATTGCATTGCATAAGTTGGAATCGCTTGAGCAATTGATTTAATCAATACCTCTTTACCCGCTTGAGACAAAAAAAATTCTTTCCACCCTTTGAGTTTTTTCCAAACACGATCCTGAATATTTTGGAACACTTGTTTCTTCGATCCACCAATGTAAGTTGGCAAACCAAGATACTTGTCATGTCCTTCGACGGCCTTAAAAGATAAATTCATCTGAAGCATATTTTTCCGTTCATGCTCAATATTTCGGCTAAAAGACACCTCCGATTTGTCCATATTCAGTTTCTGTCCCGAAGCTAACTCATAAGTAGAGAGGATATTCAAAACATTCTCAATCTCTTCCTCCGTTGCTCTCACAAATAAAAGGCTATCATCCGCAGAGAAAAGATGGGAAACATATAGGTTCCATTCCTTCCGATTTTCACACCATGGAGGAGTTTCTTACTCTCTGCGTCACGAAGGAGAGTCGACAAGCCTTTCGCACACATGATAAAAAAGAACGGTGATAGAGGATCACCTTGTCTAAGCCCCCTACTAGGCTTAAATCGTCTTGACGACTGCCCATTCACCAAAACATCAAACTCCGTAGAGCTGACACAATTCATAATCAAAGCAACAAATTGGCCCGGCAAACCCAATTTTAGCATCATTTTTTCTAGGAAATCCCACTCCACTCTATCATAGGCTTTACTCATATCAAGTTTGAGCCTCAAGAAACCTTTCTTCCCTGTTTTCTTCTTTCTAAGGTAGTGGAAGCACTCATACGCAACCAGAACATTATCAGTGATCAATCTCCCAGGAACAAATCCACTATGCGACTCATGAATAATAAAAGGTAGAACTAACTTTAAACGGTTAGCAAGTACTTTGGTGACAATTTTATATATTACATTGCACAAACTAATAGGTCTATAATCAACAGGAGACTCACATTTTTTTTTTCTGAATTAAATCTATATGAGTCTGATTAATAGAACCTATGCCACCATTATTATTCAAAATATTTAGCACTTTATCTACAACATCCACCCCCACAATATCCCAAAATTTCTGAAAAAATATGGCGTACATACCATCGGGCCCGGGGGCCTTCGTCGGATGCATCTGGAATAAAGCAATTCGCACTTCCTCGGCTGTAAACGCTGCGTTTAAAGTGTTACATTGTATGTCGCTAACCATTGGAGTCACTAGGGGTGAAAGTAGTTTGGATAAAAACCGAAAACCGATCCAAACCAAACTGAACTAGAAATTCGGTTCGGTTTTTTCGGTTTTCGGTTTGGATTCGGTTCCAAAATCCTGAAACCGAATTATTTCGGTTTGGATTCGGTTCTGGTCCTAAAAAACCGAAAACCGAAATCCAAACCGAAATGTTTAAAGCCCATATAGATTCCAGCCCAATTCCCCTACATATATATAGCAAACCCTAATTTTCTCCTTCATTTTTCTGACTTTCGGCCACCTTCACTCCTCAATTCCTCTACTTCCTCACCAAAACCCTTCATTTCCTTCACTCCGACCATCGTATCTCACTCCGGCCACCGTATATTGTCTCCTTGGTCGAATATCAGTTCCTTTCTTCATATCTGGTGTTCGTAGACTTCGTACTCCCTCAATCCGCGACGCGCCACCACCTTCTATCGCCACCACCTCTCTCAGTCACTCAAAGGTAAGGATTTTTTTATTTACTCCTCTTTCATTTGTTTTTTTGAATTGGGAATTTGAATTATGTTCGAATTAGGAATTTTGAGTTATTTCTGGGAAATTAATTTATTATGTTCGAATTGTGAAATTGAGTTATTAATTTATTATGTTCAAATTGGGAATTTTGATTTATCTCTGGGTTATTATGTTCGAATTGATTCCATTCAAATTGGTGATGTTTTGTTCAATCTTTATAGTGATGTTTTGTTCTGTTATGTTCAAATTGGTGAGTACTTATGTTATTTTTGATAGATTCATTACTTTATGAGCCTTATTTTTGTAGTATAATGATTAATTATCATGTGTTTTTTTTTTCATTATGTCATATGTATTATGTAACTTGTTTATTTTTTGAATGTTAGACTTGAAGAATATGAAAATTACTGATCCAATCAACCCAAACTTGGTTGAGCTTGATTGAATGCATGAAGAGTACGCTGCCAAGAAGAAGAAGCTAATGCCAGATTTGAATGAAGCTGCTGCCAATCTGCCATACTGTCATTTTATGTTTAAGATTACTGTTGTGTTTGACTGTCTGTAATTTTTATTTTGGCTGGACAAACTTAAGTGTTGTAATTCGTGACATTAATTGTGGTGGTGGAAGCTTTGTCTAAAAATTTATGTTTTGTTCAGGAACAGGTACAAAAATTAGGTCTTTAAAAGGCCCAAAACTATTTGTCCAATAACAGCCTAGAATTCAAGGCCCAAAAAAACAAGCCCAAAGAAATTCGGTTCGGTTTGGATTCAATATCCAAAACCGAATTATTTCGGTTTGGATTGGATTGGATTGAATCCAAATTCGGTTTGGATTCGGTTTCAAAAATCCAAAACCGAAATAATTCGGTTTGGATTCGGTTTGGGGTATAATCCAAACCGAATACCGAACTTTCACCCCTAGGAGTCACTTTTTCGATCCCAGGTTCCATCTCAATGTGGCTGCTACTCGCAAAAAGATTTGAGAAATATTGAACGAAGGTTTCTGTAATTTGCTCTTCCTCTTCAAAAATATTCCCTGCTTCATCTTTTATTTTTTTGATGCTATTTCTTTCACGTCTCTGCTTTGCCTTTGTATGGAAAAAAGAAGTGTTTTTATCTTCATTTTTCAACCACTCTTGTCTACTTCTTTGTTTCCAATACATTTCTTCTCTCCTCTCCAATTCATCAATTCTATCATCAATTGCCCTCATTTGAGCAATAATTTCCTAGGATTGCTCCTCCTTCATCAACCTTTCCATCTCGGATCTACAAGCTTGCATTTCCTGCACAAAGTTACCAAATTTCTCCCTACTCCATGCACTTAATCGACTAGAGGTTGTTTTTCGATTTTTCTAATTGGTTGTTTTTTTGTTTTTTTTAGATTTTTTTATTTTATTTATTTATTAGTTAACTAAAAGGGTCCAAGTTTTTTTTAATTAAGGGTCTAACTTTTTTGCACACATTTAATTAAATCTCACCGGAAAAACTATTCTAGACCCCCGAACACTAAGTAAAAAAAAAAAAAAAGTTAGACCCCAACCACAGTATTTTTTCAAAGTTGGACCCCAATTATGATCTTAACTCAATTCAAATTATTTTTAAGATATTATTTGTGACACATAAAATATTTCACAGTTTTAAATAATATAAAAACGAGGTAGTATTTATAGTGTAGGCAATGATTGCGTTGAGGTCTTGAAGATTCCCATAGTGTGTGACATTCGAAAACAGCCTGATGCAACCACAGATTAATTTATAGAAGTTTCAGTTTAGTTCAATTTAGCTCTAATCAGTTCAATTCAGTGCAGCTCCAATCAGTTCTGTTCAATTCAGCTCCAATAAGTTCAGTTCACTTCAATTCAGCTCCAATCAGTTCAGTTCAGCTCAATAAATGTGAACATGCCCTAATTTCAATTCATATGAGTAAGGGTTTGTTCTTATTGAATGAACTTAACTTAACTTAACTTATTGAAGCTGAGTTGAGCTGAAATAAATTGAATATTTTATGAGAGAAGGAAATTAAGAACCGAACTTAACTTAACTTAACTTATTAAACTGAACTGAAATGAAAATAATCTGAAGAGAATAGACCCTTAGGCCTTAGTGTCACTTATACTTCATAGAGTATTTCTTTTTTCCATGATTGCAACATTTTTGGACAAAAAAGAAAAGTAAAATAGTGTGCATAATTTGGTGCGGACTTGGAAGTAATAAAATGGAATTATGATTGGTTGATATTAACTCTACCGCATTAAAAAGAATACATAATCAATGGGATTATATTACGTTACCAACAAAAATTATGCCAACAGCATCAGGTAGGCAAGACAGGAGCATTAGGCCTCTGAAGCTTGCTCTTTGAAATTCTAGTACAGAACATGAACATCAAAATAATGCAAGATAGCATGAAAAGTCTAAAATAAGATCGTATCTCCTGCAATCCAAGCTCAAACACCTCCATTTCCTTTCCATATCGATTGCGTCTACTCATCAAGTATCCATCTAAATAATCATCAATTGATACCCATTTAGCTGATTCCTCTGAGTTTGCTAAACCTAGCAGCTGTGGCCCAAACTTGAACAAAGTAAAGAATGCTGCCGACCAGTCATTAAGAACAGCCTACAAAGCACAAATCAATATAAGGATTTCAGGTTTGCTTATCACATTTGTACAAAACAAGCAGTCACACCAGTAAAATAACACAAGAAACCAAGTACTACGAATGACCAGAGGGCTGCTCATGTTGGATTGTTGGACCAGCCTAGCCCAGCATAGATTTGTCCACCAGGTGAGATAGGTCAAGAACCAAGCTTCAAGCCCACCTGTGTGGTAGAAACAGTAGTCCAGGCGGCCAGAGCCGTTTACCCTGTTACTTTAAAGCTGACACAGTCTCAGCCCGGTCAATTCTTAGACTGGTACTAGAACCGCCCTGAGCCCCTGACCCATATTGCACAGACCAGCCCACTGGCCACAATATTTAAAAAAAAATGTTAAAGAACTATCATACCTTAAAAGTGGTTAGATTTGTTGGGTTAAACATTCTGAAGCAGTCTTTTGCTGGAGCTGACTCATCCCCATAGATCTGCAAATTTGAATAATTGTAAAACCGTAGCATGAAGACACTTCATCAATTTAATACATCAAACAAGTATCTCACAAACCTCGAAAGTGAAAGCCATGGGAACTTTTGCAACATCGTATATATAGTCTGTTGCGGTGCCATGTGCAAGGTACCTAAAAAACAAAGCAGATGATAAGCTTAAAGGATGATTTCGAAGTGAGTTGCACTTTAAGTGCAGCCCATGGACAGGCAATCCATTGATTCACCTATACTACAAAACATTAAAGCCCATTAGACTCAAGGAACAAACTGTGAATTCTTCTCCCTATTTTTGTCTTGAATCCTATGAAATATAAAAGATTAATATCAATCTAGAATTCTAGACCAATGAACAAAAATTTCTATTCCTTTCTCTCCTTCACCTCTAAGAAGTAAGAACAATATGCAAGTTCATTATTGGGAGCAGCTATGAAATAATATCAATATATCATCATCTCAAGGCTTGTTAAAAAAAGGGCCTAAGGGCAAATGTGCTTCTACATATTAGGCAAAAACCAAGTGTCTCTAAATTCAACTGATAGAATCAATGTGCATTAAGCCATTAACAGAAATGAAAAGACTTTTACAAGAGCTATAGATAAATATCAATACAATTAATTTTAGCTTTGGTAAAAGAAACTTACCCAACAGAGCCTCCCCCTGAACCAGTCATGCAATGAC
This sequence comes from Chenopodium quinoa, assembly GCF_001683475.1. Lineage (NCBI taxonomy): Eukaryota > Viridiplantae > Streptophyta > Magnoliopsida > Caryophyllales > Amaranthaceae > Chenopodium > Chenopodium quinoa. The sequence goes on along the minus strand of NW_018744560.1, from coordinate 573,630 downwards.
CTTGGAAGTGACGGTAATTCAAATCATTAACCATTTTTTTCATTTTAACTGAAGAAGATCCATCCGGAGTAGTATTTCTGTGGTCATATGGCATGAATAAAGCCTGAAAACAAAAGGTTGGTTAATAATACATATAAGATATAAATAAACAATAGCTTGATGTAAACAAGATAAAAAAAAAAAAAAAAAAAAAAAAAAAAAAAAAAAAAAAACAAAACATCAGATGATACTTTAAGATGTATAATTATTGTCATTCATGATTCATGTGTTTAGCAGCTTGGTACAAAACCACATATTGTGTTATTCTGTCACTCTGTAATTGTTTCTATAAAATAGTAATGGAGAATAAATTGTCACAAGCACTTGATAATTAAGATTCAAACTTGCAATACACCCACTTCGATGTCCAACCATCTAAGGCTTGTTTCACCTTCAAAGGTTGACTAGGAGTATCTAGATGCAAATCCACCCAAACCCTACTAACATACTCCCTTCGTTCCCCAAATATTGCAACATTGGGATGGGACACGAATTTTAAGAAGAGTAGAGACATAGAGAGGAATAAAGTTAGGTACCCATGTGGTGAAGAGAGAGAAAGAGAGAAAACATGTGCAAATAGGGAAATGTGGCAATATTCATGAAACTTCCTAAAATGGTAATTGTTGCAATATTTATTATTCTAACAAAGTAAAATAAAATGCCAAAAACTATGCGCCAGTCAATTGTTGAACTTCAAAAAATCAGAAAGAGCACTAAGTTATTGTTATGGACTGACTTAGTATTTTCTGATTTAAAGACTAATTAAGAGATAAAAGCTTGATACTTTGATTAATAATGGCTGAAATCAGATACAAAAGGATAGATTAATAGCTTAAGGCTATCACTCTCTTGATAACTTTAGGTTATCACTCTCCTAGTAACTTGAGGTTACTACTCTCAACATTTTTCCTCATAATTCACATGATCGCAAATGCATATACTATCCCTTATTTATACTAAGGCTTAGTTAGGAATGAGGGCTACTAACCTAAAAGTACTAAAATTCCCAAACTACCCTTGTTAGTGTTAGTCTATTACAGTAAGAGTATATATGAAATAGGGGAAGGGGTCCACCAGCTTTTCAGTTCTGCCCTTGACGGCTTGACCCTTACAGGAATACATCAGTTAATCTCCAAGTTTAATTAAATTACAGAGTATAATGCAAAGTATCAAACATAAATAAACATGTCATTACCTGCATTCCAGAATGTACATTAACCCATAGATGTGGCTCAAACGACAAAGCAAGTTTCCGCATAATTTGGCTCTCTGGCTCGCTGAAAGGAGCAGTTCCAGGATTTTTTTCATAAGGATCATAATCCTATTATAAAAAACCAATAACAAAAGGTAAAATGGTTAAAGAAAACCCAAGTGGTCAAGTGATACAGAGGTAGTTCAACTACATAGACAAAAAAAAAAAAAAAAAATTAAAAAGAGCAAGTAGTTTCTCTCTTTCTCTCTCTTCACCACATGGGTACCTAACTTTATTCCTCTCTATGTCTCTACTCTTGAATCCATTTGCCTCCCTACTGACAATAACTAGCCTATATCAGCTGCTAACATATATGAAAGGCATGATAAAACATTTTTTGCATTATCTTGACTTCTTGAAAAAACAATAGACAGCCATCCTTTAATCACTGCCTATCACTATCATAATTCTCACAAACCCTGAAGGTTAGTCTGTTGACAACTCTCAATTTACATCCTGTATAACTCAACTAGTCTGTTGCATTCTTATCTAACATACAGAATGAATCAAGCGGAAATGGGGGAACTACAGGGTGTTGTCTACTACTCCCCCTGTTTTTCAAATTGTTCCATATGGTCTTTTGCACTATACATGTCTTTCCTTGACCATGTTTTTCTACTCAAAATTAAAAGGTGAAATATTGTTGGATTTGGCTAGATGTATTTTTCAAAATATAAACTTTTTATTATTTACTTAAAGATAACTGAACTTTTTGATGGTCAAAGTTGTGCATTGGCAAATGAGAAAGCCAATACGAAACCATTTTATAATTAATTTTTTTTAAAAAAGGGAGAGCTTTAAGCAAAAGATAAAGCATTCCAACCATGTCTAAAAAGAAATAGATTGAACTTTACAGCATATAGCACAAACCAATCTTTTAAAGTTAAACCATAATATCAGCCCTGTACGCATTCAATACTGTCTAAGATCCCTCACTAGGACTATGTACGTGGCACGGAAAGAATGAGAGTCGCTAAATAAGGATGGAGAGAACAGGCATAACGGTAGAAAGGGGCCACTTTGTTTTGTTTTCTGATTTCTGCTCTTGCTACTACCTAAATTAAAATCCTAGAATTTACTGATAAAAAAAATATAATAAAAATGCTATTGCACTGCCAAGACTTACAACAATCTCCATCAAATCACATCAGCTTAAACGCCACCTACTTGAGACGTTGAGCGCCAATTAACAATTCACTAGGAGATTCTAACTCCCTTCAAGTAGAAAATGACAACGGTTCATTCATACACCCATCTCATGTACATTGGAACAAGAGATGTACACGCATTAGAATATTAGACACTTGCATACTTTTCCACAAAACTGAACCTTGTTCAGAAATTCTAATTCATGGATCACAGTCTTTTCTACAAATGAAAAAAAAAAAAAAACTCCAACTTTATCTCCTTAAAAATCCAAGAAGGTTATATAAAATAAATCTCATCTCAAAAATAATTCCAAGGTTTCAAACTGTGCCTCGGTACCTCCAGCCTGGAGCCCTAGAATTTACTTGATGAGGCCCGAGTGATCACATCTGCTAAGCAGCGAAACTCATCTCCCCTAACCAATTCGTGCTCTAAGCCTTTAACATCGCATAAGCTTCAAATCTTTAACACACTCTCATTCATCCAAAAAACCAATGACTTTTCTAGACAATTAACATGTGCTCTCACTTAGCACTCACTATACATTCATATCATAATAAGCATTAAATTTTCACTGGTCTAAGCAAACAATAAGAGAAGTACAAGCAACAATTATCACACACCATACAAGCAATCTCCCATCTCAAACAGGAGGAAGAACCATAGGGTCAGATCACCAAAGTATAATCAATTATCACATAAATGACATTGAATAGGGACCATGATGGGGCAATAAAACAAAATATCTCTTTCCCTCATGTTAAACCAATCCACACTCACCATAGTAGCCAATATATCCCTTACATTCAAGTGTAAAATATGGGAAAAAGATGCTGAACTCCCCTCACATAAAGCTTACTAACCTTCATCCTAACCTATTACTGAGAAAGACCACAACAACCACATGGACTTTATTAAACCTTGTCCTTTTTATATTTATCTCCTGAAAATATTGATAAAGAATGATTCAGCACAATGTGAGAGACTAACCTTCTCTTTTTTGCCCCAATCTACACTCCAGTTGCGGTTGAGATCAACTCCTCTTCCTGTCACCCAAACAAGATCAGCATTAAGGGCCATCAGGGGTACACATCATGTTAGTCACCAGATTAAGATTTCATAAAAGATACACAAAGCCATGTACACACCATTTCTCCTTTCACAAAGATCTCCTGCCTCCACACGTTTTCGGCCATTCAAATTTTCCATTGGCACAACCTAATAGATAATGATTAGAGGTATTAGATTCTCTACATCAGATCATGACATGAAATCCAAGCTAAAGCAAAAAGAAAATTAAATGACTCAACATATTCATTCTGACCACCAAAATAACCTGGTCTATAATACAGACAAAGACCACAGAGTACATTAATTAGATTTTTAGGTCTTAAAAGCCAGGTCAGCCCATTGGTGGTGATAACAACTTAAACTCAACCGCTGAGGTTAATTTGTTGGGTCTTCAAAATATCATTTTCTAGGAAAAAAAATGAAATTGCTCAGAATTTTTTTTCAAGTTGAAGGTGAATTGAGCCCATGGTAGCAGACAAAGAAGTTAACTTTGTACAAAATTATAAGCTCATCTAAGTATCCATATTATATACACTACAGAATAAATTTGATTTATTTGATGAGACATTTTAGCCTACTATCTGACAATGAATTGTTATATGCGATGTACTCAAATTTGTATACCTAGTGTCTACCTTTGGTTGCCAACAATAACAACAACAAAGCCTTAGTGCCAAAATGATTTGCGGTCAGCTAACATGAATTGTCATAAGGATGTGACTTTGGTTGCCAAATGAAACAAAAAAGAACCAGTTGCATCCTTGCTAATAATTACCAAATTCAACATGACAAACATATCCTCAAAGAAACACTTGAGTCTAAGTAGCATATGTTTGCAGAAATGTCAATCAATGTGAAATAATTGACATGAGGAATTTGCTCATTTAGAAGTGAATTATTTCAAATATTAAGTTGAGAGTACATTTGCAAAGAATCACCATTTCCCTCCCTATAATATAATATAGAATTACGGTAACTTGAAGGTTATAAGGAGAAAGTTACCTTGATAACAAGCTTGTCAAGCGTGCTGTTCATAGACTTCCGGTCTAGTTTGGGCAGAAACTCTTCCTCACTCAAAATAGAAAGGATTCGCAATGCAAGCTCGGATGTAATGAGCTCCCTCCCGTGCTGCCCAAAAGTCTGGAAGACAAGGAATCATCTGTCAAAAACAGCACCATCACCAATCTGAGACAAATCTAAATCTTGATAAATGCAGTACAGATTTTACTCACATTGCATTTCATTTCTTTTTTCAGTATTACACTTAACTTAATTATACAGCAACATCAACATTGAACAACCCAGCAATTGATCCAGTAAAAAATCATAATGATGCATAAATTAAACCAGAAAATAACAAAATTAACTGCTATACATTTTCAAAATTCTTAGTTCGTATCGTCTTCCGGGTGTTATAAATCTCGTCTACGTCATCGCCCTTAACCAATTAAGGCAACAAAAATAACTCTAATAAGTGTAGAGTAACACTTACAAGAAGGATTCTAAACATTGATTTATCATCTTCCTTTCTATCCCTGCAGTAAGTTACAACAGCTACTTGTGCTTCATACCCTTTATTTTCAGATTCCATAGTTTCTATCTGTCATAAATCACAAACAACTAATCATTGATCCCAACTATTCATACCATTAAATAATAAAAAAATAGACAAAAAACACTCACACTAAGCTTGTTTGGATGACGATGAACTAATGCCTCAATCTCTTCCATCAAATCAGCACTGTTAAAAAAAATCATACAAAATCATCATAAGCCCAGAAAAATTCGAAGAAACCCCACAAAAATTAGACGAAAACCCATCAAAATTAAGGTTACAAATCAAACTATCTCACTGAAATTGCAACCAAAAAAGATAATTTTTTTTTTTACCTGGAACGATAGAGATCGCGATTGATGGGAGTGACAATGGAATTGGGGTCAACTTCAGCATAAACAACAGATAACAAAAATGGTAAGAAAGCAAAGAATAGAAGAAAGATCCAATGGAAGGAGAAAGAATCCATCTGAATCGAAGAATAGTTGACGATGTAAAATTTCAGTAGATTGGGAAGAATAGAATCAGTAGTACTGCTGTATCATTTTTGGATTGTTAATCGAATCAATGATGAGAGGGGGCAGTTGTCAGTTGGACCTCTGAATCTTGAGTCTTAGACAACTTGCACCGGCAAAATGCCCAATTCGACCATGTGATTATGTCAACATTTTAGCATTTTTATTAACAAAACTTCTTTAAACAAAACAATCAATTGTTTGATTACATAATCGTTACGGACTGTCTTGTAATAAATTGATTATATATTGATTTCACATGTTTGTTCATGTTGACATTCTTCATCTCATCTTTTAACTAAAATTATTTTTACTCACTTTAAGAATGACTATCTTAGGATTTTCACTAGGGGATTTGGAAAAATTCTACTATGTTTGTTTGGCAATATAAAAAGCTAAAATTTCCATGAATTTTAGTTTATTAAGGGGAGGATAGTAATTTAGGGTCTATTCTGATTTACTAAATTGAGCTGAATTTAACTAAAATGAACTGATTGGAGCTGAACTGAATTGAACTGAATAGAGATGAAATGAATTGTTTGTGAGAGATGGATATTATGAACTGAACTGAACTATTTGGAGTTGAACTGAATTGAACTGAAATTAAGCTGAAAAGAACAGACTCTTACTTTCCATGTTTTGTGGAAAGTTTAATTTCACATAAATTCTCACTTCTCTCTCTTCCTTTTGTTGTTGTTGTTGTTGTTGTTGTTGCTGTTGTTGTTGTTGTTGTTGTTGTTGTTGTTGCTGTTGTGTGTGTGTGTTAACCAAACTATTCACCTTATCAATTCACATGAATTTCCAATATCTACATTTTATGTTGTCAACCAAACAATACATAAATTAGATCAGAAAAAATTGAGACCAAATCAAACGGTCATACCCAACTCACCCATCCTCATTAATACTACGTATAAAACAAGCTCACCTTATTTCAGGCAAAGAGTAATTAGGTATAGGTATTAGGTATTACTATGAAAGATACATAAATTGAAACTGTACTAATCAAACCCAATTCGGCATGTTTAGAAAATTCAATTGAAACACCTTATATTCATGATGAGAACGTAGACATTGGCCTTGTTTGGCAAGTGGCTGTTGGCTGGTTCACTTAGCTTGTTTGACCAGCTGGTATGTTTGGCTGTTTATAATGGCTTTTAAAATTGGCTGTTAAGTTGACTGTTTATAAAAGTGTTTGGTAAATTAATTGTTGGTAGTTGGATGTTTATTAGATAATTTGTGGGCCAACAAGCTAAAAGCCAACAAAAAAGCTACTCAAAGTAGCTTTTTCATTTTGGCTTAAAAGCCAGCTTTTTCACTGGTTAAAAAGTCAATTACCAAACACATTTTTTGGCTGTTTGACCTCATAAAAAAGCCAAAAGGCAAAAGCTAACCAAAAAGCCACCAAAAAGCCATTTACCAAACATGGCCATTGACGGACTATTATGATGTATTTAGCTAAAATATGAGGAAAAAAAACCGAGATTAAGGATTTTTAATTTACTGTAATAATGCTTGTATACGGTCCAAATCACTTTATTTGGGCCAAGTCAATTTAATGGCCCAATATCCATATAGGCCGCAAGCCCAAAAGTCCTATAGGACCTTTTCCATGCCTCTAAGTCCAAGTACTCAATTGTCCATAAGGCAATCCATTTGCTACATCCTACATGGTCCAAATCAGCCTATCAGTGTCTGGGGCCCACATCTTAAAGGCATAAATACCCCAAATTTTACCCTTTTATATTTGGGTATTTTGATTTTTACCACCTTCAAATAACCAAATAATTGAATTTACCACCTCCAAAAAAAAAAGATTTACTTTACCACCACCAAAATTTCCAAAAAATCGATTTTACCACCAACTACCAGATTCCGTCCATGAATCCGTTAGTAGGGCCCACATTTTTGACGTTTCTTCTTCATCTTCCCCGATCTTCCATGTCAACCAACCAGCAACGAAATCAACTACCTCGGTTGGTCGGAATTTCGTGTGGGTTTCGCGTCTGGGTGGTGGTGGTTTCGAGTCGCGATGGTTTCGCGTCTGGCTGGCGTGGTTTCTGGTGGGTGGTGGTGGTTTTGAGTCGGGGTGGTTTCGCGTCTGGGTGGCGGTTGTTTCTGGTCTGGGTTTGGATGGTGGTGGGGTTGGTCGTAGTTGTTAGGTGGTGGCTAGGGTTTTGAGGTCGGAATTTGGTGGAAAGGGGTAGAAATCGGTGCGGCTGTGGTGTGCGGTGCGGTGGTAGCGATTAGGTGGTGGGTTGGTCGTAGCTATTAGGTGTTGACTAGGGTTTTGAGGTCGGAAATTGGTGGAAAGGGGGTCGAAATTGGCGCGGCTGTGGTGTGCGGTGCGGTGGTAGCGGTTAGGTGGTGGGTTGGTCGTAGCTATTAGGTGTTGACTAGGGTTTTGAGGTCGGAAATTGGTGGAAAGGGGGTCGAAATCGGCGTGGCTGTGGTGTGCGGTGCGGTGGTAGCGGTTAGGTGGTGGGGTTGGTCGTAGCTGTTAGGTGGTGGCTAGGGTTTTGAGGTCGAAATCGGTGTGGTGGCTGTGGGTCCCGACGGTGGCTGGTAGCGGTTAGGTGGTGGGGGCTGGTCGTAGCGGTCAGGTGGTGGGGCTGGTCGTAGTCGGTCCGGTGGTGGGGTCTCGACGGTGGCAGCAGCCACCAATTGATGGATGAGGTTTTTTAATTTTTTTTTTGTTTTTTTTAATTTTTTTTCTAAAGCTTACCCAATAATATGGTGACACGTGTGCAAGGTAGGCCCCACTAACGGATTTTTGGACGGAATCCGTTAGTTGGAGGTGATTGGTGGTAAAACTGATGTTTAATTTTTTTATGAGGTGGTAAAGTAAATCTTTTTTTTTTGGAGGTGGTAAATTCAATTATTTGGTTATTTGAAGGTGGTAAAAATCAAAATACCCACAGATCAGATCCACAGAGAAAGGGGAAGCATTCTTGGAGAAATAGAGTTTTCTCTTGGTAGGGTTCATGCACCTAGATCCACTCTAAATACACCCAAATATATATTAGGGTATTTTGATTTATTTATTTATACGCGGAGTAAAAGAAGGGCTAGTATACATTTACTGAACTGAGCTGAACTGAACTGATTAGAGCTGAACTGAGCTGAAATGAATATTTTATGAGAGAGGGAAATTAGGACTTGAACTGAACTGAATTGAACTGAACTGATTGGAGCTTAACTGAACTGAAATGAAATTAAGTAAATGTGAACATGCCCGAAGTGGGGTTGGTGGATGAATAAAGGGAGAAGTATTGGCGTAGCAAATAGGATAATTAAGTTTTAAATATTAACATAAGTAAAATAGTACCATAAAATGTTGTAATGGCATAAATATTTTTCTAATGGTACAAGTCAGTAGTATGTAAATTGTACATCAAACATTAAAGCATGGTGACATTGGTGAGATATAATAGTTAAAGGTCATTTGCAGGTGATATTCGACCATCTTCACACGGACCGAGCCAGTCTTCAACTCACAGTTAAAGGTCATAATCTTGACCTTATTGTTTTCAATGGAAACAATGCTTATTTTCATTTGCATGATCTTCAAGATGTTGACAGCTAACAACTACCCTCGCAATTACACTTTGTCGAACCGGACCTTAATCTCTAATCCTGTTGGCAGTAATTGTGAACATGATTTAAAGGGGACCAAATTAAAGATCGTTATTATTACCAAAGATCTCAAAACCGAATAAAAACTACTTAAATTTTGTATTTGAACTTATCAGACAAGTACATTCTTTGATTGCATAAAACAATCAAACTAAGGACCACACATCACCCTCAAGCTTTGCAACACAATCAGTTTAATCTCTTCAAATTGAAACTATTATTATACACAAATATCAAAATTTAGACCATGATTTTGACTGAAACTTTGTTTTTACAATTATACAGTACATAGAAATTTTAAGCTTGTTAGTTTGACGATCATCATACATCCATAAAATAGCACTTTAAAGAGATTTCCACTTGATGTTTAATGCGAGTGAGATTTCATACAGATGAATGAATAATAATTAAGCAAATGCTAACAAAATTAAGTTGCTTTCATTTATTTTTTCTTTATGGAAAAGTAATGGATAATGATATATACTATCCTTTAGATTGTAAATTTGTAATTTAGCATTTCACACAATTCTTAATATATTACGAGTATTAATTTAAGAATGCATGACTAAATCAAACATTGATCGGTATTTGTAATGCTTGACAACATATATTAGTTTGTGGCTCCTTATTTTAACAACCCTTAAAAGTTGTAAGTAATATTCTCCAAACTTACTATAGGATATGTGAAAAAGTTTGCTTACAAAAGCTTAAAATAATTTAACACAATCTTAGAAAGCAAACCTATAGACAAATGACTTTTGTTCAAAGTTTGCTGGCGTTTTTGTGAGAAAGGCTCCCCATTGCCTTGGCTTTCTCTCTAAGAACAAATTTCTGTGTCTTTCCAGTTGAGGTCTTTGGTAAATCCCCGAAAACAACAGTTCGAGGAGCCATATAATGAGGCAGTGAATCTCTGCAGAACCCAATTATTTCTGCAGCAGAAACCTGATCATGTCCATCCTTCAACTGCACAAATGCGCAGGGGGTCTCGCCCCAGTGATCATCAGGACGGCCAACAACAGCCGCGTCTAGAACAGCAGGATGACTGAATATTACTGATTCTACCTCAATTGTGCTTATATTTTCGCCTCCTGAAATTATAATATCCTTAGAACGGTCTTTTAGCTGAATATAACCATCTGAATGCATCACTCCTAAGTCCCCACTATGAAACCATCCTCCTTTAAAAGACTCCTGAGTTTCCTGAACATCATTTAAGTACCCTGTCATGACAGTGTTTCCTCTCAGCATAACCTCGCCGATTGTCTTTCCATCAGCAGGCACGCTCTTCATGGTTTTTGGGTCTTTCACATCAACGCCCTCTAGGCCAATGTGATGCACACCTTGCCGGGACTTGAGTTTCGCTCTCTCATTAGGAGGCAAAGCATCCCACTCTGGCTTCCATACACAAACTGTACCTGCAATAGCAATTCCAAAAAATTCTGTTTTTTCAGGACTTGTTTTGATTTCTACTGAACATTTACTGATCTTTTCTGATGAAACTGTTTTTCTGGATCCAATACTGAATAAAATTTCTAGGATTATTGTCCTAATATATACCTATAAATTTACAATATGAATTAACCAATGTACCTGGACCATAGGTCTCTGTCAACCCATACGAATGTGTCACAGAAAACCCGAGATCTTCCATTTTGAAGAGCACTTCCGGAGGAGGTGGAGCAGCACCTGTCATCACCGCGACTTTGCCAGGAAGAGGCTTCTTATCATTAGCAGGACAGTTTATGATCATGGTAAGTACTGTAGGTGCACCTCCCATGTGAGTTACTTTGTGTTCTGCAATATTACTGAATATGCCCTTTGCAGTCACATTCCTCAGGCATACATTCGTGCCACCTTGTGCTGCGACACCCCACGTAAGGCACCACCCGTTGCAATGAAACATAGGGACGGTCCATAGGTAGACTGGCAGTGAGTGCATCTCATTCAACAAGACAGCAGCCAACGAGTTTAAGTATGCACCTCGATGACTATACACGACACCTTTAGGCCTCGAGGTTGTTCCAGAGGTGTAGTTCAATGAAATTGGTTCTAATTCATCTTTCGGACTGTAAACTTCAAAATCAAGTTTACCTGACATAAGAAAACTCTCATACTCCAGCTTATTCCTAGAAAGATGTGTTTGATTTACAGCTCCAACTGCTTGTTTATCGAGAACTAAGACAATCTGTGGAAGGTTTTTAGCTGCTGTATTCTTGGACAGAATCTGAATAGCATTGCTGGCTATTTCAAAGAATTGCTCATCTACAAAAATGAGTTTTGCCCCTGAATGTTTAAGTAAGACTGATACCATTGCAGCGTCATGACGTACGTTCAGGGTACACAAAATTCCACTGGACATTGGAACCCCAAAGTGTAACTCATATATTGCAGGAACATTAGGAAGCAATGCTGCAACCTGCAGACCCAAAAGATCATTATTCCATGACATTTTTATATAATTTTACATTTCAGACTAACTTTATTGGTTCACACCATCACACTTGGTTGATATTCATGGTGTTACTGAACTAGCTTCAAACATTAATTTTAAACTTCTGCATACTTATTATGACTTTTTGAGGCTTGAGAGGATGACTTGCCCAAACTAGACACTAGTGTAAAGCTAGGCACAGGTCGAACCGTGCAAGCCTATGTCATGTTGTGTCTAAAAAGAGTCCAAGAAAAGTTGCAATGTATCATATTCCCTCATTTCCTAAATTAGAAGCCTATTTCTTTTTTTTACGTGACTAATAAATGTTAGAAATAGTCATCGAGGAAGAGAGTAGCGTATTGATCAAGTTCACACTAACTTTCCATAAATGAGCCCATGCATCTAATGCATGACCCAACTCAATTAATAGAAAACCCCCTTAATAAAATTAAAAAGTTTGTTATTTAATAAAAGGCGTAACGAATTAACAAACCCCCTAAATAAAATTTAAAAATTTGTTATTTAATAAAAGGCGTAACGAACCAATAATGCTCATGCCAAATTTGGAAATTATTTCCATTTATTAATTACGGTTCATTATTGTGCATCTCATACCATACTCGGCCTAGAATCAGACCAATTTGTGCTAGACCTAGTAGGGCTAATACCTAATTAGTTTAAATAGAGGTGTTAATTCAGATATTCAAGTCGGGTTTGGTGAAGTGTGATCGGATTGAGTTTATATTTAAATTTGAGTTATTCTTATTTATTATATCTAAACAAGTCAATATGTCAGTTCAGGTAGATTTTTGACACCTCTATTTAGATACAAATTAGTTTGTGTGTCGGCCAGACCCATACCTATTTTCTACGCCAGTGAATAATGCACACAAGTATAAGGACATTTATCATTTGTTTTTCATCAACTACTACGTATCTTTTTCCTCCTCCAATTGGCCAAATATCTCCTCTGTCACCTTTCACTTTTTCCACAAGGCTAAGCTGTTACGAATCTCTCATAATTTTGATGAATCAAGCAAGACACGTTTAGGGACCAGAACTTTAGTAAGACAAAATTCAAAATTAAGAGAGAAAAAAAAAAAAAAAAAAACCATGCATACATAATTATTTGCAAATAGCATGGGAGTGATGGACCAATGAACTGGAATTAAGGAAAATTACAAAAAAGAGAAAATAAAAAAGATCTAAAAATTGTACTTGTAATTCCTAGTGCGATAAACTCTAGATTTCTAATTACTCCATAAAATCATACAAGTACTACGTACAATAGATTTAAGTTTTATACCCAATGTTATTGATACAATATTATTCTTGAAAGTTGTTAGTCTTATTAATAAATTTTTCATACTCTATGTAACGGTGGAAAAATCCGACAATAAACAATTAAACATTAACATGAATGATTTGACTAAATTAGTCGACATCCAATAATTCAATAAAGTTGTCAAAAATGCGAAAAGTAAAAACAAGGTAAAGAAAACTGACCACATTGCCACGAGAGATGCCTAGCTGAGATAGAGCAGAAGCAAGCTTGGTGCACCTTTGTAGAGTCTCCCCCCAAGTGTACTGCACATCTCCGTAAACAATTGAAGGGCGGTCTCTATAAACAACGGAGGATCGCCGGAGGAAGCTGATCGGCGAAAGAGGCACGTAGTTGGCTGGACAACGGATTACTTCTTCCATAGCACAATGAAACTTTACACAAAATCACAAGATGTAAATGTTTTGTATATATGAAATTAGGAATTATACTATGTATGTGGTGTACAAGTGTTGCATTTTTTAAGAAAGATAAGAGTTAGCTTGATTGTGTGGGCCGTTTAATTTTTTCTAGAGCGGTATGATGACTTTCTATCATTATCATGTCCATCAAGTATAAGGCATCAGTAAATTATGTGGGGAGTATGCAATTATTTAAGGGATGGTGAATTGTGATCATGTAACTAAAAGGTTGGTTTTTTTTTTCGGCGCAAATCAATAAGATAATACAGATGTCAAGAATTACATGTGTCAATTTCTATTGTAGTATTTTTTACCTCCAAAAATACTCCTTCCCTTTTTGCTAAAATCTGCTTTGGAAATTTTGGTATAATAAACTATTATAATATTATTTCAAATCTTATATACGTATCTTTTGTAATAAATATATTCCTTTATAACTAGGAAAAATTGCTAAAAATAATATAACATTTACAAATTCTTAAATGGACCTGGTTCATACTAATTTATTGTAGACCACTAACATTAGAGAAAGTATGGTTGTTTTATTAATAAAAAAAAAAGGGTCACTATAATTAAAAAAGGGTCACTATATTGAAATAAAAATCATTTTGGTAATATATAGGCCTAAGTGGTTATTTTTGTAATGAAATATTTTATATTGTGATCAATATGAATAATAAAGGCCACTATGTTAAAATTAGGGTAATAGCGTCGTATTTCAAGTTTACAATAATATTAAACGTTGTATTAATTTTAATAAAGGTTACTAGGTTAAAAATAAGGTTACTATGTTAAAAATAATGGTCACTATGTTCAATATAAAGTCAGTTGCGTGTGTATAGACCTCGGGTCCACAATAATATTATTGTGGACCAGGTCCACGCAAGTCTTTTTGTACAACATTCCCCCCCCCCTTTTTAATAATACAACCTTTGGATTATTTTGTAATAATACAACCTTTAGGAGGTGTTCATTTTAAACAAGATAAAATCAAATTTTCGGTGGACTTTGAGGTTAGGAAAGGGGACGGATGAGTTATTGGTGGTGGGGATGAGGAAGGATGGAATATCCCCCGTCCCCTTCTTCCACCTCAAAACTCACCGAAAATTCAATTAAAAGATATGGAAAATGAACACCCTTAAAAGTTGTATTATTACAAAATAATCAAAAGGTTATATTATTAAAAAAGAATGGGACAAAGGTTGTATTACTTTTAGCAATTTTTCCTTATAACTATTACTCCATTTTCCATATCTTTTAATAATGAACAATATTTAAAATGATGAATTTATTAAACAATAGATTCGTACTACAATAATAATAATAATAATGATGATGATGATGATGATGATGATGATGATGATAAGGTAATTATTATTATTATTATTATTATTATTATTATTATTATTATTATTATTATTATTATTATTATTATTATTATTACGATAATTATTATTATATCTCAAAAACATACAAAGTTATACAACCTATATTATAAACAATTAGTGGGAAGTCGAGATACAATCTGGACCCCCACTCCTCTAGCTATAGAAAAGCCAATCCTAATAAAGATATGAGTTGCAGCACGCGCCCCAATATCATGAGTCTTCGAGAACTTTTATATTCGCTTCAACAATGCAACAACGTCCTTTTCTAACTCCCCAAGAGAAGAGAAAGGGAAAGGAAGGAAGCCATATCCAATTGCTCGACAACTGGATTCGTACTTGATATTATTATTATTATTATTATTATTATTATTATTATTATTATTATTATTATTATTATTATTATTATTATTATTATTATTATTATTATTATATCTCAAAAACAAAAGTCATCAACCTACAATAAATTAGTGGGAAGCCGCGAGATACAATATGGGCCCCCACTCCTCTAGCTATAGCAAACCCTACCCTAGTGAATATATGAGCTGCAGCACGAGCCCCAATGTCTTGCGTCGTCGAGAACCTCTTAATCCGCTTCAGCAACGCAACAACCTCCTTCTCTAAATCCCCAAGCGAAGAAAAGGAGAAGGGAATGAAACCATATCCAATCGTCAGACAACAACCTTCATACTTAACTCGCTTCTGATGAGCCGCATCAGCCACAACCCGTCCCGGAACAAAGTCAGATAGCCCTGTTTGTGTCAAAGGAGAAGACCCTGTGAAGTCGACACATACATCACGACCACGATCCCATAAATAAAGTAACACATCGGCATGTCTGAGGGCCCCGTCATTCCCTCCAGATAATCCTATGTCAACCTCCTTTCTTGCTGAAATCCTAGATCTGTAGCAAATATCAACAAATGCATCCCGAACAACATTGTGCCGATGTTTTAATCCCTACAATGCCAGCACACGACACCGCATGGTCTCCGAATACATCCCCAGTAAAAACCCGAGAGCAAGCAGAGCACGGTGTCGAGATAGAGAATAATGGAACACCCATCCGATTAGGGGTGTACAAAAATTGGCCCGGACCTGAAGCCGGACCTGAACCGACCTGAACCGGACCGGACCTGACCCGGACCTGTTGATTCAGGTCCGGTCCCGGTTCTTAAAAATCCAGGTTCCCGGTCCCGGTCTGGACCCGGTCCAAACCCGGGGTTTTCAGGTCCGGACCTGAAACCCGGGAAAATCGTAATTAAAAAAAAAAAAAAAAAAAGAAGAAAACCAAACTCTGAAAAATTGAAACTGAGTTTTCGTGGACTTATTTGTATTTTTGGTGTTTGAGAATCGGGACTTTATAGACTTTATGTAGTTTTGTAATTGATAATTTTGGTTTGTATGTAATTATTAAATTATGCAACAGGTCTAAAAATCACAAAACAGGTCCATATGCAGGTCCATATGCAGGTCCAACAGGTTCTGTATTAAAAAAAAAACGAAAAAGACACAAAACAGGTCCATTCAGGTCCAAACCCGGACCGAACCTGATTTTTCAGGTCTGGCCCGGAACCGGACCTGTTAATTCAAGTCCGGTCCCCGGTCCTCATAATTACCCAATTCAGGTCCCCGGTCCAAACAGGTCCGGTCCAGGTCCGGTCCGGTTTTGGACCGGTGTACACCCCTACATCCGATAACACAGCACACATTTGTATGTCTTAACGTTCATCGTCTAACCCAATCCAGAAATAGGAACTGCCCGAAGCCAAGCAGAGGTGTGATCGTCCTGCTGCAACTAACATAACAATATAAAGGGAGTTTAACAATATAGCATAACATTATACACACTTTATATCAATGCATTTAATCATGTAAGAAAATTTAATTTGATTAATTAAAATTGGGCTTTTTGTCAAAAACTACCTAATAAAACCTATATTTTGTGAGAAATTACCTAATAAAAAAAATGTTGTAATAAACTAACTAATAAAGTTAAAATTTTATAAAAAATACCTAATAAAAAGGTAAAATATTGTAAAATACTACCTATAACATACCGAATTTTAACCATTGATCGACCTCAAAACACTCCCAAAATCATCGCTTTCATTCCCAAAACTAACACAACTTGCTTGAAATCGTCTTCACCACATCTAAACCATCTTTCAACCCCAAAACCACCACCTACCTCTAACCCTAAAAACCACCATCACGAAGCACTAATCTACCCTCACCAACTCGGAATATCCTCCAACCAGCCCAAAAATAACCTTACCACCTTGAAAACCAACCCTCACGGTGGTTTTGGGGGGTGTTCTAAGGTGGACCAACATCCTAAAATTAAGTCAACGGTGGAATTTTGGTCAAAGGTAGTATATTACAACATTTTATTTTTTTATTAGGTAGTTTCTTACAACAATTTTTTTATTAGCTAGTTTCTCACAAAATTGAGGTTTTATCTTTAAAATGTCTATTAAAATTTTATCTTTTTTTTAAAAAAAAAATTTTGATTAATACTTTCATGTATTATCGTATTTTAAATGAAAAAATTGACTAAATATCATTAAATCGAGGCTAATATTCATGCTCATTAAGTATAAAATATAATTTTAAATACTTATTTAATTTGGTAAAAAAAAAAGAAATTTGATACTAATGTATCATTGAATTTTTAAATTGTTCATATGGTCTAATATGTATTTTTGATATACTTATTTTTCTAATCGGCTTTTTTATTATATTTCATATTGCATTTCATTATACATGCAAAATAAAAATTAAATATAATAATATGTTATAGTTGTATTTTATCTATGTTATTTTTAATATAATTTTTTTCTTTTATTGATTAAATGTAGTGAAATTAAGGTTTTTTATATGATTTAATGATTAAATGTAGTGAAATTACAAACAAATAACATAGAAATTTTTTTTCTTTTATTGATTATTAAGTATACATAGATAAAGTATAAACATAAATGTAGAAAATTTCTTTTAATGATTAAATGTAGATTTACAAACAAATAACATAAAAAAATTTCTATGTTATTTGTTTGTAATTTCATCATTAAGTATGATTTCTACAAATAACATATGATTTAATCATTAAGTATAAATCATTAAACCTACATCTAACATAGAAATCTACATTTAATCGAATTTAATCGATTTTTCTTTTATTGGTCAAAGTTCAACAAGAGTCTCGTAGAATAAACCACTACTAAAATTCGGTGATATTACGACTGTTTTCTTGCGACGGGCCAAAAAACGGTCGCAATTAGTATTATTTATGACCGTTTATTAGCCTGTCGTAATTTTAATTAATTGCGACCGTTTTTTAATAATTTGCGGCCGTTATAATGGTCGTTAAAATTATTAGAATTAATTTTTTTAAAATAATTATGACGGGCCAAAAAACGGTCGTAGAGACGGTCGTAACATTTTTTTTTTTTTTTTTTCGCTAAATCCTAAAATAAAACAAAGTCGGGCTTTCATATTTTCAGAAGGGGAAATTTGAAGCAGAGAAGAAGGGGGAAGAGGGAGAACACCACGAAGGTCGCTGCTCCGCCGTTACTCCCACCGACGCCTGTCTCCGGCCAGCGACGCAAGACACAGGTATGGCGTTCTATTTTTTTTTGTTTTTGATTTTATTAGTTTAGTTAATTTGTTCGAAAACCCTAACTTTGGGTCTCAATTCAACCCCCATGCAGACCACCGTCGCCGGATTCCCCTCCAGCCCGTCCTCCTTTGCTTTCAGACGATTGTATCAAGGTAAGTCGATGGGTTTCATTATTTATTTAATTTTGTTTTGAATTTTTGTTAATTTGGGCGAAAACCCTAAAATTGGGTCACAAATCAACGTTTGCAGGGCAAAAATTCGCCGGTTTCCTCCTTCTATCTTAGCTTCCTCCGTCGTCCGTCGACTGTACTCAGGAAAGTCATGCAATTTTTTTTAAAAAAATTTATTTACTGTTTATGGCCTTCTCTCTCTCTCTTTCTTTTCCTGAACTAATTACCTTATTGTGGATTGATTAATGAAGCAGTTTATTTATGGAATTGGGTTTGATTCATTTTTTGATTGAATTAGGGTTAATATGGTTATTCTGAAGTCTTATTTGGTTTAATTTGAGTTAAATGGTAACCAATTTTAATTTTTCTTTCATTTTTAATTGTTTATATTTTGATGATGAAATGTTGAATTCCATTGATGTTGTTGTTGATAGATTGTGGTGTAGTCTGATGATTAATGTGATTGTATTAAAATTGAATTGATTTGCTTTGGTGTAATTTGAGTAGAAAGGAACTAATGTCGAAGTGGATTTCAAGTTTGGTTTTAATTATACTGTTTGGGTGGCAATTTGATTAGAAAGGGAGCCACTATCACATTAAATTGTTTAGATGTAATGAAATTTTTGTCTTGAATCAATTAAATAAGCCATGTAACTTTGTTTGCTTTGAGATTTACGATTGAATTTGTACATGATTTTATCTAATATGCAAGATTCATAATGACTAGTTAAGAATTAGACATGGTAAATGTGCATTCCAAATAAGCTACCTTATCGTAAATGTGTATTAATACATGGGTTTATCTCATTGTAATTACTTTAATATCAGGTTACATAGTTGAATATTTTTTTATAAATAGTATAAATAACCTTTTCGCCTAATTTTTGGTTAAAAATGGTGAAATTTAACTCTTAAACTTTTGATTAAAGCTATGTTCTCGGTCTTGATCTTTTGGTTGATTTTTTTTAATTTCGTTATTTAATCTGAAATAGCTAATTGTGAGTCGCAAATTAACCCCTTTTGCAGCTTCATCGTCGCCAGATTCCTCTTCTGCCCGTCCTTCCTCCTTTTCTGTCTTTTTCCATCGCTCCACTAGGTAAGTCGGCTGTAGTTATTTACTTTTTTCATTTTAAATTTTTTTATAAATACCCTGCCTAAAAGTGTAACACCACCATATACCAGGACCACCTTCGTCGCCGCCTCTGCTTTTCTGGTCAACTCCTCCGCTGTGTGTTTTTCTTCCCTTCTTATTTATCTACTTCTTTTACTTGTGCAATATGATTCATATTTATGTTAGTTGTTTATGGAGTTGTGATCTCATGTGTTGGATAATTTTAGTTTGCTATTGATAGCTTGGTTCATTGTTGGATTTTTTACGCTTTATTGTGCGTAAGCTAGAACTTGGATGTGTTTTGGTTGGAATAGAAATGTATTTTGCTTTATGTCGAATGTAGGACTATTGGATGGTGTGAACTCATGTGTTGGATAATTTTAGTGTTCGTTTAAAAAAAATGATTCTTATTGAATTACAATGGCTTTATTAGAAATATGTATGTTTAAGGGGTTATTATAATCTTTTGAACAATAATTTGTATTATGGTTCTATAAAGTAAATTATTTTGTTTTTTCATGAAGGGTTACATGTGGTTGTTTTTTTTTTTTAATATTTTTATATTTTGATTTTTGTTATCAAACTCCCATCTTTGTTAAGTATACAAATCATATTGCTTCTATTATTTTATTAATGTTACATCAATTTACTTTGAAATGGTATAAATATAATTTTTTAGTGTAAGTTATAAATAATTTAATCAATATTGTAAATTATAGATAATAAGTATCTTAGAAAAAATGTTGTAAAAATTATAATTATTTATCAAGTTAGAAGCATGTGACATAACATATGTTTAAATCTCTTGATAAAGAATGTGAAATCAGCTTTCCTGTTCAAGACATGATAAGGACCTTTCGATATCATTTTGATTCTAATTGTATCGTATGCCATTATTGTAATGAATAAAAGTTCAGTGTGAATGATTAATGTGATTTGTTTTTCATAGTGTTGTAGAATTTGTTACCATGAAAAGGAAAGAGCGTTGGTGGATGTACGATAGATACGATGGCGGTAATGCTCGTAGACTTAGGCCAGAGTTTGTGGATGGTGTTGAACAATTCATACGGTGTTGTGAAGCTCATCCTGAGAGCCCGGCATAGATGAAGTAAGATGCCCTTGTCTGTTATGTAAGAATAGACGTCTTCATGATGCCAATACAATAAAACTCCATTTGTACAAAAAGGGGTTTATACCTGATTACTATGATTGGGTTTCTCATGGTGAAGGGTTCCCTACATCAAGTGTAGAGCAACCAAATACTTACCGTGAAATGGTTCTCGATGCTCTTGGGAGTAATCATGAACCACCAGGTGACGATAGTACTAGTGGTTCAGACGAAGAGCCAAATGCTCAAGCAAAAGCATTTCAAGAGCTTTTAAAGGCTGCCGAGCAACCACTATACGAAGGTAGCTCCATGTCTGTTCTAGAAATGGCATCTCGAATTGTATCTTTGAAGTCAGAATACAATTTTCCCCATAGGTGCGTTGATGGGTTTGCTTCATTACTGAACGAAGCGATTCCCGACAATAATAAGATGGGGAAAACATTCTATGATACAAAGAAGATTCTTAACGGACTTGAGCTTCCGCACAAGAAGATCCATGCATGCCCAAAGGGTTGTATGTTATTTTGGAAAGCTGATGCTGAGTTGGATAAGTGTAGAGTGTGCGAAAGGGATAGATACAAGAGGACTTCAAAGGGGTCATTGGTTCCAATAAAAGAACTCATCTATTTTCCAATCACTCCAAGGCTACAACGGTTGTTTGCAACAAAGAACGTTGCGGAGGAAATGACTTGGCATTCCAAAATTACAAGAGTCCAAGGCACAATGGCGCATCCTAGTGATAGTGAAGCTTGGAAGCACTTGGATAGATCCTTCCCCGATTTCGCATCTGAACCTAGAAATGTGAGACTTGGTATGTGTACCGATGGGTTTGCTCCTAATGGCAAGTTTGGGGGTCAGTATTCATGTTGGCCAGTCATTCTGACCCCTTATAACTTGCCTCCATCGATGTGCATGAAAAAACCATTTATGTTCCTTTCTTTGCTCGTTCCTGGTCCTAAAAATCCGAAGGGGAACTTGGATGTGTATATGCAACCGTTAATTGAAGAACTGAAAGAAATGTGGGTTGTTAGTGCAACAACTTACGACATCTCGCAAAGAAAAAACTTCAATTTGCGTGCAGCAATCTTGTGGACTATAAGTGATTTTCCAGCCTATGGTATGCTTTTTGGATGGGCAACAGCTGGTAAAAAAGCATGTCCATATTGCTTGGACAAATCAAAAGCTTTTTGGCTTGAACATGGTGGTAAAATGTCTTGGTTTGATTGTCACCAACAATTTCTTTCCCTCGAACATCCTTTTCGAAACAACAAAATTGCTTTTTGTAAGAACAAGGTTGAAAAGGGGACACCACCTCACATAATGTCCGACGATGAGCTATGGCAACAAGTTCAACACTTTGCTAAGGCAACAGATGGACCAGAAGCACTTGCAAGCTTGAAAAAGAAGAAACTAGGTTGGTTTAAGCAAAGCGTTCTTTGGGAGCTACCGTACTGGAAGACTCTTCTCCTCCGCCACAACCTCGATGTGATGCATATTGAAAAGAATTTCTTTGACCAACTAATTCACACAGTGATGGATGTGAAAAAACATACTCCAGACACAGTAGCATCTAGAAATGACATTGCCAAATATTGCGAGAGGCAAAGACACTTTGCCGAAAGCCCCATTCTCACTCGACAAGGCTCAAAAGAAAGTGTTATGCGAGTGGGTAAGGAACTTGAAATTTCCCAATGGTTATGCTTCTAATTTGAGTAGATGTGTAGATTTACAATCATGTAAGCTTCATGGTTTAAAGAGCCACGACTGTCATGTCTTCATGGAGAGATTGTTGCCAGTTGCTTTGAAGGAATTGCTCCGGTCCATGTTTGGAAAGCTATTAATGAGATTAGTCTTTTCTTCCGTGATCTTTGTTGTTCCACCATCAAATTGAGTGATATGGAAAGATTGGAACATAACATTGCAGAAATTCTTTGTAAGCTCGAGAAGATATTTCCACCAGCGTTCTTCAACTCTATGGAACACTTACCAGTTCACTTGCCTTATGAAGCTAGGTTATGTGGTCCTGTCCAATATCGTTGGATGTATCCGTTTGAGAGGTTTAAGCTCCTACAAACTCATAGCTGCCATTTTCGTTTATACACATATAGTTGTTTGCATAACATATAACTTATTCAATAATTTTTATTATAGGTTCCTTAATCATTTGAAATGTAAAATTGGCAATAAGGCTCGTGTGGAAGGTTCAATATGCAATGCTTATCTAACGGAAGAGATAGGGTACTTTTGCTCTAACTACTGCCAACAAGGAGTGGATACCAAAACACGGGACTTAGGTCGAAATGTTGATGATGATGTTGAAAGCACTTTGGATGATAGTGTTCCAGAACTATTTAGGGTTGATCATGGACATGCTTCTACTAGTGGATTTCGTCGCTATTTGGATGAAAAAGAACCACAACGTGCTCATTTATATGTTTTGGGAAATAGCGGTATTCTGGAACCATATGAGAGGTATTAAATTTGTAAATTATCACAGTCACTAAGATTTCATTGAATTTTACATCGTATCCAATGTCGACCACCTTCATTAATACACTTTCTCTGGTTATATGGAAAGGGGTTTGAGGACCACATTGTTCAAATGCAACCCACTATTCGCAAAGAAGATGTGTGGATTAAACATGAAGCTGAATTCCTCGAGTGGTTTAGGTTGAAAGTGAGTATGATACGCATTTGACATCAACACGTTTTCTTACTTTGTTTCTATAACTTCACGACTAATATCAATTTCTTTATATAATTATGCCATATAGGCCTTAGGTTTTTTTTTTTTTTTTGGGGGGGGGGGATATAGGCCATTTCGTTATTTTTTGGGGAATATAGGCCTGAAATTGGTATTATATTGTTACATGTTGGCCTTATCTATTTTTTGAAGGAACATAGGCCATTACTTATTCATATAGACCTAACTTAGTTTTAAAGTTAAGCTTATAAAACTATTACTAACTAATTACTATTACTATTAACTTGAACATTATTATTGTATGTATTGTTCGAAGTTGGACTTTTTAATTATTAATATTATTATCTATATGAATTATGCATTTTAGTTTTATTTTATATTAATTTTGAAATTAAATCACATGATAACAGGTTATAGGTTCAGGTTAGGATGGCATCGATAATGCAAATTGTAATTATTTGAAATTGCATTATAATAATAAATTGCCCTGTTGCAATTCTATGAGGAATTGCGACCATTTATCTAACCTGTCGCAGATCCCATGTTTTTGTGACCGTCAGGGCCTGTCACAGATCACAGGAATTTGCGACCGTCTTAGGCGGTCGTAATTTACTGAAAATTGCGACCGTCAGAGCATGTCGCAGATCCCATGTTTTTGCGACCGTTAGGGCCTGTCGCAGATCACAGGAATTTGTGACCGTCACAGGCGATCGTAATTTACAGAAAATTGCGACCGTCAATGCCTGTCGCAGATCCCCGAGTTTTGCGATCGTCTTAGCCGGTCGTAATATTCAGCAATTGCGACCGCTTTGCCTGTCGTAAATAACAAATTACGCCAGTTTAAAAAACGATCGTTGAAAATACGAAAAACGGTCGCAATTTGATCTGCGACCGTCAAGTGGCCGCAATTTTTTTTTTGCGACCATTAAAATTACGACCGCGCAGTTGCGACCGGTGACGGTCGCAATTGTGAATAGCGACCGTTTTCCTAAAAAATTGCGACCGGTGCTGGCGGTCGCAATTCACTGGTTTTTTTTGTAGTGAACCGACAAAGTATAAAACATATTCCTACGTCTCAATATTCAGCTTAAACTTTTGGTTAGTTGGTTCTCTAACGTGGTATCAAGAGCCAACATGACACAATGGTCATGGGTTTGAATCTCATTCACCCTTTACTTTCAAGTGAAATAGACCCATCAGTTTAACCTTTTGGTTGATGTTTGTTGGGTTGGAAACAAATAGTTAGTAAAAAGACATTTTCTTTGACCATAGTGTGAAGGTGGGTGAAGGTAATGTGCCATGTAGGATTTTTTTTTTTGATGCAAAGCCAGGAGCAAGAAATTAGATTAAAATAAAGTCAAGAGAGTACAAAAGTTAGGGAGGTTTATCCTCCAATAATACATCATGAGCATAGTTTGGAGGGTCAACTAAGATTACAATCAAAATGCCCCTATCCGGGGACTTTCTACAGAATTTTGTTAGATGGTTAGCCACTTTGTTAGAACTCCTGCCTTCATGATATAGCTTTGCTGAACGAAGCCTCTCAAGTCGGTCCTTGCAAGATTTGAGAATGTACAAATTAGGATCCTTTGCTACCATTGCTCCAAGAATCTGTTCCACCACTTGTTTCGAATCTGATGAGATTTCTAGCCTGTGCCACCCTTTCTCAATTGAAATTTTTAGCCCAACTGAGATTGCTAACATCTCTCCCATCATGGCAGATTTGATTTGACACTTTTTCTAAAAACCCAGCACCCACGAACCTGAAAAATCACGAAACACACCTACTATACCAGCCATTCGCCTTCAGATGTGAAGGAGACATCATAATTAAGCTTAAAGTTGGGTTGCAAGGGAGGTAGCCAACAAGAGACAGAAGAAGGAGAGGTGGAAATACCCAAGGATATCCTTAAAGAGGTGTGAAATTCTCAAGCTAAAGCTTGGGCCTCTCTAAGGGCTTGATCTCGAGATTGATTTGATTGGTTAAAGATACAATCATTTCGATTGAGCCAGAGTTTCCAAAGAATGAAAGAGAAAGAATTTTGCCAAGGAAAGACAATATCATCAGTAGTCCGAGGTATACGGGTTAGGTTGGAGAAAAGCCAACCATGAAAAGGGAGGGAGAAGAAGGAGGGTGGCATTTGAAGCAATTCCCATATTCTTTTACCTTGGTTACAATCTTTGAGAATATGGATTGAATTCTCAGGCACATTGTGGCAGTGAGCACAAGCATCAGATGGTGCGATTAATCTTTTACAGAGGGTTACCTTATGAGGTAATCTGTTTAAAAAACAAAGCCAAATGAAAAATCTGATTTTAGGGGTTGTCTTAACATCCCAAATCCAATCTAAATTCCTGCACACTCCATTATCTTTTTTAAAAATATTCAAAGATTTTTTAAAATCGAACTTTCCTTTAGAAGTTAGAGTTGAAAAAATAAAGTCTTGACAATCATGGTTATAGTCAGGGATAGGGACACTTCTACAAGAATTGATAATCTCTTCGGGGAAAACAAAAGACAACTTGGAGAAATCCCAAACACCATTAGAGATGCAGTCCTCGAGCATAATATCTTCTTCCTCTCTTTGAAGGGGACCATGGATAAGGTTTCTAAGAGCACCTGCCCCCACCCAATTGTTAGACCAGGAAAAAATATCAACCCAATTACCCACACCCCATTGAATACAAGCCTTAAAGACATCCCAAACCTTCCCCATGTTTTTTCACAAATGAGAACCAAAAGACGAGAAAGCTCGAAAAAGGTTATTTGGCTTGGAGTACTTATCCTTAAGAATCTGAACAACTAGATTACCTTCTTGGTTCAACATCCTCCACCAAAGCTTCAGCAAATGGGCTTTATTTAAGGCTTTAAAGTGCCTAATACCCAACCCCCCATTCTCTCTAGGTCTAGCAATGTTATCCCAACCTACCAGATGAAGACCTTTTGAATTATCACCCTTCCCCCATAAAAACTTTTCCAAGGGGCTATTAAGATGATTCAACACAGACATGGGAAGGAGCATACATTGCATATAGTAATTGGGAAGAGTATAAAGAGTGGCAGATACTAGACATAACCTACCAGCCTTGGAGAGCATTGAAGATTTCCAAAGATCAAGTTTTTTAAGGATTTTTTCAGAAATGAACTTAACTTTATTCTTGGAAGGTCTACCGCTCGAAATTGGGAAATCTAGATAGGGACTAAGATCATCAGTCTCTCTAAACCCCATAGCATCACAAAAGAGATTCCTATCATTTTGAGAAGTATTCCTAGAAATCAAGACTCTACTCTTTTGAACACTAATAGATTGACCAGAGAAAGCACAAAAGGTATCAAGGGTGTCTTTTAGAGAGAGAATATTTTCAAGAGAGGTCTCCCCAAAGAGAAGGATATCATCTGCAAAAAGGAGGTGGGAAATGGGAACTTGCTTCCTCCCTACACAAAAAGGAGACCAAGTCTTTCTCTCCACCTCACCAAAAATTAACTGAGAAAGAATTTCCATACAAATGATGAACACATAGGGAGAGAGGGGGTCACCTTGACGAATACCCCTAGAGGGATTAAAATCCTCGGTAGGAATACCATTCATAAGAATAGAAGTAGTGACAGAAGAAACACAAGCTAAGACATGATAAGCTCAATTGAAAAGGGATCTAAACCAAAGAAGACTAAGGCATTTCTCAAGAAAATCCACTCAATCTTATCATAAGCTTTCTCCAAGTCAAGTTTAAGGATGAACCAACCCTTCTTCCCTTCCCTTTCTTTTCATGGAATGCAAAATTTCATTCACCACAATTACATTTGTCTCAGTTCCCCTCCTAGGGAGGAAGCTATTTTGGTTGGGGGAAATTCTATAGGGAAGGAAACCATGAAGTCTATTGGCAATGATCTTAGTCACAATCTTGTACAAAGTGTTACATTGACTGGTAGGTCTAAACTAAGTGATTGAGTAAGGGTCAGACACTTTAGGGATAATGTCTATCAGGGTTCCATTGATGTCAGCAGGGATAACTTTCTCTTCAAAAAAATTTCTAATAAAGGAAGTAAGATCTAAGCTAATGGTGTCCCAAAACTTTTTGTAGAAAAAAGGATGATACCCATCTGGCCCCGGGGCCTTGAAGGATCCCATTTTACAAATAACCCCCCAAATCTGATGAAGATCAGGGATATGGACAATGGATATTAGGGAAGAATGCTCAGGAAAAGGGAGGGGGAAGCATCCACCTCAGGGGGACTGACAAAAGAGGAAGAGAACAAATCAGAGAAATAGTTTTTTATATGGCTTCAAAGAAGGATAGGCTCAGAGATTTAGGCACCAACCTCCGCAAACAAAGAAATAATTCTATATCTATTTATCTTGATAAGGACTGATTTATGAAAATAAAAAGTATTCTTATCCCCTTCCACAATCCAATTATCTCTAGACTTCATCATCCAAAACAACTCTTCTTGTTGAAGAATCTCCAAGAGTTCATCTTGCAGATTCCTCTCCAAGTAAAAAAGATAACTTGAAAAACCATTTGATCCTTAGGATTTTTTTTAATACCCTCTAATCTCGCTATGAGGCGAGCCTTTTTCTTAAAAAGATTTCCAAACACATTTTTATCCCAAAACACACAAGCAGGGGTTAAGTCATTCAACTTGTAGAAATTTTTTTTTATTACTTTTACACCACTTAACCTCTGCATCCTTTGCAGAATTTTGAAGCATCTTGCATTTGAATGGCTGCAAGAAATTACCAATCCAAATTGCCGATGGAGAAGGTTTGGAGAGGTTAATTTGAATGAGAAGTCTTGCGAACCGAACTCTATCCCTATCTAACATCTTCACATCAATTTCAACCAGTTTCCCTAAAGCATTGCCAATGCCCATCAAAATTTCTTTTTCATAGAACTCAATTGGTAGCTCCGGCAATGTAACCCATAGCACATCAGAGTCAACTATCACGTGAGAGGGTCTAAAACTAGGTTCCCACAATTTCAGAAACAGAGGGAAACCCCTAATTTTCCAAGGACCACGCTCAAGATCAGAGTATCTTGGAGATCTTCCTGACATGAAAACTTCAGAATAAAAAAAAAACCTTTTCCCAGAAGATGAATCTCCCATCTCGAACAATGAATAAAGGCTTTCTTCTGGAGCTCTTTCAAGAAAGAGAAAGAGAACGATTTACCAATGACTTTCCCAATTAAAGAAAATTTCCAAGAAGAGCAGAGAGAGGCACACCGATCAACATCAAGCAGCAAGAAAACTTGGCTATCCGCAACAAAGTCAGGAGGGGGAGCGGAGGCGACAAGGGAGCGGAATGAGACAGGGGAAAAAACAAAGGCGGCGGAGGACGGAAGGAGAGAAGATAGAGCGGATTTAAAGAATTTGGGGTGCAATGACGGCGGCGGCGAGCTCCCGGAAGATTAATGCTGATAGGGACGACCGAATTACCTGCAGGATCGAGGGGGAGGGGGGAGACATTTTTTATCTTTCAAATACAAGACTGCTATGTAGGAATTTGATAAGCTATTGTGGCTTACTGGCTTTCACGTATGTGTAACTTTAATTCTTTTTACTCCAGAGTTAGTTCCTTATTAAAGAGGGCAAGGAAACTTTAATGCAAACTACTAATAATCATATAAAATTACTATGTGAAGTTAGTGGGGAACTCACTTTATTATTTTGAGGTCAAACGCCATCAACTACATATGCTTGGGAGTAGGGGGATTCCCTTACCTCCTCCTCTCTACTCTCAAGCATCAACCTGTATAGCTGGGCTGACTTTTTCTATAAAAAGTGCCGGCTCAGTAGGGTATTTCATTTTATCTAAAAATAATAATATATAAAAATACAAGTAACGTAGGAAATATAGTGTTTAATCTGATTTTAATTGGACAAGCTCACGACCAAAAGTAGAAATTAAATTCCTAGATTTAGGATCAAAGCGAATCTCCTTGGGTCCATTGTCCATTTTATTTGTTTAGATTAGATCAATTTTTAACTACTTAAATATGGATATACTATTTCATGTGTAAACTTTATTTTTCATTTTGTTCTTAGTGAAAAACAACTACTCTACTCCATATAAGATGATCCAAATTTTAGTTAGAGCAATTCACACGTCATAATAATGGTGTAATTCATGCCTCGTATTTTGTCTGTCGGAATCTTCTATTTTTATGCACGCCCTCAAAGGCTCAAGGACCTTTTTTATTTTTTATAATACTTTTATTTTTATTTTTTATGTTGCAGTCAAAGTATGAATTGATCAACAATCAATTTATATATTATTATTGTTGATGTCAAAAACTACTAAAATATCTTACTACCATAAACAACGAGAGGTTAAGACTCAAGAGTTCTACTTTAATTTGTATTTATATATGCCTTAATCATAAACATTGAAATATATATATTATGCTCATATAATTAAGTTATACAATTAAGAAGAGGAAATACTATTTATCAACTTTTAACTAGCCCACTTTATACGATTGGGAATTATTTCATCAGAAAGACTTGCTAAAATGGTCCAAATTTTAAAGGTAATTAGTCTATTGACCCGTTCGATACACGGGTTGTTCTTATGTTATTTTTCTTAAAAAGCGTCGGTTTTGTTGTGGAATTTAGTTAAGTATATATACATAGATATTGTGAGGTACGAAATGACAATATGACATATTGGTTTGAGTTATTTTTTTTAGGAGATGAATAGACTATTTTATATTTTTATTGTTAATGTAATGTGCACTAATTAATTTAACTTTAAGTTATTATATTGAAAATGAAATACTTAACTTTCTTACTTAAATTTTGTAAGTTTTGGAATGCATAAAGATTAAAGATTTGAACATTATCTATATATTTTGTTTTATATCAAAAAGAGAATATAAATATATGAGTGATTATGGTGACATGTGACTTAGTATAGATTTGTTGTTTGTGTTTTTAAATACTAAAGTATATATATAGATATCGATAGATAAAGATTTTATACATGTATTCATAGTAAGAATATTTTTAACAATAAAATTAAACAGAAGTAAAACATGGCAATATGGCACACCACCTGTTCATTTCAGCTTAATTTCAATTCAGTTCAGTTCCTAATTTCCTTCTCTCATACACAATTCAATTCACTTCAGCTCAGTTTAATTTAGTTAAAGTTCAACAAATCAGAACATGCCAAGTCATCAATTCATCATAGAGAATGCATCCGATAGAGGAGGCATTCCGTACTTGAATGATGTTCATCTTGGAAATTTGACAGACTCAAGTGTTAGTTAACCAATCCACAACTCTATTCCTTTCCCTATTTACACATGCGTTAAGGTTACATCACAATCATTACTTTTTTTTTTCTTTCATCATTCGGCACTTGTGCTATAATGCTGTTGTGCATAATGTGAATACAATTTCCCATATGGTTCTCAGTCCAAAATTGCAGCTTCATTATCTATTAGTGCTAGGAGCTTACGAGTCAATTGTTATTGAATTTTTAGTGCTCCACCAAATTTCAATTGTTATTGCATTAATTTTATTTATTTTTTTTAATTCTTTTTTAATGCTTATAAATGGTCCAAACTTTTATCTTCTCCTATATGGAGCTAATGGAGGTATGGATAGCTTGGACTTTTTCTTTTTTGTTTTCTTGATAAGAAGCATAGACTCATTTTCAGTATTCTATTGATGATGTTCACTCAATTACTGAATTACATGCCAATTTATATGTCTATGTGATATCACACATTTTTATCATAAATAAATTTTGTACCCTTGTAGTTATAAGTGTAAAAACTGATCTTACTCTAAACAAGTCTATCTAACCTGATCTAGTACTTGATATACATACATGCCTATATGGACAAAATAATTTAGCATGACTCATGTCAGAAATGCCAACTCGAATAACTCGACATGTGATCTGAATTGACACCTTTATATCATACTTCAAACTTTAGAATCACAAGCTATTTTGAAGTATCATATGTTGATTAATAAACAGCTTTAGTAGTGGAAGTATAACATAACATACATCATTTAAAACTTTTTTTTTTTTTAATTTTTGTGCTAAGTATTAATGTATGCTCCATATTAGGTTATTATGGAATAAAGCTTTATCTGCTAAAGCTCACTAATATTAGACAAATTTTATCAACCAAAAATGGAACTAAACAAAATATAAAATATAAAATACAAAATAAAAACAGTCGAGTCCAACAAATAGATGATGAATTTGAGGTAGCCGACTAGCCCGTATAACACTAGATTAGGCAGTCACTCTCATTATCGACTCAATCCAAGTGTTAGATTTTATATTTTAGTAGACTAACAAGTATGAGTTATATATTTGTGATGATGCGTGAACATCGTGGCACCATATATGTTGGGGTTGGTACATAATTTAATAGTTCCTTGCTTAATTGCAAAGAATTTCCTAAAAAGTCACCGTCCATAAAAAAAACTATAAAAGTATTCCATATCTCTCAATTTACTTCTATGATTTCTTTTACCGTTGTTTCAATTTTACCTTGTATTCTTTTTCTGACTTTTCCTTCATCTTAGTCACCGTTTATATAAAAAAAACTGTAAAAGTATTGCAATAGAAATGTGTTAGTATCAAGCAATTAGAAATGTGCTAATTTATGTGGAAGAAGTAATATTTATATAAGTAGTAGTGTGTGGCCCGGGCATTGCATTGTGTTACTACTTTAAAATAGAATGTTAATTAAAAAAGCGGCCGGATCTAAATGAAATAAACTTCCACTGTCTTGAAATTGTTGAACCTATTCTCTTTATTAATTTTTTATAGGCTACATATTTATTTTATTTAATCCATTGTTATGCTTACTTAAAGATATACTACTATTGGCTAAGATGGTAGTATTGTAATCAGCACATAAACAATTTTAGGGACGCTTTTTAATATATAAATTATAGTTTTAGGGTCTGTTCTCATACGTTGAATTCAGTTCTATTCACCTCAATTCAGTTCCTAATTTCCTTCTCTTATAAAATATTCATTTCAATTCAGTTTAGTTCAGCTCAGTTCTGCTGAGCTCAGCCAACGAGAACAAGCCCTAAATGTATATATTCTTTCCTAAAAAAAAAGAAAAAAAAATTGTTTATATTCTTGATCAATTATCCGATCCGTATATTAATTTTTTTTAATTGAAAGCTAGTTTCAAGCAATGTCTTAATAATACACTATAATTTTTGTAATAAAGTTACAAAAATATAAAGAGTGAATTTTTCTCAATAACACTAGATTCACTTACAAACCAGAATAGGACACATAAAGGTGGATGATTAAAAAGTGGAGTGGTTAATTGATGGTTTTGGTGATGATGGCAAAACTAACATACTTTTAGGACATGTATTATTAATTAGGACGTACATCACACATGATATTATGTAGCTTGTATATGACATAAGCACGCATGAAATATTACTTTGAATAATATAACAAAGATTAGGTGGACCTTCACATTTATACACTTCCTCAGTAACCTCCTATTCATCATTCTCATAATCAAATTAATTAAGCAAGATTATTGTGTAATTAGTACTCGTAATACTAATAATGGAAAACCAAGTTTGTATAGGAGATTCAAGAAGAGAGCTTCTTTCACCTTTGCCAGACGTAGAATCAGTGATTACAACTGAGTTCAACGATGATGAGTTTCCATCATGGAGACTAAGTATAAGCGAGTTTCAACTTCCCAAACAATCTCATCCTTCCTTTCATCCCTTACTATGTCTTAATCCTACTCGTTGTAAGTCTCTTTCCTTTTTAAATTTCACACGATTTGGTTTTATTAGCTTTTTGTACATGTGTTTTATAATTTCAATATGTATGTATAGGGATGACACTCGAACATAGTGAATTAGTTTATATGTATCTTGAATCTAATAAGTTCTAACTCGGATTCACTAATCATTTTATTGCACTCATTATGGTTCATTCCCTTTGTTTAACCTATTTTTGTAAATTGTGGCATATAAGCATGATCCACACCTTAACTATGTGCAGTGTTTCTCGCTTAATTACTTTCAGGCCTTGATTGACGCTTTGTACAATATTTCATGACCCTCAGTCCCTCACCTTAAGCTTTGTGCAAATAAATTCATACTCTTCGCTTGTGCCCATAAGATATCTTATCCAATTTCGTATCATTTTGACTTATTATCACTTTGAAGGATTTTATTATTCTCTTATTTCTAACTACACCCAATAAAAATAAGGAAAAGAAAACTATGCCGTTGTATTAGTATCAGTAAAGATTCATATATAGATCCATCAAGTAAAAAAAAAAAAAAAAAAAAAAACATAGATTGAGTAAACAATGGTATATATTGTTCTATTTGATAGGAAGTGTACTGTATTCTTATAAACTTATACTTACATATAGCCATCTATCAAAGATCTACACACCTATCAAATTTCTTACTCAATCCATTATTGAACTATACTCAAAGCTGGATGGTTTAAAAATAACCCTAGCAAAAATTAACCCGATTTCACTAGAAAACTAATTATATGATTTGCTAGAGTTGATCATTATTTCACAATTAAAAAAAAAAGGAAATAGACCTAATATGATCAAAATTAATTTAACATACCAAAATCAATATGACCCAATCAAATAATTAAGAATAATAATTAATAAACGAATTTAATCCTAAAGACCAATTCATTATCACTTCTATTTAGTTTTGTCAAAAAAAAAATATAAAGTCCACAAGTTATTGATGAATAGAAAACTACATTGGAACTTTCCTTGCCAACAGCAAGGATCATGCACATTACTACATTAGTAGTCATTGGTGCATTGTTGCTGCTATTGTTTATTTGCGTTATTAACTTATTATTCTTCACACTTCATTGGTGAATTAGTTTTTAAATTTGTTTCCAGCCAATGGCTAGCAAGTTAGCAAGAATTGCCATTACATAAATTGTGCCACAAACACCAAATTAAAAAAAAAATGCTAGAACAAGTAAATATTTCTTAAATTAGCACCAATTTACTCATACAAGCTCACAACGTACAAACATACGGATAAATCAATATTCTTAGTTAAATTTTAGGAAATTTTGTATTGATACAATTTGTAGGATCGAATTCTAGAACAAACAAAGAAGAATTTGGAAGAAAAATATTCAAGAGATTTGCAGAATTTAGAGAGAAAACTAGGAGATTTTGTGTTTGATTTTTGTAGAATGAATTCTTACAACTTATTACAGCAGCAAATCTATTTATATAGTTGTAATACAAGGAAGAGGAAAATATCTAGAAGCTACTAAACACAGCAGCTGAGAAGAACTTTGTTATAACAAACTTGCTGACTGTACCAATCAGTTATAACAGAATTTGGGCACTGCTAATGTACTCTGATGTGACTGACTGTAACATGGGGGTTGATGTGACTCACTGCAGCTTCCTTCAAGTCATTATCAGTATGTTTAACATCCCCCTCAAACTTGGGATGGTATCAATCATACCAAGTTTGGAAATAAGGAACTCATGCTATGCTGAAGGTAGTATTTTAGTAAACATATCAGCAAGTTGATGGCCTGTAGGTAAATAGCTCAACTGGATCAAACCTTCAAGGACCTTGTCTCTAGTGAAGTGACAGTCAATTTCTATATGTTTTGTCCTCTCATGAAAGACAGGGTTCTTAGCTATGTATATAGAACTCTGATTGTCACAATGAAGTGTGACAGGTTTAAGCTTATCTAAACCCAACTCCTCGAGCAGATTAACTAGCCAAGTAACCTCACTAGCTGTTGAAGCTAAAGCCCTATATTCAACTTCACTGGAAGATTTGGATACAGTTCCTTGCTTCTTAGACTTCCAGCTGATTAGAGAAGACCCTATCATCACATAACCAGATATAGATCTTCTGCTATCAAGACAAGAACCCCAATCAGAGTCAGAATAGGCTTGTAGAACAGGTTCAGCAGAACCTTTAAGTAGTTTTTCTTTACCAGCAGTACAAGCAACATATCTAAGAGCATGATAGAGAGCTTGCAAGTGAGAAGAGTCAGATGCTGCACTGTATAAGAAAGATCAGGTCTTGTATGAGTCAAAAATTAAGTTTGCCCACCATTCTTCTATAATACTCAGGTTCAGCTAACAAATCAGCATCTTCAGCTGTCAGCTTTAAATTTAGAGGCAAGGGTGTCACAACAGGCTTGAAATCACTGAAACCAGAATATTTGAGAAGTTCCTTAGTGAACTTTTTCTGAGTCATTGAGATTCCACAATCAAGATATCCAATCTTAATTCCCAAAAAATAGTGTAACTGCCCCAAATCCTTGATTGTGAAGGTCTTATGCAAATGATCCTTAAGAGACTGTATGTCATGAACATCATTACTAGTAATGATGATGTCATCCACATAGACAGCAGCCAAGACCAAAGAATCACCAGATTTTTTAAGGAACAGACTACTATCATACTGAGACTGTTGGTAACCAAGTGTTCTAAGCTCTGCAAGTAGCTTAGAAAACCAATGTCTAGAGGCTTGCTTGAGGTCATATAGAGATTTCTAGAGTAAACAAACCTTGTTTTCTGGATTAGGAATGCTTGCAGGAACTTGCATATAAACAATCTCATCCAAGTCGCCATGCAAGAAGGCATTGTTGACATCCAATTGAAATAAAGTCCAAGACTTAGAAGCTGCTAAGGAAAGTAAACACCTGACTGTAGCAAGCTTGATTACAGGTGAAAAAGTTTCCTGATAATCAATCCCATGCTTCTGATTATACCTTTTAGCTACTAATCTTGCCTTGAACCTCTCAACAGTCCCATCTGCTTTTAATTTGATCTTATATACCCATTTACACCCAATTGCTTTCTTTCCCTTTGGTAAGTCAACTAAAACCCAAGTCTGATTAGAATGCAGTGCTGCAATTTCGTCCTTGTCCATAGCCTTTACCCAAGAAGGATCACAAGAAGCCTCATTATAACAAGTTGGTTCAGCTATATTGTCCAAAGAACAAATGAAAGCTTTATGTTCAAATGGCAAATTCTCAAATATAACCATGTTGCACCAATGTTGAGATTCAAGAGCTGTGTGTTTCTGATTTGGTTTAGAATGTGGAACAAATTCTTTATGGTGTTTTGGTGGGTTGATAGGTCGAGTAGATCTCCTAAGAGTAGGATGATCATCAGATTCAGAAATATTCTGAACTGGTGCAGGAACAGGACATATAGTGTTTAGGCTCTTTTGTGGTGTTGAATTTTAAGTGTTTGGGATATTTTGTGGTGTTGGCTGACTGGCTGTAAAATATTGGGAATATCATCATCAAAGTGAGTTGGAACAGGTGATGATAAAGGTAAACAAATCTAAAAAGGGGGATTAGAGACAGTAGAATTTGGATCAGAAACAGTATAGGGAAAATTCTTTTCATAGAAAATTACATTCCTAGTAACATGAATTTTACCACTAGTAAGATCTAGAACCCTATAGCCTTTTTGTGATGCTGGATAACCTAGAAAAACACAGGGGTTTGCTCTTAAATCAAATTTGGATATGCCTTGTTTGATGGTAGACATATAACACAAGCAGCCAAACACTATATAAGGTGATCAATGACAGGTTTTTTATTGAAAAATTTCTCAAAAGGAGAAACATAACCAAGGCATTGTAAGGGCATTCTATTGATTAGGTGAGCTGCTATCAACACACACTCTCCCCAAAATCTTGCAGGAACCTTAGACTGAAAGTAGAGAGCCCTAGCTGTCTCTAAGAGATGTTTATGCTTCCTCTCAACTACCCCATTTTGTACGTTGAGGGGATTCTGTACAGCTAGACTGATGAAAAATGCCTTCCCTAGCATAGAATTTCTTCATTTCACCATCAAATAATTTTAGAGCATTATCAGTTCTGATATTCTTTATTTTGGCCCCAAATTGATTACCAATGAACATTGCAAAATCACATAAGACTTGGATAACATCTGATCTATTTTTAAGCAAGAAAATCCAAGTAAATCTTGTAAAATCATACACTATTGTCAGAAAAATATTACAACCATTATGAGTGGTTACCTTATTTGGTCCCCATGCATCTAAGTGTAGCAACTCAAAAGCCTTAGATGTTTTAATGGAACTATGACCAAAAGAAAATATGTGTTGCCTAGAAAAATGACAAATCTTAAAAGTACAAGATACTAAATAATCCTTAGTATCTAGATCAGGTATGACTTTATTCAAATGAGCTATTGGCATATGACCTCATCTTAGATGCCATAGCTTGACATTATTAATAGAGCTAGAATCTAGGGCTGATTCTTGAGGATAATGAACTGCAGCACAACTTGACTCTTGGCAATCTTGAAATAAAGACCTCTCCAAGCAATATAGACCATCTTTTAATCTACCAAGCAGCAGTGGCTTGGTCAGAGTAGGGCCTTGAATATAACATTCATCATGAGAAAAATAAGCCACACAATTCATATCTTTACACAATTTTGGAATTGAAATCATATTGAATTGAAAGCCTGACACATGCATCACATCTTGTAGCACAAGTTTATCACCAAACCTAATTGTTCCTTTGTTCTGAACACTCAGTTTTCTTCAATCAGGTATAGTAATATTACTAACAGAATTATTCAAGCTATGATAATTCTGAAACAAACTAAGATCATGACTCATATGATCAGTGGTACCACTATCAATAATCCAATGAGAATTCCTGAAGGATAAAAGACAGAAAGTGCCTGCTACCATTGTAGCTATCTTAGTTTTCTCATCATCATTCCTTTTGTCTAAAAGAGAGATGAGATGATTGTATTGCTCCATAGTGATGGTTGCAGTGCTACTTACTTCATCAGACTGCTGAGAATCATCATTAACATCTAGTTCACCATGGACTGCAGCTACAATACCTTTTCCTTACCAATTCTCCTTGATATGAGGTGGATAACCATTAATCTTCCAGCATCTCTCAATGGAATGACCTAAGATCTTGCAATGATCACAAAAATAAGGTGATGGCCTCCTTGAAGAATTGTTCCAAGGCTGAGAAACTTGCTGTGTTCCACCTCTTTGTAAATCAGCATTAATCATGCCAGTAGATCTGTTTCTCTGCTGATTATTAGATTCATAGAACCTTCTCTTGTGTGATGCTGCAAATGCTACTCCCTCTCCTGAGTGAGAAGAAATATATACCTATCTATGCCTCTCTTCTTGCATTAAAAATCTGTATGCATGAGAAATAGATGGCAGAGGAAAAATCATCAAAATTTTAGCTCTGACTTGACTAAACTCTTCTCTCAATTTCATTAGAAACTGTATAAGTCTCTTATCCTCTTGTGCCTTCAAAATTTTCTTAGTAATATGACATGTGCAGTTAGCACAAGTACAAACAGGCAAAGTATTCTGAGCATCATATTCATCCCAAAGCATCTTCATCTTAGTGAAAAATGTAGAGATATTCTCAGATTCTTGATGTATGTCTGCAAGCTGCTGTAGAATAGTATAACTATGTGTTCCAGAAGTCTGACCAAACTGTTCTTCCAAGTTTATCCATATTTCTCTAGCAGTGTCGAAGTACAAAACACTTCGAGCAATTGTGACATCAAGAACTTGGATAAACCAGGAAATAAGTGCACTATTACACCTATACCATGCTTTGTGCAGTGTATTGTCTGATGGATCGGGTTTCTCAAGTGAACCATCAATGAATCCAAGCTTATTCTTAGCTGATAATCCAATCATAACAGACCTCTTCGAATCATTATAACCACTACCATTGAATTTTTCAGAGTCTAGTTTATACTGTGAATCACTAGGATGCAGATAATAAGGTGAGGTAGGATCAAGTGAAGGATCAGAAACAGTTTGTGCAGCCATATTAACAATCAAGAATTGTGTAATCAAACAAAGAATCTCAGAATTGTAGTGCAGATCAACAATATCAACAACAAAAACAAGTAGCAAGAACAATCAATCACAAGTACTTGCAGATTTCACAGTTCTGATGAAAAATTATCAGAAAAATAGGCTTGAGATCGAAGAAAAACTTATAGAATTGCAGAATCAAACGTTTGCAGTACCAAAAATTTGGGAAACAGATCAATAATTCGAGCTCCTGTGCTCTGATACCACGATACAATTTGTAGGATCGAATTCTAGAACAAACAAAGAAGAATTTAGAAGAAAAATATTCAAGAGATTTGCATAATTTAGAGAGAAAACTAGGAGATTTTGTGTTTGATTTTTGTAGAATGAATTCTTACAACTTATTACAGCAGAAAATCTATTTATATAGTTGTAATACAAGGAAGAGGAAAATATCCAGAAGCTACTAAACACAGCAGCTGAGAAGAACTTTGTTATAACAAACTTGCTGACTGTACCAATCAGTATAACACAATTTGGGCAGTGCTAATGTACTCTGCTGTGACTGACTGTAACATGGGGCTTGCTGTGACTCACTGCAGCTTCCTTCAAGTCATTATCAGTATGTTTAACATGTATTTTACCACCCACAAATAACCCACTTATTGATATTACTACACACACACACACAGGAAAAAAAATACTACCATTACCCAAAAAATCTCTTGCTTAGATGTTAAGATGTAAAATACAAGGATCATGCACATTATCACAATAACAGAAAGTGCAAATGGTGGTTATTTTTTTAAAAAAAAAATTATTTATTTATTGTCTTTTTAAGTGGTATTTTAAAATACTTTTTTTTTTGGGTGGTAATATTAATAAGTGGGTGGTAAAATACAAAATGTCAGCTATCAAAAGAAAACAAAAAAATACAAAATATCATATTTTTTTTTATTAAGGAGTTTATAATAGTAAAAATTATTGTATTTAGATGGTTAATACTTGTATAATACTCCATCGGTGTAATGGATTGTTTCATGGGTTATTTTCTTAAATTAGCTTTGGCCAACATCAATTTTATAAAACTATACAGTACCTTTTTTTTCTTTATACGGAGTACTACATATATTTCTATTATATATAAAATAATAATTTTTTAACGCATGGTCTATACAATAATGCCAAAATAAGCAAAATTAATACTTTCTGCATTACTTTTGTAATTGCGGATTCCTAGTTAATTTTTTTGAGTGGAGAGAAAAATTAAATAGGGACCACGTGTGATAGGAGATATAGAGAAAATTTATTAACTAAAAGGGAAAGTGCGTGATTAATGCATTTAAATTAAAACTTTTATATTTGAAAAGTGATGCATCTAATAAAAAACGAAAGACTCTTGATATCATGTGCAAGCAAGGAAATTGTTGAATGGATTATAATGGTTGAACCTTAATGCAAGAGCCCAATACCATTTACGTAGAGAAGTATTATTTATCCTAATTCTATACTTGGTTATTCTACCAAACTTCCCTAGAAAACAGATTACTTACAAACATCTCTCTTAAGTCTTAAGGGATTAGGGATGTATATAGAAAAGTAGAATATATAAATGAATAAAACAAATACATGGGTGACAGATTACTAGGTAGTAAATCGCGTAAAACATCATCACTGCACCCACGTATTTGATTCAGGACGTTTTTCCAAAGTGAGCCAATTTTGGCAAATATTAACCAAAATAGTTGCGTGGCAAAAGTATTTACCAAACTAAGCTTCCAGGCTAAAACGCTGTCTCGGTCAGCGTTTTATGCCTGGTTTTTTTTTTTAAAAAAAAATCAACCTAAAAACGCTGTCTGGGACAGCGTCTTTGTTGTTGACCTTTTTTTTAAAAATTTTTGTAATTGCCTTTTATTTATAAAAATGTTTTTAAAAAACAAAAACAGTTATATGAAAGACGATGTCCCAGACAGCGCTTTATGTACAAACTTCCTTGTACCTAAAACGCTGTCTCAGACAGCGTCTTATTTTCAACCTAAAACGCTGTCTGGGACAACGTTTCTCTGCTGGTGTGCAAAACAGCAGCAGAATCAGCCTTTTTCCACTGATCTGCCACTTTCTTCTGCCCCCACCCACCACCCCCTACCATGATTCTTGCCACCACAATCCACCAACAACCCCCACCATCGACCACCATCTGCCACCACTTTTGACCTCCAACAACACTTCAACCAGCTCCACCACCAACCCCAACCATTCAACAACCGTTGATAACCACCCACCACAACCAACAACACTAAAACCACCATGAACAACCACATTAACCACCACGGGCCATCCTTTCTTCCCCATTTTCGACTATGGATTCCAAATGTCTACTGTTTAATGTACATTAGCCCTGAAGGATCTATTTTGACTGACATCCGATTTGGATAAATAAGCTAACAAAACTTTAAAACACAAACAGATTCATTCAACCAACATGTCTTATATTGATAATGCAATCGTTATATACAGCATTCCAGGAAAAAGGACAAAACAATGATACAATACGTTCACTACTCATCAATTTGGTGTAACCCTTCCCTAGCCTCACTGTCGTCCCTTCGTCTTGGACGACGCCGAGTGTAATGGTGAATGGTGGTGAATGGGTTCCGGCGCGGGGGGGGGGGGAGTGAGCTGGCTGGACGATGCGTCCTCCTGGGTTCTGAAGGGTGCAGAACTATGGAAGATGTACTCCTCTGCCTCTGTGTGCGACGTAGGATCACCTCCACTGCTACTCTGGCCGGGGTCAAACCGCGAATGGATGGAGTGACCATCATCACCGTCCCGCTGTTGGATGAGATGACCGTGACCATGTCTGCGTAAGGAAGTCGCGGACATATCTCGCATCCGCTGGACCTAGGCTCTGGTGGGTCCGTCTGTAGGGGCGAGGGACAGTGCATCATACATCGCCACCATATCCGCCGCCTGTAGTAATCATCGATCAGTCAAGTACATGATATTTAAAAAAGTTAAAAAATGAGGATGATAAGTATAGTAAAAGAAACTCACATATCCGCTAATGACGTCATGTGCCGGGTGGTAATGGGTGGACGGTGGTGTGTAGCTGGGGTTGATGAAACGGCGTGTGATAAGCCTGTACCACACCATGTACGGATCGTCATGATCCATAACGCCCTGCATGGGATAACCCTGAACGACATGACCCAACCGCTGCTCCCATAGCTGAAGATACTGCCAATGCTCCAGTGCCCAGTTTGTCTCCGTCTTTCCCCGACGGTCAATGTCGTGAAGGCGCACGTCAGTGTCACAGTTCTGGGGAATAGGCTGCTGCAGTCCAAACTGTCGCATGACGCGGTCAGGTAGGTGACTCTCCACAACCTCGAAACAGGTCAGGGGGACCCGGGCACGCCACTCTCCCTGATGCTCCAGTAGATGTGCAGGCATGACATCTACCAACTCCGGTACATACGGATCCCATGTGATCTGCAATAACACATCCTAAACAAGTTAGTCCACAATCAGTATACACAGTACCTAAATGATTACAAATGTCTTCAGAGTTTGTACCTGATCCTCAGTGAGTCGATCCAGGGCGTCTCGGTAGTATGGGAGACCCGTCGCCGTATGTGCCTGTGTGAGTCTGGGGACCATCCACCTGGGGCAACAAATTTGGTGAGTATGTTTACAAAATGAAATCGTATATGGGAAAAAAAAATGACAATTGTTACAAACCTGCAACCGTAAGCCTCATCAGCTGCAGGGCGAGGCGGAGCGATGTACGGCTCATACTGGTCATCCTGGTCCTGCTGCCCCGGACGATGTACAGCAGGCCTACCTGGTCTTCCTACGTGGATGTGCTCCCAAGCCCATAGCTTCAATAGCAAAACACAAAACTATGTTAAATATGACATTACTCATTGCATAATTCGCTTGTGATAATATACGTAGTATACCTGAAGCACAAACAGAGGTCCTCCAATCTCGAGCGCACCACTCCGTGAGGCTCTGCAAAGTTGGCGATACAACACCGCCAAAGAGGCACTACCCAGCTGTATCCACGGATATGCTCCCAGTAGTGGTCTAACAGCTGTAGGTAAATAAGCTGCAAGTGGCTCCCGCTCTTGTTGTCGGACAACACGCCGGATATGAGGAAGAACAAGTACGCTCGAGTGTATCTCTGTACTGTGGCGTCATCGGCGTCCGCAGGCAAGCCCTGGAAAGTATCTCGTAACCAGACCGTCCTCAAGGCGGAGCCCCTAACATCGTTGGGACCCGGCTGCACCCTGAGAACCCGCACAACCAATCCAACGGGATCGACTAGAAATGATCCCGTCACCACAGTCCCCTGTACTGGAAGGCGCGTCAGTATTGCCACGTCCCGCAATGTCACAGTCGCCTCCCCAACTGGTAGGTGGAAGGAGTGCGTCT
Organism: Chenopodium quinoa; assembly: GCF_001683475.1. NCBI lineage: Eukaryota > Viridiplantae > Streptophyta > Magnoliopsida > Caryophyllales > Amaranthaceae > Chenopodium > Chenopodium quinoa. Next base: position 529,868 of record NW_018744560.1, on the reverse strand, counting down.
CCTGCCTCCATCTCTCCACTAACGCCGTGACAAGGTGTCGGTCGATCTCCCTAAATCCCAAGCGATGTACACCGCCAAAGCCAGCGTACGTCACGTACTCAAGGCAGCGATCATGGACAACCCAGGGGGTCCTGTAGTGCCTGCACTGTAGTGGCTTCGCTACGTCACCCTGAAAACACAGGAGCATTTATAAGTAACAAAAGATAGTACATCAAAGAATCCAAAAACGTTAAAGATGAATCATTACCGTCAGGTTCCATACGTCGACGCTCCGATGGGTGTCCTGTAGTGTCAGGACAGAAGGGTCAACAGGTCCGGGTGTCCTATCCCGTACGTCCATGATATCTGTTCATTGAAAACGTTACACACCAAACACTAACACAATATATTGAATACTAATTTCGATTGAAAGGCATAAACAGGAAATCTCGAACATCCAACGTACAAAATAAAATTCATCGAATTGAACACAATAACACATAATGTAGAAAATTATAACTGTTTCATCAAAATAACACCACTACATACTACTATATCAAATAACACATATACACTTAGGTCCTATGTTGGTCTAGATCGACAAGTAGTGCGGTTGTGACCTTGCTCGTGACAACGACTGCATTTGGTTGGGGGCCGGTTGTTGTCATCCATCTCATTGCGTATGCGCTTCGACTTTGGACGACCTTTTCCACGTATCATTGTGCCGTCCGGAATGAGTTTAGGGCCTACGTACTGTGCCCACTGTGCCCAGGTTGTCTCGCCGGGGATCGGCCAGAATTGTGGTGCATAGGTGTTCATGTAGGCGGCCGACTGCAACAGAGGGTCCACCCAAGGCCGTTCTGATAGTGAGTATGTAGCACAGACTGCTAGCACATGAGAACATGGGAGGTGGAATATCTTCGGTTTGTTGCACGTACACGTTCTCAACTGCCAGTTCACCGTATGCTTGTGGCCTCCTTTATTACCAACTCTCTCTCCCCTCTCTGTTGTCACTTGGTAAATATGCAATCGCCGGTTATAGGCATCCACTCTATGATATCTGGCTTTAGCGGTGTTCTTCTCGAGGATGGCAGTGACCTTTGGGGGGTATGGAAGTCCTTGATCAGACCTAGCCTCAGAAGACTCCCTTCTCAAAGTGAAATACTTGTTAACTCTGTGGAAGCTTAACTCGACAAGGGACATAATCGGTAGAAACCGAGATCCTTTCAGCACATTGTTGAATGTCTCCGAGAAGTTTGTAGTACATATACCATACCTGCGACCACTGTCGTGAAACAGAGACCACATAGGGAACGGGACTTGAGCAATGTACTCAATGGCCTTGGGACAGGCCTCACCAATGAAACACAGATCAGCTTGAAGTTTTCTTTCTTGCCTTTGGTACGCAGCGGCCTTGAACATGTCTCTCATGTCGTTACTTCGCACGTGAGTCTTCAAGTTAGAGGCTATGTGGCGGACACAAAACCTGTGATACGCTCGGGGCTGGGTGAATCCAACATTAGGATCATTCATTGCTGCAATGATCCCAGGATGTCGATCAAAAATAACACAAAGGTCATCCCGTTGCGTGACACGATCTCGAATACAACCTAGGAACCAAGACCAGCTGGAAGTGTTTTCCCCTTCAACCACCGCAAATGCAATAGGAAATACTTGGAAGCTTGCATCAACACTCGTAGAAACCAACAGTGTTCCTTTATACTTCCCGTACAAGTGCGTCCCATCGATACAGATAACAGGCATACAATGTTTAATGCCATCGATACAAGGACCGAAGGCCCAAAACACTCGTTCAAACACTTCCATGTTGCTGTAGTATACACCATCCACTAAAGCTTTGTGTTTCCATACGACACATGTTCCCGGGTTCGACCGTAGGAGTGCTTGCATGAAGTGGGGAAGTCTGCCATATGAACTCTCCCAATCCCCAAATATCTCAGCTATAGCTTTCTCCTTGGCATACCACGTTCGTCGATACGGGACATCAAAATGAAATTGCTTCGAGATCAGTTCCTGTATGAATTCCACTTTCAACGAAGGATCTTTCCGCACAAAGGACTTCACATACTCGGCTATTACGGACGAATCCAAGTGTGGGTGATCATTAGATAGTACTTCACTGATACATGTCTCCCGATGCAGGCCTTTGTACGTGACTATGGTAAAACCACGTGAGTGCTCACTCGATTTGGTACCCCGTAGCATCCAACCACATTTCTTCTTGCATCGCAGATGTAGGACACCATCATTCGAGGTCACTGTGGTGTAGAATTGATTCCTCTGAATAGAATACATCTTCACCATTTCTTGAAGCAGTTTCTTGCTCTCAAAATATATTCCCTTCTCAAATTCTCCCCCGGGAACAAAAGAGGTGTGGCTACCCGATTCGGACCAATACTAATCAACTTCATAGTTCTCGGGTACCTCACTGAACCAAGATATGGGAGTTCTAACCAACGGCTGACCATCTTCCACCTGTGTAGGTTCATCATCCCCCTCTCCGTTCTCGTCCTCATCATCCATTTCCGCATACACATCATACACCGACAATTCATTATTCACAACATCATCAAAATCATTTGGATCTTCTCGAAACGGTGAACCATCATCACCTTGCATAGGAGAGTAGCTATGCAATTGCATCGGCGAAGATGCCACGGTGTTCGATGACGACGGAGCAGGCTGGCCGAACACTGTCACGCGTCCCCCCGCATGTACTGGTGAAGCTATATGAGAACTAAAAGGCAAGTGAAATTGGTCGTCCTGCATCATTCGAGTGAAAGAACCCATCCCATATGCATTCGATGGAATGTGGTTTGCGGGCTCTTGGAAGGACGCGGTGTTGTAATCAGAGACATATGTAGCTAGGGGTGTACATAAACTGGCCCGGACCTAAAAACCGACCTGAACCGGACCTGTTGGGACCGGACCTAATCCGGACCTGCAGATTCAGGTCCGGTCCCGGTCCTTGAAATTCTAGGATTCCAGGTTTCAGGTCCGGTCCGGGTAAAACCCGGAAATTTCAGGTCCGGACCTGAAACCGGTAAAACTATTTTTTTTTATTTAATAAGTCTAAATAGGTCCATAACAGGTCTAAACAGGTCCAATCAGGTCTAAACAGGTCCAAGCAGGTCCATAACAGGTCCAAACAGGTCCATAACAGGTCCAAACAGGTCTAAACAGGTCAGCACTTTCATCTTATTTTAAAAAAATCAAAAAAAAAATAATCAGGTCTATTCAGGTCCAAACCCGGACCGGACCTGATTTATCAGGTCTGGACCGGAACCGGACCTGTTGATTCAGATCCGGTCTCCGGCCCTTAAAAAATCAAGGATTCAGGTCCCGGTCCATTCAGGTCCGGGTCAGGTCCGGTCCGGTTTTGGACCGGTGTACAGCCCTATATGTAGCTTGCTGTTCTGCCCGAGTACTTTGTTGGGTACATATAGGCACTGTTTCTACATATATCTCATTGGGAAAACCCTTCATTCCTACCATGCTCCTCAAACCTTTCAAATGTCTGTTCGTAGAGACAGGTAACACTTGCACCCCATGACCAGTATCACACCTCATTGTAAGGTTCAGTTCAACAGCCATAGGGTTTGAACCAATACAACTGTGAACCTCATTCATCAGATAAGTCACAATCATGTTCGGTTCAAGTGTTATAAGGTCCATATTCCCTCCACTGTACTCCACATTTGATCCATTACACAAAATTTCACCTCCCCATCGACATAACAACGCTACATTTTGTCCAGCCATATTCTACATAACAACCAAAACACATTTTACGTAAAGCCGTTAAATCATCCCTAAATCACCACAATCAAACAAAAAAATTTTACATACTCTACAAATTAACTACTAAGAACCCCTAAATCACCATTATTACACAACAATGTAGGTAATTACAATTGTTCAAAACCTAATAATTATCAACCATTGTCAACAATTTTCAACAAAACCAACAACAACAATTCAACATTATCCAAACTATTATCAACACTAACAATATCAACACTACCATTATCAACACTAACAATTCAACAATTACCAACACTAATAATTCAACATTACCAACACTAACAATTCAACATTTTTAACACTAACAACTCAACCTCATCAACATTTTAACCCAATTCCAAAAAAATTAGAAATCACCAACATAAACCCTAGAATTTAAAACACAAAGAAAGTTGAATGAATACCTATTTCAGGGTGAGGGGAGTGTATAGTGGGCTACACGGAGGGCGACGGTGGAGGTGACGGCGGGCGACGGTGGAGGTGGCGGCGCCGGCGGCGGTCTACACGGAGGAGCACAAGTATGAGAGAGAGGGGGATTAAGTTAGAGTTTGGGAAAGAAGGGGTTTGAGAATGAAGGAGGAGGAAATGAAATGAAATACGCTGTTTGATGGAAAAAAAAAAACGACAGAAACGCTGTCTTAGACAGCGTTTCATTAATAACCTTAAACGCTGTCTGAGACAGCGTTTATAGTTCCAGAGTTAAACGCTGTCTGGGACAACGTCTTTGGTATAACTGTTTTTGTTTTTTAAAAACATTTTTATAAATAAAAGGCAATTACAAAAATTTTAAAAAAAAGGTCAACAACAAAGACGCTGTCCCAGACAGCGTTTTTAGGTTGATTTTTTTTTAAAAAAAACCCAGGCATAAAACGCTGACCGAGACAGCGTTTTAGCCTGGAAGCTTAGTTTGGTAAATACTTTTGCCACACAACCATTTTGGTTAATATTTGCCAAAATTGGCTCATTTTGGAAAAACGTCCTTTGATTCAATCCTTTAAGTCATCACATGATGAAATACATTTTTAGATATTTCTCGAGTCCTCACATATTGATTCAAATCAAGGGATAAGGTATCTATCAATCAATACGAGTGGAATTACTCAATATCCACAAGAAAGAATCCAACCCTAGAATACGATGCATTCGCAAGTCAATTTATGAAAGAGGGAGAATAAAAATATTGTTACCTTATAATTAGGAGGCATAGAATTCACAACTTTATTTGCGGACGAAGCTTCGTTGTTACATGTAACTATCGTTGATATATGAATATCTTTCACTCAACGCATACACAATACACTAACCAAAAAGTAAAGATGTTAAGTTTCCTAATTTACCTATTTTAATCACTTTACTATCGTATCGTATGAGAAAAAGTTTGTGCGACGACTCTTAATAACAATAATAATAATAACATGGCGGAGGCCGAGTTAGACGACGTAGAGTCATGGCGACTAAACCTCAACTCTTTCCGACTGCCGGAAAATCGTCCTCCTTCCATCTCTCGTTTTGGCCGCCTTTTCCGTACACGCAGTGAGCCAACCCTTTTTTTTTCTTCGTTTATTTACAAGTTACTCCGTATTATAATTTGCATGCTATTTATTTTTATTATTTTTAAATTGTTAGGAAGATTACAAATATATATGTCATTGCATAATTTCTTTTTAGCTAGGTATAATGTGATTGTATATGTGTGGATTTTTTTCATGTAAAGTTGTTGTACAAACCCAAGATGCTTTATAGGGGTTTGTTAATTTTAGTAATTTTGCTGTTCATCTTTCATTTGTTTAATTCTCACTGTTCAAGAGATGTGTATATGTGCAACTTGTTACGATCATATGTACCTTTATGACTTTGAATAATTCTTTGTAGTCGTAATTAAATTAATTGTGGTATATGTTGTTTCAAACTCTTATTATTATTTATGACTTTATTTGTTTAGAATTAATTATCACATAACTAATACTTCGTAATATTGAAAGTTGTATTGGTGTGGAAGTAATCACTACTAAGAGGTCTTATTTGTGAGTCGAAAATGGCTTGATTGGATTGTGCCCCCATTTTCTAAGCTGTACAACGTAACATAATTAAATGGAGAGGAATTCGTTCCCAAATACTTGATACACTTGTGTTAGTGTTCCCGAATACTATTCCACTTCTGTTTGTGATTAATGCTCATTATAGGAAGATTTTTCGGTACATGTAAAATGAATAGGTTAATGTGTAATCGAGTTAATGAGAATATTTATAGTTAATTAGGGGGAGAAAGATTAATTTAAAAATTAGCTCAAGTGGATGCGTGAGAGAGCAACAATAATAAATTATTGTAAGTAGAGTTAGGCCTTGCTTAGTTTAACTTATTTTTACTTATTTCAGAAAAAAAATATGTTCAAATCCGATCAGAAAATAAGTTCAATTCAGATCAGATCAGAAAATATAAGTTTAGATCATGTCATCGTTTTATGTGCAATTTTTTATCGCTAAATATCTTTAATTTTGTAATGAAAAAATTATGAAATTTACATATTAATAAAAATATACATTATTACGAATCTAACTCTTTTTTTCTTCCTAGTTTATGTGAAAAGGCTATTTGCTCGTTTGTCTTCTGCATATACATTTGCATTTAGTGAAATGTGATCCAACCATCTGCATATATTATTTGCATTTAGGTTTCATGACCACATAGGACACTTAGCTGTTGTGTGAGACGGTGTAGAATCAGCTGTTCATACTTTTCTTGTGAGCGCTGATCGATGCTTCATAACATTCAGTATCAGCAACTTAAATACATATTAGCTTCGTTGAATGGATTTGACACTATTGACAGCACGAAGTTAGCAAAGGGAACTATATATGAGGCCAATTTCATGGATTTGTGACTTGTTCCAATTTCAGGGAGACAAGGAAAAGTTGCGGATTATTACAAAAAACAGGAAAGACTGTTAGAAGGCTTCAACGAAATGGAAACCATCAATGAAACAGGTTTTTTTCCTGGAAGTTTGACTGAGGTCAGTTGCAGTTTTCCTTACTTTGCACAAAGATTTATATAGCTTGTTTTTTGGTCCTGAGTTTATTGGAGATTTTGGTCAAGGTAAAAGACAAGGATCCTACATTATATTACAAAGGTAGGAAAAATTCAACAGAAACTGCCTTTGGTACTTGATGTAGCAGGTTGGTTGAAGAGGGTTGTCTTATAGAAAATTTATCGCATTTGCACATAACAAAGGCATACTAAGGAAGCAAAGTGCTTATTTGATATGATCATATGAATGAGTATTGGACCATAAGTTTAACTTCGTAATGTTTAGTGGACTATGAAATGAATGAACTTGTATATTACTGTGAGATTTGGATCCATACTGATTCCTATGTTCTGTTTTTCTTACTTAAATATGCTTCATAGTCTTTTTGAGAAGTAATTTTATACTTTGAATTTTTATTCTCCAGGATGAGATGAAGCAGCTTGCAAAAAGTGAGCGACTGGCAATTAATATATCGAATGCAGCCAATGTTGTTCTTTTCCTAGCTAAGATATATACATCCATAGAAAGCAGATCATTGGCAGTCATTGCATCAACATTGGATTCACTTCTTGATCTTTTGTCTGGATTTATATTGTGGTTTACTTCCCATGCCATGAGAAAACCAAATCAATATTACTATCCGATTGGGAAGAAAAGGATGCAACCAGTGGTATGTCCTTACTTCATATGCATACTTAAAACAATAATGATTTTATATCCACTTTGATAAGGATCTTTCCTGCAGCATCCTACAGCGCGACTCCTTTGTATAATATGCGTACTATATCAGCTTTGAATCACTTTATCAATATTTTTTAAAGCTTAGCTTTTAGTGTGACATCAGAGTAACTCTTGAAGAACATTTGGTGCTACAATTATGTAACCTACTTAGTGTGTCGATCTGTTTCTGGATAAAATTTAGATATATTTCAAATTGGACCGGCTCCTATTTGCATTTAATAAGTCTGATTTCGTCTCTTGTGGATGATTCAGGGAATTATAGTTTTTGCATCGGTTATGGCTACATTAGGACTACAAATACTGCTGGAGTCTGCTCGTGACCTCATTACTAAGGTATGTTGATTTTATCTATTGTCTGATGTACAAACTTGCTTATAGTGATGATTAAGTACTCTATTCACAAGATTTGAAAAGAATGAATTGCTTAAATCAACTTTCTACTCTAGGGTGTTTGAAAAACCTTACTGAATGAAATCCAGGCAAATGTAACCAGCAATTGTTCTGAAAGTGGCAGAACAATTTTGGTCATTTAAGTACGAAGTAAGAATATTAAGCCTGGATTCCTGGAATGCCTGACTAGATTTTGGGCTTATAATGCCTGATCAATCACACTTGTCTGCACACCTGTGATATCATATACCCTGTGTGGCTGCGCCCCTGCCTATCCTCTGAGTAGGTCTGTGTCTTTACCTTCACTTAGATACGATATGTACTTTCTCCGTTTCTTGTTAGTGTTACATACAATAATAATAATAGTGGTTGGGAAGGTGTAGGGATAAGTATGGAGAAAAACTAGAGGAAAAGGTCACTAATAAAATGTTGTTTAGCACTTAATATGGGACATCCCAACGAGGTATGGTATCTCAAACACTTTGTATCATGAAAAACTGCATCTGCTTTGCATCTGGCCACATTAAATATGAAGTAAATGGGTACAAAATTGAGCATTTGAGAGTATTTAGATCGAATTTTTAGATTTAGTGCAATTATAAGAGCTATTCTTATGTATTGAGCAATTGAGATGCTTATGTTTGCTACTCCTGCAGACGGGGCCTAAAATGAATCACACACAAGAAATGTGGATGATCGGGATTATGGTCTCAGTAACAGTAGTGAAGTTTTGTCTTATGGTCTACTGCCGTAGATTTAAAAATGAGATTGTTCGTGCCTATGCTCAAGATCATTTCTTCGATGTTGTTACAAACTCTATTGGTCTGGCGACTGCAGTTCTTGCTGTTCGATTCTTTTGGTGGATTGATCCTACCGGTGCCATAATTGTAAGTTCACCACACTTACCAATTTAAGTTTTCTTACAACTCTTCAATTAATTGCTCCAAAATGGTCGTAGTAAGAGCTAGAATTATCTAACCTGGCTGTCTGGCACGACAACACGACCAAAAATCAGTACTTAACACAGTAACACGTGCATTTTGTATGTAATGCAATTTTATTATATGAACACAACAAGAAATAAAACAGGAGTACAACCATATGATCCACCTAACCAGATTGCCAACTGAGAAAAATTGAGTAAATTTTCAATATTCTACTGAAAAACATTACTATCTCTTGGAACTTTGCTGTAGATTGCTTTGTACACTATCGGTACATGGGCAAGAACTGTCATTGAGAACGTCTGGTCACTGATCGGAAGGACTGCACCACCAGAGTTCTTAGCCAAGTTAACATATCTTATATGGAATCATAATGAGGAGATAAAGCACATTGACACCGTACGAGCATACACTTTTGGTACACACTACTTTGCAGAGGTTGACATTGTGCTGCCGGAAGATATGCTTCTGAACCAAGCACATAACATCGGTGAGACACTCCAAGAGAAACTCGAGCAGCTACCTGATGTAGAACGAGCATTTGTGCACATCGATTTTGAGTTCACTCACCGACCAGAGCACAAAGCAAAAGTTTGAGGATCCTAGAAACAGACTCAAAGTTTAGGAATTTCATCAAGTATTATCAGATGAATTTTTCCATGTTTATAGCCTATTATGTGTACGGTTTTATATAATAATATTATTTGCTGGAAAATTCCTTGCCCCAGGGATCATCTGCGCATCTAGTTATCCTGATTTCCTGATATCTGATAATTGCTTCCTTTGGAAGCAAAAGCAAAATGTGAGATTTTATGATTGTTTTTTACACTTCGTATATTCCGGTATTCTCAATATACTCCCTCCGTATTTTATTAAAAAATATAGTCTTATAAGTACTTATTGAAATAATTTCAATAGATAGTTATTTGTATTGTATTTATTCAATTGTTATTTTTTTTAAGCAGACCTTGAAACTTTGATGTATTGTCTTTTGTGTATTTATAGTATAAGAAGGGTTGCTAAGATTATTATAAACCAAGTATTTTGAACTTAAAACTTGTTATTATCTACTACCTCCGGATCTTATTATATGCAACTTTGAGGTATTATTTGTGAGATATAAAAAATTCCAAAGTTGCATTTGATACGATCCGGAGGTAGTATATTATTTGTATCAGTAGTCTTCAACCGGGCTGTAAAACTCTTAAAACATGTGTGTATTACGGTTGACAAAAAAATATTAAGGTACTACTTCGTATTTCAAAAATTAACTTAAAAGCAAGGTATTCTGACCATCTTGCCCTGCTATTATAATGAATGTTATATGTAAGTAAAATACTGAAGAAAAATAATAATTATGACAAATTGTGTAAGGAAAGAAATTACAAAGATGTAGACCGCAATTAGGTGTTTAGGTCATCATATCTCAAAGTTTGCTGGTTTTGTTGTGAAAAAGGCTCCCCATGGAATTTGCTTTATCCCTGAGAACGAACTTCTGTGTCTTTCCAGTAGAGGTTTTCGGTAGATCCTCAAAAACAACAGAACGAGGAGCCATATAATGTGGCAAGTGATCTCTACAGAACTTAATTATATCTGCAGCAGTAACATTACCACACCCATCCTTCAGTTTCACAAATGCGCAGGGTGTCTCTCCCCAATGATCATCAGGACGTCCTACCACAGCAGCTTCTAGGACAGCCGGATGACTAAACAGTACAGATTCTACCTCAATTGTGCTAATATTCTCACCGCCAGAAATTATAATATCTTTTGATCGGTCCTTTAACTCAATATAACCATCAGGGTACTTAACACCCAAGTCTCCACTATGAAACCATCCATCCTTCAAAGCCTCCTGGGAAGCCTTCTGGTCTCTCAAATATCCATTCATGACAGTATTTCCTCTAATCATAACCTCGCCCAGTGTCTTTGCATCAGCAGGAACACTTTTCATAGTAACGGGATCTTTTACATCAACTTCCTCAAGCCCAGTAGTAAGCACTCCTTGCCGGGCCTTTAATTTTGCTCTATCATTTGGAGGTAAGCAATCCCACTCAGGCTTCCAAACACAAACTGTAGCAGGGCCGTAAGTTTCTGTCAGCCCATATCCATGTATTACAGTAAACCCAAGTTCTTCCATTTTGAAAATTACCTGTGGAGGAGGTGGGGCACCACCTGTCACCATTACCACCTTGTTTGGAAGAGGTTTCTTATCATCATCAGGAGAATTTATGATCATGTTTAAAACTGTTGGTGCACCGCTCATGTGGGTAACTTTATGCTTAGCAATACTACTGAATATATCCTTTGCAATAACATTGCGTAGGCAGACGTTTGTCCCACCCTGAGCTGCTACACCCCATGTAAAGCACCAACCATTGCAATGAAACATAGGAACAGTCCACAGATATACAGGTCTTGTAAGCATTTCATTTATTAGAACTGTAGCAATAGAGTTCAGGTATGCACCTCTGTGGCTGTAAACTACACCTTTAGGGCTCGAAGTCGTCCCCGAAGTATAATTTAATGCAATAGGGTCACATTCATCTTTTGGCCTTCGGATCTCAAATTCAGTTTTACCTGTTGCTAAAATATTTTCATATTCCAATGTTCCAGAAGGGGACATGACATTTCCAACTGGCATCAACTGTTCATCAATAACTATGACAATTTGAGGAAGCCTTGAGCTTGAATTTGACAAAATATCCAATGCACCTTGTACAACATTAAAAAATTGGGAATCTACAAAGATGACTTTTGCTTTTGAATGTTTTAGCAAAACAGACAACATTCCAGAGTCATGACGGGTATTAAAGGCACAAAGGATTGCCCCAGCCATTGGAACCGCAAAATGCAACTCATACATTGCTGGAATGTTAGGGATCAAAGCAGCAACCTGACATTGGAAAGTCGATGAATATGAAAAGCATAATAGTTAGAGAAAGTGATCATCTTATTCTGGTTTTCAGGGGAACAGTGTTGCTTAGAAAAGCAAGGTGAAATAGAGATAGATAGCCAGATCCACGAAAGAGGCACAGAAAAAATAAATAAATGTAATAATGCCAGGGGCTGAGCTTATGGGAGCACAATCCATAAGAACTAATATATTGCATTGATTTGCTTTCACATATATATCATACAATAGCAAGTTTGCACATCAAAACCAAAGGTCATTTACATTTGCATTTCATAGATGCCTCGTTGCAGTCTACTCTATGTAACAAGCTGATAGCATACAGGTGAGGTCAGAAAAACAAGCTAGAGTAACATATGTATTACCAGCATGACGAACCCACTCACACAGATCACCTGCTATTGACTATACTAATGCCAAAGTCATCTTACTAAGGTCTGCAGGGTGACCAGATGTTAAACATAGCAATGAAAGAACGAATAGTCCTTCAAATCAGATTTTTATTTAAAAAATGACGCATTCCAGGACAAAGTCTTGCTTGTATAAATAGTCCTTTAAATCTTTATCTCAATGAGCACTCCCCTATTTTACAAATAAATAATAATGGAAGAAGGAGATGTACGATCAGAAATCTCTTGTAAACCTCACTTTCAGACGACTTATTGGAATTGATTACAAAATTGGATAAATGGAAAAAGCTAAACCATCCACAGCCACCTCTTGTACTCTATCTCTTTTTGTCCTTGGTTACCCATAACCTCCCCAAACAAACCATAAGAGACCCTGAAAAATTCTTCCACAATCACCATTATTCTGCTATTACTATAGCTTTTAATTGCCTTTGTACCACCTAATTTATTCCGTTAGGACTTAGGAGGGTGCCAAACTTTATATATCACTACTATCAACACAGCTGAGAAAAAACTAAACAAAGTGAAAAGCACTAGGAATTACGAATCCAATTGAAAGCAATTCTGCAGAAGTTGATTAAGGCTTAAAACATAGGTCTGTTGAAATCCTACCATCTCTCACCCCTCACATCTTACTATCTTAACAGATCAAACAAAATGCAAACACTGATCCTAAGTTGTTCAGCAATAATAGTCCACTAAGCGGTCCTGACTAAATAACAACCAATACAGTATACACTGAAAGGACTAAGCACAAGTCAATTATAGCTTCAATACAGAAATCACTCTACAAGTATCAATTATTGTCCAATGAGAAAATTATTATATTGTTATTATTGTAATTCGTGTGGCTCATAACCATAACAATATTGTCATTAGTCTAAGATTCAAACTAGTACATACCCTTCATGTTATTCACAATGGGAGGCAAAAAAAAAAAAAAAAAAAATGCTAATCAGCTTATTCTACGGGTTTAATATATTCGGATCAAGTCAAGAAACAAAGTCCTTGAAGCAAACCAATATAGTAATCCCAAGTGGTAAAGTAGATACTAATTGCTAAGTATAAGTTAATCACTCTCACTCAAAAGTTTCTTATCCAATACAGTATGGTGATGATGAATTTGTGGGCCAAATTACAGGCAACTTTAAGAATTTTGCTTGATTACATCATAATTGAGATAAAGAGTTTATACTATCGATTGAATCCAAACCAACAAGGCTAAACTAGGATTACGAGTTGTTCGAAATTCAGATTGGATCATATTATTTCAGTTTGTAGGTAGAATAAAATAAATTCCAAACCAAAAGCCGATATACACCCCCACTTTATCCTGCTTCTTGATACACGTTTGATCAGCAATAAAACACCAAATTAAGGGTCCCTCACTTTTGATACTCAACAACAATAAAACAGTATATTATGCAAATAACACCCAAATAAATAACATCGTACCATAAAAAAAATAAAGAAATATTGGAATCAAATTCAACAATAAAAAAATCCCAGAAAATAAAGAACAAACAAAATCATCAAAAATCAAATTTTTATTAAAAAAAAAAAAAAAGAAAACTTACAACATCGCCGTAAGAAATGCCGAGTTGGGTAAGAGCAGAAGCGAGTTTAGTGCAGCGAATGAGAGTCTCTCTCCATGTAAACTTGACATTTCCATAAATAACAGAGAATTCATCTCTGTAAACAATTGCTGCTCTTTCCAGAAAGCTTATTGGAGATAATGGTACATAATTTGCAGAACATCGAATTAATCCCTCCATTTTTTTATGAAATAAAATATTAATCCAAGCTTATATTATAATGGGTATTGAATAAATTATTGGAATTTGTTGTTACCTAGATAAAATGAAGAATTGATATGAGACAGGTTAAATTTGGGTTAAATTGGATATGAACAGCCGTCTGGGGTTTTAGCCTGTTAATTGGATAAGTATAGAATACATGCAATTTTAAGAAAACCCTTTTTTTTTTTTTTTTTTTTAGACAAAGTATTTTAATTTGTTGATTTTCATTGTTGTTTCTGAGTCCATTTCTATTTTCGTCCGTTTTATTTTTCTTTTTAAAAAAATTATCTAATTGTAAAAGTTTACTACATACAAATATACAATGTAAGATTGTTCGGGTTTTTTATAAAATCAAATTATTGTCCGAAATGGAAAATCAAATTATTGTAATTATTATAGTCTTAAAAAAAATATTGTAATTGTTATAAAACAGAGGTAGTATAAGAGTAATTTGTATAATATTCATTTCTTATAGATAACCTCATTTTTTTTATAATAGTAATCCATGTTGTCCTTAAAAATTTAAAATAATCCAAATTCATTATACGAGTAATATCAAGTAATTTTAAAAAAACCACATTTATTCGTTCGAGTAGCCCTATTGACCTATTGTTTTGTGTTAGGTCTTTTAACTAATAAAAGAAAAACTTCACTACAATAATAATCACATTGGGGTTTATTAACCCTAAACTTCTATAGTAGTACAGTAGTACTACTTGGTGAAGTAACACATTGTTAATAAGATCCATGACTAAGGTTAAACTACACAATTAACAATTCACTGATTGGGTTAAACTACACATTGGGGTTTATTAATTAGAGACATGGACTAACCACAAACCACCACAAACGAACACCATGAGCCACCTAGGGTGGCTGGCTGTGCGGAAGGCCGGGGAAAGATAGAGGGGAGGGCCATGAGATGAGAGAGAGAAAAGGAAGTTTAGGGTTTTGGAAAAACTAGTTGCCTTGTTTTACAATTCACTGATTGTTAATTGTGCAGTTTAACCTTAGTCATGGATCTTATTTATAGATCATATATCTAAATAAGAGTCATGTCAAGCCCAAATACTTAGTACTAATCAAACTACTCTTGCCCAATTCTCTACATGGTATGTCATAATCTCATGAGGCCCATTAATAGGCTTCTTACTTGTTATACCCTTGTTGTGTGACCTCATAGGATCCATTCGATTTTGATTTGGACTATTTGACTAGCCCAAATATCATTTATCACATCTAGCAACAGACAATGACAAATATATATATATATATATATATATATATATATATATATATATATATAATAGTGATCCTTGATATATCTAATAATTGCACTTATCGAAGATATAATTCCTTCATTTTGTGTAGCCTTGTATTATTGGTAAAGAAACAGTGTCTCTAGAGGAGGTTAGATATGCTCTCCATACTAGAGAGTTGCACAATAAGGCATCTGGTACAGGTACAAATGACCAGGCTACTAGATTAGTAGCCAGTGAAGGTAATGGACAGGAATTTCGAGGAGAAAATCCAGAAAATCGTATTCCTTGGGTCCTAATGATGTCTGTAATTACTGCAAGGAAAAGGGGAAGTGGAAATCTGAATGTCCCAAGAAGATGAGACAACCAGATAATTCTGAATTTGTAGATATTGCACATGGAGACACCTGTTCAAAAGAGGATTATGTCTTGATTGTTGATGAACGTGCACATCAATCTGATGTGAGCACTACTAAAAAAGAAGGTTTTTGCGACCGTCTCGAACGGTCGTTGAAAATAGCAAAAACGGTCGCTGAAAATAATTGCGATCGTCAACGGTCGTAACGTGGGTGTTGTTATTAACTTGGTCGCAAAAAAAAATTACGACCGCTTGACGGTCACAAAGCTTTCTTTATTTTCAATGACCGACAATAAAACGGTCGCAAATATTATGAATTGCGACCGTTATCAAATCGGTTGCAAATATGCACATTTGCGACTTTTAAAAAAAATATCAAATTAAACGCAGCAACCAATTCCCACTGACCCCCCCCCCACCAACCTGCTGCATTCTTTCATAGCCAAAACCCCCTAACCCACCACCACCGTCCTCCCTAAACAACCACTACCCACCATCACACCCACCACCACCGTCTTTTCTAAACAACCAACACCCACCATCACCGCTATCTTTAACCCAAAAAAACCCACAAAAAATAAATCAACCAACCATATAAATTTATCAAAAAAAAAATCACAAAACTACCCACTAAAATCAAACTTGAATCAAACCAAAAATTGAAATTATCAAAAATGAAACACAAATTCAAATTGAAGTCACACAAAAAATTAACATATATCAAAACGAATATTAAACCCAAAATTAACAAAAAAAAAATCAAAACAAAAATGAAACCTAGAAAGAACAAAAACAAAAAATAAAATCAACAATCAAACATGAAATTCGAATAAAAAAAATCAACCAAATTACCCAAAATCAAACCCAAATAAACCGACCAAAAACAAACCAACCAAATTACCCAAAATCAACCAAAACAAAATGAAAATCAACCTAAAATGAGACCAAAAATCAACCAAAACGAGAAAACATAACTCAAACCTGATTTGACTTCAAACTTGACCTCAAATTTGGTTTAATAAGGTCAAATTCGACCATGAAAAGTCTAGATCTATAGTTTTCATGGTCGAATTTGACCTTAAAAACCATGAACTAGTTAACACCACCACCAAAGCATCTTGAGGGAAACGTTTTCGAACTCAACAACACCATCAAAGCATCTTGAGGGAGACGTTTAATGTCGAATTTGAACGCCATAATCCGAGGAAAAAAAAAAGAAAGAGGAAGGAGGAGGGGCAGTGAATATGGTGGCGGATCGGAGGAAAGAATTGTAGACACCGGTATAGATGGAGGATGAGGAAAGAGGAAGGAAAAGGGAGGAGAGAGAAGAAAGAAAAAGGAAGGAGAAGGGAGGAGAGAAGGAAAGAGAAGAGAGAAGGCCGAGAAAGAGGAGTGAGCGGCGTGAGGGTTAGGGTTAGGGTGAATTAGGTTCTTTTTATACAAGATTTTTTTTATAATAAAAAAGCCTTTTGCGACCGTCTAAGAGACATTTACGACCGTCTAAGAGACGGTCACAGATTATGACACTTACGACCGTCTAAGAGACGGTCGCAGATTATGACATTTACGATTGTCTTTTACGGTCGCAGATTATGACATTTACGACCGTCTCTTTGACGGTCGCAGATTATGACATTTACGACCGTCTCTGGCGGTCACAAATTATGGCATTTACGACTGTCTCTTTGACGGTCGCAGATTATGACATTTACGACCGTCTTTGACAGTCGCAAACGATTTATTTTAATTTAGAATTATTTTTAATTGTTCAAACATCCTAGCGACCGTCTAAAAGGCTAAAAACGGTTGCAAATTTGCGACCGTTGTCAAAGCAGTCGTAATATTGCGACTGCATAAAAAACGGTCGCAAATTTCATATTTTGCGACCGTTTTTAAGACGGTCGTAGAAAAACGGTTGCAATTTAGCCGAATTTTAGTAGTGGAGGTGTAGACACCCATTTGTGTCTCCCAAAACCAAACCCAGTGATGAGTACCTTTCGCGTCGAATCATAATCGAATAAAGTGAAAGTGTGGAAAGTCTAGTGTTGCGGATAAGTTTTAATTTCTTTTCTCTTCTCTCTGTTTTTGAAAACTTATTTTAAGAAAACAGCCAATCTAGTTTGGTTGGTCCATGATATGGGTCCAATAGTAGTGTAGTTGGATGGGGCTTGACAAGAGCTTTCCAACGATATATTATAAGCCCAATTCCGATGAATATTGAGGAAATTATGGCCAATTTACTAAAATGGGCCTGGTTTGAGCCTTATGTACGGCCCAATGATCTAGGGGAGGGCCTAATATGATTTATCATTCCTAATGCAATTAGGAATGGTTTTAGTCTTCTAGATTCTTCTAGAAAGTTCTTTTCATTCCTAATTCAATTAGCATTGATAAATTGACTTTTGTTGACTTTTCAGAGTTTTAATCAAAATCAAATAGCATTTTCGAGGAAGTTATATGATTTTATCCTCCAGTACGGCAAACTTATCTGATTTTCGAAAACGCGTTAAAAACAGGCTTGACGCCTGACTCTAGGGTTTGCGCCAGCTCTGTTTTTTGTGCGTCAGACTCTGTTTTGTTTATTTTATCTTTTTGGCTGATTTTCTCTATAAATAACGTATTAAAAACTCCGTTTTCATTCACCAATTCTCACGAATATTCACCTACAATCAGTTTTCATTCATCATCAATTCTCTCTAATTCTCTTCTATAATCATCTCTTTCTTTCTTTCTCAAACTTTGCTTTTAAATACAAAATTCCGCATTCACAAGATCTAGAAACACCTAGCCAAGTTCGAAGTTGCCTTCGCCCTAGACGTGAAAGGTTTTAATTTCTGAGGGTTTGGTCCCAAATCTCTTTTTCAATTATTTAATTTAATTGTTTGTTTATTATTTTCCTTGAAATTACTAACGTGTGTATTTTGTTATTCGAAAGAGGTATGAGGCATCAAAGTAAGTGCTTTAATGGTTTTAATTGATATTATGATGTAGAAATCATGTTTAAATTGTTATTATGATATTCCTAGTATCATGTTTAGGGAAAAGGTTATTATATCAAATATGCTTATTATGATTCCTACGATGCTTCCTATGTTCTTCCTAATATTTATGATTGTTAGTATCATATTAGGGTTAAAGATTTAATTTTTATTGCTTAGTGACATGCTAGGGTTTGTTATTAATCTTGTTAGTATCATGCCTAGGATCTTGCTATTTTTATTATGCTTTAACATGATTTATGATTATTTTTATAATTGTTTTGATTATGATTATATTTTTATTATTTCTATAATTATTATTATTATGGTTAATATGATTGTTATTATGATGATTACTTCATTGTTATAATTTTATGATCATGATTATACTTATTATTTTATTATTATTATGTTGCTTGATATTTATTTGTTATTGCTTGATCACACCTTTTATGCATGTTTAAAGGGAATTTGTACTTGTAATCATGCTTAATAAGATAATTAATAATCTTGTTTGGGGTTAATTTGATTATAATTTCAAGTGAACGCCAATAATAGTTTATTTGTGCATTAAAATTCAACCAACATAGATAAACAGGTTTAGGGTTAATCCTATTGATTGCATGTTGATTAGAAAGCGCACATGAATACGATCAGAATAAAGTAGAGGCCTATTATTAGGGCAGGTTCAATCTCTTTTAGGTTGGGTTTGTACCTTCATCCCCGAACCCTTATTTGGTTCTAGACCTTATGGAGTTTACGATCTCTTGGATCGTTAAGGGGTGTAACCTTCACCCTGTGAACGGTTTACAAGTTCCTAAAACTTGTTGGCGACTCTTTTGCTCTATCCTCTTCCCTTTTGGACGCCACCGTACTTTAGTGTATGATCACAGTGGGGTTCAAGTTAGGGGATTAACGCTTGAAATTTATTTCCTACAGTTTTTGGCGACTTCACTGGGGAGGATTTCTATTTTAATTCCTGAATTTGTTTCGGCAATGATTTAGAATGAGTGGATGAGACTCGAAGCGTTCTAAGTATTTCATGTGCGTAATTTTGATTAACATTATTGTCATATGCATAAAAAAGATCTCATTGGAAAGACCATCCGTAATGAGTTAAAAACATAGGATTTTACACGTAGGAAATTTGAGAAATATCTTTCACAACTAGGACCGAAATAACACCGCGCAAAACTGGAAAATTTTATCGAGCACAGAAAGCTGCTGAGGCATGTGGGAAGTAGCGTCAGGGGCCAGAGCTTGGCGCTAGCATTTTAGTCGTAGCGCCAGACGCCAGTATTGGCGCCAGGCGCTACAATTAAAAGTTGGCGCCAATCTCTGATTGCTGGCGCCAATTTCCCTCAATACCGAGCAAGAAATATGCGTTCTAATTTCGACCGGTTTTTCGTATTGTTTGCTCGATCCTACTTCCTGATTGAATTTTTTCTCACTTTTCTGAAACCCATATGTGTTCTACATATGGACATAACCCTTTGGGAATTCATGCTCCATCTACCCGATTGAACGCTCCGTGCAACAAAGGGTACATCCGAGAATGTTGAATTCACCAAACCATGGAAGCGAGTTTTTTTTTTCTAAAGCTCGCAGTGTCCCATCCACTCGCGCCAACCCTTCACGGTTAGGCTTCCGCGCGGTGCATCCGGACAATTAACCATGGACCCTCTATTGACTAAACCATATCCCGAACTTTAGAGAACTAGAGCCATGGTTAGGTTGCGAACTCATTGCATCATATTGTGCCTACTTGACTAATTGTGCATTATTTGTTGTGCATATATTCTATGTTTTCTTAACTGTTTGTTTGACTTGTGTTAAGACTAAATAAACTGATTAATGACTAAAGGACTTTTTTTAATTAATTAATTAATTAATTAATTTAAGCCAATAAATATACCTAAAATCGAGTCATAGTTCCTTTAAGTCAACCCGGATTTTTATTCCCGTATACTGCACAAGCGTCAACTTGTTTTGGTCATAGATGGAGTTCTAGAAAGAACTAAGAGTCCTACAACCTACGGATCTGTAGCCCCGAGTTTTATCTTTAAGTTGGCGTTGGTTTCATCCAAATCAAAGTCACAGATACAAAGTTATGACTAAAATACCACAGTCTGTCAAGTTTAATGCATGTACGTGAAGTCTTAACTTAGTCTTTGCTTGAGTCTAGTCACATAGTCTAGCCACATGATCATGACACGAGTCTTAACATGTCACCTACACTCACTAGTCTTAGCACACACTTTGTACAAACTCTTTTCACACCATGACCATGTCTTAGGTTCATGCATGAGTCGGTGTTTTCCGTCATTTGAGTTAGGGGGGTACATTCTATTCCTAATTTTTCATATCCCTCCATCTACATCATTTTTCTTCACATTCCATTCCATATTTCTTCACTTCCTCCATCCATTACATGTTGAATAAAGTTTGAGTCAAATAATTAACAATGAATATCCCCAAATTCCTTTTCCATAGTACTTGGTCGAGGAGAGAAGGGCGATTAATCAAGGACACCTCTTTATTCAAGTATCACTTTTTGATAAACCGATTTGTCAAAAGAGGAAGGCTAAAAAGATAATGGCAAGTCAAGAAGAAGTCAATGAGCTTAGGAACCAATTGATTACCGTGACTGAGACACTGAAGTTACTCACACTCAAGATCGATGATCCCGTGAAGCAACAACAGATGGACCTCATGCAAGAAAGTTTGAGCAAGCTATCTAGTGACTATAAATTTCAGGGCATGAGTTCACAAAGGGTCTCGCTAGACAAGGAACTTCTTCCACATAAGTTCAACGCCACTGACATCCCTAAATTCAAGGCAACATATAACCCTTACTTCCATCTAAGAGCTTTTGAAACCATAATGAACATTAAGGGTATCGATAAGAAGGTTTTTCCTTCTCTGTTCCCACTATCTCTTGAAACCGTTGTCAACAATGGTTCTTTTCCCTCGATAAAGAGAAGACCTCTTCTTGGGAGTCAATAACAAACACTTTCATTGATAGATATAAGTGCAACATTCAAGATGAAACAGACTGTAGACAACTCGGGATGTTAAAACAAAAAGAAAACGAAGGGTTCACGTCTTTCTTCAATAAATGGAGAGAAACTTTTGCTAATATGGTCAAGGCTCCTACCGAAAAAGAATCTGTAAGGATGTTTATCAAGAATCTCCAAGGGAAGTATTCAAGGCACTTAAAGTACCAACACAATTTAAATACTTTCAAGGCTGTGTATAACATAGGCATTGACATTGAAAATGACCTTTTGAAAGATAATGGTGCGAGAGGAAAGAAGAACGACCATCCTTCTTCTTCCTCTCCCATTAATGAAGTACATGCCACAAACGCCTCTAAACCACGAATCCAAAGATCAAAAAGGGTGTTCACTCCACTTGGTATGAGTTATGAAACAGCTTTCGAGAAGTTACACCACAAAGGACTAGTCATTCCCATAGAGCCAATCATAGATCCAGTTCCAAAAGCCAGGCCACCTAAGTGGGACCCTAATAAGCACTGCAAATATCACCAAGGAAAGGGTCACGACACTGAGGAGTGTTGGAAACTCAAAGAAGCTATTCAAGATCTGATTGATAACAATGAAACTTCCGAGATTCTAGCCATCGAAGATGACCAAGCATCCTTCGATCCATCACTTCTTATCACACCTATAGGAGAGCCCATGATCAAGACAGCTTATATAACCTCTCTCGATGAAGTGGCCATAATTGAGGAGGATGAAAGTATTTTCTCAAATAATACCAAGGAAGACTCGTCAAGTCTAAAAGAGGACGTTCAAAAACTGCAAGATGTCATTGCCATGCTCTTGAATGTGGTAGAAGGACTAGCAAATCGGGTAATGGTCATCGAACAAAATTCTCGCCAAGGGTTTAATGAAGAACTCAATGCACCTAAGCCACAGGCAAAACGGACCATTGAAGAATTGATGTGTCTATTTTATATAGTATTTTACCCCCGTCCCTTGGTCATAATTGGTAGTGTTTTTGGTTCTTTAGAGCCATTTTTATTACTAATTGGTGTTTTCTAGTGTCTTCGTAGATTTGGTGACTTTTGCAGGGATTTATGCTTTTGGAGTATTTTCCCTAGATATTTTGGAACAGTCACGAGCATTGGAGAAGCACGACCAGATATTATAGCCTAGGGCCGGTTAGAGCCATCGAACCGGTGATTAAGGGCTCGGTATAGGTGATACCGGGGAATTTGGACCGAGTATTCGAGACCCAAAGAGGAAACCCAGATTGGTTCGAAGAATTGGAGCCCAATCGAAGTCCAAATAGTGGCCCAAATGAGCCGCCCGACCAAAGAGGCTGGTGCCCGGAGGCGCGCCCGGCCGGGCGGGAGAAGCTTAGGCTGGCGCCCGGTGACGCACCCGGCCGGGCGCGAGATTAGTAGTAATGAGCAAAGAAGGCGCGCCCGATCGGGCGGTGCCTCGCCCGATCGGGCGCGTGTTATTTTTAGGAGACGCTTAACGTCGTTTTAATTTGTTTTAGTTTAGGATTTTTGTACGGAGTATAAATACTCCTCCGTAATACAATTTTAGGATCTCTTCTTCTTCTCCTCTTTACTTTCTTTACTCTTTTAATTATTCTCTTAGAATTCTCTCTCTAAACTTTTGTTCTTAATTCTACTTTTAATTCCAGATTTATTCTTGGTAACGATTCCTCTTCTCTTAATCTTAGTTATTTATTCTATTCCTTTAATCATGTCTTGCTTTATTACTTTGATTAGTTTAGATTTAATTATGTGTGAGTAGTTTAATTTCTAGGGTTTATGGGGATCTAATAAATAATATGAAGGGGTAATTTATTGTTGTTAATTATCAATGCTAGATTAATTTCCTATTGATTGATTTAATGCTCTGTGACTAGATTAGGCCTATCTTTTATGCATGAGTTTGACAATATTAATTCAAGATGCGAGAGATGAGAATTGATGTTTAGGTCTAGTTTCAATAGACAGGTTAATTTATAAATGGTTAAGTCGAGATTCGAGAGATGAGATTTAATACCGATAAATTAATTGTGTGATTGTAATACGTAGCGAAAGCCCTTTACAATCTGGTTAATTGATGCATTGATTATTGTTTATTATTAATTGTTGGTATTGCATGATAATTTCTTATTGAATTGTTTTAACGTTTTACAATTGCGGCTTGTAAAAGTATAGCAATATTGAATTGATGAATCGAGCAGATGTTAATTTGATATTAAAGGCTATTTTCAATAAGAACTTAGATCTAGTAAATTGCGAGAGCCTGTTAGATCTATGTTGATTAATAAATTGCGAGAGCCTGTTAATCATGTTATTTATGCAATGTCAATGATTGATTACTATGTTTTACCCTGGAGTATTATTTATTGGTGAACCTATGCCCTAGATCCTTTTATATATTGCTTTTTCCCTTATTCCTTTTCCTTGTAGTTTAGTTTCATACTCAAATATAAATATTGGTTACTTAGATAATTTAGATTATAATAATTAATTAGGAGTAAAAAAGACTTGTTTCCCTGTGGAGATCGACCCTACTTCCCTATCTACTTTAGTTAGACGACTTAGGTATTTACTTTTGATTAGGGGATAAGACTTTACCCTGTCAAAATTTGGCGTCGTTGCCGGGGAAACGGTTTTATTTTTATTTCTGATTTTTTGTAGTCTAGATTATTTCTCTTTTGTCTCAGAGAACGTTAGTTCTCTGAGACAAATCTTATATTTGCTTCTAGTTTTTGTTTATGCCCAGGTGTTCCAGATCAGGTTATATCCCATTCGATCCTGAGATCGAACGTTCCTTCCATAGACAGAAAAATCTCTACAAGCAAATCCTGGCGGATTCTGGTGATAATAACAATAATCACCGCGATCCTCCAACTGATTCAAGCGATTTAGAGGCATCATCAGACGCAGAATCAGAGATGACGGCTCCAAAGAAGCTTAGTGATTATTCACAACCAAAGCTTACGGATTTTCCACATCTCACCCCTACTCCGGCTCTTGATGGGGTTCAATTTGAAATTAAACCTCAATTTATAACGATGATAGAGAGGAAGCAATTCAGTGGAGCCAAGGGTGAAGACCCGAATCTTCACATTGCCGACTATTGTCAATATTGCAACACCATCAGGCAAGCCGGGGTCACTCAAGACCAAATCAGGGAGATTCTCTTTCCCTTCTCTCTAACTGGAAGAGCTAAATTGTGGTTTAATGGCTTAAATAGAACTACACATGGTATAACTGACTGGAAAACTCTTGTTTTGAATTTCTATAACAAGAATTATGCTGCTGAAAGGAATGGTGTCCTTCAAACAAGTGTACTATTCCGTTAGTGGGTTCAGAATTATTAGAAAGCTAATATATTCAGTGAGGTCAAGTGATCGGAATGCCTGGGTGAAGGCCGCTTTCGATCAGTAATATTAATGAATAATTAATATTACAGCTTAATCTTGACTGAACCCTTCGGGTCACGCCCAAGCATTCAACAAAACTAACCGACGAATTAATTCGGAAGGAATTAATGAGTCGACCGAGTAATATTTATTTAGACGTCGGAAATTCGAGCTTAGAGCGTCAAAACCGAGCGTTGGAAGTCGAGTCAAAAAATAGTGAAAGACGAGACGAGAAATAGTAATAAATCAACAAAAGCCAAAATACCCCTAGCATCGGAATGCCCAAGCAAACCGAGTGCTAAGGGCGTATGGCCTAGCATGCGCACCAAGCCGAGCCTAGGCTGGCTGGTGCGTGCTAGCGCACCCATGCTGGCATCGCAAGGCTAGGCGCTGCCTAGTGCGTGCTAGCATCCTAGGAACAGCCTTGTGCGCGCAATGGCTAGCAAGCCATGCCGCAACAAGCTGCAACAGCTAGCACGCTAGGCGCGCCAGCTCGCCACAGCTAGCAGCAGCATGGCTAGGCCCTTGCTTGCTGCCTAGCAGCGCTGGCCAAGGCACAAGGCCAGCAGCAGCCCGCACAAGCATGCTGGGCTTGCTGGCCAGCAGCGCCTGGCAGCCCGCATGCGAGTACTGGGCTTGCTGGGCGTGGCTACCACGGACTGCAACACATGGCAGCCCACCTTGGCTGCCTTGGTGCCCAAGGGTGGGTGCCATGTGGCTAGTGGTCCTTGAGTGTGTGTGGAGTGAGGTGGCCGGTTATGGGAGAGGGAGTGGGGAGCAAGTTTGGTCCCCCCCTTCTCCAAGTGGTCCTCACCTAACCACTCACATAAGCTTGCCACTTGTTGATTTATTACTTGCTTGATTATTAATTTTATTTTAGCTTTAAAATAAAATGGAAAAATCATACTATACCACATTGATGGGAGAGTAAATGATACTCCCATCATTTCCTATAAATACCCAAGTATGGGCATTGGGAATGATGCTTGAGTAAGAGTTGAAAAAGGCATCACAATTAGTGAAAACCTTTGAACTCAATATAATTACTCGGGTTTTATTGGTCGGGTCTTGCTAACCCCAAGACATTGGACCTAGTCGGTTTTGTTGGTGCGACTGGACTTCGTTGGAGGTCTCCGTGTGAGCGGAACTTGAAGCTTTCAAGTAAGAGCTCATTTTGGAGCGAAGCACGCGTCAAAGGTAATTAGCTTATCTTAATCTTGTGATTAATATAATTATATTTATGGTTTTATTTATTGCGAGTGCGGTCTTGTTTTTGGGTTTGTTTTCGCGGTGAGTCGGACTCACCTAACCCCAACAGCGGTATCAGAGCCTCACTCGTTTATTTTCAAAATCATAATATTTTCAAGGTGTTTTTATGGCTTAATTTTTCTGGTTTTAAGTTGCTAATTAGATTAGTAACTCGTTTTTCCAATTTTTACCTCGTATTAGAGCTGTCTTCAGCTCCCGAACCCAGATTTCGACCCATAAATAGTGAATTTTGGGTGGAAAAGGCGTTCTGGAAATGGTTTTACCCTTCTCGGACTCGATTTTTAGCCAAAAAATGACCAGAAATGCATTTTTCGAGGGATTTTTTATTTTGACGAAAAATTTTAAGTCTTTCTAACCTTGAAAATTGATTGCATATTTATAGTGGTTATGTATTTGGTTCTTTCCTTTATTTATATGCAATTTTAGACCACTTTAAGCATGATTACTTGGTAGTAATTAGTGCTTGAAAGTTTGGTTTTATTTTTTCACATAATTGCAAATTAATTGCATTAAGTGTGAAATTGTTGTTCTTTGTTGTTTCCAAGTACTAAAGATTCAATCTTTATTTATGATAAGTGATTGAAACTTTGAGTAACTAAATTCCATGAATTTTGGTTAAACTTTGTTGATTTAATCATTTTTTAGTTGATTGGAATCATAAAGTTTAAAACTTGTGATTGAAATTGGTTTATCTTCATATTGGAAGATATAATTTTTCATGAGGTCAGAAGTATTAAAGTTGGAGTCTTTATTGTACTTATGTTCATTTTTTCCAACTCCCTTTTATTTTGTCAAAATCTCAAGATTAATTTAAAGTGATTAAATTAATAGTGAGAATTGCCCTAATTATTTCATTACACCAAGTTAAACCAATTCTATTAAAGAATGGTTCTTGGAAATAAATTTGGTTAATTGCTTTTGGATGAATTATTTAAGTTGGACTTGTAATTTTTCATTTTTCCTCAAAATTGATTCTAAAATTAATTTAGAATTGATTTATAATGTCACACACAAAATCGATAATTTTCGAAACATTAGCACGCAACACGAGGCCTAAGAGCCCCGAGCTAGCTCTCGGCCAGCTGGGCTGCTCACGCAACCCATATGTGGCTGCCGAGGCTGCTGGGCACTTCGTTCTTAGGTGCTTGGTGTTGTGCGTGTGTGTGTGCGAGGAAGGGCGTGGGCTGCTGCTCGCTGCCAGCAGCATAGTGCGCCAGCCAGCAGCAAGCAGCAGCATGGCGCAGCAGCAGCATAATGTTGTGCGCGCTGTGCGTGCTGCTACGCTTGGCTGGGCTGGGCGTAGCGCATGCGAGCACAAGCAGCCCACATGCATGCTTGGTGTTGCGGGGGTGCGCATGGGCATACTCCGTGCTTGTTGTACGGTACGTACAATCCCATAATTGGCACAATAACCCCGGGTTATTAAGGCGATGCTATTTTAAAGTTAATTTTAGCGTTGCTTAATACGTAAATAAGGGTATTTTTTTTTGGACTCCAAGTCTTAGTGCTAGGCACTTAGACATTTTGGAATTCATAATTTTGCTTAAATTATCGTTTTAATTATTTTAATTATTTTGTTTATTTAATTAAATTTTTTGGAGGCTAGGCCTCGGGTTTTGAGCGACATTTGCAAAATTAATTTTGGCAAATATTTGGGTTCACCGACTTAATTAATTGGATTAGTTAAGTTGGATGTGGAATTTAGTGGGAGCGTCTCTAAGTTATTACCATAACCGGTTAAAACAACTTTGACTAGTTTAATTAGGCGTGTTAATTGGATTAACCACCTAGATTAGTTACTAGTTCTCGCGCGTTTTATGCATTGTTACTTGTTTATCGTTGTAAAATGCATGGGCCATTCACAGATAGTGAATGGATGAATGGAATGTAAAATTCTCTCACAGGTTTTATGAAATGGCAACTAGTGGGGCCCGATTAGGATAGAAAATACGGACTGTGATCCGTGATGTATTTTTGTAAATCTAAATACGGTCTGCGAACCGTTGAGTATTTTTGTACCTTAATATTTAGATTAGTCCTAATCGTAGATACTAGCAATTGTAATATTTTGGTCAAGTCTTGAAGACGGGGTTCTTAGAAGACAAAGCTATGAAGTTGCAAATGAAGACCTTTTGAAGACTTGAAGATCTCAAGGGGTCATGCTAGTTGCCAAATGCATCTCTATTTATGTTTTCGATATATATTTATGTTTATATATATATATGAATTATATGTTAGATGCATGTTTAGGATTTCGAATGTTGAGATGATTAATTAAGTTTACTTAAATCAACCAACATAGAAACCCTAGGTCCCTAAAATATTGAGTAAAACTTGCCATTCCAAAACACACTTACCAACCGAACGAGGGTAGTGGTGGGCTACGCCAAAGTGAGGCATCACTACTTCTCCAAGGAACGTAAGGCATACCGGGTATGCAAGGTGGTTTTGGTTATACTCAACGATATGAGTGATGGAGTCCTAACATGTCGTGGAAAAGTGAATAAATTGTTTAGAGAGCATTGGATGCGACGATTAATTCAACCAAGAGTGGCTTGGAGCCATTAAAAAACCGTTGCTTACCTTAGGAGATTGAGTGTTAAGACAAGCCAAAGCATGCTTAACCACTCTTTGTTTCTTTGGATCTTGGAATCGACTTATTCTCACCTAAAATGGGGACAATCTTTAATGTGTGAATAAGACGTCTTAAATAAGTTTGATTAAAATGCATGAATTCAATCTTATTTAAGTATAATGAATGGTTTTTTATTTCAAATTATTTCAATTGTAGAATCATGTCTTCAACTAATGTCAATGACCTTATGCTCCCGGAATTGCCCGAAAAGTTGCCAATTTCTCTGAACTTGGTAAACTTTAAGGGATGGCAAGAGGAACTCCGAAAGACCCTCCGAAATTGCTACCTAGAGCACATTCTGGACACTCAAATCCCGAGTTTCTACTCAAAGGGGATTATGAGTGATGAGGCACATGAGGTATGGAGTGTGGATTGTAAAAGAGTTTCCAGACTCATGGCAAACTCCATCCCGGTACAATGGAAGGGGAAGTTCTCCAACTATTTTCCGGACATGATGCTCAAAGCTCTAGAAGATGTAGTCAATTTAAGAGTCACCAAAAGTACCAGAGGCAACTATGATGGACTTGTGGAAGATGTGACTAGGTCACTCTCGAACATGAGGATCAAGCCACCGTAAGATGGGTGTCTCACGAAAGAGAGACAAGAAGTATGGGCTAAGGTCTATAATGCAAGACTTAGAACCGGGATGCCACTTCAAGCTCATGTGCTCAACATGACAAGGATATTCACCCATCTGGAGCTAATTGGCAAACCAGTGGACGATGAGAAAGCGTCTCTCATGCTACTAAGCTCACTCCATTCGGGGTATGTTGCATTAAAGATGCGACTTACGGCCAAGCGGAACAAACTGTCCTTGATGGAAGTTGTTCAAGAGCTCCAGAAAACCTATTCTTGCAAGAAGGCTAAGGTTGCTCTGAGACCAAAGAAGAAGGAGTTCAAGAACAAAGCTAAGATGCGCTGCTTCTATTGTAGTAGACCCGGACACTACAAAAGAGAATGTAGCATGTATCTAGAAGATGAGGCGAAAAGAAAAGTAACCTCAATCTCAGGTATCATCTTTACACTTGAACATAAGCCATTTATAAGGTATTAGATACCGAAAAATTGGCTCACTATATGCTCCTGTTTCAGGAACAAAGTGAGCGGTGCTTTTCAAGTGGATATGAGTACACAAGTGGAAGAAGAAGATAATCTTTCAAATAAAGCTTGTAATCTCATATTTTGTCTAGATTTAAAACTTGTTTAGTTTTATCTAACATATTTTGATCTTGTGGCGTTGGACGTCATTTTGAACTTGATCACAAGACATATCATCTTGTTTATATTTATGGAATGACACGTTTGTGTCTTTGGAAAAATTGTTTATAATGATACCAAAAGAGCTAAGACCATAGATTCAAATCAGACTTACTTGTGGCATTGTCGTCTTGGCCATATCAACATCAAACGCATCAAGAAACTTCTACAAGAAGGTGTTCTTGACTCTTTCGATTTAGAATCGTTTAAGAATTGCGAGGGATGTCTATTAGGCAAGATGATTAAACAACCATTCTCCAAGTTGGGATAAAGGGAAGTGACTTATTGGGTCTTATACATACCGATGTATGTGGACCAATGAGCTCAACCACAAGAAATGGACATCGATATTTCATCACTTTCACAGACGACTATAGTAGATATGGCTATGTCTACCTCATGCCGCATAAATCTGAATCATTTGAAAAGTTCAAAGAATTTCAGAGTGAAGTTGAAAATCAGCTTGGCAAGAAAATCAAAGCCCTTCGATCGGATCGAGGTGGTGAATACTTGAGCCAAGAATTCGATGACCATCAGAAAGAAAAGGGTATACTTTCAGAATTAACACCTCCAGGAACTCCACAATGGAACGGAGTATCCGAAAGGAGAAATCGAACCTTGTTAGACATGGTACGATCAACAATGGGTCTTAGTGATTTTCCTATCTCTTTCAGGGGACACGCACTTCTAACCGCGACACTAACACTGAACCGTGCTCCCTCAAAAGCTGTAGAAAAGACTCCATATGAATTATGGACGAAGAAACCTCCTAGGTTATCTTTTCTAAAGACATGGGGATGCGAAGCATATGTCAAGAAATTGATTTCTGACAAACTTCATCCCAAATCTGACAAGGTTTACTTTGTGGGCTACCCAAAAGAAACCAAAGGGTATTACTTCTACAATAAATCGGAGAACAAAGTGTTTGTTGCTCGCGATGGTGTCTTTTTGGAGAAGGAGCACCTTTCCAAAATGACAAGTGGGAGGAAAATCGAACTCGACGAAGTTCGTGAGGATGAGCAACAAAATCATAATGACAGTCAAAGTGCTCAAACAGCATCTGTTGACGCAGGTCAAAATGATCAAAATGTGCAAAGTCGAATCGACAATGCAAATGCTCAATCCATTACCCTACGTAGGTCTCAGAGGCCGAGATCTCAACCTGATAGATATCTTGGTTTAGTATTAATCGAGAATCAGGACATCCTGATTATGGATGGAGATGAACCGGCAACCTACAAGCAAGTGATGGTAAGCACCGACTCTGCTAAATGGCAAGAGGCCATGAGATCTGAAATGGATTCCATGTTTGAAAATCAAGTCTGGGACTTGGTTGACATACCCGAAGGTTATACACCTATTGGATGTAAGTGGATTTTCAAGTTGAAAACCGACAAAGATGGAAATGTATTCATTTACAAAGCTAGATTGGTAGCAAAAGGTTACAAACAAGTTCATGGTATTAATTACGATGAAACCTTTTCACCAGTCGCAATGCTTAAATCCGTTCGGATCCTCCTAGCAATTGTTGCATATTACAATTATGAAATATGGCAGATGGATGTCAAAACCGCCTTCCTTAATGGTTATTTGGAAGAAACTGTGTATATGACACAACCTGAAGGTTTTGTCGACCAAAACAATCCTAGGAAAGTTTGTAAGCTTAAGAAGTCCATTTATGGACTAAAGCAAGCAAGTAGAAGTTGGAATCTGCGATTCGATGAAGCCATCAGTAAGTTTGGTTTTATCAAGAATCCAGATGAATCTTGTGTTTACAAGAAGGTTAGTGGGAGTGACATCGCCTTCCTAGTCTTATATGTCGATGACATATTGCTCATTGGAAACAGCATTCCGTTGTTAGAGTCTGTAAAGGCCTGGCTTGGAAAGTGCTTCTCAATGAAAGACTTGGGAGAGGCTCAGTACATACTAGGCATCAAGATCTATAGGGATAGATCGAAAAGGATGATTGGATTGAGTCAGAGTACTTATATTAATAAGGTACTTGCTCGATTTGGCATGGAGGAGGCCAAGAGAGGTCACCTGCCAATGTCACATGGCATAACCCTAAGCAAGAAGCAGTGTCCACAGACACTTGATGAGCGGGTAAGAATGAATCAGATTCCACATGCTTCGCTTATTGGATCGATCATGTATGCCATGATATGTACTAGGCCAGATGTATCGTATGCTTTAAGTGCTACGAGCCGTTACCAATCAGACCCAGGAGAGGCGCATTGGACTGCGGCCAAAAATATCCTAAAGAACCTGAAAAGGAACAAGGATAAATTCCTGGTGTATGGTGGTGCAGAGGATTTAGTTGTGGAAGGTTATACCGACGCAAGCTTCCAGACAGACAGAGACGATTTCAAATCGCAATCTGGATATGTGTTCTGTCTAAATGGAGGGGTGTTTAGTTGGAAGAGCGAAAAGCAGAGTACAACTGCAGATTCTACAACTGAAGCCGAATACTTAGTAGCTGCTAAAGCAGCTAAGGAGGCTGTTTGGATTCGTAAGTTCGTTGGTGAACTTGATGTTGTACCCTCTATAAAGGGTCCAATAGCCCTCTATTGTGACAACAATGGAGCTATTGCTCAGGCCAGAGAGCCTAGGGAACATCAGAAGGTCAAACATGTCAAGCCGCGATTTCACATGATTCGAGAATGGAAATCAGAGGGTGAAATCAGAATTTGCAAAGTTGGAACGGATGACAATGTAGCCGATCCACTTACTAAACCTTTGCCTCAAGTGAAGCACAACAAGCACGTTGAGGCAATGGGAATCAAGCATGTAGGAGACTGGCTTTGATTTCCTTGTTTAGTGTTTTAGTTAATTTTGAGAAAAATTAATGTAAGACGCTAAGGAAAACCATTCAAGTTTTGGAGTAATATAAAATTTCATGCAATATTTTATTACTCCGATTATGATATTTAATTGTGGTTTAGGATTAAATAATGAGTCCATTCGATTCTGAGAATATTCAAAATAGGGTATCAAGACCAGTCTTGGTAAGGAAACACCTATTAAGTGAACATTGAATATTATAATCGAATATTATCCCTAATCAAGGTCATTTAAACGATGGACGATTAATGACCGATTGAGATTAGTGTGTAGTTTGATTTATAGCAACGTTTCATGTGCTACAAGGACATGATTGTCATAAATCATTTGCACAGGTATTGGTTTAGAACCATACTGGATCGACCTATGAGAATACTTTAAGAAATCAAAAAATTTGTCATAAGTATACTTCTCATTATGGCTATCGGAACCTATTTCCTCGACCATGAGTATTGTGAGTTCTCTTGTTTGAGTACTAGTTCGCTTTGATGTTGTCAAACGTCTGCCGTAATAGGGGATTATAACGGCAACACTCGGGCGACTAGGTCCTCTCAGTAAGAGGAGCTACATTACAAGACTGGGAATGTCCCCCTACTAAAATAGGGAAGATGTCTTTATTGTATACAAGGCCTCTCGTAGAGCGAGACTGTAAAATGCATGGTCGTGCTCGGATTGATTTTAGAAATCATCTGTTTATTGACAGTCGGACTCGGAATCGGGAAACACTTCTGGACGTAATAAGGATGACAAAATAAATCTTACCTTATAGTTCATGAAGAGACATTAAGCGACATAGGAAAAAGGCTGTACACAAAATGCGCACTTGTCCGGAAGGACAAGTGGGAGATTGAAAGGAATGGTGTCCTTCGAAAAAGTGTACTATTCCGTTAGTGGGTTCAGAATTATTAGAAAGCTAATATATTCAGTGAGGTCAAGTGATCGGAATGCCTGGGTGGAGGCCGCTTCCGATCAGTAATATTAATGAATAATTAATATTACAGCTTAATCTTGACTGAACCCTTCGGGTCACACCCAAGCATTCAACAAACCGAACCGACGAATTAATTCGGAAGGAATTAATGAGTCGACCGAGTAATATTTATTTAGACGTCGGAAATTCGAGCTTAGAGCGTCGAAACCGAGCGTCGGAAGTCGAATCAAAAAATAGTGAAAGACGAGACGAGAAATAGTAATAAATCAAAAAAAGACCAAAATACCCTAGCATCGAAAAGCCCAAGCAAACCGAGTGCTAAAGGCGTATGGCCTAGCATGGTGGCTAGCATGCGCACCAAGCCGAGCCTAGGCTAGCTGGTGCGTGCTAGCGCACCCATGCTGGCATCGCAAGGCTAGGCGCTGCCTAGTGCGTGCTAGCATCCTAGGCACAACCTTGTGCGCGCAATGGCTAGCAAGCCATGCCGCAACAAACTGCAGTAGCTAGCACGCTAGGCGCGCCAGCTTGCCACAGCTAGCAGCAGCATGGCTAGGCCATTGCTTGCTGCCTAGCAGCGCTAGCCAAGGCACAAGGCCAGGAGCAGCCCGCACAAGCATGCTGGGCTTGCTGGCCAGCAGCGCCTGGCAGCCCGCATGCGAGTACTGGGCTTGCTGGGCGTGGCTGCCACGGACTGCAGCACATGGCAGCCCACCTTGGCTGCCTTGGTGCCCAAGGGTGGGTGCCATGTGGCTAGTGGTCCTTGAGTGTGTGTGGAGTGAGGTGGCCGGTTATGGGAGAGGGAGTGGGGAGCAAGTTTGGTCCCCCCCTTCTCCAAGTGGTCCTCACCTAACCACTCACATAAGCTTGCCACTTGTTGATTTATTACTTGCTTGATTATTAATTTTATTTTAGCTTTAAAATAAAATGGAAAAATCATACTATACCACATTGATGGGAGAGTAAATGATACTCCCATCATTTCCTATAAATACCCAAGTATGGGCATTGGGAATGATGCTTGAGTAAGAGTTGAAAAAGGCATCACAATTAGTGAAAACCTTTGAACTCAATATAATTACTCGGGTTTTATTGGTCGGGTCTGCTAACCCCAAGACATTGGACCTAGTCGGTTTTGTTGGTGCGGGTGGACTTCGTTGGAGGTCTCCTTGTGAGCGGGGCTTGAAGCTTTCAAGTAAGAGCTCATTTTGGAGCGAAGCATGCGTCAAAGGTAATTAGCTTATCTTAATCTTGTGATTAATATAATTATATTTATGGTTTTATTTTTTACGAGTGCGGTCTTGTTTTTGGGTTTGTTTTCGCGGTGAGTCGGACTCACCAAACTCCAACACCTGCAGAGAGAACAGCAGTACTACAAAGTGCGATTCAGAACTTTGCCCAAGAAGCCGATGAGTCTTTATATGAGGCTTGGGAGAGGTTCAAGGACTTACAAAGAGAATGCCCTCACCATAGCAATGGCAGTTGATCTAAGCCTTTTATAACGGCATTGGAAATTCCTCTAGAATAATTTTAGACTCTGCAGCTAGTGGGAGATTTATGAATCTTAATGTTGATGATGTAGTTCAGGTTATTGAAGATATGGCGATATACAATTCCCAATATGGGAATCCCAGAGGATTTGCTAACAAGGGAAAGCATAGTGTCGACTCTGTATCCTTTTTGCAAGCTCAACTAACCTCTATTTGCCAAAAATTAGATAATCTGATTACTGCTAATGTAGCCAATGTTTCTGCGATCAATAATAATTCTAATGAGGCTTTCTGTGAAAATTGTGGTATTGTAGGTCATTGGGAGCATGATTGCAGGAGTTCCGTGGAGAAAGTTAATGCCTTCCAAGCTTACAGGCAGAATAACCCATACTCCAACACTTACAATCCTGGGTATCGGAATCATCCATACCTTTCTTACCGGAGCACTAATGTTCAAAATCCACCACCACAAGAACCACAGGCGCCACAACAACAGCAGCAAAAATATTATCATCCCAATGCTAGTCAGAAGAACCAGCCACAACAACCCCCCTCATCTTGCGACCCTTCTCTGGCGGAAATTAGAGCAATGTTGGTCAATATGCAAAAGCACATGGAGAGAAGAGATGCGACAATTGATCAAATTCTAGCGCATAATAAAATTGTAGATAATCAAATTGCGCAACTCTTCGCTACTCTACAAGCCCGCCAACAGGGAGCCTTGCCGGCACAACCTACTAGGCCTACGGATCAAGCATTTGCAATTACTCTATGGAGTGTTTCAAACTATGAAGGGCCCTCTATGCCCAAAGTTGATGAACCTGTTTTATCAAATAATGCTAATCTTGATTCCATTAAACCAAACAATGTAGTTGATAGCCCTGCAGGGCTAAAGGATAATACTAACATATCTAATTCTACATTGTAGGGTACAACTCCAGAGAGGGTGGCTACTCCAGACAAGAATAATAATGCTCCAAAGCCAATTATCAAACTTCCATTCCCCAATCGTCAATTGAAGACAAACTTGGATAAGCAGTTTGGTAAGTTCCTGGAGGTGGTTAAAGATTTGAAGGTAACAGTTCCCTTTACTGAATTAATCACACAAATCCCCTCGTATGCAAAATTTATGAAAGAAATATTGACGAGAAAAAGGTCTATTAGTGAGGTAGAGACAGTAGCTTTCACTACATAGTGTAGTGCCGTACTTCAAAATAAGTCTCCACCTAAATTAAAAGATCCGGGTAGTTTTTCTATCCCTTGTCATATTGGTAATCTCTTGATTGATAATGCATTATGTGATTTGGGTGCAAGTGTTAGCGTCATGCCATTATCTGTGTGTTCTAAGTTGAATATGGGTAAATTAAAAGCCACCAATATAACTCTACAAATGGCCGACCGTTCTTTCAAATACCCCTTAGGTGTTTTAGAGGATGTCCCCGTTAGAGTAGGTAAATTTTATATACCTGTAGATTTTGTTGTTCTTGATATGGCTGAGGATATGCAAACCCCAATTATTTTGGGTAGACCATTCCTTAACACTGCAGGAGCAATCATAGATGTAAGAAGTGGTAAGTTAACACTATCAGTAGGGGATGATAAAGTTGTTTTTAATCTGAATAATGCCCCTAAAAGCTCCATGACTGAGGAGAAATGTTTCATTGTTAATGTGGTTGTAAATTATTCTAACAAGCCCCAAGCTCTTGAAAAAGATCCCTTGGAGGCGGTATCTTGTGTTGCATCCTTTTCAGATGAGATAGACAAATGGCAGAAGGAAGTCGATGCAATAGAAAGAGCACTCTACAATGTTCGTCTTGGTTTCGAGAATGAACAAGTGGAACCGATCGAGCAAGTTGTACAAATCAAGCCTATGGTAAGTGTTCCGCCAGATTGAGTTGCAAGTGTTGAATGCAATGACAATTTGAAGCAACATCCGATCGAAGAAGGGTTTTCAGTGCGTAGCATTGAAGATCCCCAGTCCAAGTCAATGAGGATCCACCAGATAAGGTGATTTGGCGTCCCACAGGGTATGTCAGAAAGCTGAATCGCAGCCTGAACACCGCTAGACCGGGTGAGAAACCGCCCGATCAAGCGTTAGGCCAAGGGTCCTAGAAATCGTACTTGGTAAGAAGGTCGTGCGGGACCTAGATAAACCAGCGCTTTGCGGGAGGCAACCCGTATTTTTAATGCTTTTTAGACGATTTTTTCTTTTCTTTTTCTTATGAGAGGAGAGATGAGGGAATTTAACGAGTTCTATGAGTGTTTGTACAGGTTTGAAGAAAAAGAGTTAGCCAAATTTTGGAGAAAAGAAGAAAATTAATATTTCGCCGATTTAGTCTCGGGCCCGACCGGGCGAAGTCCGCCCGATCGGGCGCGAGAGCAAGGATCTGAAAATAAGTAATTTCGCCCGACCGGGCGAGTGACGCCCGATCGAGCGCGAAATTCGTCGTATACGGACTTAATTGTCAGCCCGATTGGGCAAGCCTCACCCGACCGGGCGTGAGAAGGGCGAAAATTTTGACTTAAAAACCGCCCGACCGGGCGCGAGAGCTAGAAGAATATCAGGACGGTAGATCGCCCGACAGGGCGAGTGGCGCCCGACCGGGCGCGAAAGGTTACGAATTTACACACATCAGATCGCCTGACCGGGCGAAGTCCGCCTGACCGGGCGCGAGAACCAGCATAGGAAATATCCCAGATCGCCCGACCGGGCGACCCACTGCCCGACCGGGCGCGAGCGTATCCGCCCCTTTTTCCTTCGTTTCTTTTCTTCTTTCTCCGTAACTTTCTCTCTCTAAAACTCAAATTTTCTCTAACTTCTCTCTAAGTTTTCTCCTCCATTACCAACCCAAATTCAAAACTCTTTACATATTTGTGATCCTCTCTTCATCCTCTTCACTTTCATATAAAAAAATTTCAGTTTTAATTCAATAAATTTTCAAACCCATTTCTTGAACATGACATCGAAGAGGGCTAGGTCCATTTTTGGTAGGAGCTCCAGTTCGAGGGAGGAATACGACCCAGACTTGCAGCTCCCGTACTGGCCGACGATCCGGATCGTGAGCCGGGAATAAAAGGAACGGTTAGAGCATTTGGTCGGTCGTGAGGTAATTCCTTCTCGGTGGTTACACCGCCCTACCCTAGAATCATTTGGTTTGTATGATTTTGTTAAACGATTTTTGAATGACATTGGCATGAGAAAATTTGTTGACATGCACTATCCTACATACCGAGAACTTACCTGTGAATTCCTGTCCACTTTTCATGTTGTTAGTAGTAGAAATGGGCCTAATTTATTTTTCAGGTTAAATAATAGAGATATAAGTTTAACTTTTGTAGAATTTTGTAAAATTTTTGAATTAAATTCTGAATTATCTCACCAGTGGCATGCGGACTATAAAATGGGTGATTTGTATTATGCTTTGACTGGTTTACCTACCCCCGACCCCCAACATGCTAGTACCAAACCTATTCACCACCCTGTCCCAAAAATCTGGCAAAGATTTGCGGGTTTGTGTTTTTTAGGTAGGGCCGAGCCTCATAACGCTCAAAGTAACGAACTAGCTGTCATAGGACATTATGTGTACGGGTACGGGAAATTGAACATTGGCAGGTTTATAGTTCACCATTTGAGTAGGCATGCCATAGCCAGCACCACTTCCAAGTCCCCTATCCGTTTAGGTGGCCTTATCACTCGAATAGCGGTGAAAAAGGCCGGTTTTGTAGTAGACGGACCCCACCAGCTGACCAACTGCGGACCAAATACCTACATGACTGCTAGGTATTTTGAGGATGTGGGGTGGGTTAGACCGGATAGCGAGCAGACACCGTTTTGGTGTATTCGGACTGGGAACGAGCAACCTTTGCCTATTTTTCCCCTACCCAGTCCAGACTTAACCGCCTTTCCCCCAGAAAATTTTCTTACACTTATGATGCTTTAGTTGCCAGCGCTAGGGGGCAGGCACCACCACCACCAGTTCCACCACCCCAGCCTCAGCCCGAGGTGGCTTTCTCTCCGCCTCGTATGTCCCATTCCGTCCCTCATGTTGACTCTGACCCAGTTTGGGATCTTCAGAGTATAGGTCAGGCCATGGGACGTATCGAGCATTCGCATTCTGACCTTAGGAGGATGGTAGGCTCCCTAGACCAGAGGTTAGGGTACCTAGAGAGGAACCAGGGTAGAGCTCTCTACCCTATGTACGATGATTATGCTCGTCAGGGCAACATTCCCGACGACGCTATTCACCCTGACTGGTTTCAGCCACCACCCCAGGGATACGATAGGGATCCCACTGCCCGTGGTATTTACACTGACTATTCTTTTTTTTCGGGTACGGGCAGGACATTCCTTTCGGGGGACCGGCGGGGAGGAGTTTTCACGCTGATTATTTTGGTGGTAGCTCTTCTGGTGCAGGTGGCAGTGGAGGTGCGGGTTTCGCCTCGATGGATGAGGATGATGAGGACTAGCTATGTTGGGCTAGTTTCCGAGCCAATGAGGACATTGTCTGATTCTGGCTTGGGGGAGGTTTTGGTTTGGTATATTTCTTTTTCTCTTTTCTTTTATTATTTGGTGTGTTTTCTTAGGTTAGTTTTCTTGCTTTCTAGGTTAGTTTTTATTGCTTTCTTATATATGAAAAATACAAAAAAAAAAAAAAAAAAAATCCAAAAATACGTTCCAATGAATTATAAATTATGCATCCCTGTGCCCCTTACTTGAGAAAATTGTTTTGATTCCTGGTATTTGATGATAAGCATTGTGGATTAGTTGATCATGATTTGATGTTTGAATGCCTTGAAACTTTAACATACGTCAATTTTGTCCAACTACTTGTGAATATAGTGCTTGACTAGTTGATTTGGTTAGGAATGTGTGATAGTTCCATAGTTCTTGGTATGTCAATGAATTTGAGTATTGGTTTGCAACTATAAGTAATGTTTATATGATTCATCATTATGCACATTGAGGAGGACGAAGGCATTTGTTCTTTTAGGTAGCCTCCAGATATTGTAGATACATTTGTTCCCTTCTTGCTACCCATGTTGTTGCCTTGACCTTTTGTTGTTTATTAGCCGCATTACAAGCCTATTTTTCCCCATTGGTTACTAGTCCCAAGCTTGGCTTGGGGGAGCTATTAGTGAGTGAGGTGAGGGAGTTTGTAGTGTGCTTATTATTTGCACAATTTGGGTGGGATTTGAGAAGTTGTTTTATTAATTATTCATGTTTATTTTTAATGAGTTTGAGAGTTATATTTTCTTGAAAAAAATAAAGCATGATGTTATGAAAAAAATAGAAGTTCAAAAGAAAAAAATGTGAAAAAATAAGTGAACTTCGAAAGAAAAAAAATGTTCAAATGTTCTAGTTGGAGGTCGATCAAAAGAAAAAAAAAATTTGAGCTTCAATGAAAAACTCAAGTTTGGAAATAAAGTTTGATTATTCACTCCACTTCTTCATTATTATATTTTTATGAGTGAAATTGTAAGAGTTGGGATTATTTATTATGATTGGAGTATATTTGGTTGATGTTAGAGTTGGTTATGTACAAGATGTAGATCATTATTTATTTTGATCATGGGTTTTTGATAGGATTTGGCTCCCTTAAACATAGCTTTTCTCTCACTTGTTCCCAAATGATTCCTACCCTTTACCCTAGCCTTACATTACAAGCTTTAAAGACCTTCCGACCTTTGTGCGTAGAATTGTATGAATGTGAAAGTGTTGTTTATCAATGCAAGTTATGATTTGGCACATTTCGAGTCGACTAGTAGGATTGAGCGTTCATTGTTTATACACGCGAGAGTGTGAGTTGGGAGGGCATTGTTCACATAAAGGGGTTGGATGAAGAGCGACCGAGTACATCTTTTACTCGCCACATGAATGAGAGTAGTGTGTGTGAGCACTAGTCTTGAATTCTATATGCTCTTGTGGTTTGCTCTATTTGTCAATTGTTAGGGAAGAAAGGTAATTGGATGGATTTGATTGGTTGACTTTGAAGCATGTTTATTTGATTTACCCTGAATCGTTTGTGCTTGATTTTTACTTTTCGGGGTGAAGTATATTTATTGATTCATTGATGAGATCTTTGCTTAGGGACAAGCAAAGGTTTGGCTTGGGGGAGTTTGATGTGTTTATTTTATATAGTATTTTACCCCCGTCCCTTGGTCATAATTGGTAGTGTTTTTAGTTCTTTAGAGCCACTTTTATTACTAATTGGTGTTTTCTAGTGTCTTCGTAGATTTGGTTGACTTTTGCAGGGATTTATGCTTTTGGAGTATTTTCCCGAGATATTTTGGAGCAATCACGAGCATTGGAGAAGCACGACCAGATATTATAGCCCAGGGCCGGTAAGGGCTCGGTATAGGTGATACCGAGGCATTTGGACCGAGTATCCAAGACCCAAAGAGGAAACCCAGATTGGCCCGAAGAATTGGAGCCCAATCGAAGTCCAAATAGTGGCCCAAATGAGCCACCCGGCCAAAGAGGCTGGCGTCCGGCCGGGCGGGAGAAGCTTAGGCTGGCGCCCAGTGACGCGCCCGGTCGGGCGCGAGATTAGTAGTAATGAGCAAAGAAGGCGCGCCCGATCGGGCGGTGCCTCGCCCGATCGGGCGCGTGTTATTGTTAGGAGACACTTAACGTCGTGTTAATTTGTTTTAGTTTAGGATTTTTGTACGGAGTATAAATACTCCTCTGTAATACGATTTTAGGATCTCTTCTTCTTCTCCTCTTTACTTTCTTTACTCTCTTAATTATTCTCTTAGAATTCTCTCTCTAAACTTTTGTTCTTAATTCTACTTTTAATTCCAGATTTATTCTTGGTAACGATTCCTCTTCTCTTAATCTTAGTTATTTATTCTATTCCTTTAATCATGTCTTGCTTTATTACTTTGATTAGTTTAGATTTAATTATGTGTGAGTAGTTTAATTTCTAGGGTTTATGGGGATCTAATAAATAATATGAAGGGGTAATTTATTGTTGTTAATTATCAATGCTAGATTAATTTCCTATTGATTGATTTAATGCTCTGTGACTAGATTAGGCCTATCTTTTATGCATGAGTTTGACAATATTGATTCAAGATGCGAGAGATGAGAATTGATGTTTAGGTCTAGTTTCAATAGGCAGGTTAATTTATAAATGGTTAAGTCGAGATTCGAGAGATGAGATTTAATATCGATAAATTAATTGTGTGATTGTAATACGTAGCGAAAGCCCTTTACAATCTAGTTAATTGATGCATTGATGATTGACTATTATTAATTGTTGGTATTGCATGATAATTTCTTATTGAATTATTTTAACGTTTTACAATTGCGGCTTGTAAAAGTATAGCAATATTGAATTGATGAATCGAGCAGATGTTAATTTGATATTAAAGGCTATTTTCAATAAGAACTTAGATCTAGTAAATTGCGAGAGCCTATTAGATCTATGTTGATTAATAAATTGCGAGAGCCTGTTAACCATGTTATTTATGCAATGTCAATGATTGATTACTATGTTTTACCCTGGAG
The DNA here is from genome assembly GCF_001683475.1 of Chenopodium quinoa. Classification (NCBI taxonomy): domain Eukaryota; kingdom Viridiplantae; phylum Streptophyta; class Magnoliopsida; order Caryophyllales; family Amaranthaceae; genus Chenopodium; species Chenopodium quinoa. The sequence goes on along the minus strand of NW_018744560.1, from coordinate 486,895 downwards.
TATTATTTATTGGTGAACCTATGCCCTAGATCCTTTTATATATTGCTTTTTCCCTTATTCCTTTTCCTTGTAGTTTAGTTTCATACTCAAATATAAATATTGGTTACTTAGATAATTTATATTATAATAATTAATTAGGAGTAAAAAGACTTGTTTCCCTGTGGAGATCGACCCTACTTCCCTATCTACTTTAGTTAGAGGACTTAGGTATTTACTTTTGATTAGGGGATACGACTTTACCCTGTCAAGAATACACACCAATAGGAATGACTTAAAATGAAGCTTTTGACTGTCTTCACGATCAAGGTCTCATTCACCCTATTGGTCCCAGTCAAGACCCTTCGCCTGAAAAATGGTTTCCCAATTGGGATCCAAATTCTTATTGTCAATACCATAGAGGTCGCGGTCACACTACTGAAAAATGCCTCGTCCTCAAAGATCGTGTTCAAGACTTCATTGACTCAAATATCCTTCATGTTCCTCCGCGCGACAAGAAGGTCAAGATTAGTAACAATAATAACAGTGGCTGTAAAGGGAAGAAAAACGACTATCCTTCTTCTTCCGAAAACACCTACTCTAGTAATAGTGTTGGTACTTTTGACCTTAGTGAGATCCTAGCCATATTCGAAGTTGCCTTCGCCCTAGACGTGAAAGAAAGAGGTACGAGGCATCAAATTTTTTGGCGCTAGAAGGGAATTTACCCCTATTGGACCTATTCAAGATCCCCCACTTAAGAAAAGATTGCCTAGTTGGAATCCAGACGAACGTTGCAAGTACCATCAAGGTAGGGGTCATACTACTGAGAGCTGTTGGAAGCTAAAGGAGGCTATCCAACATTTGATTGATAATAACAAGCTTCCCATGCCTCCAGTTAATCAGAGGAGCGAGTGATGATAATGGAAACAACGCAAGACAAGAGGCGAGCTTCAACGACAAGATTTCGTGACCTCTTTTTTCTATTTCTCTTTTATCTTACCCTCTCCCCAATAAATCTAGCATAGGCACCTTTTTATTCTCCTTAGATTTATTTTGTAGGATCATTATTTATTTTCCTTTAATAAAATGAGCATTTATTTCCTTATATATGATCATTTCATTATATTGCAAAAAAAAAATAAAAAAAAAAAATCCATGTCGAATTAAGCACAAGGTATACCAATGATTTAAGGCACCCCTTGTAGCCACATCATATCTCCTTTCACCTTTCAAATATGCAATCCTTTCTTCATAAACCACTTTGAGCCTCATCTAACGATAGACCTTTCTTTTTTCAACCTACATCTACCTAACCTTGGGATGGGATGGTGTGCAACTTTTGCAATTCTAAAGAAAGCTTGAGCAAATTCAAGAGATTTAAATAGCAAAAATAAGCAAAAAATATATAATAAAAGTGTGCAAAAGGGCAAGTGTTCCAATGTCTTTGATATGAAAATGTCTTTGATAAGAACACGTCTCAGATTGCGTCTCTTATTGAGTGCTCGGTACCGTGCCTGAGAAACATGATTGCCAAGTGAGTGATAGAACGCATGATCGGGATTGCCCACGCTTATAAAAATAAAATAAATGCTAAAGCAAAAAGAGCTAAAAAAGAGTAGGAACTCAAGCATAAAATTATAAAAATTCAAAAGCGAGGTTGCACACCTTGGGGGCTTATCTAGGGTCTTGAGCCTTTATCCCCTTCTTCTTTAAACCTTTAGCCTAACCAAGTTACAACCCTTAAAAATACCTTTTTGAGGTATACACACACTTGTGTGAGGTTCGGCTAGAGCTACGTTCGGCCTGATTCCTGACGGATACGTAGGCAACCTTACATCGAGGTGCGACCGTAATAAAAATGCATTCATATTCACATTCACACACTTACACCGTGATCATATCAAGGGATATCCTATGCTCATCCCTATTCACTTAGAGCTAGACTTGGGGGCTTGATCCCTACATCATTAGCTTACCTAGCCCAAGAGTCACCACCATTTGACTCTTTTAACAAATAATATCCTTCCACACACTTAGCTCTTGTGGCTTAGCTTTAGTGTCACTTTCACACACTGCACAGATACATGACCAAATATATTTCCCTTAGGAACCCTTTGTCATGAAATCTTAACATTGAAGCATGCCTTGTCATATCAAAATCACTCATTAATCATAATTGTCATTGCATCACGAAGTATAAAGTGCTTAGCCTCCGTGCCTAAGTTACCCAAATACTTTCATCATGGAGTCAACAGTTGAGATAGCCTAGGATGGATTAATCCTTGCACCTTGAGAGATAGTATCAAACAACATTTGATTAAGCTCATTCAACATGCATCTTCAAAACTTCGATTCTTTCCTTTTCGTGTCTTTCTTTTTCGGGAGAAAGTCGGTACCCTTCACAAAAATGACGGAAAATTTTTGCTTTTTTGCATTTTCGAGTCGCACGATCACATTACGATGCACAACGAGTCATGTATACATTGAGTCATGTCGTGTCATATCACTTTGATTTGAGTCTAACACATGTGTCATTTCACATTGAGTCGAGTCAACCTCGAGTCAATCACAGCGAGTCAAGTTTATGCCTTGAGTCGTGTCAAGTCGATTGAGTCAAGCAACATTAAACCTTAGGTCAACCCTAAGATATTTAAGCCTTAGGTCAACCCTAAGATAATTGAAGAAATTGGCAAAGTTCTATAGTCAAAATAAATACAGGTGCAACGAAATAGGGAGGATCCTACTCCAATTCTTGGCGCCAGAGATATTCCAGCAGCGATAGAGCTGGAAGCCTCTCAGAAAGGTGATTTCGACCTCATACAACAATTTCGTTGGTACGCCAGTTAGCCCCTATAAGCAATTTGACATGATTAAGTAGTCAGTTTGATTACAATCACAATAAGTGGTCGACCTGATGAAAGATCGTCTCACTTAGCTTAAAGCTCCTAAGAATTGGCTCATCACGGAAACACCGACATACTAGTTTTAGCAGAAGCAAAGTTCAGGCGAGCTTTAGTGATCGACAAACGTTGGTCTTCGGAAATTTCTTCTTCAGAATATTATCGCAACAAACATTCAATCATCGAAGCTCTTTTGTTCAAAGACGCGTGAACATCTTCATTAAAGCTCTTTGCTCCAGAGACGCGTGGGCATATTATTCAAGCTCTTTTGTTCAGAGACGCGTGGATATATCATCAAAGATCTCCTATTTTAAAGCTCTTTCGCTCAGAGACGCGTGGGCATCCTATTATCAAGCTCTTCGTTCAGAGACGCGTGGACACATCATTCAGAAGATCATATAAAAAAGAAGCTCTTTGTTCAAAGGCGCGTGAACATATCCAAAAAAAAAGAAATGAAGCTCTTTGTTCAGAGGCGCGTGAACATGTCAAAAAGAAGCTCTTTGTTCAGAGATGAGTGAACATCGAAACAGCAAGGTGGCGTTCCCTAGATTGTGGAGAGTTGTCACAAACAATTGAGGATTGTATCAAGAGAAGTAATCTTCGATAGTATTCCCTTGGATGTGGAATATTATCATAGCGGAGGAGGATCGTTTCAGGCGAAGCAATCTTCCAAATTGGAATCAGTTACAGGCGTAGCGGTTTTCAAGCGGGATGGCATTCTCTAGCTTGCAGGAGATCATAAAAAAAACAAATCGATTACTTTCAGAGACGTGTGCTCGACGGTGCAAGATACGCGTTTCTTAACTCTTTTATCTGTTTAACTAACGCTAGTCTGCAGGTATCGGCGTTACAAGAATGATCTAGGATCGCAGAACGTTCTGAATCATTCTCCGTCCCTATCGATACTTTGACTTTTGTTTTCGAAACTTGCGTTTCTCCAAACTCAGTCAAAGTGGGGGCTTCAATAGACACCCATTTTTGTCTCCCCAAAACCAAACCCGGTGATGAGTACCTTTCGCGTCGAATCATAATCGAATGAAGTGAAAGTGTGGAAAGTCTAGTGTTGCAGATAAGTTTTAATTTCTTTTCTCTTCTCTCTGTTTTTGAAAACTTATTTTAAGAAAACAGCCAATCCATTTTGGTTGGTCCATGATATGGGTCCAATAGTAGTGTAGTTGGATGGGGCTTGACAAGAGCTTTCCAACGAAATATTATAAGCCCAATTCCGATGAATATTGAGGAAGTTATGGCCAATTTACTAAACTGGGCTCGGTTTGAGCCTTATGTACGACCCAATGATCTAGGGGAGGGCCTAATATGATTTATCATTCCTAATGCAATTAGGAATGGTTTTAGTCTTCTAGATTCTTCTAGAAGGTTCTTTTCATTCCTAATTCAATTAGCATTGATAAATTGACTTTTGTTGACTTTTCAGAGTTTTAATCAAAATCAAATAGCATTTTCGAGGAAGTTATATGATTTTATCCTCCAGTACGAAAAACTTATCTGATTTTCGAAAACGCGTTAAAAACAGGCTTGGCGCCTGACTCCAGGCATTGGCGCCTGGAACCAGGCCTGGCGCTGGCGCTAGTGTTGGCACCTGGCGCCAGTTAGCCAGGGTTTGCGCCAGCTCTATTTTTTGTGCGTCAGACTCTGTTTTGTTTATTTTATCTTTTTGGCTGATTTTCTCTATAAATAACGTATTAAAAACTCCGTTTTCATTCACCAATTCTCACGGATATTCACCTACAATCAGTTTTCATTCATCATCAATTCTCTCTAATTCTCTTCTATAATTATGTATGTTGAACAATGTTAGGCATGTTCCACATGTCACGAGAAATCCGATTTCACTTAGTTTTCTAGATGGAAAAGGTTTCAGTTCAAAGGTGAAGGTGGAGGGTTGTATGTCTACAAGGGTTCAAAGGTAATCCTTAAAGGTGTTAAACGAGAGACATTGTATGTGTTGCAAGGCTCTACGTTATCTGGTTCTGAGTCTGATGTTGTCATATCATCTTTTTGTGGTAGTGTTGAGAAATAGGTGGAGCATAAAGTCACTCTAGGTGGGCGTGGTGGTCCACGTCCGGGAAATATCAGTCAACACTAGGGGTGTTCACGGTGCGGTTTGTAATTTTTTCAAACCGCACCAAACCGCACTTTTAAATAAATCGCACCAAACTGTACCGCAAAATGCGGTTTGGTGCGGTGCGGTTTAACCGTATTTTATTAAAATTATAATTATTCTTTTTAAAACAAAATATTTATTTTATTTTATAATTATTAGTTTATAATTTAAATATTAAACACTTTTTTAAAACCTTTAATTAACTAATAGTCAAAGATTAGCTCATATATTTTAGTCCTTTTATATATTTTTAATAAATGTAGTATAAAAACCGCAAACTAAATTAAAGTGCGGTTTGGTCTAAATTTTTTTGGAAACCGCACCAAACCGCAAACCGCGGTTTGACAAATTTAAAAAACTGCACTGCAATATTCAAACCGACCAAACCGCAAAATTGCGGTTTGATTTGCGGTTTGGTGCGGTCTAAACCGCACTCTGTACAGCCCTAATCAACACACACAATCAGAGTCTAAATCTGAAGCACCACAGTCTTCGCCGATGAAATCAGGTCAGCCTAGTTTGGCTCTTAATTAGTCGGCATGTAAGCTTTAGGAACTCTCCTCAAAGGAAAGGTCGGGAAGACAAGGTAACTTTTGTGCTATTTGTTGGAGAGGTGGATATATCTGAGCCGTCCAAGGGAGGTGTTGCTTATGCTGGGGAGAAGCATTAGCAAGTCGTTTGTTCGAAACTGGTTCCGCAAAGTAAGTCACAAGGTTGCTTGGACTGACAAATTATTTGAAGCTGTTAGTAGCCCTTAGGGGCTAATTTGTGCCCGATGGGGCTAATCCGGTCTGGTGCTCAATGGAGCAAATCTGGTGCCTAGCGGAGGCAAATCTGGGCAAGGAGAGTTTGTTTCTGGTTATTTGTTTTCTGTTATACCCACTGGCATTATGATCAATGCGCGGAGGGTCAGTGGTCAACGATCATCGTTTTTTCTGCTTGTCTATCTATCTTATTCCGGAGTGCTATATATATACCCTAGGGTTATTTGTATCCGCACATATGCTTATTAAGTTATTAGTTGAGTGATTTTTTAGAAATCTGAGTCTCTTATGTATTTCTCATCTGTAAGATCTGAGAGAGATAACATTAGAAATCTGAGAAACAATCGATCTGTTTTCCGTGATTGGTTTCAAATATGTTCTAATTTTGTACTTTGTTTTCCCCAAGATCAATAAAAGTATTTCTCTCGCCTTCCCGTGGACGTAGCCAACACATCATTGGTGAACCACGTAAATCTGTGTGTGTTTTTCTTGTCAATTTCGCATTCATTAATTTGTTCTTTCTTGCATCCGTTTTAACAACCTGTATATATACTAATATCTGATTTCATTGCTTAGGTACTTCGTTCCCATATTATTTTTTCTTTTCCTTCTTGAAGAATTACATTACTTAGGTAGGTAAACCAAAAGGTCAAAAACTTTTATACTTGGTAAAGTAATATATGCTTGAACATGAACATTGGGTATACTGTATTAATTACCAAGTCTTACCTACTAAAAACAATAACAAAATCAAAACTCAAACCATGCATATGACTTAGTTAACATAATTAAATGTCTACTTTCGACCACTTTCACATGATATAGAAGTATGTATACGCATGATTTAGGACCAATTCAGCTCCTAAATAGTGCATTATCTATAACTATATAAAGGGACCTTTGCAATGCCTAAGAACCATTACAACTCACAACTCACAAATAATCTTTTCATAGCAGCAGAATTTGGAAAGGAAACCATGGCAGCTTACAGATTATTCACTTACTTAACCATTGCAGCCCTTACTTTCTCTGTTGCATATGCAACTGATCCTACACAGCTCCAGGATTTTTGCGTCGCCACTAATGACATGAATAATGCTTGTAAGATTCAGTTTTAATTCCTATCATGCAGGATTAGTACTTCTTATGTCTGTTCATATTAGCATTTGTTATTGGACATTTTGTACAACTGTTGACCGACGTTGACATTCAAGACCAAGATATACAAGACCGAGTCAAGATGGTTATGGATGCTTCCTAAAGTCACGGAGAGAATATCTACCACTAAGAAGAAGTCAATTAAAGTTGTTGCACGTATGTGTACTCCAAACCGTCTACATTTATTGAAAGACCAAGTAAAGATTGAATAACCGCTATTTCCTATTTTCATGGAGGGCATCCTCATCCTTCTCCAATCGTCTATTGTCTACATACGGAAAGCTCTATAAATAGAGAACAAGTTCCTCCCATGAGGCATCATCCATTAGCCACTGACAAAAAAAAACCATTTTGATCCACCTCCTGCCAAACCTCCGAAAATACCCATGAACTCCTAAAGTAATTTCATTTATTCTCCACATCATCATTCCACTACAAACACTCCTTCCTTGCTACTATATTTTAAGCCTTTGTATAATCTTGCAAGGATACATTTCTACCCATAATAATGCACCTAATCAATCTCCTTGTCGTACTGCGTTAGTCCTACACCTAATGTACATACATTTACTTATACACTTTTATGTTATCAAATGTAAAATACACATTGTACTTGTAATTATTGGCTTTATGCCCGCATTATAGTGGATTGGTGGCCTCATTGCCACCCGCGGTTTTTACCCACCTTCATTGGGGTTTTCCGCGTCACCATATCATGTCTCCCCTCTCTTTCTTTATTTTTCCGTCATTTACTTTCCGCATCTAATGTTCCCTTATTTTAATTTAGTTGATCTGTAGCCCGTATCCCACATCAAATCCTACTTGCATAAATTTGGCATAAACAATTTGGCGCCGTCTGTGGGGATGCAGCTAGATTGAAATATCAACCCCTACAAAAGTTCCTTTCCAAACACATTTAAACACATTCCCATCATCAAGATATATCCAATCCAGTAAAGTGATTTTATAAGAATTATTGTTCGTGATCCCGGCGATGAGAAGTGGTGATCGACGCCAACTTAACTCAATATGCTGCAACAAGGGCGATTATCTTTGACAGCCTTAAGAGTTTTGGTAATATTTCTCCTTGTGGTTTAATTTAACTAACTATTTTTGCGTCTTCTTTAAGCTATGACAAACTATATCATCACCATCGAAGTAAACGTCACACCCTAAAGGGAAGGACGTCGTGGAAACCATTACTTTAAGTCATGGGTCTCATGATGCCATAAAAATTCAGGGTTTGTCGTCATTCACAATATTATTTTTTGTTTAACTAACATTATTTTTAGGCTATGTTGTCGCCAAATAAAACAGTATTAAAGCTTCGACGGAAGTCAATTCCGACGACAACAATCAGTTCCGACGACAGCTAGTGTCGACGACGACATCAGTCAGCTCCGACGACGAAAGCCAGTTTCGACGACGACATCAGTCAGCTCCGACGACGACAGTCAGCTCCGACGACAACAATCAGTTCCGACGACGATAGTGAGCTCCGACGACGACAACCAGTGTCGACGACGACGTCAATCAGTTTCGACGACACCAGTTAGTAACGTCGTCAGCAGCCTAATATCATCAGTCAGTGACGACAACATTAAAGACAAATGTAGCTTTAAACGACAATGCAAGTAAGCTTTTGCCTAAATGCAAAATTCAGATTTATTACTAAAGACTATTCGATTCTAAAAATAATTTCACTGACTTTTATAACTCATGACATTAGCTTATGTAGCGCTTAAATTTTTATATTTTATCATAACTAATTTATGTCGTACCAAGCGTATTTTTAGATAAAGTAAGGTTACATGTGGAGATTTATAACGTTAATTGATTGTGACATCGGAGTATTGTCGTCGACAACAACAAAGTTGACGATAATTCACCAATCTAGAATGTGACATCGGGGGGCTAAACCTGATTTAATCTTCCCGAGTGATCCAACATTGGGGGCTCGATTTAAATAACATCAATTCTTATCAAGGTAACTTTCTATTATTTAAAATGTATGTCGAATTCCATCAATCTTGTCACAAACCATGGTAGTCACCGACACTATTGAGGTACACCACATTATCGTTTTTAGTTTTTACATTTATACTGTCATGATCATGCTCTTTAATTTGTTGCCTAGCTTAAAGTATTTATTTCTATTTCCATTGGTCATCTTCATAAACGTTTTATTACTTTGATTTTCTAATTAGCATTGTCATTGACATGATTCTACCGCCTTAAAGTTTTACTTGTTATGTCTATCATCTTTGTTGATGTAGTAATACACATAGTTAATGTATGTTTTCGACATTTGGCTTACTTATTTTTATTAATTGATTATCAGTAATTCTTGTGATGAAACATGTGGTTACATCTTGGTTTATGAATCAACGTGATATGCAATATCTAAATCTTTTTACGCATCGTTTACAATTCATATTTTCAATTTATTTATGACTTAATGCAAAAATCCGACATTAGTATTTAGAGTGATGATGAACAGGCTACTCGACGCCAAGATTAAGCTTAACGATTTCAATATTATGTATGAAAACATCATACACCTCGACGCCATGAAGATGATGACGTAAACAAAGATCATGACGACATGTGTGAATAGGGAACTTCAATGTTATAGCGATAACAACCAAGGGTCACACCAGCAAGTTGTAGCGACATTGACAAAGGATCGGAACATCAGATAATTATGATCAAGGGTCATGACGACACAAAAAATACAACGAACGAAGGTGTCAAAGGAAAAAAGTTCATGACCAAAGCTCCAAACAACGGTTACTCACAAAGGCGTTAGTTACACTGACATCTCCAAAAGGGATGAGGAAAACTGCCGCTCAAAAGAACATCGTAGCAAACGAATCCCGGGATAAATAGACCTTCGTGTCAGACGCCAAACGCCCGGTACCTGAACTACCAGTTTAATCCTCAGTGTTCAGCGTCAAACGCCAAGGCGCAAGGGGTATTGGCGCACAATGCAATGATGGCCATACAACGATAGTATTAACTTTTTTAAAGTTATTCTTCAAAAGTACAACGAAAGGATTGGTCGTAACGATTGATCATATTGACAAACGAAACACTGCAAAACGAGCAAGTCCTAAAGCACATACAGTGTCTTAAGTCTACAAAAGTCATAAGCATGTAGAGTATCGTTAGTGTCGATAAAAAATCGTTTTAGAAAAACATTCTTTTATTTATTTGCATGTCTTCAATATTTTGTCTATGAAACATTTATTTTTTGTTCTCTAATTTAAATTATTTTTGTCATGCATCGGTAACATAGACACATAATGTCCAATGTCAGCAGCTCTGGAACTACGTTAGAGTTTACCCTCTGATACAAAGTCATGCAATGATTATATTTGCTCACAAGTCTTTGTTCTCAACGATGTTACAAAAGTTATCACATACAATAAATTTTGTACTTTAAACTTTTAAAGTGCAAGACAAAGCAATCGAATGTTATCTCCGTACAAAGAAAATGTTTGAAATGTTAATGGCCTTGACGCCTGAATTTATTATGACGAAAGCGCCACTTGGTTGTGACACCAAGTGTGAACACTAAATACATCCAACAAACTTAATGTCGGACATCGCAACAAAGTTTTCCGATGTCTTTAACGCCATAAAATGAGTTAACACATTAAGAAATCACTTATTGATTGCATTCAAATTACATATGCGGCCTCGTCGCCAAACACCATGTTGAAAAGAGTTTTTGTCGCCTAAATGGGCCGAGTTCGACACCATAGGTCATAACAAAGAGCTAACGTATCATCGTGGTTATTTCTATAATGACAACGATTCAATTGCTCTACCCTCGGATTGAGCGACCCTAAAGCAACATCACTATCATCAACAGGTTTAGTTTAATTTAATGTCTTTCATATTAATGAATTATTATATTATCCTCTAACGACATGTTGATGCAGGATCAAAAGTAAGTATATTTATTGTCTTTCTATAATTATTATTCATATTTAAAGTAATTCTATCATCTAATTGTCCAAGTACTTAATCTATGTTACAACATTCGAGATTTGGCTTTATCGCCAGTGTACACAGACATCGTCTCTTTCTTCAACGGTTTTAGCACCCGAATCACCTATTTTGGCCTTGTAGCCAGTTCATTATTTGTTGACAATCTCCGACTAACGTCGTAACCATTATCACAACCAACGTTCAACACCGACAAAGTCCTTCCGACGTCGACGACATCAAATTTTGTCCGTCGACGATCAGCTTTCGTCTGTCGATGATATTAGCCTCCGTCCGTCGACGACATCGTCTTCCGTCCATCGACGACACCGCCTTCCGTCCGTCGACGACATCGGCTTCCGTCCGTCAACGACACCGCCTTCCATCCGTCGACGACCGCCTTCCGTCCGTTGACAACATCAACTTCCTCCCGTCGACGACCATCATTCATTCGTCGACGACATATGCTTCTGTCCGTCGACGACCATCTTTCGTCCGTCATCGACGACACTTGCTTCCAAAGTTGACACTAGCTTTCGACTCGACGAACAACGTCCAATTACATCATTGACATTGATATAGCAGCAACTTAAGCTACATATGAACAAATTATGAGCTCTAAAAAGACCCACGACGAAGGCATCAAGAGTCAAGACACAAAGGTAATGACACAAACATCAAAATGAAGACGAAGTCAAAATTAAAGTGAGCATAATTTTCCTAGTTGTTGCCGTACTCCAACTAAGAAAATGGGGGCTATTGTTATGGGACATTTTGTACAACTGTTGACCGACGTTGACATTCAAGACCAAGATATACAAGACCGAGTCAAGATGGTTATGGATGCTTCCTAAAGTCATGGAGAGAATATCTACCACTAAGAAGAAGTCAATTAAAGTTGTTGCACGTATGTGTACTCCAAACCGTCTACATTTATTGAAAGACCAAGTAAAGATTGAATAACCGCTATTTCCTATTTTCATGGAGGGCATCCTCATCCTTCTCCAACCGTCTATTGTCTACATACGGAAAGCTCTATAAATAGAGAACAAGTTCCTCCCATGAGGCATCATCCATTAGCCACTGACAAAAAAAAACCATTTTGATCCACCTCCTGCCAAACCTCCGAAAATACCCATGAACTCCTACGGTAATTTCATCTATTCTCCACATCATCATTCCACTACAAACACTCCTTCCTTGCTACTATATTTTAAGCCTTTGTATAATCTTGCAAGGATACATTTCTACCCATAATAATGCACCTAATCAATCTCCTTGTCGTACTGCGTTAGTCCTACACCTAATGTACATACATTTACTTGTACACTTTTATGTTATCAAATGTAAAATACACATTGTACTTGTAATTATTGGCTTTATGCCCGCATTATAGTGGATTGGTGGCCTCATTGCCACCCGCGGTTTTTACCCACCTTCATTGGGGTTTTCCGCGTCACCATATCATGTCTCCCCTCTCTTTCTTTATTTTTCCGTCATTTACTTTTCGCATCTAATGTTCCCTTATTTTAATTTAGTTGATCCGTAGCCCGTATCCCACATCAAATCCTACTTGACGAAATTTAGCATAAACAGCATTAACACAATCACTTATCGTTCTGTAAATATCTGCAGTGTTTGTAAATGGGCTATTCTGCAAGAATCCAATGGCAGTCACAGCAGACGATTTCTTCAAAAACGGCCTAGACAAACCTGGTAATACCGACAATATGCTTGGCTCAGCTGTCACTCCAGTGGCTGCAGCACAATTGCCAGGACTCAACACCCTTGGCATATCACTTGCTAGGCTCGACTTTGCACCATATGGCCTTGTTGCTCCCCACACACACCCCCGTGCCACTGAGGTTTTCACAGTGATGGAGGGTACCATTTATGTTGGTTTTGTTACCTCTAACCCAGCAGATAATAGTGCAAACAAGCTCTTTACCAAGGTTCTCAAAAAGGGAGACGTGTTTGTGTTCCCACAAGGTCTCGTTCACTTTCAGCTCAATGTTGGCAAAACTCCTGCGTTTTCCCTTTCTGCTTTGAGTAGCCAGAATCCAGGTGTGGTCACTGTTGGTAACGCTGTTTTTCGGTCTGAAGCACCTATCTCGGTTGATGTTCTTTCCAAGGCCTTTCAGCTTGATGCTAATGTCATCAAGCAAATCCAGAGTTTGCGATGAGCTCTTAATTTTCTTTTTTCTTTTTATAGTTGCTGATTAATAACACAGTTACACAGTTTTGATTTAATAAAAGAATCCTTTGTATTATACAAGTAAAGTAAAATATTTCTTTGTATTATCCAACATAAAAATATATAGTGAAAAATAATGTTATTAAAATGATTATTGAATTGTATCTATAATATGTCATAGGAAAGAATGAGTGATTGCCTTTTATGTTTTGGTACAACTTTCAACTTTGTGAACTTACATGTATTTTTTTCTGATAACATCCAATGTTTTCAACTCATTTCTATGAAACTTATTTAAATCAATGAAATAAGAAATCATAAGTTGTTTGTGTGATGTAAATCATGTAATAGATAAGGTTGACATCAGTGAAACAGAGGACTTTCCTGATAACAGATTATTTGAGAAACACCATTGCTTTTTGCTCCCTTAAAAAGTAGACTGAGATGGGAACTTTACCAGATCACTACTACACAAGTTGGACTAAATCATCGGCGTACACTCAATAATCTGCTGTTTCATGTACATTTTGTGTATTATACCTATACAAGACATTTTCAGTTACACTTGATGCATTCCAAAGAAGAAAATTATTCCTGTTTTAAACTAATGTTTTTGAAGCATTAGGTGCAAAAAACCAATCTCAATTAGCCTTAGTTTGAGGTCTAAGCTAAATCTTTAGATCAAATCAACTAAATTAGATCTCTCCAGCAATAATATTATTACATCCTTTCTACAGATGAATTAATATTACAGATTTTATCTTAATTAGGCCGATGTTTTCCATCAGCTCAATTAAACTATCAAAGTGATTGGCCTATTATTTTTGTCCCTGCTATGGAACCATCTGCCTGAGTAGCCTTGAGAATTCTCTGAGTATTTCCTCTAACATAATAGCCTTGCTTAATAACTTCCTATCAGAATGTGCACATTTCATCGGAATGGGACCTTTGTATGAGCACCAAATTTGTCAAGTCCAAGATGAAACACTCCTTTTTATTTGAGTCTTAGCTTTTGCCTCAACGCGAGCATCCAATCATAAACTGTGGCTGACTGACAGTTTAGTATGTTTCTGTCTTCCCAAATCCGTGTGTTTCAGCAAATTTAATTTCTTCCATTTTTATATGTATTAGTACAGGAGGTAGGGGATCACCAGTCACTACTAACACTATGATTTGAAGATGTATTTTTTATCATGAGCTGATGACAATATGACCATATAGTGTACAAAGTCATTTATGTGCTTAGCAATATTACTGAATATATCATACGGAGTATGTAACAACTAACAACATTATGCAGAGTTGAAGGCAGATAGTTCCTCAACCTTGCGTTCATGCATTGCTACATCACTACAATTTATGAGTTGGAATTTTATCAAGCCTTTGTACTTGTATACTCTCCCATTAGACCACAGTAATACGACTCGTAGCATAACATGAAATTTGTAGTACTCCGTCTGCACCAAGCTTAAGCCGTAAGAGGTAAAATTGGTCCAGTAAAATTATTAATGTATCCCCTGTTATAAATTATTGCAACGATTAGACTTTTTATGTCAAATCCGATATAGTACATGATTATTGATTACTAAACTCAAATCGCTGACTACAAAATCTACACAGTAAACTAGCAAGACCTGAGTGCAAGAATTTCCCGCCCTTTGTTCTATATATACCCAATTAAACTGAAGTCGTAATTACTATTCATTCCTCTATTTCCCAAACTCAAAATTGTACTCACCCAAATTCTCTCTCCTCAACCAAAATATGTCAAAAATAGAATTCCTCCGTCGTATGCTCCTCGGCTGCTTCACCGTGACAACCGCACCCACCACCTCCGCCACCACCGCCGCCGCCACTACCACCACCACCACCACCAAGAAACGACTGAGCACCTCTTTAAGAGACGACATTCTCTTCGACATTTACAAAACTCATGATTCTTTCGACGACGACGACGACAACGACAACAACATTGTGTTTTCCGAAATGGCAGCACCACCGCGGCCTTCGAAATCGATGGTAATCTGCACCTTCTTCGGGCAGCGAGGTGGGTCCCAGTCCCAGTCCCACGTCTGGTTTTGCGTGCAACTGAACCGTCTCTCTCCGAAACCATCTCTCCTTCTAGAACTTTCTCTCTCCACTCGAAGCCTGGTTCAAGAAATGCGAAGCGGGCTCCTTCGTATTGCTTTGGAGTGCAGCAGCTTGGAATTCAGCTCTTGCCCACTTCATCAAGTCCCTGTTTGGAGCGCTTTCTGCAACGGAAGACGGGTCGGGTTCGCGGCCCGACGAAAGCCCAATCAAGAAACCCGAGAAATGTTGAAGAAGATGGAGAGTATTACAGTGGGTGCTGGAGTAATTCAAGAATTCATGTATATGAGGGCCAATTATGAATGGGTTGTTGGAGGTGCCAATTCTCAGTCCTTTCATTTGATCAGCCCGGATGATGGCCCGGCTCAAGAGCTCAGTGTTTTCTTGCTCAGGTCTTCTTCTTCTTCTGTCTCATAATTCTATTAGGGGTATTTTCGGTACTAACTTTTTTTACTTGGCTCCGTTTTCTAGAGAGAAAGGTGCTTGAAAACTATGCGTTTTCTTGCGACTTAGACTTGTTACTTTATGGGGTCGTGAGTCGTGACTTCTTTCTTTAATTCTTTTAATTGTAACTTTTTTTTTTCTCTTATAATTCTTGTAAAAGATAGTCTAATTGATTGATGATGGGAATTAGAGTGTTTTGGTATGTTTGTATGTAAAAGATTGATTGGTAATAGGAAAAGAGATTGATGATGTATTGTAATAATTGAAAGCTCATACAATGCAGAAGATGCATGAAAGCACATTGTTGATTAAGTGAGGAAATCATTGCTTTTAGTATTCATCCAATGTTAAACTATATAGATTCCTACTTTCTTCATTTGTTTTTACTTGATATGTTTTATTTATGGTGAATTCGTGATTGTTATGGCACAATTTTTATCATCAATAACTTTAATTCTCCGTAGTTAAGACGATTTTATCAAGATTTCACGTAAATATGTTTTTATATATTATTTACAAAAGACGATTAAAGGAGGGTTAGTAAATAACGTAAAAGTAAAAATGAGTAAGTATGAATGAGCAGAGGATATATTTTAATTTTTATAGAGTACTTGTGGTGGCTTTTGATAGTGATAGGGTGATTTTACACGCGTTGGGCTGTAAGACCAGATAAGTAGGATGTAACATTAGGCCATTATGGTATAGCTATTATATACCCTTTTTTTTTCACACGCGTATGTTTCTCTAGTACGGAGTAATTTGTTTGACTTTTATAATATAAATACGTATATACTTATAAGTTTCTCTAGCATTAATTATTTTGTTTATTTTTGTATGAATTAAACTTTAATTACTTATAGTATTTATTATTGTAGAAAAATAATAGTAATAGCTCCTTTTGTACAAACAAAATTATAGAAACTATAAATTTTTTAAAGAAAACAAATTACATGTGGATCCGTGTGAAATTTTGGACTCGTGGATCCTGATGAATATCCTTAAAACAAGTATGGTCCGAATCTAGCAGGATCCGGTTTAGTTTCGTTCCGTTGCCACCCTTACTAATTCTTATCATGAGCCTAAGAAATTATGATCATGTAATGAAAAAGAACTTTGGTACATTGCTCATTAGTCATTTGATACGTGATGCTTAGAAGTATTACTGAATAAATCCAAAGCAACAGCATTGTGCAGGGTTGCATGCATATATTTCCTGCACCTTAAGTTTCTACACATTCCTCATGTAAGGCACCAACTATTGCAAAAAAACATATGAGAGTTCAATCAGTCCAAAGATATAGGTCTGACACCAGAATTTCTTGGTCTATACCTACTTGAATCTAAGTTGGACTCTACCAAGGGTTTAAAAAAAAGGATTAAAAAGGCTTGTTAAAAAACAAATTAGCTGAAAAAGTAGGGTAAAAACAAAAGAACTGGATAAGGGAATGAACCCCCTTTGTACCATGAGTTTTCATCCCCAAAATTTTTACAAAATCATGGCAGGAGATTTTTTACCCGTAGAAAATGGAGTGGGTCTTCACATTGCCGAGAAGATCAACATCACATGTGAGTGTGTGAGCTTCTCCCATGAGAATTTGAGGTACGAGCTTCAAGACATCGAAGAAAACTTCTTCACGCTCAAAAACATGATGATGGAGGCGAACGGGTTAGATGTTATGGGAAACAATTAATCAATTCTAACTAAACCCAGAAAGGCGTTTATAATCAATACCATTGAACATCAAGATGGTATTCTAAGCAATCAGGTAGATACCATCAAAACAATAGATGGTATTACAATGGTACCAATATTTGTCTAAAATTTTTAACACATAACATAAAATTACTCCAAATTAACGGAAATAACATGTTTATAATCAATACGATTGAACATCAGGATGGTATTCTAAGCAATCATGTAGATACCATCAAAACAGTTGATGGTATTGCAGTGATACCAATATTTGTCTTAATTTTTTAACAGATAACATAAAATTACTCCAATGGTACCAATACTAACTATACGCTACTTCGGAACCGCGACAATTTCACCGACCCAGAATTTCTGAACTCAAAGGCTTCGTCTCCTTGAATTCTTGGTCTCTCGTCTCTTCGCCCCTTTAATTTCTCTCTATTCAATTTCTCACTCTCCTCAGTAGAGTACTCAAATTGCTTTCTTTCTCCTCTAAAAGTGCACCTCTTTACAATTAACGCTAGCTTCTTTTTACACTTTATAATTCAAAATTTGTACTGAACACGTGGGGCCCACACCTCTGCGTTATTTTTATTAACAATAGGACAAATTTTATGTAAAATTTTAACCTTGGTAGAGTCCAACTTGGACTCAAGTAGGTAGAGACCAAGAAATTCTGGTCTGACACAAATTTCTACATTATTAAAGCACGCTGTTTAAAATGATATGAATTTGAAAGACGAATGTTAACATTAAATTACATTGTTGAAAGTATTCCCCATTTAGAGATATGACCAAAATAATTTTTATTCGGCTTAAGACCAAAATAATAACTAGGTTAACATGATAAGTCTAGTATGCATCAAGTTTATGAGGTAAAATGCGTGTAGCTAAGATACATCATCACTAAAGACAATTCGTTGACTATAAATTCTACAGTAATAATAATTTAAAATCCCTACTTTTGGCTAAGTCAGAGTTATATACCAAGTATTACTTGGTGAAAAAATATTAACATATTATCAAAAGAGGATTGAATATTAATCTGAGAAAGAGTCAATTTTTTTTTTTACCAATTCACGCCATCTTACACTGATTTCATAGCTTTATAACAGCAAATACTCCCAAGGATTGTTTGTGAGCACAGAAATTGGCAGGTTATACCAAGTCAGTACCTGCTTAAAAGAGTAATATAAGTTACTACATCAACTACCTTAAGACTTAGTTTTTTTTTTTTTTTTTTTTGAGGAAACCTCAAGGCTTAGTTAACATGACATGATAACTTTCTTGACAAATTTACGTGCTCTACAAAAATATGACCAATTCAACTCCAAAACAATCCATCAGTAAAACCTATAAAAAGGGTTACAATCCATCAGTAAAACCTATAAACAATCCCAAGCAAGAAACCATCACAACTTACAAGTGCTCAAACTCATACAAAAGAAATAAAAGTTCATTATATTACAGTAGAAACTAAACGATAAATCAGACATCAGAAACCATGGCAGCTTACAGATTCATTGCGTACTTAACACTGTTAGCTCTAACATCTAGTGTAGTCTTTGCCACCGATCCTACACAGCTCCAAGACTTTTGTGTTGCCACAAATGACCCTAAAAATGCATGTAAGGTTTAATTCTTGTTATAACTGCATGATATTTGCAATATTTGTAGACTAGTAGGAGTTTATTGTTTTTTCCTAAGCACTAACACTGGTTTATGTTCTGATATTTATTATCTGCAGTGTTTGTAAATGGGCTATTCTGCAAGAATCCAATGGCAGTTACAGCAGAAGATTTCTTCACCAATGGGCTTGACAAACCTGGTAACACTAACAATAAGCTAGGCTCAGCAGTTACTCCTGTGGCAGTAGCACAATTGCCAGGACTCAACACCCTTGGCATATCACTTGCTAGGCTCGACTTTGCTCCATATGGCCTTGTTGCTCCCCATACACACCCCCGTGCCACTGAGGTTTTCACAGTGATGGAGGGTACCATTTATGTTGGTTTTGTTACCTCTAACCCAGCGGATAATAGTGCAAACAAGCTCTTTACCAAGGTTCTCAAAAAGGGAGACGTCTTTGTTTTCCCACAAGGTCTCGTTCACTTTCAACTCAATGTTGGCAAAACTCCTGCTTTTGGCATTTCTGCCTTGAGTAGCCAGAATCCAGGTGTGGTCACTGTTGGTAACGCTGTTTTTGGGTCTGAAGCACCTATCTCGGTTGATGTTCTTTCAAAGGCCTTTCAGCTTGATGCTAATGTCATCAAGTACATTCAGTCCAAGTTCTAACTGCTTACTTCCTGACTGGGAACAGACAGAACTATTTAGTGCAGAGTGATCAATTATTGACTTCATTATGTTTGCAGATGTTTTTATTTTCTAATACCATTGTTTATTCGTTCAAATTTTACAAAAATAAATGAATAACATATTTATACAGTATTGAAAAAGTTTATTGAGCTGTTATGAATACACTATCTGTTTAATATATGCCATGGAAAAGAAAGCAATTAAATCATAAGTTTGCTCTGCCTTTCATCTTATGTTCCCTAAACTCGAGATTACCCAGGCAATTCAATTTTTACCTTAACTGCTTCTAGCATATCATAAAATATCCTGACCATCCCGAATATATTTTCAGAGACTTTCAGCTTTATAAGGATGATATATACAGCTCCCAAGTAAACTAAGGAAATGTTAAATGATAAACACAAGATGTATTTAGAGCTCTCTGACTTATATGACACATACTATTTCAAATAAGAACAATAAAACTACAGCTATAATCTTACAGACAGTTAAGTAGCACAACAAATTTCAAAAAAGTGAGGAACTTAAGGATAAATTTTTTTTTTTTTTTTTTTTTTTTTTTGTAAATATTATTTAATGGAAAAAATGGACATCAATAAAACCACAAACTTGTGGAATGCAACAAGTCATTGATAAGTACTAAAAATTGATGCACAATTTATTCACAACTTCATTGCTGAACAAACACTCTATATCATGAAATCAGAAATAATACAACAGATCACATGGTAACTTGGTGAGTGAGGTTAAATGTTCTTGAATGAACTCACAGTCACACTCACATATATTAAAACATACGAGGAACGATCACGGGAGGTTTTGTATAAATAAAGGATATGAAAGCTTCAAAGTCTTAATCCATGTTTCCAGAGAAGCATTTGAAGTTTTGAACTGTTAGAATCTGAAATGCTTCTGATAGAAAAAGGGGTGGATGAATATGAATCGACTCTGGTACTGCTAGCATAAGTTCAGTATCATTTTGCAGATAGCATGAGGAACGATATAAATATGACAAGAAATAAGGCCATCATAACTTAAAGTTTACTGGTTTTTGTTAGACTTCCCATGGCTCTTGCTTTCTCCCTGAGTATGTATTTTTGTGCCTTGCCAGTTATTGTGCGCTGCAGATCCTCAAAAACAACTGTCCGAGGAGCCATATAATGAGGCAAGCGATCTCTACAAAACTTAATTATATCTGCAGAGGTAACATCATTACACCCATCCTTCAGCTTTACAAACGCGCAGGGTGTCTCCCCCCAGTGATCATCAGGACGAGCAACAACAGCAACTTCTAGAACAGCAGGATGACTAGATATTACATCTTCTACCTCAATTGAGCTTATATTCTCTCCCCCAGATATTATTATGTCCTTTGCTCGGTCTTTAATCTGAATATAGCCATCAGGGTATTTGACAGCTAAGTCTCCGCTATGATACCATCCATTCTCAAAAGCCTCCTGAGTAGCCTTCTCATCGCTCAAGTACCCATTCATGATGGTGTTTCCTCTAAGCATAACCTCGCCCATTGTCTTTGCATCAGCAGGCACACTTTTCATAGTCATAGGATCTTTTACATCCACTTCCTCAAGCCCAAGATGGAGCACTCCTTGCCGCGCCTTAATCTTTGCCCTTTCATTCGGAGGCAAAGCATCCCACTCAGGCTTCCAAACACAAACTGTAGCAAGGCCGTAGGCTTCTGTCAACCCATATCCGTGTGTTACTGCAAACCCAATCTCCTCCATTTTGAAGAGTACTTGTGGGGCTGGTGGAGCACCACCTGTTATCGCTACCACCTTTCCTGGAAGAGGCTTCTTATCGCCATCAGGAGAATTTATGATCATGTTAAGAACTGTTGGTGCACCACCCATGTGAGTAACTTTAAACTCAACAATACTACTGAATATATCCTTTGCAACAACATTGCGCAGGCAGACGTTTACACCACCTTGAGCTGCTATACCCCATGTAAAGCACCAGCCATTGCAGTGAAACATAGGGACAGTCCACAAAAAGACAGGCCTCGTAAGCATTTCATTCACGAGAACTGTAGCCAAGGAGTTCAGATATGCACCTCTGTGGCTGTAAACAACGCCTTTAGGACTTGAAGTTGTCCCAGAAGTATAATTCAATGCAATTGGATCCCATTCATCTTTTGGCTTTCGGATCTCAAATTCAGGATCTCCAGCCTGTACAAGATTCTCGTAATCAATGGTTGTATTTTGAAGCATGTCAATTCCAACTGACATCAACTGTTCATCGAGAACTAAGACAATGTCAGGAAGGCTAGAGCCTGACTTGGACATGTTTTCCAATGCTCCGCGTACAGTATCCAAAAACTGATAATCTACAAAGATGAGTTTTGCCTTAGAATGTTTTAGCAAGACAGACAGCATTGCAGAATCATGACGGATATTCAAAGAGCAAAGGACTGCTCCGGCCATTGGAACAGCAAAGTGCAACTCATACATTGCTGGAGTGTTGGGGAGAAAAGCAGCAACCTAATGTAGAAAATGGACAGTCAGATGTACCTAAGCCGAAACAAACAAACAAAAACAAAAATAATAATAATGTATGTACAAGCACAGATTTTTTTTATTACACCATTTTCAACCTCCGTTAGTACTAAACAAAGCTAAAACATCGTGCAATGCATCATTTGCATGATAGAAAGCATGTACATCATAAACAAGAAGAAGGTTAGGCCTAACAGGACGTTTAGATGTGAAATATGTTTCACCAGCATTACCAATACACTCCCTTTAATTTGATCACCTGCTATATTTTCAACAATCAGCTAAACAACCATTTTCCTCTTCTTTAAATGGCTTCGAATTGCCTACATTACACAGGTATTGTTGATAAGTATATTAGGTGACTCGTACTTCGTAGCTTTGTCCGCCCGATCGGGCGGACATTGCCCGGTCTGACCGGGCGGAAGAAGAAGAGGTGCCTGGCAAATTCGTTGAAGAAGCTGCTCTCGCGCCCGACCGGGCGAGCCTTCGCCCGACCGGGCGAGCCTTCGCCCGACCGGGCGAGCCTTCGCCCGATCGGGCAGACCTTGCCCGGTCTGACCGGGCGGTGGGGGTTGGATACGTTGAAGCATTCGTATGGAGTTTTCTTCTCGCGCCCGATCGGGCAGACCTTGCCCGGTCTGACCGGGCGGAGAAGGAAAAATACGGAACGCGGATTTTGCGGTTTTAGGTTATCTTATTTTATTATCTTTTTGCCCAAGTATCTTTTAATTAGGGATTAATATAAAACCTCCCTAATATCAGTATTAGGGTTAAGAGAGACAGAGTGAGAGCCGTTCTTGAGAAATACAAGAATCATCTTTGTAATCTTTGCAGTTTATAGTGAAATCATTCGATCTCGGTGCCCGTGGACGTAGCTATCACATCGATAGTGAACCACGTAAATTCTTGGTGTTGTTCTTATTGTTTGCATTGAATTTCTTTATTGTTTTCTTGTTTGTTTTCGACCTTTGCTTCCGCTGTCGCACAACAATTGGTATCAAGAGCTCAGGTTCAATCCTTGGAGAGTTTCTTGAAGATAACAATGGCAGGAGATTCAACAATAAGAATTGAGAAGTTTACCGGGAAAAATAGTTTCGGGCTATGGCAAATTAAGATGAAGGCTCTGTTAAAACAACAGCAGATATGGCGTCCGTTGGCTCCAAAGAGTACTACTTCGGAGTCAGGAGACGGACCGACTGACTCGCAGTTAGAAGTTATGGAAGAGAAGGCACACTCTACCATATTACTTAGTCTTGATGATCAAATCATCACGGAGGTTGCTGATCAGGAAACGGCGGCTGGATTGTGGCTGAAGCTGGAGTCATTGTATATGACTAAGTCGTTGACCAACAAATTATTACTGAAACAGCGGTTGTTTAGCCTCCGGATGCAGTCAGGTACTTCCTTACGGGAACATCTAGAAAAACTTAACTCTATTTTGCTTGATTTACGTAATTTAGATGTTAAAATTGATGATGAGGATGCTGCGTTGATTTTACTTGTATCTCTACCGTCTAGCTTTGAGAATTTTGTAGAGTCTTTTGTTGTTGGTAAGGATTCTATAACCTTAGAAGAAGTGAAGGCAGCACTTCATACTAGGGAACTCAGAATGAAAGCTACGAGTGATAATGGGGATAATGGTAGTGGGTTATTTGTTAAGTCCGGAAAGTCTAAAAAGAATAAGGGGTTTAACAAGGGGAACAATGCTGGGTCGGGTGCTGGAAACGGCAAGGATGGATCTAGTAAAACTACTACTAAAACATGTTATTACTGTAAAGAACCGGGTCACTTTAGGAATAATTGTCCGGTGAGGAAAAACAAGTCCCAGGCTGCTGTAGTTGAAGAGAAACCGAATGAGAGCTATAATTCAGAGGAAGATTTAGCATTAGTCAGTTCTGCTAGGTCTGATGATTTATCTGATAACTGGGTTCTAGATTCGGGGTGTTCGTTCCATATGTGTCCACGTCGAGATTGGTTTGATACATATGAACCTCGCAATGGGGGTATGGTTATAGTCGGTAACAATGCTCCATGTAAGGTCACAGGTATTGGTTCCATGAGGTTGAGGACTGTTGATGGGCGGAGGTTAACTTTGACTAATGTACGGCATGTTCCTGCTTTAGGAAAGAATCTGATTTCATTGGGTACCCTGGATGAATTGGGGTACAATGGTGTGTTTTCAGATGGGGAGTTGTGTATTTTCAGAGGTTCTGAGTTGGTACTTAAGGGTATCAAAAGGAACACCCTCTATGTTTTTGAGGGTGTTACACTGCCTAGTTCTGCGGTTTGCGCATCTGTATCTCACCAGGAGATGACTAAGATTTGGCACATGAGGCTTGGTCATATGGGGGAGAAGGGGATGCAGCTATTGTCCAAGAGGGGTCTTCTATCCGGGGTCAAGGTTGCCAACCTTGAATTTTGTGAGCATTGTGTGTTTGGTAAGAAACACAGGTCAAAGTTCAGCAAGGGTGCTCACATTACTGATGCAGTGCTCGATTACATCCATTCAGATTGCTGGGGTCCATCTAGAGTTGAAGGTATGGGAGGTTACCACTATTTTGTGTCATTTGTTGATGACAAGTCCCGATACACATGGCTTAGGTTGCTTAAGTCAAAGGATGAGGCCTTCAAAGTTTTCAAGCAATGGAAAGCTTTGGTGGAAAATCGACAAGGAAGGAAGATCAAGAAGCTACGAACGGACAATGGGCTAGAGTTTTGCAAAGACGAGTTTAATCAGTTCTGTGCAGATGAGGGTATAGGTCGGCATCATACTGTCAGGAAGACACCACAGCAGAACGGTGTAGCAGAACGGGTTAATCAGACACTGCTAGAGAGAGTCCGATGCATGCTCTCTAATGCAGGGCTTGGGAGGAGGTACTGGAGTGAAGCTGTGTTAACAGCTTGTTATGTCATTAATAGGGGTCCTCATTCTGGAATTGATTCCAAGATTCCGTTTGAGATCTGGAGTGGTAAGTTGCCTAATTTTTCGAATTTGAAGATTTTTGGTTGTGTTGCTTATTATCATGTTATTGAGGGTAAGCTGGATCCACGAGCCAAGAAGGGGTGTTTTGTTGGGTACGGGGATGGTGTGAAGGGGTTTAGAATTTTTTCACCTTCGGAGGGTCGGGTCATTCTTAGTAGGGATGTTACTTTCGATGAAAACACCATGTATTCAATTAAAAATGCAGAGATTTCAGATTTGAGAAGGGAAGGAGACAATTTATTACAGACAGATGGGGTACTTGAGGTACATCAGTCTACCATTGCTGATTTACCTCGGGTACAATATATTGATGATGATGCTGATGTTCCAGTGCCGGGTACTCCTGAACCTGAGATTACTCCTACTCATTCTAACTCTGGGGATGAGGTGGAGCAATCTAATCAGGGGTCATCTAGTCAACCTGACACCATTCTTGAGATGCCTAAACGAGTTATCAAGAAGCCTGTTAGATTGATTGAAGAGATGGAGGGAAGAAATTGCTGTGTTGATGCGATGACAGGTTATGCATTGAGTGTAGCTGATGATGTAGAGTCATTTGAACCTGCCACATATAAACAAGCAATTAGTTGTAGTGAGTCTGCGCAATGGCTTGCCGCAATGGGTGAAGAGATGCAGTCCCTTTACAAGAACAGAGTGTGGGAACTGGTAAAGGTACCGGAAGGGAGGAAGCTTGTGGGTTGTAAATGGATTTACAAGAAGAAAGAAGGGTTGTCGGAAACTGAGCAAATACGTTTTAAGGCTAGGCTAGTTGCTAAGGGGTTCAGTCAGGTAGAAGGGGTTGACTTTGTTGAGATATTCTCACCTGTGGTTCGACATACTTCTATCCGTGTGTTATTGTCAATTGTAGCACATTTTGATCTTGAGCTGGAGCAGTTGGATGTTAAAACGGCCTTCCTTCATGGCGATTTGGAGGAGGAGATTCTGATGAAGCAGCCCGAAGGATTCGAAGCTCCTGGAAAGGAACACTATGCCTGCAGATTGCTAAAGTCATTGTATGGACTTAAGCAATCCCCCGACAGTGGTACAAAAGATTAAAGGAGATGCTTAACTCGGAGTTTGACATGAAAGACTTGGGTGCAGCTAGGAAGATTTTGGGTATGGAGATCTACAGGGATCGGGCTAGAGGTAAGCTTTTCTTGACTCAGAAAAGCTACATTGAAAAGATTCTGTCTCGTTTTGGGATGGAAAAATCGAAGCCTATAAGTACGCCAACTACTGTTAGTTGTAAGTTGTCTTTGTCTATGTCACCTCAATCAGAGGAGGAGTTGTCTTATATGTCTAGAGTTCCATATGCAAACGCGGTTGGTTGTTTGATGTATGCTATGGTCTGTACTAGGCCGGATATTGCGCATGCTGTTAGTGTTGTAAGCAGGTTTATGGCTCGACCTGGGAGGGAACACTGGCAAGGGGTGAAAAGGATTTTTCGCTACCTGAGAGGGACAGCTGATATTGGTCTTGTGTACGGGAATGGTAAGGAATGCTTGGTCACTGGGTACAGTGATTCTGATTATGCAGCTGATGTGGATACCAGGAGGTCTGTGACTGGTTATGTGTTCACTTTGGGTGGTTCTGTGGTTAGTTGGAAGTCTACATTGCAGTCATCAGTTACGTTGTCAACTACTGAAGCTGAGTATATGGCTCTAACTTCTGCAGCTAAGGAGTCTATTTGGCTCAAAGGCCTAGTAGGTGAACTGGGTATTGCACAGGATTTTGCTACAGTGTATTGTGATAGTCTAAGTGCGATTTGCTTAGCTAAAGATCAAGTACACCATGATCGGACGAAGCACATTGATGTCAGGTATCATTTCTTACGTACTGACAAGAGGATTAAGGTGAAGAAGATTGGGACTGCTGACAACCCGGCTGATTTCTTCACTAAGCCTGTTCCGTTTAGCAAGTTTAAACATTGCTTAGACTTGCTAAATATTGATTACTACGTGATGTAGTAGGCCCTGAGGGGCGAAGTTGGGGAGCTCCTGGTGTAGGTGTGTTGGCATTAAGGTGGAGCTTGCCCGGGGCTTGTGATGCAGGTGGAGCATTATGAGTTGTTATACTTGGAGACGAGTATGTGATGGGTCTTGGTTGAAGACTTATCGGGATGTATGGCTTATGCATGAGTCCTGCATCGGGTTTGGCTTGAGATGTTTTTTCACTATGTCTTGATGGGGTCGTTTGCTGACTACGAGTTCTCGTCAAGGTGGAGATTGTTGATAAGTATATTAGGTGACTCGTACTTCGTAGCTTTGTCCGCCCGATCGGGCGGACATTGCCCGGTCTGACCGGGCGGAAGAAGAAGAGGTGCCTGGCAAATTCGTTGAAGAAGCTGCTCTCGCGCCCGACCGGGCGAGCCTTCGCCCGACCGGGCGAGCCTTCGCCCGATCGGGCAGACCTTGCCCGGTCTGACCGGGCGGTGGGGGTTGGATACGTTGAAGCATTCGTATGGAGTTTTCTTCTCGCGCCCGATCGGGCAGACCTTGCCCGGTCTGACCGGGCGGAGAAGGAAAAATACGGAACGCGGATTTTGCGGTTTTAGGTTATCTTATTTTATTATCTTTTTGCCCAAGTATCTTTTAATTAGGGATTAATATAAAACCTCCCTAATATCAGTATTAGGGTTAAGAGAGACAGAGTGAGAGCCGTTCTTGAGAAATACAAGAATCATCTTTGTAATCTTTGCAGTTTATAGTGAAATCATTCGATCTCGGTGCCCGTGGACGTAGCTATCACATCGATAGTGAACCACGTAAATTCTTGGTGTTGTTCTTATTGTTTGCATTGAATTTCTTTATTGTTTTCTTGTTTGTTTTCGACCTTTGCTTCCGCTGTCGCACAACAGGTATGATGGTATATATCTAATGTAATGTTCGGACTTAGGGGAGTATGTCACAATTTTTGTTAAGTACCACCCAGAACTGATCCCCGAATCCAGATTAGCCCATGGGTAAATCGGGTGGAACACAAAAATAAAACAATTTTTGTCAAGTCAAAAGTCAAACTGTTTTGTAAAATTGACCACATATATACCAAAATCAATTGGAAATATGAGAATTAGTACGATGATGAAAATTCCTTCATTACTTGGAAGTATAGCCACAAAAACGGACATCATAAAACAGGATATCATTCGATACATTCCTTGTATTACCTCCATTTCATATTATTTGCAACGATTTGACATAAAGTAGAGAGAACAAATGTCTAATCGTTGCAAATAATATGAAACGGAGGTAGTATATCGAAGCAAATCGGAGGAAGTATGTACAAAGTGCACAAAATATACATGGATTTGATCAGCAAGGGTCCACACTTTAATACGAGTACTAGAAATCATGACAAAAATTGTCATATATAAACATACCATCCAATCATATTATATTTTCCGTTCCTAAATGGCTGAATACATGCAACTTATTGCAACACTTAAGTCTATACACCAATAATACATTAGTTTTGATCACAATATATGAAAATATTAAAATGTTATCATGTAATATGTTCATAAACTAGTCTTAATGTGTATATTTTCAAGTATCAATTTTCTTAAAAATTCTACTAATGCAAAAATTCCATAAGCATTAAGTGTGTCAATCAAAGTGTTACAAATATTTAAGAACATGTACAAACATAAAATTGAACGTGCGTGTTAAGTCAAATTCAATAAAAACTCATATTGAGAACCAAAGAACAACTTATCACCTAAAATTATGCGCAACGATAATTGAGCATAATCGAAAAAAATTAAGAACTTACAACATCGCCATAAGAGATAGACAATTGGGTGAGAGCAGAAGCAAGTTTAGTACACCTAATAAGAGTTTCTCTCCAAGTATACTTAACATTTCCATAAACAACAGAAGTTTGATCTCCATAAACAAGTGCTGATCTCTCCAAAAAGCTTATTGGAGAGAGTGGAACATAATTTGCTGAGCAACAATTAATCCCTCCATTAATGAGTTCTAAAGCTTTATTGTGAATTTAGTAAAGTTTTGACTTTATTTTTTTGGGTGGAAAGAAGAGACAAAAGAGATTCGTTAAATAGAGTTTAAACCGTTAATATATGGATTGTTTAATTAGAAGTCTACTTTAAGTTGTGTGTAATAATTCATGTTTTGGTCAATTTTAATTTGTAATGCAATAATTCATTTTAAAGTCAATTTTAAGTTGTAAACTTGTTATGCAATAATTCATGTTTAGTCAATTTCCTAAAAAAAAAATTCATGTCAATTTTAAGTTTGGCTAATCAATCACCGAACTATTTGTAATAAACAAGTTCGTTAAATAGTTTGGAATGACAGAGCGTACAATTGCAATGTTTGTAATGTACCCTTTTAGTTATTTGCAAATAAATCTTAATCATATCATTTATTAACTCTTCACAAATATTTCAAGGCTAACAAGTTTCAAGGTTATATCATTATATTATTTGTACATAATATCACAATACAACACAACCAGAATATATCCGAACAATCGATAAAATAACCATACTGTTAAACGACTTATTATCACATATATGTAGCCTAAGATAACCCAAACTGATTAACAAAATTTGATAGAAATGACCTATTATCACCTCACCGATTGATACAACACAAGCATAATACACCCGAACAATCAATAAAATAACCAAATTGTTAAATGAATATGATACACATGACTTATCTATATGCCTAAGATAACCCAAACGGATTAACAAAATTTGATAGAAACGACCTATTATCACCTCACCTATTGATGAATAAGGAGGGAATGATCAACATTATAGAAGATTCAATTTGAAAATCACCGAATTTAGTTGTTCCAAGACTAGATAAAAATTTTATGATGTCCACCATTGATGGACTACAACAACATACAAGCAAAACATCTACCATTATAATGTCCCATGACTCCATGAGTAGAGCTTATCCATCAACAACTTTGACATAGCAATTCTACCACCCATAGAAATGAATATGACATATCAATAAATCTTTCCTCAATTATGTCTAAAATCTATATTCCTTTCTCCTCCCTTACTTCCTCCTAGCTCTTGTACTAGGAGCCTTCCTCGCCGTCTCATCGACATTCATCGGTGCCACCGGAAGTGGAGGCTTCCTGGCGGTGCTCCTCAAAGCATACCTCGGGTGCTCGCTACGATCCACAGAAGAGTAAGTAGCCGCTGCCATCATTGTCTTTTTAAGACTATCTGTTTTCTTCCTAGTATCCTTCTTCTTAGTAGTGGAATCAAGCTTAACACCTAAATTATAAGCAGATTTAGGCTCATCATCCCCTGTTTCACTCTGTTTCTTTCTTAGCCTTTCATTCCTTCTTTCTGAATAAGCATTGTAAAATCGACCCCTCTCAAACTGATTAGTACCTCCAATTGATGAATGACTGCCAAATTCAGTATTTTTCGCGTTGATTGCGCCGAGCTCATCTTGAACCATCTTTGCTAGTGCCCTCAATTCACAAGAAACTGTGTTGTTTTCTGGCATATTTTCTGATCCTTTCATCTGGGGTTTGTTCATCATAGCTGCAATTACAGATAATTTACAAAATAAACCCATTTTAAAGCATATATAATACATGTTCTGTTCAAAACCAGAGTATATAAATATAATAATCACACACAAACAATTAGAGCCCTGAAAAACATACCTTATCATAAATTGTATCGGTTCATTTCTGATTAACAATAAATTAATCCATTTTCTTTTTAATTACAAAGTTTTTGAATATAATCAGAACCCAGAAAAACAATCAAAAAATTATGTAGGTTCATTTCTGATTAAAAATTACAGAAAAACAAAAACAATTATCAAGAACACCCAAAATTAAGAAAAAAACCATCAGAGTTTCTTGGATCCATTTCCAGTCAGTTTTAATTTTGACAAACACAACCTTATAGTCTAAGTGTCTAACTTAACGCGTTGATTGGTGTTATTATTTAATGATTAAGAATGAATAAACAAACGGGTATCATCAATTTATTTGAACTAAATTACATTTCATCAATTATACAAGTATATTTCATTAACCCACCAAAAAAAAAGAAATAAAAACAAAAAATAAAAACTTTGAATTAAAAATTACCTGGTGTTCGAAGAGGGGTGTTGGCGATGATATTGGAATTGGGTGGTTGAAGAGGACGACGGCCGCGAAGCGTCATCGGAGATCTTGCAAGCGGTGGTTTCCGATCAGATTTCATCCTGAAACAACAAAACATACAGAGAAAAACAAGAGCAAGAAAATGGGCATTAATAATAAAATATAATTCCAAGTTTTGTGATTGAGAAATAATAATGGAAAATAAAGTAATAAAAGTATGAAAGATTGAATTTTTAATTGATTTTGACCTTGAGAAATTGGAAGAACTTGGTCTAACAAGTTTTACTGATTCTGAATTAGGGTTCTAGTTTTGGGGTTTTTGGTTTGAGAATTGTGGATGTTTTGTTCGTAGAATTATTATTGTAATGGAATTACAGTGACAACGGGCGGCTGTTTGAATTTTTAAAGGTGAAGGAGCGTGTAACGGTCAAATCAATCCGACGGCCTTGGATTATTTCAAGTGTTTTTGGACGGATGGATTATCACCTTCCATGTTTAGGAAAGATATTTAAAAAGAAAAGAGAAAAATAAAATAAAATAAAATAAAAAATGCTGCTAGTCCACCAAATACTAATTAAAACAATAAAAAAAAAGAGACAAAGGCCAAATTTAAGGGGCTTGTCCCAGTTTATCTCTCAGATAAACAAGGGATGTTAATTCCATGACATAATAGTAAATAAATTGAAAGTAAACAAAAACGAAATTGTTATTTTTTTTTATTCTACCTCATCTTCTCCGTCAAACCCGAGTACCGTCATTACCCAATACCTATTACACCCGAGTACCACCACCATTTTCTCCGTCACGACTCACGAGTACCACCACAGCACTACAACTACAACCTTCAGTTCAACGCCATCCCATCGGAGCTGGTTTTGATTAACAATCCACTCCTAGCCGCCGCCGATTAAACGAAAACCCTAATTGTAAAGGGAGAAAAGAAGGGCAAGGTTAACCCTTACGGGGAAGGGTTAGGTCGTCCTCCAATGAAGCCCCTTGAAGCTCTTCCATTTTTCCATTGAAGTTCTGCCATTAATGGGGAAGGGGCAGTGAACCAGATTTTTTTTATTTTTTTTTTCAGATCTATTAATGGTGAAGGTACAATTCAATTTGACTTGTTAGCTTAAATTACAGAAATACCCATGTTTTTTTGTGGGAAATGACAATAATAGGGTTGGATAAACTTCTCAAGTTTATCTAGGAGATAAATATGAATTCTCTCAAATTTAAGGCAATATTAATACTTTGTAGTTTATTTGACTCATAGTGATCTAGTAATATGTAAATTGATCTTAGTTTATTCGTAAATTTCACCAATTGCCCCTAAGATACTTTTTTATTCACCAAATACCCATCAAAACTTTTAAATTCACCAAATATTCCTGAGTTTAAGGAAAATGTCACCAAATGCCCTTAATGACTAACGGCGGTTGACACCATTAGTCATTAATGACTAATATGCCACGTGGCAGCCTCTAATTGGTTTTTGTAATATTAGTTAATTAATTATTTAAAAAAAACTTTAAATAATTAAAAAAAAAACCCACCACCCAAGACCCACCCCGCCCCACCACTGCCACCACGCCAGATCCCACTCCTCCCCCTGAGCCGATGGTCCCAATCCGCCGGCGAGGCAAGCCGCCCCACCCTCGACACCCCTCCCCTACCCCCAGCCCCCTATCCCTCCGTTTCCCCTCCCCTTAAACCCCTCCTCATCCCTCGAAACCACCCCCCTCCTTCGCGGTCGGCGTCGAAACCCCCTCCCCGGCGCCGGCGAACCTTTTTCGCCCCACCCCCCGCCATCCCCACCCCATTTCCACCCTAAACCACCACCCAAAAAAACCGAAAAACCCCTTAATCGAAAAAACCCCAAATCGAAATCTAGGGTTTCGATTTGGGGTTTTTCGATTTTTGGGGTTTTAGGGTGTCGACGATGGTGGTTTAAGGGGGGGGGGGGGGGAAGTAGGTGGAGGTGGTAGGGGGATGGGGGGAATTAGCGTCGCAGGCGCAGGGGGATGGGGGCTGGACGCCAGTGGGAGGGGAGAGAGGTGTTTTTCGAGTGTGGAGGGAGGGGTTTAGGGTGGGGGGAACGTTATTCTGGGCAAGAGAGGGGTGGTGGCGGCATTGGATAAGGGGAGGGAGGGTGGTCGGCGGCGCAAAAGAGGACATTGGTCGCCGGTAAGGTGCAGGCAAGGGGTTGGGCTGTCGTGGGGGGTGGTGATGTGGTGGGGAGATTGGCTGGGGGTTTGGTTTAATTTTTTTTATTTTTTTTAATTTTTTTTAATTTTTTAAAGTTTATTTTAATGATTAATTAACTAATATTACAAAAACCAATTAGAGACTGCCATGTGGCATATTAGTCATTAATGACTAACGGCGGTTCCGTTAGTCATTAAGGACATATGGTGACATTTTTCTTAAACTCAAGGAGTATTTGGTGAATTTAAAAGTTTTGATGGGTATCAAATCAGTGAATAACTTGAAATCAGATCAAGTAATCATTTGTTCATATCATATATTCCATAACTCTGTTCACAATTATATAGGTCCAATAGTACATTCGTAACACTTGGATTGTTCAAATTATGAAATGCTTGATCGAAGTTCAAGGATGACCCAATTTAAAGATTATTCGATCTAAAATTAATCCTACACAAATTTGACCCAAACTTAAGTTTACTAGCTAGAAACCCATCTCAAACTTGGCTCGATACAACCCAAACTTGTAATCAAACCTAACTTTAATTTGAGTCTAATCAAAGTCAACATGCACCCACAATGATAATTTACCTAACATAACATGACCCAACTTTAACTTGACCCGTAAACCCAAGCTAGAGGCTAGATTCACTAAACAGACTTATTCAAGTTTGAATCACAACCTAATTTGATCTGTTCCCAACCTGACCTAAATATTCGAGTGAACAGCTTAAATTGGAACTTGCAAGCCTCTTGACTCTTTGGCATAACTCCTTGCTGAAATTTTACATTCACAATAACATACATTGGTAACAAAACTCTTCATTTGATTTATTCAATCTCTCCCATGATTACATGATGAAACTGCAATTACATAACCATGTAAGCAATCTAGCTACTTATTTACGCTAAGAGGTAACCACGAACAAAAGGAAAGTGCATGGATGACAGAAGAGGTACACTGATTTTGAAGTCACTTGCTGTGGAGGGATTACAATCTGAGTCACCGGGCCGTCCACTAACCATGATCTTGTCTGTTGATGGAATCTCCTCTACGCTTGGAGCAGCATTTTTTTCCATGGGAGCTGGTTTTTTTAGTACAGGGCTAACATCCTCGGCTCCATCAGCCTCTTCTTCTAGACTATCAGCAACAACGGTAGTGGTTGCGACAGTCTCATCTGGATAATCTTCTACTCTGTAATATGCCTACGGAACAAAGAGATATATAGTTAAAAAATGGTTGTACTTAAAGGAGTGAACATATTCTTTGTAACCAGGGCAAGGAAAACAACATAACCGGCTTGACAGTTGCACTTGCACCATTGACGTGGTGCATTGATTATCTTACAACCACTCAACAATTAGAAAACTAAATATCTCATTATCAATTCTCAAAATCACACCCACCCAATCATTAAGGCATCATGAGATTGTTGCACGGCTAATTAATGTAGCAAGAACTTGATTGTGCAACACAACCATTTATTTGGCAAAGATATGACTAGCTCTTGATGTGTGTAGAATTCATAGGTTAGTGGAATAACAAGGCAAGAGTCACTAGTGGCATTTGTGTCGTGTGCACAACTCTGTTCACCCCATTCTTCTCCTCCCCCAACAGGAACTTCAAAATATTGAGTGGGTTGGGGATTATCAGCTGGGAAACCAACAAGAAGCAAAAAGATCATCATTCCCATTGGCAGCCCTCAACTTCTCTCCTTTCTGTTCTATTTAACCAAAAGATACTCAAGTTTGGTTCATTAATGAATCAGTTATTATTAGGCAGATAAAACTGAGAGAGAAATGTGAAATAATCTGAATTTATGGCCAAAAAGAAAAAGAAAAAAAAAATGCATTAATCAAAACCAAGACCACCACATAATCACATCTCTTGATTCTGACCAGCTAATAAGACTAGAGGAATTACCACAGCTGCTTTGAAAACATTGCAATCAAGCAAAATCATATGAAGTAGATGTCTGATGGGATAAAGTTTATTGTAAGCTAGCAAATGAACCATGTTTCTTTTCAATACAATGAAGCGAGAGAGTAAATAATGTAGATGTATACCACACATGTACGAGCTGGTGATAGGACTTTAAAGGAATTAGGACGGTTGTTAAAATTTGTATCAGGAACTCCTGGTATTCCTTCAGGATTTGTGAAATGATCAACGTCATGACCCACCTACATATAAAAAAAAAATATTGCACACAATTGCTCAGTTATGGTCAAGCAAGGGTTGAAATTGTATAAAGTTGTATGAAATTTTGTTTGAGAAGCCAATACAATATGGTGAACAACCAGCTACATCTTTAGGCCTTACCCTTCCTCTTCCACCGAAGTCCAAAGCATCACTATCAAGTGCAACACGATACTTTCCAGGCAGATCACACCCAATTTTGTAACTGCAAATGAAAATCACACATAAAATAATTCTAGAAAGGCAAATTCGTGGGAAAATCAATCATCAGCAAAGTAATAAATAATTTATTCCTAAAATGATAAGGATTAAAATTCTCACAGCATAAAGATCACAAGAGAATTTGTTTACCCTTCGTATGTATTCTCTGGATGGAAGTTGAAGACAAAGACCAAATCGCCTCTCTCAAACACAATAACCTGTAAAATTTTGAATATATATGTCATGCGTTACAGGAATTGGGAGAGAATAACTTGTCATCGTTATTATGAGAACTGCATAAACATCAACTAAAAAGCTGCAAGTATGAGAAACAACACTTAATGTTTGCTTCAAGTACCCATACCTTGTCTTCTTCATTTGTACTGCTGACAATTTGTTTTGATGAAGAAAGAAATGAAAACTTCTCATCCAACAAATTCATGGCACGATTGAATGCATTCAGGAACTGAACAGAAGAAACCAAAAACTCTGATCAAGACCCCTTTTATAAAATTAAGATTCGATATTAGTGACAATCAGAATCTCAGAAAGTACATGACCAGCCAGCTCTCGTTTCTTATGTCTATAGCACTCAAGAACTCTGTTTGAGGCTTGACTGCTTCAAAGTGGTAAAATGTATATTTTGTTTCGGCAGGTGTGTGTTTTAATACCTTGTATCTCAGGTGATCTGTGTCAAGCAGATTCCACTGACGTTTGCACATATCATAACTCCAACCATTTCCTTCTCTGGGGAAGTCGATCCATTCAGGATGGCCAAACTGATAATCAATAGAGGATGCATTACAGCCAAAGAAGAAAAACATAAATTATACAAAAACATTATGTTCTGTTTAAGCTGTATATTGATACATTACTCTGAACTCAATCTTAAACAGGTTTTCCATGCAGTGTAAAAGGTATGAACTTTTATCGCTCTAGACACCCCAACACTGTCATTAAAAAGAATGGAATCCCCAAGAACTAACAGTCTAACAAGATCTCAACCTCAAACGCTTACCTCGTTACCCATGAAGTTAAGGTAACCTTCCCCTCCAAGGGCCATTGTAATAAAATGTATCATCTGCAGAACAGTTAAATGATTTTCAGAGAAATATCTAGAATCTTCTAGCCTTCAAG
Source organism: Chenopodium quinoa (assembly GCF_001683475.1). Taxonomy (NCBI): domain Eukaryota; kingdom Viridiplantae; phylum Streptophyta; class Magnoliopsida; order Caryophyllales; family Amaranthaceae; genus Chenopodium; species Chenopodium quinoa. The sequence continues at coordinate 449,900 of NW_018744560.1, read as the reverse complement.
GTAAGCAATTTAAGGAAAATATACCCATAAGTAATTGAGTTTATATAGGAAAATATACCCTTAATCAATTGAGATTATATAGAAAAAAAAGTGACAAAGAACCAAACCTTATGAAGTGCAATCCCTCTCTCAACTATGGGTGAAGCTTCAGTCAAGCAGGACATTCCAGTATACATTTCTTGGTCCATTAGCAAAAATGCCATTGTTTTGTCTCCAACTATTCCCTGCAGAAAATGAAATTACAATCATGAGACATATATAAATATATAAGTAAAGGATATAAAGGAAAACAACAGAGAAATAAATAAATTGATTTTACAAGAAATACGAACATGTGCTCTATTCGTATTCAGTGGTTCAAAAGTGAAAAGAAGTGCTATATGTAACTCTTGAATTATGAAGTGAAGTAAAGATTGTTTTCAAGACAATAGTATTTGAACTGAATAAACTGCAAAGAAGCAGCCACTTCAGAGAAAGGAAGAACTTGGACCTGATCATGACTTTCAGCATAAGCTACACACTTCTCAGTGTATCTTCTATTAGTCAAGCTTAACATGATTTCATTCATGGACCATTCTTCATCCTTCTTATTTTTCAGATAGTCAATCCACTTGTCAGGGATAGCCATTGCTAGGCGATAGTTAAACCCAACTCCCCCTTCAGAAACGGGGCGGCATAATCCAGGCATACCAGAAACATCTTCTGCGATAACTGTAGCATCAGGAAAAATGTTGTAAATCAAACGATTAGCCAGCATCAGATAAACCACAGCGTCAACATCTGTTGCCTCACTGAAATACTCATTATAATTCCCAGAGAAACCCATGTTAATTCCATGATGATGATATAGCATGGAGGTTACTCCATCGAAACGAAATCCATCAAATCTATACTCTTCAAGCCACCACCTTGCGTTTGATAAAAGGAATCGAAGAACTTCCCAGTTTGCATAATTGAACAACCTGCTATCCCATAGCTTATGATAACCACGGTCTCCAGTATGAAAGTATGATTCCTGTGAGCTTTGTCCAACATCGAAACCATTCAAACCGTCGGTAACATTGTTGCTGGCATGGCTGTGAACAACATCCATCAATACTCGCAAACCTAAGCTGTGAGCCTTGTCAATCAGATACTTAAGGTCCTCAGGGTTTCCAGATCTACTGCTCACGGCAAAGAAGTTTGTCACATGATATCCAAATGAAGCATAGTACGAATGCTCCATGACGGCCATCAACTGCACTGTATTATAATTGTTTGCCTTAATGCGAGGCAAAACATCATCTGCAAATTCCCTATATGAATTTACACGTGGCTCTGAGCTACTCATTCCAACATGGGCCTCATATATTCGAGGAGCTTTTGGTTTTGGAGGACGAGGATGCTGAAATTGGTAGCTAGCATTATGAAAAGTAAACTGAGTTAGCAAAATCTCACTCCATTATATATAATGCAGTTTTATGTCGATTTAACCAGTACCTTTCTTCAGGAGGAGGCTCCCAGTATACCCCATCATATGGTGCTGCAAATCGCGAGGGATCCACCGTGGCATATTTGATCCATGCCGGAATTCGGTCAACCCAAATTCCATTTCCATGCTTAAACCGAAACTTAACCCTTGAATTGTGAGGTATAATGGATTTTCCACCTACATCTGGTATTCTAATGCTCCAAACACCAAACTGGTTCTTTTCCATCTTGTAGTTGGAACCATCCCACCCATTGAAGTCCCCGATAAGTTGAGCCTCCCTAGATCAATGAAAAAAGTTACGATATTTTAGAGATTTAGAAAACCAGAAATCTCAGCTTAAACAAATTAAAGTCCTTTAGACCTGTAACAAACTTACTGAGCAGCAGGAGCCCATTCACGATACACAATGCTCCCTTCTTCACGATTGAAACCAAATTTCAAGTATCCTATACAATACACATAAACAATATGAATGTATAACTAATATTCCTACATGCCAAGCTACATGGTGACAAATGGTGGCAGCATAGACAGGCTATAGGCATGAACCAAATATTCTTCACTTAATACAGCATAGAGACATAATTTACGGTTGATGCATTACTGGATACTTCAACCTAATTAAAAGATTAGTGTTTAATCGATAAAGATTTTAGCGGGATGTCAGTGCAGATAAGAATATCACCTTGAGAAAATTGCTCAAGACCGCCTTCGTAATTTTCAATGAGCTGATTTTGATCCACGTACCTCTTCACTCTGTATTCAAAATGATCTTTGTAGGGTTCCAAGGAAGGATCCACATCCAGGATTCCCAGATTCTCTGTCTCTACTTCAGCATTTTCCATTGCTTGACTGCTTTCAGTCGCACTGGCTGAGATTGCAGGACAACACTTCATCTATCAAAGAAAATGGGCATTTTTAAGCTACTGCATCTAGGATTCTAGACAAATTTCCAGTACTGTGAGGGTTTACAGGAAATATTGTACATCAATAAAAACAATTAAATTTTCAGCAATACTCAGTTATTGCAAGATGTTGATGAGCTCTTCAACATTGGAGATTAAAATCTGATGAAAATTATTTCATAACCTCTTCAACCACCGAATATACAGATGATTACTTTAAGCATCATAAATACTCATGGGATCCAAAAAGTTGCATTTTAGTAATGAAAACATACTCGATGCACTATGTCAACTTTTGACTTAGGATGCAAGGTATTGCGCCTGAACAGATTTTTTGAACTGCAGTTCAATGCTGATGTCTGTGCCAAAATTAATTCTTTGCTTGTTGAGCCCTGTAAAATAGCTAGCAGTTTTTAGTGAAACAACCAACAACAAGATCCTAGTATTTGCATGCAAAATATGAATTGACTTTATAAGAAAATAAGAAAGACCACATCAAAAAGAATCTCCGTTATACACCTTGACAGCATGATATCAAGTTAAAAGTAAGGCTATCAGTGCAAGAACATTAAGTACTTAGTCACCAAAATCAAAAGATACAAAATGAAAGGAGAGGCACAAAATAAAATTAGTGTAAAAAACAGATAAAATGACAGACAGAGGGATGTTAGGAAACTCAGTATACTCTTTACTTCTTGCTGCTAATTTTAAATGATAATGAGAGTGATGGGAAAGAACAATATTTAATGTTTAGCAATTTGACAAAGCCCTTCCGAAATTATCTCCCTTTCTAATTCAGTCTTATACTTCCTTACACAAAAAGCCAGATCATTATCTTTGCACGATGAGCTATAGTGCATGGCAAAATGGCAAATAGCTCAATTCAACATCTTCAAGCTGATTACTAGTTTACACATTCAGCCATACTCGTTTAATTCTTTCTTAGTTAGCTTTGTGCAACCCAGCTGCAATACAAAACTTATAAGCTTAAAAACGCCATAACTAATTTATTTATTTATTTTTAAAAAAAAAAAAAGCAAATCATGTCATGCACTAACACACAATACCATCTAAACAGCCACTCATTATGTCAATATACCGACACAATTGTGAACAAGTAATTGTTATCATCCACCAGTCTTACTTGCACCACAAAGGATAGTCAGAAAACTCAGAACACACCCATTTAAAAGGAATTATACTTGCCTTAAGCTCAAAGACAGCAATATTTGTAAAACTGCTTAAGTTGTCATTAAAATTTAGTTAACTTTTATAGCTGGTGCAAAAAACAAATGATGTTAGTAAAATTGTAAACTGTCATTTAATTCATCACATAGGCCAATCATCAACGACCGACATTCGAAGGCCTTACAAGTCTTCCAAAATCAAGTTTTGCAAGGGAAACAAGTCATTTATACAATTCCTTTTCCAATTACATACAATAATAAAACAAACAAAGAATGCAAAACAATTCATAGCCAATTTGATTAAAACCCTTTTTCAAAGAAATTTGTGAGTGCTACTCAGATTTATAGCCATAGCATTCAACATATCAGCATTTTCAAGCATTTATGCAGACCTCAAATTCATGCAATATCTAACCATCATATTCCCCCAAAATAAATGATTTCCCACTGAAATTCCTTCAATAATTCAACAAAACTTCTCAATTTTCTCCTAAAAACCAAAATAGAATGTCTAATTCAATGAAATAAACAATCTTTCAGGTATTCAAAACTCACCCATTTGAAATTGTTGGCAGAAATTAAAGAATCATTCAACAATTTGTCATTTTTCATCAAAATTCAACAATAATTGCCAATTTATAAAAATTAACAAAAAAAAAAGTTTTAAAGGGCATTAAATTACCCTATTGGCTGAAATTAGAAATGACCCAACTGAATTTGTTGCTTGAACACCCACTGCAACATTCATCTTCGTCTTCTCCACTCAAAATATATGCTATATCATTTACTTACATGCCATTTTCTGCAAAATATTTGATCATACAAAATAGTAAAATTATATAATTATGTAGAGCAATTATAAGTATTATATATATAAATCATATCAATGAGAATTAAACAACAGAGATTACTGTAATCAGTGTTTAATTAACTTACTAAGACAGTGACTGTATTTGGGTTGTAAACGTGGAAATTCTTGACAAAAAAATCGCTTTTTTTCTTAAAAAAAGTGTAAAGATTTCTTGTGACGAGGTTATAGGATCATTCCACCTGACTCACGATTCACTTCACTAGTGTGTAGTGAGTGAGTGCCGTCTACGTATTCCCGCTTTAATTGATTTGTTGATTTTGTCGATATTTTTAATATTTTTTCGAAAATTAAGGAACATACACAAGGCTAGCCTTCAATCAAGGCTAATATTAGGACTTGTTCTTATTTGTTCCTTTTATATAGTGCATATTTTCATGGTTTAATCTTAAAATGTAGGTTTGATTATCAATTTTTAATTAACTATTAATTTAAATTATATTAAAGTTACTATAGATTTTTAATGTGATATTATTAAACTCAAGAGCTATGGAGTATTATAAATGCTTTTTATGGGCCAAATTTATAAAGGGTTTGTTTATGCTTCTCTCCGTCCTATTCAATTTAGAATTTTTATTAAATGATTCAAGATTAAATAAGTTCTAATAAATTAAGTTTGAAAACTCAACTGTCAAAAAAAAAAAAAAAAAAAGTTTGAAAACAAAGTGATGCTACAGTGAAATGTTTAAACACACACCCACATTCTTTACTTTTGTTAAGTCTTTTGAGGATGCTACTTTACTTTTGTTAATTCTGTTGAGGAAATATATAAGAGGAAATATTGATGATGAGGATGCTACTTTACTTTCGTTAAGTTTGCTGAGGAGAAGGAGTACATGTCTCGGGTTCCCTACTGCTAGTGAAGTAGGGAGTGTGATGTATGATATGGTTTGGACTAAGCCGAATCTTGCATATGCAATCAGAGTTGTTAGTAGGCTCATGGTTAATCCTGGTAAGGAGCATTGACATGCACTTAAGAGGATTTTTTGTTACACAAGAGGTAGTCGGCACGTCTAATGTTGGTCTCATTTATAGTAATGGTGAAGCATGTTTAGTTACAGGTTATTCAATTCTAATTATGCTAGTGATGTTGATGGTAGAAGGTCTATGATTGGTTATGTGTTCACTCTTGGTGGTTATGTTGTTAGTTGAAAAGCTACTCTGCAACCTATGGTGAATTTTTCTACTACTAAAGCAAAGTATATGGTCTTGACAGAAGCGACCAATTAAGGAGGGAATATGGTTGAAGGGACTAATGAGTGATCTAAGTCTACATCATGATCAAGCTAGCAATAGTATATTTCGACAGTTTGACTGCAATATGTTTGGCTAAGGATCAAGTGCATCATGAGAACTAAACACATTGATGTCAGGTATCATTTTCTACGAAGTGAGACGAGAATTAAGGTGAAGAAGGTAGGTACTGCTGATAATCCTGCAGATATGTTCACCAAACCGATTCCGTAGAGTAAGTTCCAACATTGCTTGGACTTGCTCGATGTTCGAGGTTGTTAGTAGCCCTTAGGGCTAATCTAGAGCTCTACGAAGCTAATCTGGTGTCCTACGGGGCAAATCTAGTAAATTTGGTCCGGTTATCTTTCGAAACAAATCTGATTGCATGATCAATGCATTTGGTTATCTGTAATTTGTGAGAAGGATTCAAGTCAAGATGGAGATTTGTAAGAAATAGCGCCTTGAATCGGGAGCTAGGAAATTCGGAAGTTAGGAAGCTTGTGTCGCAAAGTTAGGAAGTTACACCAAGACAAGGCCATGTCTTAGGTCGACATGGGTGTGCCTCGACGGAGAAGATGAGCACTTGCTCTGACACACCCATGTCAAATTCTGACACGCCTGTGTCGTTTTGTTTTCAAGCTATTGCTTTGCTTCAGATCCAAGGCACACCCATGCCCTGTGTGACAAGCCCATGCCTGGCGGGTTTTGGCTAGGGGTGTTCATATTCGGGTACTCAGGTCTTTGGGTACCCGAATCTTCGAGTAGTTTGAACTTCGGCCCATGTCCCGACCCGAGAAGATCAGGTATCCGGGTTTCGGGTACCCAAGTTTTTCGGGTCAGGGCATCGGGTAGCTAGGTATAATAACTTACTTTTTGTTTTGTAAAGAGTATTAAAAAAAATCAAAATTATTGAATTAAATTTTCCACTACAAACAATAATTATTAAATACTCGTATCATACACTACCAAAAAAATAAATAAATAAAAACCTATCAACCTAAGCTATAATCCAAAAATCTAGAAAAAAAATAAAATTAAAATAAAGCATGTTTATAATATTTAACAATTTAAAGCAGGGAAAACGCCATTAGTTTTTATTAGCGTAGATCCGTCCGTGGAGTGTCTCCCTAAGATGGAGTCGTTAGTTTTTGTTAGTTTAGTTGTTTGTTTATGTTTAGGGTTTGTTTGTGTGTTAGGGTTTATGAAAAAGGTAATCATATTTTGCCCTATTGTCAGTTCTTTGGTAAAGATTTGTTCGGGATCGCAACGGTTGTCAAGTTTTTAAATGCGTTCAAGCGAATCAGATGAAAATCATCCTTACGACTACAACAAATCATTAGATTGTCTCTCCGAAAAGGTTGTATATTTCAGCGATGTGTGCGAGAGATGTACCACAGTGCATGATTTTTTCAACAATCGTAGCCTTGATGAAGGAAACCCTAATTTGATTCAATTTTATGTATCTGTTAATGTAGATTTCATTTGTAGGTGTCATGTGGATTTTTATTAATGAATTGATTTATTTCAAAAAATTAAAAAAATAAAATAAAAAACACCATTAGCAACTACAATTGAATAACAAATTTCAAATCTAATTTGAACTAGCACCTTATCAACGCTGCTTCCCTGTCCATCGCGTCTGCTTACCGTGGAGGACTCTCAGAGTCTCAGCCGCTGCGGTGGGAGATCTCTTGGCCGCTGTGGTTCGATTCGCTTGTTGAAGGCTTTAATTTCTCTTACAAGTTTTGCCTTATTCTCTTGATGTTGGCTGTTAATTTACTTATTTGGAATGTGTGTGAGCTAGCCATATTCTCAATGAATGAGAGAGAGGAGAAGGAAAGATAGAAAGAAGAAGGATTGACGGCGATGGAATCTAACGAAACTAAGATTGAATTGAGGAATCCATGAAAGAGAGATTGAACACAGGCTGTGCTTTTTTTTTCCGAGGAGTGAAAAAAATAAAACCCTAAGTGAGTAAGTGGGCTGGCTCAACTTAATTGAAGGAGGGATTTTACCCCCCTTGTTATTAATTTATTATCGGGTACCAAGGTACCTGCGAAAACTAAACCGCGACCCATGACTCGACCCGCGAATTGGCTATTTTGTTGGGTCGGGTAACCGTCCCGAAAAAATAAGAAAAAATGGTAAATTACCCGTCGGGTTTTTTTTGCGGGTAGTCTGGTCGGGTTTTTTTTTAACACTCCTAGTTTTGGCTGATTTTGGCAAGTTTGTTTATTTGCTTTATTCCTTAATTAAAGCCTTTCTATCCTAGTGTAGGGGTTATTATGAATTCCCTTAGGTTTTCCAAGCCAGTAGCCACTATGATATTATTATCAATCAAGATCAATAAAGTTTTTCCTCTCGCCTACCCGTGGACATAGCCAACTCATTGTTGGTGAACCACATAAATCGGTGTGTTATTTATTTATTTTGCACTCTTTATTTGTTCTTTCTCACATCCGTTACACTTACAACATACTCCATAGTCATATAAATATGCAAAAATAATGCTACTCTATTACATAATTTACATTAATTCCACTAGCAAAATGGCACGAAAATAGGTGCAGGTTGACACTGTTATTAGAAAATTTTGTCATGCTATAAGAGTCTTTAACCATGATACATAGGCCATGAGATATCTAACATCCTAAGAAAGGCAATGCCCTTGCACCTTCTCTCAAGACCCTCATTGCTTAAATAAGAGTGAAAATGGTTTATAATTATTCCATACTATAAACGGCATGTAAGCAGAAAAAATTTCAAGGTAGGCACTATCAATAATACACAAGACAACGTTGTAAAGCATAGTATACTTGGTGAGACGCACGACTATATCCTACGAATCCTAAAACGGTTAAAACTAGCGGAAGTGGCCATAAAGTTCGAGGAAGCAAATGCAAAATTTCCACGGTTCTGTGGGATCAGTGGTGGGGCCAGTCAAGAACACCCGAAAGAATCTGAAGGGAAGCAGAGCTTGGGGACCAGTCACAGGCCATGATGCAAACTGGCCAGGCTTGCAAATTTTCTGGTCATTGTTGTGTTCCCGTAGATTTGTCCAGTGCTTCCCATCCAAAGATCCTTGTAAATTTATTCAAAAGTATTATATAACTCTGTACAAATCTGCAAAGCTAATTCTCATTCGTTTCTTGAATAAACAGAAGGGAAATCTTCTTTGTACCTGAAGATTCCAGTGTCTGATAAATGTCCGTGAACCATCCTGTCTTAATGTATAGTAGTTGCACATGAGCTGCGACAATCAAATTTAGGAGGGATATTCAGATTTCAGATGATGGTTACAGATAGCATATATAGACAGTCAGTGCCAACACAGAACACCTTCGCTTGTTCTATACTTGGTATATGTTTAGACCCAAGTACAAGAAATAAAACAAGCTCAAAAAAAAAAAAAATTCGTTGGCTTTCAATTATAGTCCAACACCAAATTTTTTTCCTTCAGTGCAAAGATACACTCCTTCCATCCAGAGATATACTCCCTCCTTTCTTACAATAGTCGGGGATTGTAATTGGTTTAACCATAAAACCTTCGTTAAGATTAAGAAATGGGAAATATACTGGAATGAAGGAAAGATCAACTATTTTAAAGCCTGTCCAGTAAAATTATATATTTTATTACAAAGGGTTGAGACAATGCGGCTAAATATTTGAAGGAGAATTTCTCAACATTTTCTAATGCCACCCCTGTTTCAAGGCTCGGTTTTGTAATACAATAAAATCAAGGCTACAATTTCATGATCCTGATCTCAATAAGCTCAACAGTTGAGCAGTTGAGCTTGAGATCCCAGTTCCAAGGACCATAAGTTTGAGGCTTCTGTTATATTGTGGTTTGTCCAAACCTTGTCCTTCTGTTATATTGTGATTTGTCTTAACCTTGTCCTTCTGTTATATTGTGGTTTGTTCGAACCTTGTCCTTCTGTTATATTGTGGTTTGTCCTAATCTTATAGTTCCAACCATAAATTTGAGGCTTCTATTATACTGTGGTCCCACACCCCCCCCCCCTTCCCCCCCACCCCCTCTTTCTCCTCTCCTAAAAGCAGGAAAGCCTCCAGCTGTATCTAATCTAGGAAGGCGAATGGAAAGCCTTGCTTCGAAAATGAAAAAGGGAGGGAAACACTCCAAGCTAGTCAGTATACATTAACCAATACGCATTGAATAAAGAAGCTGAGATGAAACCTGATGATCTTCACCAACATCAACCATCCACCAAGAGCAAATCCTCCCATCATCATACCGAGGTCCAGAAAACGAGGTTCCCTAGAGGGGAAAAAAAAAATTATAACCTTAATCTGTAAGAAAAAACAAGTAGAATGAGCAGTACAAGAGTTGTTTGTCCAGTGGAATGAACCTGGTAAGTCCTTGATGCCAGAACCTTTGGGTCAGTAAGCCTTGACATAGGGCTGCTGGCAGTAACGGTAATCCTCTGCAAAAGACAATTAAGCAATTAAATACGGAGTATTATTAGACAATGACATAATAGACATTTGACAGCATCCAATGTCATCTAATGAGTGCATAAATGGAGGACTCACCTTGGAGAGCATTGGATTCACCCAGCAGTGTTCCCCATATGACGTCCCCGCATAATATAGAACCCCATTGCTATCACCATCACATAAAAATATATATTGCAGCTCTTTGTAACTAGAACGCCGGTGGTGAAATCGTGGGCTACAATTATAAATGTTTATCAATAGTGACTCCCAAATCAGCAATATTCTTCTAGTAAAAGAGAGTGGGGAAGGGGGTGGGAAGGAGGAGGGAGGGGAGGGAGGGGGGGGGCTTCTAACAATTGATTTGAACAAATATTATGGTTATGGCAATACTTTGACAAATAGGAATTACAACATATATTCAAGACCAACATATCCCAGCATCCCAAAACATTCATCAAGGGTTATGATACATTAATTTTATTAATTGGTAATCAATATCTGGTGATGAAAATACAAAACCAATTCTAGGGAATATAATGAAAAAAATAAATATATAAGAACAGAAAAGAAAAGGAAGAAAGAGAAGTGCCAATGGACTTACTTTGGTTCAATATCCGTCCAGGTGACACCAAAGTTTGCGTAATCTATAGCTTCCTTCACCTTAAATTTAATAGAAAACATTTACTTCTTTATATTTGAAACTTATTTGTTCTTGTTTAAGTTTGAAACAAATGAACATAATTTGATATCAAAACATAATCTGTTCATATTTTTTTAATCATATTTCCACTGCTCTTTTATAATCGCGTCATGGGAGATGCACAGTTTTTAAGAAGAGGAGAAAGACAGAGAGATAAAAAAAAATAAAAATAAAATAAAATAAAAGTGAACCCATGTGACGAAGAGAGAGATAGAGAACCATTGATCAAATACAGTAATGTTGCAATCAATTTGCAACTTCAGAAAAAAGATTACATTGTGATTAAAAAAGAACTGAGGAAGTATATATATTTATTATGTGGGAAGAGTGAGAGAAGGAGGGTCATTACTTACTAGATTTGCAAATGCGGGGATTGACATCATAAGATTAGAGTTCTCCAGCTGCAATATCAAATAACAATAGTGAATTAAGATAGCTTCTGCGAACCTTCACTACTTAAAATTCAAAATTTACAAGTCAACAGAAGCATTCTCACCTTCTTTAGCAGCTCAAATGGCATCAGAGGAAACCGAACAAGTAGCAATAAGTGGTTCAATGAATCAAGCCTCTGGCCAAATAGAACCTCTGGAGTTGAATGAATCAAGAACTCGTCCACAGCATCCCATCCATAATATTCCTTTGCTTTCATACTCCATAACAAGATTGCATTCAGAACCCTCTCCTCTGACGTCACTGTCAAATCTTGATTCTGCAAAAATAACATTGTCTTATTACAACTGCTAAAATACTGTGGACATAACAGCAAACTAGCCACTCTGTGATCAGCTGTAAATTGAGGAAAAGATGAAGAAATTATTCAATAAAGTCAGGGGATTCAATAGATGTGCAAGAGGTGTTCAAAATTTTGGGATTGACCGTGAGACACATTTATAGTAAGAATCAAAGCCGTACACTATGAATGACTGTTGGCAAATGCAATTCATGACTTGCTCAGGAGAAGAGCCAAGCAGGGGGGGTTTATCACCGCTCTAAATCAAAAACTTCGCATTAATCAATCTTTTCCAATTCTATCACCAAGACACCAAGTATCTCCATTTTGGCCTTTTCTCTCTATGGATCTATATCAAGCAATCATCTGTTTTATCTGGTATACAAATATACATTTAGATAACTCTAATCCACAAGCATACAGTCAGATAAGTGTCTTGCTTTAAAAACAAAAACCCACCTGTAGAATGTTCCTGAATGTGGTCTCATTTAACGAAGTAAAATCCATGCTTGCGGTGGTACAATAATCAAACTGCATTGAGAATTTCCTCTTGCAGAACTCTTCAATTACTTTACAAGACGGAACTGATGAAATGACTTGAAGTATTTGACACACGGAATCCTGCAACAAATTCAAAGGGTTAGCTTCAGAAGTATCTACTATGCCAAAAACTCTGTTTCCTCGTCCATTAAACTTGTGATAAGAAAAACGCTTGTTGTATGACCTGCTTCCATTAGAAGACGCCATCCCTGCATTCATATATAGATAGACGTATTAATATCTAATAATTCATTGTAATAGGTGTGCCTCTTCATTTGTTTTTCAGAAGTCCCAGACTTCATGTCACTTCTCCGCTCTTTTAGGACAATGTCATGAAACAAAACTTCATTGTATTGAGAAAAACAACTATATTCCAATGATGAAACCAAGGTATACACAATATAAGTAATAAAGAGCTACCTCATAGAGGCATTCTAGCAATATCTTGCAGCATTCTTGCTGGAGGTGTGTGATGCCAAATTTGTCAGCCAATAGAAGAATATGGAGTAACAAGGTGTCATTGTCTTTAATATCTTCCATATTAAGCTCCCCACTATACATGTAATCGAGCATTGCTTTCAATGCTTCTGGTGATGCCTCCCTCAGATGAACACTTGTGGAAGCACTCTCTCTCATTCCATTTGTGAACATCTACGAACAGAAGTTAGGTTCATCAATAATTTAATGAAAACACAAGAAATCAAATATTGATGAAAACAGTCAATAGACTCACTATTGAGATTTATAACGAAACAGATCAGACAGAAAGTCTACACAGGCTAGCAACCTCAGTGAGAATACTAATGATTTGTTAATGGTCGCTTCCTACACCACTGAAGATATTCAAGCATCAAGAATCATTCACAATTTCCATAAGAAATAAAGCAAAGGAGAGAAAAGAGGATGAAGGAAAAAGAATATAAAGCAATAAGCCCTTTGACCTAGACTAGATATACTGGATTGCTGTGCTATACTAAAAGTTGTTTACTTGTTCATACATAGATGATAGATCAGATTTTCCCTGATAATGGTAATCACTTGTCACTACAACAGACAAGAGAATATAGAAGTCCTTGGGTTGATAGAGATATGTATTAGGGACCTATGTACCTCTTTATGACTCAAAATAATCTCTTAAAAGTTCATATCAATAAACACAACGGAAGATCCATCTTAATTTTCCTAGGAACTTCCACTTCACTCATTAGTCACAAATAAAGTAGCAAATGTAAACCATTCTCTTTAAGCCTTCTTATCATTCTCTTTCTATTTTCATTCCTTTTCCAAATTCAGAAGGACACGGTTAGTCAGTTACTATACCAAGTCTATGTGATGCATCAGGTTCATGAGAAGGGTCATGAAAGATCTGGTTACCTTTTTTGTATACATAATGCTCATAGGCAGTTACTGCAGTTTCACTAGTATCTTGAGGAGGAAGGCTAGTGGGTGAATTAGAGAAGGAATCTTATAAATTGAGCAAATTAGGGAGATTGGAAGTATGATGAATCATGATGAGAAGTTTTATTTTGTTAGCTTTATCTTAGGAGCTAACTCCTGTTTGGTGATATAATCATATCATACAAACTACCATCAACCCTTACCTAAATTTCTTCTTCTTAACTCTATTAATTCTGTTTATCCATTCTATAACAATCTATAAACAGTATCAGTACTGCAGTGGAAAAATATGTAACCCTGAGGCCCATATATTGTAACAGGCAGAAATTTAGAACTGCAACTTCTTCTTCAAAAAAAAAAGTTATCATGCTAACTTACACCTTTCCAACCTTATCCTTTAGTACATCGGAAACGGTATATAACCATGCCACATGATCAAAACAGTAGTTTGAAATGTAAAAATTGATTAGAAATAATCCGAGAAACACAAATGAATTTTTTTTTTCTTGGGGCAGGGGGGGGGGGCACGGGGAGGTGCTCAATCTCTTCTGGTAAGAGTGTCTATTCTGGATTTAATTCAAGAGCTAACCGTTCATAAAAGCAACATAACAGACAACAAAGAGAAACTATGAAGCTTCACCAACCTTCAGAAATGGAATACTCCACAAACTGATAATTATCTTATGGGCGCCAGCAACAAATCCATAATCCTCAACATAAACCTCCAAGTCACTGTAGTTACCAGTTAAATAGAATTCCTTGATTCTACTCACATTGAGAGGCAGCCCATTGGGGAACACCGTTGGACGAAGGGATTGACAATTTTGGTAGCAAATTTCAACATTTTTTCCAGAATCAAACAATTTTTTATTTGTTTTTAAACGTTCCATACTCTGCTCACATTGCTTTACCAATGGCATGACCTCAAATTGTAAGCTGATATCCCAAGTTCCCAAGTTGTGACTCTGAAACCTACAACAATAGCAACAATCATCATGAAAAGTATAAAAATCAAGCTCCACCCAAAATGGAGAGACATAATCAACTAAGTCTTGTGACAGTTAAAAGGGATGGAGTAAGAGATGGTTATATGGATCAACAATTTCAACATTCTATACTCACAGAGGAACAGAACAACCTGCATCAATGAAAATGTTTAGCTTGTCTAATGGTTGTTGAAAGTGAAACTTCCTCTTTTCTTCTAAAATTGCACCATTTGGAGTTTCACACTTGCTTACACGCCTTATACCATTAATATCTTTAATAAAATTCTTATTAAAAATTATAAAAAGCTGATATTTTGGAAGAATATATTGAGATAAATCTAACAAGATCCCACAAGAATATATTATTCTTGCATTAAATCATAAAGTATGGTCAAAGGAAAGTGTATGAAAGTGTTAAAGTCCAAATGGTGTAATAATGAAAGAATAAAAGTTACGAAAGGAAGAGGAAATATATTGTTTCACTGGAAAATTTTCAAGTAAAGCATGATGATCAACAATTCAACATGAGTTAGCTCCTAATGAAGATTATTGAAACTAATCATTTAAAAACAATAAAGGTTCAAAGAAACTATCATAGATACTCAATTCTTCTCTAACCAGACTACAGAAATAAGAAAGGGAATTAAAACATACCCGGGTCTGGCCAGTATAGATATACTGGAGAAACGCATGCAGGATTGGATAGCCAACTTCTTGAAGCTGAATGATATCTTCATCTGGACCAAAGTGAAAGTTACCAGCTGCTGCCAAGATGACCTTGTGAGCTGGAACAGGCCTTTCATCTATTCCTGCAAGGAAAAGCACATCGGAAAGCTCCCAACTCTCGAGAAAATTTGCTAATCCCCACTTATCATCATTACACAAAGATTCCTCATAATCATCTTCATTTTCCTCTTCTTCATTATATGCTCTAGAATCCAGCTGCTTCC
This sequence comes from Chenopodium quinoa, assembly GCF_001683475.1. NCBI lineage: Eukaryota > Viridiplantae > Streptophyta > Magnoliopsida > Caryophyllales > Amaranthaceae > Chenopodium > Chenopodium quinoa. The sequence goes on along the minus strand of NW_018744560.1, from coordinate 434,477 downwards.
ATAGGGATATATGGTTCTGAGTCAGAGGCAATACATTTACGTTCCTATACCCAACATGTTTATCCCAACTGCTCAACCCAACATATTGAACATTACAATTTGGGTTCGAATCAAGCCATTGAAAAACAACATTCTGAAATGGGTACCTCCCATTTCCAATGCAAATCAACCCATCATAAATACTTATCCAATAGCTCTGGAAAGCAGCTGAAGAACAAAGGCCAACACCTTCAACATCGACCACAGCTTTACCGTCCACCTCAATCTTCAATCTCCTATTCCTATGGCTTCCCAAGACAACAGTGTAGTGAGGACTACTGTCAGTTTTGTAATGATAATGTTGACTCCCTACATTCTCCCGAAACACGACCGTCACATCATTCCGAGCAAATGCTTCAAAAACCACACAACCCCGCCCCGCCTCTTTAAACTTAAAGTCCTTTTGCCAGACACACTCAAAGGGGGCAACAGTCAAGAACTTGTGCTGCCTTTTCCCAATCATCTCTTAGGATTCACTAGCTTTGTATCACTCAGACTCAACTACATTATACAAAGCAATCAATCAAATATGAGAGAAAATTAAACTAAATTGAGCTCATTACATAAGCTAGAATTAGTTCATGTTTAGGAGAGTATAAAGGCAAAGGAGAATGAAAATTTATGGGCATACATAAAACAGAAAGCTTCCAAAAGGCTTTCATAGTACAAATAAAGAGTGTTGATTTTATAGGATGTTGGATATACTTAACTTTAGGTAAAAATTAAGGGTGGATAAATTATCTACAGGTACGCGTGCATAATAAACTTCACATACAAATGCGAATAAAGAAATTATGATGCTAGGAAAAAACCCAGAAACTTCTAGCAATTTTTCCATCACAAAACCCACTACAAGACAATTTAGACAGTCAAATTACAGCTTGAATAAAAATTAAAACTTGCAATTTGCTATCAATTATACACCATATTCTTATCCAATAAAACCAAAAATATCTGAATCCAATAATTTACCATACAAATAACAAAAATACAAATACAAAATACAAGTAAAACTCAAATTAAAGTATTGTACATAAAAACAGCGACATCTCAAAATAAAAAAAATAAAAATCCTAAATCTGAAAACTTACCAAATTGACAGGAAAATACCCTTTATTTCCAAGTGATTAAATAAGTCCAAGAAAATCGGTGGGTAAAAATTAAAAATAGTGGGTGAAATGAAATTGATGAAGAAAGAAACGGGTGAATTGGGAGTTTTTCATTTTTTGAGAAAATAGCATGAAAATTGAAGTTGGAAACTTGGAAAGAAATGAGATTTTTTGTGAAGAGAAGCGAAACGTGGCGAATGAGGATGAAAGGAAAGAGGAAGTAGCTATCAAATCTGGCGTGTATCCACCTTGGAATGAATTGAATTATTTAAGGTTCTCTGTCCCATATTGGTCATATCCTCTCAAATGATTTGGGTTTTAAGGTCAACTTTGGCTTCTATCTATGTTATCTATTTCATGTGTTTGTTGGTAAGAAAATACATACAAATACTTCCTCCGCGTACAATTATGTGCAATAAAGAGGTATTGTTTGTGCAGGTTTTCTAGGTCTCTACCTACTTGAGATCACTTTGGTCTCTACCAAATGTACAATAACCGACACTTTTGTTTTTAGTGGTTTGGTACTAAGTTTAACGTGGATGGTATACAAACAACAACCAAGTTAAGCTTAGATGGTACTCTTCTTTGATACCAACGAACTCTTAGATGGTATTTCTTTTGATACTATCGAACACCTCTTTGATACCAACGAACCTATTTATATACTAATATCAATTTGTTGTTTACTTGTTTCTTGATTAATGACTTTTATTGGTACTAGTTATCACAACTCTATTACTTATACATCAAAATAAATTATTTTAGCAGTTTAACAGCCCACCATGCTTCGCAATAATAATTCTTTAACTAGAGAGTTTTGACCAATACCTGAACTTAGTCGACAATGGAACCTCCGGCGTTCTGAGCTTCCGGCTTTACCAAGGTAGCTAACCCCAACCTTGTCTTCCTTAGATCAGGCTCAGCACATATCTAATTCGTTTCCTACCTTAGATCGTAGTCTCTAATTAAACAATCCTAACTGTGTTTATGATGGAGCTTTTTAAACAGAAAGATAACTCATTTGATATATAAGGTTCAAGGGGATAACATTCCCTTCTTGAACGAAACTTTTATTTAATTTGAAAAGATTACAATACTCATATATTACGACACACACACACACAAACTGAAAGTTTAAATAGACATAAGCTGAACTAGAGTTTTCTCTACTTTAAGAGAGATGGAGAGCCAATCTTTCTCTTAAGGTGAGTATTTTTCTCTAGAGGACTCTCTAAATCTTTCAGAGTAATTCTCTAGCTAACTCTTCCAACTCTGTCTTCACTTCATTGCCTAATTCCCTTTATATAGGGGAAGGCTCATAAAAGTCACCGACACTTTCTATGGCTTACAAAAACCAAGACTTAGCAAGTGAATGTCGTTCACTGCTTTTCTAAAGATTCTTTAAAACAAATAAAACGTGCTACAACAGTAAAAGTAGAATACATAATTGCTGGTGTGGGCTCAGGACTCCATCATATCTTGTAGGTTGCCTTTGTTGTCCTTACTCTCTTCATAAGGGACGTACATTGGGTTGTCTTCTTCTATACCTAGATCCATCACACATTTAGCAGCATAGGATTCATCCCATGTGACAAAGATCTCCAATAAGTGCCCTTTTCCCTCTAAGGATAAATATCTCCCAGCTTCAACTTGTTCGAAATAATCATACACTGATTCACCATGTAATACTCCTTCTAAATAATTTCTTAACCATTCTGGTGCTACTATAGTAGTATTTCCCACATGTATTATGACTGGTGGTTCTTCTTTTAAGGCTATGAACTGGTTAAGATACTGAGCAATATAGAAAAATCCATAAGCCCTTGCTTCTGTAGGATCTTTTACTCTTCTCTGCTGGATACAGATTGGATCTTTGAGTTTGCGATGAACGTCTTCAAACATGATCAGGAAATGTGGAGAGTTAATTTTTCCTTCAACCATTTCAATGTTTGCACTTTGCACTTGGACTTGTTCAACTCTTCCTTTGTATCTTGTTGCTTCATAAATTCTTCTAAAAGCATACTTCTGGAATTTCGTGAGCTTTTCAAGGAACGTAATATTATTATCAGGAAATGTTACAATACTATGAACCATCCCATTATCCCAAGCTCTGTACCCTCCATTCCGGTGAATGTGGATGAATTGACACAGTACCCACTCTGGAATTGGTGTTGAATATTATTCTACTTCCCCATAGATCATAGACATCATACATCTTGTATGACCTTGATACAACTAGATCATACCAGAACCTAAAATTGTCTTTTATTTTATTTAGTATTATATCCTGAATATCAGGAATGAGCCTCAGGATAATGACTATCACTTCATACATTAGGAACCTTCGAACTGCTACATGACAACTTTTAATTAAACTATCTCGAGATCTTCTTTTTGATGAAACAATCATGGCCTCCATCAAGGCCCAAGTGGAGGGTGAAACCCGCTCCATTGCTTTATCAGTTTCTTCAATAAGAGTTTTTTCTCTCTGCCTCCATCTTTTCTAGTTGATGGGCAGGAGGTTTTTCTGATGTCTTTTGCTTCTTCGTCATTAGCCAATTCTCTGGTTAGACTATAGGCTAAAGAGTTCTTCGATCCCTGTATATGTTCAACAGTAAAAGAGAATTGATTAAGCCATAAGTTCCAACGCATGAGTCTCCCTTGCGCTTGCATATTAGACAAATTCTTTTTAAAAAAACCGAGTATGCCTTTGCAATCTGTTCTTATTAAGAACTGTTTAGGGTTTAAGAAGATTAAGAACTTCTCGATCCCTCTAATGACTGCAAGGATTTCCTTTTGCATTGTGGGATAATTTAATTCAGCTTTATTAAAACTTCCACTGCTATATCTGCAAAGTCTTTCTCCTTCTTTGATTTTTAACACAGTACCCCAGTGCTCATTACTAGCATATGTTTCAAGGATTAAATCATCTTCACTAGTAGGTAGTGTTAGTATAGGAAGATCTTTACACATAGCTTTTAAATCTTGAACAATTTTGGAATCACTTTCCTTCCAGTTCCAAGTTATTTCTTTCTTGAGTTTTTGTTGTAATGGCTTTCTTAATAAAGCAAGATTTTCTATAAAATCAGAAGCATAGGTTAAACATCCTAGAAACCTTTCTAGCTGTTTTCTATCTTCAATTTTATCGGGAAATTTCTCAATCTTTTCTAGAATATGTTTTTACAGTATTATTTGTCCTGCTTTAATTTCTAATCCTCTAAACTCAATTTCTTGTTTAGCATAAACACATTTATCTTTTCCAAGGATTATACCATGCTCTGCACATTTTTGAGTTACTGTTTTAAGATCATTCTTATGTTGTTCTAATTCCTTTGAGAATATTAGAATATCATCTATATAGACCAAACAACAATGGTTAAGTTCTCTAAAAATATTATCCATTCTTCTCTGAAATATTTGTAGAGCATTTTTTAATCCAAAAGGCATTACTAACCATTCATAATGCCCTTGAGGGGCACTAAATGTAGTTAATGGAATGCTTTCTTCTTCCATTTTAATTTGCTAGTAGCCACTTTTACATTCCATTTTAGAAAACCATGTGGCTCCTTGTATTCTATTGAATAACACAGTTTTATTAGGGATGTAATAGCCATCAAATACAGTATTATCATTTAGTTGTTTATAATTAATGACCATTCTAGCTTTACCTCTTTTTTCATCTGCATGATTTCTTACCATGAAGGCTGGACTATTATGAGGACTTTTGTTATTCCTAATTAGCTTTTCATTAAGAAATTCTTTTATTTGTTCATCAAACTCCTGAATATCTTGGTAGGTATAAACCATTTGTCTTACTCTAATAATCTTATTAGGATTTGTTAGAGTTATCTTAGCAAATGTTTTATCCTTTTCCAATGTTCTAAAGGATTTGTTGAATATAATTTCTCGCATAGTTTTTCTTGTTGCTTATTTATCTGATTTATTAATGATGAATCACACTCAGAAATTCTAAGTGCAACCTCTCGTTGTGTAGGAGTAACCCTATCACCACGATGGTTGCGCGTAAATTCCATTGTCTAATGAGTATAAGCCTTTGTTATTTTCTGTATAGGAACAGAATGACCATTAATAGTAAAGATTATTTGATCAATAGTTTGAGTGCATGGAGAGTATAACTGTTTCGGGGTTTTCTGATGTCCTGCGGGAGAGTTACAATCCTGAGACTGGAACCGGACGCCTGTACCTGCAAAATAACGGAGACTCCTGTGAGCTCCGCCTCCAACGGTCAAGTTAGTACCTGATTAAGGAGTAATTAATGCGGAAATTAAAGTGATTAGGTCTCTCTAGGTGAGAGCGTTTAATGTAGGTAATCTGCTTTGTTAGCGAGATCAGCCGGTTATTACTGTGTGTAATTAATGTGTTTTTTGTGTGTTTCTGTTCTCTTTTTCGTAATCCCCCTTAATGAGGATTAAGGGAGGTATTTATAACCTTGGGAAACGTGCCCATCCTAGGTTTAGGTAAACCTAGGGCCGATTGGGCTTCCCTCGGAAATTGGGCCTGGGTGGGTGGTTTCTCCATTAGGCATGGAGTATGCCACATGTCGTGACATAACAGGTCCAAGGTGGACGAATAAGCGCGTGCCACGTGGGAAGCCCTGGCTGTTCCAACTGGGGGACACTTGGCAGGACCTGATTGGTCCACGTGGCGCATTCCGATTGGTGGGAGCAAAATCCCCTAATCATTTGCCCCTCACAGGTGGCACGTGATTGGTCACGTGTTACCTGTGACAGGTGTCGCACTGTAACAGGCGACGGCCTGCTACAGCTGTCAGTCGGCGAAAGGACGAGAGATTTTCCCGCCCAAATTTTGAATTCTGAAAGTGACCCTTCGCCTTCTCACTTCGCCTATATAAGGGAGAGTTGTCTTGAGTCATTTTCACACTTTGAGAACTTTTTGAGAACATTCGGACCCCTGAACTTGCTCTGACATTTTGGACCTTTTCTGCCTACCGCCTGTTCTGACAAGCCGACTGCACCGGATTTCCAGAACTTCATCAACCGTCACTCGTTCAGGTAACTCAGTTCTCTTACTCTTAATTTTCTTTTTATTTTCTGAAATGGCACCACAGAAGCACACGACACGACCTAGGTTAGTGATCAGCCGGTCACCGGGGACGGCTGAATCTAGGACTAGGAGTGCCGCCTGCCCTTTTCCGGACCCATCTTTGCCCTTTATACAAAGTCCGACTGTATCTGTGTCTATGCAGAGCAGGATGGCCAGAACGAAAAAGACAGCTAGGATCTCAAATTCAGACGGCTCCTCCCACAGGGTGCCGATTAGTGAAACATCTGACCAGGCGCCAGATGTGGAAGTGAAACAAGGCGGCCTGGATGCCGGCAATTCTGTGGGGGGAGTCATAGTGACCCCTTCCCATTTAACAGTTAAGAAATCTGCTCCTTTTCAAAGAGAGGAGGCGGGCCCCTCCGGGAGAGGGGAAGAGTCGTCCTCTTCAGGCTCGTCGGAGGACGATTCCTCGTCAAGCTCTTCTGGCCATGCTTCTTTGGGTACAGAAGAGAAAAACAGCCGCCTGCAAGAGGCGAGACTTTCTCACGCAGTTGAGAAGGGGGACAATTGGACGGAACCATCCGCCTCTTACCGAGAGCTAAATACCCCCTACTAGTGCACGGTACCTCGGGGCCGAATCACAGCCATGCAAGAGAAAGTGGAGAGCTTTATTGCAAACCACACCATGGGCCCCGACTTTCTAGTGTTTGTGCCGGATCCATAAGACACAGTCGTCTGGCCAGCTGGTTCCAGTTATGAAAGCTCCTGCTTTGGCTGCTATGAGGCGGCCATCAAGGCAGGGCTTCGCTTCCCATTACATCCGGCTGTTCAGCGGATTTTGGATGGGTATGAGTTGGGGTTATGGCAGTTAGCCCCAAACTCCTGGGTCAACGTACTCGGCTATGTGGCCGGGTGCGAACTGCACGGGGTGGAGCCGAGCTTCGAGGCTTTCGCCCATATGAATTATCTCAGCCGGACCCCTAAGACAGGCGGTACCGGCTGGTATCAATTGACAAGCCACAGGGGCTACCTCATGACAAGAGGTAAAGCAAACAAGTGGAAGGACTGGCGGAGCACCTTCCTCATCATTGAGAGTTCTGACATTGAGCAGAACAAGCGCTTTAATAGGTGGAACAGGAATCCGCCCCTTCTTGCAGGCGGCCGTAGCATGCCGCCTGTTCCCCCCAAGGCTAAAAAAGAGATCCTTGATAAAGGACTCTTTAAAGTAGAGTCGAGGGTCGACTCTACTTCAGGGGTACGAGAGCAAGTACCCCTGCACTGCGTCCCGAGCTTCAAGTTGCTCTATGACGAGTACTTTTTGGCCGCCTGCGGCCTCAGCAGTCGGTGCTCAAGAGGTAGTCGGCCTGTCGAATACTCTGTTGTTTCATACATTTGTTGTTTATCTTTTATTAACTTTGCTGTTTGTTTTTGCAGCTGACGCCATGAGCAAAATCACCGCCTCCAAGACTGCGGCGGCCATGTTGCGGGCCTCTATTATGCAACAAGCTTCAACCGACTCCCCCAAGAAGGGGGCACCCTTGGTGAGCTCCGAACCTTTCACCCTCTTTTTGGAGTGTTTATGCATATACTGACTTTTTTCTTCTTTTTTAGACGGGTGCTCCAAGAGCTTCATCTTCTCAACAGCCGGACCCCAAGGCCCGGAAGACGACTGTTGGGAGCTCTCCTGGTTCTGCCAGGAAACAGGTGGCGGCTGAGAAACAGCCGGCCACTTCCTCTAAAACTCCAACTGGGCCGCCTAGAGGTATGAAGTTATCCTTGTAAATTTTAGACTTGCTCCCTTTGTTACTAAGTCTAATCCGTTTGTTTATGCTTGATGCAGTCGGCCCCCTGGAGCCTGACTTGGTAGAGATGGCCAAGTCTATGATCAGGGCAGTTCCTCCAGCTGAAAGGGAGGCGGTCAGGGGTGTCGGCACCCTTGACCTTGACGGGATTGCAGGGGTCCTTGCTGAGGTATACTTAGCATATTTTTGAGTATTTGAAGTTCTGGACGCCTGTTTTCTTTTTTGTTTGGAAACTGACGCCTGTTTTTTTTGTACTTAGGCCCTGCTCCGAGTTAACGGCCTTCGCAAGCCGCTTGATCGGAAGAACAAAGAGGTAAAGGCTGCAAAAGCTATGGCCGCCTCTGACTGTGATAAGGCAATGTTTCAAATTGCCCAAAATGAAGTACTGACCATTGATATTCTTTATTATCAGGCGCAGGCTACCGTCGCTGTTCGGGCTCAGTTAGAGGCGGCCCAGAAGAAGAATGACGAGCTGGAGGCGACCATCACAAATCTCAAGGCCGAGCTGAAACCTCTTCGCCTGAAAATGTACTCTTACGAAGCCATGGAGAAATCCTTGGCCAGCGTAAAGGAACGCCTGGTGACCTAGGAGAAGATTCTTACCCAAGAGCTCTCGGAAAAGGCCAAGAAAGAGAAGAAAGAGCTGGTCCGGGAGATGATGGAAGACTCCGCTCAAATCCAGCGCATGACCTGGGGGCGCCTCTTCCCCAGTGCCGACTTTGCCTCTTGGGAAAGAACGTACCGCCAGTGTTCGGATGCATATAATCAAGAGATCCTGGCGGCTGCTGAAGAAGAGGCGTTGGGGGAGGCGTCGGAGGAGGAGGAGCCGGTAGTGGCGCTTGTGCCGCTTGGGGGTAAGGCATCAAAAAAGGATGCAGCTGAAGCCGAGTCCAGCAAGAAGAGTGCTGACCAGGCGGCAACTGCTAATACTGAACTGCCCCCTTCTTAAGCTTTATGTATTCTTTCCACGGCCTGCGTGCCGTTTGCTTTGTATTTACCCGGCCAGGGGGCCGGGGCTTTGAATATTTTGCTGGTCTTTAATGACCGGCTTATTTTTAATGAATTTTTGTTTTGCTTCAAATTTGTCTAAGTATTCCATATCTAATATCCAATTGTTCAATAGACCGACTGTTTTACATGGCCGAACGTTGCAGACAGGTACGGATAGTTAGTACGCCGCCTATGCCCCTGGACGACTGGTTGTCTGTTTCCAGGATAGACGATCAGTCGGCCATTTATCCAATCGGTATTCGAACTATTTTGTCTGGATCCTTTTTAGACAGGCGGGCCTGTCATTTGTAAATTTAACCAAGTAGGAAAGTGGTCTGACCAAGTAAATAGAGTATTACCTAGTCGCCAAGGAATTGAGTAGTAGAGATAACAAGCGGCGGGTACCGGTTGTTTCCCTTTATTGCCAATGTTGTTGGCTTTTTACTCATAGTTTGTTAACCTAGCAAGAGTAGTGGTTGAGAGCCCCTGTTTGTTAAAAACAGGCGGACGACTCATACCTTTTAGGCTCCATACTAAGTTTGAGTGACTATTAAGTTAACATAGGAGTTACTTAGTCTTCGTCACAATCTAGATTGAGTAGTAGAGGTACCAGGCGGCGGACTCCGGCTGATCCCCTTGATTTGCCAATGTTTGTGGGCTATTAACTCAATAGGTTACCTAGTAGGAATAGGGGTTTGAGTGCCCCTGTTAGCCAAAAAACAGGTGGTGTACTCAAACCTTTTAGGTTCCATACCAAATTTGAGGGAGTGACTATGAGTTAACGTTGGAGTTACTCAGTCGCCGTCACTTTTGCTTGAGAAGTAGAGGTACCAGGCGGCGTAGGCCGGCTAGACCCCTTGATTCGCCAATGTTTGTTGGCTATTAACTCAATAGGTACCCCCTGCATTTATCCCAAGTAATACAGGCGGTCATCTGACTCAGATGTCAACTGCTACCACTGGTTTGGTTAGTGATAGAGTTATCCTTGTCTCAAAAACGGCTACGTGGTTGCCCTTGGGGACAGTCGTATAGGTGCCGTGTAATTAGTTTATAGAACAATGTTCCACCCAAAAGGGAGCTGCTCTCTGCGACGAATTTCATCCGGAGGGATGCCGTCGGACGCCTGCTATGATGTTAGGACAGGTCGTATTAGTTTTGTAGATTTGATCAGTTGGCTTGGCGCCTGGTCTGATCATTCGGCCTGTGGCCTTGGTAAGTTCTTGGTGAACGTAGGTGCTAAGTAAAAGGAGGGTAGCCGCCTGTCAGGCACAGGGTCGGCCAGGCCCTAATCTTTTTAGCTAAGTATTAGGGGGGTGGCTATGTGTTTGGAACCAGTCGGCCATCTTCTTATGGAGAGTAGCCGACTATATGCCCAGATGACATGCCCCTATTGTGAGTGAAATACTCAATGGAGAGTAGCCGACTGTAAAGGTACAGACGGCATGCCCCTCGTAGTTCAAAATTGAATAGTAAGTGCAAACTTTTATTAAGTAGCTCTTGACTATTTACATCATTCAAAAGAAATATTTCTTAAGATTATCTACATTCCAAGTTCGAGGCAACGGTTGTCCGTCTGGTGTTTCCAGACGGTAGGTACCGTCCCTGACTTCCTCATAGATTCGGTAGGGTCCTTTCCAGTTGGGAGTTAGTTTGCCAGACTCATTAGCCCTACCAACTGCTTCCATTTTTCTAAGTACAAAGTCCCCTACTTTGAGTGGACGCCTGTGTACTTTTTTGTTGTATGATCTAGTCATTCTCAGGCGATAGATCTCATGGCGCAAGACAACATTGCCCCTTTTTTCAGGAAGTGAGTCTAATGCCAGGCGCATGGCTTCTCAGTTTGCCTCTTCGTCATATAGCATTACTCGAAGAGTCGGCTCGTAGTGTTCTATTGGAAGAACAGCTTCCGCACCGTAAGTTAGGAGGAATGGAGTTTCTCCAGTCGCCCCTTTTTCAGTCGTCCTAATGGCCCAGAGAACATGTGGTAGTTCATCCGCCCATAGGCCGCCTGCTCGTTCAATCTTTTTCTTGAGACCGTCTGAGATGATTTTATTAAAGGCTTCTACCTGGTCGTTTGCTTGTGGACGGCCGACAGATGCAAAGTAGTTTGCAATTCCTTGGTCACCCAACCAGCTTTTGAGAACAGGCGTCTCAAATTGGGGACCATTATCAAAAACCATAGACATGGGAACCCCGAACCGAGTGATGACATTTCTCCAAATGAATGAAATTACATCTTTCGTCTTGATTCCCTTTACAGCCTCCGCCTCTACCCATTTAGTGAAGTAGTCGACGGCAACAAGTATGTACCTTCTTCCGCCTGTAGCAGGCGTATATGGACCCAGAATGTCCATGCCCCACTTAGCAAACGGTAGTAGGCTGTGAATAGTAGTGAGGTCAGTAGCCGGACGGTGAATTAGTTTGCCAAACCTTTGGCACTTGTCACATTTTTTCAACATCTCCATTGCATCTGCTTCCAAAGTAGGCCAAAAGTAGCCCTGCCGCCTTGCCCTTTGAGCAAGCATCCTACCACCTATATGAGAAGCACAGTAACCAGAGTGAAGATCATCTAGTATCTCTCGTCCCTTTTCTGGAGTAACACACTTTAAGAAGGGTTGAAGGTACCCCCTCTTGTGAAGTTCTCCCTTTATCATTTCAAAACAGGTGGCTCGTTTTTTCAGTGCTGCCGCCTGTTGAGGATCATCCGGCAGTGTACCGTTTGTTAGATATGCCCTGATTGAATCCATCCAGGTTGAGCTTCTGTCTAGGATTCCAATAGGGTTTTCCTCGATGCTTCTCTTCTCCATTACTTCCCAAAAAACAGTTCGAGGAGTATCAGAGGAGGCGGATGATGCTAATTTTGACAGTGCATCCGCCTGGTTGTTTTCTGATCTCGGCACTTGGATCAGATGGAAATCCTCAAGGGAGCCGACTGCTTGTTGGACCGCCTGTAAATACTTGATCATGGCCGGATGGGTTGCTTCGTATTCGCCATTGTACTGACTCACTATCAATTGTGAATCGGAACAGGCGTCTATTTTTCTTGCCCCTGCCGCCTTGCGCATGCGGATCCCGGCTAGTAAAGCTTCATATTCTGCCTCATTGTTTGAAGCCTGAAAACTGAAGCGTAGAGCATACTCGTACCTGTCGCCCTCTGGTGACTGACATATGACGCCTGCTCCACAACCATTTGAAGTAGAGCTTCCGTCCACATATACCTTCCATACTTGGTCTGGAACTTGAGAGTCAGGAGGACGAGTCATCTCTACAATAAAATCAGCAAAGGCTTGCCCCTTCACTGCTTTTCTAGGCTCGAATGTAACTTCGAGGCTCTGTATTTCTATGGCCCATTTGATCATTCGGCCTGACGACTCCATGATGGTCAGTGGCCGCTTGATAGGTTGGTCTGTATACACGACGACTGCATGTGCCAAAAAGTAGGGCTTCAATTTTTTAACAGCCATGAAGAGTGCAAGACCAAATTTCTCCACTAGGGGATATCTCAACTCGGCATTTTTCAGTACGTGACTGACAAAGTAGACCGGGAGCTGACAACCGTCCCTTTTAGCAAGGAGAACAGCGCTTAACGCATGATCAGAGACGGCCAGGTACATGTAGAGAACCTCTTTGGGCAAAGGGCTGACCAGCCTTGGCAAGGAATGCAAGTGAACTTTTAATTTCTGGAAGGCGGCCTCAGCATCCGGCCCCCATTCAAACCTTGCCTTTTTCTTAATTGCCTGGAAAAAGTATAGGAATTTGTCGCCTGATCGGCTTAGAAATCTTCCCAAGGCCGCCAGACAACCTGTTAACTTCTGAACCTCTCGGACGGTACGAGGCGACTGCATGTCAATGACCGCCTGTACCTTCTCAGGGTTCGCCTCTATTCCTCTCTGGTTGATAAGGAATCCGAGAAATTTCCCAGACTCAACTCCAAATACACATTTCTTGGGATTGAGCATGACATGGTGCCGCCTGAGTGTGGCGAAAGTTTCTCGGAGGTCCGACAGATGATCTTTCTGAAGTTTAGTCTTGACAATCATATCATCAATGTATGCCTCGACGTTCCTCCCAATCTGATCAAAGAACACAGTGTTTATCATTTGTTGGAAGGTAGTCGGGGCATTCTTAAGACCAAACGGCATGACCGTGTAACAGTATAACCCCTGATCAGTGACAAAGGCCGTCTTCTCCTGATCTTTCTTCCATAAAGGAATTTGATGGAAACCAGAATAGGCGTCCATAAAACTCATCAAGGCATGGCCGGCTGTTGAGTCGACCAGGTTATCAATTTTAGGCAGAGGGTAACTGTCTTTGGGGCACGCCTTGTTTAAGTCTGTGTAGTCTACACACATTCGCCAGGTGCCATTCGGCTTTTTAACAAGCACCACATTTGCAACCCAGTCTGGGAAGTAACATTGCCGAATGAACCCTGCATCAAGTAATTTTTTAACTTCGGCGGCTGCCGCTTGACTTCTTTCTTTGCCATGGTTCCGCTTCTTTTGCCGTACCGGCTTCTTTTTCGGATCCACGGCGAGTTTATGTACCGCCAGATCAGGACTAATGCCTGGCATTTCATGGACTTCGAATGCAAAGATGTCCTTGTATTCTTTCAATAGGTTGTGAAAGTCGTCACCAAGGTTTCTCAGAGCAGTCGTCCCAACTTTCACTGTTCGGTCAGGACGTGAGTCGTCTAAGATCAGGTCCGCATGCTCACCAGCCGGCTGAGGGCGGAACTCATCCGGCCGCTCCTCTGCCAATGATTGTTATTTTCTTGCTTTTCTTGCGGCCCCTGTCTGGGACGCCTTTCTCTTTTTGCCGCCTGCTTCTTGAACAGGCGCACTCTCCTTGACATTGTCAAGGTCTGTTTTTTCACCACTTGCCCCAGTGGCCATAACAGTGGGCTTGACATCCGAGAGATAGCACTCTCGGGCCATCCTCTGATCTCCCCTTAGGGAGCCGACTGTTCCATTATCCCTCTCAAACTTGAGCAACATAAGAGACGAGATTATAACAGCTTTGGAATTATTCAGGGTAGGTCGACCCAGAATCATTTTGTAGGCCGAGAGTTCCTCTACTACTAGGAACCGGACTACCATGTGTCGTCCTTCCCCTTTTTCACCCAGGCGGATGGGTAAATCTACTCGTCCCAGTGGGTGGACGACTCCTCCTCCAAACCCTACTAAAGGGTGGGAGGCCGGATGTATGCAATCAGTCTGATATTTTAGTTTCGACAGACATTTGCTACTGATGAGATCTGAGGAGCTTCCGGTATCTATGAGGATTCGACCAACTCTCTGGTTGGCCACTTTACATTCAATAACGAGAGGGTCGTCATGCGGCCCCCTTACCCCTCTTAGATCTTCTTCAGTGATGACAATCTCAGGAAATGAATATTTGGACGACCGTTCTTGGTGAACGGAATTTATATCTAACCGCCTGATATTGTCTTTGTTGCCCCTAATAGTGGGGCCGCCTCCTGAGAAGCCGCCTGCAATGGTGTAGACGACTGCATCATCTGTATCAGAGCTGTCGGCCTGCTGATTCTTTTTGGCCGACTGCTTTTTTGAGGAAGTGTTCCCCGTAGATTTCTTGACATAAGTGTCAAGATCACCTTGCTCAGCCAGGCGGTCTAGGTACCGCATGAGACTGATGCAGTCATTGGTGTGATGACCAACATCATCATGATAAGCACAAAATTTATCTTGGTTCCGGTTGTTTGCAGAACCCTTCATGGGGACCGGCTTCTCAATTGAGATCCGTCCCTTGATTTCTTTTAGGATAAACTGGTTATCCTTGTTAAACGCATACTTTGGGGAGTATGGTTTGAATTCTTTTTTCTTTTTCTGGGCCGGCTGTTTAGAGGAATCAGCCGCCCAGACCTCTTTTCTTTTCTCATCTTTGTTAGACGACTGTTTCTGTCGTCCTTCTCTTTTGTCGAACCGTTTCCCGTCCGACTGTTTTATCGTACAAAGATCAGTCGCCTGTATATAGGCTTCTGTTTCAATCAGGGCCTCTTGAAGAGTCGCCACCCTTTTTCGAACCAAATCAAATTTGAAGGTAGACCCGTCTTTGAGACCTCTGAAAAAGTCAGTATAAGCTACCTCATCCGGTAACCCTTGAATCTGTATTCTCATCAGGTTAAACCGCCTGATGTAAGAACGAAGCCCCTCCTTCTCGCCCTGCTGAATTGTTCCCAAATCAAGGGTCGTTTTCTTCGCAGGGATGTTCATGGCGAAGTTGGAGGCAAATAAGTAAGCAAGCGTCCTGAAGCTATTTACACAACCAGTCGGCAGGTTGCCGAACCATTGCTGTGCGATTCCTTTGAGATTCGTTGGGAAACACTTGCACCAAGTGGGATCATCCAACCCTTGAAGGTACATCAGGTTGGTGAATGCCATCAGATGGTCTTCTGGGTTAGTAGTGCCGTCATAGGCGCCTACTAGTACATTTTTCACTTTGGCCGGCTGAGCGGCTTCAGTAATTTCCTTGGAGAAGGCCGACGGCTGTTCACCAAGTCTAAGCAACCGTAGCTGCCAGTCCATAGGTTGGACGTTTTTTGCTGCAGGTCCACCAAATGGAGGTGGCTGCAAAAAATACTGTTGTTGCGGCACAAATGGTAAGTTTGGTACCGCCTGGGCACTATGAAAGCCGGACTGACGGGAGGTGCCGCCTGACTGACTCTCATGGTACGACTGAGTATGCCTCATCGAGGCATTTCGCAAACTGTCTTGAAAGTTTGAAGTAGAGGCCGACTCTGACAATCGGTCACTCTTCTTCTGCTCTAGCAGTAGCCGAGCATCTGTGAATGTTTGCTTCGACCCGTCCGCCTGAATATGACGAACAGGTTTCCTATTTCCTGTAGGATAACGGAATTTTGTGAAATCAAGGGCAGGTGGCTCCCGCTTCCTAGATTTAGGATGAGGAGTCGCCTCTCGCCCTTGAACTGGCTTCCTCTTCAGTGAAGTGGAGGGTTTCTTGGCCGACTACTCCTTGACTGAAGCAGGCGGCTTCTTGTTGATCAACTCTTGAATCTCTCCCTTGAAGTCCCTCATGAAGGTCATGAGTTCGTTCCTTGTGATGGGAGCAGACCCATCAGTCGGCTGTTGCCGAACAGGCGGTGCGCCTGCTGGCTCGCTTCCTGTTTGAAGATGCTCCCGTTCCCTCCTTTCGGTATGACGGGTACGTCGGGCCCTTAGGGTCCCGTCTGAAGCTGTATGAGCTTCAACTTCAAATTCACTTTCGGTATCATGGTCCGACTGAACTTGAGGGTCGTCTAGGGGACGCCTCTCTTCAGGAGTTGGTACAGACTTGGATGCCATCTCAGAAGTACTCTCCCCACAGACGGCGCCAAATGTTTCGGGGTTTTCTGATGTCCTGCGGGAGAGTTACAATCCTGAGACTGGAACCGGACGCCTGTACCTGCAAAATAACGGAGACTCCTGTGAGCTCCGCCTCCAACGGTCAAGTTAGTACCTGATTAAGGAGTAATTAATGCGGAAATTAAAGTGATTAGGTCTCTCTAGGTGAGAGCGTTTAATGTAGGTAATCTGCTTTGTTAGCGAGATCAGTCGGTTATTACTGTGTGTAATTAATGTGTTTTTTGTGTGTTTCTGTTCTCTTTTTCGTAATCCCCCTTAATGAGGATTAAGGGAGGTATTTATAACCTTGGGAAACGTGCCCATCCTAGGTTTAGGTAAACCTAGGGCCGATTGGGCTTCCCTCGGAAATTGGGCCTGGGTGGCCGGTTTCTCCATTAGGCATGGAGTATGCCACATGTCGTGACATAACAGGTCCAAGGTGGACGAATAAGCGCGTGCCACGTGGGAAGCCCTGGCTGTTCCAACTGGGGGACACTTGGCAGGACCTGATTGGTCCACGTGGCGCATTCCGATTGGTGGGAGCAAAATCCCCTAATCAACCTTTGAAAATTATTTCCTATTATCATATCATGACTAGGCTGATAAGTTGCCCATAAAATAGGAATAACACATTGAACTCCTCCAATTTCTATTTTTAAATCTTCAATTATCTCCGTATGCGTCATGACACTATTATTAGCAATTCTAACTTGCATAGGATTTTTGGCCTTTTTCCACAAGAATTTTGGAAATAATGATCTCTTTCCAAAACATGTAGAACAACCACTATCAATATATGCACATAATTTATATTTATTATAATCTTCAATGCATATATCAATTGGCATATAAATACTATTAGGATTAGTATTGGATATTTCATTATAAGCTTCCATTTGCATATTAACTTCATCCTCATAAACTGGCTCACTCACAGTTTTGGTTTTGTATCCAATTACCTTCCTTTTATCAATAGGATTATTTATATCTTCATTTAACTCTAAATTAGAACATGATCCCATATCAATGCTATGCCTTGCTGGTTGTTTCAAGGCTTTTTTACTTTCATATTTTTCATGTAGTTTCTTTAGTAGAACTAATATTTCTTCTTCATCCTCTTCTGGCTTTTCATCACCTTGTTTTTTCATTCTTGTTATTGTTGAATTTTGTCTACTTAGACTTGGTGTTCTAAGGATCAAATTTCTCTGTATTTTAGGTTTTGTATTCAAACAAATATGAAGTAATCCCGATTCATCAATTAACATCTTACTTGATCTATTACTAACTGCAGGGTTCATAAAGAATTCCTCCTAAGTTTTTTTAATTTCAATTTCATTAGGATCTTTATATGAGTAATTTTTTTCTTAGGACCTCCTCCTTACTCATACTTCTGAGCATCACCTATTTGTTTCTTAAAAGATGAGTCTATAGTTTTTACCAACTTTATAATAATATGTTTCAAATTCCATAATGTAATCATCAACATATTTCATATTACATATGGACAAATTACTTAACTTTCTTTGATATTCCATTCGTTTCTCATTAAGATCGGCTCTAGGACCAATGAACTCTAACTCAGTATATTGACATAACTGCCTAAACATTCTAGTAGGTGATTCATTAGCTCTTAATGCAGTTTTTATTCTTCATCTATTCCTTCGTACCAGTCTTCTACACAGCCGTAGAGACTATGTTCAATATAATTCAAGAAATTTTCTGAAGTCCATTCAGTATTTAAATTAAGTACACTACTCATACTCTTCTTCCATTGATCTAAAACGTCTTGTCTATCTCTTACACCGTCTAATTTAAGTTTATAACCAGTTTGACTTATAGGTTCAAGAGTCACTTATTCTTGTTTAGGTATATGAGTAGGCATAATCCTGACACTAAACCAGGTAGTCTTCCCTGGTATGTATCTTGGTCGTGTGCAACTTTCTTCTCCTTGGTACCTAGGTCTTTGGATAACATTGTTTACATTAATATTTTTATTAATAATTTCTTCTCCAACATCATTATTATCCATTACTCTTTTACCTAGTTTGTTTTCGATCTTTTGTTCAACAACTTCTATGGGTAGAAAGTCTAGATCATTTAACTTCATTAATCCCATTTGTTGATATAAATCTTCCTCTAAAGTAGCATAATTATTTTCCTCTATTTCATTATCAGAAGCAATCCCTTTTTTAGAAATTAAGTTCATGGTTTCGTTAAGCTTATCAGGGTCTTCTTCTTTGCCGAATATGACTTTTAATTCATTTAGCGTTTTCTCCTAAAGATGAGGGCTCATGTTTAGTTTCTTTATTCTTTTCTTGGTCACTAGTAGGTCTTTTAGGGAGTGTTATAGTAAACTTTTTATTTTTATCTAGATTTTGAAAAGGATATTTATATTTATATGGGACGATTTTCTCTTTATTAGGTGATACTTCCTTTCCAAATTGATGCCTAACTTCGTTTGTTAAAGCAAGTTGTACTTGTTTAACCTGTTCGTTTAGATCGCTTACCTTTTTATTAATATCGGTTGTGGTTATTGATATCTTATTTTCGATATTAATACAATGAGCATGTATGTTATCAACTTCCGATCTTAATTCGCCAATTCGATCTACTATATAATTAAGGACTGGGCCAAAATTACTAGTATTTTCAGGAATATGATAATAATGCTTAAAATCAGGCTTCTTACACTCAGTAGAGGGCCTAGTATTCTCCAATTTTACTTAATTATTAACAACTTAAGTTAACTTTTAACCGTATGGCTCTGATACCAATCGAACGCAGCTTAATACCAACAAAGCTATAGTTAGGATACCAACTAGACATGATTTGATACCAACAATATTATTTACCAATTTATGATACCAACCGCAATATTATGATGATACCAACGTGTACTAGGATGGTATTTCGATACTACTTAGGATGGTATAGGCTATATATCTCGTTGGTACTTACAGATAATGTATTTTTTTTAAATTACGAAAATGACCTTATTAGAGACCAACTTGGTCTCTACCTACTTGAGACCAAGAATTTCTGTTATTTGTGAGATATAGAGTATTTTTTTGTTGTAGATAATTGTGGGTGGAGGGAGTATATGTCATGTCACACACTAAGAATTAATGTTACAAATTTGGGTTTATGGTTTGGTTTATGTTATCAATTCGGTTGACGATTTAATTTGAATTAGGTTGAAACGAATTTGATTTGAAACCAAAAGTCCTTAAGCTAAGCAAATTTATATGAAACCAAAAGTCCTTAAGCTAAGCAAATATATAGTATTTTTTATTCTTTAAAAAATTTTACCTCTTTAAATTGTTGTTCTTGCTTCTTGAAAGGTAACATATGGATGATGTCTTATAGATTAGGAGATCCTTTGAACAAGATTTGTTAGCAAAAGTTTTTTCTTTCTATAACTTATATATCCAAATCAACAACATTCCCCCTTTTTTCTCAAATTAGATTTAATTGTTCTGATTAAAAGTCTTATCGATTCTCTAGAGATAAGTCTTACGTCTGTTTGGGTCCAATTTTGCCTAATTGGGCCAGTCCATAAATGATTCAATTAAAGCCCAAGGTCAAAGGTCCAACTCTCCAATCCACGCCAAGTCTAGTCAAGGATCCAGTCAACGTGGTCAGCCCACTTGGCTTCAAGCTCATTTCTCCTCATTGTGCTAATTAAGGTATAAAAGCCTTCACTCCTCTTACATTGTTCACAAGTAGCCTCAAGCAATTAATACTCTTGCATAACACTTTCTCTCTCTACACTGTACTGACTTCGGCATCGGAGGGGCCTTCCTCGGCACAACCCTCGAGGCCAGTTTACGTGTATTTACTGTGCAGGAAATCCTCGCCCCAAAATCACTTGGACCGGGCCCAGTCTTCGTCCACTTCGAAGGACCTTCGGCAAGGTCCCATTGTTTTCACCCGAAATAATTTGGCGCCGTCTGTGGGGAAGACTTTCAAAAATCTTTAAGCCAAGCTTAATAGTTCCACTGTAATCTTAGTATCAATGGCTAAGAACCGTAAGAAAAAGAAATCTGACGGGAGTGGCACCTCTTTGTCAAAGAGGAGCCACGGGGCGCCTGATAAGCCCTCTCCGTCTCTGCAAGCCTCGCTGAGCGGACATTCCTCGGGGGAGGCCAGCTCGGGGGGCCATCGAGAGAGAAAACTCATTCTCCCTCTCATCACTCTCAACGGACGAATTCTCAGCGTCCGAGTCACTCCAATGCTCGAAGTCCACCTTTGAGCATCCATTCTCGCTCCCATACTCAGCGAGGGACCCCTCAAACGGGACCCTCAACTGAGGAAATAACGAGAGCTCTAGCGGTCTTCATGGAGGCCATGAAGGCCAGAACCATGCCACCTCCTCGTGATCGATCACCTTCGCATACCAGGCAAATATCCTTAACAACATCTATACCAAATTGCATATGACACGTAATTGACATCGAACTAAATATGTCCTGTACCGTTAATGATCCAAATTAAATGTCCATTTTAACTCGAGGAAATCCCGTATAACCATTGAAGATATGTCCCATTTTAACATACCAAAATCATTACACCTCGTGAATCATACCAAAATCTTTACACCTCGTGAATCATTTAACCTAAATCGTTTACTCATATTATTTTATTTCTATATTCATTATCCCACATTCCCACCTAGGAAAAGTACCTTGATAACCTTCACCAATATGATCCACGCTTCAAAGACACTTCAAAGAAGATTTGAATTCAAATGTATGAATAACACGGTCAATGGATTGAGAAGAATCCTCCAATTATTTAATTTTGTATCAGATTGATACTTCAAGATTCTCATTTCAAATCCATGGTTTAAAGCGGATCACATATAGACTCACCAATGGGCCGGGTCAAGTCAAGACTAGAGTAACCCGGTCCAGCCAGGCCCATTCACAAATTAGGTGATTATGTTATTCGAATGTTGTTCTTGCAGCTTTTATCATCATCAGCCTATGTGACTCGTTTATATTGTTCTTTCACTTCTGAACCATTATGTTATTGCCTAATATGAAAGAAAGATCAAAGATGGGAAACTGAAGTCATGAAAGATTTAGCAACGGGGAAGAAAGGCAGAACTGAATTCAGAGAACTTTTGGAGCAAAGTAACAATTTTATAACATAATCACAGTGAATAACTATGACATGAACTACAAGATGATGAGTTTGTCTTAAAGATGGCTTTCAGAGGAAAGCATTTCGATTCTAATATGGAACATGGAACTTAACACAATGATCCAGCAAGAAAATATGTTCAAGCAGAAGAGGCGTAACTTCAGTGACTTTTGAAGCCCTTGCGCCAGACTCCCACATAATGTTGGATTTATTCAACTCAACCACGAGGTCCTATGTCCACCCGTTGAATCCAATCTCTAAGAGAAAATGTGCAGGTTCGCATTTTGCAGTGTACCCATATTTAGATGTGCTGTACTTCCGATGAACACCAGTAAGTTTTCCTGTTGCAGATTTCTGATGGAAAGTAACCATCAGCCTGGAGCATTCCCTGCAGTAACCCAAAAGAAAACAATAAACATGACAATTTCTCGGCTTACTCTGGTAACTTGAGAATTGAGATAACAGGAATGGAATAAAAACGCTTACATCAGTTGGTCTAGAGGATAACCAGTGTGCCACTCACAGGTCTTACTCCAATACTTAGACCCACTCAGAGTGCACATAGCACTGAATACTGCAGCTGCTGCTAGAAGAGAAGGGGGGAATCTCAGCATTTCGTGCTCCACCAAGCAAAGTTCGATCAAAAAGAACGACAGGAGTTCGATCTGGTTAAATTTCCACCAACAGGAGAAAACCCAAAAGTCAGAAATTAATCACCAATAAAAAATTGCAAGAAGCTCATTAATAACTTGAGTTCCCCCACTTGGAAAAATACCTTCTTGTCTGCTTCAGCTGCTTTAAGGTACCGTTTCATGAAGACATATGGGGTTGGAATCGACAAATTAAATTGTAAGGAGTTGATCATCAGTTTCTCCTGTTAAGGGACATGGAAAAAAACAATGATATATTTGCTTGTAATGCAGAATGTACAGCAGCAATAGCACCAATCTGCATAATCTTACCATGTCAAGTACTTCTTGCCTACTGTAAGCTTTGTCAGATATCAGTATAAGATCTTCAACAACTGGAACCGATACCTCTTCATATTTGATTGCCAGAAGCATAGCTGTTACACCTACTAGTTGGAGCTTCTTTCGCACCACCGGCTTAAGAGCTAAAAAGCGATCAATCAGGTTGACTGTCAGATATAGCGTCTCCTCCATGAGCTCAAACTTGTAATGGACCTTTAATTCAACATCAGACAGTTAGTGGGGCCAATAGATATATAGTCAACTCCCTCTGGACTATAGGGAAATAAGTAATGCTTTGCAAAATTACCTCAATCAACCAATCGATGAGAATGGCTCTCATCTTTTCGTTAATGTCAGGTTGGCTGTCCATATAGTTAGAAGGAACACAACTAGTATTCTGCATAATGAAGATAACAGTAAGCCTGATTTACAGTCATCAATAGGAAGCACAAAATTCATACTAGCTTTGTCAAACACACATTAATGCAGAATAATGCTCAACCAACACAAGATTGCTGTTCCACCAAAAATACATAATATTTCTTAATCAATCAGTAAATTGTAGAATTCAGTAGATAGTCTTTGCAAATAACAATTACAGACTGACCAAGGCTGTAACCTGAGCAAGAAACTACTAAGTCAGAAACTTGTGCAAGAGAGGATCGCTAATTATACCATTCGATTTCACAGCACTGCCTTATTTCCACTAGCAACAGTTAAACATCCCATCACTTGAAATAAATATTTCGAGTAACAGAACATACATGATAAACTATGTGCATTTCAGGGAGACATCAGAAGTAACCTTAGTGACCTTGTCCTATCAAACACAGGATGATCTATGAGCATTTAAGGAAAACTAAAGCCAACATTAGCATCCTAACAGCAAATGTTCACATCTCGATATAGTCGGAGAAGAACTGATCTAGAATGAATGAATGAATGGTAGAACAGGCTGTATACCTCCACTTTCTTGTAATAGGTATAAATATCATGAACGTATTCGGTTACTGCTAGTGGATTATTCTGATCACCACTATCAATGTCTAAAATTGACCCATCAATGTCCAGCATCGGCCCATCAATATCCTCCATTTCAACTTCTTCATCCTAATATCAATTCAAATAATAGACCAACCAATCTAAAGTCAGATCATACAGTGTATAAGTTGACTAGTATCACGTTCTAACATGAGTGTCGGATCATACCATACGATCAATTTCATCGAGCATTGCTTCAGTGTGTTGCACAAACATTGGTACAGATGTATCATTATTCACCTTATAGTCATCCACATCTATAATCTCACAATCACTTAGCTCCTCTCTTGCTCTTGTTTCACATCCAATTGGTTTTTTGATCTCCTTTATCAATACAAGTCAATTACCACAAATTCAGATTTCACTTCAAATATAATTACCATCAAAAGTAATCAATCCTATGAGATGTACAAATAGGCACCTCAATCACATAATGCTGTGTATTAGCCATCTCCGCCGCAAACTTCCTAAACATACAAAAATTGAAAACCAACACTAACATCAATATTTACACACTATGATTAATCCACATTGGCAAAACAAAAGCACTAGGAAGTCAGAAATTAACCTAGTAACAGGGCGGTGACCCGGTATTGCCCGAATCTTTCCAAAACCATCATCTTTCCTGTATTGCCCCAAATGACAAAAACCCAATTTAGTAAACAATAAATAAACACAAACCCAATTGCTAAAACCCCAAAATAAAAATAAAAAAATAAAAAAAAAAATCAAAAAACTGTTAGTGTTTAAGAAATTAATTACTCAGAAATGGTTCTTTTGTTGACTGCACAAGAATTATTAAGTGGAGCTCCAATAATGTTGCGATTAATGTCCCTCAATGCCCTCCTATTATGCCCAATTGGTGGCATTACCTTTCCACTTCTTGCTTGCAAGCCTCCTTCATTAAAACATTGAACAAGAAAAACCCAATTGCCAAATTTAGGGTTTTCAATTCCAAAATCACAAGAATTTAACAAAAATTAAAATTTTGTAAAGTTCGAAATTTTAACTTGATTTGAATACCTTGAACAATTGAATGATTGATTATTGTCGGATTGTTCTCATCTGATCCCGCCATCTTCTTCTTCTATTACATCAAAAAATCCGCCCAACAAATCAAAATGATGATCGCAAAATGGGATTAATGCAGAAAAATACAATCAAGAAAAAAAGTCAAAACAAATCCAAAAACCCCAGAAAATTCAATTTAAGAAAAATAATTACTCACCCAAAAACAACAAATTAATGATGTTCAAGAATAAATGTTCTAATCAAATAGTCCGTTTTTATTCTTCCCAGAATTGATTGAAGAAGAGAGAGAAAGAAATCAGTCAGAAAAAATCAAACCCCATTTAAAAATCAAATTAAGATTGAAGAAATTGGGAGTGTAATTCTTATTCTCTCTCTAGATTTCTCTCTCTCTCACTCTATTCTCTCTTTCAAATAAGGAAGACTCTTTCGAAATTTTAGGGTTCATACGAGAAGGAAAAAAAGAGAGAGAGAGAAGATTAAAGAAAAAAAAATAAAAAAAGGAAGAAGAAGAAAAAATTATGAAATTGAGTAACAGAAAATTGATTAAATTATGTCGGCGAATAAATTTTTGAAACTAACGGCTAGTAAATGTGAACCGTTGATCTTGGGCTTGTGCCCTTTCTCTAACGGTTATCTCTGATCTGCTTTCAAATGTCCGCCCTCAGGTTTATTTCCGTTTTCTTTCTTTCTTTATTTTCTTTTTTATTTTTATTTAATTTTTTTGTTTTCTGATTAAGTGTAATGGTAAGAAACTTCGTAATTCGTACTAATTGGATCTAATGTTATGCGCTACACCATTGTTTCCATGTGGTCCGATGTGTGTTAGGGTCTTACATGTTGCCATAATGCCATGTGTAATTGATCCGTTATCAAAATTATCAATTTTTTATTAAAAAAAAAAGGCTAGAGAATATGAATAAGCTCTTGGCCACTAAAAGTCTTAATTAAAAGTCCTTAATGAATTAATTTTTTTAGCATAATTCTTGTCTTAGTAAAGTAGAGAATTCAATGAACTTTTTGATTGTTGGTTGCCTTTTAGTACTTTGAAATTGTGAATTTTAGTTTTTGCAAATCGCATTAAGATTATTCGATTACGGAAAAGAAAAAAAAAAGTTATTCTTTAGATCGCAAATGTGAATTTTAATTTTTTTTTACCAAGTACGAAAATTTTCTTAGACCAAATTTGAAATATATTGATATTACACCTTTTCTCTATATATCCACATCAAAATATTGACCTTGAAACAATAAATTTTCTTCGAGCTTTTAGATAGGTTAGTTAAGTCTTTGTCTTGAGAGAGAAGACGAACATATTCTAGTCTGTGCAAAGTGTCTTTATGCATATACTCTTCCTCCATTCATTTTTACTCGTACTTAGCTTGAAATGTATATTATAACTTTTAACACTATTAATATATGTACTCTGTCTACCGTTTTTTTTTAATTGATAATTATGATAAAACATAGAAATGTGGGCTGGGAACATATTATAATAATTTTTATATATCATATCATCAACTTTTTATAATTTTTGTAAATTGATAAATAAAAAATATTAAGCGTTGATATTTTTTTTTTTAAACAAATGAATTCATTAATAAAAAGTCATACGACATCGATCTACTAATGAAATCTAAATTAACAAATACATAAAAAAAAAATGAATCAAATAAGGCCATATAAATCATTTATAATGCTTCGCTTTGACCGACATACATTTTTTTTATAATGATAATAGTAACCATCAATTTTTTTTTTATAAACAAGGCCATGTGAATTTCATATTTCCTTATAAGGTAGTTTTCACAAAAATCAATGCAAACTTACCACTAATTTTTTAAAAAATAAAATATTTATCAAAGATTATTCATATTAAAACTTTCTTGTGTGAAATCAAGATTTGAAATGGCACATACAAAAAGGAATGAAGGGGGTAATTCTTTATTAAAAAGGCTTAAAGGAACTAATGGTCTGTTCTTTTCAGCTTATTTTCAGTTTAACTCAGTTCAGTTCATTTCCTAATTTTCTTCTCTCATAAAATATTCAGTTCAATTCATTTCCTACTCCCTTAAAATATTCACTTCAATTCAATTCAGTTCCAATCAGTTCAGTTCAATTCAGCGTAGTTCAGTAATTTAGAAAAGACCATAAGTAGGTGACCTTTTTGGAGTTTGGTAAAGATTTACTAGTAATTTACAACAATTTTTGACACCGAACTTTAGTTCCTTTGCTAAAAAAACAATTGCAGTTTAGAAAACTAAATTTAGAAGTTGGGCTTGGAATATATTAGGGTTATACATTTCTTTTGTGTTATGTTCCTTCTTAATTAAAACTCCAATGTCAAGCTAATTGTCAAATTAGCTAGCTTGTCATGCCACATAAGCTTTTAAGCTAATTGTCATTTTAAGCTTTTAATTAAGGAGGACCATACCTCCTTAATTTAAGTTGATAAAATTCATTTTATTTATTCTAAATTGTTTTATTTTAGCAAGTTTTTTTTTTCCAAGCATATTAGTTTGACAAATCTAATTTGCCTGACCAAGCTAATTGCATTTTCTAGCTCCAATGGTTACGCTAGTATGTAGCTAGAGATTATTTAATATTGCAAGCAAGTCCCTAGCAACAACCATTGGAGTTGCTCTTAATGCTTCGCTATGACCAGCATACATGCTAAGATCTAAAAAACTCCAGTATTCGAAATAGTATTAATTAAAGCAATTTATGCACGGTAACATGTTTTGGCCTCCGGTTACCGCGGTTGCCGAAAAAAAAAAACCAGCACTTTTCCGCTGGCGAGGGAAGGTGGTGGGTCATCATTGAGGGGGATGTGGAGGGTTTATTTTCCACTAGGGTGGTGGTGGTCGTTGCCGGTCAGTAGGGTAGTGGGTCGCCAAGAGGAGGATAAGGGTGGTGAAGTAGTAAGGGCATAATTGTCCATTTACACCAAATTTTGACGGTGGTGATAATTTTTTATGGCGGTGTTTAGCAATTCACTGTCAAATCTCCATATTATATTATGCATGCATGCCATGTCATACGCTCAATTTATAGCTATACGTATTCTTTCAATGAAAAATTTAGCAACAAAATAGAAAAGCTAATCAATTAAGATCAACGTGTATGTGGACTTGAAATATTCTAAATTTAAAAAGGTTAAAAAATAGGATGGAAAGGTTTTATTTGTTTAAAGTTAATTTTTTTGGGAGGAAATAATAGTTACATATTGTGCTTAATTTCAGTTCATTTTAGTTCAGCTCCAATCAATTCAGTTCATTTCAATTAAGCTCCAATTACTTCAGTTTAGCTCCAATTAGTTCTTTTAGTTCAACTACATTTAAATTCTTATGTTCATTTTTGCTTTGCATTTCACATCCTTTTGAATTTCTCATGTTCATATTTGCATAATTCTACTTACGGTATGAAAGGTTAGTTGACAATAATATTGAGTTACCTAAGAACCATGTCTCTATTTATGTATTGGAAAAAATAATACTATTATGCGTTCAAAGGCTAAACTAATATTCGACTTCTCTCCTAGGTTCGACCCTCACCACCGCATAATGGAAGGCGCCTGAAAATCGACTACATGATAAATTTGATGATTCTTGTTGGATTATTGATACCGGAGCAACCCATCATGTTACCGGTAATAGTTCTTGGTTGTTTAACACACACATCATTGAAGGTCCGGTTGGCTTACCGAACGGTGAACGTGTATTTGCTACCTTGGAGGGTTCCATTCGTTTGTGCGTTAAAATCACAATTACCGGAGTTCTTTTTGTGCCTCATCTTCAATGAAATTTAATCTCTGTTACTTAACTTAGTGATCAATTAAATGTTGTTGTCCAATTTAACTCATATATGTGTGCTATACAGGACCGACTGAAGCAGCTGATTGGAACGGGACTTCGATGAGACGGACTATATAATTTTAACAAACTGGATGATGTGCAACGTGTGTCTATGGTTGAAGCTACATTAGGATTGGAGATCTGGCACAGAAGAATGGGACATCTATCAGAGAAAGTAGTTAAGTTGCTTCCTCATATCACTACTAGAAATAGGCCGAATTCCCGACGGACATGAAAATCCGTCGCAAAATGCAAAATTTCCAACGGTATGAAATTCTGTCGGAAATTTCTGACGGATTTTTATTTCGTCGGAACTTTCTGAGAATTTCAAACAGTTCTGACGGAAATTTCGTAGGAAAGTATATTCCAACGGAAAAATCCGTCAGATTTTTTTTATTTTTTTTTATTTTTTTTGTGGTGGCTGTTGGAGTTCGGATTTTGGGATTTAAATTTTTTTTCTTTTTTTTTGTTAATTTTTGGGTTGTGATGGTTTGTTACGGCGGTGGCGATGACGATGGTGGTTTTAGGTGGGTGGTAGGGTGGTTTGCCTTGGTGGGTTGGTAGATCTGGGCTCGTTTGTGTGGTTTATGGTTAGGTGGGTAGTGGTTGTGGGTGGTGGAATGGGTTCGGGACTGTTTAGTTAGGGGCTTATGTAGTGGCGGTGGTCTGATATGGGTGGTAGTGGTAGTGATCTGATGTTGGAGTTAAGGGTTTTTTTTGGTGGTTGGAGGTGGTGATACGCCGTGCTGGTGGTTGTGCGACGTTTTTTTTAATTTCATTAAAGCATTTTTCGATGGAATTTCCGTTGGAATTTCCGACCGAATTGTATATTCCGTCGGAAGTTTCCAACGGACTTTTACGGTGCTAAAAACCCTCTTTCGATGGAAAATTCGGAAATTCTGTCGGAAAAGTGTTTCCGACGGAATTTCCGTCAGAAGAAGTCATTTTTTCTACAAAATCCTTTCCGACATTCGGTTGCGACGGATTTTCGTCGGAAATGGATTTTTCGATGGATTTCAGGGTGTTTTCGACGAAATTTTTTCGTCGAAAATGAGCTTTTTTCTAGTAGTGTATTAAGAATAATAAAAGTTGTTTATCTAAGGGGTGTGAAGCATGTTTTCGTGCTCAACAACCTAGAGACAAATTTCCTCTAAGTGAAAATAATTCTATTAGAATTTTTGAATTAATATATACATTGTGATTTGTGGGGTCCATATCAACATGTTTTATCGTGTGGTGCTTGATATTTTTTTACTGTTGTTGATGATTATTCCCGGGCTATTTGGATTTATTTTATGCTTGATAAGACAAAAGTTTTCAAGATGTTTATGGCGTTCGTTGCTATGGTCGATAAGAAATTAATCAAACAATTAAAATTGTGCAAAGTGATAATGGAACATAATTTAATTATTTGAACGATTATTTTATTGTAACTGGTATTTTGTTTCAAACCTCGTCTGTAAGGACTCCTAAAAAAAACGGGAGAGTAGAGAGAAAACACAAACACATTCTAAATGTTGGTAGAGCCTTGAGATTTCAAGCCAAACTACCTATCTATTTTTGGGGTGAGTGCGTTTTAGCCACGACTCACTTGATTAATCGAACTCCTACTCCTCTTCTTCAAAATTAAACTCCTTTCAAAATA
Source organism: Chenopodium quinoa (assembly GCF_001683475.1). Classification (NCBI taxonomy): domain Eukaryota; kingdom Viridiplantae; phylum Streptophyta; class Magnoliopsida; order Caryophyllales; family Amaranthaceae; genus Chenopodium; species Chenopodium quinoa. The sequence continues at coordinate 404,469 of NW_018744560.1, read as the reverse complement.
CTCTTTAATAAACCTCCATCTTTTGGTGTTATTCGTACTTTTGGTTGTTTGTGTTTTGCACAAATCAAAAGACGAGGGGGGGGGGTAAGTTTGCTAGTAGGAGTCGTAAATGTGTTTTTATGGGGTATTCTTTCGGTAAAAAGGGGTGGAATCTATTTGATCTTAACACAAAGGAATTTTTTGTCTCTCGTGATGTGAAATTTGTGGAAGATGTGTTCCCTTTTCGTAGTCCCGAAGATGTTAATATTGATCCATCTCTTTGTGAGACGTACACGGGATGATTGGGCGTGAAATTGTTAATGGGGAAGGAAATGATGTATCTTCACCTCACGGTATTACGGAGCCATCCCACTCTGCAGGAAACTTGCGGCAAAGAGATGATGGCTGCAAGGAGGCTGCGGAGTACACTGCCTCTGCCAAGCAGACCACACAACAGCAGGTCACGGCACAACAGCATGATGAAGCTACTTCTACTGCCCAGCCGCGGCCTGCCCATCAACACAGCAGCAGGTCACTACTGATTAGCACACTAGAAGGTTGCGGGGGCTGACAGCTCTCGTGGGCCTTCTAGAAACAGTAGCACAACAACAACCTAATTTGGGGCGCGGTTTTTGAGATAAGTTCCTATCAGTTTTGCTCCGTGATTATGTGAATCACAAAGTGTTTGCTAAAAGTCCATCTCCGCCATCTAATTAGTCTTCAAGTACTCCGTTTCCCTTAGCACATTATATACACTGTGACAATTTTTTCTATGAGTTATCGAAAATTTATTTCAGCTATTGTGCAAAGCAAATATCCGAAAAGTTTCATAGAAGCTATGACATTTGATGGGTGGCGCAAGTCTATGCCAGAAGAAATTCAGGATTTGGAAGACTATGGTACTTGGACATTGGAACATCTTCCGCCAGGTAAAAGAGCTCTAGGCAGTCAATGGGTCTACAAGACCAAGTTTTTGTCAAATGGAGACGTAGAGTATCTCAAATATCGTTAATTTGGTAGTGTTTGGCAATCATCAAAAAGCAGGGGTAGATTATGAAGAAACCTTTGCTCCAGTTACAAAAATAACGACGGTGCGCACTGTCCTAGCTATTGCGGCTGCAAAAAATTGGGAGCTTGTAGGAAATATTTCAAGCATTATCCCTAGCTTGAACCCCACTGTGATCATACACTAAAGTACGGTGGCGTCCAAAGGGAAAGAAGATAGAGCAAAAGAGTCGCCAACAAACCCTAGCATGTCACTAAACAATAAAAATAATCATGATTATAATTGTTTTAGTATGATTATTTTAAGTATGATTATAATTGTTTACTAAACAAGTTTTAGGAGCATGTTACCACCAATAATAATCATGGTAAAGCATAATAATAATAGTAAGATCCTAGGCATAATATATACTAACAAGATTAATAACAAACCCTAGCATGTTACTAAACAATAAAAATCAAAGCTTTAACCTAACATGATACTAACATGATATTAGGAAAGAAAATGAAAGGCATCATAACAATCATACCTAGTATTAAAGTTACCCTAGACATGATACTAGGAATCATAATAAGCAACCTAAGCATGAACTATGTATCATAACATCAATAAAAACCATTAAAATACTTACTTTGATGCCTCGTACCTCTTTCTAATAACAAAATACACACGTTAGTAACTTCAAGGAAAATATAAAATAAACAATTAAATCAAATAATTGAAAGAGAAACTTGGGACCAAACCCTCAGAAATTAAACCTTTCATGTCTAAGGCGAAGGCAACTTCGAATATGGCTAGGTGTATCTAAGTCTAATGAATGCGGAATTTTTATATTTGAGAGAAGGCTAGTTTAGAAAAGAGAGAGAGAGAGAGAGAGTAATCAAGAAAATCTTGATGAGAGTTGGTGAGAATTGGAGAATCAAAATGGAGTTTTTAGGAGACTATTTATAGAGAAAATCAGCCAAAAAGATAAAACATCAAAAACAGAGCTATGACGCAAAAAGCCAGGTTAGCGCCAAACGCTGACCTTAGCGCCTGCGCCAGGCGCCAAGCGTAGCGTCAGATGCTACAACTGGCGTTTGGCGCTGACTCAGAAATTCACGCGTTTTCTTAAAATCAGATAGAAATTGCCGTACAGGAGGATAAAATCGTATTTTCCTCAAAAAAATGTTCTTTGATTCCGATTAAAACTCTAAAAAGTCAACAAAAAGTCAATTTATCAATGCTAATTAAATTAGTAATGAAAAGAACCTTCTAGAAGAATCTAGAAGATTAAAACCATTCCTAATTGCATTAGGAATGATAAATCCATATTAGGCCCTCCTCTAGATCATTGGGCCGCATATAAGGCTCAAACTAGGCTCAGTTCAGTAAATTGGCCATAACTTCCTCAATATTCATCGGAATTGGGCTTATAATATATCATTGGAAAGCTCTTTTCAAACCCCTTCCAACTACACTACTATTGGACCCATATCATGCACCAACCAAACTGTATTTGCTGTTTTCTTAAAATAGATTTTCAAAAACAGAGAGAGAGAAAAGAAATTAAAACTATCCGCAACACTAAACTTTCCACACTTTCACTTTATTCGAATATGATTCGACGTGAAAGGTACTCATCACTGGGTTTGGTTTTGGGGAGACACAAATGGGTGTCTACAGAGCTACATTAAATGAATGTACACAATGCCTTCTTACATGGTGATCTCGATGAGGAGGTCTTCATGAATTGCGTCCGGGTTTTGAAAGCTCGGATCCTTCCTTAGTTTGCAGACTTCGAAAATCACTCTATGGATTGAAACAGGCTCGTAGATGTTAGTTTGAAAATCTTACCACGTCCTTAAAATAGTATGGTTTCATATAATCTTATTCTGATTACTCTTTATTCACTTATATTACAGGCAAAGTTCATATTACTGTCTTAGTTTATGTTAACGACTTAATTATTTATGGGAATGATTCTGTTGTGTTAATTGCTTTCAAGGCTTATCTTAGTGATTGCTTCAAGATGAAAGACCTTGGTCCTTTGAAATATTATTTGGTTATTGAAGTAGCCCGTAGCTCTGCATGTTTGTTTTTGTGCCAACGAAAGTATACATTGGATATTATTTCTAAAGCAAGACTTTTGGGAGCAAAGCCTAGTGGCTTTCCTATAGAGCAAAACCACAAGTTGAGTCTTGCTACTGGTGATCTTCTCTTTAATCCGGAGGCATACTGACGACTAATAGGCCGTTTGATTTATCATACTGTTACTCGCTGTAGAAACCCAAATGTGTCTCCCCAAAACCAAACCCAGTGATGAGTACCTTTCACGTCGAATCATAATCGAATGAAGTGAAAGTGTGGAAAGTCTAGTGTTGCGGAAAGTTTTTAATTCCTTTCTCTTCTCTCTGTTTTTGAAAACTTATTTTAAGAAAAAAGACAATCCAGTTTGGTTGGTCCATGATATGGGTCCAATAGTAGTGTAGTTGGATGGGGCTTGCAAAGACCTTTCCAACGATATATTATAAGCCCAATTCCGATGAATATTGAGGAATCTATGACCAATTTACTAAACTGGGCCCGGTTTAAGCTTTATATACGGCCCAATGATCTAGGGGAGGGCCTAATATGATTTATCATTCCTAATGTAATTAGGAATGATTTTAGTCTTCTAGATTCTTCTAGAAGGTTCTTTTCATTCCTAATTCAATTAGCATTGATAAACTGACTTTTGACTTTTCAGAGTTTTAATCAAAATCAAATAGCATTTTCGAAAAAATTATATGATTTTATCCTCCAGTACGGCAAACTTATCTGATTTTTGAAAACGCGTTGGAAATAGGCTTGGCGCCTAACCCCAGGCTTTGGCGCCTGGCGCTAGTGTTGGTTCCTGGCGCTAGTGTTGGTGCCTGGCGCCAGTTAGCCAAGGGTGGCGCCAGCTCTGTTTTCTGTGCGTCGGACTCTGTTTTGTTTAATTTATCTTTTTGGCTGATTTTCTCTATAAATATCGTATTAAAAAACTCCGTTTTCATTCACCAATTCTCACGAATTCTCATCTACAATCAGCTTTTCATTCGCAATCATTAATTCTCTCTTAATTCATTCATCTTTCTCTTTTTTTTTAAACTTTGTTCTTTCATACAGAATTTCGCACACAAGATCTAGAAACACCTAGCCATATTCGAAGTTGCCTTCGCCCTAGACGTGAAAGGTTTTAATTTCTGAGGGTTTGGTCCCAAATCTCTATTTCAATTATTTAATTTGATTGTTTGTTTATTATTTTCCTTGAAGTTACTAACGTGTGTATTTTGTTATTAGAAAAAGGTACGAGGCATCAAAGTAAGTACTTTAATTGTTTTAATTGATATTATGATGTAGAAATCATGTTTATATTGTTATTATGATATTCCTAGTATCATGTCTAGGGTAACTTCAATATTAAATATGATTCCTGCGATGCTTCCTATGTTTTTCCTAATATTTATGATTGTTAGTATCATGTTAGGGTTAAAGATTTGATTTTTATTGCTTAGTGACATGCTAGGGTTTGTTATTAATCTTGTTAGTATCATGCCTAGGATCTTGCTATTTTTATTATGCTTTAATATTAACATGAACATGATTATGATTATAATTGTTATGACTTATGATGATTATGAATATTATTATTATTTTGACGATGATTATAATTTTATTATCATGATTATTATTTATCATTATGTTGATTTTTATTGTTATTGCTTGATCACACCTTTTATGCATTATTCTTGTAATCACGCTTAATAAGATATTTAATAATCTTGTTTAGGGTTAATTGTGATTATAATTCAAGTGATCTCCAATAATAGTTTATTTGTGTATTATATTCAACCAACATAGATAAACAGGTTTAGGGTAATCCTATTGATTGCATGTTAGTCAGAAAGCGCACATGAATACGATCAGAATAAAGTAGAGGCCTATTATTAGGGCAGGTTCAATCTCTTTTAGGTTGGATTTGTACCATCATCCCCGAACCCTTATTTGGTTATAGACCTTATGGAGTTGACAATCTCTTGGATCGTTAAGGGGTGAAACCTTCACCCTGTGAACGGTTTACAAGTTCCTAAAACTTGTTGGCGACTCTTTTGCTTTATCTTCTTCCCTTTTGGGCGCCACCGTACTTTAGTGTATGATCACAGTGGGGTTCAAGCTAGTGGGATTAAAGCTTGAAATTATTCCCTACACTCGCCCTGATTTAGCTTACTCAATTCATGTTTTGTCTCAGTTTATGCAAGAACCTTGTAGTGAGCATTAGGATGCTGCGTTGAAGGTGGTTCGTTATTTGAAAGGCCTCCGGGACAGGGTATTTTATTGAGCTCGCTCTGATTGTGATTTGAATTTGCATGGTTGGTGTGACTCAGATTGGGCTACGTGTCCTCTCACTTGTCGTTCTTTGTCTGGTTGGCTAGTGTTTCTTGTTAAGTCTCCCATCTCATGGAAAACCAAGAAGCAACCCATAGTGTCAACATCATCTACAGAAGCTGAATACAGGTCCATGCATGCCGTTACTTGTGAGCTAAATTGGCTTAAAGCATTGTTATTGAGTCTTGGTGTACAACATCTGTTGGAGTATATAGCTCAAGTCAGCAGCTAACTCAGCACACAAAGCTAAAGTCAGTAGCCAACTCAGCTCGATAATATAGCAGCAACAACAAACTTCCAGATCAGCCTCTAGTTTGTTATGACATCAGAAAAGTTGTTACAATTTGTAACTAACTGTTGTATAAATGCTAAACTTGTGCTGTATTCTCATTATTCAATCAATAATAAACTCCTTTCTTCTTCCTCAAGCTTCTTCTTCTCTCAATTTTTCTCTCTAAATTCTAAAGTATTTTCCATGGTATTAGAGCAGAATTTAGCTCGATTTTAATCCAAATTCCGCTTGATTTTTTAAAACAAAAAATTTCTATCATTTTTCTTGAGTTTGATTTGATTGATCATAAAAAAAAGGCACCTCGTAATTTTGGAAGTAGTTCTTCAAATATTGATGCAAATAAAGAAGTTGATCCTTCACAGAATCCTAATTCTGTGTATTTCTTGAGTAATTTTGATCTCACAGTTACAAGATTGGTGAACATTGTGTTTGATGGATCAAGTTTCAACGATTGGAAACTATCAATGACAATTTCTTTATCAGCAAGGAACAAGTTGTGCTTCGTTGATGGAGGATTGAATCAACCTTCAAGTAATTCACCAAATCTCAAAATCTGGATCAGGTGCAATAATCTGGTAACATATTGGATCTTGAACTCTCTTGATGATTCAATTGCTCGTAGTGTTCTATATTTGGAGACAACAAGGCTAATTTGGCTAGATTTAGATGAAAGATTCAGTCAATCTTTTGGACCTTAATTATTTTTTGTTCAACAACAGTTAGTTGATATTACTCAATCAAATTTTGATGGTATTCATGAATTTTACACTCGAATTAAGCAACTATGGGATCAATTAGATGGTTTAGAACCTCTTCCTGATTGTGTATGCACTGGTTGCAATTGTACCTTAACTCGGCAGTTATTTATATCTCAGCAAAATAAGAGGTTAATTTATTTTTTGATGATATTTAGATACTCACATACTAAGAGTACTATCTTGATGATGAATCCTTTGCCAACTTTGTTAAAGGCATACAACTTGTTGCTACAAGAGCAAACTCGCATGAATCTGAGTAATATCCAGAATCAGCATAGTCAGGAATCTGCAGCATTTTATGCTAAGAGGTTTAATGACAGTAGAAATTAGTTCACTAACACCAGATTTTCTACCTCAAATGGAGGAATTGGACAATCAGCAAAGCCTAATTCTGAAATTTCAAACACAAGAAATTTTGTGTACACAAGGAACAACTTATACTGTGATCACATACAAGGGACAAGTGTTTCAAGTTACATGGTTATCCTTTTGATTTCAAGAACAAAGGAAAGAGAGTTGCAACATCAATTCAGCTTGATAGTTCAAATGTTTTTTAGTCTGCAAATTTGATTAATATGTCAGTCACTCAAGATCAGCATCAACAGATCTTGAACTATCTCAATAAGCACCATTCTGCTGAGCAAGGTGAACTCTCAGGAGGTTTTAGTTCCCTTGGCTTAGCTGCTACTTCTCAGTTGGCAGGTACTTTCTATCTGTCTTCTTCATTAATTTCTAAGTGGATTTTAGACAATGGTGCATCTGACCATATGTGTGCTGAAATTTCTATATTCAAATCATACTCAAAATTATGTGATGAAAGATACATAACAATTCCAGATGGGAAGAAGTTAAAAGTTGAACACTTAGGAACAATTTCATTAAAATCAGGCTTTATACTTCAGAATGTTCTGCATGTTCCTGGTTTTCATTTTAATTTGGTTTCAATTTCAAAACTCTACAAAGATATGTCATGTTCAGTATCATTTACTAATGATACATGCTTGACTCAGGGCCCTTCTTTGACCAATCCAATAGTGCTTGATAAGTTGGACAATGGACTGTACAATCTATGTGATGATCATTTGTTTGCAAATAATGATGTTGCTCTTGAAAATCTTGGTCTTGCTACTATTGAAGAAGCCTAACTTTGGCACCTTAGTTTAGTACATATGTCTTTTGACAAAATAAAAACCATCAAAGGTACTGATGTACAAGGTTGCTTAGCTGAAAATTTGTGTCAAGCCTGTCCTCTAGCTAAGCAGTCTAGATTTTCTTTTCCTACTTGTTCAATTAAATCTTGTAAGCCTTTTGAGCTGGTTCACATAGATGTATGGGGTCCTTATACTCAAACTACATACACTGGTTGTAATCAGTTCTTGACAATTATAGATGATTTTTCAAGAATGACTTGGATTCATTTTATGAAGAATAAAAGTGATTCGATTTCTAAAATGACTCAATTTCTTAGCTATGTTGAAACTCAGTTTTCCTTAAAGGTTTTAGCTGTGAAATCAGATAATGCCTTAGATCTTACAGAAGGAGGAATAAAACAGTTGTTTCTACAACATGGCATATTGCAGCAGAATTCCTACAGTGACACACCCCAGCAAAATGGGGTGGTAGAGAGAAAGCACAAACATCTCTAGGAGACTAGAAGGGCATTATATATTCTGTCAAAAGTTCTAGCTCATTTTTGGAGTGAATGTGTAGACACCTATTTGTGTCTCCCCAAAACCAAACCCAGTGATGAGTTCCTTTCACATCGAATCCTAATCGAATGAAGTGAAAGTGTGGAAGTCTAGTGTTGCGGTTAGTTTTTAATTCTTTTCTTTCTCTTTGTTTTTTTGAAAACCTATTTTTAGAAAACAGCCAATCCAGTTTGGTTTGGTCCATGGCAAGGGTCCAATAATAGTGTAGTTGGGTCGGGTTCAAAAAGAGCTTTCCAACAATATATTATAAGCCCAATTCTGATGAATAATGAGGAAGTTATGGCCAAATTACTGAACTGGGCCCGGTTTGATATTTTTGTGCGGCCCCATGATCTAGAGGAGGGCCTAATATTGATTTATCATTCCTGATGCGATTAGGATTGATTATAGTCTTCTAGATTCTTCTAGAAGGTTCTTTTGAATCCTAATTTAATTAGCATTGATAAATTGACTTTAGTTGACTTTTAAGAGTTTTAATCAGAATAAAAGAAGTGTTTTTAAGGGAAATACGATTTTGCCCTCTCGTACGGTTAAATTTTATCAAAATAAGAAAACACGTGGAAATTTAATTCTAGCGCCATACGACAGCTCTGTTGCCTGACGACAGACCTGGCGTCTTGCGACGCGCGTAGCGTCTGGCGACAGACGCATGTTTGGCGCTGCGGTCGTGTTTTATTCTTTTCGAAACTCTGATTCGTTTTTTATCGTATCCGGCTGATTTTCTCTATAAATAGTCTCCTAAAACCTCTGTTTTCCATCATCAACTCTCTAGTTTTCTTTCACCAATTCTCATCAAGAATCTCTTGATTACTCTCTTTCTCTCTTTTCTAAACTAGCCTTTTGCACACAAAATTCCGCATTCACAAGATCTAGAAACACCTAGCCAAGTTCGAAGTTTCCTTCGCCCTAGACATGAAAGGTTTTAATTTCTGAGGGTTTGGTCCCAAATATCTATTTCAGTTATTTAATTTGATTGTTTATTTTCCTTGAAGTTACTAACGCGTGTATTTTGTTATTAGAAAGAGGTACGAGGCATTTAAGTAAGTGCTTTAATTGATTTATTGATATTATGATATAGAAATCATGTCTAGGTTGTTATTATGATTCCTAGTGTCATGTTAGGGTGTTTTGATCTTCCTAGTATCATGTTTAGGGTAACAACTATAATTTCTAATATTAAATATGACAATTGTGATTCTTGTGATGCTTCCTATTCTCTTCCTAATATTCATGTTAGTATCATGTTAGGGTTAAATATTTGATTTTTATTGTTTAGTGACATGCTAGGGTTTGTTATTAATCTTGTTAGTATCATGCCTAGGATCTTGCTATTATTATTATGCTTTAACATGATTATTTTAATTATTATTATAATTGTTATTGATTATTTTAATTATTATTGTTAATATGTTGCTTGATTATATTTATTGTTATTGCTTGATCATACCTTTTATGCATGTTTAAAGGGAATTTGGTACTTGTAATCACGCTTAATAAGATAATTAATAATCTTGTTTAGGGTTAATGTGATTATATTTCAACTGATCTCCAATAATAGTTTTATTTGTGCATTAATATTCAACCAACATAGGTTAAACAGGTTTAGGGTAAGCCTATTGATTGCATGCTAGTCAGAAAGCGCACATGAATATGATCAAAATAAAGTAGAGGCCTATTATTAGGGTAGGTTCAATCTCTTTTAGGTTGGATTTGTACCTTCATCCCCAAACTACCAGTCATGGTTCCAGACCTATTAGAGTTGACGATCTCCTGGATTGTTAAGGGGTGTATCCTTCACCTCGTGAACGGTTTACAAGTTCCTAAAACTTGTTGGCGACTCTTTTGATCTATCTTCCTTCCCTTTGGACGCCGCCATGCTTAAATGTATGATCACAGTGGGGTTCAAGTTTGGGGTAATGCTTGAAATATTCCCTACATAATGCAATATAGCAGCAACCTATTTGTTGATAGGATGCCTCTTAAATCCATTAATTTTACTACACCCTATGAGAAGATATATGATTCTGTTCCTGATATTTCAAACCTGAAAGTTTTTGGATGTCTATGCTATATTTCCACTTCCAAATACACAGAACTAAGCTAGATCCTAGAGTAGTTCCATGTGTCTTTCTGGGATATCCCCCAATCAGAAAGCTTACAAAGTCCTTAACCTTGCCACAAAAAAATAGTAGTTTCCAGAGATGTTGTTTTCTTTGAGAAACATTTTCCATTCCATTTTTATTCTAATCATCACCAATCCTATTCCAACAAATTTTTATTTCCTGTTATTATATCAGTTTCACAAACTGATTTTAATATTCCTAAAGTTTTCTCAAATTCTTTCTCAGACGACACAATTACAAGTTCTATTCCTGATATTTCTTCTTTACTCCCCCTGCTCAAATTCCTTAAAATTCCGATTCACCTTCCATTCCACCAAATGTAACATAAATTCCACTCAAACAATCTTCTAGACCAAATAAAGCTCCTTCTCATCTATCTGATTATCAGTGTTATGCTGCTACAGAACACTAGTGTAACCTTGTTTCTTTTGATGCTCTCCCTGCTAAGCAGCAGCTTGCAATTTGTGCACATCAATCTCTTGTTGAACCAACTAGTTATGTTGAGGTTGCTGCACATCCTTCTTGGGTTGATGCTATGGATAAAGAGATTTATGCTCTCAACAAATACAATACATGGGATATTGTTATGCTTCCTAAAGGGAAGAAAGCTATAGGATGCAAGTGGGTTTACAAAATTAAGAAGAATGCAAATGGTTCTATTGAAAAATACAAAGCTAGATTGGTTGCTAAAGGCTTCACACAAAATTATGGGGTTGATTATGAAGAAACCTTTTCTCTAGTTGTCAAGATGTCTATAGTCAAATGTTTGATTTCTCTTGCTGCACAAAACAAGTGGAAACTATTCCAGCTTGATATAAACAATGCCTTTCTTTATGGAACTTTACATGAAGTGGTCTATATGAAGATTTCAGAGGGTGTGTCTGCTCCTGCAGGTCATGTTTGTAGACTGAAAAAGTCATTATATGGTCTAAAACAAGCTTCTAGGCAATGGTTTGACAAATTAGTTGAAGAGTTACAGTTTCAAGGGTTTAATCAGTAAAAGAATGATTATTCTCTCTTTCTAACGAAAGATGCAAATATTACTATATTAGTTGTTGTTTATGTTGATGATATTATCATCACAGGTTCAAATGAGCTGTTGATTTCTGAATTGAAGACTCATTTGCACAAGACTTTTAGCATTAATTATTTAATTGGGTGAGCTAAATTATTTCCTTGGTTTTGAAGTGAGTAAGTGTGCAAATGGTTATGTTTTATCTCAGAGGAAATTCACAAAGGAACTTCTACAAGATTGTGAATTTGATGTCTCAAGGCCTGTCAACTCCCCTTTTCCTTCTACTTTGAAGCTTTACTAAGACCTAGGTGATCTTTATGATAATCCTGCCCTTTATAGATGTTATGTTGGGAAACTGAACTTTCTCACCAATACAAGGCCTGATCTTGCCTTTGCTATTCAGTCCTTGAGTCAGTTTATGCATTCTCCAAGGATTCCTCATATTGAAGCCTTGAAACATACCTTAAGATATGTTGTTAGCTGTCGCCTGGCGCTAAAGTTTAATAAGTGGCGCTAGACTTTGTTTCCTGACGCTATTCCTACATGCCTCAGCAGCTTTCTGTGCTCGATAAAATTTTCCAGTTTCGCGCAACATTATTTCGGTCCTAGTTGTGAAAGATATTCCTCAAATTTCCTACGTGTAAAAATCCTATGTTTTAACTCATTACGGATGGTCTTTCCAATGAGATCTTTTTTATGCATATGACAATAATGTTAATCAAAATTACGCACATGAAATACTTAGAACTTTTCGAGTCTCATCCACTCATTCTAAATCATTGCCGAAATAAATTTCAGGAATTAAAATAGAAATCCTCCCCAGTGGAGTCGTCAAAAACCGTAGGGAATATTTCAAGCATCATCCCAAACTTGAACCCCACTGTAATCATACACTAAAGTACGGTGGCGTCCAAAGAGAAAGAAGATAGAGCAAAAGAGTCGCCAACAAGTTTTAGGAACTTGTAAACCGTTCACGAGGTGAAGGTTACACCCCTTAACGATCCATGAGATTGTCAACTCCAATAGGTCTGGAACCATGACTGGTAGTTCGGGGATGAAGGTACAAATCCAACCTAAAAGAGATTGAACCTGCCCTAATAATAGGACTCTACTTTGTTCTGATCGTATTCATGTGCGCTTTCTGACTAACATGCAATCAATAGGTTAACCCTAAACTTGTTTGTCTATGTTGGTTGAATATTAATGCACAAACAAAACTATTATTGGCGATCACTTGAATTATAATCAAATTAACCCTAAACAAGATTATTAATTATCTTATTAAGCGTAATTACAAGTACAAATTCCCTTTAAACATGCATAAAAGGTGTGACCAAGCAATAACAATAAATATACAAAGCAACATAATAATAAATCATAAAAATAATGATAATTATGACAATTATAAAAATAATCATGATAATAAATCATAAAAATCATAATCATGTTAAAGCATAATAATGGTAAGATCCTAGGCATGATACTAACAAGATTAATAACAAACCCTAGCATGTCACTAAACAATAAAAATCAAAGTTTTAGCCCTAATATGATACTAACATGAATATTAGGAAAGAAAATAGGAAGCATAATAGAAATCATAATTGATATAAGCAAATCACCCTAAATATGATACTAGGAATCATTGTTGTCATTCAAAACATCAAATTAAGGAACGCATCCTAACATGATACTAGGAATCATAATAACAACCTAGACATGATTTCTATATCATAATATCAATGCAAACAATTAAAGCACTTACTTGGATGCCTCGTATCTCTTTCTAATAACAAAATACACACGTTAGCAACTTCAAGGAAAATATAAAACAAACAATTAAATTAAATAATTGAAAGAGAGATTTGGGACCAAACCCTCAGAAATATCAAACCTTTCACGTCTAGGGCGAAGGCAACTTCGAATTATGCTAGGTGTGTCTAGTGCTAATGTATGAGGAATTGTGTTTGTAAAAGGCTAGGCTAGAAAGAGAGAGATAATTAAGAAATTCTTGATGAGAGTTGGTGATTGAAAAGGGGGATATATGACCTCTATTTATAGGAAAAAAAAAGAGGGTCGAAGAATAAGAAAAGAATCCGAATTCGAATCGAAATAAAACTCGATGGACAACAGCTTTTGCGGATTTTGTTTTTATCATATCTTTTGATCTAGAAGTCCAAATAAGGCATATGATATGTCGTTGGAAAGACCTTGAAGTCTAATTTCCAACCCAATTAAAATAAGATTAAAATTATTTGTAAATAAAAAGATATAGCCAAAATAGTGGAACGGTGTCAGTTTTGGATAGAGTTTCATATCTCATTCATATCTTTTTCGTTATAGCTCGGATTTAATATTATAATATATCACTGGAAAGATAATTTCAAGTTCTATCCAACCATATAAATTTTGGATAAATATTATGAGGCACGAAATTAATATCTGACTATCTTTGAACATCTTTAAATTCGAATAGAATTAGGATTTAAAAAAAAGGAAAGTTTTAAAAAAGGAAAGTTTTTATTTAACTCAAATTCTTTGATTTTATCTTTTCAAAAAGGATAATTAAGATCTTTTAGAAACTTATAGAAGCTTCTAATTAATCCTAATTAGTTTAGGAATAGGATTAAACCTTTTGACCCTCCACATGATCATTGGGTCGTAGGTAAAATCCGATTTGAGCCCAGTTTTGTATTTTGGCCATAACTTCCTCATTATTCATCGAAGTTGGGATTATAATATATCGTTGGAAAGTTATTTTCAAGCCTCATCCAAGTACACCATTATTGGACCCATAACATGGACCAAACTAAACTGGAATGCACATTTTTTAAAAATAGGGTAAGAAAAGAAATATTTTCAAAAACAAAAAGGAAAGATATTTTAATAAAAACATCCTCATCACTAGACTTTTTAAACTTTTGCTTTGTTAGATAATTAAATGACATGAAAGGTATTCATCACTGGGTTTGATTTTGGGGAGACACATATGGGTGTCTACACTAGCACTACTGGTCAGGGAATTCAACTTAAAGCAACTGATTAGCTTGTTCTTCAAGCTTTTTGTGATTCTGATTGGGCTGCTTATCCATCTTCTAGAAAGTATGTCACTGGTTATGTGGTACTTCTTGGTAATTCTCCAATTTCATGGAAGTCCAAGAAACAAAGTACAACTTTTAAAAGCTCTGCAAAGAAGAATACAGGGCAATGTCCCATGCTGCTAGTGAAGTTGATGGGTTGGTCAGAATTCTTGGTGAGTTAGGCTTGGGTAATTTGCAGCCTTTCAAACTGCACTGTGATAGTCAGTTTGCTATTCATATAGCTAAAAATCCAGTTTTCCATGAACGCACTAAACACATTGAAGTGGACTGCCATTTCATCAGAGATAAGGTTCTTGCAAGCCTCATTGAGCTATGCTATATTCCTACAGGACAACAACTTGCAGATGTGTTCACTAAACAAATTCATGTTCTTCATTAACAGACTCTTTTGTCCAAACTTGGCATGGTTCCCTCACCCTTTCCAAGTTTGGGGGGGGGGGGGTGTTGGAGTATACAGCTCAAGTCAGCAGCTAACTCAGCACACAGAGCTCAAGTCAGCAGCCAACTCAGCTCGATAATATAGCAGCAGCAACAAACTTCCAGCTCAGCATCTAGTTTGTTATGACATCAGAAAAGTTGTTACAATTTGTAACTAATTAACTGTTGTATAAATGCTAAACTTGTGATGTATTCTCATTATTCAATCAATAATAAACTTCTTTCTTCTTCCTCAAGCTTCTTCTTCTCTCAATTTTTCTCTCTAAAGTGTGGAGTATTTTTCCAGAATGAAGTTCATTTCATGAACTTCAACAACATCCAAAGGCAATTAAATTGTTTTGTGACAATGATTCGACTCTACATCGTTAATAAGAATCTAGTGTTTCATAAACAAACAAAGCACATTGAGGTTGATTGTCACTTAATTTGTTCGTGATGCAGTTATAGAAGGATTGATTACTCCTTCTCATGTTTTGACGTCTTCTCAGCTTGCAGACATTTTTACAAAGGCTCTCAAAAAAGCACAGTTTGATAATCTTTGTTTCAAGTTGGGCATTCATGACCCGCATGCTCCAACTTGAGGGGGGGGGTATTGAGATATTATGTGATATTATTTGATATGGTAGAATATTATCTTGTATATTTTAGTTATCTTTCGATTTCCTAAGATTATCTTTTGATTCTAGGGTTAGAAGTTTTTTTTTTGACAACAGCAAAATCCTAAATTAAACATAAACTAAATTACAGATTAAAACATTAGGGGTAGAACCATATAACAACTTTCTATTCGGAAACCAAATGATTTCGGTGGGGTAGGACACTTTTCTTTTCGAACCACTCATTCTGCAAAACAAAGGGTTAATAAAAATAGAAGAAGGCAAGCTTCTTGGCGAATGACTCTTCCTTCTAGCTCTGAAACGACGGGAGGAAGACAATATCATCAAATTTTGAGAAGATGATACGTTGAGGCAGGCAGTAGACTTTGATGGGGCGCAGACTGGAGCAACCGGAAGGGGCACCGACGAACTTTCACATGTTGACACTTGATCAACCATACCTATGGTCAACTCTTCTTGTGCCAAATTTGGAGTTGTTTCACACCTATCATGCCCTGTCAAGGGGGTGACTAATCTCCATTGGTGTTAACACTTCTTCAGTTTTAACACATTCCATCTTCTTTGGAGTATCCAATACTCGGATGCTAATGAAATCCTTCTTGGAGGAGCAATAGTAGTGTAGTGTTCGTCCCTTAGAAATCGCTCCATACATTGTTGGAGTAAGATGCAAATAGGAATCAATACGTTTTCGGTTGCAAAACCGATAACTTGACCCTGTAAGATTTGGGTTTTTTGAATCTGAAGTTGACTTTAGACCAGAATTGTTATCAATAATGTTGGGCCTTTGATCTTGATCAATAGGGTTGACTTTACCCTCTTCCGAATTCAAAGATTTGCCAGCAACATCCTTTTTCTTTTTAGTGACATCTTGTACACCAATACACTTACGGACACAACCATCTCCACCACCATTTCCTTCCCTTATTTTCCCTTCTTTTCCCTAACTTTCTCTTTTCTTCTTCCTTCCAAAAGTAGCGTAATCTCTAAACATTTCATCCTCTCTTGTAATTGCTAGTGCCTTATTAACAAAATCCGGAGACCAACCCAATAAAGACATCACCTCCTTGAGTTTCTGTTGAAACTCTTTGCTATTGGGATCAATACTAATTGCTTGTGCAAGATCCATGAAAGCTAAGTCGGGTTTATTGAGCTCTACAACTGCCATCGCCCTTCTAAAGTAAGCTTTCACATTAGTAGTATCATAACACAAAACCGCAGAACACAACTGACCCACCTTGTCAAAGTTTTTCTCTTTGACATAACAAGCACCTAAGTTAAGATTAAGAGACACAGCAAGGCTCGAAAAAACTGACTTATCTTCATCATTATAGACCATAACAAAAGATAAGATCTTGAGTGCAAGAGAGTATTTTGCAAGTGCTAATCCCATATTACCCTCTTTGTAAAAAGTGTTACCTTCATCTTTCAACCCCTAACAAAGTTCAGAAAACCAAAAGGATTTTCCAACTTCCCAACTAGCAGCTCTAAATTATGAGAAGAGATATCATCCTCTTCAACATGAGCAATACACAAAATCCCTCTAAGTTCTTCAAAGTTATCCATAAAAAATTATGAAAAATAACAACTAAACACACCAAAAGCAATCAAAAAATAAATACCAAACTATTACACAGAGAGCAAACATGCTTCTCCATAACATAAATAAGCCATACCAAAAGAAACCATTATGACGAAGAAACTTTGGCACAAGAACGAGACCCCAACAGATGCGCCGCCGTCGCTGCACCTATACCGCTTGGAGTATCCGTAATTATATCGCCAATTCACTAGACCTTTGATGAGGGAATGGTATGAGATTGTAAGACCATAAAATCCCCAAAAGTCGAAAACCAAACCCTAACCCTAACTTTTCTAATCCACACAATTATATTTTCTCTCTAATTTGACAACGATGCATGTATTTTTTATTTTTTATTTTTAATTTTTTTTTTAAAAATTGCATTTCCCTACCTTATAAAAAGTGGAAAAATACTCTTATGAATAGTGTCAAAACTATTATACCCTTAAAAAAGTTAATTGACATATTTACCACCAATTAAAATTAATTTTGATGCATTTAAGTATTTAACCTTTCGTATTTTTGTCCTGTAGTTCTTTTGTTTATCTTCCTTCTTAACATTCCATCGAAAAGGCCAAAAATCTTCATTTCTCAATTTCCTCTTTTCTCACGAACTCCTTTTCTGGTTGCTGGAAAATGCTGCTAACATGTCAGTTTCCATTCCCCCGGTCACCACCCACCGGGGTTGGATAATAAAGCTACAAACTGACATGTAAGAGTAATACGTACATTTGGTGAGTTATAATATATATGATCATTTTCAAAATAAATAATCATAACACAAAAACATATTTCCACAATTAAATAAATTAAGATATAATCTCTTATTGATCGACCTAAGACAAGTATAATTCAACACCAACTCAAAGTACGTAAACTTTGAGGTTCGAATTTATAACTCCCCTACGGTGGCTAGCTGTATCGCGCGCATAGATCCCTAGTATATAAAATTTTTGATAGTTATCGTTATCATAATATAATTAAACTAGGTTAGTTCCCGTGATATGCACGGTGATTTTTAATAATCATTATTAAACTATCATTATAATCAGTATTTATAAAACAAAAAAAAAATCTAAAAATATTGACAAATTTTGAGCAAAATAAAGGATTTTGTAAGATAGGTTAGATATAAAACGATGTTGAAAATTAGTAAAATAAAGGAATTCACAAATTGTAAGTTAAGAAATTTTTAATAGCTAAAATATATGTCAAATATTTTTTATTTTAAGTAATTATATCGTATAAGATTAGAGAATTATTTTTGTAAATAAATTTTGTGTCTTTAATTAAATTTTATTCAAAAAAAAAAACTAAGGACACACCAGAAAATGACACGTGTCATTTCTGGTGTGTCTTTTAGTATATAGTTATTGATTGATTGATGGATGGATGACAACTTTCACATTTAATTCTCGAAATAAAAACAAAAGAAAAAAATACAAAAATTAAAGGATGCTAAGTTATACGAACGATTTCCGTAGAAATTGCTTATTTATAAATTAATTCTTATTGCGTCGGTTTATAAACTTAAGTATTGTCCACGTAGGATTGATAAATTCTGGTTCAGCAAAGAACTGCTAACGGTGGTAGCGGTTCTACTGTACAGAACCGCTAACACGATTAGCGGTTCTCTTATAATGGTGTTCGCTACTTTGGGTTTTGGGTGATCATCAATTGCATTTTTTTTTTTTCGGGTAGAAGTAAGTCAGAAGGACTTTTCGTAATACTATTTGCTGCCCTTTCCTTCCTTATAACATATCTAAGTGTGAGTGGTGGCATAATTTATTTATAAAATGAAAACCGGTAATGACGTCTATGGTTGTTGTCTAAGAACCGCTAATGGCGTTAGCGGTTTTATTGTATAGTTAGCGGTTTTTTGCTGAGCCATAATTAATATAAAAAAAAAAACTTGTACCAATCCTACGTGGACAGTACCATGGAAATAAGTTTCTAAACTGATGCAATTAGGGAATTAATTTATAAATAAGCATTTTCTACGGAAATCGCTCCTTCCGTCACTAAATTACTTCTAGCATTTATTCCTCACATAATAGAGAGCAATAGGAAAGTAATTTAGAGATGAAGGGAGTAGCAAAATGCATGTATCATATATATAAAGTGAAAGGGTTTTAGGTGATAAATTTCACTTTCCCAAAAACCCCTCTCATTTTTGTCTTATTTTTTTTAACAAAAAAACCATCCTTTAAAAAAAACTACCATTAAAAAAAAAAAAAAAACTAACATAATACCATCCTTTAATAAAAACATCCATCTAAAAAAACTAACATGTGAAAAAAAAAATCTTCCATTTGAAAAAAACAGAGAATTTTACTCGATAGATTCACACGCACGAATTTTCGTGCCTCTCTAAACTTGTATATTTATAACATCAAAAAAGAGCAAAAGCTTGTAGCATATATCCAAATCAATTTAAAGATAACGAACTTTCAATTAACATTTATTTATTTATTTATTTTTCATCCCAGCCTCACAATCTTAAGTAAAATAATAACAACCTCTAAATGAAACTAACCGAAATTACCGCGAAAATTTCCTTTTCTCAAGCAGCATCATCAAGAACTAAGCTTTATCATCGCCAAAATTTATTTGATTTTGAGTTTCTTTATCTTTCAATTTATGGTTAAAAAAAAAAAAAAAAAAAAATTGATACTAAATCTATCAAAAGGTTTTACATATCAATAACAAGATGTTTAAACCCAAATTTTGTAAGTCGTCTCCAAATTTAACATTAAATTGTCCGATCCCAACCTTAGGGATCGGAAACACGAAAAATGTAACCCCGGCGGAAATAATCATGTTCGAAGAGGATAACTTTATGATTTTTACTCCAAAAGAAGGCAAAGACATTATTCATGATTTAAAGGTTTTGATAGAATCACTTGGATTAATGGGTGATTATAGAGTTACTCAAAGGAAGGAGAGCCAAAACCTCGTTCGACGAATCAAGATTATGCACGTTCTTTTGGAGGAGATTAGGGACATTAATGAACCTCTTTCAAATTCAGCTCATGCCTCTTTTTGTAATCTGCGAAGGGCTCTTTTATCTGCTAAAAAATTGTTGAAAACTTGTTCTGAGGGTAGCAAGATTTATCTGGTTAGAACTAATTCCAATTAATTATCTTTCTACGTACGAAGTATATATAAATGCACGCGTGTGCACATACACTTTATAATATATGATTCATAATATATATAATGCATGTATATTAATTGATTGATCTTATTTAAAACTGTTCTCTTTTAATTTGAAATGTGGATCTTGTACGTTAGGCCCTTGAACGTGAGGCAATTACGGGAATATTTCATTCAGTGAATTCGAAATTAAGCCAAGCTTTGGATGACATTCCTTACCAAGATCTAAATATATCAGAAGAGGTGAAAGAACAGGTAAATGTTGTACTACCACAAAGAGTTCAATTTTCTTTTCTATACCAAAATTTGACTATAAATTATATTTGTGACAAAGAATTTTCGACCATATATATTTGTAACAAGAATTTTGTAATTGTAACTTTACATGATTTCGTACGGTAAAACATTGATAAAATAATAACAAGAAAAATAATTGAATATGTTTGTGAACAGACGGAATTAATGGGTCACCAACTTAGGAGAGCCAAAAGAAGAACAGACACACAAGATTTGGAGTTGTCCATGGATATGATGGTTGTGTTTAGCAAAGAAGATGAACGAAACGCCGACATTGCAATCTTAGAGAGGCTAGCAAAAAAGCTCGAATTAGGGACATCAGAGGAATTGAGGGCAGAAACTAAAGCTATTAGAAGACTTGCAAAAGATAAAAGAGCTGAAGAACATATGCAAATTATCTTAGATGTGCTTAATAAATTCAAACAAATTGCTGGAATTGAAGAAACCAATTTAATGCTTGAAGATCAAACTATGAATAAGCCCTTAGAACAACAGCAAATTATCAAGAGTCCTACTACAGAAATTCCCCAAGAATTTCTTTGTCCAATCACTTTAGAAATTATGACTGATCCTGTTATTGTTGTCACTGGACAGGTAATCCTATCTTTTTGTTAGTTTCATTTTGTTTGCTTTTCATCTAAAGCATAAATTTTTCTCTACCTTGTATAATATATACTTTGTATGTGATGATTTTCTTGCAAGAAAAACACCGTCATGTGTGATCTTTCTAGATTCATCTAATGTAGTATATTAAATATATAACATTGTTTAACACAATTTTACTTGTAACTAAATATATGGATGATCTTAGATATGGTTGAATTGGTACATTCTTGATTGGACTAATACAATACAGGAAAACAAGGTTTTATGTTTTAATATGAAGTCTTATTTCGACACAATATATAGTAATAATCAATCAAAACATAGTTCTTTTACATATATTTTATGAAAAAAATAGGATAATTTGCCAATTACTACCGCAATTTAATACCACTTTGTAAATTACTACCGCAAATTTAAAAAGTTGTGAATTACTACCGCAAAAAATTTTAAGATGTTGCGATTACTACCAAACCCCCATTAAACCCAACTATGACGTTATTATATCCCTTTAACCCGTGTTTGACCATGGTTAAGGGCTTTAACCAGCCCCCCCCCCCCAAAAAAAAAGAAAATGGGTTAGGGATATAATGACGTCATGGTTAAGGGCTTTAACCATAGGTTAAAGTGATATAATGACGTCATAGTTGGGTTTAATGGGGGTTTGGTAGTAATCGCAACATCTTAAAAATTTTTGCGGTAGTAATTCACAACTTTTTTAATTTGCGGTAGTAATTTACAAAGTAGTACTAACTTGCGGTAGTAATTGACAAATTTTCCAAAAAAATACTATGTTTTTGTTTGTACTATATAATTGATCAAAATGATATGTTACTGTTAAATATAAAATCTCTGAATACAATGTGTAATATTAGTTTTAGTTATTGTTATTTTTGTCTAAGCTATTTTTTTTTTCTTGTGAAAAATGTAGACATATGAAAGGGAAAGCATCCAGAAATGGCTAGACTCAAATCACAGAACATGTCCAAAATCAGGACAAGTATTACAGCACCTATCCTTAGCCCCAAACTATGCACTTAAGAATCTCATCATACAATGGTGTGACAAGAACAAGGTTCAACTACCGCGAAAAAAAGATCAATCCTCCCCTAACATAGCAACCGATGACCCTTCCTCACCCGAACACAAATCCACCATCATTCCACTCATCCAAGATCTCTCCTCGACTCACCTAGATGCTCAACGGGAGGCTGTCCACAAGCTCCGATTGCTCTCTAAGGAAAGCCCTGAAAACAGGATCCTTATTGCTGAGAGTTCAGGGATCCCTCCCTTAGTCCAACTCCTGTCAAACCCGGATTCAAAGACCAAAGAACACGCAGTTACAACGCTACTTAACTTATCAATCGATAGCACGAACAAGCAGCTTATAACTGAACACGGTGCAATCCCTACAATCATAGAAGTCCTACAAAATGGTAACGTAGGATCCAAGGAAAACGCAGCAGCTACTCTGTTTAGTCTTTCGATGTTGGATGAAAACAAGGTGACTATTGGATTGTCAGATGGGATACCTCCGTTGGTAAACCTGTTAGCTAATGGTACAATCAGAGGGAAAAGAGATGCAGCAACCGCGCTCTTTAATTTAAGCCTAAACACAATGAATAAAGCTCGAGCTGTCGAGGCAGGGATTGTTACGCCCTTATTAACTTTGCTTGAAGATAATGAGCTAGGCATGATCGATGAGGCCCTCTCGATTTTGTTGCTCCTTGTTTCGCACCCTCAAGGGAGGCAAGAAATCGGACGGCTTCCGTTTATACAGGCATTGGTTGATTTTATGGGGGGTGATGGTACACCTAAAAATAAAGAAGGGGCTGCAGCAATATTGCTCGAATTGGGGTTGAATGGTGGATCATCGTTCTTGCTCGCGGCGCTTCAATTCGGAGTTTATGAGTGTTTGGTTGATATCTCACAGAATGGGACTAATAGAGGCCAAAGGAAGGCTTGTTCCATTTTGCAGCTTATGCGCCAGTACGAACAAATTCCTTGATTATATACTTGTATATGCAGTTATGCATGTTAGGTGATTTTGAAAAAACATATATTCTAGCTATTGTAAGTAGTAGTATATCATAATGTTTGATCCTATAGTAGTTAGTCATTGTACAGTTCAATTATCTAACTATAATTTTGCCTTCTTTTTGTATAGTATATAGAATGCATTCCTTGTATATTGTAATGCTCAATGATTATTGAATAATACGGAGTACTGTACTAATTTTGGACAAATAAATTAAAGGTAATATTACTAATATTCCTTGAGATTTTTAGGTCAACTTGTGTTACGTACGTTATTAATGGGTTAAATCAAATTCATTCAAAGGTAATCAAGGGCCTATCTATTCACTTCAGTTTAATTTCACTTCAACTCAGTTTCAAGTCTTCAGTCAATTCAGTTCAGTAAATGTGAACAGATCCTATGCTAAACACCTTTTGTAAAAAAAAGAAAAAAAAAAACTAAAATCTTTGAAAATAAATTATTTCAATACGTGAGCTAATTTCTAAATCTGACGAATTTATTGTATAATAATATAGTACCTTGAATTAAAAAAATATTAAAGAGCCTTAAATGTTTTATGTCTAGTTTCATTATCAAAATATCTTAAATTGTTGAAGCAAACTTGTATGTAAACGGTGTTAGTAACAACTAACAAGCAAAACAAGGTAGAAGAGAAAATAATTAAACAAGGTCATATAATGAGGAAGACCAAGACAATCAGCTTGATTGAATCAGTTGCTTTTGTGGGCAACCTTACCAAATAAATTAATTTTATATTATTGTTTGGTTTTGAAGACGTTAGACTTACTAACGTTTGTTTTGGTTTTACAGATTTCTTTTATTTTTATTTTTAAAGCATCTTCTCCCATCTTTCACCAGCAACACCACCATAGTCACCATCACAGGGACTAGGAATGAGAAAATCGGGTACCCGGTCAAAATTTTAGGACCCGGACTTGAAATTGGTTGGAACCGAGTCCTAAAATTAGGATCCAAAATTGGAATTGGTTCAACCGGTCCTAAAATTTAGGAATTGATATTGGAACCACCGGGTACCAGTTTCGGTTCCGGGTACCCACTTATGTATGTAATTGTTAAAATATAATACAAATTATAATTCTTATTTTAGTTAGGTTCATTTTTAGCGTTTAATACTTATATTTATATATGCATTAAGCTATTTGTATTTATGTTAGGCATTAATAATACTCTTTTAATTTACAAATTAGATACATTCAACATATTTTTATTATTTAAAATTTATTTAGTTTAGCATATATTAGGTAACCGGGTACCCAACCGGTTCCGGTTCCAAAAAGTTGAGAATTGGAATTGGTTATAACCTGGTCTTTAATTTATTAACCGGAATTGGAACCACTGGGTCCAATTCCGGTTCCGGACCCACCAGTTCCAGTTCCAATTCTGGGTACCCGGAATTTTTGCTCACCCCTAATAGGGACCACCATCCGAAACACATCACAGCCACCATAGCCACCACCATCTTTACGCCTTCCGCCGAACAAACCCACAAAGCCTTCTTGTTCATCCTATTCTTCAGTTCCCGCCGTCCTCTTATTCTTCCCGTCGTCCTCTTCTTCTTCCCCAACAATGGTCGCTTCGCGGCGAAACTAAAAGACACCCTACTTGAATTGAGTGTAAATTAGGGCCATATCAACCCTTTAGGGGAAGCCTTCATTTGCAGCGACATTTTGA
The DNA here is from genome assembly GCF_001683475.1 of Chenopodium quinoa. Lineage (NCBI taxonomy): Eukaryota > Viridiplantae > Streptophyta > Magnoliopsida > Caryophyllales > Amaranthaceae > Chenopodium > Chenopodium quinoa. Next base: position 379,677 of record NW_018744560.1, on the reverse strand, counting down.
ACCACCATAGGTGGTGGTGCCATGGAGGAAGAAGTAGTTTTTGGGTTTGGGTTTCAGATTAGGGTTTTGAATTGGGGAAAATGATGAAGTTCTGTAACTGATTCGTCATGACAGAAGGTAACGACATTGAATATCAACGTTTGCACAAGCTGACCAAATTACCCTTACTAATATAAGTGAAAAGACGAAAATGACCCCTGATTTGCACAATATGTAAATCAGCCTGATTGACTAATATTTCCTCGTCATATAATAAGGGGTAAATCCTTGTTACTCAATACTTGTGTCATGTACTGTGATATTTCCCTACATAAATTGGTACCACATTCAACAGCTTCAAGAAGACACTACTACCACTTATATTTTTGACAAGGAGTTTTATTCATGGTTAATTTTTGCTTTAATAATAGTTATATCGATTACACAATACTCATTTCTTAAACTATATCAAATTACGGTCTTACGAAGTTTCAAATTATATTATTTTCCAGATCTTTATTTGTTTATTACTTTGCACTTTGTATAATGTTATACACTTATATTGTGTATTAGGGCCTGTTTTTATTGTTTGAACTGAACTGAGCTGAAATGATCTGAACTGTGCTGAACTGAACTGAACTAAATTGAATATTTTATAAGAGAAGGAAATTAGGAGTTGAATTGAATTGAAGTGAATTAAATTTCAATGTATGAGAACAAGCCCTTAGCCTTCACCCAAAAAAAAATAATAATAAAATTGTGTATTAGATGTTTTCTAAAACTATATTACCAAAAGATGGGTCAAATTTTCTACTCAAAATCCATAAAATAATGAAAAATAAATAAATAAATAACCACAAACTCACGTTGTTCATCCCCACAGACTGATTCACCAACATCACGTTGTTCATGATGATGATCCCCTCATGAAAGAAATCCATGGAAGCTTCTGGTAGTTTTCCTCCCCAAATAGACCTCCCTCAACTTAAATGCAAATTAATGAATTTATTCATCCTTACCATCAACGTTAAATTCATCAATTATACATTCAAATCCAATCCAATCCAACCTTATTTATTGTTTTTGTTTAACATAAATTCAACTATAAATGCAGCAATAATCCAGCTCATTTCAATTCCAATTTAATCACTAATCACACATTCAAATTCATTGCATACAATAATCTAGACTACAAATAAACTTCTGTTACGTTGCTAAAGAAAATAAAAAATGGTGACACAACCAGAGAGATTGAGGACATTTTTCAACAACAGATGGCTGGTATTTGTAGCATCAATGTGGATCCAATCGTTTGCAGGAGTTGGTTATTTGTTCGGAAGCATTTCACCAATGATCAAGAGTACAATGAAGTATAACCAAAAACAACTTTCTTACTTGGGTGTTGCTAAAAACTTAGGCGACTGCGTCGGATTCTTAGCTGGTGCAGTCTGTCAGATTCTGCCGTTTTGGGGTGTTTTGACAGTTGGGGTGCTACATACTTTTCTTGGATATGGATTTCTTTGGCTAATTATCGCCAAACGATTGACTAATTTGCCTCTTTGGGTGGTAAGTTGCTGGTTTTTTCTGCATTTTAATGACTTATTTGGTTCATTTGGTACTTAGGCTCAAATGCACCTGTTTCTTTATCAATTTTGTCCTGCTATTTATTCAATTCAGTAACCTAATGATGTTTTGCTCAAATTTAATTTGACGTGATCAAATGTGACAAATCATGACAATGAAAATAAGATGTTTGCTGAAATCTAATGTTATGATCTACAAGTGCTGCATTTCCTTTTTTTCTGTCCTCTTATTCCCCTTTTGGGTTTAAGCTTTAGTTCTTGACGATAAGTCAACTTTTTAACTTATCATTACTAGTTTCGTCAAGCACTATAGGCCTTGTTTGGTAACTAACTTTAATTTTGTTACGGAGTAATATGTATGGTAATGCCCAACAAAACAAGTTGGTCAAATAAGTCAAGTGAACTAGTCAATAAAACTGATTGACAAATAACTGAATTACAAGACAATAATTACTGTTTCTGTCATAATCTAATTGATGTTCAAGATTTGATTATGACTTTATGAGCATGTCATAAGTATAGTTGATGACTATGATGTATGACATATGGTCTTCCTCCCAATTGTTGCAGCTATTCATTGCCATATTTGTGGGAACAAATGGTGAGACTTATTATAATACAGCTGCTCTAGTATCATGTCTGCTAAACTTCCCTGATAGCCGAGGCCCTGTCGTGGGGATACTAAAAGGATTTAATGGATTGAGTGGAGCAATTTTAAGCCAAATTTATCACTTCTTCAGCACTACTAATCGTGATTTCCTCATATTAACGATAGCTATTGTTCCCTCAATTGTTGTTCTTTCTCTTATGTTTGCTATAAGGTACGTGGAGGGTCATCGACAGAAAAGGCCTTCTGACAGTTTGAGCTTTTCGTTTGTCTATGGTGTTTGCCTCATCTTGGCTGCTTATTTGATGGGTTTTTTGCTCTTTGAAGAGTACTTGAACCAACCTTTGATCATAATTTGCTCTGTAATCTTGCTCATTATCTTGCTACTTCCATCAATAGTGCCCATTCTGCTGTCATTCTCTCCACAAGTGAATTATCCAGTCAAAGAGAGCCTGCTACCTGTTGAAACCATCATTAGCGAGGATGAAAATGAAGCTGAAGGTAAAAGAAGAGATCCTCGACTAGGGGAGAATTTTACCTTGCTACAAGCTTTAGGAAAGGCGGAGCTTTGGCTTACGTTTGTATCCCTAATCTTGGGTTCTGGATCTGGTATTACAATCATTGATAATATGGGTCAGATATCTGAGTCTCTTGGGTATTCCAGTCCAAGAATCTTTGTCTCAATCATCAGCGTCTGCAACTTTCTTGGCCGTGTTGGTGGTGGATACTTCTCAGAGATAGTTGTCAGGTTCAGTATTCTATCATCATAAAAATCATATTAGTCATGCACTCATGCTAATGCCACTTGATATTTATTTGATCAAGTTCATAATTACTGCTGATATAAATATAATGCTACTGATTTTGGCTTAAGCATTTAGGCTCATAATCAGAATATCCTGCTGATATAATGCTACTGATTTTGCTGCTGTTATCAGAAAATACGCGTACCCTAGGCTTTTGGCTTTGGCGATTGTTCAAGCCATCATAGCAATCGGGCTCTTATACTATGCTTTGGGATGGCCTGCAGCAATTTATACATTAACTGTGTTGACTTCATTTGGTTACGGAGCACATTGGGGGATCGCCCCTGCAGCAATTTCAGAGATGTTTGGTTTAAAATGCTTTGGTGCGTTATATAACTTTATTATACTTTCAATGCCTACTGGCTCATTTATTTTCTCTAGCATCCTTGCTAGTCGCATCTACGACTACTATGCAGAGATACAAGGTGGGCTTGTAGACCCTAAACTCGATTTGCAATTAGGAGATGAAGGTTCACATACTTGTGTAGGTAGAATATGTTATTCCATCACTTGTGCTATTTTGACAGGAGTTGTTTGCATTGGTGTTGTACTTAGTTTGATTGTTGTTCGACGGACTAGGAGTGTTTATACTCATCTTTATGCGAAGTCACAAGCTTAATTAAAGGCATGTGGTTGTAATCGAAGAAAACTTGAAAGTACAAAAATTCACTACTGGGTTCATCCTCTCTCTTTATTTTATTAGTTGAGATAATTAACTAAGGAATATTAGGGCTTGTTCTCCAAGTACTCTACTGTTGTATATACGTAGTATATTGTAATGTGGTCGAATATTATGAATGAGAAACACATCCGGAATTTCTGAGACCTAATTTAATGGGCTTGTTTGGTAAATGACTTTTCATTGGCTTCTTGATTGGCTTTTGACTTTTTCATTGGGTCAAACATTCAAAATTTGTTTGATAAATGGCTTTTTCAGCCAATTGAAAAGCTGGCTTTTAAGCCAAAATGAAAAAACTACTTACAGTGGCTTTTAACTACTTAACTTACTAATAACATCCAACAACCAATTCTACCAAACATGTTTTTAGACTAATAAAAAGTCAAACAACCAACAAAAAAGCCAATACAAACAGCCACGCAAACCAGTCAATCAAACCAACCTACAGCCAACAGCCAATTGCTAAATAAGGTCAATATATTTAAACTTATTTAAACATATTACATCTAGATTAAGTGAAAATAAAGTGAATAAAATGTACGTAGTCTAGTAACGAGTGGCGTTGAGTGTGTGGCTAAGCTCACACAAAGGAAAGGAAGGCCCATTGTGATTATAAAAAATCTCATCGAAGGGGTATATTGAAGGTTTCACACTAGTCAGCAACAACTTCCAAAAATAAGGTGTCAAATGTGCACACAATTCACACAACATTGTTTAACGTGGAGTTAGTGTAATGGTTCATTTTAGTTCTAACAATGAGTGATAAGTGGCTCTCGTTTTCTTCTCAGTTTTTTTTGGCAGAGATCTTCGCATAAACCTTCATGGCTCAATGCCTTGGGGCCCATGGGAAACATCCTTCTCGATGTTTTCATGTTATTTTTCAGTCAAAATTATTTATCGTAAAAAAAAAAAATATATTGTGCATATACGAGTATAATTTACTAAATTAATTTTTTTTATTTTTATTCCAAACAATTTATTTGGAAATCAATTTTGTGAAAACTACTATACTCATGTAGACAACATATATTCAAGCATCACTTCACTTGTATATCTTAATTATTACAAAAATCACAAGGGTAACTTGAGGTGATCAAAGTGGAGTAATATAATTTGGTGTATGTAATTAGTAAATTAAATCTCCAATAACCACCATTAGTATGTGATAAAATTCTCATAGATGAATTTGTAACTAATAATGTAATTTGATATACTGTACATTCGAAAATATAACGAATGTTTGTATATGGGTACATTATTTTTAATCTTGATCATTCTTATCAATCAATTTGTTTTCTTATTAAGGGATTATTTCAATTCTAACAATAACATGTGTAGATTGATGTATTTAATTTTTCATTATTCAGCTTATTCTCAGTTTGTCCTTTTTTAACTTCCTATATATCATTCTTAAGTTAAACATTTTTTATTATAAGAAATTTAAATTAGATCAAATTTAACAAAAATTAGATAAGATTAGAAAAATAACATTATACTATATACCAAATAAACTCAAAATAACAAAAGTTTAATACGGAGTATAAATTAAATAAAAACATGTTCATAGCTAATCAAATACTTCCTAAAACAACTAATTATACGTATTAATTTACTACATATAAGTTTAGACCAGATGAGATAATGAAGATTACGAAAACTAAAATCGTGGGGGGAAAGTAATAACAACCCCATATTAATAGGCCTCGATCTGTCTTATTATTCAAAAATGAGTAGCAGCTAACTTGTCAGATTATTATTCAGAAATTTAGTAGCGGCGACGATAATTTCGGATTTATTTCAGAAACTAAAATTATTACTCTTCCTTATCAATATTATCCACCTCTGACTCATTTTACGTCACACTTTTTTTTATTTATATATTTATACACCTCCTATTTTTATTTCCTAATTAAAATTTGTGTGTTCACCACATTCCCTTCTCCTTCATCTTTATCTCTTCAATCTCTCTCTTTCTCTCTCCTCTGCAAGATCAACTCTTCCTTTCTCTCTCTACCGCCATGGATCCTTACAAGGTTACTACTCAATCTTTGCTTTAATACTCAATTTCAGACGCTTTCTATTTCATTGATTTATTGTATTTGGAGTATTTTTTAATTTTAATTTTTGATTTGATTTTCTGGTTTGATTTTGTTTTCGAATTTGATGTTTGATTTAAAGATTGATTTTGAATTTGAATTTGTTGTTTGATTGAATTTGAATTTGAATTTGTGGTGTAGTTTCGGCCATCAAGTGCGCACAATTCATCACACTTCACCACAAATTCTGGTGCTCCTGTTTGGAACAACAACTCTTCTTTGACTGTTGGCAACAGAGGTTATTTCTTTTCTATTGATTTTAGTTTCATTATCAGTTTTAGACTGGATATTTTTTGCTTTAATTTTTCTTTAAACGTTGTAGTTGATTGCTTTAATTTTTGATGATTTTAGCATCTGAGTTTTAGTTTTAGGATTTTTTATTTTTTATTTTTATTGTGATTATTAATTATTATTCATCTTAAATTAGTTGAATCAATAGGAACGGTTCGAAATTGTTATTGGGTCGAAGTTGTTGAAACCAGTTCAAATTGGTGGGAACTTGGAACCGCCATAAAGTGTGGAAATTAATTGTTCAAAAATTTTAATTGAAATCACAGTTAGATGTATCTGATGATTTCTTCAAACAATAGATATATCTAATGATGTTTTCTGTCAAAAAAAAAAAAAAAAAAAAAAAAGATAGCAAATGATGTTTATAGGAGTATTTGTTAGAGTGACTAGATGCATCATAGTTAGAGTGACTAACTAAATGAATTCATAGTTGTATAAGTATTCACAATTACGAAGTAAAGTTAGCTTTTTTCATCATTTGGATAATTATATATTGTACTAACAACTTAGTTTTAGGGTGTAAGGATGTACAAGAAGCAATTAGTAGATATCATATTAGATTGTAAGGTTCTACAAGAAGCAATTTAGTTTTACTCAATAAAGGAGAAAAAGAAAACAAAGATGGTCTAAACAGTTGCATACTGATAATGGATGCCATTTTTTACGCATTGCTATTAACTAATATGAACTGTTGATATCTTCCTGCTTTATTACTACTTGCAAAACTTAATTAGGATTTGACCTAGATTAGAGTAGTGTACCGAGTAGTGAAAGGGTTGAAGTAGTTGGGATATATAGATTAGAGTCATGAGTTTGGTGGAGAGTATTGAGGGAAGAAATAAAGTGACAATGCTGTTACCAAGAAAAGGCTATTGGAAAGAGAGAAGGTATTATCAGTGTAAAGGGGGTTTCTTACTAACAAAGGATATATGAGTTATTGAAAGATGGATTTAGAAGTTGTCAATTTTAACTTAAAAGCAAGTCCATTGAGTTGCTTAAGGGAAGTGAGTTTAAAAACAATTCTTTGCCATATGTAATTTGTGCATCTCATGCTTAATGTTGGATTACCCTTTGTTGTACTAAATTTGTTAGGAAATGAGATGAAGTTGAGCATGTAAAAAAAAATCATATAGTGCAATTTGATTTCTTATGTATATAGATACTATTTGACCTCAGAGACTAGATCTCATTTTAGGCATGTATGTCAGAACATGCTCTGCAATTACAAAGTGGTCAACTTTTCCAAATGTTTTATTTCTATTGACCATATTACTAGATGTGAATTAGTTTTAGCCAATCGAAGTAATAACGAATTTAGTGATTGCTAAATTGCGTGGTAGAGTTGTTTATTGGATCCACAATAACATGAGAAGACATGTATACTTTACCAGTAGTAGGGCTATGTTCTGCTCAACTTAATTGGACTTTTTGAAAAACTACATATAGGGAATTCGAGATTCAATTATAAAGAAATGTGTGCCCTGTATTTAGTTTAATCTAGCTTCATTAGTTATTTAGGTACACTACCTAGACCCCAAAACCAACATAGCCAATTACTTCAATTCGGATAAGTAGCTGAGTGAGACTGCTATCAGCTTAGGCACTTCTAATTTTTCCTTTTTTTTTTTGGTCTAACCTCAGCAAATTAGTGATGTATTTGTACTGTGATGACATAGTTTACAGAGGATGTGTCTGTAATGGGTATGGGCTATGCTGATGTATCTTTCTGAACAGGCCCCATTCTTTTGGAGGACTATCATCTTGTGGAAAAGCTTGCTAACTTTGACCGAGAGCGTATACCAGAACGTGTTGTTCATGCCAGGGGAGCGAGTGCTAAGGGATTTTTTGAAGTTACTCATGATATTACACACCTCACATGTGCTGATTTCCTGCGTGCTCCTGGTGTCCAGACACCTGTGATCGTTCGGTTCTCTACTGTTATTCATGAACGTGGAAGTCCTGAAACCCTCAGGGACCCTCGTGGTTTTGCTGTGAAGTTCTACACTAGAGAGGTAAGGGCCAACTCTATACCAAAGTTATAATGGCCTATATTCTGTTACTTTTTCATTCTTAGTAGTGTTTATCCATGCTAGTGCTGGTCACATTATTACACTTACTACGCTGTTAATATCTGTTATATACTGATACTAATGGAATTATGCCATCTACCTAGTTTATTTTCTACGTTCTTGATCATTAAAAATTTACGAAGCTTTTCTAGTTTCAAATACAATACTTTAAAAAGTACCTGGAAAGATGGCCTTGTCCATAATGCTGAATATAACCTCTTTGCTGTATGTAGCTCACTGATTTAGCGTTTTGATTGTTCAGCTCTTATCATGACTAGATCATAAATCTTTTTAGTTTGATTTGATGCTGAAGCTTTAGTCTCGTTTTTTCCCAACAGCATATATTATATTCTAAAATTCTGTTTATCACAGGGTAACTTCGATCTAGTGGGGAACAATTTCCCTGTGTTTTTCATTCGTGATGGTATGAAATTCCCTGATATGGTGCATGCCCTCAAGCCCAATCCTAAAACCCACATTCAAGAGAACTGGAGGATCATGGATTTCTTCTCTCACCATCCCGAGAGTTTACACATGTTCACTTTCCTCTTTGATGATATTGGTGTTCCTGCAAACTACAGACACATGGAAGGCTCTGGAGTTAACACATATACTCTGGTCAACAAGGCTGGAAAAGCATACTATGTGAAGTTCCACTGGAAGCCAACATGTGGAGTAAAGTGCCTGTTGGAGGATGAATGCGTTAAAGTTGGAGGAGCTAACCACAGCCATGCTACTCAGGATCTTACTGACTCAATTGCAGCTGGAAACTATCCTGAATGGAAGCTGTTTGTCCAGACAATTGACCCAGCTGATGAAGATAAATTCGACTTTGACCCCCTAGATGTTACCAAAACATGGCCTGAGGACATTTTGCCTCTTCAGCCAGTGGGTCGTATGGTCTTGAACAAGAACATTGACAACTTCTTTGCAGAAAATGAGCAGCTGGCTTTTTGCCCTGCTATTGTTGTTCCTGGTGTCCACTACTCAGATGACAAGCTGCTTCAGACCCGAATTTTCTCATATGCTGATACCCAAAGGCACCGGCTTGGTCCCAACTACCTGCAACTTCCAGTCAACGCTCCCAAGTGTGCTCACCACAACAATCACTATGATGGTTTCATGAACTTTATGCACAGAGATGAGGAGGTAATTGCTGCGATTTCAGTTTTTATTTCTTGCTAGTAATATTGCTGCTTATATTTTGCTCCCATGTCTTACTTTATGCTGTTTCTCAGGTGGACTACTTTCCATCAAGATATGATCCCGTTCGTCATGCTGAGAGATACCCCATTCCTGCAAATATTTTGAATGGAAGGCGTGAAAGGGTTAGTTCTTTTAATTGTCTGCTGCGTGTTTGTTGATGCTTCATGAGTCATGACCTCTCTTCTTTAGGTTAATTTAATATTGATGATTTGGGTTTAGAAATGCATATTAACTGAATGAAAATCTGGACTACTGTTATTCTATTAATGCAGCAAATCATTACAAAGGAAAACAACTTCAAGCAGCCTGGAGAGCGATACAGATCAATGGACCCAGCCAGGTTGGACTCTTTCCTAGCTGCACTTGCAGAATTCATTCTTATTTTTGGCTTTCTTTTGATATGTGTATCGTTTGTGTGCTCATATATCTGTCTCATGGTGGCATCCAGGCAAGAGAGATTTATCTGCAGAGTGGTTGATGCTTTATCCGACCCTCGTGTCACTCATGAGATACGCAGTATCTGGGTTTCATACTGGACCCAAGTAAGTGTTCAATTATTTCAAATTATCAGTTGGCATAGTTGCAATTATTACTGCAATACTATTTATCGAATATCAATAACACTTTGTTTTGCATCTGTATTACTACTACAGGCCGACAAATCTCTGGGTATGAAAGTTGCAAGCCGACTTAATGTGAGACCAACCATGTAAAGATGGTCAACATGAATACATGATCTGATGATTGTTCCATATGGGGAGATCGAGATGAGGATTGCATTGCAAAAAATTGTAATATCTAGTTACTTTGTTAAATACTTAAACTGTCAGTAATCGGATTATAGAACATAAGTTTTTTCTATAAGTTTCTGTTGTTCGTGTTACAGACTTGCAGTACAATGAGCTTGTGGTCCTGTAATCTCATTTTGATTTCTACTATTATTGATGTGTAACCCTATTGGATTACTAAATATGGTTCCGTATCTGCTACGAAGCGAGAATATTATACATCTTATTTATGAACATAATTCACTATCTTATCTACAATAATTCTGCAGCTTAATCGGTTTTTTTAGGTCGTCGTATATGTTGGGATATTAACTTGGACCCAACTTTGTAATACAAGTGAAAATTTTCAAAAGATGGTAGATAAGTAGATTTGATAACTAGGAGGTGGTTTATTACCACTATTCTTCGGTTTTACTTGTATAAACACTTCCATTTTTTGTTATCCCGAACAATTATTTATTAGAACCATCCTTTAACCCAAGGAAATCTTTGTCTGGAATTACCATAAAGATTGGGTTATTTGAGACATTTTGTTTTCTAATTTTTAATTTGCTTAGAAATACCCGCAAGTTATGAAACGTTTGAGTAGCACTACCCACTAACATTTTTCGCAATTAAGAAGTTAATGGATAACTTTTTCACTTTTCCCACATAATTAACTTTCCAATTACCTTCTCTCCTCTTCTTTCCTTCCTAATTAATTTTCCCTCCCTTCTCACTCACAAAATCTGAGATCAAGAACATAATCAAGCAATTAAACGCAAATTATCAATAATTTAGGTAATGTTTCATACTTTAATTTTAATTCATTGTTTACTGTATTTGTTTACAAGTTTTAATTGAATGCTATTAACATAATTAGGGTTTAAATTAGTGATTCAGATTAGGGTTTATAAGTTCAAATAAATTGGGGGATTTTGATTTCTAGGGTTTGGGGGTTTAATTGAGTTTTGGTTCCAGTTATTTTAGCTTTGAGATCAATTGTATTCAATAAAATTAGTGATTCAGATTAGGGTTTATGGGTTCAAATTAATTTGGGGGTTTTGAATTCAAGGTGAAATGAGGAAGGTGAAAGAAGAGAGTGAGAATGGAGGGAAATTAATTAGGGAGGAAAGAAGATAGTTAAGGGAGTTAATCAAGTGGAAAAAGTGAAAATTAGGCCCCATTAATGTCTTAATTGGATGGGAAACGTTAATGGGTAGTGTTACCAAAACGTTTCATAAGGCAATTCTAAATAAATAATACGGAGTAATAAAAAAAGGTAATTATTCATAAATAACCCTATCTTCAAAGTAATTCTAAATAAAATTTCTTTTTACCAAAAGTCACTATATATTTTTATTTTTTACTGTTATTATCCGAAAATGTTAGGAACGAAATTTAGCACTATGTTATTGTGTCGGTTACTTTTGACAACTTATGTTCATTTGATACAAATTAGTCTCCCTCAAAGTTATTACATATCAACATGTTGAAGCAAAATGATCAGGCATTGGCCGTATTATATGAACTTAGCATTATTGCATCAGTGGATATAGTTGTTTATAAACACTCCATATCAATTTGTGACCAACACTGGGACCATCACTAGCTCCCTAAGTCATGGTCTTATGGACCCACCGATCCACCATTATGCATTTTGTTAAACTCTCGTTCTCAAGTCATTAGAAATTTAGATTTTATTTGTAGATGGTGTATGAGTTTCTATTAATAAATTAATTTTACTATTAATAAATAATAATAAAAAAAAAAACATTTTCATCATTAAAGTCATTAAAAATTTAAAACTATCTTATTTTCAAATTGATTACAAATTATACTCCATATTATGAATTCTGAGGGATGTAGTAACCATGGTAAAGCCAAAAATAACTATAATGGATAAAAGTATAGCCTTGAGTATTTGGATGGACGTGTGAAAAACATTGTCTTAGAAGCAAATGATCTCCCTTTTCTAGTATTTATACTTGTTTATTAAAAAAAAAAAGTTTTATTATTCTTATTCGTCTAAGTTAAACCAGAATCTATCCAATCTGATTATTTTCTAAATTTAAATCTTTTTAACCAAAAGGAAGCAAAGTACATACGTAGTATATTAGTTGGTCACAAGGTTGACAAATTACATACATCATTTAATTCAATTGATTTATGAGTTCCCAAACTAATGTTGGATTTGGGCTCTTTCAAAAAGCTATAGGCACCGATTTTATCAAAAGTGTACTATAACTATATTGATGAACATGAACAACTATAATAACAATAAAGTCATTAATAAAGCAATCATAAAAGTTTTAGTGTTTTACCCACTTGAAGTTTAGCTTAGATTAGAACACGTACATACTAGCTAAAATACTCCAGATTTAGTTGTCAGTTTGTCACGCTATTAGCTCATGCATTCTAGAAAGAAGAACGGAAAATATATGCATAACATGGGAAGATATTTACCTTTTGTTACTACACTTCTAGTAGCAAGTGATCTGAATTAAGGTCTTTCAGCTAGCTAGATCGATCTCCCTTTTCTATGATATCGCTTGCTGCGTGCGCTTCCTTGAAAATACAGGTAAAGTTTGCGGTGTCGTGATGGTGGTGAAGCCTTGAGGGCCGGGCTTGCGGTTGTGAAGGAAAAGAGAGACGAGCACTATAGGGACTAAGGGATCGGAGAAACGGGATCAAGAAAGCAGTCATGGCATAGTGAAATAGGGAAGATTCAAAGAAGGATCAAAGTTGGTGTAATAACTTGTCAACTTTGTCGCCCACTCAAATTATTGTCACTTGAATGAATCTATAATTCTGTAAATGTATATTTAATTTATTCAAAAAAGCCTCTATTTCTTCAAAATAAAATGAATATTAAACAAATTGGAGGAGTAAGACCTCATTCGCTTCACCTTATATTTGCAAATTAATTTTTTTTTCGTTGAACTGAAATATTTTTACTAAATTGAAATTATTTTTGCTAAACTTGAATTATTTTACTAAACTAAAATTAATTTTACTTAACTGAAATTATTTTTGTTGAACTAAAATCATTTTTACTGATTTTCTATTATATTTATTCTTTATAATTACTAAATTTTACTGAACTGAACTTATTATTAGGAAGAGTTTTATCTAATTTTTAAGGTAATTTTTTGATTAAAAATTTATGTTGAAGAATAGACTTCTCAAGAATCACCACATTAGTTGAAGAAGAGAGAGTTAATCACTTTATAAGTCTTAAGGGACTACTCCTCTTATTGTTATATGGTTTTGGGATGAAAAACCTCATTTGGATTTGTGAAGTGGACTCTCTTGGTTTGCGGGTGCAGCCCAAACCCAAATTTAACAAATTTTAAGATAACGGGATTTCACGCTTGCCAATGTAAAAAGATGATTTTGAGACGAATCTAACTAGATCCTACATAACTTATAAGGACTTTTACCTCACGTAACCGTGACAAACCTCATAAGTCTTAGACATGGTAGTGAACAACTAATTATGATGCAATAAAAGAAAAACAGAGGAAGTACATTTAGTTTTTATTTGAAAATTATAAAAAAAAATTGATATTTTAAAAAGGAAAAAAATATGTGCAGCCCTAAGGGCTGTATATAAGAAGCTAAAAGTGGAAAGAATTAACAATAAATAAACATTTATTACACCTTATTTACTCGTGAATTATCAATAAATTCTCAAATTAATACTAAAAAAGGAAAGATATTAAATGCTTATATGCATTTTAAAAATATACACTGAGACGAATATAATATGTTTTAAATTGACTATATTTTTCCATAAATGTCATTCGTTAAAGATGGTCAAACAAAAATTGAGAATTATACGTAGGGATGGCAACGGGTCGGATCTGGACTGGGTCCAGATGGACCCGGATTCAGATCCGTTTTTGTATGAAGGATCCAGATCCGACCCGGATCCGTCGGGTCTAGAAAATGAAGACCCGGATCCGGATCTGTCGGGTCCGGATCCGGGTCCAAAACGAGTCCAATATATTTTGCCTATTTTTTTACAAAAAATGTAATGTTCGGGTCAAAAAATATATTTCAAACTTACATTGTTGGTTATTAAGTTAAACCCCAAATTAACCAACTTATACACTCATATTTTGAATTAAAATTAAAAAAAAAAAATACGATGTTACATATGAGCTAGTGAAAAAACAACGATGATGTATATAATATGAGCATCCAAAATTTATCTTTTGAAAGGGTTAATCTTTATCATTACTAACATTATCAACATTTTTAATAGAAATAAACAATTTAAGTTTTTTTTAATAGGAAAAATAAAAAAAAAACGGGTCCACGGATCTGGATCCGAGTCTAGGGCCCAGACCCAGATCCAGATCCGTTTTTGTCAGTAGGACCCAGATCCGACCCGGATCCGTCGGGTCTAAAATTTGAAGACCCAGATCCGTGAAAAACGGATCTGGATCAACGGATCCGGGTCGGGTCCAGATCCATTGCCATCCCTAATTATACGAGCAGGCGGAGTAGCAAATATTAATACGGTGCACGGAACATCGGAATAACATTTTACATTGTATAATAAAACTTTAATATTTTTGCAACAAAACTTATATCTTGAGATAATTATATCTAGTGCTTTTGGCCATGTTATCAAAGCAAAAAACTTTAATTATGAGATAGAAAGAAGTCAACAATTAGTTGGTAGGCTTATCTTAATTAACCTCTCTCTTTCTTGTTGTAGTACTCTTAATTTTTAGGTTTTTGTAGTCGCAAATAGCCATTCTCTATCATTTCTCTTAATATTTAGCTATCTACACTAATGAGTTAATAAGTTTGTTTTTTTATTTGTAATGAGTTTAGTAGAGTTGATGAGAAATTCTGTCAATATATTTCACTATAGAAAACTTTCTAATTTCCATGATTGATAAATTTTGTTTGATATCTCAAGTATGATGCATATTTCAAAATTAACATCAATTGACCAAACAAGGAACTCCCCAATATGTTATATAGCTTATCATAACGCTCTTCCCCAATATGAAGATGCTTTGTATTTATTTGGAAATAAACTCTATTTGATATGAACTATGAACAATATAATTTCACTGCTATATTACTTTTTGTCTCTAAATTACAATTCTATTTCCCATAAAAATTTTATCCCTCAAAACTTTCATATATCCCTCAAAATTTTTCTCATGTACTACCTCCATTAAATGTTATGTGCAACTTTGGGATATTATTTGTGAGATATAAAATATTTTAAAGTTACACATAACATTTAGCGGAGATATTATATATTTGATGGATACAGAGGCACAACGACGGGGGTGAGGAATCAATCCAAGATATCCTAAAATCAGGAGAAATGCTCTAACCACTTGAGTTATTCCTCATTCTTTTATATTTACTTTAAGTTGATCAAAATTGCCCTATATATGTTGTATTCACTTCAAACCCTTCAAATCATATTGTTTTTATATTATTTACCACAAAAAATAGATATGATTTCTTATTTTAACCAACTTGTTCCAAAATCCAAATTCTTAAATTCTGACCTTTTTTTTTCTGACGAAGTGGAAAAAGAAGACTAGAATTAAATATGGGCACGGGCCCGGCAGGGCCCGACATGGCACGACACAGCACGGCGGCCCACTAGCTTGTGGGCCGTGCCGTGAACAAAAAATTGAAATTCGGCACGAGCATGGCGGGCGGCACGATCGTCGACCAACCGGCACGGCCCGTGGCACAGCCCATACCCAATTATAGCTTATTTAATTAAGTTTATTTATATAAACTTATTTAATTAAATAAACTTAATTAATTAATAAATAAATAAGTTTATTTATATAAACTTATTTAATTAAGTTTATTTATATTAATTTATAATTAAGTTTATATAAAATTAAACATAAATTATTTATATAAATTAATTAAATTAAATTTGTTCGAAAAAAAATACTTCCTCTGTTCTTTTTTACTTGACCTGTTTCTTTTATCAAGCTTGCTAATGCAAAACTTTAACGATTAATAACTTCAATTCTCTATAAGTAAAAAAAAGTAAACTTATATATTATGATAGTACTTATTGAGACGAATCCGAAAATATCCTACATGAATATATATTTCCTGACGGTCAAAGAAGGGGTGATGAATAGTGATTAGGGGATTTTTGCTCCCACCAATCGGAATGCGCCACGTGGGCCAATTAGGTCCTGCCAAGTGTCCTCCACTTGGAACTGTCAGGGTTTGCCACGTGGCACACGCTTATTCGTCCACCCTGGACCTATTATGTCATGACACGTGGCATCCTCCATGCCTAATGGAGAAACCAGCCACCTAGGCCCAACTTCCAAGGGAAGCCCAATCAACCCTAGGTTAACCTAAACCTAGGGTTGGCACGTTTCCCAAGGTTATAAATACCTCCCTTAATCCTCATTAAGGGGGAGTACGCACATTTAACACTCTCACCTAGAGAAACCCAAACACTTTTACTTCCGCATTAATTACTCCTTAATCAAGTACTAACTTGACCGTCGGAGGCGGATCTCCAATCATCCGGAGCATCCGTTTGTTTTGCAGGTACAGGCGTCCGGTTCCAGTCTCGGAATTGTAACTCTCCCGCAGGACATCAGAAAACCCCGAAACATTTTTGGCGCCGTCTGTGGGGAGAGTACTTCTGAGATGGCATCCACGTCTGTACCGACTCCTGAAGAGAGGCGTCCCCTTGACGACCCTCAAGTTCAGTCGGACCATGATACTGAGGAAGAATTTGAAGTTGAAGCTCACACAGCTTCAGACGGGACCCTAAGGGCCCGACGCACCCGTCATACCGAAAGGAGGGAACGGGAACATCTTCAAACTGGACTCAGTGATCCAGCCGGCGCACCGCCTGTTCAGCAGCAGCCGACTGATGGGTCTGCTCCCATTACAAGAAACGAACTCATGACCTTCATGAGGGGCTTCAAGGGAGAGATTCAAGAGTTGCTCAACAAGAAGCCTGCTCTGGCCAAGGAGCAGTCTGCTAAGAAACCTTCCACTTCAGGGAAGAGGAAACCAGTTCAAGGGCGAGAGGCGACCCCTCATCCTAACTCTAGGAAGTGGGAGCCGCCTGCCCTTGATTTCACAAAGTACCGCTTTCCTACTCCAGGAAAGAGGAAACCTGTTCGTCATATTCAGGCGGACGGGTCGAAGAAAACATACACAGATGCTCGGTTATTGCTAGAGCAGAAGAAGAATGACCGATTGTCAGAGTCGGCCTCTACTTCAGACTTCCAAGACAGACTACGCAATACCTCGATGAAGTATACTCAGTCGTATCATGAGAGTCAGTCAGGCGGCACCTCCCGTCAGTCCGGCTTTCATAGGGACCAGGCGGTACCAAACTTACCATTTGTACCGCAACAACAATATTTTTTGCAGCCACCTCTGTTTGGTGGGCATGCAGCAAAGAATGTCCAACCTATGGACTGGCAGCTACGGTTGCTTAGACTTGGGGAACAGCCGTCGGCCTTCTCCAAGGAAATTGCTGAAGCCGCTCAGCCGGCCAAAGTGAAAAATGTATTAGTAGGCGCCTATGACGGCACTACTAACCCAGAAGACCATTTGATGGCATTCACCAACCTGATGTACCTTCAAGGGTTGGATGATCCCACTTGGTGCAAGTGTTTCCCAGCGACTCTCAAAGGAATCGCACAACAATGGTTCGGCAACCTGCCGACTGGTTGTGTGAATAACTTCAGGACGCTTGCTTACTTATTCACCTCCAACTTTTCCATGAACATACCTGCGAAGAAGACGACCCTTGATTTAGGAACGATTCAGCAGGGCGAGAAGGAGGGGCTTCGTTCTTACATCAGGCGGTTTAACCTGATGAGAATACAGATTCAAGGGTTACCGGATGAGGTAGCTTATACTGACTTTTTCTGAGGCCTCAAAGACGGATCGACATTCAAATTTGATTTGGTCCGGAAGAGGGTGGCAACTCTTCAAGAGGCCTTGATTGAAGCGGAAGCCTATATACAGGCGACTGATCTTTGTAGTACAAAACAGTCGGACGGGAAAAGGTTCGACAAAAAAGAAGGACGACAGAAACAGTTGTCGAACAAAGATGAGAAGAAAAGAAAAGAGGTTTGGGCGGCTGATTCCTCTAAACAGCCGGCCCAGAAGAAGAAAAAAGAATTCAAACCATACTCCCCAAAGTATGCGTTTAACAAGGATAGCCAAGCTATCCTAAAGGAAATCAAGGGACGGATCTCAATTGAGAAGCCGGTCCCCATGAAGGGTTCTGCTAGCAACCGGAACCAAGAAAAATTATGTGATTATCATGAAGATGTTGGTCATCACACCAACGAATGCATCAGTCTCATGCGGTATCTGGACCGCCTGGCTGAGCAAGGCGATCTTGACTCTTATGTCAAGAAATCTACGGGGAACACTTCCTCGAAAAAGCAGTCGGCCAAAAAGAGTCAACAGGCCGAAAGCTCTGATACAGATGATGCAGTCGTCTACACCATTGCAGGCGGCTTCGCAGGAGGCGGTCCCACTATTAGGGGCAACAAAGACAATATCAGGCGGCTAGATGTAAATTCCGTTCACCAAGAACGGCCCCCCAAATATTCATTTCCTGAGATTGTCATCACTGAAGAAGATCTAGGAGGGGTAAGGGGGGCGCATGACGACCTTATCGTTATTGAATGTAAAGTGGCCAACCAGAGAGTTGGCCGAATCCTTATAGATTCTGGAAGCTCCTCAGATCTTATCAGTAGCAAATGTCTGTCAAATCTAAAATATCAGACTGATTGCATACATTCGGCATCCCACCCTTTAGTAGGATTTGGAGGAGGATTCGTCCACCCAGTGGGACGAGTGGATTTACCCATCCGCCTGGGTGAAAAAGGGGAAGGACGACACATGGTAGTCCGGTTCCTGGTAGTAGAAGAACTCTCGGCCTACAACATGATTCTGGGACGACCAACCCTGAATAATTCCAAGGCTGTTATAATCCCATCTCTTATGATGCTCAAGTTTGAAAGGGATAATGGAACAGTCGGGTCCCTAAGGGGAGATCAGAGGATGGCCCGAGAGTGCTATCTCTCGGATGTCAAGCCCACTGTTATGGCCGCTGGGTCAAGTGGTGGAAAAACAGACCTTGACAATGTCAAGGAGAGTGCGCCTGTTCAAGAAGCAGGCGGCAAGAAGAGAAAGGCAGCCCAGACGGGGGCCGCAAGAAAGGACAGAAAATAGCAATCATTGACAGAGGAGCAGTCGGATGAATTCCGCCCTCAGCCGGCTGGTGAGCATACGGACTTGATCTTAGACGACTCACGTCTTGAGCGAACAGTCAAAGTTGGGACGACTGCTCTGAGAGTCCTGGGTGAAGATTTTCACAAACTATTGAAAGAATATAAGGACATCTTTGCATTCGAAGTCCACGAAATGCCAGGAATTAGTCCTGACCTGGCGGTACATAAACTGGTTGTGGATCCGAAAAAGAAGCCGGTAAGGCAGAAGAAACAGAACCATGGCGAAGAAAGAAGTCAGGCGGCAGCCGCCGAAGTTAAAAAACTACTTGATGCAGGGTTCATTTGGCAATGTTACTTCCCAGACTGGGTTGCAAATGTAGTGCTTGTTAAAAAGCCGAATGGCACCTGGCGAAAGTGTGTAGATTACACAGACTTAAACAAGGCATGCCCCAAAGACAGTTACCCTCTGCCTAAAATTGATAACCAGGTCGACTCAACAGCCGGCCATGCTTTGATGAGCTTTATGGACGCCTACTCTGGTTTCCATCAAATTCCTCTATGGAAGAAGGATCAGGAGAAGACGGCCTTCGTCACTGATCAAGGGTTATACTGTTACACGGTCATGCCGTTCGGTCTTAAGAATGCCCCGGCCACCTTCCAGCGAATGATAAAGACTGTGTTCTTTGATCAGATTGGGAGAAACGTCGAGGCATACATTGATGATATGATTGTCAAGTCTAAGCTTCAGATAGATCATCTGTCAGACCTCCGAGAAACTTTCGCCACACTCAGGCGGCACCATGTCATGCTCAATCCCAAGAAATGTGTATTTGGAGTTGAGTCTGGGAAATTTCTCGGATTCCTTATCAATCAGAGAGGAATAGAGGCGAACCCTGAGAAGGTGCAGGCGGTCATCGACATGCAGTCGCCTCGTACCGTCCGAGAGGTTCAGAAGTTAACAGGTTGTCTGGCGGCCTTGGGAAGATTTCTAAGCCGATCAGGCGACAAATGCTTATACTTCTTCCTGGCCATTAAGAAGAAGGCATGGTTTGAATGGGGGCCGGATGCTGAGGCGGCCTTCCAGAAATTGAAAGTTCACTTGCATTCCTTGCCGAGGCTGGTCAGCCCTTTGCCCAAAGAAGTACTCTACATGTACCTAGCCGTCTCTGATCATGCGTTAAGCGTTGTTCTTCTTGCTGAAAGAGACGACTGTCAGTTCCCGGTCTACTTTGTCAGTCACGTACTGAAAAATGCCGAGTTGAGGTATCCCTTAGTGGAGAAATATGGTCTTGCACTCTTCATGGCTGTTAAAAAATTGAAGCCCTACTTTTTGGCCCATGCAGTCGTCGTGTATACAGATCAACCTATCAAGCGGCCACTGACCACCATGGAGTCGTCAGGCCGAATGATCAAATGGGCCATAGAAATATAGAGCCTCGAAGTTACTTTCGAGCCTAGAAAAGCAGTGAAGGGGAAAGCCTTTGCTGACTTTATTGTTGAGATGACTCATCCCCCTGATTCTCGAGATCCAGACCAAGTCAGGAAGGTATATGTGGACGGAAGCTCTACTTCAAATGGTTGTGGAGCAGGCGTCATATGTCAGTCGCCAGAGGGCGACAGGTACGAGTATGCTCTACGCTTCAGTTTTCAAGCCTCAAACAATGAGGCAGAATATGAAGCTTTACTAGCCGGAATCCGCATGTGCAAGGCGGCAGGGGCACGAAAGATAGACGCCTGTTCCGATTCACAATTGATAGTGAGTCAGTATAATGGAGAATACGAAGCAACCCATACGACCATGATCAAGTATTTACAGGCGGTACGACAGGCAGTCGGATCCCTTGAAGATTTTCATCTAACTCAAGTGCCGAGATCATAAAACAACCAGACGGATGCACTTTCAAAATTAGCATCGTCCGCCTCTTGTGATACTCCTCGAACTGTTTTTTGGGAAGTAATGGAGAAGAGAAGCATCGAGGAAGACCCTATTGGAATCCTAAACAGAAGCTCAACCTGGATGGATCCAATCAGGGCATAGCTGACAGACGGTACCCTGCCGGATGATCGTCACCAGGCGGCAGCGTTGAAAAAACGGGCAGCCAGTTTTGAAATGATAAGGGGAGAACTTCACAAAAGAGGGTACCTTCAACCCTACTTAAAGTGTGTTACTCCAGAAAAGGGACGAGAGATACTAGACGATCTTCACTCTGGTTACTGCGCTTCCCATATAGGCGGTAGGTCGCTTGCTCAACGGGCAAGGCGGCAGGGCTACTTTTGGCCTACTTTAGAAGCAGATGCGATGGAGATGGTGAAAAAATGTGACAAGTGCCAAAGGTTTGGCAAACTAATTCACCGTCCGGCTACTGACCTCACTACCATTCATAACCCACTATCGTTTGCTAAGTGGGGCATGGATATTCTGGGTCCCTATACACCTGCTACAGGCGGAAGGAGGTACATACTTGTTGCAGTCGACTACTTCACTAAATGGGTGGAGGCGGAGGCTGTAAAGGGAATCAAGACGAAGGATGTAATTTCATTCATCTGGAAAAATGTCATCACTCGGTTCGGGGTTCCCATGTCTATGGTTTTTGATAATGGTCCCCAATTTGAGACGCCTGTTCTCAAAAGCTGGTTAGGTGACCAAGGAATTGCACACCACTTTGCATCAGTCGGCCGTCCACAAGCAAACGACCAGGTAGAAGCCTTTAATAAAATCATCTCAGACGGTCTCAAGAAAAAGATTGAACGAGCAGGCGGCCTATGGGCGGATGAATTACCACATGTTCTCTGGGCCATTAGGACGACTGAAAAAGGGGCGACTGGAGAAACTCCATTCCTCCTAACCTATGGTGCGGAAGCTGTTCTTCCAATTGAACACTATGAGCCGACTCTTCGAGTAATGCTATATGACAAAGAGGCAAATTGGGAAGCCATGCGCCTGACATTAGACTTACTCCCAGAAAGGAGGGGCAATGCTGTCTTGCGCCATGAAATTTACCGCCTGAGAATGACCAGATCATACAACAAAAAAGTACACAGGCGTCCACTCAAAGTGGGGGACTTTGTACTTAGAAAAATGGAAGCAGTTGGAAGGGCTAATGAGTCTGGCAAACTAACTCCCAACTGGGAAGGACCCTACCGAATCTGTGAAGAGGTCAGGGACGGTACCTACCGTCTGGGAACACCAGACGGCCAACCGTTGCCTCGAACCTGGAATGTAGATAATCTTAAGAAATATTTCTTTTGAATGATGTAAATAGTCGAGGGCTACTTAATAAAAGTTTGTTATTTCATTCAATTTTGTACTAAGAGGGGCATGCCTACTGACAAACAGTCGGCTACTCTCCATGTTTAATTTTCATTTTTACTTAAGAGGGGCATGCCTACTGACAAACAGTCGGCTACTCTCCATGTTTAATTTTCATTTTTACTTAAGAG
This sequence comes from Chenopodium quinoa, assembly GCF_001683475.1. NCBI lineage: Eukaryota > Viridiplantae > Streptophyta > Magnoliopsida > Caryophyllales > Amaranthaceae > Chenopodium > Chenopodium quinoa. The sequence continues at coordinate 356,920 of NW_018744560.1, read as the reverse complement.
GGGCATGCCTACTGACAAACCGTCGGCTACTCTCCATGTTTAATTTTCATTTTTACTTAAGAGGGGCATGCCTACTGACAAACAGTCGGCTACTCTCCATGTTTAATTTTCATTTTTACTTAAGAGGGGCATGCCTACTGACAAACAGTCGGCTACTCTCCATGTTTAATTTTCATTTTTACTTAAGAGGGGCACGCCGCTTGTTCCACACAACCGGCTACTCTCCCATAACAGTTCACCAAGAACTATCAAAGGCTCATGGCTGAAATGATCAGACCAGGCGCCAAGCCAACTGATCCAAATATAAGTATAATTCGACCTGTCCCAACATTATAGCAGGCGTCTGACGGCATCCATCCGGATGAAATTCGTCGCAGAGAGAAGCTCCCTTTTGGGTGGAACATTGTTCTATAAAATCATTACACGACACCTATACGACTGTCTAACCAAGACAACCACGTAGCCGTTTCCCGGACAAGGATACCTTTCACTTAACTGACTAATCAGATCAAACAAGTGTTCGCAGTAACCATCCGTGTCAACCAAACCGACTGAACTACTTGGGACAAGAACAGTCGGTATCTTATGAGTTAATAGCTAACAAACATTGGCGAATAAAGGGGAACAACCGGTACCCACCGCTTGAAACCTCTACTACTCAGTCACTCGGCGACTAGGTAACAATTATGTTCACTTGGTCACTCCTTAAAAATTTAGTATGAAACTAAAAAGGTGTTCATAAAGCGCCTGTTCACACTAGATTAAATGTGGCGGGGAACAGTTGGCCTGGACCGACTAGAGTCTCTAGCTTAAAAAACAAAAAAAAAAAAAAAAAAAAAAAAAAAAAAAAAAAAAAAACAACAAGGCAGGTAGGAAACCACCTTCCTACTTGGTTGAAGGAGATCCATTCTTTAAAGTGGCCAACTGATCGCTTAGCCTGGAAACAGACAACCAGTCGTCTAGGGGCATAGGTGGCGTGACTAACTATCTCGTACCTGTCCGCAACTATCGACCATGCAAAACAGTCGGTATAGTATGCAATTGGATATCAGAGTTTCGATACTTAAACAAATTTGAAACAAAACAAAAACGAAATATTTTGGCATAAAAAAGAAGCCGGTCATTAAAGACCGGCCAAATATTCAGAACCCCGGCCCCCTGGCCGGGTAAATAGAAACAAACGGCACGCAGGCCGTAAAAAGAAGACATTAAGCTTAAGAAGGGGGCAGATCTTCAATAATAGCAGCTGCCGCCTGGTCAGCACTCTTTTTGCTGGACTCGGCTTCAGCTGCATCCTTCTTCGATGCATCACCCCCAAGCGGCACAAGCGCCACTACTAGCTCCTCCTCCTCCAACGCCTCGTCCTCAGCAGCCGCCAGGATCTCTTGATTATATCTATCAGAGCATTGGCGGTACGTTTTTTCCCAGGAGGAAAAGTAGGCATTGGGGAAGAGGCGGCCCCAGGTCAGGCGCTGGATCTGAGCAGAGTCTTCCGTCATCTCTCGGACCAGCTCCTTCTTCTCTTGCTCGGCCTTTGCCGAGAGCTCCTGAGTAAGACTCTTCTCCTGGGTCACCAGGCGTTCCTTAACGTGCGCCAAGGATTTCTGCAAGGTGTCGTATGAGGACATTTTTTGGCGAAGAGGTCTCAGCTCGGCCTTGAGATTGTTGATGGTCGCCTCCAGCTCACTATTTTTCTTCTGGGCCGCCTCTAACTGAGCCCGGATAGCAGAAGTAGCCTGCGCCTGATAATAAAGAATATCAATTGTCAAAACCTCATTTTGGGCAATTTGAAACATTGCCTTATCACAGTCAGAGGCGGCCATAGCTTTTTTATTGGAGTTTTAGAAGGAGTGGCCGGATGTTTCTCAGCCGCCGCATGTTTCCTGTCAGAACCAGGAGAGCTTGCAACAGTCGTCCTCCGGGTCTTGGAGTCCGGCTGTTGGGAAGAAGAAGCTCTTGGAGAGCCCGTCTAAAAAACAAACAAAAACAAAACAACACTCGGTCAGTATATGCATAAACCCAACTCCAAAAAGAGGGTGAAAGGTTCGAAGCTCACCAAGGGCGCCCCCTTGTTGGGGGAGTCGGTTGAGGATTGTTGCATGATGGAGGCTCGCAACATGGCCGCCGCAGTCTTGGAGGCGGTAATTTTGCTCATGGCGTCCGCTGCAAGAACAAATAGCAAAGTTAATAAAAAGTCATAACAGTAATGCATGGAAAAACAGAGTATTCGACAGGCCGGCTACCTCTTGAGCACCGACTGCTGAGGCCACAGGCGGCCAAAAAGTACTCGTCGTAGAGCCATTTGAAGCTCGGGACGCAGTGCAGGGGTACTTGCTCTCGTACCCCTGAAGTAGAGTCGACCCTCGACTCTACTTTAAAGAGTCCTTTATCCAGGATCTCTTTCTTAGCTTTGGGGGGAACAGGCGGCATGCTGCGGCCGCCTGAAAGAAGAGGCGGATTCCTGTTCCACCTGTTGAAGCGCTTGTTCAGATCTGTGTCTGAACTCTCAATGATAAGGAAGGTGCTTCGACAGTCCTTCCACTTGTTTGCTTTACCTCTTGTCATGAGGTAGCCTCTGTGGCTTGTCAATTGATACCAGCCGGTACCTCCTGCCTTAGGGGTCCGGCTGAGGTAGTTCATGTGGGCGAAAGCCTCGAAGTTTGGCTCCACCCCGTGCAGTTTGCACCCGGCCACATAGCCGAGTACGTTGACCCAGGAGTTCGGGGCTAACTGCCATAACCCCAACTCATACCCATCCAAGATCCGCTGAACAGCCGGATGTAGTGGGAAGCGCAGCCCAGCCTTGATGGCCGCCTCGTAGCAGCCAAAGCAGGCGCCATCATAACTAGTACCAGCCGGCCAGACGACTGTGTCTTCTGGATCCGGCACGAAAACTAAAAAGTCGGGGCCCATTGTGTGGTTCGCAATAAAACTCCCCATTTTCTCTTGCATGGCCGTGATCCGGCCCCGTGGGACAGTGCAGTAGTAGGGGGTATTCTGCTCTCGGTAAGAGGCGGATGGCTCCGCCCAATTGTCCCCCTTCTCAACTGCGTGAGAAAGTCTCGCCTCTTGTAGGCGGCTGTTTTTCTCTTCTGTGTCCAGAGAAGCATGACCAGAAGAGTTAGACTCGGATTCGTCCTCTGACGAGTCCGAAGATGACGACTCCTCCTCTCTCCCAGAGGGGCCCGCCTCCTCTCCTTCAAAAGGAGCAGGAGAGAATGTAGACTTGTCAACTGTAAAATTGGAAGGGGTCACTTTGACTCCTCCCTCAGAACTGTCGGCTTTCAAGCCCCTTTGGTTCACTTCCACATCTGGCGCCTGGTCAGATGTTTCACTAATCGGCACCCTGTGGGAGGAGCCGTCTGAGTTCAAAATCCTAGCAGTTCTTTTTGTTCTGGCCATCATGTTCTGCATAGACACGGAGACAGTCGGGCTTTGTATAAAGGGCAAAGATGGGTCCAGAAAAGGGCAGGCGGCACTCCTAGTCCTAGATTCAGCCGTCCCCGGTGACCGGCTGATCACTAACCTAGGTCGTGTCGTGTGCTTCCGTGGTGCCATTTCAAAAAAGAATAAAATAAAGAAAAAATTAAGAGTAAGAGAACCGACGGTTACATGAACGAGTGAAGTTGACGGAGTTCTGGAAATCTTGTGTAGTCGGCTTGTCAGAGCAGGCGGTAGGCAGAAAGGGTCCGAAATGTCAGAGCAAGTTCAGGGGTCCGAATGTTCTCTCTAAAAAATGTGAAAATAACTGAAGTCAACACCCCCCTTATATAGGCGAAGTGAGAAGTCGAAGGGTCACTTCCAAAATTTATAAATTGGGCGGGAGAATCTCTCAGCCTTTCGCCGAGTGACACCTGTAGCAGGCCGTCGCCTGTCATAGTGCGACACCTGTCACAGGTAACACGTGACCAGTCACGTGCCACCTGTGAGGGGCAAATGATTAGGGGATTTTTGCTCCCACCAATCGGAATGCGCCACGTGGGCCAATCAGGTCCTGCCAAGTGTCCCCCAGTTGGAACTGTCAGGGTTTTCCACGTGGCACACGCCTATTCGTCCACCCTGGACCTATTATGTCATGACACGTGGCATCCTCCATGCCTAATGGAGAAACCGGCTACCTAGGCCCCACTTCCAAGGGAAGCCCAATCAGCCCTAGGTTAACCTAAACCTAGGGTTGGCACGTTTCCCAAGGTTATAAATACCTCCCTTAATCCTCATTAAGGGGGAGTACGCACATTTAACACTCTCACCTAGAGAAACCCAAACACTTTTACTTCCGCATTAATTACTCCTTAATCAAGTACTAACTTGACCGTCGGAGGCGGATCTCCAATCATCCGGAGCATCCGTTTGTTTTGCAGGTACATGTGCCGGTTCCAGTCTCGGAATTGTAACTCTCCCGCAGGACATCAGAAAACCCCGAAACAAATAGTGTAAAAGTCAAAGCGGGTCAAGTAATAAAGAACGGAGGAAGTATATTCACATTAACATAAAGTCATAAAATATTTTCACATTACCCATCCCTAATCGCCCCAAACCGAAATTATTATTATTATTATTATTATTATTATTACTATTATTGTTATTATTATTACTAATACTACTACTACTATTTTTATTACTATTATTAATATTATCGCATTATTATTAATATAATCATTTAATATTATTATTAAATATTAACTATTATTATTATAATAATAATTACTTTTAATAAATATTATTTAATAATTATTTTTATTATCAAATATTATTTAATTATTATTTTTATTATTATTAAAAATTAATAATTAGAATTATATTTAAATATTATTTATTATCTTTAAATATTAATTTTTTTATAAAAAATCAATTATTATTAATGTTTTTATAATAAGTATTATCATTACTATTATTATCATTATTTTTTTTTGAGAAAATTTAATATAATATAATATAATATATTATTATTATTATTAATATTATGATTATAAAATATTAAATATTAAATATTATTTTTATTAATATTATAATTATTAAATATTAAATATTTATTAATATTAATATTAATATTAATATTAAATATTAATTATATATTATTATTAAATATTAATTATTAATTATTATTATTATTATTAAATATTAATTATTTATTATTGTTTGAACATTAAATAGTAATTTTTCATATTATTAATATTAAATATTAATTTATTATTATTATTATTAAATATTAATTATTATTATTATTATAATTCAACTTTAATCATTATTATTAATAAATATAAATTATTTATTGTTATCATTAAATATGAATTATTATTATTATTATTATAATTCAATATTAATTATTATTTTTAAGCAGAGCATAGCAGAGGAAGTCAGAGGAGATTTCAGTAGAGCAGAACAGAGTAGAGTTGATTTATGTAAAGCAGAGCAGCTCTAAAGAACGGGGCCTAACATAACTACTCCATATATCGGTACCAACTCTTAATACAATAATGAAATTTTATTGGTGAAATAAAAAAGAACAACGTCCACTAATTAGTTACCAAAATTGAGTGTGGGGCATGCAATTACTATAATATAGTTTACTATTTGTAGCAGCCTTAATTGAATAATCATGGTAAGAAATTACTCGTCCAATACTACCGTATGGTGTAATTGCTTGATCTTTCCACTATATATTTTCTTCGCTTTATAAAATAATTATTTTTACTGATTCACTTATATATTTGTTCTAAAATGTTACTCCCTACTAATTTTTACTGATTGAAAATTTCTTTTATATAGAGGTGCAACTGACTGAGTTGTTGGCTTAAGATATTTAGTCAATTCAGGACGAGAAATATCAGATAATTTAAGAATTGCTCGATTTGGTTTTAGGTTCAAATTTATTAGATTAGTTTAGGTCGGGTAATTTGACTCTACTGTCAAGACGCTTAAATTTTACTTATTAAAAATGGTTAAATATAAAAAACAATAGTCAAACAATATTGATATATGCGCTTAAAATTTTTACAGGAAACAATAATCAAATCTACTTGATACATCCTACGGAATATTGTTGAACAAATTAATTATACTATCAACCAATAAAATCAGTTTTCTTAACTTTACAAGTATGGTATATCCGGTCTAGTAAAAGTAAGGTATTGCAAGGCACCTGCAAGACTACGATATAATGTAGGATCGGCACACGGTGAACCTGTGGAACTGTCCTTCGGTTTTACCTCAACGGGTGTAGCCGAAGGTTTGCACGAAGCCATCCCTGCTCGGTCAATAATTTCCTCCGCATATTTGCGTTGTGACAAAAATAAGCCACCCTTATGTCTTGTCACTGCTATGCCAGGAAAATAATTAAGATGACCCAAGTCCTTCATAGCAAATTCCGAGCTAAGAAGGGACATAATAGAACGCCGTAGAGTATCAGAAGAAGCAGTAAGAATAATGTCATCAACATATAAAAGCAAATAAGCAACATTTTTCCCTTGACGATAAATAAATAGGGAATTGTCACTCTTACTATTTGTGAAACCAATAGAAGCAACAAAATCTGCAAACCTTTTATACCACGCCCGGGGTGCCTACTTAAGACCATATAAAGAGCCCCGCAATAAACACACATAATCAGGGTGAGTTTTATCACGGTACCCAAGGGGTTGATGCATATAGACTGTCTCCTGAAACTCACCATGTAGAAAAGCGTTCTTAACATCAAGTTGATGGATCGACCAAGCTTTAGACAAAGCAAGGCTAAGAACAGTACGAATAGTAGCCGGCTTCACAACCGGACTAAAAGTCTCCCCCAATCAATGCCAACCTGTTGTGTTTTGCCATCACCTACAAGACGGGATTTATGCCTCTCAAAAGAACCGTCAGATTTTACTTTGTGAGTAAAAATCCACATAGAACGAATAACATTAACATCAGGCGGACAGGGCACCAACTCCCACGTCTTATTTTTAATAAGAGCATTAAATTCATCATCCATGACCATTTTCCAATTCGGGTCACAAAGAGCAGAAATGGGGTTACGAGACAAAGTGATTTCATAACATTAGTAGCCAATGCACTAAAACTTTTATACTTTGGATTAGGCTTGACTATACCATGTCTACTACGAGTGATGATAGTAGGAATAGGAGGTTGCGGATGTGAAACTGGAGAAGGTGGAGCGGCTGTGGGCTGTGAGGAGCAAGCAGCCGGCCTTGCTGCATGGGTAGGCCTCTCTTGGGCCGTGGCTGATTGAACAGGCCCACGGTCCAATTGAGTCCCATTCTGCCCAGCAGTAGGAAGGACGCTAGAGGAAGAAGAGAAGGTGGGTGGGCTTGATAGCCGAACTGGGCTGCTGGGAGAAGAAGAATGTTGCGGCCCAGTTTGTGGGGATGAAGGAGATGTGGTGTGGTCTGGTGTGGACGGCCCAGAAGAGGAAAGGTAGTGCATCACATATGGTCTAAGTCCCTCATCCAAAAAATCATAAGCCTGGGAAGGGGGAGTATACAAATTTGCAAAAGAAAACACACTTTCATCAAACATAACATGTCGGCTAATGATGATTTTATTAGAAGATAAATCATAGCACTTGTAACCCCTATGATTCGGTGGATACCCCAAAAAAATACAAGGTGTAGATCGAGGTTGTAACTTATTTATGGTAGTGGACGAATTAAGGGGTAACATAAACATCCAAATAAAGACACGTAAGTGAGAGTAAGATGGTTCCTTTTGATAGAGAATTTGAAGAGGAGACTTGTACTCTAGTAATTTACTTGGAAGAATATTATGAAGGTAAGTTGCCATTTGCAAAGCATGATGCCAAAATGATGGTGGTAAAGATGCATGAGCAAGAAGAGTTCGAATTATATTATTTAATGATCTTACTTTTCTCTCGGCTTTTCCATTTTGAGAAGATGTATGTGGACACGATAAACGGAATGACATACCATTCGACTCACACAATGCCCAAAAAGGTCCATTATCATACTCCCTCCCATTATCAAATTGAAATGTTTTAATAGGTCGTTCAAATTGAGTTTTTATGAATGCTTGTAAAGATAAAATTTTGTCAAACACATCCGACTTTTTGGCTAAAGGAAAAGTCCACAAAAATTTAGAATAATCATCTAACACAAGCATATAATAACGATGACCCGATGAACTCAAAACTGGAGATGTCCAAAGATCACTATGAACAATATCAAAAGGCATAGAAGTGATAGAATTCGAAGACATAAAAGGCAACTTAACATGTTTTCCAAGTACACATGAACGACAAACACTAGAACTAGAAGAGTGGGCACATTCAATGTTTTTATTATTACTAAGAGTTTTTAAAATAGAAGAACCCGGATGTCCCAATCGATCATGCCAAATAGAAGATGCTAAAGCTGTAAAGGTTGATGGAGAAGACTTTGAAAAAATGCTAGTGATAGGATAAAGGTCCCCTTGGCTATCACATCTCATTATTGGGCTCCCCGTCCGATAATCCTTCACAGAAAAACCATAAGGATCAAACTCAACAGACACACAATTATCTTTCGTAAATTTCCGAACAGAATTAAATTTTTAATGAGTTTGGGTGCATGTAGGACATTAGTAAGGGACAAAGGTGGGTTCGGGGAAGGTAAAGTAGTATGACCACAACCACGAATTGGAATAGTATGACCACTACCAACAATAATACCATTATGATGATTGCTCAAATTAAAATAAGACGAGAGATTACCGTTGGAGGAGGTCATGTGAGAAGTGGCACCGGTGTCCATATACCAAGAAGGATCGGGTTGGTGCAACGTCATAGTATGAAAAGCCGAGTCAATATCTGTAGGAGCATAGGAATTGGACTGTTGAGCCGCAAAAGCTTGTTGAGGACGTGTACCAAGGATACCATGCTGCTTCTGTGGGCCTTGTGGACGGGCCCAACCTTGGGTTGGATAAGGAGAAGGTGGGACTGCCCATTGAGGAGCCCACCCCCAAGGTTGGTACCCGTAAGCAGGGAACTGCTGCCATGAAGGGGGAGCCATCCAAGGCTGCTGTTGCTGACCAAGAACACCACCAGAGGACCGGCCACCACTGCTGCCGGAAGACTGACTGCCACCGCCGGAGGGCTGTCCGCGACCACCGCCACCCGAACCGGATTGTTTCCGGTTCCCGGACTTCTTGTGAGGCTTGTTTTTGCCTCGGATTCCTCCAGAATCACCGCTAGAATTTGACGATTCTCGTGGAACACTCGCCACCATAGCTGATGCCATTGCCGCCTGTTTTGCCTTACCCGCTTCCTCCAAAGTGAGCATGGAGCGTGCTTGGTAAAAATGCGGTAGAGGGTTACTCTGCCTAATCAAAGTTGCAACACCATTATAAGGCTCCGAGAGACCCAAAACCAATTGAAGTACAAGTCGGTTGTTATCAACCGGTGCTCCAACATTCTTCAATTGATCGGAAAGACTCTTAAGGCGCTGACAGTACGCCGAAACGCTAGAGAAATCTTTCATATTGGTGTTGGAAAACTCTTGTTCAAGAGTGACGGCACGGGAGTTTTGATTGTCTTGGAAAATGTCACGCAAACGATCCCAAGCCTCCTTAGCCGTTGAATCAGGTTTCATGATAGTATTCAATAAGTCACGCTAAATGGTCGAATAAATCTAACCGAGGAAAGTAGCATCCAAAATTGACCACACTTCCTTCTCCTCGTCTGTTGAAGGTGCAGGGGCTTTCTTTTTCGGTGGGATTATATGGTGTAAAACCTTATGATATTTCGCGTGGACTTTAAATAACTCCGCCCACATAGAATATTCAACATTCTCCATCTCAAGAGTGATGGGAATATTGGTTTTGATATTACTGACAGTCATGGCAGGGTGAAACTTGGTGTCTGACATGGCTGCTATGAGAAGAGGGAAGAAGAAGAAGAAGAGGAAGGATAGAGAAGAGGATAGAGAAGGGGCGGAGAGCTAGGTTGCAGCGGAAGTTAACCTAGGAAATCTGATACCATGAAGGAAATAATCCGTGAGTATTGCATTTGCTTCATAGCCAATATATACACTTGATAGCCTTAACAGAAGGCACTAATTAAGCTAACAATAAGGAAAGAGCTAAGTATGAACAAAATACTAGGCTATAAACATGGTAACTAAATTATCTACATTGACCAAAAGATATATTAGAATAATATATCTTAACAGTATGTTCAACTAAATTTCAAAATAAAGCAAGAATAAATCTTAAGTTTGCTTTTTTTTTTTTTCTTTTTTTTTTTTTTGAAAACTTATATAAAATATTTTATTACTTGTATTATGTTGATTAGGATTGCATGACAAAATCACGAGTTGACCTAATTAATATTAATATGAGTTGATAGGTGTAATTAATATTGATTTTATTAGATTCATATTACTCTTTTAGTTCTCTTTATTAATGCCCCTGGAGCGCTCCAATATTTATATGCATACGTTGACGTACACCATTGTTCAAAAGTTATATAATGGACGGTGTTATGAAATAAGCGGTTTTAAGTTTAATGAATATAATATATGAGAAAGTGATAGAGAAGATAAACAAAAACATGCAAGGATTTAAGTAGTTCGGTCAGTTAGACCTACTCTACAGGTGGAGGATTCAAGAGATTTTTTTTTAATTTAAGGGAGGAAAGAAGAGGAATATACAAGGAGTCAATTATAGCTTAATGGGCTTATTGAAACCTAAAACTCAATGTTTTTCTTTATAACCTAAAAACCCTAATTATTATTTTTTTTACAAAAAAAGCCTTAGATTACTCCCCAAGGCAAAGCACAAGTAGCCGTCATGACAAAAAAATGAATCTTAGCTAAGCATCGAACCGCAGAGAACAAAATATGTGGCAAAAACTAGAACAAGAGAGAAAGTTTTGCACGAATGCTCCTGTTAATTTGCGTGTCCGATCCTTGGAAAATGCTATTGCCTCCTCTTTGAATTGACATGTCTAAAACCCTTTTATTTGCACGGTCGTACAAGTTCAAGCAAACTCGGACGTGCTAATAAGCTTTGAGTGGATACGAGCAGTGGCGGAGTTAGAATTTCAATAATGATAGGGTACCGTACTACTATAATTTTTTTTTTTATCAAGGTCTTAATTGATTTATTTAGGACACATCTATGTACCGTAATAGGACATTAAGCCAAAAAAAAGAAATAATGATATGGAGTAAAAAAAATAAGGACATCATTAAGCCAAAAAAAAAGGACATTAAGTGGAAAAATAGAGGAAAAAGAAAAATACATTAAGCAAAAATATAAGAGGGAAAAAAATGAATGTTGAGTAATAAGACGATAAAGATACAGAATAAAAAATAAGGACATTAAGCCCAAAAAACATGAAACAAAGAAAAAAAAATGACATTAAGGAAAAAAAAAGGAGGAAAAAAATACATTAAGTAGAAAAATAAGAGAGTAAGAGGATTAGAACCAATGACTTTATGGTAGATAAGGGTAGTGTTTTAACCACTAGGCTAGTAGGTTTTAAAAAAAAAACTACTACGCTAGTAATAAGTTTAAAGACCATGATATACTTTGTATTCTACTAAAACAAATTTTTACTACCTGTTTTTTTTTTAGGATTATTTTGAAAATAACACTATAAATTTTACAAAAAATGGATTATAACACCATAATTCTCAAACTTTAATTATAACACCACAAAAAAATCCAAGCATTGGATTTCACCACCATGTAACGGAATTGGATGTAATCCGTTAGCGGGGCCCGTACAAGACACGTGTCAAGTGTTTAGTGGTTTAAATAAATTAAAAAAAAATGAAAAAAAAAAAACCTAACCTAGCCATCCCACCACCTGCCTCAACCATCACTTCGCCTCCTCTCCCTCCCCGAAAACCACTTTAAGCTCTCCAAACCACCGCAAATACCATCCCTAACCGCCGCAAAATCCACCCCCAATTCCCGAACTACCATGAAATTTACACCCATTTCCCCTAGTTTTGCAAAATCGGCGGCCGAAATCGACCAATCAAGGGCTGTCATGGTCGATTTCGGCCGGTTTGAGGGTGAAAGATAAGGGAGGGTGGTTTTCGGGGTTGATGTTAATTGTGGTGGTTATGCGGTGATTTGTGGCGGTTAAGCAGGGTTGGGATTGTTTTCGGGGAGGGTAAAGAATGGAAAGGAGAATTTCGCCGGGTTTTAGGGGGGCAGGTGACGCCGTCGGCTTGGGCTAGGGGTTGGCGCAGCTGGAGAAGGTGGTGCTAGTGGTGGGGTTGGCTGGGTTTAGGTTAGGTTTTTTTTTTATTTTTATTTTAAAGCCAATGTCTTATTAACACGTGTCCATCGTGAGTCCTTTTAACGTATTACATTCAAAAATCCGTTAGATGGTGGTGGAATTAAATTTTTTTGATTTTTTTGTGGTGTTATAATAAAAATTTGAAATAATGTGGTGTTATAATTCATTTTTTGTAAAATTTGTGGTGTTATTTTCAAAAAAAAATTTTTTTTTTTAAAAAAAAAATCTGGTAGGACACGACTAGAGACTTATAGTGGCTTCGCCACTAGATATGAGTCACACATACCATATGTGAAAATAAAGTTAATGCTCGAATTTTTTCTTTTTTTATTAAATCAAGGTAGTAAACTATTAACTCACATTCCTAAAAAAAAAAAACTATTAACTCACAAATAAGCTCCAACAAAATATCAACTCGCAACAAACTATATTAATTTTTTAATGCATGTGAAATCTCATCCAGCATGATTTACGTGTTCAATTGGAGATTGTTGAGTCCCTTAGGTTTTGATTGATAGTTTTGAATGATGACAAACAGCTAAGGGAAACAGGTCTTTGAAAGTGTTCAATACAGTTGGGGGAACCAGCTAAAATAGAACACTGTTTCCCTAGATAAGTTATTACTTATATGAGATATTTGTTGAACTAACTTATCTTTATACAGGGAACAGTTAGATGATGAATGAGCTATGCACTGGTAGGAAACCAGTATAAACTGTTTTCTCAAACTGCTTTTATGAAAGGCAGTTACTTATTTAGTATTGTACATTAACTTTGTTGAATGTGCAGTATCTAAGTTGATTTCTAAGACTGGAAGCTTGAAAGAATTTTCGATCAACTTAAAGGAAGGTCCTTTGGTCAATAATTGAGTTCATTCATGGAAGCTTTCAAGACTTAACGAATGCATGAAGGAAGACTACACTCAAAGAGTTATTTAGGAACTTCATGTAAATGCTCCGTAGTATAACTTATATAATTGAGTATATAAAGTGCTTTTAGTATATTAAATATCGTTATGAAATTTGGTACAAGGTTTGGAACAAATTTCATAACATATTCAGTTCAGGGAACCAGGCCAGGGAACCAGGTTAACTGAACAGATTATTCAAGCTGCCGTTTTTACAAAGATTTTATAAAAAGATATTTTCCGAAAAATATTGATTTAAAATATATCCAAGCAGCTAAGAATAAAGATGATATTTTTGGTTAGCTAAAAACTAGGAAGTATTTTATCTTAAATTGATTTTATCTTGTGATCAAATCAATTAAGATAAATACTTACCATAAATCGTATATATCTTATATGCATGATTTAAGGTAACTAGGGTTTAGCTAACTAACCTATAAAATACATCTTATTCTGAATAATCAGATACGGCTCTCACGCATTTTAATAGAGTTTTATTTTTGAGAGCTAAAAGCACTAATTCAATTATTAAGTGATACACAAGAGCATAATAGTGTTTTAACGTTTTTCTCTATTTGACTTTTGAGAGTTAGATCATTAGAGAGTTCTTGATCTTGTATTAAGTCTTTGACAGAGGGGTTGAAGACTTGGTGAGTGTTTGTGAGTTCAAACACACTAGGAACTTACGAGGGTAAGTTTAGAGCACATTCGGAGTAGAGTGTGGGGTTTACTGGTTCCCGGAGTAGGGAAACAGTAGAGTGTTCTTTGTCTTTATTTTTCGGAGTAGATTAATAAAGGACTTAGGATAGGAGGACGTAGGCCAGAGTTGGCTAAACCTCGTTAAATCTGTGGTGTTCTTTATTGCTTTGTTTTATTCCGCTGCATAAGGGAACCAACACAACTGGTTCCTTACACATAATCCGAAAAGAAGCAAAAATCGCTAACGATTACTTAACACTCAATTCACCCCCCCTCTTGAGTGCCCATTGAACCTTCAGAGATGTGTTTATCAGTAGTACTTATCATATGAGCGTACATGAACAAGATAGATCAATCGCTTGAAAAAGGGAGCCGAGATTTCTATTTCTATTTCTATTTTTGTTTTTGTTTAATTTTTTCAGTTCACTTCCATATTTGATAGTAACAAAGTCCTATAAGTACAATAACATTTCTTTGCTAAAGAGATGCAAGAACGTAAGTCACAACTCTTACCATTTATTAGCACGATTATTGCTACTTATTATCTTTAGTTTAATTTCAAAATAAAGAGTATTTCATTTTGTGTCATCTTCTTTCTTTCAATTTCTCTTAGTCATGCTATAATTGAAGCCGATTATTGTATTGCTGATCGTAGTCTTCCTAGGGGACCTACGGGATATGCTTGCAAAGATCCGGCTAAAGTAACTACAGATGACTTTGTTTTCACTGGATTTCGTGGTGAAAAAGACACCACAAATTTATTTCAAAGCAACGCAACGTTTGCTTTTGTAGAGCAGTTTTCAGGTATAAATGGTTTAGGTCTTTCCATGGCAAGGTTAGACTTCGGGGTAGGTGGAGTTATCCCAATACATTCTCACCGAACATCAGAAATGCTCGTTCTTATAAATGGGACGATTATTGCAGGGATTATTGATGCAATTATGCAAACAATGTCGCATACTATAAAAGATTAGAGGCCGGAGATGTAATGATTTTTCCACAATACTTGCTTCACTTCCAAACAAATGTTGGTGAAACTCCGGCTCTAGCGTTTGTTGCCTTGAATGGGGCAAATCCTGGATTTCAAATCACTTCGACCGCCTTGTTCGGTGGTAATTTACCGGTGGAAATAGCTTCGCAAATCACCGCTATAAGTCCCGAAGAAGTGAGACGTTTGCAGAATGTATTTAGCGAAATTGACACAACTTCATATGACGCTTAATATCTTTGGGTTTTACATGCATGTCATCAACACCTTAGTCTTATAACTTTTGCCTACCACTATTCTTACTATAAAGTCTGGATTGTATGTATGTCAAATATGTTTGTAATATCTGTATAATAAAGAACAATGAGTAATGTTTATAATGTTACTTTGTACGTACTCTATGTGAAAAAAACTTGGCACAAATATCGTGCACTATGATACTACGTCTAATGTAATTTGTAAGTGGTTGATTTGTATTAATCAACAGCTTTTGTGATATTTAGGGCCTGTTCCGATTGAGTGAACTGAGTTGAATTGAAGTGAGCTGAACTAAACTTATTGGAGCTGAACTGAATTGAATTGAAAATAAGCTGAAGAGAACATGCCCTTAGAAGAGATATCCACCTAATTAAGATTCTCTACAAGACAAATATCACTCTTTCACCAGCGGCTTTCTAATTGTTCTTCACATTTGCAAATCACACCTGGTCAAAGTTTTAAAATATTGATTGCAATTGGTAGTGTAGATCGATATTATATGCTCCACCCCTTCGGTTTACTCAATATTAAGCTAGATATATCAAAACCAGTAATCCCTTGTGGCTCTCTTAACAACAACAACAAGAACAACAAAAATAAATAAATAAATAAAATAATAATAATAATAATCCATGAAAATAATATACTAGTAATAAGTTTAGAAACATAATTTACATTCAATAAAAGTAACTTAGAATAAGTAGAAATAATTTTGCTTAAAAATAAATAAAGTGTCGTCCATTTAAAATAAATCAAGAAAGAAGAATATGGGTTTTTTTTTTTTTTTTTTAATGGTAAGATACAAGGGGATCCCCTGGATGAGGAGTCGAACCCATGGCCAAATATATGGAGTTCCTTTCATGTCATTAAATTTAAAAACAAAATAAAAACAATTTAAATTCATGATTTTCATATGAAGGTAATTTTCCATAGAATTCTCAGTCAAAGGTCGATCACAACTCAAACCGATCACCGGCCTCCGAACATGATAACAACCCAGGCCAACTCATTTATTTACTAAAACCGTTTAAACTCGGCAAAAATTCGATAATACGGACAGTTCACACACACCCACATAGACACCCGCACACCCACACAAACATGCACCAGCGTGCACATGCATCTGCACACGCACACGTGCGCGCACACACACACAAAGGTTTAAGGTCCAAAACCTATTGTATATATTATGATCAGTGTCATCTAAATTATACCTTATCTATTTAATTTTTTTTTCTTAACTCCATTACTAGAGGTGATCATGAATCAAGCCAAGGTTAGCCCAAACTAGAGGCCTATATTGGGTTGGGCCAAGCCTTAAAGTCGTGAATACAAACATGTACTGTACTAAACTAAGAAAATTCAATTTAACCAAACTCGCCATAATGTTACTTACTACACTAAAAATATGTAGTTTAATTTTATCGAAACAAATTAATAGAGTAACTAGTTTAAGGGCCGGGCTATACCCAACGTTATGTGTTAAATATAAATAGAAAAAATAACCTTAAGATTTAATTATATTTTGAAAAAATAAAAACATTATCTTAAATTTAAAAAATAAAATAAAAAGTAGAAAAAAAATTCAGGGGTAAAAAAAGATATGGACTAGTAAATACTTTATAATTAATAAGTAGGGAATTGCATAATATGTTTATTACTCCCTCCATCCCCAAAACTTTGACCCTTTTGGGTTGATTTCGCGGTTATTAAGAAACTTAAATAAAAAGAAATAAAAACATATTGAAAAGATAAATTTACATGAGATTTGTAAAAAAAGTAGAGAGATAAAGTAATAAAAATACATGAAAAAATAAAAGGAAATTTTAGCAGTTACCACCTTTTTTTTCTTTTTTTTTTTTTTGAAAATTACCACCTTCTATTTTCAAAAACATCAAAAGCTACCACCTTCTTGCCTCCCAACTAGCACATGACGTCATTTTGGGCCCATTCTTTACTTTCCCTACCTATTTCCCTCCCATTTCTCATTCCTATTTGGATTCTCATCTCCCCTTTCACTTTTTCCCCCAAACCACCAATAATTGTTCGTCAATTTTGATTTGGAGGAGTGAATTGAAGTATTTCTGATTTTTTGGGGGAAAAAAAGTGAAAGGAGGGGGGGGGATGAGAATCGAGTTAGGAATAAGAAATGTGAGGGAAATAGGGAGGGAAGGGAAAGAATGGGCCCAAATTAACGTCATGTGGTAATTGGGAGGCAAGAAGGTGGTAACTTTTGATAGTTTTGGAAATAGAAGGTGGTAATTTTCAAAAAGAAAAATAGAAGGTGGTAACTGCTAAAATGGACATAATAGAAGGTGGTAATTGTCAAAATTTCCCAAATAAAATTTTATATTGGGAAGCTAATTTGCACAAATATTGTTGTAAATTGGTAGGTATTTTAATGCAAATAGGTCGATCATTTTGGGACTAAAATCAGGCCAAAAGGGGTCGAAGTTTTGGGGACGGAGGGAGTAAAAACTTTTGGAATTCAAGTTAATGAAAAGTTACAACTCATAAATGTTAATTAAATATTAATTAAGTGATGAAGTAACATTAATTGTGGAATTAAAAAATAAACTACGTACGTACAATGAGTAAAAATAAATTTATTTACGGGGAATCAATGTGGTTTTTCCACTTAAAAGAACAAAAATTGGTCATAAAAATTAAAAATTCCAAGATTTGTGAGGGATTAAATATGTTCCAATTAGGGGTGGGACTTTTCAAACCGAACCGTGAAACTGTCCGTTACCGAACCGAACCGAACCATCACGGACCGAACCGTTTATAACCTGCTAATTTTAAACCGAAAACCGAACTGAACCGTATAATGTCAAACCGAAACCGAACCGAACCAATTAATGTTAACCCGTTACGAACCGTAAACCAATAACAAACCAAACCGTTTACAAACCGAAACTATTTGAACCGATTAATGTTAACCCGCTAACTGTTTAAACCGAACCGTTTATAAACCGAAACCGTTTAAACCGTAGGAAAAAACCGTTTAAATCGAACCATTTACAACCCGCTAACCGTTTAAACCGAACTGTTATAACCCATTAAACCGTTTAAACCGAACTATTTTCAAACCGCAACCCGTTTAAACCGATCCGATTACAAACTATTTAAACCGAACCGTTTACAACCCGTTCCATTCAAATTGAACTATTTATAGCCTTTAACAATTTGTTAGAATTCCACGAAATATATTTGATGTTTAATGTAATTTAACAGTACAATTTTTTTTACATATAATTATTGATTTAAATTTGTAAATTTTTTTGCTATTATAAAATTAAAATTATCTTCTTGTATAACTAAATTAGGAGTTATAAATTAAATAAAAAAATGAAAAATTTTGGCCACCCACCCAATCCAACCACCCTCCACCCACCCACCACCGTAACCCACCCTAACACCACCCCCGCCGTCACCCCAGACCCACCCTAACACTACCCCCCAACCACCACCGTTACCGTAACCCACCCCCACCCCACCACCGTTACTGTAACCCACCCCACCCCACCAACATCAACCCAGACCCACCCTAACACCACCCTCGCACCCACCATAATTACCGTAACCCACCCCACCCCACCCCACCACCCACCGTAAATAAAAAAACCCTGACCCAAACCTTACCCCACCCCATCCACCACCGTCACCGTAAATAATAAAAACCCAGACCCATACCCCACCCCATCTACCACCATCACCGTAACGTACCCCACCCCACACCCTTAACAAACCCCACCCTACCCCACCCACCACCGTCACTGTAAAAAAAAAAAAACCAGACCCAACCCCAACCACACCCACCACCGTCACCGTAACACACCCCACCCCACCCCATACAAAAAAATCGAAAAAAAAACCCAAACCCACCGTAACCCCACCCCACCCACCCCACGAAACCCAACATCCTCGAAACCCCCCAACTCACTCTAATTGCTCACCCACCATAAAACTCCCTCCCTCCCTCGAAAAATCCTCCCTCCCCACCCACCCGAACCCAGTCTAACCGCCGCCGCACCTACCCTAACTCGACCCCCTCCGTTGCCCACAACTTGAAAAAAAATTAAAAAGAAAAACAGAAAATAAAAAAAGGAAGAACGAAAATACCTTATATATTAATCCTGAATTTGGCCTCGAATTTGGTTTTAAAAGGCCAAATTCGATCATGAAACAACTAGATCTAGAGTTTCGTGGTCGAATTTGACCATAAAAACCGTCGTGCGTGGTGCCGGTGGACGGAGACGGAGAAACGAGATGGAAGAAAGGAGAACATAGACGGAAGAAGGGAGAAAAAGGAAGAAGAAGAAAGGAAGAAGGAAGAGGAGATGAGAGAGAAAACGAGAGAGCAGTGAGCATATTATTGATAATATTACAGAAGAGGATTAAGAAAACGAGAGAGAAATCAAAAAGAGTACTAAAGAGACGATGGTAAGAGTGATCTGATTGGTGGAAAAGAAAACACACGGATCGTGAATCGGAATGTGTGCGATGATAGGCCGTTAGATGACATGCAAATCAATGGCTGATATTTAATATAAGACGGTGACACGGATCATGGGATAATGGATTTGGATAGTATGTTTTTTTTATTCATAGCTACGTACTAATAAAAACACTATTGTACTCTTAACTTTATGTAACTTATAAATTGTAAGAAACACAAATGTTTGGAAATTGGAATTGATTCAATATGACATATTTAATGTATATTAGTTATATGTATATCAGTATATGTAATAAATAATAATGTATGGTACGATTGGTATCATACTATCATTGGTATGTATAGATAATCGATAAATGTATCTGATTATTAATACTTAAAACAGTTGATGATCGATCTAATTGAATACTTCTACTTCCCCACCCGTTTTCTTTAACTTGCAAGTTGCAACATATATATGTTGCAGCCTTGTAGGCACGTAATTTTAAAAGGTGATTAGAGAGGGTAAGACAACAAAGTAATTCAGCAATATAACTTCAACACCAAAATTATGGAATAGTTACAAACAATTGTCAATTATTACTTTATTAGACTAATGGGAAATTGAATAATCGTGATTTTAATTAAACATCCAAATATAGTTCTGTAACATTAAATTATTAGTTTATTACAATATCAATTATCGATTTATCGTATTCAAAGTACCAATTCATCAAATCATGGTTATGACGCGATCTTTAAAACAATTAAAACAAGAAGCTGATAGCCTGATAATATTTGATAATGAAACAATAATACATTAATACCTTATAAATTTGTAATAAACTAATATTTAATAAACAACAACAAGGCTATAACCAAATTTGAAACATAACACATTAACATGATATAGAATGAATGAGAATTTCTGTAATTCTATATAATCTGATATCTGAATCGATTTATCGTATTCAAAGTAGCAACTCATCAAAACATGGTCATGACACGATATCTAAAACAATCCAACAAGAAGCTGATAACCTAATAATATATATTTAATAATGAAACAATAATACATTAATACATTATAAATTTGTAATAGACTAATATGATTATATCGAATAAACAACAACAAGAGTATAACCAAACTTGAAACATAACATATTAACATGATATAGAATAATTGAATAAATGAAGATTTGTGTAATTTTATATAATCCGATGTCTGAAAATAAAGTGACGAAGTCCCAACTTTATATAAAACGAAAATAGCTAACCGGTCCAAAATCTCTTAAAACCCAATTTCTACTCGATCCATTATTTTTTTCACCAACCTATGCCGACCCGCTAATGAAATGGAATTTCTAGTCCCAACTTGATATAAAACAAAACGCGCTAATTGGTCAAAACCACTTTTTAGAACTCGATTTCAACCCGATCCAATTTAACCGATTACCAAACTAACCCGAACGATTTTAGCACCAAACCGAGTATAAACCGAACCGATATGAATCGAACTAGCATTAACCCGGGTAAACCCGCCCCTGAACCGACCCATTTCAAAATAATCCGTTCATGACCCGAACCGATATGAACCCGGACCGACGTTGACCCGGTAAAACCGCCCCTGAACCGATCCGTTTCAAACCGGTCAGATCATGACCCGAACCGTTTATAAACCGAACGGGCATTGACCCGGGTAAACCCGCCCCTGAACCGACCTGTTTCAAACCGACCCGATTATTAACCGAACCGGCATTGACCCGAGTAAATCCGCCCCTGAAGCGACCCGTTTCTAACCGATCTGATTATGACCCGAACTGTTTATAAACCGAACCGTTTATGACCCAAACCGAATTTAAATCGTACAAAAATAAACCAAAACCGAACCGACCTGTGACTAATCAAAACCGAACTGAACCGACCCGCCGTCTAAATGAAACCGTTTTAACCCGAACCGTTTCAAACCGAAACCGTTTCAAACTGAGGTCAAACTGAACTGCCAGACCGAAGTCCCACCCCTAGTTCCAATTATTTATATTTGGTTTCATGTCATCATCCATGTGGTGTCATACAGGGACGTCCCAACTATTATGGAGTCCATGTGCGATTGAGATAAAATTAGGCCCCCTTTTTTTTCTAATGAAATGTATAATACTCCCGTATTTTTTAATAAGTGTACTGATTCCACTTGATTTTCACGAAGGTTTAGAACAAAGAAATAAATGTATTAAATTGGTATTCGATAGAAACATTTTGGAAATTTTTTTTATGAAAGTATGAACAGTTAGTTATTGTGGAGAAGAGAGAGAGAATGGAAAATATTTTTTAAAAATGAAAATGATTCCAGACACCGAGGCAAAAAAGTATTAAATTATTGTTACAATCTTCCAAAATATAGCCATGCTTATTAAAAAATAAAGGCCAAAAATAAAAAAAATAGAGCACATATTTAAAGATAGAGGGAGTATCTAAACCTTTTTTTTAACATACTCCAAAGATGATATATTATAGAGGCCTAAAGGCCATTAGGCAGATAACTGCAGTTTAGCAAAATACAATTATAGAGAGTTAAAAGGTAGCTGTGCATTAGACTAATGCTAGCAGCCCCTATACTAGAAGGAAAAGCATAATTAAAGGTGCTTAAAGTCGTTGTTTTGACACAGGAAAATTCAGAATCAGGCATGGATCCAGAAGCCTGAGTCTTCAGATTATAGCAGCTAGGTTCGTTTGGCATCTTTTGCGAAAGCATCCGCAACAGACTTTGGAGGGTAGTAGTAATACTTGAGGTCATCATCAGTCATTTGAGCTCCCATTTTCTCTATACCATGGGCTACAGCATTGGCAGGGCGTTTAGCATGAAGAATAACAACAATCCAGTCCTCCTCAAGCATTCTTTTGATGTCTTGAAAGATCATTCCAAGTTCATGGTGGAGATAGTCTTCTGCATTTTCAAGCATCTTCTGGAGAGCTTCAACATCAGTTTCAAGCTCTAAGTGATGGAGATTGAACTTCTTAGCAGCAATCAGTCCCTCTCTTATGGTGATTAGTTCAGCAGCTTCAGGGGATATGGCTCTGAGCCTCAGGGTGAACCCGACTAGCCATGATCCATCATCATTGCGGATGACACCTCCTCCCCCGGCTTTGTTCTCGCCCTTCCAGCTTCCATCAGTATTGAGTTTCTTATATCCCATTTGCGGCGTTCGTCATTCAGTAGAAGCACCATTTTTCATCGGAATTCCATTTCTGGTCTGCAAAATTTTTTTGTTAAGGTACAAATCATTGCTGAATTTTGCAAAGAGACTTTGAATTCTGCTCATGGACTTCTCAAAGACTGTTGTATTCCTGTAATTCCACAAATGCCAAATACCAATAGCAAAGATAATTTTCCAATCATTGGTTTGGTTCAGATTAAAAGTTACCCAATCCCACCATTGATTATTCTGAAATTGGTTTAAGTCAATTTGTTTTGCGTGATTTATTTTTGCAAAAACCAAATTCCAGAACCCAGAAGAGGAAGGGAAGTCCCTAAAAAGATGCAGGTGATCTTCCTCTACTCCATCACATCGAGCACAAGAGGGATCAAAATCTAGAATTTTACCCCAACTGGAAGGATTGAATGAACAACATTCCAAATTAACATTTTATATTTAAAGGGGATTTGGATGTGCCACATTTTTTTTCCAATTGAAATTAAGAGATGGAGTAGCAAGAGTCAAAGTAGTGGAATGAGCATAAGCTGATTTGATTATGAAATCACCATTTTTTGAGAATTTCCATCTAATTCTGTCAGGAGGTAAGGCGATGGTTGAAAGGGGGATGGCTAAGATTTTTTGTTGAATTGAAGTAGGGAGGAGATGGGCTATCTCTGTTAAATTCCACTTGCCTTGATGGATAATATGGCTTACACACCAATGAGCTCGATGGGGAGGGATAGGAGAAGATGTTACATTGCATAGGGGATTATCCCCCACCCAAATATGATACCAAATGGAAGTAGAATTCCCATTTCCAATAGTGCTGATCAAACCTTGTTTAAGGATGGTACGACCCTTTAGGATATCTTTCCAGATCGTAGAAGAAAATGGAAATGGACTAATGTCCATGAAATTGGACTTTTGAAGATATTTTGTGGCTAGAATTCTGACCCATAACTTATAAGGTTGATTGAGCATCTTCCATCCTAATTTTGCCATAAAAGTTTCGTTCCACCTTCGAAGTGAACGAATTCCTAGACCTCCAAGCACCATCAGTTTACAGATATTATCCCATCTGGTTCTAGGAATATAATGGGATCTATCCACTCTATTCCAAAGGAACTTCCTGTCCCATTGCTCAAGATCTTTAAGTACTCCAATCGGAAGAAGGTTGATTTGCATAAAGTATAGGGGGTAAGTGTTTAGCACAGATTTGAGAAGAGTGGTTCTACCTGCCATATTTAACAATTTTGCTTGCCAACCTCTGATCTGGTCTCTAGTCTTGTCTAAGAGCTCAAAATAATCCCCTTTTTTCAATTTGTTGGGTCTAATTAAAACCCCTAGCTATTTCCCAAAGGAAGTAGTACTCTTAATGCTTGCGAGGGAGGAGATATTACTTCTAACACAATGGGACATTTTATGAGGAAAAATGATAGTTGACTTTGGCAAGTTTATACAAAGGCCCGAGGATTTTCTAAAGGTTTGCAGAATTCTATTAATAGTGGTGATATTTTTAGAATTCGCCCTTCCAAACAAAAAGACATCATCTGCATTGAACAAATGGGATAGGCCAATATTGGTAGTGATTTTAATCGGGTCCCAATTCTTAAGCCTAACTTCTTCCTCTATCATTTGAGATAATCTCTCCATACATAAAACAAATATCAGAGCTTTTTCAGTGTGGCAGGCCACATGATGCGATAGGGGTTACTTGTATTATGGGTTACTTGTTTCTGGAGTTACTTGTAGCCTTGTAGGTGTTACTTGTATTCTGGGGTTACTTGTATTTTGGGTTACTTTTATGGATTACTTGTAGAGGGTTAAGTAACACCTACAAGTGATCCTAGACCAAACCTCGTACCAAACCAGTAACACCCTATAAGTAACCCCTAACCAAAATCAGTAACACCCATACAAGTAATCCCAGAATACAAGTAACACCTAAAAGTAACCCCTGACAAAAACAAGTAATACTCGTACAAGTAACCCCATAATACAAGTAATCCCTGTCAAAACCAGTAAACCCATACAAGTAACCCCATAATACAAGTAACACCTACAAGTAAACCCTAACAAAACCGGTAACACCATACAAGTAACCCCTGCCGGCATACCTGCCGCACCATGTGGCCAGCCGCATACAAAAATTTGTAAACAAAGATATATGGTGAAAGAGGATCACCTTGTCTAATTCCTTGGGATGATTGAAAGGGTTCAATAATTTCTCCATTCCAAAGGACCGAGATCGAGGTAGAAGTGATGCAAGAAAGAATAAGCTGGATTAGATGATCCGAGAAATTAAACCCGTAAAGAGTTTCACGAATAAAATCCCATTCTATGCTATCAAAAGCTTTGGTTAGGTCAATTTTTAATTTAAAGCCATGATATTTCTTCCTTTTTTTGCCTTGTTAAAATAGTGAGCCATCTCTTTGATAATGATGATATTTTCATCAATAGTTCTGTTTTTAACAAAGCTGGATTGCAAAGGGCTTATGAGGTTGGCAAGAAGGGGCCTTAGGCAGTGAGTGATGGTTTTGGTTATGAGCTTGTAAATTGTGTTACAAAGACCAATTGGGCGAAAATCTTTGATGGTTATGGGGGCTTCAATTTTTGGGATAAGGAAAAGATAAGTAAGATTAATGTCCTCACGGATTTTACCATTCACAAAGAAATTGGAGACAAAAGTAGTAATAGAATTGTTAAGATGGTCCCAATAGGTTTTGTAGAAAATGGGTTTAATGCCGTCTGGGCCTGGGCTCTTCATGGGGGCCATTGAGAACAGAACATATTTAAGCTCAAGGATAGAGATGGGCTCACAAAGGGAATGGGCCTGATCAGTTGAGAGGCGGGTTGGGCTGATGAAATTATGCTGAATAGGGCTGGTCATATGAGTTGTGGTGAAAATATCTTTAAAGTAAGTCCAAGCCATATTTTTTAGCATATTCTGATCCATGATCATTTCGTCATTAAAGTTTTTTAGGGCCGTAATTTTCCCTTTTGATTTTTTTGCCTTTGCTAATAATCCTGGGCACCGTGCCGTGCCGGGCCGCCGTGGGCCGTGTCTGGCGGGCCGCGGGCTGGTTCGTGCCGTGCCGGTCGTGCCGGCGGGCCCAGGATTTCGTGCCGTGCCGTGCCGGCCATTTTCACAGGCCAGCCCACGGCACGGCCCTCGTGCCTGGCAGGCTCGTGCCGTGCCGGCCACGTGCCGGGCTGCGGGCTGGCCTGCGCGGGCTGGTGCAGTTTTCATTTTTTTTTTTTTTTTTTTTTTTTTTTTTTTTTTTTAATGACAACATTATTAATTAATAAGTTTATAATGTATATAAGTTATAAAATTATAATTATAAGTTTTATAAGGTAACTTATAAGTTTATAACTTATAAGTTATAAGTTATTAAGTTATGAATTTTATAATTATAAGTTGAATATTTATGTTTTATAATTTGTATATTCAATATTTATATTTATATATTTACTTTTATACTATTACTTTAAAATTTAATGTTTATGATTTATTAGTAATTGGTATAATTTTATTTTTTTTTAATATGAATTTACAAATTGTAACAAAACGGGGGAAAAAGGCAAATTGGACTTTGGATGTGAATAATGCGTACTTTATATTATTATTACTTGAGTTGAGAAAATTGTACAATGATAACAATGATAAAAATCATACAATGATGGTATTAAACAAAAATTGGAAAATGATAAAATTGATATTTTTAAAATCGTACAATATACAATAATTGTCTATTCTTCTTCTCCTTCTTCTTGCTTGTCTTCGTCTTCGTCTTCGTCTTCGTCTTCGCCTTCGCCTTCAAGGTCATCGGCTAGTTGCATAGATTGGGAACTAGCCGAACCCGAACCGGAAGCGGAGGTTCCTTCTTCGTTGTCGTTGTGGTCGTAAGAACGGTCTTGTGAGCGATTTTCCGCATCCAACCAATCTTTGAAACACACGCACATTTCTAGTGTTTCGGGTTTTAGACTTGTTCTTCTATCGTCTAAAACCCTTCCGGATGCGCTGAAAGCTCGTTCGGAGGCGACGGAGGAAACTTGGATAGCAAGAATGTCTCGTGCCATTGCCGCCAAAGTTGGATGCTTCGAGCTTTGTTGTTTCCACCATGCAAGGAGGTCGAGGCTGTTTATCTCATCGTCGTCCATGCCTTTGGTGAAGTCGTAACTCAGGTACATCTGCAACTCCGAGACGTCGCTTTGCGTTCTCCTGATTGATGAATCACCTGAAAACCTTGAAATCAAGTTAGTAGCTTGTGAAAATAAATGTTTGGCCTTCTTACTTACGTTTTTGGATGGTTGGGAAGGCCCTGAGCGAGGAACGGTGCCATATTTGGCTTCATAGACTCTATATAAAGCAAAAAACTGATCCTTCACATTAGTCTTATAGTTTTCTACATCATCGTCAAGAAACATGCATTGAAAGTAAATGTCAACTAACATAAATGTGTTTTCATACTTTTGCCTAGGATCTAATATGGAAGCAAAAATATAAATCAAAGGAATCTCACTATAATATTTACGCCACTTTTTTTCCATTGCTGGAAGATACTGATCATAATCACTTTGATCGCGATGATCAGCGAAAAGTTGGGCGAGTAAGCATGCATTAGAAAGAAAGTTTTGAGCACAAGGATTGTAAACAGTAGAAAAACAATACGTCATGTTATATAATAACTGTAAAAATTGCATATTTCTTTCACAGTTATTCCAATCATCATCATACAAAGCATTTTGTGGAAATTTTTGGTTGTAAAATAATGTTAACGGGCCCTTGTACTCAATTGCCTTTGTTAACATGTCATAGGTGGAATTCCACCTAGTTGGGCAATCGGTTCTAATTTTTATTACCCTTATCTTTTGTTGTTTTAGAAAACTCTTCCATTCTTGGTATCTCATGTTAGAGCTATTAATAGACATAATAGCATCTCTGATTTTGCTGTAGTATGGGCCAATTGCCCGAACTCCATCCTGTACACATAAGTTAAGTACATGGCAAACACATCTAGTATGAAGAGCTTCACCGTCTAATAGTACATCGGTTAAGTTTTGTTTGATAAGATTAGCTGTGTATGTCATAGAGGTTGCATTATCAAAAGTCATAGACATCATTTTATCTCGAAGGTTGTATTCGTCTATTGCTTGCATTAAATGGTGAGCAATGTTAATGTCGGTGTGTGGGTATTCCAGCATTTTGAAATGTATTATTCTTTTTTGTAACATCCATTGATCATCTACCCAATGGCAAGTCACACATAAATAGTGATATTTATAACCACTATCCCAAGAATCGGCTGTTAAAGATACTCTACAGTTAAGGTTACTCAATTCGGCTTGTAACCGGACTTTGTACTCTAGGAAATTTTTCATTGCGGCGGAACGAACGGTTTTCCTAGAGATTCTTTTATGTTGGGGTTGTAGTGCTTTGTTAATGTAGGTGTTGAATGCGTCACTTTCCGAGAAAAGAAAAGGTTGTTCGGCGTGTACTATCATTTTTCCTAGTTCATCCCTATCCCTCTCATAGTTGTATGTAAAGCCGTATGGATGGAATTGGGAAATTTTGGGTTGGGTTGGATCACTAGCTGGTTTTGCACAAGCTTTCATGTGTCTAGATAAGTGTCCCGTCCCGTTTTTGGTAACTGCCGTGAATACACTATTACATGTTTTACATTTTTCCCATTGTTCACCATCTTTACTTAGGACAAAATAACGCCATACCTCACTCCTTCGGTTTTTCAAAAGTAGCATCTCAGTTTCGGTTAACCATTCATGATGTGTGTGATGGTTAGTAGGGGGACTAGTGGGAGTGGCAGTAGAAGGGGTAGAACCGGAGGGAATTCGGGTACTTTCTTGGCTACCTTGGCTAGAACAATAGTTTTGTTGATTACCGATATAATTAGGTGGAAATTGGTATGGTGGTAGTGGAAATTGGTTTAGTGGTGGTGCTGGAAATCCCGACGTATTATATGGCTCATAGCCCGGGGGGAAGTAAATGGGGTCATTGGTTTGACTCGTAATTTGGGGGCTCGTTGTATTTGGTGGTTCCCTAGAACTACTACTACGGATAAGTCGGCCTTTCCCCCTAGACCTAGATGATGGGTTGTTCGATGCCATAATTAACAATTAATTTTTTAATAAAAAGTGGTTAACTATAATAATAATAATTAATAACAACAATTTTAACAATAAAAATATCAATAATAATAATTAATAACAACAACTATAACAATAACAATAACAACAAAAATAAATAATAACAACAATTGTAACAATAATAATAATTAATAACAACAATTATAACAACAACAATAACAATTAACAACAATAATAATTAAACAAGATTATTCTAATAATAACAATAAAACAATAATAAATTTAAGATTAGTTTAGATCTTACAACCGTGCTTCAACGCTCCACTAATTACGATTACGAACTTTTTAATTTTTTCCGATATTAGGAAAATAATTAGAGAATTTAAGAGAATAATTAGAGAATTTAAGAAAATAAGGATTATTAGAGATTTAGAGAATATAAGAGATAAGAAGAAGAGATTGTGATTTTGTGATTTGGGAATGAAATGGAGGTGAGTATTTATAGAATTTTTGGCAAAAAACTAGCCGTTTATAGCCGTTGGCCCGCGGGCCATGCCCGTGCTCGTGCCGGGCCGTGCCTGGGAATTCTCCACCGTGTCCGTGGCACGGAAGTCGAACTTCGTGCCGTGCCGTGCTTGACTTCGGGCCGTGCCGGGCTGCTCCGAACGGCGGGCCGTGCCGGGCGGCACGCGGGTCAACCCGGCCCGTGCCCAGGTTTATTTGCTAATATGTGGAAATACTTAGTATTGTAATCACCATATTTTCTCCAATTCAATCAATTCCTGCTTTTTGGGCCCAAATAATCTTTTCAATGTGATGAATATGATTTAATTCATCAATAAGATCATACTCTAATTGAGAAAGAAATCTTGAAGATTTATTAGCAAGATAATTAATTGCAGCCACTCTCGAGCATTTGTCCAGGTATACGGGTTACCATTAAAACCCAAGTCCATCATCTTTGCACCATCCATCCAATTGTTCAGATCATTGCATTGACCTTGACGGAAAATACGGCCTCCTCGTTTTTCTGATTGCTTAGTGACTTCGTTAAAATCACCGGTCACCATCCAAGGCATATTGGTCGAAGAGTAATTCTTTTGCCAGTCCACCCACATTGCATGCCTTTCTCAGGCCGTACTTGGAGCGTAAACCCCGGTTGGTTGGGGCTAAAGTGAAAAAGGGCATGTATTTCTTTTTTGAAGGGAATCACTTGAGAGTAGCGTGCTTGCAATTGCAGTCCTACCACCTCTCTTTGAACACTGTAGGTCGTCATACGGTTTTCCACTAAGTGATCCAAAATTAATTGATGATGGTCTGAAAGTGCTTGCATGGATACTTGGGGAGGCTGGACTCTCTCCGCATTCGGTGGAGACGGGATGGCTGCACTCCATCTCGTCGGAGTTGGTTTGAACAGTGACCGGGTTGATGATGGAATGATCTGGGTTTTTTTCGGAGGTAAAGCCGGAACTCCCTGAAGAGGAGTTGAGGATGGAAGCTTCGGGAATGGCGAAAAGGGTTAACGGTGGCTGATGGAGGATCGGTGGGGGGGGGGGGGGGGGGAACGAGTTCTTCCTGTGGTAAGTTTGGGTGCGGGAGTGGTCGGTGGATGGTGGGATTGATGCCGAAGTTGCTAGGGTTAAGGCTAGAGGAGAGGTTGTCCGTGGTTTTTTCATTGGTGGTGATGGTTTCGGGTTGTGAGGGTCGAGTTCCATCTAAGATGGAGAGAGTGGTTTCACTGGGACGATTGACATGGAGAGCGTTGTCGATGGTTCTTGATTTTTTTCCTGTGCCGTTAAGAGGTATTTGTGTTTGTTCTCTGAGAGGTTTGACAAGGAGAAGAATGGTTGTCTTGGTTATAAGTAGTGTCTTTGAGGAGATTGCTTGTTTCCAGAGTTTTTTGCTGAAGGGATTCCTCTCCATTGGATGCATGGAAATGATTAGGGCCTTAGGGGTGAATGTCAATTGTTTTGGTTGAAGTTGCACGCTTTCAGCAGGGGAGCTTATGATTGCAATACCACTATCAACAATTGTAGTGACCTTTGGCTTCTCCATTATTTTAATACTTACATTATCCTATAATAAGGGCATCCACCTATTACCTTGGGAATTGGTAACGGTGTTTTTTCCTTGTTTTTGCTTTGTATGATTTTCCAGGTTTTGTATTGTAGCTTGTTGTTTTCCGTTTTTTCTGGTTGGTTGGGCTCGTTTGCTAGGACTTTTTTTTATTCACCACTATGGACCAAGGCCCAAGATCTGGTTGAGAGTGATCCAAGGTTTGGATGTCCATATGCTCATTGTTGTCAACCTTTCCCATTATCCTCTGTGAGTTTTGGATTTTAGTAGGACTTATTAGACTATCAAGGTCCAATTATTGAGAGTGTTCAGCATGGCTGCAATTATTTTTTTGCATGGCCAATTCTTCCACAAGCAAAACAAATGGTATGAATATTCTCATATTCAATAATTTGCCATTGATTGCCTACCCAAACCTTAGGGGTTAATGGGGACTTTGCATTGATTTCAATACAAACCCTTGCATATCGAGCTTGAGTTATTTGATTTGTGGCGAAATCTACCCTAATAGGTTTCCTAACAGATTTGCTATTTGAAAAAGAGCCTCTTTGTCATAGTATTCAACTGGTAAATCTGGAAAACGGATCTATACCGGGATTAGCTCAAAAGGATTCATGGAGGGTCGGAAATTAGGGACCCACTTAGTGATCATGAGGTAATGGTCTTGGATAAACCATGGTCCTCCAAAAAGAGCTTTTTCATAGTCATCTTGTAGGGAGAAACGGAATAGATAGACCCCTTTTCCTATGTCTATCACTTTTAGGGTACCCTTAGGTTTCCACATAGCCCTTGCACGTTGTGTTATGAATGAAGGTCTCACAATTATACCTAAGCATTTTCCCATGAGGGTTAATTTCCAAGGGTTACGTAGTTTCGCCAAAGTTTCTTTGGGAAATTGGACAACGTGTTGGCCTTCCGGTGGATCAGTTTTCGAATCTTCCCACTCCATGGAAGTTAGCATGATTTTCCTTACTTCATTAAACCATTGGGAAGATTTTGCCACCACTTCTCTAAATGATAGAGCAGGACGTATAGTTACTTGGTTAGTTATTTCAGGGTTCTCATGCATAACGGTGTCTTGAAATTGTTGAGTGACTTGGTTTACACGGTTAGACTTATTGCTAGGAGATTCATCCTCCATAGTGGAGGAGTTAGAACCATGCCACCAAATGATTCCCGGAGTCCCACACGCCCAGGCGTGAAGGTTGATCTCGGATTACTAGAGGATGGCTAGAAGTTCTAAGCTGGAACCGAGATTTGAGAGAGAATTCTAGAGAGAGAACTTTTGACATGCCAAATCCTAATATTGATGAAAGCTTGCATGGGAGTATCTAAACCTTATAAAATGAAAAATAGAGCACATATTTTATAATAGAAGGAGTATCTAAACCTTTTTTATTATTATTAAAAAAAAGGAAGAAGGAAAAAAGTATCAATGGGGATCGAACCACGTACCTACGTTGTCAAAGGAATCCAAACTTAGTCATTGCCACTGAGCCACAATAGCTATTCTACATTAACTCCACAACAATTTGTTTATATTGATTAATTTCGGGCCCCAAAATATTGAACCCTGAGCGGGTGCACAGGCCGCACACCCTAAGGGCAGAGCCTGGTGTCATACTGCGATGTACTAACTATTAC
Source organism: Chenopodium quinoa (assembly GCF_001683475.1). Taxonomy (NCBI): domain Eukaryota; kingdom Viridiplantae; phylum Streptophyta; class Magnoliopsida; order Caryophyllales; family Amaranthaceae; genus Chenopodium; species Chenopodium quinoa. The sequence goes on along the minus strand of NW_018744560.1, from coordinate 324,361 downwards.
TTTTTCCGTTTTTTAAATACTTGCTTCATTTCCCCATGCGTGGAGTTTTAGGAGAAATTGAAGAATATAATAAAATTTGAAGGTAGTGGGGTAGGGGAAGAATAAAAAATTGTAAAAAAACAAAAGTAGTTGAGAGAATTGGAGAAAACAGAATATGAAATTAATAAAATATGATTTATATTGGGTCCACAAGGTGAGAGAAATAAATTATATATTGTAAAAGAATTCCAAATAAGGAAATGGAACAAGTATTTAAAAACTGTCGAAAAAGCAAAGTGGAGCAAGTATTTAAAAACGGAGGGAGTATTATGACATGGATTGACACATGTCGTTAACACGTTGTTCCTATGGGAATTAATAATATTATAGATTTATTTTAATTCAATATGTAACATTCAACTTAAAAAAATTTCACATGGTGGTAGGGCAAAAATTTTCTCTATACAATGACATCAACTCGTCTTATGTGCAACTGGTCACACCGTGTGACCACTTGTAAATCAACAAAATAACCCCTATAATAGTGACTGAGTAAGCCTTATAATACTGATCGAATACCCTTCACATTGAATGAGTAACCCCTATAACATTGACGAAGTAACCTCTATAACATTGACGATGTAACCCCTATAGTAGCTAGCCACACCGTGTGCAGTGGCAGATCCAGGATTGGATTAATAGGTTGTCCCATCGTTTATCATTCACATATAATATACTACATCTGCTTTTTTAGTTGACACATTTCTTTTATCACGTTTGTCAAGACACTATGTTAACGATTAATATCTCTAATTCTCAACATAGTAAAATAATATAAAAAAATGGCTGATAAAATATGAAAGATTTAAGTCTTCGTCGTGTGCAATTACTAGAAAAAAATTAATCAAATTATGGAGATAATTAAGTTTGTACATTTGGATCGTCGTTTTATCATAGCTAGAGGTACTAATGATCTTTGGGATAGTAAAATATCCCAAAGCCCAATTGGACGGATCCTATAAGATCACACAAAGGGGCTAGATCGAGAATTAGAGGACGAGACCCATCATGGGCCTCATCTCTCTAGGTGGCCGACCATGAAGGGGAATTAAGAAGGTTTTGGGCCTCGTGCCCTAGTCTAATTATAATGGGATTATAAATAGACTAGGTGCCTAGGGTTTGCATGTAAGCAATTGACTGATCATTTGATCAAAACCTTAATTAGCAAACACGAAACCCAACCCTCTCATACTCCTCTCTCTCTCACGGCTCTCTCCTCCTCCTCGGCGCTGTGGTGTCTCGTGGTGGTGGTTTGTGCGGTGGTCGGTTGTCCATAAAGGTGGTGATCGCGGTTTTCCTCAATCACTCGACCAATCTAGTATTGGTGGACGGCTCGTTCGAATCTCGTGGACTATTATCTCCCTAATTTGCCTGTCAAATAGCTACGTGGAATTCACGCTTCAAAGGTATGATTATGTGTCTTGTGTGTTATGCATATAATTCTTAGTATTAGGTGCTAAATTGAATATTTTACATGTTATTTCCGATGCGTAGTACCTATAAAATCCTACAGTGGTATCAGTTAGCCTCTTGTATGAACGCGCTTAATCATATTAATACGATTAATTTGAAGTCCATGTTAATTTATAATCAATTAAGAGGGAGAAATTAATTTAATTATGGTTCAATTATTATTTTTAATGTGATTAGACTTTTGGAATCGATTAAATGCGATTTAATTATGCTCAAATAGCCATGAAGAGGACCGAATTAAGCCCTAGAGCATTCGAAAATTTTGAACCCTAGAACCCTAGTTTTGAATTTTTCGAAAAACCCCTAACCCTAATTTTTTGAATTTTTCGAAAATCCTAGCCCTAAAATATGATTTTTGTGCTTGATTTTGATTTAATTCGATTTATTTTATGATTCATAATTTTAATCGGATTGATTTATGCATAAAAATGTTTTGATTTAATTTTAAAAGTTAGAATTAAATTGGGATTAATTTTTTGATAAACCTTAATTTTGAAGTTGAATATGATTTAATTTTAATTAATGGACTGATTTGATTTAATTTTGATAAAAATTATTTTAATTAAATTAAAACACACACAAAAAAAAAGTTTAAGGTCGGTAACCGCGGTTGCCGACTAGGTGGTCAGTCCAAAGGGAGGGGAAGGGGAGGGCGGAGGTCCGGTGGCCGTGGACATCAGTGTGCTACCGTTGCACAGCTGCTGCCATGGCTGTAGCAGGATTACTGCTGATGCCTTGCGCGACAGTGGCTTCTGCAAAGCAGCCAACCACCGTGGCTAGTCAACCACGGTGGCCTGCAGCCCAGCAGAGGCTCCTGTCCTTGTGGTAGTGGCTGCTGTCATGGAAGCCAGCCACCGTGGCTAGCTTCGGCTAGCCAACCACGGTGGCCGGCGTGTGTGGCACTGTTTTTCAAAAAAAAAATTTGTTTTGAAAAATTATTTCAAGATAATTACTAATTATTTTTTTGATAAAATCAGTTTATTTTAGATAAAATATTTTATTTTAGGATAAAATCAAATATTCAAAAGTTGTTATATTTGATATTATCCATATTTATAGTTGTTAAATTGGTAATTGTCCATAATTAAATTTGTTAATTTTGGATAAGATTGATTAGGATATTCTGAGCATATTCCAAAAGGATAATAATTGATTTAAATAATATGATTATCCCACAATTAGATTAGGATATAATTGATTTTAAAATTATTTGATTGGCTAATAATTAGGATAGAATCTCCTAAAGTTGTTTAGGATAATCATGGAAGATTATATATGATTTATCTTTCGAGATTAAAATAATATTTGATTCTATCTCATGCCTAAATTAAAATATATGATATTTTATGATTGGTCATGAATAATATATGATATTATCTAATTATGATTTAAAATATGAGATATTTTAGGAAACGCGTTGCCTTAATTATGATCATTTGATATTGTAGTTTAGACAAGCATGTTGAGTGATTTATTATATGACACTTTTATATAATATATGATATTATGTTGCTGTATATAGACTAGTGTGGCCCATAGATTCTAAAATACGATCTGCGCATCGTGATGTATTTTTGTAATCTAAATACGGTTTGTGTACCGTTAAGTATTTTTGTAAATTTTATTTAAAGTAAGTAGAATAGTTATTTAAGTAGTGTTAGTTCAAAGAAGCCCATGAAGTGAAGACCCAAAGGAGCAAGGTGGATGGAGATCCATGATGATTCAAGTGGGAGCATTTTTATTTCTAGTTTTCTTAAGATTAAGGGGTCATACTATGTCATGCTTTATTTTATGCATTAGTAGATTATGCATTTTAGATTTTATTTATGTTGCTTGATGATGCGCTAGAGTTAACTTAATAATCACAACATAATGAATATAGGTCCCGGAAATATTTAGATTGCTTTTCCAATTAAAAACCCAATGAAACCTTCGATATTTGTGATGGGTCATGCCAAAGCTGGGTGTCATATTATATCTTTGGGAAGTTGGGGTAAATAAAATTTTACATTTTAATTGGTTATGCTTAACAAGGTTACCTAAAGAGTTTAGGACCTTGAAGCAAAGGGAAATAATTAAACATGTGATGATTAATTATTCAACCAAGAGTTACAAGAGTTGTAATCAGTAAAGAGTTTACTCACCTTGAAAATGTAATAGTTGATGGTATGGCCAAAGTCCGGTCAATTATTGCACGAATAAAAGGGTCTTGGAATCACTTAAATTTCAATTGGGATCAATTAGTTATTGAATAAAGTGCTTTAAATTTACCAAATTAATTCGTTTATGGTACTTTAATTTTATTAAACATAATTATTAAACTTTGCCTTATTTTGGCATGGATGGGTAGCCGTAATCACAATAACAACAACATTTACAATTTGCGACCATTCCTTGAGAAGGATAGGTTGACAGGAGAAAAATTTTCCACTTGGAAAAGAATGCTAAGGCTTGTTCTGAAATCTGAAGGTAGAGAGGATGTCATTGACACCCTATTTCCAGGACCTCTGCTAGAAAATCCAACTGCGTCAGAAGTCAAGAAGCACAAGGAAACTCATGATAGAGCTGTGCCGATCACTTGCTTAATGATTGCTACTATGGAGCCTAGTCTTCAAAAGAGTTCTGAGGACCAGGATGCATATACAATCATGCAAGAAATCAAAGCTTTGTTTAAGAAACAAGCAAGAGTTGAAAGGTATGAGCTCCATCGCGAGATTCTAGATTGTAGGATAGATAGAGAAGGGTGCCACAGTTCATGATCATGTTTTCAAAATGATTGGCCTCATTCAAAGTATGGAGAAACTGGGGCACCCATATAGTGATGAGATGGCAACATACATCATTCTCCACTCACTTCCTAAAAGTTTTAACTAGTTTATCATGAACTTCAACACGACTGCCACTACAAATACTATGAATCAATTGCATGCAATGCTGGTTAGTGCTAAAAAGAAAATCCCTAAGGAACCTAAGAAGGAATTTCTTATGATCCAAAAGGGAAAGGGTGAAAGGAATAGTGTCCTTCGAACAAGTGTATTATTGTGATAGTGGGTTCAGAATTATTAGAAAGCTAATATATTCATTAAGGTCAAGTGATCGGAATGCCTGGGTGGAGGCCGCTTCCGATCAGTAATATTAATGCATAATTAATATTACAGCTTAATCTTGACTGAACCGTTCGGGTCACACCCTAGCAGCCAACGAACAGAAGCAACAAATTAATTCGGAAGGAATTAGTGAGTCGACCGACCAATATTTATTTAGACGTCGGAAATTCGAGCTTAGAGTGTCGAAACCGAGCGTCGAAAGTCGAGTCGGAAATAATAAAAGACGAGACGCGCAAATAGTAATAAATCAACATAATTCCCAAAATACCCTAGAATCAGAGTGCCCTGAGCAATCCGAGTGCTAGGGGCATAATTCACAAGCATGGTGGCTAGCATGCGCACCAAGCCGAGCCTAGGATGGCTGGTGCGTGCTAGCGCACCATTGCTAGCAGCCGCAACATCCAAGGGCAGCAAGCTGCAGCAGCCAGCACTCAGAGTGCGTGGCTTGCTAGCCGTAAGCAGCAGCCCGCATCTCCAAGTGCGGGTAGCAGGGCTATGTCGCGGGTCATGGCGTGGGTAGCTAGGCCGTGAGCAAGGAGAAGAAAGTGGAACTTAGGGAGGACATGTGGCACATGGAGAGGAAGAGAGTGGGGAGTAAGTTTGGTCCCCCCCTCTCCAAGTGGTCCTCAGTTGCTCTCTCATGAATAGTTGACACTTGTTGATTTATTACTAGCTTGCTTAAATAGTTTTATTTTGCTTTTAAAATAAAATGTGAAAATCCCACTATCCCACATTGATGGGAGAGACAATCATACTCTCATCATTTCCTATAAATACCATAGTAAGGGCATTGGAAATGATGCTTGAGTAAGAGTTGCAAAGGGCATCACTAGTAAGTGAAAACCCTTGAGCTCAAGATCGAGTTGGAAAATGTATTACATTTAGTGAAAGCCTTTGAACTCAATTACTCGGGTTTTATTGGTTGGGTCTTGCTAACCCTAAGACATTGGACCTTGTCGGTATTCGCTGGTGCGGGTGGATCAACTTTGGAGGCTTTGGAGCTAGCTTTCAAGTAAGAGCCCATTCGGTTGGGCGAAGCACGCTCCAAAAGGTAATCGTTCTATCTTAATCTTGTGATTAATTTAATTATGTTTATGGTTTTATTTATTGCAAGTGCGGTCTTGTTTTTGGGTTTCTTTCCGCGGTGAGTCGGACTCACCAAACCCCAACAAAGGGGTTCAACAAGAAGGGGAAAAAGGCTAGTGCCAAGAGCAAGGGAAATCAAGTTTCCAAGGCTCTTGAAAAGCCTAAGGCGATTCCTAAACCCAAGGCTGAAAGTGAGAGTGAATGCTTTTATTGGAAAAAGAAGGGGCATTAAAAGCGCAATTGCCAAAAATACCTTGTCTTCCTCAAGAAGAATGGAGCATCAACCTCATGTATTATGTTATAAACATTTTAACTTTCACTTAGGTATATGATACCAAGTTGCAGTGCTTAACATTATAAATGTTGCAAAGGAACTGCAAACAAGTGAGGCTAGCGTGGAAGTGAAGCTTAAGGGTGCACTAGAAGTGTTCGAGTGACCAAGGAAGCTTCGTAGTTTTAATTTCTGAATTTATGATGATTTTAGACCTATTTTCGTTTTTAATGAGACAATATTTCAGTTATTTGTTTTGAATACTGATTGATTTTACTAGGCTTGGACAAGTGTCCATGACCAAGGTAATAAATTGTTTTCATTATGTTAGATATGAGTTAAATTTGTTTTATGACATTAACATAAGTTGATCACAAAATAAAATTAGATGATATAAGTAAACTTACTTATAACAAAGTAAGGTTAGGTCACATAACCAATTTGCACATCCAAAGTAATAATTGGATGGACTCTTATTCTTATATGAATGTGAATCACTTGAGAATTAGAAGTCATGCTTGATAAGGTAAGATGGCCAAGTTGCCTTTTAGTTGAAAGGGTAAAAGAGCTAAAATGACCTTTTGGAACTCATACATATGATGTGTGTGTACCATAAGTTCAAGAATTAGCAAAGAGATTTAACTATTTCATTGCTTCTACTAACGATATAAATTACTATATTGATAATTACTTAATGAAGTAAAGCTTGGAATCATTGAAATGTTCAAAATTCCAAAATGAAATGTAAAATCAGTTTGAGATAAACAATTTAACACCACAATATGATTGTTGTAATAAATATTTAACTCAAAAGAAATGATCATCTAAGGGAATTGTTGAATTAATTCACAATACAGAAACATTACAATAAACTCAAAACAAATGTATGTGTTCTTGCCATGGTTCGATCCAAGATTTAATGATTTACAAATATTGTTTTGAGGATATGAATCAGAATAACAACAATTGCGAATATACTAAACAAGAAATTTAACCAAAACAGTAGAAAATATGTCATAAGAGTTATGAACTGGAAATATTCCAAAATTATCTTTTCTAAGAGAAGATTAAGGGTTATGAATCTATGTAAAATATTTACAAAAATGACATAATAGACCCTAAATCAGAGGTATTATTCCTACAATCGCGTAGAAAACAAAGTGTTTGTTGCTCGCGATAATGTCTTTATAGAAAGAAATCTCTTCCTACAAAGCCAAGTGGGAATAAAGTTAGATCTTGATGAGATTCGGGACGAGCAACAAGTGGATGTGGATAATACTACATCAGAGAAGAGGGCGTATGAAATCAACTAATTTGATAAATCATATGTCGAAGCAAGCTAATTCAACTAGCGAGGCTTCTATTGTCCCACTTGAATGAAAGGCTTCAAAGAGTTGAAGAGAAATAATTCTATTGTTGCCTATACCTATCGTAGGTTACTTAGTATTAAAACAAACAGTTTGTTGGAAGTCTAGTAAAAGGTGGATTCTAAAATTTTCCTACTGGAATGGTGGGAACCCATGCCCTACAAGCAAGCTTTGGACAAGTGCCAACTCAAGAAATGGATTAAAGCCGAGAAATCCAGAATGGACTCCATGTCTGTAAAGATGTGTTAGTCCATGATAGTCTTACATATAGGGTCAAACCTAGTAGTTGTGTAAGCATATTCAGATTATTCTAGGTGTGGAGATCAAAATCACCTCATGAAATGTTCTCAATGGATGGTATGTATATGATACAACCTAAGAGTTTTGAAATCCATAAATTCCTAGAAAGTTTTGCAAACTTCATAAATTCATTTATGGATTGAAGTAAGCATCAGGGAGTTGGAACATTCTTTTTGATTAGGCAAACAAACAGTTTGATTTCCTTGAAAGAACGAAAAGGGATCTTGTAGAGATAAGAAGTTTAGTGGGAGCAATTGATCTTCTTGGTCTTGTATGTAGTTGACATACAATTCATATGAAATGATACATCAATGCTTGAATAAGTCAAGCAGTGGTTAAAGAGTTATTTCTATATGAAAGACTTAGGAGATGTTGAGTACATATTGGGAATCAAAATCCACGAAGTGAATCTTGAAGAATGATTGGACTTAATCAAGAGACTTATGTTGATAAGGTTCTTGACAAGTTCAAGATGCAAGACTCTAAGAAAGGATATCTTCTCATGTCTCATGGTATTACAATCAGTAAAACTCAGTGCCTTCAAAAGCTAATAGAGTTGAGTCGTAAGGATAGTATACCTTATGCTTCTGCAAAAGGGTCCATTATATGTGCCATGAAATGTACAAAGCAAGATGTTACATATGACTTGTGCATATACACAACTGGAATATTTTTACATATATTTTATTTTGTAGAGACAATAATATTTTTTTCCATATACACAACTGGAATATTTTTACATATCTTCAGATATTTTATTTTGTTTATTTTCTTTGCAAAAAAGAACAATGATTAGTAAATATTGAATTAATACTTTATCTAAAACTATTCTTATAATATTATCATTTTTTCACTTTGTTTCAACTTTACTACTTTTATTATAATAAATTTCATTTCAATTAGAAAAAATTCATTGTGGTAACATATATATGTACATGTATACATTTATTTTTTACATTTACAAAAGTAGTATTAATAATAGGACGGGCATATCAGACTAGATATTTATTTTATTAATATAAAACCCACAAACTTAACCTTAACATTGGTATAAGTATAAAAATATTGGTGTACAATTATTGTTGAATTCGTAATGCAATTTTGTCCCTATATACTTCATAAAATTTAGTAACAACGAGTCGTGCGATGTAATTAATAAAGTGCAATTACTGTATTATTGCAAAAATTCCTGTGTGAGATAGACTTTCATTAAGTTATTGTATGACGGGTTAAAGTTACTCTAAAAGTATTTAAAGTTACTATTAAAATTTACTTTATGCCATTTTCCTAACATAAAGTTTATCTTTAGAAAAAACACTTATAATATATTACATGAATCATATACTCCCTCCGTTTTTAAATACTTGCTCCATTTCCTTTTTCGGAAAGTTTTTACAATATTTAAATCATTTCTCATAATTAATGGACCCAACATAATATTCTCTCTCCTTCTATTCTTCATTACTTTTGCTTTTTTCAATTTTTTATTCTCTCAATTACTACCCCACTACCTCCATATTTTATTACTTTCTCCAATTTCTCCTAAAACTCCACGCATGGAGAAATGGAGCAAGTATTTAAAAACGGAGGGAGTAGTCTTTATAATATGTATTTATTAGAAAAAGTATATTAAAATAAAATCAAACCTATTACAAATTAAAAGTTACAACTTATCCCAGAAAGAGAAGTTACCATAAAACTTACTTAAAGTTACTTTCAGATTAACCGTCTTTCAAAAAATTAAAATTAAAGTAAGGGCATGTTCACTTCAGCTTAATTTCAGTTCGATCAGTTCAGTTTAGTTCAGCTCCAATTAGTTCAGTTCAGTTCAACTCCATTCAGTTCAGTTCAGTTCAGTTCAGTTTAATTCAGCTCTTGATTTCCTTCTCTCATAAAATATTCATTTCAGCTTTATTTAAATCAGTTCAGCTCCAATCAGTTCAGTTCAGTTCTGTTTAGCTCATTTAGTAAATGTGAACAGACCCTAAGTCTACCTAGCTTATACATGCAAGACCTAAGGGTCTGTTCTGTTTTACTGAACTGAGCTGAGCTGAACTGAACTAAACTAAACTAAACTAAACTGCTTGGAGCTGAACTTAACTAAACTGATTGGAGTTGAAGCAAACTGAACTAAAATTAAGTTGAAGAGAACAGACCTACCCTTATTGGGTTGACAATTGTAGGTACAATATTTATTACATTTATATATTTCTATACTTATTAACACTTTAGGTTCACTCCATATCAATTTCTACGATTTTAATTAGTCTTCACAAATTCATAAGATTATTTGTTAATCATTGCATACATGCGTGCACGTAGAGTAGTATATGCGAAGGCTACTATTCCACATTTATGGTCCATCAAAATTGAGAGATACTCAAATGATTATAGCTTTTTCCCCGATTTTAAGAAATTCTGGGATCGATTGTCACTTTCGTCTTTTGTGTGGCCCTCAAAATATCCAAAAAAAAAAAGGAACATTATGTTCATTAGCTTATTCTTAAATGGTTTTTAATAACTTAATTGAGAAATTTAAAAAATCATTAATTTGTAATAATAAGTTAATATGGAACCAGAATGAAAACCGTGAAGTGGTAGCAATTTTTTTTTTTTTTGGTAGTAAAATAAAATAAAATTTTAAATAGGTAGAAAAAGTCAAAATACGTGGTGCTTTTTAGTGGTAGTAAAGTCAGATTTTCCTTTACATAACTTTAGAATAATAATAAAAAAAAAATCTGTAATTTGCAATATATAATATTTCCACTTTTTTTTTTTTATATTTTATACTTCCTCCGTTTTTTTAATATTGCACCACTTTGCCTTATAAGGAAGTATCACAAATATTGCACCATTCCTATTTTTGGAAAAGAAATACTTGTGTTCACACTACAAATACCAAATATACCCTTACTTTTCAACACATGATTATTCAGCTTATGTATACCATCACACAGACAATCTTGTATTTTACCTTTCTCTCTCATCCTTTTTTCCACTATCAAAAAACTTGTGTCAGCCTCCTATGGTGCAATAAAAAAAGAACGGAGAAAGTATTTTTTATTATTGCACCATACAAGTTCGGATCAATAAATTTTGTAGTGAGACTTGGGAAAAAGGAAGCGAAAAAAAGATAAAAAAAATACAAAAGTGTCCATGTAATGTAGCAGACTAGGCCCTATTCACTTCACCTTGAAAAATAATATTCAGTGAAAATAATTTCAGTTAGTTAAATAAAAATAATTTTAGTTCAGCAAAAGTAATTTTGATTCAGTAAAAATAAGGTGCCGTAAACGGGGCCTAAATAATAAGTGTAAAAAATAAGGGTATGTTGGGTATTTACAATGTGAATAAAGATATTTTTTGTCTTAAAATAGAAATAGTGCAATATTTGTGAAACTTCTCTTGCTAAAAGACAAGTGACATAATATTAAAAAAACGGAGGAAGTAGTCGGGTCTTGTTCTCATTGACTGAAATGAGCTGAGCTGAACTGAACTTATTAGAGCTGAACTGAACTGAAATGAATATTTTATAAGAGAAGGAGATTAGGAGCTGAATTGAACTGAACTTATTAGAGCTGAACTGAAAATAATAATACGAGAACAGGCCCTTGCATTGATTCTAAGAATACCCTTTACTTTACATATGTGAGGCTTTAATGTGTATATCAGCATATGTCATGTGGATTTGCGCATGGGGCGAGCCAGTATGCTAGCGGCCCGACACGACACGAGCTCGCTAGCTGCACGACACGACATGAGGAACGAGGGGTGGGGCGTGGGCCGTGCCGTAAACAAAAAAATAAAATTTGGCACTAACCAAGCACGAGCCGCGGGCGGCACGAACTTTTGGTCTGCTAGCACGGCCCGCCGGCATGACCTACAATAATAAAAAGTAATAAAAGAAACTATAAATACTAAAAATAAAAACAATAAAAAGAAATATTATAAAATTATAAATAGAGCCATAATAATATAAAGAACTATAAATAATAAAAATAAAAATATTAAAATTAATTAATTAATAATAAAATTATTTAATTGGCCCGCGGACCGGCCCACGAGGCACGTGGGTCGTACTATGGGCTGGGAAAGTGGGTCGGGGTGTGTCATTTGGTGGCCTGGCACGACATGGTCCGCCATCACCAAGTCTGGAACGACACGATACAAGCCACCTCCTGGCATGGTGATGTATGGCCCGTGACAGTCCAACACGACACGATGCCCGACTCATATGTCATCTATGAATCAAATGGAAAATATGTTTAAAGCTGTGCAAGAGATTGGAGAGAATGACATATTTTCTCTCTGTCTCCGTATACACATTTCAAGGGTTATAGAAAAAAGGAAATTTTGCAAAAAAAAGACCTTTTATAAGCAATTTTTTGCAATAAACCACCTTATAATTTTTTTTTTTTGCAATGACAAACCTTAAACAATTTTTTTTTGCAAATCAATACCTTTATGCCGAAAAATGAGATTTGACCTCAATTTCCAGTGTTGACTACCCCAATCCACCCACGAAACCACCTCCCTCCTAAACTCCACCCACAAAATCACCCTTTCCCGGCATTGACCACCCTAAACACACCCTTTTAATAGCATTGACCACCCTAAACACAACCCTTTAACGACGTTGACCACCCTAAACCCTCCTCAATAGCCCTATACACCCTTCTCCCCTCCACTGTCAGCGTCGGTACTCTTAGACATACTCCCTCAACCATAAATTAACACTCGAACCACCCTAAATCCAAATTTCGTGAGATGGTGGAAAGAAGGGAGTTTGATTTCACTGGTGGGGATGAGGAGGGGAGGCGGTTTCGTGGGTGGAGCGAAGGAGGGGGTTATTTCATGAATTGGGCTGGGGAGGATTTCGTGGGTGGGGTTAGGGTAGTCAACGCGGGAAAATAGGGTTTGACCCCATTTTCCGACATAAAGATATGGTTTTGCAAAAAAAAAAAAATTGATTAAGGTGTGTTTTTGCAAAAAAAAAAAAAAAAAAATTATAAGGTGGTTTATTGCAAAAAATTGCTTATAAAAGGTGGTTTTTTGCAAAATTTCCTAGAAAAAATGGATTGGCCAAACTGGATCAAACAGAAGAAACCTCTATGGTCTCCAAGTCGAGAAAATTTGAATCCAAAACCACTTAAAAATTTGGTCTTAAATGGAATCGAATATTTTATCTACCTATTTAAATAAACATCTAGTTCCTTTCTTTCTTTTTTTGTTTTTTAATATTTTTTTAGCAACACAGCCACATTTAAATATTATATTTCTCTTTTCATGGTACTGGTTACTTTATAACGCTAATTAGGTTGATTGAGACTACTCTTAACACCTTATGATTTTGAGATATACCGCTTTTATTAAACGCGGGTCTGGGCCGCACCCTCAAACTAAGAGAGTGAGTTTACTTCACAAGATCAAAGGAGGCTCCACCCCAAAACTATATGGAAATAAGAGGAGTAGTCCCTTAGCCTTATAAAGTGTTTAAGGCTCTCTTCCTCAACCAATGTGGTGACACTTAAAGAGGTTTATTCTTCAACATCTTTTGAACTTTTGCAGTGAACTCTCTCTCGATATCAGGTGTGATAGATGGGGACCAATATTTATCAATTATATAATATCCTTAGCTTTCCTAATGCATGTGAAATCATTTCCACCGTTGCATGCATGGTTTACGTGCAAAACTAGATATGTGTTTACTAGTAGTATTAATAATATGGTTGTATATGAGCATGACTGATCAATTGTCTTAAAAAGGAAATCTTTAATTTTGTCTTTGCTGTATTTTTCAGGCCACTTCCATAATTATGTGGAGCAGCAAAATCCTGTATATATAACCCATTTCTTTGCTAAGAGATGCAATAACGTAATTAAAAAATCTAAAACTACCATATATTAGCAACATTTTTTATTGTAGCTAGCTAGCCATCTTTAGCTTTCAAAATGCGTAGTCTTGCATTTTTTTTAATCTTGTTTGTTTCAGTTTCACTTAGTTATGCTATTATTGAAGCCGATTATTGTATTGCAGATCGTAGTCTTCCTAGGGGGCCCGCTGGATTTCCTTGCAAAGATCCGACTAAAGTCACTATAGATGACTTTGTTTTCACTGGATTTCGTGGTGAAAAAGACACCACAAATTTATTCGGAAACAATGTAACTTTTGCTCTTGTGGATCAATTTCCAGGTTTAAATGGTCTAGGCCTTTCCATGGCAAGGGTAGACTTGGGGGTGGGCGGAATTATCCCTGCGCATTCTCACCGAACATCAGAAATGCAAGTTCTTGTACATGGTACAATAATCTCAGGGATAATTGATGCAAACAATGTCGCGTATTATAAAAGATTAGAGGCTGGCGATGTAGTGATATTTCCACCGTACTTGCTTCACTTCGTAACAAATGTTGGTGAAACTCCGGCTCTAGCATTTGTTGCTTTGAATGGGGCAAATCCAGGATTGCAAATAACTTCCACCTCCTTGTTTGGTGGTAGTTTACCGGCGAAAATAGCTTCACAAATCACCGATATAAGTCTTGAGGAAGTGAAACGCTTGCAGAACATTTTTAGCAAAATTGACACAAACTCATAAGACGCTTAAAATCATTGTGTTTTACATGTATGGTATCACCTATGCTAGCTTGCTTTAAAGTTTGGAATATATATATATATATATATATATATATATATATATATATATATATATATATATATATATATATATATATATATATATATATATATATATATATATATATATATGCATGTCAAATATATTTGTAATTTTTTTTATTATTTTAAGAAATATTTGTAATATCTTAATAATAAAGAATATTGAATAATGTTCATAAAAATGCTTATTTGCTTTGTTCTAATCTACTATTAAACTTCTACAATGTCATTCCTTAAAAAAAAGGCACCACAACATGCTCACATGGTAAAATTAAATCTCATCGATTGCACCATATTAAATATTTTTATTTTCATTTAGATCTATTTTAAATGTCTACAATGTATTACAATTGTATTTATATTATGTATAACTTTTTAATACATGTATATTTTTTTAGAGATATGTTATTATAAATTATGCAAATCTATTTTTATAATACTTATTAATTTTCAAAATTATACTTATAATTAAAACTCACAAAATCAAAATTGTTTATCAATGTTCTTTATATGTCATAATTAGCCACCCGTTCAAAAATACCCAATAAATATACGTAAATGAATTGTGTGTAACGTTTTGTTTGTTTTTTTTTTTTTTTTTCTGTTTTTAATTTTTAGGGTTTTGATCATAAAAAAAATCTCAACATCAATCTCCATTTTAAGTATTTATTAAGGAAGGGATCCAAGATCAAGCAACCCACTAAGAAGCTACATGGATCAAGAACCGGTTGCCCTTGTGTTTGAAACTCTTGGAGTAAGTCCATTTGCTCTCAAGCCTGAATTTGTCACTTTGGGAGATTACTTGAAGAACACAAAGGAGTGTTATTTATGTATGAATGACCCATTTGCTTTTTTGGGCTATATAATTAAGTTTGCTTTATCTATTATTTTTGTAATTAGACTTAAAGAAGTAATTAACTTCCTCTCTATTTAGCCGTGATTTTGTGTGTGATTATAGGAGTTATTGTTACTCTCAATTGCCAATTTGTAACTGCCCATTTAAATAGGTGACAGATTTTATGACCACTGAATTAATGTGACGGTTTTAAGAGATACTAAGCGGTAATTTTGCTAAATAGGGAGGTAATAACAAGAGGAAGATAGATTTTGATTATTAATTTTTTAAAAAAAAAACTCAAGTGTTTTTAGCATTTTGCTTTTAGTTTGTCTCGAGTTAAAGTGTAGCTTTGAGTTTGTTCTTTAGTTATAAGATTAGGTGAACTTTGATGAGACTCATGAGAGTGTCTTGAGTTTTTGCCTAATATCCCGAACTTTGAGTGTGTTGCTGGTTTTTTGTTATCAAACTCGTTTCGTGAGTTTAATTCGTGAGTACCCCATTTTAAAAAGTTTAAATCCATCAACCTTTATATTCCGGTGAGTGTATTTAGACTTACATCATCTGATATCAGATCTTTGACGTGAGTTTATTGAAGAAAACAAGTTTAAGGAACTTAGAGTCGTAGTTTTGCAGAAATAAAAATTAAAGGAAGCTTCTAGCATAGTCGTCGACTACAGACGACTATAAACGACTATGGACGACTATGCTAAGAAATTAAATCTGGACCGTTTATTTGGTTTGTTGCTTAATCTTAGCCTTTGAATATTACATTATTAAAAATTTTAAAAATCTAATTTACACATCATTTAAGTTGTGACCAGTCAGCAACCAGTCATTGACCAGTCATCAAAATCCTGTTTGTTTTCTTCCTTTTAGGGGGTAATTTTTTTTCTTTTCCAAATTATAATATTCATAAATTGTACTCATTAGCATTCGTCCCCTTTTTCATAGCCTCCAACACTTCATCTTCAACCTTTGTTAATGACACACTTTATCTTCAAACTTCAATTATTCAACTAAAACATGACCATAAATTATCAAAGTATATATGAAATCAATAAAAATGTATAATCACCACATTTGCCTTTCTTTTTTTTTTTTTTTAATAATTTTATAGTTTTTAACCAATTTAATCAACTGTATATAAATATGATCATTTGATTACAGATTTCATTTAATATATTTTGGGATTAATTATAGGAAGTGGTATGATTTATCTTGCGTTTTAATTTTAATTGGTCATACGAATTCATGAGTAATCATCCGCCATTATTGAATGTTGAAGCTATGTGCATGGGTTGAAGATGGATAAACATTAAAAATATAATAAAAATTAAAAAAATTGAAACCGGACGCTATAGTGGGTGTGATTTTAGGTAAATTTACTTACTTTCTTTTTTTTAAAAGAAAAATATAGTGGGTGTTTTTTTTGGGATATTTTAAAGGAATATATCCTTAATTATCTCAAATAAGAAAAAAACTAATTGGGAAAAAAAAATCATTTATTTACCAAAAAAACAAACAAAGCAAAAATAAAAAAACAATGAAAATGAGAAAAAAAAACAAAAGAAAAAATTGATAAGAATAATCTCAACTATGCCTCATTCGCTCAAAATAATCCCAACTTTGGATTATTTTTTAATAATCCGAACTTTGATATGAATTTGCTCCTAATGGTCCCAAGTGACCGGTAACCTATTGGGTAGGTAATTTTTTTTTTTTTCAAATTTTAATTTACATGTGTCACTACATGATTGGACAGAAATAAGATTTAATTTTAATTTTATAAAAACATGATTATTCGTCACTAACTAACACTTAATTATTGTTAAAAAAATTAACAGTTTCTTACAAAAAAAAAAAGGAATGTCAACCATCACGCCACCAATCACCATCACCAAAGACCCAGCCCCCTCCTGGCCCTCCACTACCCTACCTTCCTTGAGCCATCAACACCAACCTAACCACCACTTAACCTCCCCAGCTTAACACCCACCTTTACCACTGTACCACATCCACCGTAACCAAAACCCGATCGATTTGTGATTTTGTTCCATAGGGAACTCAGCAGGTTTAGCATCAAGTAAACCGGCCTCGGTAATAATATCCAATGCATACTTCCTCTGACAAATAAAAATTCCCTGTTTATTTCGGGCTACCTCTAGCCCCAAAAAATATTTCAACACTTCAAGATCTTTCATCTTGAAACAATTTCCCCGATATGATTTAAAACTGTGCATAGCATTTTTATCGTTGCCAGCAACAATTAAATCATCAACATATACTAACACATTGAGCTGCATTTTACCCTTTGTCAGAGTAAATAAAGAATAATCATAATATGACTGTTTAAAGCCTTACTTTTTCAAAGCTGTAGCAAGCTTAGCAAACCAACACCTTGGAGCTTGTTTAAGCCCGTACAACGATTTCTGCATCCTGCAAACTTTGTCAGAGTTATCTTTCTCAAAACCAGGGGGAATTTTCATATATCTCTTCTTCCAAGTCACCATGAAGAAATGCATTATGAACATCCATTTGATGAACTTCCCAATTTTTCACCGCCGCTACTGCAAGGAAAGTTCGAATTGTCACCATTTTTGCTACTGGAGCAAACGTCTCATTGTAGTCTAGACCTTCGACTTGATGATTGCCAAAGATAACTAGCCTCGCCTTCAACCTCTATAAATTTCCATGCTCATCATATTTTTCTTTGTATACCCACTTACTTCCAAGCGCCTTTTTGCCTGGAGGTAATTTCTCTAACACCCAAGTAGCTTGTTCTTCGAGTGCTTGTATCTCATCTGCCATTGCCTTTCTCCAACCCTCATGTTTCATAGCCTCTTTGAAACTCTTGGGTTCATTTCCTCCTGTAATAGCAGCAATATAGGTTCTATGTTTCATAGAAAATCGGTGAGAATCAATAAAATGTGTTATTGGGTAAACAGTACCTGAGGGAAGTGATGTCGCAGGTGAACGTTGAGACGGAGTAGATGGAATTTTATTTCGAATAGTATGTGTCACAAAATCACGAAACTTCACTGAAGGAATCTTTGTTCTCATTCCTTTACCCAACACCTCATCACCCCGAGGCTCTTGCTCATGAGCTGTTGTGTTCCCAAGAGATTCTTGCTGCCTTGCACGCCCTTCCTCAAGGGCTGAACTGGTCTCATCATTGGCCAAAGAAGCTGCCCGCCCTTCCTCAAGGAAGGCAGTCTCCTTCGCGCCCTGGTCGCGGCATGAGGAGTTCTGTCGCAGCTCTCCTGCGGGATGGTCTGCTGAGGCAGTTACCTCCGCACCCTGGTCGCGGCGTGAGGGTTCCTGCCGCAGCCCTCCTGCGGTACCCTATGCTGCTCCTTTTTCACCTTCCTCACGCACATAATTCTCCCACACACAAGGTTCTTCCATACACCACTCATCATCACTCACACACCCAACATCACAAGACACATTTGGTGACTTTAAATTGTTGTGTTCACTAGTATTAAGGTACGGAAATTCACTTTCATTAAAAATTACATCCCTTGAAATAAATATTTCCCGTGTTTCCAAATCATAGACTTTCCACCCCTTTTTCCCAAACGGGTAGCCGATAAAGACACACTTTCGACTTCGACTTGCAAAATTGTCCCCCTTACTCTTTAAATTGTGAGCGTAGCATAAACATCCAAACACTCTAATATGCTCATAAGGAGGTGTTTTGTGAAACAAAATTTCAAAAGGGGTCTTATAATCGAGCAAACGAGATGGGGTCCTATTAATCAAATGACAAGCACTTTGCACACATTCCCCCCAAAATTTGATAGGTAAGTTTGCTTGAAATCTCAAGGCTCTAGCAACGTTTAAAATATGTTGATGTTTACGCTCAACCCGCCCATTCGGTTGGGGAGTACCCACACACGAGGTCTCAAAAATTATCCCATTGTCAAAAAAATACTTCTTCAAAGCATTAAATTACGTACCATTATCACTACGAACAACTTTAATATCTTGAGAAAATTGTCGTTTCACAATAGCAACAAAATTATAGAACATATATTCAACTTCCGTTTTATTGCTTATTAAATAAGTCCACACACCTCTAGAATAATCATCTACAATAGTTAAAAAATAGTGAGCACCACAAGATGACGGAGTCTTGTAAGGCCCCCACAAGTCTAGATGAGCAAGCTCAAAAATTCTACTAGCTTTATTATGACTTATAGGAAAACTACTCCTATGTTGTTTTTCCCTAGGACATACATCACAAGATTTAAAATTACTACTACTATGACTCAAAAACGAAAGTTGTTGTAGTACTTTTCCCGAAGGATGCCCCAACCGTTGATGCCACAACTTTGTTGAATGATCCCCATCTATCTTCAAAGTCTTCACCGTAGGAACACCTCGGAAATAATAAAGTCCATCCACTCGTTCACCTGCTCCAATCACCTTCCTCGTCGTTAGGTCCTGTATAGCACATAATTTATTAGTAAATTGCATCACACAATTCGATTCATCACATAATTGAGTTGTCGAAATTAAATTGCAATTTAGTTGAGGCACATAAAGAACATTATGAATAATTAAGCCTCCTTGCAATGTCACCGATCCAATTTTGGATGCATTTGCATAGTTTCCATCCGGCAATCCCACCGGATAGGAGCTCACATTTGTCACAATTGACAATAAAGAAAGATCACAAGTCACATGGTTTGATGCTCCGGTGTCAATAATCCAACCCAATTCATTCTTACCGTGAAGCTTGGGCTTGATAGAACTTAAGTGGTCAAGAAGTTGTTGAATTTGCGCACTCGTAACCCCTGCAAGAGCTGCCCCGTCTGAAGGAGTTGGAGCAGCCCCTTGCGTGGACTGTGAAGCAAGCTGTCTACCTGTTTTATTCGCACGAGCAGGAGGAGCAACTCCCCCCTACCCCTTCCACCTGTACGGCCGCCACCTCTGCCAGTCGTGCTGCCTGCACGGCCTGATCCACGCCCTCCTCGAGGACGATCCCCCCACCATTCAGGGAAGCCGTGTATTTGAAAACAGCCCGTTTCATTGTGACCTTCCCTGTTACAATGATTGCACAATTTATCGGTGTTATCAGTCCTAGGCCTGCTGCCCTGCACCTTGAAAGCCGCTGCACTCTGTCTATCCTCGATGGGAGGGTGCACCTCCCCTCCCCGCAATCTCTCAGCTTGTATAGCTTGTTGATAAGCTTTGTCCACCGTTGGCAAGGGATCTTGGGCAAGAAGTTGAGCCCGTAGAGCCGCATATGAAGATTCCAAGCTAATAAGGAAGTGGTGAACATAATCGTCCTCCATCAATTTCTCAACCTGCTGAACAATATTACAGGTACAATTACCACACTTGCAAACCGGAACCGTGACATGTTGTTAATTCGTCCCATATCTTTGACAATCTGCCAAAGTAGACAGAGATGAGTTCAGTTTTTCCTTGTTTGCAATCTGCCAGGGCAGTCTTCAATTGACAAACTTGAGTTCCGCTCACAACACAAAAGCGATTTCGAAGATTGTCCCACAGCAATTTCGCATCGTCATAATCACCAAGGGTTGAACGAATCGTCGAGTCTAACGTATTCGACAACCAAGACACCAACATTGAGTGAACAGCCACCCAATCCTCCAATTTTTTAGAGTCCGTTGGCTTAGCCACAGAACCATCAATGAAACCGTATTTCCTCTTCGCCTTCAAGGAAGTACGAACAGCTCTCGCCCATTCATCATAATTATCACCACATAGCTGAACAGGGGTAATTACATTCCCCGGCCCATCACTTGAACCAAGGTGGAACGTCAGATCCACCTTTGTTTTGCGTTCTTCTCCTCCTGGCATCTCTTAATCTCACGAAAAAAAATAATACAAAAAAAACTGATTTCTGAAAAAAAAAAACACGAACGATGCTTATGAAAAACAACGCTCAAGAAAAAAATTTTGGATCTCACAAGGCTCTTGATACCATGTTAAATTAGGTTTAAAGTATTCTCTGTGTAATTCTCATTCATATAACAACCACATACAAAAGTATATAAAGAGTAGGATACTTGGGGGGCAAGGCCAAATAACCTAAAGATAATCACAAAAATATATTCACAATATTTATCTTATATTCACAATATTTATCTTTCCTAATATTTCAGCGCCCAAACCACATGCCACCGTCGCAAAAGCGAATAACAAGAGCCATAACATCATCAGCGATAGTGGGTCATTGATAACAAGGTAAGAAAGTAAGGGAGTAGAGAAGAAACACGGCGGCTGAGTAGCTGACTTGATAGTGGGCTGTTGATTTTAAAGGGTTCCGTGAGGGAGGAGGGTTGGTGTTTCAGAGGGAGGGGGACGGCGCGACGCTGACTAGGGGTTACGCGCGTGGCCGGAGTTGGGGGCAAGGGTTGGGCACTTGTAGGCGTCGTTTGAAATGCGCCTACGTTAAAGCATGTGTGAATATGCTTGGCACTCATAGGAAGTGGGAATTGACATAATACGATTAGGGACAAGGAAAGTAGGGAGCCGCCAACAAGTTTTTAAGGAACTTGTAAACCGTTCATGGATCATAAAAGGCAACCACGAATAAGGGACAACGATAGGCAACAACGATTGACCCGTGAAGGTTACACCCCATTCATAATCCATGAGATTACTAACTCCATATGGTTCGGAACCATGAAAGGAGGATCGGGGATGATGGTACGAAGTGAGTCATGGAGTCACATTCGCCCGTACTGGCCTCTACTCGATTCTTATAGTGAAAAGTAATTCCTGCGATCTCAAAGGCATACAAACAAAGATTCAATTTGCTCCAATCTATTAAGCTAAATTGGTTGAATATTAATGCAACATATAATTCTAAATTATTTGTGATCACTTGAATTAAGAAACAAGATTAAAAGGAACCTAAATCGGTTGTGCAAATTATCTTATTAGGCGTGATTTTCAATTACATATTCCCTTTAAACATGCAATATGGTGATCATAAAAATAATAAAAAAAACATTAATATTGGAAGAAATTTAACAATAATAGCGTTAGTAAAATCAAAAATAAAATAACCCTAATCATGATACTAGAAATATTAAAATAAAATAAGAGTAATTAAATTGATTAATTACTCACATTCTGCGCGTTCCTTTAAATTGCTACATCATGAATAAACTGTTAGTAACTTCAATAAAAATATAAATCAAATGAAAATTAAATTAAATAAATAGATTTGATTTGATTTGGTCCAAACCCTCAGTTAATTCTACCTTTTCACGCCTTGGTTTAAGTATAAAACTTTAGGTATTGTATGAACTCCTTGGAGTGCTTAATTAGGGAAAGTATTTTGAGAAAATAGGATGGCTAGTATATATGATGGCTAGTATTTAGGCTAAAGAGGGAGAAAGAATTATTTTATGATCAAGCTTGTTGATGATTGAAAAAGGGTGATATGACCTCTATTTATAGAGAAAAAAAAGAGAGGTCGAAAAAAAAAAGATAAGATCCGAATTAAATCGGAATAAAACTCGATAGACAGCAGTTTTTGCGGTTTTTGTTTTTATCATATCTTTTGATCTAGAAATCGGAATAAGATGAATAAGATATCGTTGGAAAGATCTTGAAGTCTAATTTCTAAGACAATTTGAATCAGATTAAAAAAAAATTTATAATAAAAGATATGGCCGAAATAGTGAGACGGTGTCAGTTTTGGATTGAGTTTTTTATTTAATTCATATCTTTTTCGTTATAGCTCGGAATTGATATTATAATATATCATTGGAAAGATAATTTCAAGGGCTATCCAACCATATAAAATTTGGATAAAAAATATGAGGCACGAAAATAATATCTGTCTATATTTGAACGTCTTTCAATTCGGATAGAAATAGGATTTTCAAAAAAAGGAGTTTTATTCAATTTCAAACTCTTTAATCTTATCTTTTCAAAAAGGATAATTAGGATCTTGTAGAAACTTATAGAAGCTTCTAATTAATCCTAATTGGTTTAGAAATTGGATTAAATAATTTGGACCCTCCACGTGATCATTGGGTCGTAGGTAAGGTGGGCTTAGGTTCGGTTTTGGCTCAGTTTAATATTTTGGCCATAACTTATTCGTTATAACTCGGATTTGGGCTTATAATATATCGTTGGAAAGCTCTTTTAAAGCCCCATTCAACTATTCAATCATTAACCCAGATAATGGACCAAAATAAACTGGATTAAACGTTTTATAAAAAGGACACGAAATGAATGATTTTAAAGGACACGAAATGAATTATTTTGGGTTTAAAGGCACGAAAAAGAGGAAAATAAGTTATGGTTTGAGGAAATGGGCTAGAATTTGGGTTGGTTTTATGAAATGGAAATATGGATTTAAGCACTCCAAAAATTAAATACTCAACCCGACCAATAATGGCGATGAAAGGTTGTTCATCATCGGGTTTGGTTTTGGGGAGACATTTTTAGGTGTCAACAGCACTCGAGCTGGGCAGCGAAGAAGGTGGTTGGGGCTGGTAGCTTGGTGGAATGGTTTTCTTAATTTTTTTAATTAATAGTTTTTTTAATGGCTTTTTAAAAAGAAATTATTTTTATTTTTTTTACCAATAAGGAACCGACACGTGTCATATAACTTGTTATAACAAGTTAAATGACCGGTTGGGACCATTAGTAGCAAATTCATATCAAAATTCGGATTATTAAAGAATAATCCGAAATTAGGATTATTTTGAGCGAATGAGGCAAAGTTGGGATTATTCTTGTCAATTTTTCCAAAAAAAAAAAAAATAAAAAATAAAAAAATAAAAATAAAAGTGGCAAGTTTAGTTTCCTTGATTTCCTCAAAGCAAAGCAAAAAATTTCCCAGCTCATGTTTAAGGTTAGTTTTCCTTGAATCAAGATGATTTATTTTAACCAAAACTATTCTTGATTATCTTTGCCAAAAAAATATTTATTAAAATATTGCAATGTTGCTAGAATTACATTCAAGTGGTGATTCTTATTTCTCCAATATGTACAAACCTTAGCGCATATTATATGTATATCTTAAAATAAGATATTCATCATATATTCTCTAATCCTTATAAACATATTAAAAATATATTATGTATGCTTGCCAAATTTGCTTTTTAATTTTAAAACATGTACTTAACATATTTGGATTTTGTAATATTCATACACATTTTTTTTGAACTAATTTTGCATAGATATTCAAATATATATGTTTATAAATACATGGTTGTAGGTTATTAATTAGAAATATAATATAGAATCAGTAAATTTAATTTCATTTCAGTAGAAATAATTTTATATCTATAAAAATAATTTTAGTTCAGCATAAGTAAGGTGAAGAGAACAAGATCTTAGGGGAGTTGTTTTGTTTACCTATTTTTACTTATTTTTGGTCTAATAAGGCCCTATTTAGTCACCTTTTTTTTAAAAAAAAAATATTCAGTAAAAATATGTTTAGTTCAGTAAAAATTAATTTCAGTTCAATAAAAATCAATAATTATAAAGAAGTAATATAATAGAGAATCAGTAAAAATAATTTAAATTCTGCAAAATTAATTTATCAGTAAAAATATTTAAGTTCAACAAAAATAATCTCAGTTCCGTAAAAATAATTTCAATTCAGCAAAAATAAGGAGAAGTGAACAAGGCCTAAGTGTAGATAAGTTCAAATAAGTTCAGTTTAGGAAAAATAAGTTGAAATAAGTTACGGTTAGGAAAAATAAGTTCAAATAAGTTTAGTTCAAGAAAAATAATTACAAAAAATAAAGGGAGTACCTAGCTAATACTCTAATAGGGACTACCTAATTTGATACAAGTTTCAAATAGTCTTTGTTGGCACTCTATAATGCTTAATTAGTTCAGACTCCCTAATTTGATTTTAAGAACCTTCAAATATTCTTATTAGACAATAACACTTAGGGCCTATTCTCTTACGTTGAAATTCAGTTCAGTTCAGATTTGTTCAGTTCAGTTTAACCCAATTCAGTTCAGTTCAGTTCAATTCAGCTCCGTTCAGTTCAGCTCCTAGTTTCCTTCTCTTACATAATATTCATTTCAGTTGAGTTTAGTTCAGTTCAGTTCAGCTCATTTTAGTTCAGTTCAGCCGCTTAGTTCAGTTCAGTTCAGTTCAGCTGAATTTAGTCAATGAGAACAGGTCCAGTTGAGACTCCTAAGTTGATTGTAATAACCCACAAATATTTTTTTTATTAAACTCTATAATACTTAGGGCCTGTTCACATTTACTGAACTTAACTAAACTAAACTGAACTGATTGGAGCTGAACTAAATTATACTTAACTAAATTGAGCTGAAGGGCCTGTTCATATTTAGTGAACTGAACTGAACTGATTGGAGCTTAACTGAACTGAAGTGATTGGAGCTGAACTGAGCTGAAATGAATATTTTATGAGAGAGGGAAATTAGGAGTTGAACTGAACTGAACTGAACTGAATTGATTGGAGCTGAAATGAACTGAAATTAAGTAAATATGAACAGGCCCGAAATGAATATTTTATGAGAGAGGAAAATTAAGAGTTGAACTCAACTGAACTGAACTGATTGGAGCTGAACTAAACTGAACTGAGTAGAGCTGAACTGAACTGAACTGAAATTAAGTAAATGTGAACAGACCCTTAATAGGGACTGCCTAATTTGATTTTAATAACCTTCAAATATTCTTATTAGGACTCTACAATACTTCGTTGGGACTACCTAATTTGATTTTAAATACCTAATATTCTTATTAGGACTCCACAATACTTAGTTGGGACTACCTAATTTAATATTAACAACCTTCAACTAATTTTTTATTAGACTGTATAATTTTTAATTGGGATTACCTAATTTGATTTTAAGAACCTTAAAATATTTCTATTCGGACTCTACAACAATACTTAGTTGGGACTGTCTAATTTGATTGTAATAACCTTCAACTATTTTTTTTATTAGACTCTATAATACTTTATTGGTACTGCCTAATTTGATTTTAATAACCTTCAATTTGATTTTAATAACCTTCAAATATTATTATTAGGATTCTACAACACTTAGTTGGGACTTCCTAATTTGATTTTAACAACCTTCAATATTCTTATTAGGACCCTATAATACTTAGTTGAGACTGTCTAATTTGATTTTAACAACCTTCAACTATTTTATATTGGACTCTATAATACCTAATTAGGATTGCCTATTGATTGTAATAAACTTCAACTATTTTTAATTCGTATTCTATCTATAATACTTAATTGATACAGCTTAATTTAATTGTAATACCTTCAAATATTTTAGATTGATACTTATTGGGACTAGGTAATAATATGATTATTATAATATAATCCATCAATATATTTTTTTCTAAATCATGTATCTTTGGAATTTAAAATAAATCACATGTTATACTTAATTTGGTTTGTAGATGACTAGTCTTACCTATTGTGGTTTGTAGATGACTAGTCTTACCTATTGTTTAAGTATGTGCGTGCTTGAATTTTGACAGCTATAAGAGGATGATTCTAGCGTAGTTGTCGACTACGGACGACTGCAGACGACTATGGTCGACTATAATAACAGAATAAATTTAAGGTAGTGTTTAAGGTAGTGATTACTAATTGTCATTTTGACTAGTTAAAACACTAATACAAAAATTTGAGAGTGTTTGACAAGGTAGCGGTTCTAGTAGCGGTTAGCACTAGAAGTAGCGTTTAGGTAACTTTTCTCAAACGTTAAAAATAGTAGTGTTTAGAGTAGTGAGTATTGGGATTCTATAATACTTAATAGAGATTGCCTAATATGATTGTAATAACCTTCAAATAATATATTCTTTATTGGCACGTACTCTATAGTACTTAATTGGGACTGCCTAATTTTATTGTAAGTTGTAACGACTTTCAAATATTCTTTATTGGGACTACCTGATTTTATTGTAAGTTGTAACAACTTTTAAACATTCTTTATTGGGACTCTATAATATTTAATTGGGATTGCCTAATTTTATTGTAAGTTGTAACGACTTTCAAATATTTTTATTGGGACTCTATAATACTTAATTGGGACTGTCTATTTTGGTTGTAATAACTACCTTGACACTATATTTACATAATATACCTAGGGCCTGTTCTCTTCAGGTTAGTTTCAGTTCTGTTCAGTTCACTTCAACTCCAATCATTTCAGTTCAGTTCAGCTCTTAATTTCATAACAATTCATTTCAACTCTATTTAGTTCAGTTCAGTTCAGTTCAGTTCAGTTCAGTCCAATTCAGCTTAGTTCAGTAAATCAGAACAAACCCTTAATGGAACTGCTTAATTTAATTGTAATAATTAATTAGAACTGCCTAATTTGATTATAATAATCTTAAAATACTTTATATTGGGATTCTATCATACTTAATTGAAATTGCCTAATATGATTGTGATAACCTTCATCAAATAATATATTTTGTATTGCGACTCTAAAATACTTAATTAGAACTGTTTAATTTGATTGTAATAAACTAATAACCTTTAAAATTCTTCATTGGGAGATTTGAAATTCAATAATACTTAATTTAGACTCCCTAATTAATATGATTGTATTAACCTTCAAATAATATTTTTTGGGGGCTCTATAATACTTAATTGAGACTGCCTAATTTGGCCTGGTTGTAATAACTTTCAAATATTCTTAATTAAGAGTTGAGACTACGGGCCTGTTCACATTTACTAAAATGAGCTGAACTAAACTGATTGAAGCTGAACTGTACTGAATTGAACTGAACTGATTGGAGCTGAACTGAAATGAGCTGAAATGAATATTTTATGAGAGAATGAAATTAGGAGCTGAATAGAATTGAACTGATTGGAGCTGAACTGAACTGATTGGAGCTGAATTGAACTGAACTAATTGGAGCTGAATTGAACTGAACTGAACTGATTGGAGCTGAACTGAACTGAACTGAAATTAAGTAAATGTGAATAGGCCCTACATAACACTTATTATGACTGCCTAACTTGATTATAATAACCATCACATATATAATATATTGGGACTCTATAATACTTAATTGGGACTACATAATCTCACTGTAATAATAACCATTAAAAATCTTGATTGAGACTACATACTACACATTGGAACTACTTAGCTTGATTATTATGCATGTAGATAACATGTACACTAATAAATTATGATTACTAAGACTAATGTATTATCTTCAACTTTCCCTAATATAAACTTAACTAAACTTATCTAAAATTATTAGGCTTGAAATAAATTAAAGTAAGGTGAATGTAACAAGCTTGTAGGTCATCCTATATAACTAATATATAATTCCACTATGTTAGAGTATTATATAGGCCATCCCAAATAACTATAAAGTACTCCCTCTATTCCTTATTTATGTGTCTATTTGACTATTTCTCTTTATTATGTGATTAATGAAAGAAGTAGACATGTAATTAACGGACGGAAGGAGTAGTACAATATGCTTTATATAGGTTAGCTTACAAAAATACAAATGATAGCTACAAAAAAGATAAAATATTTTTAAAGATCTAATTAAAAAAAATTAAAAATTAATTAGTTGTACTGTACAAAAATATCAATTAAAATTGATGATATAAAATTTTTTAAAACAAATTTAATTTTAAAAATTTGATTTAAGATAAGTAAATTAAAAATATAAGAAGAAAAAATAAATATATTGTCAGGAAAGATTTGATCCTAGTATGGCTTGTAAAATTGTAATGCTATTCACCATTTATTTTAGGAAAAGATAAGTTTTTTGTTAAAAAAGGCAAATCAATTATGAGTAAATTTAGGAAAAGATATAATTCCTCCCTTAGAACATGCTGGGTTCTTTTTTTGATTTTAATTAATTTTTTAATTAAATAAATAAATCTATTTTAAAAGAAAAAAAAAATTACTCCACCACCTACCAAAAAAAAAATCACTCCACCACCTTATCAATTTAACACTATTGCCTTTGGGAGCTTCACCTTCAAAAATGGTATATTGTTTAATTTGAGAGTTCAAACATTCAACAATGACAAATAATTTAAATCATAACATAATGCATGATTATGCAAACGATCAAATATATTTATTAAGTTAACTAAAGTGATTATAATTATTAAATTTATGATTAAATCTTCAAATTAATATGAATTAAAGCATAAACATGATTATGACGAACTTATGTTAATTAATTTTGAGAATAATTTTTTTACTAAATATTAGAAGTTATTTTTATTAATTTTGATGTTATAAATTAGCAATTATTGATGAGTTTGGATTAAATATAAATGTTGAGGGTAAGGTTAAAGATGAACATTATTGAGTTGATAATGAAGGATGGTAAAATATTGATGAAGGTTCAAGATGCTAAAAACATTTTTCTAAAATAATTACGGTTGAAGATGAAGTGTTTAAAATTTGGTTTTTTTTTTCTTCTAATTTTAATTTTTTTAAAAATCAATTTTCTTTAAATTGAAAAAAAAATCATGCGTGAAAAAAAATACTAACCAATCAATCCTTTGATGACTGTGTATCATAGGTGTTGGATTGGACGGCTCGGATTAGATAAATGATATACTAACGGTTCAGATTTAATCTCTTATTATAGTCTATCGTAGTTGTCCATAGTCGTCCGTAGTCGACGAATACGCTAGAATTTTTAAAAATTAAAACTCAAAGAACTCAATAGTGCACGAGAGAAGTTAGGGTGGAAAGCTTTTTGTGTCTAGCACTAAGAAAAACACGACCCACTTCGGATTTTAACTCGTTCAAGCCATTAATTATAGTAGGGGCAACGTACAACCTATTACAACCTAGTTAAGATTCAACCTCAAGTTTCTCAAGGAATATAGAGCATGTTCTATTCACCTTATTTTTCACTTATTTCAGATTTACAAGTTCAATAATTATAGGCCTGTTCTGTTCAGCTTAATTTCAATCTAGTCTAGTTCAATTCAGTTCCAATCAATTCAATTCAGTTCAATTTCTAATTTTCTTCTATTATAAACAATTCATTTCAACTCTATTCAGTTTATCTCAGTTCAATTCAACCCTAATTAGCTCAGTTCAATTCAATTCAGTTCAGTTGTTTTCAGGAAATCGGAACAGACCCTAAGATAGAAAGGATAAGTTTAAGAAAATAAGTTTTGCGATTGATAAAGGTTATCAAAATACAAGTTATAATTAAAATAAGTTCAGATAAGTTTATTTAAATTTAAAAATACATAAGAAAATCATGTGTCTAGAACACACCTTTAAACGACCCCACGTACAATAGATCTCTCAAAGCCCGCTTTTTTAGAGTTTAGCCGAATCCTAACCCTAAATTCCTAACTCAATTTAGAACTTTAGTATAAAGATACAAATACACTTTAGGAATTATGAGTCAATTGGAAAACGATGTGTGAAATTCCTACAGAAAATACTTCTATTAAGAGGACTTGATAATTAAGTTCTTTAAAAATCTTTACACAATTTTTTGTATGCGACCTGTTGTACCGTGCGTCAGGGGTTACTCGAGTTACTCGGTTAGGGGTTACTCGAGTTGTCGGGGATACTTGAGTTTTTTGGTTAGAGGTTACTCGAGCTGCCGAGGTTACTCGAGTACTCGAGTTGCCGGGGTTACTTGAATTAAACCTGACCGAGTAACCCCTCGAGTAATCCATAACCAAACCTCTTGAGTAACCCCTGACTAAGTAAACCTTGACTAAGTAACCCCGGTCCTCACTGAACTCCTTAAGTAACCTCTAACCAAATTACTCGAGTAACCCCTAACCGAACACCTTAAATAACCCTAACCGAGTAACTCGAGTAACCCCTGACCGAGTAATTCGAGTAACCCGTGACTGAGTAACCGCCCCTGGCCGAGTAACCCCTCAAGTTACCCTTGATCGAGTGAACCCCTCGAGTAACCCCTGTCCGAACCCCTTAAGTAACCCTTGACCGAGTAACTCGAGTAACTCCTGACTGAATAACTCGAGTAACCCCTAACCACATAACTCGAGTAACCCCTGCCTCACGGTGTGGCTTGCTGCACCACAAAGTTGCTGAAATCTTAACGATGTGTTCATGTGATACTCCAACAGTCCAATGAATTCTCTACTCTGACCCATCGATTTTTGAGTTTCTAATGATCTCATGCTTTCCTTGACTTTTTCCATTAGTTCCTTAAGCATATACTTCCTCCTATTTTTTAGTTGACAATGTTTGACTTTTACAGTACACTATTCACAAAACATGTTTTGACTTGTTTTGTGTTTATAGATACGATAAAACATATTAATATGATGGGGTCTTGTTTGAATTGTTTCAATGTATATTTAATTAATATTCACTTTTTATAATTTTACAATGTTTTTAATTAGAGATACTAATCGTTAAAAGTATGCGTTGATAATAGAAAGCTAAGGTGTCAACTAAAAAAACAGATGAAGTATAATCTTGTTTTTAATCTTAGTGCTTGTTTGACATCAGTTTTGGTTTTCGGTTTTCTGTTTTTTTGAAAACCGAAAACCAAAAACAGGAAACAAGAAAAAGGTGTTTCCACTTTTCTGTTGTTAGTTTTCAAAATTATCATAATTTTAATAAGTTTATATAATTTTTGATTCATTATGGGACACATATCATATACTTTTAAAAAACAAAAAAATCAAAAAACAGAAAACCACAGCAATGCCAAACGAACCCTTAACTGTCAAAATTAAATAGGATTTTTATTTTTAACTAGGTCGCTACAAAATCCAAATCTTAATATCTATGGTGTTTAAAAAACCTTCACTAATATCTACCCCCACTTCTCCAAAACTATAAAAATTATCTTTCGTGACGATAAGATGTATCACATGCCTTAGCACAAATAATGAAATAATGAATTGAAAATGACCAGTTTAAGTTCTTTTGTATAACTATATATTCTAATGAATTGAGAATGTCCATATTAGTTTTCAAAAAAAAAAAAAATGACCACAAAAAAAAAAAAAAGAAAAAGAATGACCATAATAATTAATTGAAAATGACAATTTTTAATTTCTTTTGTATAACTATTCTAATGAATTGAGAATGAGCATCTTAATTTCTTTTGTATAACCATTCTATAAATGTGTTTAGTTTCAGATGAGACTTTCATTAAAAAAAACTAAATACTCCCTTTGTATTTTATTACTTGCTCCACTTTGTTTAAAAGTCTGTATTTTATTATTGTCTCTATTTTTTATATAAAAATCCTTTACTATATATTAATAATTTCTTTTCCCCTAGTGAATCCCCAACTATCATACGTAGTACTTTGATATTTTCATATTCTCTCCTCTCAACTATCATACTATAATATTGTTCTACTAACCCCATTTTTTCGAATTATATTACTTTTTTTATAGTAAAAAAAATGGAGCAAATAATAAAATGAAAAGGGGTATTAAACTCAAAAGAAATCATATCTCGATGTCGCTGATTAGTTACCATGATTGAGTATTTGAGTGTAATTGTAGCAGCCTAAAACTGCATCGTAAGAAATCATTGGATAATGTTGTGTATGTATATGATCTATTCATTTTTTTTTGTTCAATAACTAGGATACAATTACTTTACAACAAGATAAATTTTTATTTAAGGTAGATTTTCATTTAGTTATTGTAAATTTGTAAGGTGTATTAAACTTATTCTTAAAGTATAAAGTTAACTTTTAAAATTATAATTTTCTTACATAGACTTTATCTGTAGTTTAACACTTACAACGTATTAAATCAATCATATAAG
The DNA here is from genome assembly GCF_001683475.1 of Chenopodium quinoa. Lineage (NCBI taxonomy): Eukaryota > Viridiplantae > Streptophyta > Magnoliopsida > Caryophyllales > Amaranthaceae > Chenopodium > Chenopodium quinoa. Next base: position 291,476 of record NW_018744560.1, on the reverse strand, counting down.
CCTTTATGACATCTATTATTCTATTCATTAGAAAATATACATTAGACTTTAATGTGTGTATATATAGAGGTGACGGTTGGATTGTTGATCTTGGATCAACAGCTAATTTGGGTCGAGTTATTTTTTATTTTATTGTCAAGATGTTTACTTCTATCATGTAATTAAGTGGAAACGGTATTGGGGGGGAGGGTGGGGTGGGTGGGTGGTGTCCCTTAAATACCCATTGTGTATTTGTGTCCCTTAATACGCAACAAAATATAATGGGTTCTTCTAAGTTATGTCCTTTCAGTCATTAAATTTCTAAATTGTACCCATGTTTTTTTTCAAAATTATAAGTTGTGTCCTCCACCTCATGATATTTTATCAACAATAATACAATATCCTTTGACAATCATATCCATTAACGGACGTAAACTGGCGTTTTTAATTGACATGTGTCCTGTTTTAATTTGTCTAACACTTTAAAAAAACTTAAAAAATCAAAAAATAAAATAATTAATACTTAATTAAGAATTAATTAGAAAAACAACCAACCACCCCTCCCACCACCACAACCCAACCTATCAGCCCATGTCATCGTCGTCGGCAACCGGCTGCCCACCCTCGCCCAGACATTACCTTCTGCCAACGAGCCCCCGCCCTTTCCCCCTCGCCTTCCGTCCTTCCTTAACACTCCACAAACACAACCACATGACGCAACCCAGCGCATTAAATCGACCACCCTCATTCCTCCGTTAAACCACCACGAAACAGCCAACAATCTCTTTCCCCCACCTCGAAGCAACCCTCCCTCTTCGTTTCAGGGTGTGGGAAAGGGAGTTAGAGATTGTTTTTTTATTGTGAAGGAAGGATAAGGGTTGTTAGGTTGTTGGGGTTTCGAGAAAGAAGGTAGATGCGGTGGGGGTAGGGGAAAGGGAGAGTATCAGGGGTGGGTCAGATGGGGAGGTAGAGTACCGGTTGGCCAATTTAGGTGGTTTGGTGGAGTGACGGTCGGTTTTCCGATGAGTTTAAGGGAGGGGTTAGGGTTTGGCGGTGGGGGAAGGTGACTAGGGAATTTTGGCTTTTTTTTATTTTTTTGTTTTAAATTTTTTTAATTAAACGATTTTAGTAACGCCACATAACATTCTCTAACGTCCATTAACTATTGTGGCTGTCAAAGATTATTGTTGATAAAATAACGTGAGGTGGAGGGCATAGCTTATAAATTTGAAAAAGCATGGGTACAGCTTAGAAATTCATTGAGGGGCATAGCTTAGAAAACCCCAAATATAAATAGCAAATAAATCTTACCTCGAATTTCTATTATCTGTATTATATAAGTGAAGGTGAGTGACAATGATGTTCACAAAAAAACACCAAAAAAAAAGAGAAAAAGGAAAAGATTAAGCAATCAATAAACAATTACATAAAACAAAAATCAATTCTTTGAATCAAGTCCAAAAATAAGTAATTTATATTATGTCTCCATAGTCAATCATTCAATAAAAGCCTCTAAATTTAATATCACATGCCTTATGACAAATAATGTATTGAAAAGCACCATCTTGATTTCTTTTGTATTACTACCATCATTTTTTTTTAAAAAGACAGAATACTCCCTTCGTATTTTATTAATTAGTTGCTCTATTTCCTTTTTTGAAAACCTTTCAAAATGTTTGACTAATACTTTTCTCCTAGTGGATAAGTGGACCCTCCAACTATTATACTATAATATTTTTATATTCTCTCTCTTGTCAACTATGTACTTTATTTTTCCATCATTCCCACTTGCTTCATATTTTATAACTTTCTACTATTTTATTACTTTGTTTCGGGGCGAACGAGTGTCAGTCGAGAGTTTCACGAGAATTGAAGATGGTGGAGGATGTGTTTTGGGGAATTGAAGGGAGGGCCTTTTGGGGGGAGGGGAGGGGTAGCAAGGGTGGGAAAGGTGCGGTAAGGGGTGGCTAGGTGGTGGGGTAGATGGTTGTAATGGTGGCTAGAGAAGGTAGCTTGGGAAAGTGGAAGAAAATAGGGGGCGGTGTGGTGGTTGGGTGGCCGGAGTAGAGGCGGATCTATTCATGTGAGCAGTGGTGCATGTTACTCACCAAGTCATCAGTAAAAAAAAAAGATTGATGTATTTTTGTGAAAAATAGAAAAGAGATCGCTTATTACAGATAGGTTATCTCTTTGATGCTGCTATACCTTTGCGCCGCATCAGACCCCGACACCCATCAGTGCTTTTCTTAAAATATCAAAGAGATTTGATGCTACTGTTGAATTTCATCATTTTTACGCTGCTTTCTTTTTTCATTAAAGAGACCAATTATATTTAAGTTATCTCACTTTTTTGTATATTTTTACAATAATTTTTGTTTCTATTTATATCCTATATTAGTGCAACCAATTTTAACTTTTTCCAACAAGCCTTTTTTTTTTTTTTTGGAAACAATTTTCCAATAAACCTTATCAAAGTAAAAATCATAAATTTAATTTAATGTAATACTCCCTCCATTTAAAATACTTGCTCCACTTTTCATTTTCGTTCGTTTTTAAATACTTGATCCATTTTCTTATTTGGAAAATTTGTATAATATTTAATTAATTTTTTTCACCTGGTAGACCCACCATGAATCATATTTTATTAATTTCGTATTCTCTCTCCTCCATTTCTCTCCACTACTTTTGTTTCTTACAATTTTTTTTATTCTTCCACCAACCCCACTACCTCCATATTATATTTCATTCTCCAATTTCTCTTAAAACTCCACGTATGGAAAAATGAAGCAATTATTTAAAAATGGAGGGAGTAGTTTTATAATACTACTTCCTCCGTCCCCGATTGTTATTCACTTTTGAAGAAAAATCACGGGAATCAAGGAGAATTAAAGAAAGTACATTGAAAAAATAAATTTACATTGGGTATGCAAAAAAGTAGAGAGAGAAAGTAATTAAAGTACATTGGAATGTAAAATTTACATGGGAAAGTTAAATTTGCACAAATATTTTTGCAAATGTTAGAGAATTTTGGTAAAGAAATAATATTAATGGTACTTGAAAAAAGCAAATGTGACTAACATTTTGAGTCACCACAAATGGCAAAAGTGACTATCAATCGGAGACGGAGGGAGTATTTGTTTATAACATGTCATTTGTAGTACTTTCGACTTGTATGATTGAATTTTTAAGTAATGATTGTATTCGTAGAATGGATTTTTGTGTCCTATTTTTGGATTAAAATCAATTTGGTGATATATATTTTTTTGATATATATAATTTATTGATTGAAATTATTTTTGAACAAGATTTAGAAAAAAAATTGTCCTTTTACAAGTGATTAATAATTGATGGTGACTCACTATCTCGAAAATCCTGAATCCGCAACTGGGTCGGAGAAGGTGACTTGTTTTTCTGTGTGTTTCAAAACAATCAACAACAATAAATTTTAGGGATTTTAATTCCATTCTCTTTCTTTCCCTTTGTTGATATATATATTCCATTCCACTATTTACCATGTACTAACCAAACAACCCCTTAAATGTTAACTATATCTCTCCCCACATAGTCTCCATCTAAAGTCATTATTATTATTATTATTATTAATTATTTTATTTTCTTTCTCATTAGCTTATTCAATTCTACGATTTTATGATACTATGAAGGTTAGGCAACCCAAAAAAGGAGGAGGATATATAGCTGGTCTACTACCCCGGTCCAAAGATGTTTAATACTAAAACCATATGGTAAAAAGGTAATAGTAAAAGTAACTCCCTACAATGGCTTTACTCGAGAGCATGTGAAAATACTCTATGTTTGTACCATGAAACATTACATGATCACAAATTAAAAGGACCTCACATGTGAAGAAGAGTGTTGAAGCGAAGTGTATGTGCTTTTCTAACAACACACGTGAATGTCTCACATTGATAACCCTTTTGAGACTACTCTTATCGCCTTATGATTTTGGGAGATAACCCTTTTGGACTTGTGATATGTCTATTTTATATAGTGTTTTACCCCCGTCCCGTGGTCATTATTAGTAGTGTTTTTGGCTCTTTCGGGCCACTTTTATTACTAATTTGTGTGTTCTAGTGTTTTCGTAGTTTTAGTTATATTTTACAGGAAATTGCACTGTTGGAGCATTTTCCCGGGCATTATTGGATCAACTACGGAAGCTAGAAGGACACGACCACTTTTGGATCCCAAGATCGGTGAGAGCCGGTGACTAAGGGCTCGGTTATTTGGATCAAGAGGCAATTGGACCATGTATTCGAGACCCGAGAGGAAATATGGATTGGGCCGAGAAATCTAGCCCAATCGAAGTCCAAGCCTTGAAGATGAAGCCGGGCCCGATCGGGCAAGCATACGCCCGAAAGGGCGGATGCGCGCATGACTGCTATCAAGGAAAGGTGCGCCCGATCGGGTGAGCGTAGGCTCGATCGGGCGCGGCACATTAGACTGGGCGTTGTAAAAAAAGGCCCGATCGGGCGCGTGTTTTTCTAGTGTCTGATTAAGTTTAGTTAATTCTTGTTTTAGGGGAAGTATATATACGTTTTGTACGGATTATTTACTGACCTTCTTTCTCTTAGACTTTCTCTCTATACTTAGTATTTTTCTCTCTCTTAAATTCTCTCTAACTCTTGTTCTTAATTCCTTCATTAATTCCAGATTTAGTTTGGTACAATTTCTTCCCTTTTTAATTTCAGCTATTTTAATTGTTTTCTTGATTATGTTCTTATTTATTTATTTAATTGGTTTAGTTATGATGATTAGTGAGTAGTTTAATTCTAGGGTTTTTGGGGATCCATAATTAATATGAAGGGATAGTTTGTTATTATTGATTGTTGATATTGCATGGTAATTTCCTATTGAATTGTTTTAATTCTTTGCAATTAGATTATGAATCGAGCAGATGTAATTTGATTGTGAATGTTTAGCAATATTGAATTAGTGAATCGAGCAGATGTTGTTTTAATATTAAAGGCTATTTTTAATAGGAACTTAGGTCTAATAAATTGCGAGAGCCTGTTAGATCTATGTTGGTTAATAAATTGCGAGAGCCTGTTAATCATGTTATCTATGCATTGTTAATTATTAATTACTTCATTCTATCCCGGAATATTAATTATTGGTGAACCTGTGACCCTAGGCCTTCTTATTATTGTTTCTTTTCTCCTTAAACTCATTCTTCGTAGTATAGAATTCACACTAAAAACATTGGTTACTTGGATAATTTAGAATATAATAATTAATTAGAACTAAAAAGTCTTGTTTCCCTGTGGAGTTCGCCCTACTTCACTATCTACCTTAGTTAGTGATTTAGGTAATTATTTTTGATTAGGGGATACGACTTTACCCTGTCAAAATTTGGCGCCGTTGCCGGGGAAACGGTTTTATTTTTATTTCTAATTATTATAAGAGTCTAGATTATTTTTAATTTATTATTATTATTATTTATTTTTTTTTTAAAATTTTTTTTTTATGAGTTGAAAATATCCATGCTTATGTCACTACAAGAATTATATAATTTTTATACAGCACCTAACTACTGTAGTTGTCAACGTCTTTGTCATGAAAATCCTGAATGCCCTTATAGTGAGTTTTTTGTGCGTGCTTCGGATGATTTTAGAGTCTTTCCATATACATATGATCATATTCGGAAACGATTAGTTGCTAATGAAAGTTATTGGAAGGCTCTTGATGAAAAAGTCTATGGACACTATAATAATATGAATGTTATTGAGGATGAAGAACCATCAGTTATAGAATTTGTGGTTGAAAAATCATTGGTTGACGAATCGGTGATTGAAAAATCATTAGTTGTAGAAACGGTTGTTGAAAATTCCTTTGTTGATAATGAGGTTATTCGTAAGGGTGGAATTTTCAAGTCATTATTGGATGATAAGGACAATGACTACCTCCATGTTCGTTCTATTAATTTTAAATTTTTAACGGAGGAAGTAGAAGGTTGTGGTGTATTTTCATCTCCCTCTTTTTATTTTTCCTTCTACCTTGAGTTCTCTTTATGTGCTCCTAACTTTTTCTTTGTAGGGATAAATGTGCTTGCTATTAAGCCCTATATAGTGCTTAATGAAATGTTTGTAGGAGCGTTTGATAAGTTACTCAAGGCATTGAATTCTTCCGATTGAGAGAAGGAGTATGGTCGAGCGGGACCTGGATAAACTAGCGCTTTGCGGGAGGCAACCCGTATTTTGTTGCTTTTTATTTAGTTTTTTTTTTATTTATTTATTTGTTTGTGTGTTTTCTTTTTGTTTTGTTTTAGAGAGGTAAAGGAGAGTATATCTTATATTTGTGGGAGTGTGATTTTGTGCAGAGATACTAGAAAAGTTGAGAAAAGATCGAAGGGCTAAAGGAATCCCGAGGCAATTAGCAGCAGCAAGCTGCCCCGTCAAATCAGTAGCACGGGCCCGATCGGGCAGAGCTCGCCCGATCGGGCGCGCGTACGCATCAGCAAACTTAGTCAACTTCGACAGGCTATAACTTTTACGTTTCTTATCCGATTTTTGCGTGTGACCTGTCGTTGGACAGCTCTTCAAGTCTAGTTTCCAATGCAATTAGAATCACTGTATTATCATTTATATATCAAAATTTATGATCAGAATAATGTACCTGAATCAAATTTGAACTTTTTCCACTAACACTTTGTTTCTTTCTTGCCCAATTTTGTTCCAAAGAGATGCATTGCAATTCTCGAGGATTTGGTGACATTGATGTGGTGATGATGAAGAGTAGTCACCTTGACTACTAGCTTCCCTTTAAGACAATGAGGACATTGTCTGATTTAGCTTGGGGGAGGTTCTCGTGTTCGTATGGTACATCTTTCACTCTCTCTCTTCTCTTTATATTTTTATTTTTCTTAATATAGATTTTATTACTTTCTTAGGTTAGTTTTGTTCCGATGAATTGTAAATCATGCTTCCCTGTGCCCCTTACTTGAGAAAAATTGTTTTGGTTCCTGGTATTTGATGATAAATATTGTGGATTAGTTGATCATGATTTGATGTTTGATTGCCTTGAAACCTTAACTTGCGTCAATTTTGTCCAACTACTTGTGAATATAGTTCTTGACTAGTTGATTTGGTAAGGAATGTGTGATAGTTCCATAGTTCCTGGTATGTCAATGAATTTGAGTATTAGTTTGCAACTATTAGTAATATTTATATAATTCATTATTACGCACATAGAGGAGAACGAAGGCATTTGTTCTTTTAGGTCGCCTCCAAATGATTGTAGATACATTTGTTCCTTTCTTGCTACCCATGGTGTTGCCTTGACTTTTTATTGTTTATTTAGCCACATTACAAGCCTATTTTGCCCCATTGGTACTAGTCTCAAGCTTGGCTTGGGGGAGCTATTAGTGAGTGAGGTGAGGGAGTTTGTAGTGTGCTTATTATTTGCACAATTTGGGTGGTTTTGAGAAGTTATTTTGTTCTTGATCGTATGTTTATTTTTGACGAGTTTGAAAGTTTAATCTTCTTGAAAAAATAAAGTATGATGTTATGAAAAAAAAGTGAAAAAAATGAACTTCAATAAGAAAAAAAAAAGAGCAAAAGAAAAAAAATTGTTTAATGTTCAAATGTTCTAGTTGGAGGTTGATAAAAAAAAAAAATTAGAAGTTGAGTTTCATGAAAAATTTCATGTTTGTTAGTAAAGTTTGTTTATTCACTCAAGTTTTACATTATCATATTTTTATGAGTGAAATTGTGAGTGTTGGGATTGTTTTTATTGTTTGAAGTATATATTTGGTGGTTTGTTGTTGGAGTTGGTTATGTTGGAGATGTGTATGATCATTATTTTTTATCATGGATTTATTAGGATTTGGCTCCCTTAATGCATAGTTTTTCTCTCACATAATCCCAAATTTATCCTACCTTTACCCTAGCCTTACATTACAAGCTTAAAAGACCTTCCGACCTTGTGCATAGAAGTTATGTAAATGTGAAAGTGTTGCTTTTCAATGCAAGTTATGACTTGGCATATTTCGGGTCGACTAGTAGGATGAGCGTTCAACGTTTTTATACACACGAGAGTGTGAGTTTGGTGGGCATTGTTCACATTAAAGGGGTTGGGTAGAGAGCGATCGAGTACATTCTTTACTCGCCACATAAATGAGAGTCGAGTGTGTGAGCACTATTCTTGAATTCTATATGCTCTTGTGGTTTGCTCTACTTGACAATTGTTGGGGAGGAAGGGTGATTAGATGAATAAGATTGATTGATGTTGAAGCATGTTCATTTAATTCTACCTTGAATCGTTGGTTTTTTATTTGTTTATTGGGGTGAAGTATGTTTTATATGTTCATTGATGAGCTCTTTGCTTAGGGACAAGCAAAGGTTTGGCTTGGGGGAGTTTGATATATCTATTTTATATAGTGTTTTACCCCCGTCCCGTGGTCATTATTAGTAGTGTTTTTGGCTCTTTCGGGCCACTTTTATTACTAATTTGTGTGTTCTAGTGTTTTCGTAGTTTTAGTTATATTTTACAGGAAATTGCACTGTTGGAGCATTTTCCCGGGCATTATTGGATCGACTACGGAAGCTAGAAGGACACAACCACTTTTGGATCCCAAGATTGGTGAGAGCCGGTGACTAAGGGCTCGGTTATTTGGATCAAGAGGCAATTGGACCATGTATTCGAGACCCGAGAGGAAATATGGATTGGGCCGAGAAATCTAGCCCAATCGAAGTCCAAGCCTTGAAGATGAAGGTCGGGCCTGATCGGGCAAGCATACGCCCGATCGGGCGGATGCGCGCATGACTGCTATCAAGGAAAGGTGCGCCTGATCGGGTGAGCGTAGGCTCGATCGGGCGCGGCACATTAGACTGGGCGTTGTAAAAAAAGGCGGGCCCGATCAGGCGCCCCTTCGCCCGATCGGGTGCGTGTTTTTCTAGTGTCTGGTTAAGTTTAGTTAATTCTTGTTTTAGGGGAAGTATATATACGTTTTGTACGGATTATTTACTGACCTTCTTTCTCTTAGACTTTCTCTCTATACTTAGTATTTTTCTCTCTCTTAAATTCTCTCTAACTCTTGTTCTTAATTCCTTCATTAATTCCAGATTTAGTTTGGTACAATTTCTTCCCTTTTTAATTTCAGCTATTTTAATTGTTTTCTTGATTATGTTCTTATTTATTTATTTAATTGGTTTAGTTATGATGATTAGTGAGTAGTTTAATTCTAGGGTTTTTGGGGATCCATAATTAATATGAAGGGATAGTTTGTTATTATTGATTGTTGATATTGCATGGTAATTTCCTATTGAATTGTTTTAATTCTTTGCAATTAGATTATGAATCGAGCAGATGTAATTTGATTGTGAATGTTTAGCAATATTGAATTGGTGAATCGAGCAGATGTTGATTTAATATTAAAGGCTATTTTTAATAGGAACTTAGGTCTAATAAATTGCGAGAGCCCGTTAGATCTATGTTGGTTAATAAATTGCGAGAGCCTGTTAATCATGTTATCTATGCATTGTTAATTATTAATTACTTCGTTCTATCCCGGAATATTAATTATTGGTGAACTTGTGACCCTAGGCCTTCTTATTATTGTTTCTTTTCTCCTTAAACTCATTCTTCGTAGTATAGAATTCACACTAAAAACATTGGTTACTTGGATAATTTAGAATATAATAATTAATTAGAACTAAAAACACTTGTTTCCCTGTGGAGTTCGACCCTACTTCCCTATCTACCTTAGTTAGTGATTTAGGTAATTTTTTTTGATTAGGGGATACGACTTTACCCTGTCAACTTGTGTAGTGGACTCTCTCTCGATAGCTAGTGTGATCCAGACCAGTATTTAATATAACAATTAAAATCAATAGCATTTATAATGCATGTGAAATCTTTTCCGGCATTGCATGGTTTACGTGGGAAACTGGAGATGTGTTAATTATTAGTTTGAACAATATGGTCATCCTAGAACACGGCTGATCAACTGTCTTGAAAGGGAGATTTTTATTTTTGCCTTTGCTTTATTTTTTCAGGCTACCTCCATAGTTTATGTGGAGCTAAATCTTATATATAGAACACCATTTCTTTGCTAAGAGATAAAATAACTTAAATAACAAAACTACCATATATATTAGCAAGATTGTTGATTGTAGCTAGCTAGTCATCTTCAGCTTTCAAAATGAATAGTCTTCTGTTTTTTTCATCTTCATTGTTTCAGTTTCTCTTAGTTATGCTATTATTGAAGCCGATTATTGTATTGCAGATCATAGTCTTCCTAGAGGGCTTGCAGGTGTAACACCCCCAAATCTCCCTCTCGGAAATACTAGTATAATACGTATAATTATACCGTAGAGATAGACTTGAGCATATTACTACCGCGTGATTACGCAAGGCTACTCAAAGTACTTAACTCAACAACAAAACTTGCAGCGGAAACTCAATTTTCTTTTATTAATACTTATAAAAATAGTAACATTGTTATGAGTGCTCAAAAATAAAGACAAGACCAACATTCCTAAACTAGGTGAAGCAAATCCCTGGACTCCCATATGCTCATTCATGACTCCACCAGAAAATAGTCAACAGTGCTTACCATTACGGTAAACAGGGCGAACCAAAACAAATAAGAAATACGAATTAGCAAAATATGCTAAGAACAATAAGTGTAAGACAGTGTCAACTCAATTTATTTGCAAACACGCTTTTAAAACCAATTCCAATAATTAATCCAATAAATTCAAAACTCATTATTCCAAAACCGATTCCAATGATTCAATATTCAAAATAATAGTTAATAAATCCAATTCCTTTAATTTATTAAGAACCAGTCCCTTTTAATCCAATTCCTCAGTATCCTCACCCAAGTGTGCACACCCCCCAAGCTAGTCTACTTATATTACAAGGCTATTCTTGAGGAAAGACCCGGTCATACAAAGTCCAAGGCCTTATCAATAAACCAAATCCGCATAGTGGGATTACTAAATTCTTATGATGCATTAATAATAATAATTCAATGGTTCAATAAATCTTTTTAATATCCAATAGTTCCCAATATTATTTAAACAAGATAAGCAATCCAAACCATTCAAAACATGATTAAAAAATCAATCATTCAAATACTTTTATTAAAATAAATACCTTCAAACATAATTTATTTCAAAATCAATTTAATTCAATCACCAACCAAATCATGTAAAACATGTTATTCAAACCAATTACTTTCAAAGGTATCTAGCCACCTAAACGTACCTTCACTACTAGAAAACAGTCAAATAGCGACGGACTTGTTGCGACGGGCACATTATTCCGTCGGAAAAGCCGAAATTTCCGACGGATTTTCATTCCGTCGGATATTTCCGACGAATTTAACAATTCCGTCGAAAAACCGTTGGAAATTTCCGACGGATTTAAAATACGTCGGAATATATGTGCTTTCCGACGGAAAATTCCGTCGGAAAATGTCATTTCCGACGGATTTATAGTCCGTCGGAATTTTCCGACTGAATTTTCCGTCGAAAACATAATTTTTTTTAATCACACCCTCCTACAAAACCCTACACATTGTGCCGCCTCCTTTCCCTCATTCTGTCTTTCCCCTCCTTCTCTCTCCTCTCGTTTTCTCTCTCCTCTTCTCCCTCCTCGCGTTCTCCTTTCCTCTTTTATCTCTCTCCTCGCGTTCTCCTTCCTCTTCTCCCTTCTTCTCTTTCTGTCCTCTACTTTCCCCTATATCTCACCAACACTAACCACCACCAACACCGGCAACACTAACCACCACCACCACCAACACCGACATCAACAACAACACCATCATCGACATCAACAACAATTTCCGACTGTTTTCGCCCTTTCTCTCTGTTCTCACGTTAAAAAAAAGGTTTTTAGGTCAAATTCGACCATAAAAACTCTAGATCTAGAGTTTTCATGGTCGAATTTGACCTAAAAACTCAATTTCGAGGTTATGTGAGGTCGCATTAAGGTATGTATCCTTTTTTTTTTCAATTTCGATTTTATTTTGTTGTTTTATTGGACTTTTTTTTACAATTTTATTGATAATTTTTGGTGGTGACGGTGGCTATTGGTGGCCACAGTGGTGATTTTAGGTGGTTGGTGGGGGTGTTTTGCTTAGGTTGGGGGGTTCGGCCGAATCGGGCTTGGGTTAGGGTTGTAGATCTAGGTTTGGTTTGGGTGGGTTTGGTTTAGGTGGTCTGGTGCTGTGCGATGGTGGTTGGTGGTGGGGGTAGTGGGTGGTGGTGCGGGTTAGGTGGGCTGGTGCTGTGCGGTGGTGGCTAGTGGTGGGGGTAGTGGGTGGTGGTATGGGTTAGGTTGGCTTGTGCTGGGGTTGGTGATGTGCGGTGGTGGCTGGTGGTGGGGGTGGCTTTTTTTATTTGTTTTTTGTAAGCATTTTCCAACGGATTTTCCGTCGGAAGTTTCCGGCAGAATACAGTCCGTCGGAAATTTCCGACGGACTATCCCAAGCCCGAAAATCCCTTCAGACAGACTGATTTCCGTCGAAAAATCCGTCGGAAAAGTGGTTCCGATGAAATTTTCGTCGGAAAAGTGCATTTTTCCGACAAAATGTATTCCGACAACCAGTTCCGACGGAATTCCGTCGAAAACGGGGTGTTTTCGACGGAAAATTTCCGTCGTTATTTCACTGTTTTCTAGTAGTGCTTGATCCTTGCCAGAAAAACCATACAAAAAGAACCTCAAGAACCTTGATTGAACACACCCTACAAATAAATATAATCTTAATCAATACAAGGTTAACAAATAATCACAAATAATTAAATTAAAACCTCCCAACTATATGGACATGAACCTTTCAACATAAACATTATTAAAAATCTGATTTTATATAATTAAAACTACTCATAATAATTATTTGTAAATCCTCCATAATAATAATAATAATTGAATAAGAGAAGAGAATAAGAAAATATAAGAAACCAAGGAAAAGAGAAGAATTAGATTTGCGTTGGAAAGAAAAGGAAGAACTTGCAGAGGCTATAATTCCTTTGATATAACTCCGAATTTGGTGATTCTTGAGCCTAACCTCGAGAATTTTTCGAGAGGAACAATCTTTTGTGAAACAACAATACCCCAAGAACTTACATAAGTGCCCAAAAATTGGCTTCAAAGATAAACGGGATGATTTGTGTAAAAAGAGGTTAGGAGAAGAAAAGTAGAGAATTGGTATGAATAAGTGGGAAGAATTAAGGGTCTCTTTATAGTGTTGAGGGTGTAGAAAGGATAGAGATTAAGGTGTGATATGATTACTAGAAAACGTGATAAGTTTTTGGGGTTGTTAAGGTACTTGAATCAAATTAAGTCTAGATTAATAGTTGGGTTAGAAGATAAGAAAATTTAAATGGATATACATATATATGGTTGGGAGAAGTAAGATATGAACAAAATAAGATAATGAAGAAGAGAATTAGAGGTTAATTTAAAATATAATAATTAACAAACTAAAGTGATAACAATCACTCTTCAAAATATGATCAAATTACGTTTCACGATTATTTTTATTTTATTTTTATTATTTTTTAAATATAAAAGCAAAATTAATAATAAAATAATTGAATAAATAAATATGTTAGATAATATAAAATTAGTTAAATACATAATATATATTAGATATTTCTCTTGAAATAGTTAGTATAATGAAATATGGACCGGCCTTAAAAAAGATAATTAAACCTATATTATTAATTTAGAAATCCAAAAATAATTAATTATTCAAATGATTAAATACTTATATTTGGCGCCAAAATTCAAATATTATTTTGGCTCCAAATAATGAATTTACTAAAACACCTTTTTTATAAAATAATTCTTAATTAATTAATTAGAAAATACGTATAAAAATACGGGGTATTATAGCAGGATTTCCTTGCAAAGACCCAACTAAAGTCTCTATAGATGACTTTGTTTTCACTGGATTTCGTGGTGAAAGAGACACCACAAATTTGTTTTGGATACAATGCAACTTTTGCTATAGTAGATCAATTTCTGGGTGTAAATGGTCTAGGTCTTTCCATGGTGAGGTTAGATTTGGGGGTGGGCGGAATTCTCCCATTACATTCTCACCGAACATCAGAAGTGCAAGTTCTTGTACATGGAACAATAACCGCAGGGATAATTGACGCAAACAATATCGCGTATTATGAAAGATTAGAGGCTGGCGATATAGTGATATTTCCACAATACTTGCATCACTTCCTAATAAATGTTGGAGAAACTCCAGCTCTAGCATTTGTTACGTAACAAATAATCATTGATTTGTACACCCGGGTGTACCATGAGCATGGTACACCCGGGCAAAAACGATGTTGTTCAAAGAATAAAACGCAGGCAACAAACAAATTAAAAAAACGCAGAAAGAACATAGTGCTTGGGAACAAAGAACATTATGCTAAAAAAGAACATGTAGATGTAAAACAAAGAATGCGAGTTTTTTAGGTATATTCAGTAAATTTCGGAAAGGAATCAACCAAATCCCACATTAATTGATTCAATCTTTTCAAGAAAAATCAAGATTCCAGAATAAATTTCTCATTCTATAATTTTTTTCTTTTTTATAATAATTCAAAGATTTTATTTTCAAAATTTAAACTCAAAATTCATTTCATATTTATTTGATTTTCTTTAATTTAAAAAATCTCTACAAAAATCAATTATATTCTTTCAGCAACTTTTTTTTTATGTAATTATTATAATATTCGCTATAATAATAATAGTCATGTGTAATTCTTGTGATGTTCTTTATATGTTTTTATAATGTTCTTTATTAGAAAATATGATGTACTTTATTTTGTATGCAAAGTACTATTAATTATTAGCACAATTTTTCTTCCATATATCCACTATTAGTATTATGATCTTTATTAGACCTTTTGATAAAATATTTTAAATGTCTATGTTCTCTAACTGTAATTCATTATTGCTTATTGTGAAAATGTTTATTAAATTTTTTTTGTACCATCCTTGTTAAATTTTAATGTTTAAATTTAAGTAGTGCATATTACATAATTATAAATGTTATGGATGTTCTTTGGATCTGAAAATCAATCATCAATAGATGATGTCCTAAAAAAAATATTTTCATCAACCATCGTGATCCTGAAAAAAAAAATGTGCACAATTATTTAATGTTATTAACATCAAAAAATATTAATTTAAAAAATAATATTCAAGATGAATAGTTAATAATTAAAAATGATGTAAAAACTCAATTTAAAATAATATGTGATATATCACTCAATACCCGAAAGAACATAAGAGTAAAAACAAACGAACATGAACATAGAAGAACATATTATTCAAGTAAAAATAACATAGTATATATTATTGAAACACAAAAAACATTATACCTTAAAGAACATAATTTGTAATGCAAAGAGCATATAGTTTTGACTCAAAGAACGTATTAATCGGACTTAAAGAACATATTCCATTACAATTAACAAATTGAATGCATGATAAAGGAGCATTCATCATAATCAGAAGAACATCATCTTCAACCTTTGAAAATAATATAAAAACAGTAAAAAAAAAAATTTAAAAAAACAATTTCCTTTGATTAAGAAATCTACAAATTATGAAATTTAATAATTTAAAGAACATCATCATTAGCATCAAAATCGTAATTATAATTATAAAATTTAAAAACGAAAAAAACCTAAAAAAAATAAATAAATTACCTTCACATTTGATTATGAAATGCTCAAATTCATCTTCATTATTAATCAAATCTTAATTCTCATACGTATTATCAAAAAATCTGTCATGGAATCATGTTGAATTTCTTACACCCCGCCATTAATTTTCTATGCTAAAAATGTCTCTCTCTAGAAATTCTCTCTGTATTTCGAAATTGTAATTATATATCTCCAAAAATATCAAATCTATTTTTGAAAACTATTAATATGGAGAATAGCTAACAAGTCCCTTAAATTAAGGAGGAATCATTTTAAAGAAAAAAAAAACTGAATTGAAAAATGCCTTTATTTTTTGGAAAAATGGAATCTAAAAATCCAACCTTTGGCCGGTCTGACAATAAAAATCCAACCTTCCATTAATCTCAAAAAAATCCAACCTTTGCATCCCACCTTCTTTGACAGGTCCATTTGACCTTTAACTTGTTAAACCGGTTAAAAAGTTTTTTTTTTTTTTAATTTCCTTCTCATTCTTCTTCTTTCTCTCTCCTCTCTACACCACCACCACTTCTGCCACCATCTTAGCACCACAAAACCACCCAACACCACCACCACCTATCACCACCAGCCTATCACCACCACCACCACCTATCACCACGAAACCACCCAACACCACCATCTAGCACCACGAAACCACCCAACACCACCACCTAGTACCACGACACCACCCACCACTACAACCCACAACCCCAACTCAAATTAAACCCGGAACCCCAAAACATTAATCAAATTAAGAAACATCTTTTTAGTTCCTCAAAAAAAAAAAAAAAAAACCATCTTTTTAGAGGATTAATCAGCCCCCCCCCCCCCTCCCCCCTCTTTTTTTTTGGATAATAACACGTTAATACTATCTAAAAAGTAAGTTGATACAAAAGATATTATAGCAAGTTTATTACGTATTGCACCCAAAAAAAAAAAAAAAAAAAATTATTACGTAAATTTGATATTTAACTAATTTGAGATTATCATGTGGTTATTATTGGAGGTTGCTAAACGCAACCTAGATTTACTTAACGTAACCCTTTTTTCCTTATTTTTTTCAATTCTAAAATCCCTTATTTTTGTCAATTCTAAAAGAACTATAAAATTTATATTTTATCCTCCTCTTTCAACTAAGTAAAAAAACCTTACTAAATTTTACCTTTTTGTCACAAGAGTATAAAATCGATTTAAAATACTAATTGGGATTGCAATGGAAGATATTTTGACAAAAAAGAACTCATAATTGATGCAAGTATTTTGTTGTTTATTTTTTTTTTCAAGTACACTTTGTGTAATACGAGTGAAACGTGCTGCTCTTTTTTATTTCAATCACATTGAACAAAATCAATATCTATATTTCGCACATATTAAAATAATATACTCTATTTCGTAAATATCGAACAAAATAGTATACTAAATTTCATACATATTGAACTAACAAAGCAATAGAAAATTTTTCGTACAAATTTAACAATATATAATACTATATTTTACACAAGTTGAACAAAGTTACGTTGGATGTACGAGGATGAACATCGATGGCCAACCATGAAACATGAAAATAGAATTATAGATATGCCTTGCACTTCGATGTATTAGGAGACCACTCATGACACTTTGTAAATCAATCTTAACCAAAGAATGCAAGCTAACTATCTATTATATTCCAGCTATATGCAATAGCTTCATTTATTTTAGCCCAACTATACAAAACATGCAATCTATGGAGTAATTCACAGCAGTTATCTGAAATAGATATGATCGTATTACCCATGTTATACGAAATCCTACTCTTTTTTATAACCAAATATTATCCCAATTCAATTCATTCAATGTAATGAAATCAATCTATGGAGTATTATTTCTCATAAATTTATATGCTTCACTATCTTATACGAAAAATGCAGTCCTAGCAAAATATCAAAAATTCTGAAAAACAGAATGAAAACACACAAATTTAAAATATCTTTTACAATTGTTCATTCAAGAGAGAAATCAAGAGAAGATAATGTCAAATTTTTTTTTTTTTTTTTTTTTAAAGAAAATGAAACTAACACTATTTAATAACTGTGCAATTGAATACTTAAACCCCCAAAATTCTCAAACTCGAGCGCAAAAAATCCAGAAAAAACCCTTAAGAAAAAATAGAGCAGCAAAAATGAGGGAGATTGTAAAGTTTAGCTTTACCACAACAATGAAAAATTAGTACCCAAAATCGAGCAAAAATAATGTCACAATTTATGATAATTAACTTTTAACAGAATTTCTCAAATTGAATTGGGGCAACGGATTATGAACTGATGATTATAAAATTGATGATTTTGGGGTT
Organism: Chenopodium quinoa; assembly: GCF_001683475.1. Lineage (NCBI taxonomy): Eukaryota > Viridiplantae > Streptophyta > Magnoliopsida > Caryophyllales > Amaranthaceae > Chenopodium > Chenopodium quinoa. The sequence goes on along the minus strand of NW_018744560.1, from coordinate 273,491 downwards.
TTAGGTTGATAGAGAGGAAAGCAACCAAAGAATGAAAATATGCGATGGTAAGGGTATATTTGGGTTTTTGGGAGGGTGTGTTAAGTAAGTAAGGGTTGTATTTAGCAACCATGTTATAATTGTAGCCTAGGGGTGCTTATCGAGCGAGTCGATCACGAGCTGAGGGGTGCTCGACTGAACTCGAAAACTTTTTACATGTGCTCAACTGTGCTCGCTAAAGTTTCGAGCAACTAAAACACGCTCGACTCGTGCTCGTTAAAGTTTCGAGTCGAGTCGAGTAGCTCACGATATACTTGTTAAAATTTTGGTTCTTCTATAATTATATGCCTTTATTTATTTATTTTTTTTGTTCAATTTATATTTTTTTTCTTTATTATATATTGATATTATTAAACATTTACTCTTTCTTTTTTTAAGATATAAATTAAGACTTAATAAGTGTCAAATTTGTTTAAAGATAGTAACTTTGTTTGCAAATTCTATATTAATATTATATTATCGAGTTGCTCACGAGCTTATCGAGTCGAGTTAGAGCATGCTCAACTCGTGCTCGTTAACATCTCCAGTCGAGTCGAATTCAAGTCGAGTTTTGACCGAGCGTTGACCGAGTCGAGTACGAGTTGCTCGCGAGTTGATCAACTCAATTAGCACCCCTAGTCTGGCATGTTTGTTATATACAAATAGTAGTATACGTAAGAGCTAGAGTCCTAAATTTCTATTTCAATTTTCATTTTTCGGTTTAATATCAAAAGATAAACAAATTTCTTACAATGAGTAGGATATTTTTATACTACATTCGATTTATATATTACTTACAACGATTTGAGATAAAGTAAGAGTTGAATATGTCTAATCGTTGTAAATATTATGAAATGAAACCCCTGTGTCGTAACCTAGTTGTGGAATCACTTGACAGTAGGTTTCTTCTCGTTGCTCCTCTCCTGTGCCTGCTTTGTTCTCCACTGCTCAGCAGCGTGGTCTTAGACCACCTCCTGCTAGCACCGCCGGGTTAAACGCGGGAAGTGGTGTGGACGAGCCTGAGTACGGTAAGACCGAGCAGCCCCTATCTCCCACTACCACTCTTCATCCTCCACTATCCCTTTTTTTTACCTCAACTACATTCCATGACCACCCATAGCAAACACAGGATTGTCTAGCCAAATCCAAAGTACTCCGACCAAGCTCATCACACTTCTACCTCCATATCACCTATTCCCAAAAACCCGGTCCATGCCCTTCGTGACCATAATTGGAAATTTGCTATGCAGGAAGAATATGATGCTCTCATTGATAATGTACTTGGGAATTAGTTCCCGCTTGAATAATGTGAATATTATTCGGTCTTAGTGGGCTTTTCGGCATAAAACGAAATATGATGGCTCTTATGAGAGACATAAAGCTCGTTTAGTTGGTGATGGTAAAATGTAAAGGGAGGGCATCGATTGTGATGAAACTTTTAGTCCGGTAGTTAAACCGACTACTATTCAGGTGGTTCTTAGCATTGCTTTATCTAAGTCTTGGCCTATACATCAACTGGATGTGAAGAATGCTTTCTTAACTTCAACGAGGTTGTTTACATGTATTAACCTTTGGGGTTCAAAGATCCGGCTCACCCTGATCATGTGTGTCTTCTCCGAAAGTCCTTATGTGGTCTGAAACAGGCACCCCGGGCTTGGTATCAGCGTTTTGCAGATTTTGTGGCTACTATTGGGTTTGTTCATAACAAATCGGATAATTGCTTGTTCAATCTTTTCCATGGTAACTCTACTGCTTACATTCTTCTATATCTTGATGATATTGTTCTTATAGCTCCTTTAGAGTCTCTCTGACGTCATGTTATCTCTCTGCTTAACTCTGAATTTACTATGAAAGACTGGGTAGTTTGAGCTATTTTTTGGGTATTGCTGTCTTTAGAAATAAAAATGGCTTAATTCTGTCTCAAAAGAAATATGCTCAGGAAATTATTGAAAAAGCAGGCATGCATGGCCAATTGCAAATTTGCTACTACTCCGGTGGAATCGAAAGGGAAGTTAAGTTCCATTTCGGGTGCTCCATATGACGATCCCACTTCTTACCGTCGTCTATGTGGTGCATTGCAATATTTGACTTTGACTCGACCAGATATATCTTATGCGGTGCAACAGGTTTGTCTATTTATGCACGTGCCTCATGTAGAGCACATGAATGTGTTAAAACGCATTATTCGCTATCTTCAAGGTACATCAGATTTTGGTTTGCACCTCTACAAAGTCATTTGTTTCTTCTCTACTATCATACACGGATGCAGATTGGGGCGGGTGTCCAAACACTCGACGCTCTACTTCTGGGTATTGTGTTTTCCTTGGTGATAATTTGATATCTTGGTCGTCCAAACGTCAGCCCACTTTGTCCAAGTCTAGTGCTAAGGAAGAGTACAAAGGGGTTGCAAATGTTGTTTCTGAATCCTGTTAGGTTCATAATTTGTTGCTTGAGCTTTTTGTCCTATTTTTAAAGCAACATTGTTTTATTACAACAATGTTAGTTCTATTTACCTCTCTGGTAATCCAGTTTAACATCAACGCACTAAACATATTGAAATGGACATACACATTGTTCGTGAAAAGGTTCAGAAAGGCAAAGTTCGTGTCCTACATGTGCCATCCTGTTATCAGATCGCAGAAATCTTCACTAAGGGTACACCTAAGGTTTTATTTGATGATTTTCGGGATAGTCTCAGCGTTCACAGTCCTCCCGTTTTGACTGCAGGGGTGTGTTAGATTATGTAAATATTCTAGTGCATATTATTAGTTGTATTTCACTAATGTATCCTAAGCCCTAACCCTAGTATAATCTAGTATATATACTAATGTTTAATCAATGAGAAAGGCACGAAAAATATTCTCATATTATCTCATGAATAGTGAAAAAATAATCAAATCATAACACTTTAAAATAATAAACAAAGGAGTATCTCAAAACAAGTAGGTGATTGGCTTGTCAATCAAGGAGTATATCAGAATAACAAAGTTGAGTTGGTTCAGTACCCCACCTTGGAGTTAAATCATATTTTACATGAGGATAGAGTAGGTGTGGCTCTTCCCCGATTTGTCCCACCATAGTTCACTATTTGCTAGTTTTATTTTTCTTTTATTGGGGCCTAGTCGTCCCTTGTGAGCGCCAAAAAAAAATAAATTAATTCCTCTATCCCATAATGCTTGCAATTGGGACGTTGGAGTGGACACGTAATTTAAGAAAATTACAAGTGAGTCCATTTGAAACATTTGTTTATTGTATAAAGGATTCTCTTTTATATTTTTTAGCTATAAGAAAACAAAAGGTGGAGGTGGTGAGGGTAGTGATCTGAGGAGAGAGAACATGTAGGATTTAATTTGATTTTGGGGTTTGTAGTCCCAAAGAGAGTATAGAAAAATATTTTTTGTATCTAAAGTCTCATTCCATATTTAGTCTTCCAATTTTTATCATGTTATTTCTTTTAACCAAGCCTCTCTCCGCTAGTAATGCCAATAATAAAATCGATTATTGTATTGTAGACCATAGTCTCCCTAGGAGACCTCTGGGATATCCTTGTAAAGATCCTTCTAGAGTCTCAATTGATGACTTTGTTTTCACTGAATTTCGTGGTGAAAATAAAATAAAATTCGAAGCAACGTGACTCTAGCAAATCACAATACATTTCCAGCCTTAAATGGTCTAGGTCTTTCCATGTCAAGGTTAGACTTGGGCGTGGGTGGAGTTATTTCAGTACATTCTCACCGAACATCATAAATGCTTGTGGTAATAAACGAGACAATTATTGCACGAATTATAAACACAAACAACACGACATATTATAAAACATTAGGGGCGGGTGATGCCATGATTTTTCCACAAACCTTGCTTCACTTCCAAATCAATATTGGTAAAACTCGAGCTCTTGCATTTGTTGCCTTGAATGGCGCAAACCCAGGAATATAAATCACTTCCACGACACTATTTGGCGGCAATTTACCGGCTGAAATAGCGTCGCTAATCACCCTCATTTGTCCAAAGGAAATGAGACGCTTGGACAAGATATTTGAAGGAATTATCACGGCTTCATATACCACATATGTTTAGAATCTTTTTTATACATGCATGATTAAATGCATAGTATCACCTATGCTTCCATCCTTTACGCTTTGTTTGGATAGCAAAGAAGGAAGGAAAGGAAGGGGAGGGGAAAGGGTTGAAGGGAAGGGAAAAGAAAGGGAGGGGAGGTGAGATTCATTTTCCCTCCAAATCTCTCCAATTTTAGAGGGATTATGCTTATTAAAGAGAGAGGGGAAATGGATCCCTCCCTCTCCTTTCCCTTCCTTCCCCTAATCCTTTACCCAAACAAGAGAATTTATCCCCCTCCCTTTCTCTTCTCTTCTTTTCCTTCCATTTCTTTGTATCCACAAACAAAGTGTTAAAGTCTGGTAAATGTTTTATGCATGTAAAATGCACTTCATAAAAACTATATCGATCTTATAATTAAGAGTAATGAATAAGTGTTTTTTTTCTAGATAATACAAAGTACGTACAATTGTACAAAGCAGGGGCGAAGCCAGAAATTGAAATATGGGGAGCCCGAGATTTATTAAGTAAAATAGTATTGTATTTTCCGACGCTGTTTGCGATATTATAAATTAGATTTGAATTATTTTATAAAGCAACATAAAATATTTCATCAAATTAATCAACATTACGACCCTATGAAGTCTTGTCTTATTGGTTAAGGCGAAGGATTTGCATATGATATAAGAGTATAGGCTTGATTTCTTCATATGTCATCCCCGTTTAAATTTTGTATTGCTCTAGTGGTTCATTTGCACAAAAATTAATAAAATAAATATTTTTTGTGAGAAATCAATAAGATAAATATAAGAATAAAGACTAATTTTTTAAAAAAGTTATGCAATTTACTAATTAGTAAATTAGAATATAGAAAAAAAAACAAATAAAAGTATGATTGAAGGGATAAAAGAAATATAGAGTAAAAATGATAGTATTAGTAATTTCAAGTGAGAAAAAAAAAATCCCTAAAAAAAGTGAGAAAAAAAAAAGTAAAAGATTGTCGTATTAAAAAAACATGGAACTGACACCCACAAGAATCGAACACCAAACCTATTTGTGATTAAATTTATCATATCTCACTATAAGCACTAAGTTATACACTAGAAAGTTATATATAAATCCACCTTTATTGCATATATTTATGGGGACCAGCCTTCAAAATAAAAAGGTCGCTAGTTGGGCCACGGGGGACCGGGCCTCCACCAGCCCCCTCCCCCCTACTCTGCCCTTGGTAGAAAGGGTAGTTTTTTTATTTCATACTTCTATTTGTTGTTCCCATTTAAAACCGTTTGTATTAATAAATACATACCGCGACTAAGAGTACGTGCCCATTGCATCCCTAGCTAACGGTCCAGCTTGGTCTATAATAATCTCTTCAGCGTCATCTTTTTTAAGGTTTTTACGTATGAACTACTTATTGGCTCAGGCAATGCCCCACATCATCATAAATTTACAACATTTGATCTAAATTAATTTCGAAGGTTAATATTTATACATATCTATCTATACTTATTATATATTAAAAAGCGTTCCTAAAATCATTTATGTGTCACGTCATTCCCCTCTCATATATAGCATTGTGCCATATCATCATTTAATGACATTCCATTACCAATAAGAAATCATTTCAACTATTATTAAAAAGCTTTTGATGGGCTTCGAACACTAAACCTCAAAAAAACAAAATCTACTTCCTTACTATCTTATCCAATAACAATTGATGTCATCAATACATATAAATATAATTATAAATGACATGCATCAATTAAAAAGGAAATACGAGATAAGCAGTTTGAAAAAAAATAATAAGAGAAATAAAATAAATATTTCACAAACAATAGAGTGTTAAAAAATATCTTTCTATACTCTTTATCAATTAGTAACATAATTTTTACTCCCTTCGTCTCTAAATTACATTCCTACTTCTCTCTATTATGTGAGGAATAAATACTAGAAATAGGCATGCAATTTAGGGACGGAGGGAGTAACATTTATGCATAACATACATAATCGACGATAATATATTTCATTATATATGTGAAAAAAGATGATAAATATATTTCATAAAGAAACCATTTAATCAAAATGGTAATGCGGTGCAACGCCCGGGTCACACACTAGTTAAACATTATTACAGAGAATTAAAATAATGTCTATGAATTTATTTTAAAAGAGACTAAACATTATGGAGTAGTAATCAATATGGTGAGAAAAGGATGATGACACATAGGATAACACCTAGCACACATGTGTCATAGTGATACATGGTGTTAGAATATTGTTCCAACGACTTTAATAATATTACTCCGTATAGATTATGTTATTAAGACTTTTGATAAACTTCGCATTAATTAAATGCAAATGAATATCTTGCTTTTGTTTTGTCAGGTGTAATAAATTCAGATAAGTTCAGATCAGGTTTAATAAGTTCTTATAAGGGTTACTCAAGTACAAATTACAACTAAAATAAGTTTTAACAAGGTCTAATAAGTTCAGATAAGTTCAAATAAGTTCAAATCAGTGAAAATCAGGTAAATAGAACACACCCTAACAACCACCATTCTACTATTCTTTTCTTAAACAACTTGGCATTAGTTTAGGATGAGTTGAATTTGGTATTGTTAATATCACTAATTTAGCATTCACACTTTTTCATGTTTTATAAAATAATGTATTCGCTGTCTTTATGTAGTATTTCATATTCTGATTTTTTTGGGTCTCCTAATAAAATTTCAAATACATGAACATGATCTAGAAGTAAATGATTATAATAATTTTTAAAATTTAGGCAGTTTATTATACTAGGTTACATCATCAATTACGCCATTTTTCCTCTTTAGAGTACTTTATAATTAATTAATAAGAGCACCTTGGATTATTATTTTTTTTTTTATTAAATGTAGTGGGTCAGTAATAGTGTCTCTTTTTAATAAACTTGTTTAATATTGACTTCTTTTAAAAAAACGAATTATCTAACATTTTACTTTTGGCTAAGTCTGGATGTGATTTTGAAAAATAAACGTCACTATACGTTATGGACTTATGGAGTATTATATAGATAATTAGTACGAATATGTGATGCATGAAAATAAAGTTACGAGGCAAAGTTTGAAATTATATGTCAAGATAATCTCAAAGTGTCAAGTTTCTCATTCATCATCAATCAAATATTTATACAATCTCCTAGAAACCTAACTCAATTAGGATTCTAATATCTAGCTTAGGAAATATTGTATCATACTAAGGCCCTGTTCTTTTCACCTTAAAAAAATAATATTAAGTAAAAATAATTTCAGTTCAGTAAAAATAAGTTCAGTTCAGTAAAATTAATTTCAGTTCAATAAAAATAATTTCAGTTCAGTAAAATTCAATTTTCTTAAAAAAGAATTATAATAGAAAATCAGTAAAAATAATTTCAGTTCAGCAAAAATAATTTCAGTTCAGTAAAATTAATTTAAGTTCAGTAAAAATAATTTAAGTTCAGCAAAAAAATAATTTCGGTTAAGTAAAAATAATTTCAGTTCAGCAAAATTAAGGTGAAGAGAACAGGGCCTAAAAGATAATGCAACATAAACTCAAAGACACTGCTACGTATAAGATATATTCCCTAAATATATTTTCTTATCTTAATATTATCAACGTGTTGAATTTCATCAATCAATAACTTATATATATACTAAAAGACACACCAGTAATGACACGTGTCATCTCGGTCGGGGAATGGCGCCAGTCGAGGGCGCCGCTATGCCCTGGTGTGTCCTTATTTAATTTAATTTTTTTTTTTGGAAAAAAATTCAATTTAAAAAATAATCTTTTTACATATATTTATAAGGTAATAATTACATACAAAGTATAATTGAAGATTAGATGTATCTTTTCAAAATAAATATATTAACAACTATAAACTTAAGCAAAAAATATGAAAAATAATATTCTTAACATCATTTGTTATGGACTATTTTTTTAAGAAAGATATAATTATGAACAACATACGTTTATTACAACAAAATTATATATTTTTTTCTTGATTTTTTTAATTATGTAATAAAAGCTACAAGCTTAAAAAAATGCAAATATCAAATCAACAAATGATACTTTTGTTATTTCCTTGAATAAATTATGATTAGAATTTCAATCAATTAGCACTCCAAGAAAACTTCAATAATTGCTTGCTAAAGATGACACATGTCGCTGGTTAGTATTGTGATTTTTTCTTGCCATTTTTGTTGTTTTTAGGATTCAATTGATATGAATTTATGTAACATACGAAAGTATATAATGTTCATTTTAAATATAGTTATTGAAAATTAATGTGCATGGCACGAGATCTAACCTAGTTGTAGCCTATATATGAGTAGTGGCGGAACCAGAAATTTCATATAAGTGGGGATAAAGTAACATTGTATAATTTACAAGAATGTAGCAAAAAAAAATCTTGAAATATAGATAGTTAAACAGTATCCAAAATATTTTGGTCATACAATCCAAAAAAAAATGAAAAAATATTAATGAATGGGATACTTGCCTATAAGGCCGTGAGAGTTATGGGTTTGTGTGGTTGACAATGTCTTTGAGAATTGTGGGAAACTAAATGAAGAGTATTTCTTCAAAAAAAAAATGAAGAGTATCATTTTCTTGGGATATCTTAAAACATGAATGGTTAAAGATCAAGTAGTTTTCCCGTTGTCTTGGAATCGTTTGAATTTAGTGAACATTTGACATGTCGTAATTAATTTGAAAAATATAAACTAATAAGTCAATTATCATATCGTCATACATTGAAATTATAAACAATATTTCTTTTTAAAATAATAATTAAAACCATTCAACACAAATTAAAAAGTTAACAATTGAACATCCCTAACTTTTCAATAAGGTAATCAATTTTATGATTCTATCTATACTAAAACAAGTGTGTGATTTAAATTTTAATAAAACAAATTAAGTAATCCAAATTATTTCATACATATATATGAAAAAATAAACTTTTAAAAATTTACAATTTTGGATTTAAATAACATAATTAAAAAAAAAAAACAACTAATTTTTTTTATAAGTGAGGGGACAAGTGTCCCCCTTTGTATCCCTCTTCCTTCACCCCTGTATGCGAGTGTTCCACATTAGAGAAAGAGGGAAGATGATTATACTTTATAAGGTAGAGGAGTTACTCATATTATTATCAATTGGTTTTAGTATGAATGCTCCTTAGACCTTGTTTAAAATTTTAACAATACAAGTATGTAATTTGACTGTGGGGTTATTATCAATGTATGCCATTCTTACAACTACTCCTACCAGAAGTCAACTTCTGCTATTGCTTGAACTTTTTTGCAAATTCAAATTGTGTGGACGTACTAGTCCATGAATAAGTTTATTATGTATTCATTACTAAAGTAATATGGAGCAATAAACTTTTATGTTACCGTTTAATTTCTAGATAATTTCTTGGTAATTATAATAGGAAGAGGAACTTAATATAATCAATATAATTCCTATTTCTTGATTATATAATCAATATAATCAATAATGTTGAATTGTTCGTCTACAATTCTCAAAAGGAGAAAAGAAAATTAAGGTAAAAAATTATTTTTGCATGGGTAGTTAATCTTATAATGCAACTACGTCCATTGCATCTTTCAACCTTTGCTAAATCCCTCCCCCCTTCCCCCTTTACATTACTATCACATGATCTGATTTCGTTCAACAACTACAATGACCCGTACAAATCGTCATATGTATTGATATCTCATGACATATAAATATAACTGTACCGTCTGTACAATAGTAAACTAGTAAAAAAAAAAAGGAGAGAGATAAACACTTTATAATCCGGCCTTCTATTATAATTGGTTTTATTAGGATAAAATTCACATAAAAAAAGATACAATTTACACTTTAAAGTTTTCAAAATTAAGTAGATTAGTCTCCGCATTTCCTCAAGCGTATGAACACAATTTTTTTTTCCAATTCTTTTAGCTAATTAAATATGTGGATATATTAAAACATACTCAGTATATAATTGTATGACAATAAGGCCCCGTTCACTTCATCTTATTTTTGCATAACTAAAATTATTTTTAACGAATTGAAATTACTTTTGTTGGACAAAAATTATTTTTACTGAATTAAAATTATTATTTTTTTTTTACTAATTTTATACTTCCTCCGTTCTTTTTTTATTGCACCATGAGATATTTCACGCTTGTCAATGCATTACTTTATCTATTAATATCTTCAATTATACTTTTGTAAAAATTATAAAAATTTGATAATTGAAAAGTAGATTTTGAGACGAATCTAACTAGATCTCACATGACTAATTTTTTTCTAATGGATAAATCACAAATTATTTCAAGAAGAATAAGTGAATAGTGTAAAAGTCCTACCGGAGCAATAAAATAAAAACGGAGGAAGTATTATATTTCTTCTTTAAAGTTACTGAATTTTACTGAACTAAAATTATTTTTACTAAACTAAACTTATTTTTAATGAACTGGAATTATTTTTACTGAACTAGATTATTTATACTTAATATTATTATATAAAGTTGGAGTGAACATGGCCTAATTTAAGTCTAATAATCTAGAAAAAGGGTTTTCTAATTATATTTTAATTTTTATAATCTTAAAGGAGGTGCTTCTATACCTAGTCTACTATGGCAATTTTTTTTTTTTTTTTTTTTTTTTTGACGGAGTCTACTATGGCATTCCTATAAATAGGATACCAATTCTTGCTAAGAAATCCGAACTAAGGAATTTATCTGAATCCACTAAACTAAAGCTAGCCTTACCTCACTTACTGCTACTAGTTTACTAGTTTTCTATAGCTTTCAACATGAACAATCGTGTAGTTTTTATCATTTTCTCTCTTTTAGCATCCCTCACTCTTGCTATTGAACTCGACTTTTGTGTTGGGGATCTTAGTCTTCCTAGAGGACCAGGAGGTTATGCTTGCAAAGATTCTTCTAAAGTCACGATTGAGGACTTTGTTTACACTGGATTTCGTGGTGAAAAAGCAATCACTAATGCTTTTGGATACAATGTTACCCTAGCATTTTCAAATGCTTACCCCGCCTTAAATGGTTTAGGCATATCTATGGCAAGGTTAGACTTGAAGGTTGGTGGAGCCGTTCCAGTACACTCCCATCGAACATCAGAAGTTATTATTGTAATAAAAGGTACAATAATTGCAGGATTTATTGACACAAACAACAAAGCTTATTACAAAACACTCGAGGTTGGTGATGTCATGATCTTTCCAGAAGCGATGCTTCACTTCCAAGTTAACGTGGGTAAAATACCAGCTCTCGCATTTGTTAGCTTGAATGGCGCAAACCCAGGATTACAACTCACTACACCTTCCCTATTTGCCGGCAATTTGCCTGGTGAGATAGCTCAAAAAATTACACTCCTTAGTCATGCAGAAGTTAAGCGAATGAAGAAGATATTTGGCACAGCTTAATATACCAAAAATATGTTTAATTTTATACATGTAGTATGCTTTAATTTATTTTGCTTATATACATGTTATTTATAGTTTATAACATCTAATAATAAAAGAGTGTCCAAATAGAGAACAAGAGCGAGGTTCCCATATGGTACCGATTTTACTTAAAGCTTCCAAAGTTTATTTTGGTATTTGTTTTTTATAAAAAAAAATTACTATTTGTCTGGTATAGTCGTATATACCTCTTTGAGATGTTACTTATATACTTTTTTTTTCCAACCCTGTTACATATATATTTTTTTTTTTTTTTTGAACGGGAAGTAATAATATCATTAAAGAATAGCCATACGACATTTACAATAATAAAAATCTGTAAACCACAGATTTAGAGAAAATATCATAACTTTTACAATCAAAATCATAACTAATTTGCATATTTGGCATAGCTCATACTCCACCGCTTCAAGCTTGACGCGAGCAATAATTTTCGATGTCTTTGCATCTTTTCAAGTTGAGACCTCCGCAATCCGCGCTGATGTTTTGATCGACCAGTTGATGACAAATCCCATACCCATAGGAATTCAAATCACCTTCCTAATTATTATAAGAACCCTAAAAATAAAATTCTCATCCATAGATTAGAATCAAAATCCCGGAAATTTGGGACAGACTATCACAGATGGAGAGAACAAAACAAAACAAAACGTAAAGCAAAACAAAAACTAAATTGAATTAAAGAAAAAGGGTCGGAAATAGTCTAATTTCCAAAGAAATTAGACTATTTTCGGCCTAAACGGCCAAGAAAACTAAAACCCTAGAAGATAGAGGAGAGAGAAGAGAGAAAAAGAAAAAAAAAATTAGCTGAAACCTGAAAAATTCTAATTAAGTTATTTATTATTAAATCTAGCTAGATTCTTGATAGGCGTGTCGCGTACCTAACAAAAATAAACCTAACTAGACCACTACTATGTAGACGGGCAAGCAAGGGTCGGATCCCAAGAGACTATGGTTCAACTAATTAAATAGACTCAAGCAATTACTAAACAAGTAACCAAATCAAATGAATGAGAATCAATAACTAAAGAACTAATTAAAACAATTAAATCGAAACAATATGACAAATCAATTCTAAAAACATCCAAGATCAAGCATCACCACGAATACAATTAATGCAATAGTCGTTCTACCCCTAACACATAATTTAATTGATTAAAGAGGAAAAGTAATCCATGAATAATACCAATGGTCTCTTCCGAGTTATCAATGACTTCTCTAATCATAATCAAGCCTACCTTCCGTGGAATCATGTAAATTAAAGACCTTAAGCACATTACTCTAACTTCCTAATCATCCATTCAACTACTCCCGTGATGAACTTCAAACCCTTAATTGATTTATTCAAATCCATCAAACCCAACTCCCGTTGCGATTAAAACAAAGGATTAATAACAATACCAACTATCCCTAATCTAGTATTGGCATAAGCATAATCAATTAAGCATATCAATTACAATTATTATTAGAGAATTTAAAGAATTAAATCATGCATTAATCATATTCGGGTTCCGCTAGATCTTGAAATAAAGAAACTACTCACACATATTAATGAAAGCAAAAACAATAATCAATGAAGAAAACATGATTAATAAGTAATTAAAAGTAAAAGAAGAAATAAAGATGAATATCAATTGCTTGAATGAAGAAAAGTACCAATTGTTGATGAATAAAGATTAAAACTTGAAAGTGAAATGTAATCTAGATCTAGAGAGAATATTAGGGCTCTAATGAAGGTTTTAAAGCTAGAAAATAATAACTAAGTATTTTTAGTCGGGGTTTACAACAGGTATTTATAACCCCTAATATAAAAAAACCCGAAAAAATAGGAAAACGCAGTCTTCAACACTCTGCCCGATCTGACCGGGCAAAGCCGCCCGGTCGGGCGCGAGAAACAAAACCGGCTTGCGCTTCTTCATCTAGCTTCCTCATGTAATACCTCAGCTGCCTGGGCAAGGCTGCCCGGTCCGGGCGGACAGAAGTTGAGTTCTTCATATTCTCCGCATTTCTCTTCCTTCCTTCGCCCTGGCTGCCAGGGCAATGTTGCCCTCCACGGCGGACACGGGAAAATTCTCTACCATCTTCGTAAGCTCTCATGGTTATCTAAAACAAGTCCAAATCATCCAAAAATCTTCATGTGCTTACAAAATCAATTAAATAGACCAAGTCATACTAGAGAAGAGAATATTAGCGAGAAGTAACTCCGTAGAGCTCAAAAACCATACGGTAAAATGAGGGTAAAATATGGTATAGGACGTGTACATCAATTCTTTTCTCATCTCGATCTATAGTTGAATCTGAATAAGGATTCCTTATATGATTCATATATAGTAACTAGATGAATCATCTTTGATTGATGTTAGAAAATTACTTCCTTCGTCTCTTATTGTTTTCACATTATGAAATTTTCACGGAAACTAAGAAACAGGAGGACGAAGTACAACATCAAACACAGGATGATCCACAAGAAAGGCGGAAGGATTCGAACCTATGGCCATTGACTCTCGAAATTCACAGCTGTAAGAAGTTAAGTACAAGAAATGTGACTGCGGCATAAATAAAAATTGCATGAAAAGTGGGAAAAAAAAAAGTAAATGCCCATGAGTAGGGCATAAATTTTTATAGAAAATATGAGAGTATTTAAGGTAGTTGAGTGAATAAAAAAATGAAGGCAATTTAATTGGTCTTTTTATAGTTTTCAAAAATAGAAAAAATTAAATGAAAAGATTATTTTGGGATACCAAATGGAAAAAATCATAGAGGATTAGAGTTGATCATAGGTGGCCCAATCTAATTTTGGGCGGGTTTGGGCAGCTTTTCTAGCCCAAAACTAATAAAAAAAATAAAATATCTTTTTATATTAATGATTTTATCTAAATATCCGATTAATAAAATAATATTTTTTTATAATGAATGAGATATTAAAATCAATCAAATAATTAAAAAAAATAAAGAAAAAAATTCTAGTAAAAACGTAGAAAAATGTTAGACATTAAGAGATTATAAGAAATGTACAAAATGTGCATTTTTTGGACCATTGGCACCCCACATAAGCAAAGCAGGAGCTTATTTTAACCAAAAAAAAAAGAGAGAGATTTGTACTTTATTTAGAATTTAAAATAAAATCAATTAGCATGTAAGCAAAAAAAAATGAATAACATTTAAGAATTTAACTTCAAATGCAAAAACAACAAATAATAATTTAAGATTTAAATTATTTAAAAAAAAACAAAAAAATAATCTTTAATCTTTTCACATTAAAGATTCTATCCTAATATGTGACGAGTAAGATAACATATTTATAATTTATTTATATTTAATAAATTCAATAGTCACATACCTAACTCTTTCAAAAAAAAAATGTCACGTAACTAATAACAACGAATAAGGTGACATTAGAAATTACATTAAAAGCAGTTTAATCAATTTATTATGGGCGTGTTCGACAAATTATAGATGTGGAGGTAACTGTTAGCTGTGTAGGTAGTTGTTAGCTATCAACAAGTTATTAGTGATGTTGTTAGAGGATCAACTCGACCAAAAGAATAAACTAATGGTTGAGCCCCAAGAATATGTTTTATACTCAATCACGCCCTCTCACACGACAGCCCATTTGGGCTAGAAGTGTGGATGCAGCATGGACTCTTCTCATACTCAGCACTTAATATTCCACTTAATAAGCCAATGTGTCAAAATCTGATACTTTAGATAAAAACAGAGGGTGTCTTGTTAGATTTTCCTAATATAGGGAGTATTTGTATCCAAAGTACCAACAATGGGCTGCATCACCTCTTATAAATTTGTTGGGCTTTACAAGTTGGCCCAGAAAAGAAGCTCGCAAACAAGTTGTCTCCCTTGTCCCTACAACACACACTCTCATTTGTTGGATTAGTGATTGTGATTCAAAGTAGTGCCAAGTTCTAAGCAACATGTGCGACGTATATTGGTAGATTATTAGAGTTGAAGGCATGCTATCATTATCATTATTATTATTATTATTATTATTATTATTATTATTATTATTATTATTATTATTATTATTATTATTATTATTATTATTATTATTATTATTATTATTATTATTATATATATATACATATATTTGTTTTTTTGGTGTTCTACCCGGTTCACCCTTTGGGCTAATCCGGATTCGGGGATCAGTTCTGGGTAGTTAGGTTCCAGTCTCCTCCCAATTGTTGTTGCGGGGGATCGAACACGGGTCCTTCCTACCAAGTGTAGTCTCAATCACCACTACATCAACAGTCAATTGGTATGTTACCATTATTAGTTGAGTTAATGTACGTACGTATGTCTTAGCTTAGTGGATCCATGCATGTTTACCCACTAATTAAGTCATCTTGTGTTTCCTTAATTCTAGTTAGTAGTTATCAATATGTTATATGATGTGTAAGTCTTATGTCTATCCAAAACCTTGTAATGCTACTATATTTAGTCAATCGAATACATGAAAGTTCGTCTTCTATTACGATATTCTCTTCTCCCCTCTATTTGAATTTACCATACGTAACTAGGCTTAAGAGTTGAGATGATATGTGTGCGATTGAGTTCGTGTTTTTTAGAAGAAGAAGAAAAAGAAGAATATTGAGAAATATCTTCAATGTCTTTAATTTTATTCAATGTACACCATAATTAAACTTCTAGCGCAAATTGATGATGAGTAAGTAGGTGTCTTCTGCCTCTTAAGGTCTGTTCGGCAAAACTAGTTGTAGATGTTGGCTATTAGCGTTTGAGAAGTTGTGAGTTGTAGAGGTAGTTGTGAGCTGTCAAGTAGTAACTGTTAGAGATCAGCTGTCAAGGTAGAGGTTCATACAATGAGTATTCGGTAAAAGTAGCAATTGAAACTATAAAATACAGTTATTATTATTATTATTATTATTATTATTATTATTATTATTATTATTATTATTATTATTATTATTATTATTATTATTATTATTATTATTATTATTATTCGTGTGATGTGTTATGTCATATGTTTGATAGTTTTAAATATTATATAGTATAATATATATTGCTAATAAATAATCAATTTAAAAAATAAGATAGAAAAAAATACTCCTCATAATGAAAGGGAAAAAAAAGGATATGGAATAGAAAATTTGACATTATGGTTGACCGAAATAAATAATACTGAGTCAAAAAGAAAATAAAAAAAAAAGTTCATCAGAAAATAAATTTTTAAAAAAAAAAACAAAAAAAAAAGGTTAAACGCTACTTTACAATTTTAAAAGCTATCTTTTTTAATTTTCAACAACATCTACTTAAAAACTACCTCTACCACTAATAGCTACTTAAACACTACTTCACCAAACACTAATATTATTTTAAGGTAGTGTTTTGACTAGGTCTAAAAACTAATAGCTACCTTAAAAGCTAATGCCGAACAAGCCCTTAGATTAAAATAAAATAAA
Source organism: Chenopodium quinoa (assembly GCF_001683475.1). Classification (NCBI taxonomy): domain Eukaryota; kingdom Viridiplantae; phylum Streptophyta; class Magnoliopsida; order Caryophyllales; family Amaranthaceae; genus Chenopodium; species Chenopodium quinoa. The sequence goes on along the minus strand of NW_018744560.1, from coordinate 256,485 downwards.
ATAAAAATAAAAATAAAGAAGTAGGCTTACTTTCTAGCTTCCACCTATGTTTACTTATGTTGTTAAATGTTTTTCAAAAAAGAAATGTTGTTATTTAATTGTTGTGTTTACAAAGCCATTAGAGCGGATGATTAGAAATTTAGAAGGAAAAATTGTCAAAAATAATACAAAGCGGTCCGCTAAAAACAAGTCAACCTTTTAATTATTTCTAAATAATATAAACTTTGAGGGATATTCGCTTTAAACAAGTTATTTTACCTATGACTTATTTAGCCGGTTAATTTTTATTTATCTTATAAATTTATTTAATAGTTTTAAAAAAATAATACAACGTCACGTGTTTCATATAACTTGTTCATGAGGTAACTAATCGATTTTCACTTGTTTAAAGCGGATACCCCTCAAAGTTTGTATTATTAAAAAAATAATTAAAAGTTTGACTTGTTTTTGGCGGATTGCTCAAAGTTTGTATTATTTTTGACAATTTTTCCAATTTAGAATTGATATTGGATCTCCCGAAATTAAGAGCGAAGTTCTTAGCTAACCACTTGAGGCATGTCTCACTCTCATGTTATTAAATGTTAAATATATATCAATATATGCAATATGCATGTAAGCCCTTAGTCCTTGTAGGGATATTTATTAGTTTTCAACCCCTAGTTAAAATCAACTTTAATATACCAGTAGTACGGATTTATAAAAATATCTAAGCTAAAGAGTAGTATATATGGTGTGTGCACATCAAATTGTAGGAGAACTACAATTATAAGAGTAGTCAAATGTGTGTTGAGATACTATGTTCATAAAGTGATATTGTTTTTTCATGATCATTAAAAAAAAAATTAAGATAAAAGCAAATTGCATTCGATTGGCCCGAGTTATATAATTTATACTTGAAACGGGGCTGTTTAGCACTAGAGCATATATAGTGGAAAGTCATAGTCAAAATTATTTCTTATTGTTGAGGATTTAAATATCCTATTAGGTCTAGGAAGTTTTTCTCTTGAAAATCTCTTTTATATATACGAGTATATGTATACATTTTTATATTTTATTTGTCCCTTTTAAGCTTTATAAATTTGTAAAATTTAGCTATACATGTTCCACACATCAATTTACATGTTATATTCAGTTCGACTTTCACCTTTACAAACTAAAATTAAAATGAATTTGGTTTAGAAGTATTGCATTATTTGGACATTGACACAATTCGTATGATCCTCTTTAATCATATAAATATGTGCGCACATGTGTATGTATGGTCGTATGGGTGTGGTGTGGTGTGGGTAGGTGGGTGGGTGGTCGTGGCATCGGGTTAGATTTCACATCATAGTATAGTTACATTATATTAACTTTTTATACAAATTCGAACAACCAACCTTTTATAAGAAATATAGTTACTTAACCATCTAAGCCAATCATAAGTTATGTTTTAAACATGAAAATAAATCTATATAATTTATAATCAGAGGGTCTAATTAAAATAGCAACCGGTGCAACTCCCGGACTACACACTAGTTTAAGATTGAAAATTTGCTTTAAAATTCGTTAAGCCCTTATTAAGTATCTAAACTTTTAAAGTCATTGACTATGAGCCATAAAAATAGGCACATTATTACTTTTAGTAATAATGAAGTATGTGTCCAAAAAAATCTTAAAACCATCCTCATCCAACTACTATGAACTAATCAGCAACTCCGAAATAATTAAGATAAATTCCAAAAAAGATTTTTTTTTTTCAACTTAAAAGGACGTTCACCATTTATGAAGGTGGGGTATGTAACTGATCTGATGTAAGATGTAACCGTAGACTTATGTACTAGTTGTAGCAGCCATAGTTGAACGGTGATGAATGATACTACAATAATTGATAAGAACAATCGAATAATATTATTGTAGAATACTTCCCATTTATTACTTTTCTAGTACAGTACAAATAAATTAAAAGTGTCTTTATCTTTGTTTGATCTTCGTCACTGTGTAATATTTCGTTATACTTGGTACATCTTTGTTAAAACATGTACATATGACCATTTGGTTCATGGTACTCGTACTACTATACTCTGCGATAAACATGGTCATATGGTTGTAAATTGTAACTGTTCATGGTACTTGACCGTGTAGTTGTGTGGCGAGCATGCAACTAAATTTTTACACAATCGTGACCATGTAGCTGGGCGCACAACTCTAAAAATTTGTATTGTGGTTTTCTTATTGGGGTTTAACACAAACTTTCTACATTACTAGCTCCTTTAGGGTTTTTCCTAGCCATCTGATAGTTCATTAAAATATGAATTAGAGAATATATATATATATATATATATATATATATATATATATATATATATATATATATATATATATATACACGTTTCTAACAATTTGAAACCTAAGATAATTTCAGATTATCATATGTCGATCATTCTAAATTTGTTGATCGTTTGGAACATATATACAATATACGCATTATTGATAAACCACATACCAAATATTTTTATAGTGTAATTTCCTTTAATCTAATGGTTCAGGATTTCTCATGGCAGGGCACTTTGAAGTAAGTATTTAACTTACCCTTTTAATCCAACAGTCAAGAAAAAGCCCTAGTAAGTTAATACGAGCTTATTATTTGTTTTGTGTAAGATGTGAGTGCAATATATATTGAAAGGAATGTGTCCTTCGAACAAGTATATTATATTGATACATAGTTTCAAATTAATTACGGAGTTAATTATTTAGTGAATTCAAGTGATCAGAAAGTCGGTCTAGTGACCACCTCCGATGTGTGAGATTAATTATATTAATCTCACAACTTTCCTTTGACTAAACCCTACGGGTCACACTAAGCGTGCAACGAAACTAAGGCAACGAATTAAGCCAAAGGTCTTAATATGTCAATAAAGATAATTCGTACCCAGATGTCGAATTCCGAGCTTAGAGCGTCGAAGTCAAACGTCATAGGTTGAGTCGTTTCTAGGATCCAACACGACGAGAAAATAAATCAAACTAACAACACATTGGAGTCAATTAACATACCTAGGCGTAGCCTCACAATGACCTAGCAAGCAGCTAGCCATGCGAGGATTAGTGTAAAACACCGTATTTTTATACGTATTTTAATTTAAATAAGTATTTCATATAGTATGTAAATAATTCAAAATGAATTATTTATGGTATTTTATTTATTTAAAAGGTTTATTTTAATTAAAAGGTTCACTTTTATTTGTTTAATACCTTTGAAAATATTTAATTTCATGATTTGGAAGCTTTGGGCATATATTTTATCAAAGGAAATTTTAAAGTCAATGGGATTTTAAAGAAAGTCAAAAGACTAGTTTGAATAAGAGAAGGTATCATTAAGGGTAAAAAGGGGAATCTAAATTTAGGAGGGTTTATAGAGGGGGTATAAATACCCATCACATGAGCAAATTAAACCTTGCCCAAGGTGAAGAATACCCAAAAGTAACTCTCCCTCTCTCTCCTCTTATTTTTTTGTCTCCTTTAATTTCCCCCTCCCCTTAATTTTTACTCAAACGCACACACACACGTGTGGCCGGCCACCGCAACCACTAGCGAATGCTTGCAACATCGGCGACACAGGCGGTTGTGGAACATCAACCCAGCCGTGTGTCAGGTTGTGCGACAATAAAAAAATAAAAAAAAATAAAAAATAAAAAAAAAAACCTCCTTTCTTGTTTTCAATTAATCTAGCCTGGACTTGATTTAATTATTGTTTTTGGGTCGTATGATGATTTTTATGATGTTTGATTATAATTATCATGTATATAATTTTTAGATTTAGTTTTGAATTAAAAAAACCCCAAATTGAAAACCATATTTTTCTAAATTTATGTATATTGATGGAAGGAATTTGATTGTAGGTGATTGAAACTATTAAATTAGGTGTTTTAAAACACAATTACAACAATTTAACATGTTTTTATAAAGCTGGAAATTTTATATAAAGGTTATAACTATGTTTCTTGAAATGATTTTTAATTACCCATTAATTGAGAATAAAATTAAGGGTTCTAAACTAATTTTCAGCTTATTATAGAGGGTTTATAAGTGATTTAAAGAGTGTATATATTGTTGGAAATTTATATTGAATAGGTATTAATGTCTCTTTGTAATTTTGGGTTGTAGGTGAATTTAAAGTGAGTGACTTATTTAGTCGTGGCGATTTTGAGATCATATTCAAGATACGTTTGCATACTTGGTAATTATTTGAGTATGTAGAAGCATGCTAGGCTTTGATTAATTCATTCCAAGGTAGTATCATGATAGGTATTAATTGGAATTGTTGTATGGATTGATGTTGGTGAATGATTTGTGAAGTATGGATTATTTATGGTGAATAGATTATTGAAATTAATTATATATGTTGGGATGTTGAATATGAACCACAGTTATATTAGTAGCATGATTGAGAGAATGTTTGATTAAACTAAATGTTTAATTTGGTTTTGAATATAAAAAGGGAATTTTGTTTTGGTTATTGGTTTATATAATTTTTATTGATGTTTTTAAGCATGAGAATTGAGATATTAAGTGTCTTAGTACATAGGGATAAAATATACTGTGGTGCCTATGTGTACTTAAGGTGTTTTTGACAAGCGCACATTAGGGCGCGCTTTAAGGCATATAAATGGGTGATTTTGGATGTATTTAGGCCCGTTTTGGTCGTTTATTGCCTTGTTACACTCGTTTCCTTCATATTACGTACTTCACGGGTTTCGGTCTGTTTTTGGTGTGTTAACAGGTATAGTTGACCAAGTTATGTCGAGTCCCGAACCATTGGTGCGTAATCAGGCTATTATCGATCCTAGTCCACCAAGCTAAGGCTTTGCTGCGGTTCTCAAGGCCATGAAAGACAAGTTAAGTAGCAGGCAAGGCAGAACAGTTCACAAATATGACACCTATTCACTATTTTGCTCACAACTTTCGGTATACAAATGATAATGGAGTGATTCTAATTGCATTGGAAAGTAGACTTGAAGAGCTTTCCAACGATATATTGCACGCCTGAAACGGAGCTCTGGATAAGAAGTTGTGATTGTTTTAAGAAGACCAAAGTGCCTGCAACCTTCCTGCCTATGCTGCACGGCCGTGCCAGATTCAGCACAGCCGTGCCAGGCATTAGCACGGCCATGCCAGATTCAGCACGGCCGTGCCAGGCATTAGCACGGCCGTGCCAAGCCAATTTCCATGCCCGTGCCAGTGCCAGATTCAGCACGGCCGTGCCAGGCATTAGCACGGCCGTGCCAAATTCAGCACGGTCGTGCCATAATTGAAGATATTGCGGATCAGCTACTGCCATGCTTGCACGTCCGTGCCACTTCCAGCACGGCCGTGCCGATTCACGAAGGGCAGCCTGCGATTTACTTTCCGATTTAAAACATATATATATAGCCCGATTGTAAGGGTTAAGAGACAGTTTTAGAGATAGTTTTTGAGAGCCTTTGTAGAGAGTTATTGGAGAACGTTCTTAGTATTAGAGATTCATTAGTTTTCTTAGAGATATTTCTAGAGATTTTAGTTTTCTTGGATTGATTTGAAGCAAGATTTGTGAAGATTCTTTGTATTATTCATTGACGACGGATATCAAAGTTCTGAACTTTTCCATTGATTCGCATCAATACAATTGGTATTATTCATTCTTGTTTATTAATCAAGCTTTATTATTCCTTAATCAGAATTCATGTTTATATCTATTATGCTTTTGGAATTCATTATTGCTTTGATTATGAATATGTGTGAGTAGTCTCCTAGCTAGGGTTTCGGGATGAAACCCGACCTAGGTAATCTATGTAATTGAGGATTGATTTTGATAAACGGATTGTGATTAAATTGATTATATGCGATTGCATGTTAATTCATTATAATTGGAGTAGCTAACCTAGAATCTTGAATTTGATTGCATGATATCCTTGATTTGAACAAGAGATTGTGAATTGAGTATTTCATTATTGAATGTGGTTTGATTATGTATCGAGTAATGTTAAGTGCATGAGAAATCCAAGCTTAGTATTGCCCGTTGTCTTCCTATCACATGATATTGATCAGACATATAGTCTTTGCATATCCCGTTTGTCTCTGTGATTCCTTGTTGCGTAGTTACCGATGGTTTGGTGAATTCCCGTTCTCCCTAGTGTCTTAGTTTATTGATTTATTCCATCTTATTAGTAGTATTTTAGAACACCATTTTTCCATTGATTTCGAACTAGCTTAGGTTTAAGATTGATTTGCAATTACTCTCGTTCCTCGTGGACCGAACCTTTATTTGCCATTGTACTTGGTTATAGGGTGTTCGTATAAGTATTGTTTGATTGAGAGTTAGATTGTAGCGACCGATTTAACCCTTGTCAAAATGGCGCCGTTGTCGGGGAGCGGTGTTTGTTAATTGCTTTTTGATTTCTTGAGTCTAGTTCATCATAAAAAAAAAGCACAAAAAGATTTTTCCCTTTTGGCTACACTTGTAGCCCTGCTATTTAATTGGTTTGGTTAGTGTGTATGCGCAGGCCTAAACAGAGAGAATTAATACCCTTCGATCCAGAAATCGAAAGAACTTTGAAGAGCAATCGTAAATCTCGATTGACGTCATCAAACTCTCAAGGAAAGGAACACAACACACAACAGGTTCCAATGGAAGACATACCGCGCCAACCTAATCGGCCAGCACCACGACCCCTTAAGGAGTTGGGAACTCCTAGGGCGTATAGAGCTTCAAGTGGGATTGCTCCACCCACTACTGAGGCCAATGATTTCGAGATCCGGCCAGCTATGATCACCCTCATCGAGAGAAGGCAGTTTAGTGGTGCCAAGCATGAGAGCCCTTTGGCTCATTTGAACGAATTTGAGAAGTACTGCAATACCATCAAGGTTAATGGGGTGAATCAAGAGTTCGTGAGATTGAAGCTTTTCCCCTTTTCACTTATTGGGAGAGCTCTCGAATGGTTAGAGAAGGAGGTGAAGCCGAACTCTCTACACACTTGGGATGATGTCACGACAGCATTTTTGGGAAGATTCTATTCTCGAAAGAAGACGGCCGATGCTAGAGCCTTGATTCAAGGGTTTCGGCAAAGGAGTGGGGAGTCGATCTATGAAGCATGGGAAAGGTACAAGGAGTACCAAAGAGAGTGCCCACACCACGGAATCCCAACATATCAAGTTTTACAGATTTTCTATGGAGGATTGAGTCCTCAAGGGAAGACCAGTTAGATGCGGGAGCAGGTGGCCCAATAATGAACAAAACTGAAGAGCAAGTCATAGATATTATCGAAGATGTGGTACGACACCACATGGATTGGCAAGACGGCGAGCGAGATGCTGTGAACAAGAGTGGAGGAGCGGTCTATTCAGTGGACCACCTCAATGCCATTAGCAACCTGACATCACAAATTACGAACCTCGGGAAGGAGATGTCAGTGATTAAAGCCAAGCTCGATTCCGTGCCATTGCAAGATCTTCCCTCCCAATCTAAGGGGAGAGGTATGAATCCTAATCCTTCCGTTTCTAATATGCCTGTAGGATGTATTTTATGTGAAAACTGTGGGTCTTATGATCATTATACTAATGCTTGTAATTTTGATCCCTCATATGATCCTAATAATAATGATGGTAATAGATATAATAATGAACAGGTCAATGCTATGTCTTATGATAACGGACCTAGGAATGACAATAATAGATATCTTCCACCTAATCAAAGAGGGAACAATTATAATCAGGGAGGTAATGATTTTGATTATCAAAACCAGTGGGGAAATAGGGGCCAAAGGGACCAAAATTCCCAAGGACCCTATAATCAACATGGTGGTTTTGGAAATCAAAACCAATACCAACAGGGTAATCAAATGAATCATAATTCCCAAGGGCAATTCAATCAAGGGGGAAACGGCATTAATAACAGGGGAAACTGGAATAATAATAAGGGGTACTCTAATCAAAATCCCCAACAATCTAATGTGCGTGGTTCCCGAGCTACAAATGATAATTATTATGCTCATGGACCACCACAGAGATCTAGCTTGGAGGAAATGATGGAGTCCCAGGCCAAAATGTTCAACACTTTTATGTCCACCACTGATAAAAAGTTTAGTGAAGTGATGACACATAATAAGATGCTTGAAACCCAGATTTCTCAGTTGGCTAGTGCTATAAAAGATGGGGTTGGAGTTTCAAAACTACCGCCTCAAGGTATTGACCCTAAAAACTCTGTAAATGCTATCACCACTAGGAGTGGAAAGACATTGAGGGGGAGCGATGAAGTAGTACCCCCTAGGAGTCAACCTGTGACTCCACCTATCACTGATAATGTTGTAGGAAGTGAGGATGAGAGGACCAGAGAAAAAGATAAAATTAATGAGGTCCCAAAGGAACAGGTGGGAGCACAAACCAATGAACCCGACCTATTACATAGACTCCCCTACCCCCAAAAATATGTGAGACATAAGCTAGATGCCCAATTCGGGAAGTTTTTAGAGACCTTGAGAGAAGTCCACCTTTCTATACCATTCACTGATGCTATCAAGCAAATGCCTAACTATGCTAGGTTTTTAAAAGATATATTGAGTGGTAGAAGAAACTGTGAAGGGGTAGAAACTGTTAACCTCACTGAACACTGTAGTGCTATAATAATGAACAAAATGCCTCCTAAGTTAGGAGATCCGGGTAGCTTTTCAATCCCTTGTGCTATAAACAAAATGAATATTGATAATGCTTTGTGTGATCTTGGAGCTAGTGTTAGTCTCATGCCATATTCTGTTTATCAACGATTAAATATAGGAGAACTTCTTCCCACTAACATATCCCTTCAATTAGCCGATCGATCGATCAAATTTCCAAAGGGTAAAGTGGAAGATGTTCCCCTAAGGGTGGGGAAGTTTGTCATACCTGTTGACTTTGTGGTCCTAGATATGGATGAGGATGTTCATATACCTATAATTCTAGGACGTCCTTTCCTAGCTACTTCGGGGGCCCTTATTGATGTAAAGGGTGCCAAGATTTCATTGAAAGTAGGAAAGGAGGTTTTAGATTTTGATTTAAATAAAACTATGAAATATCCTTGTTCTAATTCTGATAATTGCATGATGGTTGACACTGTTGATTCCATTGTCTCTGATATGCGTAACGAATTATTCTATACTAATCATGATTTTGAGTTGAATGAGAACAAGGAAAACAGGGACATGGAGGAGCAATTTCTAGATGCATTAGATGTGGCCACTACAAAGGAGGCTAATGAAGCACCAAAGGTAAAGCTTAAACCCCTTCCAACACATCAAGGAAGGGTTTCCCCTGTGTTTGTAGTACCTAAGAAAGGGGCGGTGACTATTGTCAAGAATAAGAATGGTGATCTTATCTCCACTGCAATGGCAAGTATTGATTATGGGTAACCTGTAATCCATGTGTTGCGTCAAGCTAATGACGTTAAAGAAGCGCTTCCGGGAGGCAACCCGAGACCCAGTCAATGAGGTACTTTTCTCTTTCCCTTTTTGCCTTCTAGGTAGTCTCTCGATGCCTGACATTGAGGACAATGTCTATACTAGCTTGGGGGGGGGGGGGGTGAATGGTTTCCTTGTTGATTTTCCCTTGTTTTTCTTCATATTCCTATAAAAAAATAAAAAAAAAACGAGTTTCTTTTGGTTTTGTTTTGGTTTGTTGCTATCTAACCTGTGCAGATATGAAGACTCATGGAGGTAGAATTAGGAGCTTCGCCGCATCTCATGTTGTCTTAGTGTGTTTTCAAGAAGCATTTGGTGAAATCTTTCCCTTTTTCCTTTAGTTTTTTTTGTTTTTGTGTGCAATATAGGAAAAGCTTCTGTTATGAGAATGTGTAGTCTAGTTTATATGATTTGCCTCATAGTCTTTTCCTATATTTTTGGATCATGATAAACTTGTCTAATTGCATAAACTTTTGGAATAATGCTCATATTTGGATTCGAAACGTGAATGAATGTGTGTGGAATATCTATTTCTACTTAAGCCAGTGATGAATACACAGTTTGAGTCTATTGTTGATCAATGTAGACGAGTCTAGGCGAAGGTAGTTGGTTAGAACACTTTTGTCATGTGAAACTCTATGCCTTTAGGCTGTGGTAAGATGGAGTCGCTTCCCATTTGTGGATTTGATCCCCTTAATTGGTAGTTGCCTTGTTTTTGAATCCCGTGAGGTTTTATTGTTCTAGCCTTCATCATTCTTCTTGAGTGGCATATTTGGATCCTTGATTACGCATGTTTCGATCTTTGTGTTGACTTGTAGCTCCCAAGACCGACTTGACACTTTTAAGGGAGGAAGAGGGCACCTTTTTCATTTTTCTTATTCTTGTTTCTTTTGTTTTGTTACAAATTAATTTTCTTTTTACATCATCTTACTTGCTAACCATGTTGAGCCTTTAATTCCATTCTTGGTTGCCCATGTTACAAACCCGATGGCCGATGTTTTACCAACCCTTAGTTGTGAAGCGTTTACCTCGCAAGGTTTGTTTGAGCTTATTGTGTATAAATCAAGAATAATGATCGATAGTTGGTTTGAGAAAGTTTGAAAGTGAGCTTAATTGTAAAGATGTAATATGAAAATTTGTTTTTGAAAAAAAAAAGAAAAGAAAAAGAAAAGAAAATAAAAAAAAAAAGGAGAAAAGCCGTCCGAATTGTGAAAAAGGCGAGGACATATGAATAAAAGCTTTGAAGTTTGAAAAAGGTGATTTGAGTGTGTATAACATAGAGAGTTTGGGATGTGTAAAAGTGTGATCAATGTTTATTGTGGAATGTGAATTGCATCTTTTGAACTATTGTTTTTGAGAATTGTGATTCTTGCGCTTCATTTAGGAATTAACCCCATTTTTTAAATTGTTTTCACCTACCTTACCCATTGCCAATACATTACAACCCTTTAAGACCCTTAGACTTTAGAGGTGTTCGGTTCTCAAACGGTGGAGGGAGATACCTTTCAACCCTATGGAAAGATTATGCGTAATCGAGATGTCGGGATACCTTTGTTATTTCCTCAAAATATCACTTTTTCCGGTTCCTTCGAGGAATCACGAGGGGCCAATTAGGGTGGTGATTTGAAGCAAAAGGGGAGGACGTGGCCGGTTTGGTTGGGTTTAGAGGGAAGCATGACTTCTTTGTTCTCTATGCTTGGTTTAGGTTTTGTTTGCATTTTGATCAACGATACCTTGGATTGTGTGTCTCGTTGCTTGTTTGAGTGAGTTTTCATTCCGTGCATGGTTGTTCTAAGTAGGATCCATTGACTTCATTCCGTGCTAAATTGGATTTATATGTAATGGCAATAGTTTATTTGATCATGTGTGTGTGTGTATCCCTTAGTTTTGCTCGAGGACTAGCAAAAGTGTAGCTTGGGGGATTTTGACAAGCGCACATTAAGGCGCGCTTTAAGGCATATAAATGGGTGAATTTGGATGTATTTAGGCCCGTTTTGGTCGTTTATTACCTTGTTACACTCGTTTCCTTCATATTACGTGCTTCACGGGTTTCGGTCTGTTTTTGGTGTGTTAACAAGTATAGTTGACCAAGTTATGTCGAGTCCCGAACCATTGGTGCGTAATCAGGCTATTATCGATCCTAGTCCACCAAGCTAAGGCTTTGCTGCGGTTCTCAAGGCCTTGAAAGGCAAGTTAAGTAGCAGGCAAGGCAGAACAGTTCACAAATATGACACCTGTTCACTATTTTGCTCACAACTTTCGGTATACAAATGATAATGGAGTGATTCTAATTGCATTAGAAAGTAGACTTGAAGAGCTTTCCAACGATATATTGCACGCCTCAAACGAAGCTCTGGATAAGAAGTTGTGACTGTTTTAAGAAGACCAAAGTGCCTGCAACCTTCCTGGCTATGCTGCACGGCCGTGCCAGATTCAGCACGGCCGTGCCAGGCATTAGCACGGCCGTGCCAAGCCAATTTCCATGCCCGTGCCAGTGCCAGATTCAGCACGGCCGTGCCAGGCATTAGCACGGCCGTGCCAAATTCAGCACGGCCGTGCCATAATTGAAGATATTGCGGATCAGCTACTGCCATGCTTGCACGGCCGTGCCACTTCCAGCACGGCCGTGCCACTTCCAGCACGGCCGTGCCGATTCACGAAGGGCAGCCTGCGATTTACTTTCCGATTTAAAACATATATATATAGCCCGATTGTAAGGGTTAAGAGACAGTTTTAGAGATAGTTTTTGAGAGCCTTTGTAGAGAGTTATTGGAGAACGTTCTTAGTATTAGAGATTCATTAGTTTTCTTAGAGATATTTCTAGAGATTTTAGTTTTCTTGGATTGATTTGAAGCAAGATTTGTGAAGATTCTTTGTATTATTCATTGACGACGGATATCAAAGTTCTGAACTTTTCCATTGATTCGCATCAATACAATTGGTATTATTCATTCTTGTTTATTAATCAAGCTTTATTATTCCTTAATCAGAATTCATGTTTATATCTATTATGCTTTTGGAATTCATTATTGCTTTGATTATGAATATGTGTGAGTAGTCTCCTAGCTAGGGTTTCGGGATGAAACCCGGCCTAGGTAATCTATGTAATTGAGGATTGATTTTGATAAACGGATTGTGATTAAATTGATTATATGCGATTGCATGTTAATTCATTATAATAGGAGTAGCTAACCTAGAATCTTGAATTTGATTGCATGATATCCTTGATTTGAACAAGAGATTGTGAATTGAGTATTTCATTATTGAATGTGGTTTGATTATGTATCGAGTAATGTTAAGTGCATGAGAAATCCAAGCTTAGTATTGCCCGTTGTCTTCCTATCACATGATATTGATCAGACATATAGTCTTTGCATATCCCGTTTGTCTCTGTGATTCCTTGTTGCGTAGTTACCGATGGTTTGGTGAATTCCCGTTCTCCCTAGTGTCTTAGTTTATTGATTTATTCCATCTTATTAGTAGTATTTTAGAACACCATTTTTCCATTGATTTCGAACTAGCTTAGCTTTAAGATTGATTTGCAATTACTCTCGTTCCTCGTGGACCGAACCTTTATTTGCCATTGTACTTGGTTATAGGGTGTTCTTATAAGTATTGTTTGATTGAGAGTTAGATTGTAGCGACCGATTTAACCCTTGTCAGTTTTCAACACCGAGGGATAGGATTTGTGGCGCATTATGCGTTTAAGGTGTCTTTGACACTGAGGTACATTAAAATGGGTTCAACATTAAAGATTATGTGGTCACTAATTATTCAAGAATTAAATTGGTATGATTGATTGCTTAATTGATTGTAATGTGTTAATATGTTATGGTTTGAGAGTCATCACCAAGCCTAAAAATATGTAAACCACATAAAGTGAAAGAGATTACGCACCAAAACTCTTGGAAGGTATATACCTTGAGTATGAACATGTGGGGGGGGGGGGGGTTATGCGACTTTATATTTGACTATAACTTCTACTGAGAGTATAGGGCGCTGCATTTTCCTTTTATTATTATTATGCGTAGGACCTCCGTCACTTCATATGACATTGGTTAGCTCCCGGTGTAGTTTACCTCAATATATCTAGGACAAAGATTTGGTTGGAAACTCGTTCGATGTGTAATCAAATTAAATGAGAAATTGTATTTATTAAGCTATTGTTGATTGTGTTGTATGCTTGTATACAGGTGCAACAAGGTAAGTTGTGTGTTGATGGGAACAAAGCATGTTAGTGGCTTTGTTTACGCTTATGTACTTAGCATCGCTAATTGTGTGTTTGTATGTTTGTTTGGCCTTGTCTTTATCTTGGCCCTATGACAACCCATTTCTAATGGCGAGTAGTGGGGAAAAATAAAGACAAGCTTTTCAGTTAATGAAACATATTCCTGATGGGCATGAGTGAAGAGCGAATCATGTTTAGTTTCCATTGGGATATGATGTTCTTAATTTAATTATATTATTATATTTTGCTTGTGAGACTAACGTAAAGGTTTTTAGTTTTATTCCGGTTTTAATAAGGGCTTACAATGGTTCCAAGTTGTAAGTTGACTTTGTTTGAATTTGGTTTTGTTTTGTTTGACTTTTAAGTTGACTTGTTTTGAATGGTTTTAAAAATAGGTTTCCGCCATGTGTCTTTGATTATTGCCTTAGCCGTTTTCAAGATGGAGGTAATGTCCTAGATTTTTCAATTTTATATTTTAAAAAGGGCAAAATAGGTATTTTAAAGGAAAGGAATTTCTAGGGTGATATAGCTAGGCTACCAAGACTTCTAGCCTAGTGCGAGGCTTAGGCGAGAGCTCAGCTGTTGCGCGTACGCGCTAGCAGGGCAAGCAAGGTAAACCCGCAAGCAAGCTAGATACGCTAGGAAGGCCATCAGCTAACAAACTCGTTGAGCCTCGCTAGCTACTGCTTGATCCAAGACACAAGCTTGTTGGGTGTGCTTTCAGCAGCAGCTTGAGCCTTGTTGACTGGCCCATCCAAAATCACAAGAGTTGCCAACAAGGCACCCTTATTGCCCAAGGTAAGGTCGGCTTGTTGGATGGTTCTTATTGGGCAAGTTTTTTCTTGGGGAGCAAGGAGGCTTGTGGTCCTCACCTACCCTCTCCCTTGTATTTTGACATGTGTTGATTGATTATTTGATTGTGAATGTAATTATTTTTTTTTTGGAATTAAATTAAATTGAAAGTCCCATATGAAAAGAATACCTTAGGACTGAAGATGTCAACTCTAAACTTGAAAAAGGCATCTCCGCATAAAAGTGAGAAAACCTTTGCAGTGCGTTATTATCTTGAGTCATGTTGGGTATTAGGCTAAGCTAGCCACTAATCCCGGCCAAGTTTGAGCATGGGCTGGATATTGTTAGAGGAGCCGTAAGTGAGGTTCTTTCTCTTTAGCCGTCTCCAAGATATCCGAGGTTCCTACTCATATGTAGATCAAGCACGTGTCAAGGGTATAATTTATTATCTTCTTATGTGTTTAATGCTTTATTTACTATCTGCATGTGTTAGTTTAGATGAACTACTACGAGAGGGGAGTTAATTGTAGTAGGTTCCAATTAGGTCAATATTTTGCGGAATATGAAAACAGAATTTAAAAGGAACTTAAAGAACACAACAAGTTTTACGAGGAAACCTTCTAGAGCCCAACTGGAAGTAAAACCTCGACACTTCTCGAGATTTTCACACAAACTTCACTATAATAGGACAACTTCTAGTTACAACCTATTACACACAAACCTTTCTCATCACAAGCTCCTCATTGGACACTTGCTACCTGATAGGACCCTATCCTACCCAACTTAAGTCCCACACTTGGTTCACTCAGCACTCCCAAAGTGCCTACACTCGGCTTCACATTAGAAGCTCTTTCACTGTTTACTCACAACTACCACACGAATTTTAGTGACTTTCAAACTGGCCTTAATTCAACGTGAATTATCAAGAACTCAAACTCAACCCAAAAATCAATTACAACATACACAAAGACTCACTATGATATATAAATAGAAAGCTACACATGAAACCCAAAATAAAATTATGATAAAGCTTAAACCTTTTGGCAAACTTACTCTTAAGCACTTCTCGAAATCAAAATGATAAATATCTATCACTATGTACTCACAACTACCACACGAATTTTAGAGACTTTTAAACTGGCCTTAACTCAATGTGAATTATCAAGAACTCAAACTCTCACCAAAAATCAATTACAACATACACAAAGACTCAATCTAATATATAAATGGAAAGCTACACATGAAACTCGAAATCAAAATGATAAAAATTAAACCTTTTGGCAAACTTACTCTTAAGCACTTAGTGGTTTTCACGCTTAAAACTCTCACTTTTCTTCGGAGCACTCTTCTTTATTTATAGAAATCGACAGCTAACAAAGTAGGGTTTTGGTAAAATGATAAGCTAAAGATAAAATGGAAATTCAGACTTGTCACTTTTGAAATTTTAAGAAAACCTTTTTTCAGTCTAATTCGTTTTTATGAAAGATAGAGTTGTATATGAAAAAGATAAAACCAAGTAAGACACAGTTTAAGATAAAATCAATTAAAATAATTTTTCATAAACTCAAGATTATCTTTTACGAATCATTAGCTTGCCAAGCTTTATCTGATTTCTTATAAGTCCCATGCGTATCAATCAATCATATATTTGCATCAACCTAAATAATAAACTTATGTTTAATACAACCTAAGTTATGAAGTCCATCTCTTGGTTGATATCTCGAGCTCTGCATTGGTTCTTGATTATTGAGGTCACGTTCCAACATTACACTAGAACCAGGTCATTAAAACATGTCGCTCTTTTCCAGAATTATACTGGAGTTTTGATTTGTTCTCTTTAAGGAGCACCTTGTAGTTTCATCCAGCTTAATTCAGAGAACTTCTATCTGAAACTCTTCTTTTAGCTGTACTTGTCATCCTTGGTCTTCTAAAGTTCCACTGTTCCAGTCCTCACTTCAACTCCCAAAGATTACTTTTCCTGCAAACATTAAAACACTAGATTACTTTTATTAGACAGAAGTTTGCTCAATCATCAACATCATCATCAAAACCTCATAAGGTGATAAGGGTCACTAATTTCCCCCTTTTTTATGATGACAAACTGAGCAAACTTATGAGGATAACAAAGTAAAGCCGAAGGTTAAGTTTTTTCATTTTTTAATTTTTCTTCTTTTGTTTTAAATTAAAGCAAAGCAAATTAAAGCACAATTAAAAATAAGAATTAAACTAGCAAACACTTATATGGAATAAAAAAAAATTCAAAACAATCATGCAGAAACAAATAAAAGAAAGGAAATTTTAAGAGAAGAGAAACATTTGTTTCTTACTTAGGGCCTATTAACTTTAACTTAATTTCAGTTCAGTTCAGCTACAATAACTTCAGTTCAGTTCAGTTCAGCTCCAATCAGTTTAGTTCAGTTCAGTTCGGTTAAGCTCAGTTCAGTAAGTGCGAACAGACCCTTAGCTGATCCTAGCAAAATTCCTTTTGATATGATCTTAGTGAAAAATTTAACAACTTAAGTAGAACATTGTCTAATTAATCTGACTCAAAGATTGTCTTGATGAGTATAACTGAGGACCAGATCGAAATTACTAAGGGGTCTTTTGGTTGGGGTTAATAATCAAAGGGAAAGGGAATGAACATGCCTCAGCTCATTCCCTTTGTTGCTGTTTGTTTGTCATTTTTTTCATTCCCTTTACCTATTTTTATTTTTGAGTTTACCTCAAATTCTTCTATCTTGATTCCCCACCCTCCCCTAGACTTTCCCCATTCCCTTTCCTAAGCCACCACTACACACACCAGCCCACTACCTTACCCACTTACACCCACTGCAAAACCACATCGCCGAAGCTGGCCTAGCCCTCGTCGGATCTCGCCGGAGCTCGTCCAGTCCTCGCTGGTAGGTGTCGCACCTTCCCTTCTCCAAATCGGAACCCAGCGCACCTTCCTTAGAAGAATTTTCCCCTCGTCGGAAAAAATTAACTTGCCCGAAAACCCAGCCTCGTCCTTAAAACCGCCGACCGTCGTTGCCCTTACCCTCGAAACCCTAGCGGCTAGGGTTTTGAGGGTTAGGGTAGCGACGGGCGGCGGTTTTAAGGGGACGAGGCTGGGTTTCTAGGGTTTTTCGTGGGCGGGGGAAGGTTTTCCGGGGGGAATGGAGGGGCGGCAACAGGTGGGGAGGGTGCGATGACGGGCTTCGATGATGGGGGAGGTACTGCAACGAGCGGTGAGGTGGTGGCTAGGCGATTGAGTGGTTGGAGAAGTGGGAAAGAGGGGTTGTGCAACAGTGGTAGTGATTACCTTTGATTTTTAGAAACAAACAACATAGTATATGGAAAGGGTTTCATTCCATTCCCATTGATTCCCTTTGTTCATTCCATTCCGTTTACCCCGTCTGAACCAAACGACCCCTAAATATATGTCGTTAAACTCTTTCCAAATTTCATATGTAGTAGAAAATAACAGTGCAATTCACTTTTAGAAATAGTGTTATCCAATGATCTCAAAAAATATGAAAGTATCATATTGTTGCACCTTGTCCAAGCATTAAATTGAGGATCATTTTCTTCTGACTTTGGCAGATTATTTCCATCATTGAATGCCATTTCATTCTTCATTGATAGTGCCAATGCTATTTTTCTCTTCCAATTTGCACAATTACTGTCTTCGTGAGACCATGAAACTTCTCTAAAATAAGTGAAGTTGTTGTAGTTTCACTCATATATATGAACTAGGTTAAGTCCCGTGCTATGCACGGTAATTTTTAATACTTAATACTTATCATTACTTTAACACTATTATTTAATTATAAAAAATTATACCTAATTGCAAAATAGGATGAAAGTTCTGTAATTACAAAAAAAAAAATTTAAAAATTTATCACACTAAAGAAAACAAAGACAATAATATATGCACGACTAATAAAAATAAGGATAAATTGGATTTTAACACCTGACAAAAGGCTGAAAATGGTTTTTAACACCCCCCAAAAAAAAACTTTTATTTTAACACCTCCCAAAAATATAAAAGTTGGAAGTTAACACCAGTTAACGATTTCCGTCACGGAAATTTAACGTGGGTCCCACAAATTGGCTTCAACTTCAATTTTCACCCAGCAAAACACGAAACTTCCTCTCTGAACCTTCATTTCATTGATTTTATCCATTACAGATTTTTGGTGCTCATAATTTACAGATTTACAGATTTTTGGTGCTCATAAATCAAACCATACAAAAAATAAATAAAAAAATTCAACACCGGTTCATCTTCTCCTTCGTTGGAGAACAAAGCGACTGAGAACTTCCATTTTTTTTACCACCAATTCCGCCGCCCATAAAGGGCCCTGTACGGCTACTGACCAAGCCTTCGCAGCCAGCAAACATGTTTTGTCCTCTTCCAACCAAAACACTAGAATAGCCACCATAGAAACCACCACTCCGGACAACCAACAGTGGCGAAAATCGATTTCCCCAGCGAATCCAACTCGACCAAACCTCCAGGCTATTCCCTCAAAATCGTTGTGAACTCAACCAGCAAGCCCACAATATCCACCACACAGCTCGCCTAAACTCTGCAACCAATCTCACAGTCAAATTTTTCAGAGCCACCACGTTCCTTACCAGCACCTCCGCGAGATCTTCCACCAGATTCGCCAGCGAAGCCACCTCGGCCCCCCTCACCTTCCCCGTCCCGATTCCATCCCCCCTTCTCCGTCCTGATTTCGGCCCTCCACCCGTCTCAAAATGTCTCAATTCCCCCAATTTCATCAAGCTTTAACTCAATCAAGCCCTAATTTCCAACTCCGAATCGGTCGCGAAAACGACGACGACCTTATTTGGGCTACTATCCAACGACTTCCTTCTATTAAATGATCAAATTTTGCTGATTATTCGTCGAAATGACGACTGTGGTGGTGTGGGAGTTTCTACCATTAATGTAACCAAGCTTGATCGGAATCATCGCGAGTGCATTTGGGGGTGGGTGAAGGGGGATGGGTTTGAAAGGAGGTGGGGGCTGGCTGTCGGGAGAATTGTCAATGGCTGTTTGTTGGCCGGTGCCCGGTGGGCAAGAACGAAGGAAAGAGTTTGGGATGGCAGCCATGAAGATGAAGGGAGGAAGAAGACGAAGAAAAGATGAAGGGAGGAATAAGAAGAAAAAATGGGATGGCAGCCACGAAGGTGGGTTTCGTAAAAAATTGAAAACGAAGGAGAGCGAAAACCAATTTATGGGACCCACGTTAAATTTCCGTGACGGAAATCGTTAACTGATGTTAACTTCCAACTTTTATATTTTTGGGAGGTGTTAAAATAAAAGTTTTTTTTTGGGGGGTGTTAAAAACCATTTTCAGCCTTTTGTCAGGTGTTAAAATCCAATTTATCCTAAAAATAACTATGAATTACATTACAAAGTTATAAACTACTATTGTATAATTAAATAATATCTTTGTTTAAATTTGTACAAATAGAATATACTTATCAAATAGGAAATGAAATATTATTGCATAGTTTGTATTAAAAACTTCTCTAAGAAGCTTTGGCCAAAAAAATAAAATAAAAATAAAATACTTTTGGAGGGAAAAATTTTAACCAAGAGATGACATGTGTCATTTCTGATTTCGCCTTTAGTATAAAGTTATAGATGTAATAGACTGTACTAATCTAGGATCTTGACTTTTGAGTAACATTTATAGTATTCCGTGAATTTGAAGTAAAATCTTTTTAAATTGCCTTTTTTTTATCAAAACCTTTGATCTAGCAACAACTAGCTAGAATTTTATCTAGAATTAAGCAACTTGCATATCAACTTGTTGTAGCAACTTCTGTTTTGTTGTAACACACCATGCATTCATATGTGGGTTTTCTCATGGGTTCAACAAACTGCACGATCAAATGAATAAATGAGTCATGCTCCATTGAATTTGCATCTGCAGTGTGATCATTATTCATTTATATTATTAATAAGTAATATTATGCATGTTGTTATATTTATAGTAAATGATTAAATGTTTTGAATTACTCTATACAAATGTTCACATTGATACAAAAGAAGGTAAGATAACAAATTTAACAATAACATTCAGATACTCCTTAATACACTAATCACAAGTCACAAGTCACAATAACTTAATCTTAAGTTGGTTAAGACAACTAGGTTCAAATAAAGTAAACACAAATTAAGTTCTATTATAATGAACATAAGTTCATGATAGAGAATATCCATAAAATATTATTATCCTACATTTAGGATATATTTTGTATAAGATTATCTTTGATATCTGTACATATCTTATAGTTACCTAATATGATTAGGTTTCTCATTATAACCCTATAAATATTGATCAATAGAAATCACTCTAATTAAAGAGTTCATATTATCTGACATGGTATCACAGCTTAGGTTAGATCTTGGGATCATATACAAAAATTCTCACCCTGTCAGTGGGTTAGAAAATTAAACCCACCGGCGGGATATATAAAGTTTTTTTATGCTTCCGCAAACACACATATAGATTTTTTTTTCTTTTCTCAAAGTTTTTTCTTAGAACCTTTATTTAATCTTAGCTTGCGCCTCCCACCAACAGTAGCAACCGTGAAAGCCTCCTCCATCATTGGTGGAAATCGCATACACTATCGCCTCCCACTACTGGCAGTAACCACATCTGCCAACCTACTCCATGTGCCGCACTCTATTTCCACCTCCCCATGACCAACAATGATTCTTACATTGCCTCATTGGTTTTTCTACACATTATCACGTAGATTTTGTTTTGGTGGTGGTATATTACAATAAGGTCAACTTTTGCACATCCCTTTTGCTATCAAGTCAGCTCCTCTTATTGTTGCAGCACTTGGAATCTTTGTGGAGTATTAATTCTTGCTACCTGGTTTCTCTTTTGAAAATTGATAAATTTCAAGCGGTGAAATTTAATCTTTTCTTGCGCAATTTTACTTGTTTTTCTTCAATTGTGATTTCACGTAATAGTGTATAGTGTCTTCTTCCCGATGATGGTTTGATCCCTTAACTTATTCTTCTCTGGATCTGCAACTTGGCCCAAGTATATGCATGACTCTTCTCCTTCGGCCTAAAAGCGCATATCTCTACTATACGTAGGTCGTGGTTGTTGCTTCTCATCGTCATCACCAGCACACGTCTACTAATTCTCTTTTGATCATGGGTTACTATAATATTCTTACCTTTCGATGCGTGATTCAGATCCAGTCTGAGCATCCGATTTTCTCCCGCTCTGACTGCGGGGGTGTGATAGAGAATATGTATAGAATATTCTCATCCTAGGTTTAGGATATATTTTGTATAAGATTATCTTTGATATTTGTACATATCTTATAGTTACTTACTATGATTAGGTTTCTCATTGTAACCCTAAAAATATTGATCAATAAAAATCACTCTAATTAAGGAATTTATATTAATGCATTTGCAAATACATACCTTCTTGATCCTATGAATCAGACTACATAATATATGTATAAATTTAGACAAGATAAGTTCTGTAGACTATTTTAAGTTGTGATTAAACATATTATGGGGTATAATTGTATTAAAATGTCAATTATGGGGCTAAGATGAACATAGGGAGGCCCATTAATCTTATCAAAAATCTTTGATGTTTGCCATTTACTCCAACTTTTTCTCGCACGTAGCTATCACCTAATTGGCACATGTCCTTTCTTTCCAACCACCTCCAAAATTAGGATCATCAACAATAATTTTTTTTAAAAATATAAATAAATAAATAAATAAAATTGGCCCATGATCACTTGATCAGAATGACAGAGTCACAGCGACTATTCATAAAAATAAATTTAATTTATCGATGAAAATAACGAAAAATATGTGATCAACAATGAACTTGTTGATGGAATAATCATCATTCGAACAAAAACTTCACGGGTTGATACTTGATCATATGATTTCGTAACATGTGCAAAATATCGAGTTATTTTACAACCACTAAAGTTATTTCATTAAATTCCAACACAATATCTTAGGAAAGTCCCTTTGAGTTTTAGATTATTGTTAATTAAATTTGCTAAAAGTAAGGCAATGAGATTTTTTTAATTAAAAAAAAGGTGGTAAAAACTAGTTGAAATTACCTTCTATTGATTTATAGAAAATCATAATGAATTTTTATTTTATTCATATAAAAGAAACTCAAACATGCATCACAAGATATTAATTTATAAGAGTTAAATACTTTTTTTGACAAATAAAAAGTGTTGTCAAGTCATTTGATTAGAGATTGTATTTGTAATATTTCAAAGTCATTTTAAAAATTATCACAATAATGTTTGGTGATTTTTATAGATAATCCTATCTTGTGTATTTTTACACATCTTAAAGCAATATGTGGCGCGTATGAAAATGGTTCTATTTAAGTAGAAAATTGAGAAAATTATTTTTTTTATTGCCATATATGATCGACAGAATAAGAACAAATTAAAGCAAAATTGAAGAGTAGGAAAGTACGAAATCTTTTATCGTGACGACTAACAACATAAATTTCATTCCCCACTTTTGAAATCGTCATAACTCCTTGTAATTAGGTGTATAATTCAATGTTACTCAAAACACCTATCATAATCTCATACGTACATATTTCATGAATTAATCTTATGTCAATATGACCCATATATAATTGATAATAAATTAATAATAGTAAGCTGTCACATTCCTCTAATTATTTGTTTGGTACACTCAATACTACTGTAGCTTCAGTTCTTAATTTTGAAAGGAAGGTGACAAGAGAAAATTATTCCACTCTTTGGTTATGTTGATTTATCTAAAAACAAATCTATAGAGTTATTTTGTTCATTTAATTTACATATCACTTCCTCTCTAACCTAATTCTCTTTCTCTTTAAGACTTTCAATGCGTGGTTCCGCATGCGGATATACGATCCGCATGGTGCATCCTTTCCA
Source organism: Chenopodium quinoa (assembly GCF_001683475.1). Classification (NCBI taxonomy): domain Eukaryota; kingdom Viridiplantae; phylum Streptophyta; class Magnoliopsida; order Caryophyllales; family Amaranthaceae; genus Chenopodium; species Chenopodium quinoa. The sequence continues at coordinate 233,082 of NW_018744560.1, read as the reverse complement.
AAAAAAAAAAGAAGCGGAAAGAACATTGTATAGAAATGTAAAGAACATTTAGTTAACGTGAAAAGAACATGTTATAGAATTGTAAAGAACATTGCATAGAAATGTAAAGAACATTCGGTTAAAGTGAAAAGAACATGCTATAAACTGTTAAATAATGTTCTTTATCTTCATGTTCTTTGATTGTCAGTATAATGTACTTTTATTTGTGACATAATGTTAATTGTTTATTTTGAAATGTTCTTTGAATTTTGTCTTTAGATTATGGTGGTTGAATAAAAATAATGTTCATTACATTAAATTATCATTATAAGAGATCAAAAATTCGGGTTGAGCCAGGTCTTAACATAACATCTCATGTCCAAACTCGAAAAATATAGCGGGCTTTTGGGCTTTTTTCTGGTCAGGTTTGGATTTTTAGGGTTACCCAAACCCGTCTTATTTTCGAGTTGGATTGGGCCGGGCTGAAGTGGACTGCCTCTAATTATTATGTTCTTTATTAATATTAGAAATATTCTTTAGATATATATAAAAAACATAAAGGTTAATGTTTTTTTTTTTTTTACAAAATAGTTATATGTTCTTTACAAAACAAGTATATGTATATTCATTACAATATAATACAACTATATGTGATGTTCTTTATAAAATAACTAGATGTTCTTTATAAAATAACTGTATGTTCTTTACTAAACAACTAAATGCTCGTTCCGCCTTTTTAAAAGAAAACAGATACACGGAGAATTGTGCATCCGCCTCTATGGAAAAAATTTCATAAGACTTTACATACATTGTTATTTTCAAGGGAAAAAATAGTTAGCTATTTCTAAACAATATGATCCATTCTCTATTAATTTTAATATAATTGGGACATTGTTTTAGTTTATTGAATGCTCCTATGAAGGAATATGTGTATTACAATTAAGTTGAGTCATTATAATTAAGTTCATCAATATAAGGTTGTTGTTTCAATGAATACTACAAGAAGGGGGGGTTGAATTGTAGTATGAGACTTTAGCCTAACTTTTTGCGGAATTAATAAGATTAAGTAAGCTAAAGGAACATAAGGATTAACTAAAGGAACTAAAGAATGCAAGAGAGATTTTTACGTGGAAAACTCCTTGGCCCTAACAAGGAGAAAAACCACGACCACTTGGGATTTTGGGAAAGGAATCTTCACTATAATAGGGAAAATGGTCCTATTACAAACTAAAGACTCAAACTTCAAGTTCCTCTACGAACTTGAAACCCCGAGGAACAACTCACCCAACTTGTTACTCTTCTCTTCTCTTTCTCTCTTCTCACTTCTCTGTTCTCTCTTCTCTTTCTCACTTCTCTTTCTCATACACAAAAGTTCACTCGAACTTCCACATTCCCCAAATTACAACTCAAAAGAAAAACAAACTCTAGTATAAGAACATTAAGAACACTATAATGAACTTGTGTGGAATTGACTCTTGACTCGAATTAAAAGCTAGAAAACTTATGTGAGCAAGGCTGAGATTTTCCATCTGAAATCAATAGCTGTTTATAGATTGCAAAACGTCTTGGAAAATCATCTTTGTGCAGCAACACCATTACGCCACTACTCATACCCACTAAGAAGATCGTGTTCCTTAAATTAAGGAACCATGAACTCCTCAATGTGCAAAACCATGACCGAAGAAGATCATGGGGAGTAGGCCGCAAGTTTTGGGAAACATGGAGATTTTATTTTCAGAAGATATTTTGTAAAATCAGAAATAAAAATAAAATCCTCTTTTTGTTTGAAAAGATAATCGTTAGAGAATAACAACTTTTCTAAAAATTAGCTAGCATAATATTATCTTTTTAGACCAATTCCACACAGCTTTTTCGAGTGCAATTTAATATCTTGTACTTACAAAAATCCTAAAATATATAAATATATTTAGTCTTCATGTTCTCTGATGAAGCTTCTACTACGAGGCTTCTTGTTCCTTGGAAGGAACTTCTCTTCTGATGAAGCTTCTTCTCTGAAGCTTCCGTTCCCTGAGGGGAACCTTCTCTTCTCAAGTCTTCATTTCTGAAGCACCAGTTCCTGCAAGGAAATCTTCTTTATTGATAGCTCTTTGTAACTGAGTACACACTTAAATAATCAAGCACTTATTAGTTTGTAAGTAAGTGAGGTTGTGTCATCATCAAAATCATTAAGTCCAACAAAGGTGTTGTTTAATTAGCACAAATTTATGTGATGAGATCACCCTAAAATTTTTAATAATTTGAATCAATTACCCTCACAACCTTAATTCAACATGACGTGTTAATCTAATGAGATTTCAACTTTGAATAAAATGAAACAATTTCCCTCTTTACATGGGATTATTAGCATAATTGGATAATCCCTAAAACAATTATTTGATGTCATTGATAATATTTATAAAATAAAGGAAAATTTGCAATAAAAAAAAAAAACACCTTTTAAATCTTGTTTTTTGCAAATAACCACCTTTTAAAAAAAATATTGCAAAAGACCACCAATTTTAAAAATTTTGTTGCAAATTACCACGTTTTAAGCCAAATTTATCACTTGTTTTACATTGAATTGGTGGTATGTTGCAACAAAATTTTTAAAATTGGTGATTTTTTGCAACATTTTTTTTAAAAGGTGGTTAAATGCAAAAAACAAGATTTAAACAGTGGATTTTTGCAAAATTTCCTAAAATAAATAAGATTAATAAGCAATTTTAATCGGTGTATATGTCCCTACATCCCAAACTTAGAAGATCAACTATATTTTAAGTTTCTTGTAACCACACCAATAAAATTGTTCCAAATGAGCTCCGATTCCGTTAATCCTTGGGGGTCGGTAAAGGTTTACCCTTTATCGTCCTATTCAGCTACTGCGCAGTCAACACAAATTAACTAACCCGGGGGCTATCCGTGAATAACTGCTCCGATGCTAAATTTAGTAAATTGATGAGAAGAATAAATGAGAAGTGAAGAGAATATTTCTAGAGAGAGAAAAAAGATAAAGATATATAGAGAGAGATTGTAACTTATAATGAAAATGTGCTTGGGTATTTATAGGAAGATAACCAAACTGGTGCCACCTATCAGCATATATAGGTGGCAAACCGACCTTAAAGGCAATAGGTGTCTAGGTGGCCTGAAGCAGCTCTCCACATGGCCATGAAAAGGCCGACATGGATGTTAAGCCGGTATTCTAATTAAGGATCTAATAGAAAATACAATTGTTTTGTTGAGCAATTAGGTTTTGATGATTATAATTAAACTAATGATGATTATCTATCTAACATGTATGTTAAGTTGTGCATAGAAAGAGCAAGTTATGCTTGGAATAGGATACAAGGAACCTGAGTAATGACAGGTATATATGTAAGGAACTTGAGCAATATAGGATAAGCAATAGAGGAACAAGAACAACGACAAGTGTTATGGTTGATAATCATGATGATGGATAAGGAACCATGAAGGTAACTATGTATATATGTTTTTGCATATGTTAGCTTCATAAGGTAAGTATCCTATGCATATATAGGTCATGTATGTGTAGGAGTCGTTTAATTTAGTTTAGTTTTCTTTATTGTTTTTATAAATGAAAAAAACTAACCTTCTACTTTACTTTGTTATTCTAAGAAGTTTGCTCAGTTTGTCATCATTAAAAAGGGGCAACTTGTTGACCCTTATGAGGTTTTGATGATGATAGTTATGATTGAGAGAACTTCCATTTAATAAGGATTTTCTAGTGTTTTGATGTTTGCAGGTTTAGTAAACTATGAGAGTTGAAGAAGGAACTGAAACAGAGGAACTTTAGAAGATCCATGAGGATACAAGTAAAGTTAGAAAAAGAGTAACTTCAAGAAGTTTCTTAACAGGAACTTCGAAACGGGTTGTAATGACCTGGTTCCGGTGTAATGCTGGGGCAAACCCTAAGATTCGGAATATATCAAGACTACAGGATTCCAGAACAAGAGTTTCAGAGAAGCAACATGAAGACAGAGAAATAGAAGTATATTGCTCTAGGATTCATGTAAGTATGTTGGACATAAAAGTCGGTCTGGAACAAGTCTATATAGAACCAAGGTGAACTCCAAATAGTCAATGAAATTAGAGTGAGTGACTTGTCAAGAACTCAGAGACTGTCAGAGTTTAGGAACCTAATAGGAACTTAAGTATGCAAGTCGTTAAAAGTCGGTTTTAATGATATATATTTACCTTATGCGTGCATATCTTTTAGGGATTTGGTTTTACCGAATAAAGTTATTTATCTTCTAATAAATCCCGGAAAAAGATAAGATTGTTTAAAAAGTATTTTAAACAAAAAGATAAGTTTTGAATAAAATCTGATTTTATGCTAAGTTTATCTTATTATTATTGACAGTTTTTATTCTTAACAAAAAGATATATTTTCGGAAAACTTGTTTTTAGAAAATATCTTTTAAACTTATCTTTTCAGAAAACTTATCTTTTTCAAGATGAAATGAATAATTCGAGTGTACTATAAATATGCTCATATGTATTCATTTAAAGTTGAGGTTGACGAAGTGTAGTGGTCGTGCTTAATGGTTTCATCCTTCACCACGAAGCTAAGTCAGTCCTCCTAGTCAAAGTTCCTATCAGGTTCTGGTTACAGTACGTCCAGTGAGTTCCAGACAGATCTCGAGTGTCCAACATATTAGTTTTATCTCTTTATTCATATATATGTATTTAGAGTTATTCGATGAGATCTTGTAATGGGAAAATGGGTTTGAGTATTTTGGGTTTTGGGGTGACATTGTGAATTCTCTTAAATTCACACATGAGTGTATGAGTTTGAATTCTCTAAAATTCGAGTGGTAGCTGTGAGTGCACAGTGAGTGAAAGGAACCTGAGAGGTGTCTTGGGTCACTTAGGAAGTGTCCTGGGTAAAGGGAGAAAAGGGTCCTAGGAAGTGTCTTAGGTCTGGTAGGAGGTGTCCTATCATATAGGCAAGTGTCCGTGGTGGAACTTGCGAAGCAAAGGTCTGTGTAATAGGTTGTACTAGGAGAGTTGCCTATTATAGTGGAATTTGTTTATAAGTCCCAATAGGGCCGAGGTTTTACTTCCAGCTAGGCACTAGATGGTTTCCTCGTAAAACAGGTCGTGTTCTTTAAGTTCCGTTTATGTTTTGTTTTTAATTTCCGCATAAGTTTCACGATTGGAACCTACTACTATTCACCCCCCCTCTCGTAGTAGTTCATCTAAACTAACATGTTTACGATTGGTTAATTTTATAACGTTGTCAGCCTTATCCCATACAAAAATGCTTGATGAAAATTGTGGTTCTCATTGTAATGTCAATGCATTGTATGTGGTGTTGAGAAAAATTACGTAATTAATGGTCTCTTATTACACACGGAGTATAACGTAAGTTTGCACTTCACAAATCACAAATGCTTCAATTTGGTCTAGGTCGCTAGCCATTGAGCTTTTTTACAACGTTAACTAGAACACCATCAAACATATACACGAATCATCTAGTTTGTGTATTATTGATTAATTAGATCATGTTAACGTGATAACATTACGTAATGGTTTAGAAAATGTTGGTTATCGTCTTTAATATAACAATCATCACCTAAAACTTGGATTCAATGCATGCATATTTGAATAAGAAAACTTTTTTTCGTTAAAAAAAATAATAAGAAGAAAACTTTTATCAAAAACTAAAATAATAATCGAGCAACGTGTTGATTAAATAAAGGGTAAAGATGGGGGAAAGACTTTGGATGAACCAGTGAAAAACGCCGTCAAAATTAGCAACTTCATTTTATTGGGCAACTTGCAAACTTTTTCAACAAGTGTTAGTTAATGGATAATGCTTAAAGTCATTCTTACCCCAAATGATTCTTTTACTTTTTCTTTTTGTATTATTATGATTTTAAATCCATTTTATCATCATTGATTCAATTGATTATCATAACAAAAATCTATCTAGATTCAGTTTATTTCACTAATTTAGAACATGTTTGTCGTTTTGTACATGATTTCAAAGTCAAAATTAATGGTAATTTTTCAATCTATACATACACTTTTCCGCTCCTGAAAAAGTAGACATCTTGTCTATTAAACTATCTCCAACAATAATTGAATTGCGAAGGCGGATGGACACTGTTCATCCATTTCAAATTGACACCCCAAAGTACATGCCACATGGACGACTGATAAGAATCGATCTCGGAATATCTTAGAATTGTAAGGGGAGCTCAAACCACTTGAGTTAATCCCTTTTAACCATATTTATTGGTTTTATATTAAAAACAAACTTGCGATGACGGATGTACATTGCACACTGTTTATCCATTTCAAATTGACACCCCAAAGTACAGGCCACATGGACGACTTATAAGAATCGGTCTCGGAATATCTTAAAATTGCAAGGGGAGCTCAAACCACTTGAGTTAATCCCTTTTAACCATATTTATTGGTTTTATATTAAAAACAAACTTGCGATGACGGATGTACATTGTACACTGTTCATCCATTTCAAATTGACACCCCAAAAGTACAGGCCACATGGACGACTGATAAGAATCGATCTCGAAATATCTTAGAATTGCAAGGGGAGCTCAAACCACTTGAGTTAATCCCTTTTAACCATATTTATTTTGAAATATATTGTTAAATAAGTATTAATATAAATTACATAATATATATCAACTTTTTTTTTACTACTACAGTAGTATTTATTATATATATTTAAAGTCAAATTAGTATATTGACATATGTGTCAAGTTTGACTGTGTCAATTATTTTAGAACAAAAACAAGTAATAAAACACATGTTTCTCTATATTAAATTTGATGAACTTCAATGATGAACCCGAACTTAAACCCAGATATATATAAAAGGGTTGCTCAAGATAAAGACGCATAAACTCCAAGTAAATATTCGGCAAACAAAAAGAGCATAAACACCAAAAACAACATACTCCCTCCGTTTTTTTATTTGCATCACTTGAGGATGCACAAAGTTTTAGGAAAGTAATAAAATACTGTGAGTGAATGAATAGATTATTATAATAAAAGTAAGATGGTTAGCATGAAAGAAAAAGTATGTAAGAGAAGATAGATAATTTTATTATTTAAGTGGGGACCACAGAAGAGATAGAAATGATAAATAATTTGAGTGAGGTTTTAAAGTAAGAAAGAGAATTGATAAAATATACGTAGTTGTATAAAGTTACCAAAATATAGAAGTGATGCATTTAAAAAAAACACTCATAAAAGAAAAGTGAAGCAAATAAAAAGAAATGGAGAGAGTACTATTCATATACAAAGAACACGTAGTTTAAAACTTAATAATAATACAAAGTATATTAAAGTATATAGTTTTCATTTATATACGAACATATATATTTCATAATATAAAAAAAATCTACAGTAAAAGAACACATAGTTCAAACTAGAGCTGTTAAAAGCTGACCCGACCCGAAATACCGACAATAACCCGACCTATTAACCGACCTGTCTGAACCCAAAAAAAATGGTGACCCGAACCCGACCTAACCCGACCTGCAACCAACCCTAGACCCGAGTTGAGCCGAGTATTTAAGACCCGAACCCGAACATTAACCGACCTAGAGACGACCCCGACCCGAATGTAACCCGTAAATTATTGACCTGAACCGAACTCGACCTGAACCGAAATTGACCAAAACCCATTTTAACCCGTCAAAACCCGAATTCAACCCGATCTTTTCTAACCCGACATGAATTCAACCCGACCTGTTCCTAAACTGACCCCAATTTAACCCGACCTACTACAAACCCGACTCGAATTTCAACTCGACCTGTTACAAACGCGAACCGAATCAACCCGACTTGTTATTGACCTGACCCAAATTCAACCCAACTTATTATTGAATCAATATGTATAGGTCGTTATCATGTTGGTGTTGGAGCGGAAATTGGATCCTAACCTTATTCCTTCAATATTTCACTTTGAATTTTAAGAGGTTAGTTTCACAACATGTTTTTAGGGACGAATTTCAGGGACGAAACATGTTTTCTGCAAATTATTGACTTGAACCGAACCCGACTCGAACCCGAGAATGATCCGACTTGGAAATGACCCGACTTGATTATAACCGGCAAATTATTGACTTGAACTGAACCCGATTTGAACCCAATAATGACCCGACCTGATTATAACCCGTAAATAATTGACTTGAACCGAACCCGACTCGAACCCGAGAATGACCCAAACTCGTTTAAACCCGTAAAGACCTGAATTTAACCCGACCTATTTTTCACCCGACCCGAATGTAACCCGACCTTTTACTAACCCGACCTAAACCCGACCAAAACCCGATACGATGTATGACCCGACATGACCCGACTCAATTATGACCCAACCCGAACCCGACCCACATATGTTATGACTTTAACCCGTATTGACCCGACCCGAGATGATCCGACTCACACTAACCCGACTAAAACCCGACCCATTTACCCGAATTGACTGCTCTAGTTCAAACCTAAAGAATATATTCCATTTATTTCTTTCAAAGAACATATGCTCCATTTCAAAAGTTTAAAACATGGTCTTCTTAGTTGAAATACCAAGTAATAATAGAAAATAAACATCTAATAATTGGATGGTGGTGGCATATACACCGTGTATATGATGAACATCAAGCATAAACCAAACCACTTGAAGACTAAATCAAAAGAGCATGTGCCTTAATGAACATAATTGTTATGTTCATTGAAGTTTAAGATCATTGGAGTTAGTGTTCAAATCATGTTCCTTGGATTTAGGCTTGATGTTCAAATGCTACAAGGTAAACAATGTGCATAAGACTCGTCCACCATATTTGTGATGCACTTCATCTTTATATATCATTGGAATATAAAACACGAAATTAAAAAATATTGACAAAACCCTAAAGTAAATTAAAAAAATATTTACGGTTTTTTCACCACTTACCCTTGAGTTTTTTGTTTATTCACCATATACCCATGAAAATTTCCAAATTCACCATATACCCCTAAGTTGATAAAGAAATTCACAATATACCCCTAAAAATAAGATGATTGGAATTTGGTTAATTATATCTCGAAACCACCTTAGATCTCTTCCCCTCATCCCAAAACAACTCCTCTCTTTTTTTTCAAGCCCCTGAAACTACTAAAAATCTCCATAATCATACCTATATAATTGATTTTGAGGACGAAAAAAGGAAATTTAGGGTGATTTTGGGGGTGGGAAAAGGAACGTGGTGGTTTCAGGGGTTAGTGAATGTATTTAGGGTGGTTTCAATCCATAATTAACAACCATTAGTCATTTGCGTATTTTTGTGAAAACTCAAGGGTATATGATGAATTTAAAAAAGTTTAGGGGTATATAGTAAATAAACAAATAACTCAAGGGCATATGGTTTAATGCAATTATGATTTATTGACCAAGTCCTATCAACAACAAACATATTATATTATAAATGTTTTTTTTTTTGTAATATATAGTGTACAAATATTTAACAACAAATAAGCACAAATAAAAAGTTATGATCTGATCTAATGAGTTTTTCTAAGCTATACCTCTTAGTTTCTTTGAATTCTAAGCTTTACCCATTCTTTTTGAAAATTACAGTGACCTAAACGTTAACTCATCGTTAGGAGTGTCGTTAGCAGTTAATTACTTTGGTATGGAGGCAATTTTCCTGTCCAAAATTGTTAGGGTTTATATAAGGATCTTCCTTATTCATTTCTTGTATATTTCTTCCCTCTTCTTCTCCATTATTCTTCTATTTAATGGCGAACTCTAGGTCTTCATTTCTTTCAACCAGTGAATGATATTTTATCGGCTTCAAACGCAATTGTAGGCCTCCTTTGGATTGCAAGTTGCATGTTTCTACTTCAACAAGGAACCCTAGGAAGACATATTGGGGGTGCAGCTTTGTTAGATTTTTCGAATGGGTGAGGCATGAAACCATGGTTTGGAGAGGACAACGTGAACAAGGTGTGGGTGGTGGTATATCTAACATTTTTGCGCTAATGGAGTTGAAGCACGAAATAGTAGAGTTAAGGAGCAAAGTTGTTGAGGGTGCCTTCAAATTGGGGTGGTTATGTTTGTGTTGGTTGTTATTGTAATGAAAATGTAAAAGGGGTGCTATTTAATTGGCGTTGTTATTAGCTGATATGTATGCATGGTATCATGATATAAGATTCTTTTGGCATAGTAATAAACCTGAGTGTTAGTCTATTTGTATTTCAATTTGTGCTTTAATTTGTTACTCAAATTTTGCAAATAAAACTACAAAAAATGACATAATATAATATCCAACAATAATTGAAATCAGGTCATATATAATGATAAAGCTGAGGTAATTAAATCATACATATTTTGTTTGTGACCCTTTTTACAAGAGTAATCAATTTGTGACCCTAAAAAATAGCCTGCATGAACCTAACAATTTCCCCCCAAAAAATTACAGGTTTGCCAAAAAAAAAATAGCCAACCTGAACCTAACAATTCATTACAAACATGTTTGCCAAAAAAAAAAAAATCAGCCTCTCCCCAAAATATTACATAAGTCTGAGCACCAACAATTACTGAAGTGATTCAAGGCTCTTCAATATCTTGGCTTGTTTTGGAGATGTGCCCCTTGGTCGGCTAACCGATGGTTTCCTAACAGCTGCATCAACTACTTGTGAAGATGAACCACCTTGCTGACTTTGGTTGCTGTTTGATGTACCACCATTTCCTACATCATAGCCACCCTGAATAATCCTTTTAATGAGTGAAAAATCAAGATCATTGTTGCATTGGTAGGTGCCTGAGCTTTCTTTCCTTTGTTGTCACTCTTTTTTGGCACTTTATTTTCTTTTTGTGCTACAACCTCCATGGCAGTAGGACCACCCTTGCAAGTCTGAGTGTTGTGTCCAAATGCTTTGCATTTGCTGCATTGGACAGTTGCACTCCTTTTGCCTTTTCTTTGCTCCCCTTCTGCTCTCCTCCTATTTCTTAAAGGTCTTCCTATGCTTCTCTTCATCGTTGGGGGGATTAGGGTAGGTAAACCATATATGTGTGGCCATTGCTTTTAATCAGGGTTAGGTGAGATGTTGCCACTATAAGCTTGCTTATACCTGGCTACACTGAACCACTCACTGGTTTGATCGTTGAGTGTAAACTGGTAGCCTAGATCTACCATCATGGATCTCATAATTGCCCCTGCCAAAAGGGTAAGATTACTGATAGACCCTAATTTCCCTTGTCAAAACCCTCAATCTTTGCCTTATGCTTGGACAAATACCATCTTGTGCCACTGGTCTGCAAGCTGATTCTGGTAGCATGTTTTATCATGGGTATTCTCTTCATTCCTGAAAATATAACAAAATTAAAACTTTAACTTCAATTACAGTTGAAAGTTTCCTAAAATAACAAGTTAAAGTATACTCCCTCTGTCCCAGTTTAGTTACAACATTTTGATTGGACACGCTTGCCGATGCACATGTTTGACCATTGATATCTTTTATTATATATTTATATAAGTTATAAAAAAATTTATAATAAGAATATATACATTAAAATAGACCCAACAACATCTTACATGATTACAATGACTTTCAAATAAATAGTTTAAAAAGATGGTCAAAGGGAGATGTGTGAATAGTGAAAAAAGTCAAATTGTTGCGAGTAATTTGGGATGGAGGGAGTAGTAGTTATTACCTTCTAACAATGTTAAAATAGGATAAGTTCTATCTACCCCAATTGTACTATTAAAACTTTCCACAAAATTATTTGTGTTTTCATCACTTTTCAAAGTGGGGTCAAACTTCAATCTAGTCCACGTGTCAAGTGGTCCAACTTCTTGAAACCACTTAACTGCCCCCAACCCAACATGCTTCTGTACTTGATTCAATGCCTTCCTACAAGTGTAGTTAGAGTAAGCATTAGTGACTCCCCAAAAAGCTTATGCATTAATAAGCCAGTATAATCTTTTTTGAAGTTTTTGCAGAGGTGTCTGGTACAATATCTCCTTGGAACCTTAAGCTAAACAACATCCAAAGATGGTTCTACTCCCTGCAAAACCAAGGCATGAAGTTAAGTGAATTATGAACAATATAAACATAAGCTAATCATAGTTATAAAGTGGGTGAATGTCACCTTCTATCTATCACTCATGATAGTCCAGTCATTTCTCCCTTCTACTGCCAATATTTTTTTCAAGTGGTGGAAGAACCAAGTCCAACTTGTCTTGTTTTCAGAGTCCACAGCAGCTACAACCACAACAAAGATCTCGTTGTTGCCATCTAGGGCAACAACAGACAAAAATATGCCATCATAGTTTCCCTTAAATAACACCCATCTACACCTACTAACCCCCTGCAACCACTTATCAATCCCCTGAATTGTGTAGCAAAGCTGATAAAAATGGATGAGAATTGAAAAGATCCTTAGGATTAGGGATAGTAGACCAACAACAAAAGGCAACAGAACCTGGGTTAGCTCCCTTCAAACTCACAATAATTGGGCAACTGATTGTATGATTTATCATGCCCCCCTGTATTATCTTCATTTCTATCCCTTTCATTCTATAAATAGTAGAAGTGGCCATGTTAAGCCCATACCTTACCCACAAAAATGCATTCAAAGTCTTTCCCGTACTATCAAGGTTAGCTCTAATATCGTAAAGGAGTTTACTTGCAGCCAATTCATAGTTGCACATAGGGTTATTAGCAAGGTTCAAATCACATGAATGACCTTTCCTGATCTTTTTTATAGCCCATGCATGTGTGATTATCATCTAACTTGCTGCATGAATCCTCTAATTCCACATTTTATCTGCACACTCAGCTCTTTAATGTATCTGAAGTTGTCTACCTTGTTTACAACTAAAGAAAATCCCTCCTTATATACAAAAATCTCTTAACACAACCCTAAAATGATCCTTGCCTACAAAAACCTGCCACAACTTCAACTTAATTTTACCAAACTCAGCTTCCTCAAATACTTTTCCATTCATATACAACCTATTCATGTATGAATGATCATCACAAACCCTTTCATTTGTCCTAAATGGTTCCCACCCACCATCTACATAATTCTGATTCAAATGCTCATTAATGTCACCCTCCTCATACTCCATACTACCATCACTATTAGATTCCCATCATCAGCTCCTTCAGGTTCATACTCACCATCAGAATCAAAATCACTTCCACTTAAACCACCACTACCCACATCACCCATTTTAGAAATTTCAGTTTCAACCCTTGTTCTAGTCCTCTTTCTAGTTGACCTAACTGGTACATCCACTTCAGTAGCACTACTAGTACCTTGTTTAGGAATAGATGGCACCCATAAACCCTTCTATTTCAGTGTTGACTTAGAGATTTTTTACCATGTAGGAATGGAACGGGCTTTAGAAGTGTGTTTTTTGAAACTGGGTTACTTTGAGACTGTAAGGTGAGAGTTTGGGAGTGAATAGGGTCAGTTTGGTTCAAAGTAGAATTTGTTTGGGTCAAACTTGAACTTGGATGGTTGTTCAAAGGTTGGGTAAACCTAGGGCTTCTTCTTGGGCTTGTAACAGTAGGAAGTAATTGGGATTAGGCAAGAAATTTGAGTAAGGATTGTTCAGCTGATTTAGGAGAACTGATTCTTAGGCTTTTGCTCCTTGGACTGCTAAGGGACATATCAACATGTGGTGGGGAATCTAGTGTATTATGAGAATATGAAATTTTGGCCTATCTGGATTCATTGGGCTTGAACTTTATGATAGGTAGCTTAGCCAATGGGGGTTTTAATGGTCCAGGTTCAACAAATTACTCACCAGTTTTACCCACCCTAACCTTCTCAGCTAATGTCCATATCAAATGAGGTTTCTCTAAACACCCAATCCATACATATACCCTAGCTCCATAAACTACCTCAAACATTTTCATTAGTGTTTTATCATCAGTTAGTGCATGGCTTTTTCCAGCAGTACAATAACTTAGCACAGGATATCTGGGAAGTTCAAACCCGCTAGAGCTAAATTTATTAACCGTTTCATTAATAACATCTATACGCAAGCACCGATCAACATCATCAAACTCATCAACACATTGACCCATAATATTCAGTTTCAACAACCTTTAATTTCACCCATTCTGCAATTATACAAGCCAATTGAAAAATAAATACGATATAATCATATTTTACGACCAAACACATACATTTCACAAAATTAAAGCCCAAAACTTAAGCAAAAACATACGGTAAATAAAAACAATCAAAACCCTAGAATTTCTAGCAAAATTTTTCAAACCCTAAACCCAATTGTGTAAAGGGAATTTTGTACAAATAATCAACACACATTATATTTAATCAAAACAACATATGTTAAGATTAGACTGACGACTCGAAAGCTTCGGTTTTTGGTTGATGAACACAAACTTGCAACTACCTGCTTTTCTCTACCTCCAAATTTAATCAGCTCCTTCAACCTTCAGTCGCAAATGGAAATTCCAATGAAAGGAACCACCTTTTATTCTGAAATTGGGGGAAAAAATCTAGGGTTTTTGGATGATCGTCTCAGATGACTTAAGAATAGAGTGGGGTGAGAGCTCGATCAAAAGTCGAGAATATGGAAGGGTTTTGAAGTTTTTTTTTTATAAGGATTTTAATAAACGCCGTTAACAGTCTCTAACTTATGTTAAGTCTTGTTTCATTATTGAGTACTATAAATTAAAAAATGTGAGGTGGAGTGTACAGCTGGTAATTTTCAAAAAGCATACACGGGTACAATTTAGAATTCAAAGAACCTGAAGGGTATAACTTAGAAAAACCCATTATTTTTACAGAAGAAAACATCAACTAAGATACTTAATTGAAATGAACAAGCCTAAGCTAAATTATTTTTAATTATTGAAATTAAATTGTCATCCTATAAAAAAAAAGAAGTTAAATAACGTGTGTGTGATATATATATATACACACACACACACACATATATATATATATATACGGGTAAATGGGTAAATGGGTCGGGTTTGAGTCGGGTTAGTGTGAGTCGGGTCCTCTCGGGTCGGGTCAATACGGGTTAATGTCATAACATATACGACTCGCGTTCGGGTTAGGTCATGCTTGAGTCGGGTCACGTCGGGTCATACATCTTATCGGGTTTGGGTCGGGTTAGTAAAAGGTCGGGTTACATTCGGGTCGGGTGAAAAATAGGTTGGGTTAAATTCGGGTCTTTACGCGTTTAAACGAGTTAGGATCGTTCTCGGGTTCGGTTCAAGTCAATTATTTACGGGTTATAATCAGGTCGGGTCATTCTTGGGTTCAAGTCGGGTTCGGTTCAAGTCAATAATTTGCGGGTTGTAATCAAGTCGGGTCATTTCCAAGTCAGGCCATTCTCGGGTTCGAGTCGGGTTCGGTTCAAGTCAATAATTTGTGGAAATCATGTTTCGTCCCTGAAAACATATTGTGAAACTAACCTCTTAAAATTCAAAGTGAAATATTGAAGGAATAGAGTTAGGATTCAATTTTCGTTCCAATACCAACATGAGGTAACGACATATACATATTGATTCAATAACAAGTCGGGTTGAATTTGGGTCGGGCCAATAACAAGTTGGGTTGATTCGGGTCGGGTTTGTAACAGGTCGGGTTGAAATTCATGTCGGGTTTGTAGCAGGTCCGGTTAAATTTGGGTCGAGTTAGGAATAGGTCGGGTTGAAGTCGGGTTGAATTAGGAACAGGTCGGGTTGAATTCAAGTTTTTACGGGTTAAAACGGGTTTGGGTCAATTTTGGTTCAGGTCGGGTTCGGTTCGGGTCAATAATTTACGGGTTACATTCGGGTCGGGTCGTCTCTAGGTCGGTTAATGTTCGGGTTCGGATCTCAAATAATCGGGTCAAGGGTTGGTTTCAAGTCGGGTTAGATCGGGTTTGGGTCACCTTTTTTTCGGGTTCAGACGGGTCGGTTAATAGGTCGGGTTAGGGTCGGGTCAGCTTTTGACAGCTCTAGTTTATATATAAAATTTGCAAAGATATATATTTAAAAATTTTGGTTAGACCTATAATTAAATTTTGGTTAGCTAGGTAAAATAAGATTTAACTTGGCTTTTATCCCATATAAAGATACAAAGAATAACCTTTTTTTGTTTCCATATATGTTTTGCGGTATGGTTCAACTATTTTTTTTTTAGCACGATTTAGTTTGAGAAAATCTCAAATTTTAATCTTACAGTTTGATTAAATTATTTGAGTTTCAAATCATGGTATGCAAATTAGGTCGTGCATAAGCATAACTCTTATCATAACGGCGGAGTGTAAACCAATTTTTTCTTTTTCAATAAGAGGATGTTAGAGAGTTAACACAACAAATTGATCTAGACTCCTCCTCTCTCCCTCCCTCTCTTACGTCTGAAAACCTAGCCACTATTAGTGAGTTTTAGAAGAGCTTTTAGTTTTCTAATACAAAGCCTTTATATATAATACCTCTGTTAACTATTATTTGTAACATATGAATATTTTATATCTCACAAATAATACCTCTTTGTTGCAAATAATAGTTAACGGAGGTAGTATATTGTAGGGAATAGATTTCAAGCGTTAAACCCCTAGCTTGAACCCCACTGTGATCATACACTAAAGTACGGTGGCGTTCCAAAAGGGAAGAAAATAGAGCAAAAGAGTCGCCAACAAGTTTTAGGAACTTGCAAACCGTTCACAGGGTGAAGGTTACACCCCTTAACGATCCAAGAGATCGTCAACTCCATAAGGTGTAGAACCAAATAAGGGTTCGGGGATGAAGGTACAAATCCAACCTAAAAGAGATTGAATCTGCCCTAATAATAGGCCTCTACTTTATTCTGATCGTATTCATGTGCGCTTTTTGACTAACATGCAATCAATAGGTTTAACCCTAAACCTGTTTATCTATGTTGGTTGAATTTAATGCACAAAAAAATCTATTATTGGCGATCACTTGAAATTATAATCACATTAACCTTAACAAGATTATTAATTATCTTATTAAGCGTGATTACAAGTACCAAATTCCCTTTAAACATGCATAAAAAGGCGTGATCAAGCAATAACAATAAATATCCATCAACATAATAATAAATATAATCATCATTATAAAATTATAATCATAAAAATAAATTATAATTAAAACAATCATAATAATCATAATATCAATAATAATAATGATCATCACAATAACAATTATGAATATTATAATCATAATCATAATCATAATCATAGCAATCATAATTAATAATAATTATAATAATCATAATTATAATAATATTCATGTTAAAGCATAATAATAGCAAGATTCTAGGCATGATACTAACAAGATTAATAACAAACCCTAGCATGTCACTAAGCAATAAAAATCAAATCTTTAACCCTAACATGGTACTAACAATTATAAATATTAGGAAGAACATATGAAGCATTGTAACAATCATATTTAATATTAAAATTACCCTAGACATGATACTAGGAATATCATAATAACAATTTAAACATGATTTCTACATCATAACATCAATTAAAACCATTAAATCACTTACTTTGATGCCTCGTACCTCTTTTTAATAACAAAATACACACGTTAGTAACTTCAAGGAAAACAATAATCAAACAATTAAATCAAATAATTGAAAGAGAGATTTGGGACCAAACCCTCAGAAATTAAACCTTTCACGTCTAGGGCGAAGGCAATTTCGAATATGGCTAGGTGTTTCTAGATCTTGCGAATGCGGAATTTTGTGTATAAAAACAAGGTTTAGAGAAAGAAAGAAAGAAAGATGAATGATTAAGGGAATTAAGAGAATTAATGAATGAAAACTGATTGTAGGCGAATGCTAATTAAAACTGATTGTTGATGATAATTGGTGAGAATTAGTGAATGAAAACGGAGTTTTTAATACGTAATTTATAGAGAAATCAGCCAAAAAGATAAAATATCAAAACAGAGCACTTGGCGCACGCAAAACGAGATTGGCGCACGCAAAACAGAGCTGGCGCCAGCACCAGCTTATTGGCGCCAGGCGCCAATGGCTAGCACCAGGCACCAAGCCTGGTTCCAGGCGCCAATGCCTGGAGTCAGGCGCCAGGCCTGTTTTTTATGCGTTTTTGAAAATCAGATAAGTTTTGCCGTACAGGAGGATAAAACCGTATATTTCCTCGAAAATGCTATTTGATTTTAATTAAAACTCTGAAAAGTCAACAAAAGTCAATTTAGCAATGCTAATTGAATTAGGAATGAAATGAACCTTCTAGAAGAATCTAGAAGATTAAAACCATTCATAATTGCATTAGGAATGATAAATCATATTAGGCCCTCCCCTAGATCATTGGGCCGTATATAAGGTTCAAACCGGGCCCAATTTAGTAAATTGGCCATAACTTCCTCAATATTCATCGGAATTGGGCTTATAATATATTGTTGGAAAGCTCTTGTCAAGCCCCATCCAACTACACTACTATTGGAACCATATCATGGACCAACCAAATTGGATTATTTGTTTTCTTAAAATAAGTTTTCAAAAGTAGAGAGAAGCGAAAAAAGAAATTAAAACTATCTGCAACACTAGACTTTCCACACTTTCGCTTCATTCGATTATGATTCGACGTGAAAGGTACTCATCACTGGGTTTGGTTTTGGGGAGACACATATATGATGATTCACCTTCCTTCGTTTGAGGAAATTTTGGGCTTAATTACAATTAGGAAAATTTGAAACTAATAATCTCACCTTTGGTTCATTTTCTCAAAACAATCCCACCTTTGGGTATTCTATAAACATTCCCACCATTATACACCATATTCTCAAAATGAGTCTTTTTACTTATAACAAGTTTAAAGGTTAATTTTTTAAAATTTTCTTTTTATCTCTTTCCTCCTTCATCACCACTCTTAATAAAGCAATCACCTCCATAACCATCACCAAACCACCGCAAAACCCCACGCCTCCCCAAAACTCCACCTTTACCCTTATCCTTATTCTCGAACATGTTGGAAACGATTCGACACTCACCCCCACCACTAGTTTTAATGGGTTAGGGAAGGGGTCGGGGTTGTTGCTTGGTGGGGAGGGGGGAAGGTGGGTGGGAAGAGGGGAAGATGGAAAAGGGAAAAGGGAGGAAAAGAAATCAAGGAAGGGGGAAGGAGAAGGAATTGAGGAAGAGGGATGTGGCTTCCATGTCCGGTATGGGAGATGTAGGGAATATTTCAAGCATCCTATACTTGAGCCTCACTGTGATCATACACTTAAGCATGGTGGCGTCCAAAGGGAAGGAGGTTAGAGCAAAAGAGTCACCAACAAGTTTTAGGAACTTGTAAAGTGTTCATAGGGTGAAGGTTACACCCCTTCACGATCCATGAGATCGCTATCTCCATAGTAGTCCTGAACCATGACTGAATATTCGAGGATGAAGGTACAAATCCAACCTAAAAGAGATTGAACCTGCCCTAAAAATGATCCTCTACTTTATTCTTATCATATTCATATGCGCTTTCTGACTAACATACAATCATTAGATTAACCCTAAAACCTGTTTAATCTATGTTGATTGAATATTAATGCACAAACAAATCTATTACTGGCGATCACTTGAATTAAAATCATATTAGCCTAATATTATCTCATTAAACGTGATTTCAACTAAAAATTCCCTTTAAACCATCAAGAGATGGCGTGATCAAGCAATAACAATAATACCAAGCAACATAATAATATTGATTGACACAACAAATCATCATCATCATAATAAACTCAATCTCATTAAAGCATAATGATATTAGAAAATCCTAGGCATGATACTAGCAAGATTAATAACAAATCCTATCATGTCACTAGACAATAAAAATCAAAACTTTATCCCTAAAATGATACTAACAAGATAGAAGAAATAGGAAGCAACCTACGCATGATACTAAAAACATACATGATATTAGAAATATTAGTTATTACCCTAAACATGATACTAGGAATCATAAAGACATCCTAACATGATACTAGGAATTAAAATAATCTAAGCATGTTTTCTAAATAAATATAGCAATAAAACTACTCACTTTGTTGCCTCATATCTTGATCTTTCTATCAAAAAAATACACATGTTAGTAACTTCAAAGAAAATATTAAATCAAACAATTAATTTAAATAATTGAAACATGGATTTGGGACCAAACCCTAAGAAATTATCAACCTTTCACATTTTGGGCGAAAGCAACTTCGAGATTGGCTAGGCGTGTCTAAGACTCGTGAATGCGGTATTGTATTTTAGAAAAAAGGGAAGGCTTAGAAAGAGGAAAAAAGAACAAGCTTTTAGCTTTGAGAGAGATAAAGAATAGAATTAGATGATTGTTGATGATTAAAAACGGAGGATATGGACCCTATTTATAGAGTAAATCAACCAAAAATAATAAAAAAGAGTCAAAATTCGAATCGAAATAAAACTGGAGCCATCGTGGCACGACAGAGTCCATCGCGGCGCGATGGAGCCATTGTAGCGCGATGAGACGGTTTTTTTGCGGATTTTGTATTTATCGTATCTTTTGATCCAAAAATAAAAATAAGGCATATAATATGTCGTTGGAAAGATATTGAAGTCAAATTTCCAACCATTTAGAATCAGATTAAAATATTTTGTAGAATTAAAGATATGCCAAAATAGTGGAAGGGTGTCAGTTTTGAATAGAGTTTTGTATTTCTTTCATATCGTTTTTGTTATAGCTCGAAACTAATATTATAATATATCATTGGAAAGATAATTTCAAGAGATATCCAACCATCTAAAATTTGGATAAAAATTATGAGACAAGAAAATAATATCTGACTGTCTTTGAAAGTCTTTCATTTCGAATAGAATTAGGACTTAAAAAAGGAAAGATTTATCCAATTTCAAATTCTTTAATCTTATCTTTTCAAAAAGGATAATTAAGATCTTTTACAAACTTATAGAAGCTTCTAATAAATCCTAATTGGTTTAGGAATATAATTAATATTAGTTGACCCTTCACATGATCATTGGGTCGCACATAAAACTCGGTTTAGGCCCAATTTATTATTTTGACCATGACTTCCTCGTTGTAACTCGGAATTGAGCTTGTAATATATTGTTGGAAAGGTCTTTTCAAACCCCATCCAACTACATAATTATTGGACCCTTATTACGGAACATACTAAACTACATTGGACGTTTTTCATAAATAGGATACCAAATAAATGATTTTCGAAAACGAAAGAATTAGTTTTATTAAAACCATTTTAGAAAACAAAGGGATTCACGAGACTCTTCAACATTTCACCTTACTCAATATCAATGCTGTGAAAAGTACTAATTACTGGGTTTGGTTTTTGGGGAGACAGAATCAGGTGTCTACAGGAGGAAATGGGGAAAGAGGGAAAGGGGAAGGAAAAGGAATCAAGGAAAAGGGAAAGAGTGAGGTGGCTATCATGCATGCATGTCCGTAGAGGTGTCCACCGTGCGAGTCGTGCGAGCTGGGTTAGGGTTAGGTGGGTCGCGGGTTGGGGTTTCATGACACACGGCACGACACACGTAGGGTAGGGTGGGCCGGGTCGTGGGTTGGGTCGGAGAAGTTGGACACACCAGGGTTAGGTTCGTGGGTTAGACGAGTCGTGGGTGGGTCGAGCTGGGTTTGTGGGTTAGACGGATCGTGGGTGGGTCGAGCTGGGTTTGTGGGTTAGACGGGTCATGGGTGGGTCGAGCTAGGTTCGTGGGTTAGACGGGTCAAGGTGGGTTAGTGAGTTAGGGTGGGTCGAAGGGTGGGTTAGTGGGTTAGGGTCGGGTGGGTTTGTGGGTTAGGTGGGTTAGGGTCGGGTGGGTTAGTGGGTTAGGGTCGGGTGGGTTTGTGGGTTAGGGTCGGGTGGGTTTGTGGGTTAGGGTCGGGTGGGTTCGTGGGTTAGGGTCGGGTGGGTTGTGTGGTGTTTTAATTTTTACAAAATTAACAATTTGATGGCTTGCTCTTAATTAAGATGCCTACGTATCCTTATATTATAAAATAAGGAATCAAAGCCAGCGTAGTTCTTATATTGTACTTCTTTTGAAATTTGGGGGGGGCTTGGACCTATCTTTAGAAAACTAAAATTTAATTTTGCAATTAAATTGTAATTTTCGAAAAATAAGTTGCCTACGTATCCCGAAAGAATCAAAGCCCACGTAGTTCTTAGCGTACCTGATTTAGACTTTTCTAGCCACCCATGTTTGTTGCATCATCATCCCCGGAAGCTGCATCATCCGTTGACGACTCCAATATCATCACAGGATCATCTTCATCGTCTTCGTCTTCCTTTAAACCTTGAGTTCTTCTTTCAGCTTGATCCCAATCTTTCTTACAAACACAAATTTGAATGCTTTCCGGAGTTAAGCGAGATCTTTTTTCATCTAACACTCTTCTACCTGCACTAAAAGCAGACTCGGAAGCAACAGATGAAGCGGGAACTGCAAGTATATCTTTTGCAATTCTCGCCAATATAGGAAAACCTTTTTTATGTTCTTGCCACCATTTTATAATTTGAAAGTTGTTGTTGGTCTCATGTTGATATGACAAATAATCATTAATAGCAAGTGTTGAAGAAGATGATGATGAGAATGATGTAGATGCTTTGTGTTTTTTTTTCATAACTTTATCAAGAAAACCAAATCTAGAATCGGAAGTGCTAGTAGTAGTTGGTGTTGCCAAATCAAAACCATAAATAGATGCATAATGATCATAAAGGTCTCCCAAAACAGATTTGCATTTGTTAATATATTCACTAACATCATAATCGATACTTAAACTTGTATAATAAAATTCTAAAAGATTTTCCAAACCTTCAGCTTTGACACCGGGGTCAAGAATAGCAGCAATTCCATAAATGATTGGAAATTCACTAAAATAAGTATGCCACTTACGTTTCATGCTATCAAGAACGGGACGAAGTCCATCAATCTTCATATGCTCTTCGATGGTGTGAACAACTTTAACACACTCAATTATGACTAAATGAACGTTAGGCTCATAAATATAAGAGAAAATATGAGTTGCACTATCAAAAGCATTTAAAACATCACGAACAAAAGAAGCATTAGTCCAATGACTTTCGGTTATTAACTCAGTAGGATCAACACGAGTCTCATTGTAAAGTTGGGTCAAAATATCACGATACTTTATAGCATCACTCAACAACTTGAAAGTAGAATTCCAACGGGTAGGGGTATCAATAGACCATTGTCTTTTCTTAAGACCTCTCTCTTTACACATAGCTATGTACTTTCTTCTAACTGACTGAGTAATCCTAATCCATTTTATAACTGTTCTAATTGGGTTTAGCAATGGTTGCAACTCAGCGAGACCCTCTTGAACAGACAAATTCAAAATATGAGCACAACATCTAACATGCAAGAGACTACCACCCAACAACAAATTCAACTCGGAGTCATTTTTCAAATAGTCAATACACTTTGTGTTTGCAGTTGCATTATCAAGAGACAAAGAAAAAACTTTATTATTCAAGTGAAATTCTTTTAAACAATCCAAAATACGAACTTTGATGTTAAAACCGGTATGCCTTTCTTCCATAGCTTGAAAACATAGTATACGTTTTTGAATAAACCAATCATCATCCACCCAATGAGCAGTAATGCAAAGAAAAGGTTCGCCAAAACTAGAAGTCCATGTATCACTTGTAAAACTAACACGACCATCAAAAGTACGAAATAATTCAATCAAACCACTCCTATACTTATAATAAGAAGTTTGTGTATAACGTCTTAGGGTATTTCGGGGGACACGAGTAAATGCAGGTTGTAATGCAACTTTATTAAAATGCTCAACGTTTGCATTTTCACCGTAACTAAAAGGGTATTCATTAGCAATAACTAAAGTACTCATTTCATCAATCATTCTATCTTTATTATAAATGAAAGGTGTACCTCCGCCGGGTTGGTTCATGTATCCACCCAATTGTGTTTGGACGCCACCCCCCGAAGGACGGGGGCCATTTTCGAACAAGTCGTGTTTATTTTGCAAATGCCGACTCAAGGTTCCGGTTCCATCTCCCGTTTTCCAATTATATGACTTGACATTTGCACCTAGCGCCTTGCAAACTACGCATGTACACGTGAACCTCTTTGGTTGACCAGGTTGCCATCCCGGGGGTGTGACCTCAACTCGTTCAAAATGTTTCCACACCCAAGAAAAATGTGCTCGACCTCTACTTTCACCGCCACCACCTTTCATAAATCAAATTATTAAAATTAATTTTTAAATGCTATTCATGAAAATAAGCTTTTAAATTTTAAATATTTTAATTATACTTATTTAAACGCATTTTTCATGGTAATTAACTAATTGTAAATCATAGAAAATTGGAAACTAAACTAACTTTATAATCATTAATAATAGTTTTTTTAAATATTCATAACAATAAAAATTTAATTAGAAATTACCTTGAGATGAAGGTTGAGATGTTGGTTGCGATGGAGGTGGCATAGTTGAACTTGATGATTGGTGGGACTCGTGGGAGAAATGTTGTGGTGGAGACGTTTGAATATTTTGCCTATCTCCTAAACCATAATCTCCATATTCATTGACAAATTGGTTTAAATTTTCCGTATTAATTTCATACGAAAAATTTGCACCACCACTCCTTTGGCTACCACTTCGACCACCACTTTGACTCCTTCCCATTCCTCCTCTTGAGCTCATTTTTTTTTTGTATGATTACTAATTATAATATGGAGAAGAACTTTTTTTTTTTAGAATCTTAAGAATACTAATAATAATATTAAGGAGATTTTTTTTAACAAAAATATAACTCTATATAACACTTGAGAATTTGAGAACAATAAGAATTTTTAAGTAAGAGAGAAAGAAAGCTTGAATTTGTGTGGAAATTTGAGTGAAATGGAATTGGTATTTATAGGAAAAATAGAATGGATGATCATACACTTAAAAAACTAGCCGTTAGATACAAAAAACTAGCCGTTAGATACAAAAAACTAGCCGTTTTTTTTTTAAAATGGATGTTAGGTCGTGCGGGCCGTGCGGGTCGTGCGAATTGTGCGGGCTGTGCGGGCCGTGCGGGCCGTGCGGGTTGTGCCGGCCGTGCGGGTTGGGTGGGTCATGCGTGCGGGTTGGGTGGGTCATGCGTGCGGGTTAGGTGGGTTGGCTCGTGCGGGTTGGGTGGGTCATTCGTGCGGGTGGGCCGTGCGGGCTGGGTTGTGCCAGGTGGGTCGGGTTAGGTGGGTTCACGGGCTAGGTGTGTCGAATTAAATGAGTCAAAACGGGTTGTGCGATTTGGGTCGAATCAAACGGGTTAAACTGAGCTGGGTTGAAATGGGTTGTGTCGAAAATTTTGGACCCACGACACAACCCGGATTAAATCCGAGCTGTGCCGGGCTGTGCCGGATTGAAACCGGGTCGGACCCACGTGACCCACCAGCCGTGCGAGTTAGGGTGGGCTGGGTCCAACCCGGCCCACTGGCCACCTCTACATGTCCGGTAGGGGAGGGAATCGTGAAAGAGGTGGGTCCGATAGGGGAAGGCAACTAATTTCGACATGCAACTAGTTTGGCAAGGGGAGGGGAGCTCCAATAGGCGGCAGGGGAAAGAAGGGCAATTTTTTTATTCCTTTATTTTTAATTTTTTTTTTTAAAAAAAATATTAGAAGGTGACACTTGGCAGTCACCTTCTAAAACCGATTGTTATTCCTCATACCGGTAAAAGTCTCATTTTGAAAATATGGAGTATAAAGGTGGAATTGTTTCCACAATACGCTAAGGTGAAATTGTTTTGAGACGAAGATATGCCAAAGGTCGGATTATTAGTTTTAATTTTTCCTTACAATTATGCACATAAATCATGCATGATCTTGAATTATGCACATAAACCCCTCCCCCCCCCCCCCCTCTCAACCACTCTACACCACCCCCCTTCAACCAGTCTACACCACCTTAAAATCACCCTGCAACCACCTTTCAATCACCCCACCCCCCTTAAAACGAGCCTAAACAACCACAAAACCCCCGTTACCAATCCTAACACGTCTAAAAATAA
This sequence comes from Chenopodium quinoa, assembly GCF_001683475.1. Lineage (NCBI taxonomy): Eukaryota > Viridiplantae > Streptophyta > Magnoliopsida > Caryophyllales > Amaranthaceae > Chenopodium > Chenopodium quinoa. The sequence goes on along the minus strand of NW_018744560.1, from coordinate 207,074 downwards.
CCCTAGTAATCAACCAGCAAGGGTCGTAGCCCCCGAATCGTTAAACCCCACCCTAGTTTATTATGTAAGACCGCTCAAAGATTATTTTTTTTTTGACAAATTTTCAACTTTTCAACCTGAATGAGTTATTAATTTCTCCATGTTAAGTGTCTTCTTCAAGTTTCCAACAATTATTAATCTTTTGAATGTTATTTTTCTTGTCCAAAAAATTTCAAGGGTGAACCTAGAACAAGAAGAAAAATTACACTTGTAAATCAATAAACACACTTTTGAATACTAATCGAACAAATTCAAGTTTTTATGCTTATCAATACGTAGAACTGTGGAAGTATAAATTTCTCAAACAACGCATGTAAGTGTCTCAATATATTGAGGAAATAAAAATGTCAAATACTTTAAAGCTAAGGGGCTATTCCTTCTAGATGGTTTATATACTAATCTAAACATCGAATTAGTTTTAGTAACATGAGTTATTATGACACTTGTTATTAAGTGTTACAAAGTACTAGCTTAGAAATATATACCATCAAATCAATATACTTGTTTTTAAATGGAAGAAATTTATAGGTAAATGATAAAGTTGCTGCCCTTATCCAATGTCAACTTCGGCATCATTTCAATTCATCTTTGCATCTAACATTCATCATGAGTCTATTTGTAAAGGAATGTAATCATTTAATTGATAAAGAACACAATCATATCATTCACTCCATTAATAAAATTAATTCTTTAAATGTTTTTCTTAGAAAAAGGGCGCAATCTCTATGATTAAATGATTAGGCAACTCATATATATATAGTAGGGAGTGATTTGCCACTTTGATATGCATGTAAGTACACCAACAAGTAGAGACCAAAACTTCATAGCACATACATACATCCACATTACTTATCTTATCTTTCAATTAGATGGAAAGCCTTATAGGTTTTTTAATCCTCTCTCTTGTAGCATCTTTTAGCCATTCCGTCCAACACGATTTTTGTGTAGGAGACCTTAGTCGTCCGATGGGACCAGAAGGATATGCTTGCAAAGATCCCACTACAGTCACTAGCGATGACTTTGTTTACACAGGGTTTCGTGGTGAGAAACCCACCACAAATATTTTTCGAAATCATTTAACTCTTGCATTTGCAAATGCATATCCAGCTTTGAATGGTCTAGGCATTGCTTTGGCGAGGTTAGACTTTGCAGTGGGAGGAGTTATCCCAGTTCACTCCCACCGAACATCAGAAGTCCTTATTGTAGCAAAAGGGACTATTATTGCAGGGTTTATTGATACGAACAACACTGCATACTATAAAAAGTTAGAGGTTGGTGACGTTATGATGTTTCCACAAGCCATGCTACATTTTCAAGTTAACGTTGGTAAAACTCCGGCTCTTGCCTTTGTAAGCTTGAATGGTGCAAATCCAGGATTACAAATCACTTCATCTTCTCTATTTGAGGGAAATTTACCTGGTGAGATCGCTGAGCAAATCTCTCTTCTAAGTCATCAAGAAGTTACACGGATGAAGAAGTTATTTGGCACAACTTAATATATTATTAAGTTACCTCTTTTTCTTCTCCCATCTTTTAATTTATCTTTTCTTTGTATTGCATGGCATCTATTAAGCTTGATCATTTACTTTATTACTTGCATGTTAAGTACAAATATAATTTTATTCCAAAGAAGGGGAGGAGGAAAAAAGAGCCCAACAAATGTTATAATTAATGTCTTAAGTATTTTACGTTCAACTTTCTAAGGAAAAAATGTTTCCTATTTTATTCATTACTTAAGTTTCGTGACATGTAACCTATTATATATGTACTAATGTATTATGTATTTATTTATTGGTAAATTTTATGTTAAATAGAGTGTATATTTTTTTTTTCCTGCTGATTTAGTTTTAACAATCAATATTTTGTAGTCTTAAAAAAAAAAAAAATCGATATGTATATATTATCATTCTAATTAGATACGTGCTTGTTTAGTTGATACTAGTCCAAAAATATAACTTCGGAGTAAAAAATGAAATGACTATGAAGTGGAACAAAATGAAATTACCTAGTTGACTATATAATTTCTTTGGAATTATTTTTCAAACCAAATGAACATATATAAAGGTGCTTATATTTAGAGTTGGCCAAATTAAATCAATGAAATCAAACTTCCCATAGAAACTCCATTGATAATCAAATTAAGTTGGTTGTGAACTTCCATGGAAATACGACATCTAAGGAAAATTATTTTGTTTAGGAAAATATATTCTACATGACGTGGGGTGACATGAGGTGGGGGTAGTGGTTGTGTTAACGGGTGGCCTGGGATAGATGGTTGAGGTGGTGGTAGTGGGAGCTTGATGTGGTGGGTTGGTGTGTCAAATTGGTTGCAGCTCATTCATGATCCCTTCAATAGTTCAACACATTTGTGAACAAATTCTATAATTAGATAAGAGTCTATCGCCCATAAACAAACCCCACATGTGAGTGTAATTGTTATTCTATAAGACTACAATAATTGAATGTGAAAGCCAGATTGAGTGTTAGAGATGTGTATCCCATATTGAAGAAATTAAACAAAAATAACTCCTCTGATTGAGTTATTGTCATATGATTTTACAACAAAATATCGTTGAACTTATAAAGTACTCTCGAAGCAGGTTGAATTGCAGCCTAAGCCCACTTACCAAAGTCAAATCACAAACTTTAGCAAACCCTCTATTTCTTAAATTTCAAAAAAAAAATTTAAGAAAATTTTGTCTTAAATCACCCGCTAAATACTAGTTTTTGTCAAAAACCACCCACTTAAAAATATGTTGCATAAGACCACCCAAATACAAATTTTTGTTGTCAAAAACCACCTGGCTCAATATTCCGACATTGACCATTAACTCCGACGTTCACTTGGGGCATGTGACTTGCACGTGACTATTACTGACCACGCACCAAACCACATTACGACCATCACTAACCCAGCCACTGTCACAACCGCCACAACCACCCCAAAACCCAGCGCATTCCACCCTTCACCGGAAACTAACCCAGGAAAAACCCACCTACTAGCCACGAAACGCAGCCACCTCCATCAATCACGAAAAGTCAAAAACGCAACCACCTCCACCACCTTAATCCACCCCGGCCCTTCTCCACCACTAACCAAAAACCCACCACAACCACTATTCTCCTTTTCCCCAAATTTACCCACATCATGATCACTTTAAAAACCTACCCCCATCACTAATAACCTAAGACTTACCACCCCAAATATCTCGCCATGCCTTGGAAACCCAGACCACTCTGCCATGTCCTCACACTAATTCCCCAAAAATAACCTCACAACCTTCTTATTGACATAAAAAATAGAGATTATCGAAGGATGTTGTTGCTATTCAACGATGGGGGATAGAAATGTCAGATTTAAGGGCTAACAATGGAGGTTGAATAGAGAGAGGAGAGAGAAGAGAGGAGGCAAAAAGATATAGGGTAGGCAAAAAAAATTGAGAGAAAAAAAGGGGAAGGCGTGATGATTTAATGTCATGTGCCCGGGGTCAACACCAGAAATTGAAGTTAAGGTCGGAAAGTTGAATCGGGTGGTCTTAGACAACAAAAATATTTATTTGAGTGGTCTTAGTGACAGGCTAAAGTCGTAATTACCCAATCAAAAATAATACATAAATCCACTAATTAACCATGATTGAGTTATTGTCATATGATTTTATAGTAGAATATCATTGAACTTATAAAGTATTCTCGAAGCAGGTTGCAGCCTAAGCCCACTTACCAACGTCAAATCACAAACTTTAGAACCCTCTATTTCTTAAATTTTCTTTTTTTTTTTTTTTAGAAAATTTTGTCTAAAATCACCCGCTAAATACTGGTTTTTGTAAAAAACAACCCACTTAAAAATATGTTGCCTAAGACCACCCAAGTAAAAATTTTTGTTGTCAAAAACCACCTGGCTCAATATTTCGATATTGACCATTAACTCCGGCGTTGACTTGGGGCATGTGACTATTATTATTGACCACCCACCAAACCACATCACAAGCATCACAAACCCAGCCACTGTCACAACCGCTACAACCACCCCAAAACTCAGCGCATTCCACCCTTCACCGAAAACTAACCCAGGAAAACCCACCTACCAGCCACGAAACACAGCCACCTCCATCAACCAGGAAATGTCGAAAACGCAACCACCTCTACCACCTTAATTCACCCCGGCTCTTCTCCAGATCTAAGCCCACTAACCAAAAACCCACCACAATCGCTCTTCTCCTTTTCCCCAAATTTACCCACACCACTTTAAAAACCTACCCCCATCACTCATAACCTTAGACTCACCACCCCAAATACCTCGCCATGCCTTGAAAACCCAGACCACTCTGCCATGTCCTCATGCTAATTCCCCAAAACTAACCTCACAACCTTGTTATTGAAATAAAAAGAAATTAGGGATTATCGAAGGATGTTGTTGCTATTCAAAAATGGGGGATAGTAATTTCAGATTTAAAAGCTAACAATGGAGGTAGAACAGAGAGAGGAGAGAGAAGAGAAGAGGCAGAAAGATATAGGGTAGGCAAAAAAAATCAAGGGAAAAAAAGGGGAAGGGGGATAATTTAAAGTCACGTGCCCGGGGTCAACGCCAGAAATTGAAGTCAAGGACGAAAAGTTGAAACGGGTGATCTTAGACAACAAAATTTGTATTTGGGTGGTCTTAGGACCTGTTTGATTCACCTTAATTTTGCTGAATTGAAATTATTTTTACTGAACTGGACTTATTTTTACTGAACTGAACTTAATTTTACTGAACTGAAATTATTTTTACTGAACTTAAATTATTTTTACTGAACTTAAATTATTTTTACTGATTTTCTATTATAATTCTTCTTTAAGAAAACTGAATTTTACTGAACTGAACTGAACTTATTTTTACTGAACTGAAATTTTTTTTACTTAATATTATTTTCTTAAGGTGAAGAGAACAGGGTCTTAGACATCATATTTTTAAGTGGGTGGTTTTTGACGGGTGGTTTTAGATGATTTTTTTTTAAGACTTGAATTTCCTAATTATTGTTGATTTGATTTACTTTAGAAAAAGAAAAATTGAATTTTCTTTATAAATTCTTTCTTGTAATTTCTTTTTAAGAATACATTATTATCATGTAGAATATTGTTTATTTATTTAATTTTTTACAAAAATTAGAAACTAATAAATCTTAGTTAGGCTACCCAAATAAGCTAGGATCTTGGTAGATTCATATATATATGATGTGTAGTTTGAGCCCTTTCCCTAAATAATGCTAGGAAAACACTCAATTTCTAAATTACGGTCAATCTTTTATTAATTCCCATTATACCGTTCATGTAAGCTAAAAGAAATAAACCATTTTTTTTGTTGGTATCATATCTCTAAGATATCACGAGATATCGAAAAATATATGTGTTTTAATTTTCTGTATTGATCTTATAAGGAGAATAATATATTTAAGGTTTATTTTATGTTAAGATATTATTAAGAATATACACATTAAGATTTATGGTTAGGCTAGTATATCTTTTAGGAAAATAATTTCCTATCTCATGAGCTTATAAGGTTTTGTATAAATACTCAACCTATTGATTTATAATAATCAGACAATACAAGCCATTTTATTTTATTTTCTCTCCAATTTGTCAAGGTATCACAGCAAGGTTAGTTTGTGTTGTGAACTGGACCAATATTATGGACAACTCACATGTGAGGGGGAGTGTTGAGACCAGGAGAAAACCCATATATGGGTGGTGTGTTGTCCCACAATGAAGGGTGTAGAAAGTATTGGGAAATGTATCCCACATTAAAGAAATAAGAAAGTTGTGTCCACTTTATAAGGCTAAGGGACTACTCTCCTTATTGTCATATGGTTTTGAGGTGGAACCTCTTTGGTCGTATAAAGTGGACAGTTGTGACGGGTGTGGCCCAGACCTGTTCATTAAAACCGCTACCTCTAAAAAACTGTATTTATAGAATTGGGTGTTTTGCTAGCATCATTTAGGGAAAAGGCTCCTGTAATTTATAAATTAATTTTTTAAAAAAAAAGGTTTACTTTAGTGGAGTGCGTACTCCACTTTAATTAGTGAATGTTATTATGAGCCTATGAGGTGAAGAGTTTTCTCCCGTAATGGTTGGATCGACCATAGATGTCCATAGATAATAGTAGCAAGAGGTGGAGCCAAGATGTGGAGGTACTGTGGCATAAACATATAAGGAGTAGGCATCGGGATCAAGGATGGAGAATTTTTGTGGAGACTTATAATTAGAGGTTGTGATATTACGTAGGATTGTTTAAATTTCCTTATATATGTGATATTTTCTCATTAATTAGTGTGCTTTTGTATTCTAAAATCCTATGTAGAAATAAACACATTTAGGGTCTGTTCTCTTCCGTTGAAATTCAGTTCAGTTCAGTTCAGCTCAGTTCAGTTCACAACAACAACAACAACAATAACAACAACAACAACAACAATAATACTAATAATAATCAATAAATAATAATAATAATAATCAAAATTAATAATAATAATAATAATAATAATAATATTAATAATAATAATATGTACATTTGTATATACACATATGTATAATAATAAATAATCAAAGATCACTAATCCGTAGTTAGAAATCACTAATTAATAAGTTCAGTTCAGTTCAGCTCAGCTCAATTCAGTTCAATTTAGTTCAGCTCAATTCAGTTCAGCTGAGTTCAGTCAATCGGAACAGGCCCTTATTTTTGTAAAAACCAAATAAACAGTACAAACTTTCATATGTGGTTGGTCACACTGTGTGGTCAATTATTATAGAGGTTACTTTATTAGTGATATAGGGTTACTTACTCGATCATGGGTTACTCGATCAGGTTTACTTGGTTGATTGGGGATTATTCGGTTGGTTAGATGTTACTCACTCGATCAGGGGTTACTCGGTTAGGGGTTACTCGATCGAGAGGTTACTTACTTGGTTAGAGGTTACTCGAGGGTTTACTACTTACTTGGTCAAGAGTTACTAAGTCAATTAGGGGTTGCTTGATCTGTCGAAAATTACTCGATCGGTTAGAAATTACTCATTAATTAGGGGTTACTTGTCTGTTAGGGGTTATTTGGTGTGTGTTAACTAGGTGGCCACTCCTAGGCACCTAACGGCACACAAAAATTGTTGAATAAACACATAATATGAATGATATAATTTAAATAAAATCTATTGAGATAATCTTTACAATTTCTCTATCAAGGAAGATTAATTTTCAAGTGTGTGGTAGCGTGAAAAAAAATCTACCGTTATTTTCATCACACCCATCGACAAATTGACATCTTTGAAATATCAAGTGGGGAAAAAGTTAGGAAGATCCAAAGTTAAAAACTACAATTGGGTTTGTGGCCACCACAAGCTTCTTACTACCCTTTCAATTGAGGTACACTTGTTGACCTTAGTCCCTTAATAACTACTGATCATTTATCAACTATGCTGAAAATTATGCATTTGACATAAAATGCATACAAATTTATTAAATTTATTACACATTAAATAAGGTAGTATGTAAAATACGGATTTTGAACTTTAATTCATAAGTTTCATAATTAGATGTCTTAGGATCGATCATTGTAGACAAAGATGACACTATCAGTGAAATGTTACATTATCATAATAATACTTCGTATATATTAATTACAAATAAAATAGATCAATTATTACCTACATACGGAGTATTTGATGGCAACAAATCCAACTATTGGATTATAGAAAAATCAAACTAAATTTTGAAGGAGATACATATGATATACTACCTCCATTGAATGTTATGTGTAATTTTGAAATATTTTATATCTCACAAATTATACCCCAAAATTGCACATATTATTTAACGGAGGTAGTATTTAAGGTTTCTAATTTTACACGGAGTATAATCTTAATGATAAAGTATAATTGTCAACCAATACTTTGAATTTTATTAATTGTGACGACTAATAATATATAAAAATTTCCAAAGATTATGTATGTTTTGTACTTTTGTTTGTATTGTGACTTTGAGATCATAAGATCGAGCCCCACCAATTATATTTGCTTGGGAGTAGTGAAATTCCCTTACCTCCCCCCACTACTCTCAAGCGTTAACTTGCGAAGCTGAGCTAGTTTAACGTATGAGAGGCGCTGGTTCAGTAGGATACTACATCTTAATTAAAAAAGAAAATGTTATTTTTAATCAAGTATTTTACCCTTTACCATTCCATTATTGTTATTTTTAAAATTTACCTATTAATATCTATAATTATCTATTTGTATCATATATGTGGATATAAACTCTTATACTTTGTAGTTGGTTTAAGTTTAGAATAATATTATGAACTAATAAAAATGAAGGTAGTATAAAGTAATGGAGCTGAGTACGGAGTATTATTTATTTATTTTTGACAAGCGGAGTACGAATTATTATTGTATTAAGGGCCTGTTTACATTTACTTAATTTCAGTTCAGTTCAGCTCCAATCAGTTCAGTTCAGCTCCAATCAGTTCAGTTCAGTTCAACTCTTAATTTCTCTCTCTCATAAAATATTCATTTCAGCTCAATTCAGTTCAGTTCAGTTCCAATCAGTTCAGTTCAGCTCAGTTCAGTAAATGTGAACAGGCCAACTAGAGTGATTAATTTTCACCTAGACCTTAATGTTAAGAGATTAATGCCACTAGAACCACTTTAAAGGTGGGAATCTCTCACCTTTACCAATCTCATCTTCCCTCTCTCTCAGAATGTCTAACCCATAAATATTATACTCCGTAGTCAAATAATCGTGGAGGATAAATTAGAAAGGAAGATAGAAAGGGAAACATGCATTGGGCCAAAGTCAGTGACTCCCACAATTCCACAACATGGGCCAAGGCTACTGGCTGTACTATGTTAATAATGTCCCACAATTAACTCCACAACTATACAGACACTGCCAAAACGCTGTTCTATTCTATCGTCATGAATCATGATAATTGATAACGATGGAAGACCACATTTCCGAGACGCCTTTGTCCTTAGATATTTGTCATCTTCAGCTTATCCAATAATTCAATTATCATCCATTTTTTTCAATTTTTTAAAGTTGTACCCATATTAGATCTCAAAGTCTCATGATTTTTTTTAATTAGCTAGAAACAAGCTAATTAGCCAGATACTACCCCGTTACATATTATGTGCAACGATTTGACATAAAACAGAGAGGAAAAATGTCTAATCATTATACATAACTTGTAAGGGAGGTAGTAATTAAAAATAAGAGTAAAAAGTAAGGAGATCCCTAACTTCAAGCATCCTTATGGGTTTACGGCTTTACTTAATTAATTAATTTTGAATCTTAAATGATGTTAAAGTACGAGGTAAGACTCTTACCGAGTGAGTAAAACCTAAAATGGATTTCAATTATTATTATGCATTTAGGTGTAATTTTGATGCAATTTGCTTGGTTAGTGCGGTGACTGTGACTATAAATGCGGTGGCTTGTCATCTCACTTTAAATCACACACTTATTTTCCTACTACAACTTCATTACACTACTACTGTTATTCCAATCTTTTCTTTCTCCTTCGTCTTGCCATGGATCCATCTAAGGTTTGCTCCATACATCGATCTCTTTGTAATTAACATACTTGTTAATTTATCATTTCATTCATTTAAAGTTTGTAATAACAAAAAAAAAAAAAAAACAACCTTTTTCTAATGCAAGTATAATGAAAAAAAAAACCATCAAGTTATACATATATGAAAGTATAATAAAAAGAACATCGAATTTCGAAAAGTTCGGATTATTTTGATATGAGTTTATTGTGCAGTACCGACCAGCAAGTGCTTACAACGCCCCATACTTAACTACAAATAATGGTACACCCGTTTGGAACGATACCTCTGCGTTAACTGTTGGCCCTAGAGGTAACTTTTACCTTTTCTTTTTAATTAAGTTTAACAAAAAGGATATGGTATTAATTGATAAGTTTGTTTCAATATATATATACATTTTTTTCCCTTGTATTATAAGGCATAGCTTATATAAATTATGTGTTGTTTGTTATTATGATTTCTTGTATTCAAATTAATTATATTGTATAGTTTCTTGTATTTAATTTCCTTAAGGAATTTGTATGCACTTATGTTACATATTGATTAATGGTAAATTTTGTACATACAATACATGCCTACTTAACATTTCATTTAAAAGTCGGTTTTAAATATACTTCCTTTGTTATTTTAATTTATTTTTTCATTATTATACAAAATTATAAAAAAATTATGCCGGATCGATCTCACTAGATTAGCCTTTAGTTTTATTATGCATAATATGTATAATACACTAAAAATCATAAATTTGTACAGTGATAAACATGGCAAGTCAAAATGAAACAACTTAAAAAGCGGAGGAAGTATTGTTTTAGTAAGGGATGGATCATGGATGGATGGATGTATGAATGATGTATATATGTTTGTTAATGCACACATGCATGGTATTAATTGAAAATTGATAAACAGGTCCAATTCTGTTGGAGGATTATCATCTGATAGAAAAGATAGCAACTTGGACACATGAGAGGATACCTGAACGTGTTGTACATGCTAGAGGAGCAAGTGCTAAGGGTTTTTTTGAAGTTACCCATGATATCACTCACCTCACTTGTGCTGATTTCCTCCGTGCCCCCGGCGTCCAGACCCCTGTTATTGTTCGATTTTCGACGGTCATTCATGAACGTGGTAGTCCTGAAACACTCAGAGACCCTCGTGGTTTCGCCGTCAAGTTCTATACTAGAGAGGTAATTTACTAATTTTATGGCACGTATGTTATAATCAACTAACCTAACCTACGTAATATGACTCTAATGAGGCCTTAAATTGATTCATATATTTAAATTTTGGGATTAAGGATTCAATTGTTGTTGTTTTGTGATTTAATTAGATACAAAAAATTCAACAAAGTACATACGTTCCTATTTTTGCAATACTATACGGTTGATGTTACCCTCTCACATGTTCGCCAAATATTTATTATTGATCGATTTACTAGATCAAAGTGCATACATGTATACTTGTAATGCTTCTTTGCTTGATCTGATTTGATCTGATCTGATCTGTCTAACATATATATTAGACAGCTGATAAGTTTCAATAAGCAAGTTATATTTTGCTTAATAATCGATCATTATTGTAAGATTGAATGATTAAATTGTGCTTAATTTGATCATAAATAATGTTTCAGGGTAACTTTGATATTGTGGGAAACAACTTCCCGGTGTTTTTCACCCGTGATGCAATGCAATTCTTCGACCTAATCCGAGCATTTAAGCCGAACCCCAAATCCCACATCCAAGAGAGTTGGAGGTACATGGACTTCTGCTCATACCTCCCTGAGAGTCTCAACACCTTCACCTTCTTCTTCGACGATGTGGGCATCCCGATCAATTACAGACACATGAATGGTTCCGGAGTCCACACTTTCACTCTCATAAACAAGGCAGGGAAAGTAACATATGTCAAGTTCCACTGGCGCCCAACTTGTGGCGAAAAGAACTTGCTCGAGGAGGAGGCCATCAGGGTTGGTGGCTCGAACCACAGCCACGCCACTCAGGATTTGTACGAGTCTATTGCTAATGGGAACTTCCCTGAGTGGAAGCTCTACATCCAAACCATGGACCCTGCTGATGAGGATAAGTTTGATTTCGATCCACTCGATACGACTAAAACATGGCCTGAGGATATCCTGCCCTTACAACCTGTAGGACGTCTTGTGTTGAACAAAAATGTTGACAACTTCTTTACAGAAAATGAGCAGCTTGCTTTTGATCCTGCACATACTGTTCCTGGGATTTACTTCTCTAATGATAAGATGCTTCAGGCTCGAACTTTTGCCTATGCGGATACACATAGATATCGTTTGGGTGTTAATTACTTGCAGCTTCCTGTTAATGCTCCTAAGTGCCCTCATACCAACATGCACCGCGATGGTGCTATGACCATGGTGCACAGGGATGAAGAGGTATATTATATTGCTCGTTCTATTCAACTGATTTTTTTACTTATATTACTGAATTAGAAAAAATAAGACTTAAATACATCATACAGTACCTATATATGTTTAATAGACAGCAAATGATACTGATAGATTTGGTTAAATTAAAGCCCATGATAGTTTTATATTTTATTGGTATTTAACCATCAGTTTAAGCTTTTTAAGTTATGAAACGATCATTGAATTGAATGTTGTTTAATTATGTTTTCAGATCGACTATTTCCCATCAAGATTTGATCCTCTAAGGGAAGCTGAGAGACACCCTATTCCAACAGCAATCATACATGGAAGGCGTGAAAAGGTAATTAGTTAAACTTGTACTGCTTATCCATTTGCCTTCTTTTGCCAATTTAGTTGTTGCATTATTTGTTACTCCATCATTGAGTTTTGGACTTGAATGAGAGAGACATAACAACTTTTTGACGCAAATTTCAACTTTTTTTTATATTTTATTAAATGTAGCAAATCATACCAAAGGAGAACAACTTCAAGGAGCCAGGAGTGAGATATAGATCATGGGATCCAGCTAGGTGAGTCTCATCGTCCCTTTCTTTGCATAACAGTATTCACTTATAATTAAGATGTGGGCCTCGTCTCGGCCTAAAATCCATACAGTGAATTGAAATTATAACAGACCTATACTCGTACCTAGAAATAAAAATTAGTTATTTAATGAACAGTCATGCGACATCTACATGTGCCAGTATTATTGTCCCTAGTCAAAAGATTAATCAATATACCGAAAAATGGTACATAACCCTTTCATGCTACCTTTGTATGTAGGCAAGAGAGATTCATTGCGAGGTTTGTTCAAGCTCTGTCTGATCCACGCCTCACGTATGAGATACGCAGCATTTGGGTTTCATACCTGTCTCAGGTAATTAGCTAATATAGATATTACAAGTACTTACTAATATAATTACTGCAAAGTTTTGATCTATCCTTTAATATCAACATTGCAACATTTATAACTCATAATACTAACTTTGCTTACTGCACGTCATTGCATTGTAATGCAACTATTACAGGCTGATAAGTCTTTGGGCATGAAAGTAGCAAGCAGGCTGAATATAAGACCAACCATGTAAACCTGCTGTATGCTCTGGTTGTTTACAAAGATGATCATCGTGAACGTTTACTGATGAGGAGGAGATCGATCATAGTATATATATGTGTCTGGTCACTTTGTGAATCACTCTATTATCTACACGAGCTTCTGCCTTATGCTATGTCTTGCATCTTTTGTTACAGACGAAGTTTCATGGAACATAACTAATGGACTACTACTGCCTCTTTGGCCTTGTATTTGGTTTACTTTCCCTCATCTGATCTTGTAAAGGATCTTAAATGTGTGTGTGAACAAGTCTAATAATAATAATCAATAAGTTGATCTTTGAATTGAATGTGGCATATTGTTGAAACCCATTGTAGTCCACTTGTGAGTGTCCCACATTGGAGAAAGAGGAGATGTGGTTCCACTTCATAAGGTAGAAGAGTTACTCTTACTATTGCCAATTGGTTTTAGTATGGAAGCTCCAAATCCTTGTTTGTGGATCAAACTCTCCTTGTTTGGGTTGTCCAAATCCATTTTATATTGTTTTGAAATTTATCACATATATAGTTGTATCTTTCAAGTTTTTTTTTAAAAATAAAGTTCTTTCAATTAATTGTTTTTGTACGAGTATGTGGGTGAAACAAGGAAAAAGAGAGAGGGCTCTAGATACCATGTACGAGTACTTGCGTGACCACGATGTTTCACCTAGATTAGGTTTTAATTTTGTGCTGATTTTGAATATGGCTCTTGATACCATGCATGTACGAGTAATCGAGTATTCAACTTGTTTCGGGTGAAAACAATGGGACCTTGCCGAAGGTCCGAAGATGTGGATGAAGACTGACTCGGTCCAAATGATGATGGGCCGAGGGTTTCCTGTACAGCAAACACACGTAAACAGGCCTCAAGGGTGGTTCCGAGGAAGACCCCTCCGATGCCGAAGTCAAATAGTGTTTAGAGAGAGAAAGCTATGCAAGAGTATTAATTGCTTGAGGCTTGAATGTGAATAAATGATAAATGATGTAATTGAAGGCTTTTATACCTTAGCATGACAAGGAGGATGGACGGGCTTGAGATCATATGGGCTAACCATGATGACTTGGGCCGTTAGCTTGACATTGACTTGGCAGATTGGAGGCTTGGGCCTTGACCTTGGTTTGGATTGAATCATTTATTGACTGGGCCCAATTGGGCATAATTGGACCCAAACAACTTGCCCCATACCCGATTTGGAGAGATGACGGGTCGGGTTTGAATTTAATAAAAATGGAGGGAAGTAAATGATTTAATTAAATCAAAAAGATTTAAATTTTGAACAATCATTAACGAAATAACTGTAATTAGGATAATTAGTGGGAAGTTGAATGGATAATGGGCGGTTAATTAAGGGAGAGTGTGTTTAACGGTTACTTAAGGAGGTATTTAAGAGAAATTAAGCATTCTGACCCTCAAAATTCCAAATTCTGGAAATATAAGGCCTAATTCGCTCTTTCTCTCCTTATTTCTTCACCAATTCACGCTCGAACTCCCTGAAAAACTACTTTTTTCCGCTTCAAAACTTCATTCCACACCCCGAAATCAAAGCTTGACACTTGAATCCGTTACTCCGACTGACTTAATCGGCGAATTCCGATTCATATAAAGGTAAATTTCTTCGAATTTCCCTTGATTTTCTTAAATTTTTGAAAGAACTCCCCTTTTCCCGATTTTTTCTTGCTAATTCAACAATGACTCGAGGAAGAGGACGCCAGACTGGACGACAAGGTCTGGCTAGGGACTCAAGGGGCCACGCCGATGTCTGGAATGGGGAACGAGTGAGGGAGGACCCAGAGAGGGGTATTCCGGCCGTTCCCTTAAACGCCGCTGCACCCCAGCAAGGTGCCGGGGCTGGTGGCGCAGAGCAGGAGGAGGCTTTGCCTGCTGTGGAACTTGCTCCCGGGGCATGCTGAATGGCAAATTGCCGAAGCCTTGAGAGCCATGAGGAGAAACGCACCTTACTCTTGGTGGGTTAGGCACGCCGAAGCCTATCGGTTTGCCGAACAGATAGAGCTGCACTATGGCATTTTTGAAGAGGATGGGTACTGGTGCCGAATGCCCGCGCCGACTGATAGAATTCATCGTCCACCCCCTGGGTATGTAGGGGTATACACTCAACAATTGCAGTATGGGCTTCGGTTTCCTCTAGATCCCTTCGTCAGGGACATTCTGATAAAGTACAGGATCTCCCTGTGCCAGTTGACGCCTGTCAGCATTCGGCGGGTGATGACCTATCTCTGGGTGTGTCAGTTTTTTTTTGTTGAGCCGAATTTGCACTGCTTCCGAAAGGTGCACAAGTTAGTGCCGAACACCTAGAGTCAATATGGTCAGCATGGCCCTGGCTGGTGGCGAATTGAGAGCCACCCACAATATTTGACAATGTGGCGGAAAGATTCTTCAGACAAGGATTGGCGAGGCCAGTGGATTTGGATAAGGGCTCCGTCAGATCCGATGCATCTGCATTCGACGGGCCTTCAGATTGAGGTTGCTTCAGATTATCTGAAGCAGAAGCCTTGGTGGGCGAAGCGGGATCCCTTGAGGTCTTTGCTACTTCTCTTTTTTTTTTCTTTTTTTTTTTACTAAACTGAACCCTTCCTGCCCCCCCCCCCTTTTTGCATTCTGAAGAAGAGAGCAGAAAGAGAGAAGGGAAATCTCCTGCTCAATCAGAAGATCTTTCAGAATCTGAGTCCTCTAATTTTGACGATATGGATGATCAACCTCTAGAGCAGAGGAAGAGAAGAAGGACGGGCCCAGCTGTAGTGGGTCCGGGAGACTTTACGCTGAGGCCGATGCCTGGCGTTGTGATAAGGGAGCCTGCCGTTGACAGAGGTCGGGTTCCCAGAGGTACGGGAGGTCCTCCGCCCCCAACTCAGCCGCCACCACCGATCCCACCACCACCGAGGACCCCTCCACCACCTCCTCTTACTGATAAAATGGAGGTGGATCAGCAAACCCCTGACCCAAAGGAGGGGGTTCCCGAGGTGGTATCCAACACGGGGAGCGCTGCTGAGCTCCCTGGTGGTGAAGCTGCCAAAGCAGCCGAAGAGGCGGCTGCTACTGAAGATGCGACCCCTAAAGGCTTTACTGCTGAAATCCAGCAAGAGGTTAACGCCTTGACAAATCAACCTGCTGGAGAGGCTGAAGGGGTCCGCATTGATAGGGACCACAATGAAGGAGGGGCAACGATTGAGCCCAATAAAGCCGACGAAGCTCCATCAACTTTGTTCCCCTCTTTCAAATCCTTTCAGTCTGGGGACATGGGGTTCTCAGCAAAGAAATGCTCCATCCCAGCCGGCGTTAGGGCCGAAATCTGGGGGAAGTACGGAGAGAGCGTTGAGGCTTATTTCGGCGGCTGCTCCGAGAGTGGTTTGTTTGGGCAACCGCTGGAATAGCCGCGCCTGGTCCCTCAATCCCAGATCCCGCACGAGACAACCAGAGGCTGCTAATGCAGGTATGTGAAAATGTTTTGCATCTTCAGCAATAATCGAGCTTGTTTCATTTACTTGTCATTGTATTTACTTTGAACTGAACGCCAATTCTGCAGGTTGTCTATAATCATACTCTGACCTGTGAGATGATTGATGCGCTTCAAGAGAGAGTAGACATCGCTGAAACGGAGGCAAAACTCGCTCGGCTGAAGCAGGAGAGCGCTGAGCATAGGGCCAAGGTTGTGATTGACTCCTTCAACACTTTCTGTGAAGAAATGGAGAATGATGTCCTACCTATGATGGACGAGGGAGAGGTCGTGCTTAAAGCTTTCGGCGCGGTCGATGCCAAAAGCTTCAAGGCCAAGATCCGGCAAAAAATTGACTTTGAGGTTCAATCTCGAGTGTTGGCTCGGGAAGAAGTATCTCGGCAAAAGATCAAGATCTTGGAAGCTGATGCCAATCACCATCGCCAAGCCTGTGAAGGCCGAGAGAACGAGCTGGTTGAGGCTGGGGTCCAGCTCGAGGCTCAGAGGCAGAGGATCACCGGCCTGGAGACTCAGCTGAATGCTAAGGAGGCCGAGTTGTCCCAGGCCCAGGGTAAGGCTTAAGAGACGGAGCGGCGACTCGCTGATGCCGAAGCTAAGCTGAAGGAGCAACAGGAGTCTTCTCAGATGACCTTGGAGGAAGTTCAGAAGAAGCTGGCCGATGCTGAGGCTCAGCTAGCCCTTAAGGTTTATTCCAAGGAGGAGTATTCGATCGCCTACTGTAGGGAATAATTTCAAGCGTTAATCCCCTTGCTTGAACCCCACAGTGATCATACACTAAAGTACGGTGGCATCCAAAGGGAAAGAAAATAGAGCAAAAGAGTCGCCAACAAGTTTTAGGAACTTGTAAACCGTTCACAAGGTGAAGGTTACACCCCTTAAAGATCTAAGAGATCGTCAACTCCATAAGGTCTTGAACCAAATAAGGGTTCGAGGATGAAGGTACAAATCCAACCTAAAAGAGATTGAACCTGCCCTAATAATAGGCCTCTACTTTATTCTTATCGTATTCATGTGCGCTTTCTGACTAACATGCAATCAATAGGATTAACCCTTAACCTGTTTATCTATGTTGGTTGAATATTAATGCACAAATAAAACTATTATTGCCGATCACTTGAAATTATAATCACATTAACCCTAAACAAGATTATTAATTATCTTATTAAGTGTGATTACAAGTACCAATTCCCTTTAAGCATGCATAAAAGGTGTGATCAAGAAATAAATATCAAGCAACATAATAAATAATAATCATCATAAAATTATAATCATAATAAAAATAAATTATAATTAAAACAATCATAATAATCATAATAATAATCAATACAATAATCATCATAATAATAATTATAATAATCATAATAATAATAACTATAGTAATCATAATCATAATAATAATCATCATAAATAAAATAATCATCAAAAAAATAATAATAATAATATTCATAATCATCATAAATTATAACAATTATAATCATAATCATGTTCATGTTAATATTAAAGCATAATAATAGCAAGATCCTAGGCATGATACTAACAAGATGAATAACAAACCCTAGCATGTCACTAAACATTAAAAATCAAATCTTTAGCCCTAACATGATACTAACATGAATAAATATTAGGAAGAACATAAAAGACATCATAGAAATCATAGTTAACATTAAAATTACCCTAGACATGATACTTGGAATCAAAATAACAACATAAACATGATTTCTACGTCATAACATAAAAAAAAACCATTAAAGTACTTACTTTGATGCCTCGTACCTCTTTCTAATAACAAAATACACACGTTAGTAACTTCAAGGAAAATAATAAACAAACAATTAAACTAAATAATTGAAATAGAGATTTGGGACCAAACCCTCAGAAATTAAACCTTTCACGTCTAGGGCGAAGGCAACTTCGAATATGGCTAGGTGTTTCTAGATCTTGTGAATGCGGAATTTTGTATGTAAAAGCTAGTTTTGAAAAAGAGAGAGATGGTGAATGAATGAGAGAATTGATGATTGCGAATGAAAACTGATTGTAGGTGAATGAAAATGGAGTTTTTGGTTGTTTATAGAAAAAATCAGCCAAAAAGATAAAATTATTAAAATAGAGCATTGGCGCACAGAAAACCGAACCAGCGCCAACGCTTGCTGTTGGCGCCAGGCGCCAACACAAGCGCCAGGCGCCAAGCGCTACAGATGGCGTTTGACGCTGATTTCAGAAATTCACGCGTTTTCTAAAATCAGATAAAAATTACCGTACAGGAGGATAAAATCGTATTTTTCCTCAAAAATGCTCTTTGATTTTAATTAAAACTCTGAAAAGTCAACAAAAGTCAATTTATCAATGCTAATTTAATTAGGAATGAAAAGAACCTTCTAGAAGAATCCAGAAGACTAAAACCATTCCTAATTGCATTAGGAATGATAAATCATATTAGGCCCTCCCCTAGATCATTGGGCCGCATATAAGGCTCAAACCGGGCCCAGTTTAGTAAATTGGCCATAACTTCCTCAATATTCATCGGAATTGGGCTTATAATATATCTTTGGAAAGCTCTTGTCAAGACCCATCCAACTACACTACTATTGGACCAATATCATGGACCAACCAAACTGGATTGACTGTTTTCTTAAAATAAGTTTTCAAAAACAAAGAGAAGAGAAAAGAAATTAAAACTATCCGCAACACTAGACTTTCCACACTTTCGCTTCATTCAATTATGATTCGACGCGAAAGGTACTCATCACTGGGTTTGGTTTTGGGGAGACACATTTGGGTGTCTACAGAAGCCCCCACTTTGACTGAGTTATGAGAAACGCAAGTTTTGAAAACAAAAGTCAAAGTATCGATAGGGACGGAGAATGATTTAGAACGTTCTGCGATCCTAAATCACTCTTGTAACGCCGATACCTGCAAACTAGCATTAGTTAAACAGATAAGAGAGTTAAGAAACGCGCATCTTGCACTGTCGAGCACACGTCTCTGAAAGTAACAGATTGTTGGGCAAGCTAGAGAATGCCATCCCGCTTGAAAACCGCTACGCCTGTAACTGCTTCCAAATTAGAAGATTGCTTCGCCTGAAACGATCCTCCTCCGCTTAGATAATATTCCACGTCCAAGGGAATACCATAGAAGATTGCTTCCCTTGAAACAATCCTCATCCGCTTTGATAATATTCCACGTCCAAGGGAATACTATCGAAGATTATTTCACTTGAAACAATCTTCATCCGCATTGATAATATTCCACGTCTAAGGGAATACTATCGAAGATTTCTTCGCTTGAGACAATCTTCATCCGTATTGATAATATTCCACGTCCAAGGGAATGCTATCGAAGATTATTTCTCTTGAAACAATCTTCATCCGCATTGATAATATTCCACATCCAAGGGAATGCTATCGAAGATTATTTCTCTTGAAACAACCTCCTTCCGCATTATGACCATCTTCCACGTCTAAGGGAACATGGTCGAAGACAACTTCGCTTGAAATTACCTTAAGTTGTTTGTGACAAATCTCCACAAGATAGGGAATGCCGTCGAAGATATCCTCTCTTGAAGCTATCCTCATTTGTAGGCGTCGCTCGAAATGCGCCTACGTTAAAAGCATGTGGTGAATATGCTTGGCACTCATAGGAAGTAGGAATTGACATAATACGATTAGGGACAAGGAAAGTAGGAGCCGCCAACAAGTTTTTAAGGAACTTGTAAACCGTTCACGGATCATAAAAGGCAACCACGAATAAGGGACAACGAAGGCAACGACGATTGACCCGTGAAGGTTACACCCCATTCATAATCCATGAGATTACTAACTCCATATGGTTCGGAACCACGAAAGGAGGATCGGGGATGATGGTACGAAGTGAGTCATGGAGTCACATTCGCCCGTATTGGCCTCTACTCGATTGTTATATTAAAAAGCATTCCTGTGATCTCAAAGGCATACAAACAATAATTCAATTTGCTCCAAACTATTATTTAACTAAATTGGTGGAACGTTAATGCACACATAATTCTAAAATATTTGTGATCACTTCAATTAATAATAAGATTAAAAGGATCCTAAACCGATTGTCCAAATTATCTTATTAGGCGTGATTTTCAATTACATATTCCCTTTAAACATGCAATACAGTGATCAATAATAGAATAAAATTAATATTAAAACCAATTTAATCACAATTCCAACAACATAAAATCGTTAGAAAAGTAATAAAAATAAAAGGAGCATGACTCTTACTTTCATTCTGTTTGTTTGCAACTACAAAATAATAAACGAGTTAGTAACTTCAAGAAAATAATAAAGCAATAATTAAATTAAATTAAATTAAGTAAGGTAGATTTGGGGCCAAACCCTCAAACAATTCTACCTTTCACGCCTTGGCTTAAGGATAGAACCACGAGTAAAGTATGGACTCCTTTGAGTACTTGAAGAAGGAATTTTGAAGTAGAAAAGGGGTAGGCTAGTGTTTAGGCTAAAGCATAGAAGAGAGAAAATAAAATTAGAGAATTACTCGGTGCCCCGTTCATCAGAAATGAGGGGGTATTTATAGGGAAAATGTGCTGAGGGAGCACACGGAACCCTAAAATGATAAAAAACCCTAAAAAAAGTATCCCGTGACATGGTCAAACTGTACCGTGACACGGGAAGCTCCACCGTCAGACGATACACTTTCCCGTGACACGGTAAATTTTTGGTGTGACGCGGGAAATTTTCAGAAAACGGGATAAAAACGCGTCAAGGGTTTACGCGGAAAAGACACGGAATGTCCCGTGTCATGGCAGACCTCCCGTGTCACGGGAAATCCTACCGTCAGACGGGAAGGATTCCCGTGACACGGTAGGTATCTGCCGTGGCGCGGGAAATTCCAGCCTGTTTTTCCGTCTAAATACATTTTTAACCCTAATTTCCTTCGGCATTTTAAGTGCCGATTGATAATTTCAGGCCTTTTCTGACATTTTATTATTCGGGATAAAATAAGAAAATAATTAAATAAAAATAAATAAAGGGTTTGGGCCAAAAATAAATAATAAAACAATAAAATAAAAAGGCTTGGGCTAAAAATTAATTAATAAGTTTGGGCTGAAATAAAAACTATGCTTTTACAAAACATCAAGACTAATCCATGGACTGTTCAAAAATATGAATTTAATTAAATTCGATTTTTTAAGCACTCTCGGGATTAAATACTAAACCCGACCAATAGTGGCGGTGAAAGGTTGTTCATCATCGGGTTTGGTTTTGGGGAGACATTTTTAGATGTCTACAGTATGTCGGCGCCTTATGCGAATGAACCAGTATGTCGGTGCCTTTTGTCAATGAGCCAATGCTTAGGCGCTTTAAGCTAAGTGAGACAATCTTTCATCAGGTCGATCACTTGGTGCAATCAAGCCGATTACTAAAAATCGTGTCAAATTGCTTAGAGGGGCTAACTGGCGTACCAAGGAACCCAAAATATATTGCAAAAAGGTAGAACAACCTCAGTGAGAAGCTGAGTGCCCTGGTGCCGCGAGGTTGTTGAGCATGTCAAAGGGAGCTAGTCCCCCTTGGTGATCTTGCACGATCCCTGGGCGATGCTATGCAGAGGAGCTACTGACGTTGTTAGCTCCAGTTCCTGTACCGGCTGAGGATGATGCGGTACGATTTTTCAGCTCTTATCTTTCGTTAAGTAGCCCCCAAGTAATGCTTCACTGACTTGGTTTTGCTTTGTCCGGGCGATGCTGCTGAGTTCGTGCTACCCCGTATGTCTATCCATTACCAGGGGACATATGGGCCGATTGTGGAGATGATTCCTCCGGTCGCGCTTCATAGAGCAGTCGATTCCTCGCCACCAAACTCGAGTAAGCTTATTTATTTGCAACTTTTGTCCACATATATTATGCATGTTTTCTGACTTATTTCTTTGACAGCTCTCGCGCGAGGTGGTTTGTACCTGTGCTTTTTATTATTTATTTGACTTTGTATAGAACTTTGCCTTTTAGTTAAACTCATTTTTTAGACATATTTTGTACATACATACTATTATGAGTGCATGTTTGTGTGTGCAAGAAAAAGTGTGACAAACAGTTTTGCGCAAAAATTCCGTCATTTTTATTATTGATGGAGGGTATCCGACTCTCTCCCCCAAAAGAAAAAATGAAAAAAGGAAAAGGCAAATAAAATGTTGGGTTTATAAAAATATGGAAATTAACCTAAATAAAATCCAAAAGAGAATAATATAATAATATAATAGCTATATTAATTAAAAAAAGAATAAAAAGATGTTTTAGAAAAAAGATAAAGAAGCCGTAAAGTCATTAGCAGACTCGAATTAAGGTAAAAACGTGGTTTTAGAAAGCGCGGATGACGTGGCAGATTGGCGCCAGTTGGCGCCACGCAATTGGGTGTAGCCCCAGGCGCTACACTTGGCGTGTGGCGCCAAGCCTTGGCGTCTGGCGCCAATCGCGGCGTGTGACGTCAATTAGCGTTGTCTCCATATTTTACCCCGATTAAAACTGTTCGTAAATCGTGCATAAATAGCCCCCTGCCCAGCCGATTCTTTTCATAATTTCAGCAAATAAAATAATTCTTGGCCTTAGAAAAATAATATCATGTCTCTAGTCACCAAAACTTTCACCCAATATACCCATGAATGGTGTCGATCTCTTAATGCTAGAGACAGAAAAGAATTATATTTGTTTCACTTGGGGGGAATTTATGGCATCAAAGGGGTAGATCTTGACTTAGATTTCATTCATACCGCTCTAGAATATTGGAATGTTGATACTCATTGCTTTAGAATAGGGTATGATGAGATTTGCCCTTTGCTAGAAGAATTTGGTGCTATTTTAGGTTTCCCTGCAATAGACCACATAGTAATCCCTAGAGTAGATGCATATTATTACAATGATTTTGAGCGCTTAATCAATTTTTTCTTAGTAGTGGAAAAAATAATGAAGGCCAATCAATTATAACCACCGTACTAGAACAAATCGAATCAGGGAGAAATCCAATGCCATTGATAGTTGGAGAAACCATGATTAGTCTTGATGAATTGAAAAGGAATCCAAAAGCACATTTTAGTGGCTCTCCAATTTTATTACAGGTAGAAAAATAATATTTTTAATTACAAAAATCAAAGAATATATTTTTGTATTATAATAATAATTTAATTGCATTGCAATTTTTTTACAGATGTGGCTAATGGAAAGGCTAGAATTAATTAGCCCTCCGGACAACATTGAGAAGTACACTCCAAATTGCTTCATGAGGAGGAAGAAACGCTTCTCAAAAATGGGGCGCCACGAGTGGAGAAGGGTCTTCAAATCTCGCAATTTTGCTATCAAGTGGGTCGTCCCATGGTGGAAAATAGAAAGGATGGTTGGTGTCAACAAGCAACCTTTCTTTCGTCTTCCAAGTTTGTCTCGTATGACTTATTATTATCCCTGCAGGGTAAAAAGACAATACGGCTTGCTTCAGAATATTCCTTCCGGGGATCTTCGTCCTCCCTATGAGTACCCTGTTTCCCAGGAAGTAGACAGATTTGATTCTTATTGGAGTGTTAGACCTCTATGGTAAGTAATTACCCAAAAGGTTCCTCCTTACTTGCCCAATGATGTGAAGAAGTGGTTGCTGAAGAAACCTTCGAAGCGCTCGAAGAAAGATCAGGGTAAAACCGATGTGAAGAGTCGTCTAGGTGACAGGGTGATTCCTGCCAAGGAGCACTTAGGTGAAAGAGTTGAATTCAAAACACCTGCAATGCATAGGAAGAAAAGTACTACAAAAGAAAAGGGAAAAAGGAAAGCTGACACCACATATACTAAAGTCTGGGTAGAAAAGAAGCATGGAGTCCTAGCCGAAGGGGAAACTATCTACTCTAAGATTGAATGTAGGTCTTCTAAAGGATGCCTACTAGCTAAGGTTATGGATGAGGAGGAGGAAGCAGACAAAAATTGGAAAAGGGCTAGGAAAGAAAAGAAAGATTAGGAGCATTGCTTAATTTCAAATTATTAGACTTAGTTTATGTTTTTATTTAAAGTTAATTTATTTCAGCTTTATTAAAATTCCATCAATAATGTAATTTTATTTTATTAATGAAATTTCAGCTTTTAATTAAATTATGTACTTTAAATTTATTTTATTAAAGCAATGAAAACCGAAAAAATTAATTTTCCAGAAATTCTTCGAGTACGGAAGTCGAAAATTTTCCGAAAAACACCGAAATTTGCCTATAATTTTTCTGTGAATTGGCGCCGCTTATTTGCGACTAGCGCCTGCCAAGGAAGTCTGGCGTCAGGCGCTAGTGCCGTCGGCTGGCGTTGATGGTCACTGTCTGGCGCCAGAGCTTTCTCTACGACGTCGATATTTCGCCGATCTTCTGTCGAAATTTTAATTAATTCTGGGATGCAAGATTTTCGAAAAATAAAGTGGCCGCACCCGTAAAGGGTTGCCTACGTATCATTTCTTAAGGAATTAGGCCAAACGTAGCTCTCTTGAGTATCCTACTCAAGTAATTATGGGTAGTAGTTTTTATGTTGGTCAAGATTTGTCATGTTCGAGAACTCATTGCCATCCATATCAGTTAGTTTTGTTGCACCCCCTGACAGGCTTGTTTTGACAATGTAGGGTCCAGACCAATTAGGTCTAAATTTTCCCCTTGGATCTAAAACATTTTTCCTTAGTGCTTTTAACACCAAGTCTCCTACTTTGATGTTTCTTGTCTTGACCTTCTTATTAAAATGCCTAGCCATGCGAGTTTGATAACACTGAGAGTGTGATGCAGAGCTTCTAGTCGTTTCTCATCGAGTTGAATTAATTCTTCATATCTTGCCCTAGTCCATTCAACTTCATCGAGTTTACTCTCTAATGCAATGCGTAGAGATGGTATTTCTAGTTCGACAGGTTGTACGGCATCCATTCCATATACCAAGGAAAATGGCGTATTTCCTGTTGATGTGCGAATTGACGTGCGGTAACCCCACAATGCGAAGTGAAGTTTGTCAGGCCAATCCCTATAATTTTCCGTCATTTTCTCGATGATAGTATTTAGGTTTTTATTAGCGGCCTCGACTGCTCCATTTTCTTGAGGCCTATAAGGGGAAGAATGATGATGTTGAATGCCGTATTTTTGTAGCAGTTCTTCACATTCGGCTTGAAAGTGAGTTCCATTGTCACTTATCATTTCATGTGGGACTCCGTATCGACAAATAATATTTCTCTCGATAAAGAGTGCTACATGTTTTGCAGTGAGTTTAGCGTATGATTGCGCTTCGACCCACTTTGTGAAGTAATCAATCGCTACTAAGATATATTCGTGGCCTCCTGTTCCTGGGGGAGTGATTTTGCCGATGATGTCGATTCCCCATGTAGAGAATGGCCATGGAGATGTGTAGGTGTAGAGCAAGGATGGAGGAACATGTTGTAAATTGGCATAAATTTGGCACTTAGGGCATCTTTTTACATATTGATGGCAATCCCTATTCATTGTAGTCCAATAAAATCCTTCTCGCATTATTTTTGGACAAACATTTTGCCATTTATATGAGTGCCACAGATTCCTTCGTGGACTATCCTCATTGCTCTTTGTGCATATTTCTTTCCTACACATAAGAGAGATCGACCCTTAGGTACCCTTTTATGTAGCTCGTTGTCTATGAGTACATATTGGGAAGCCAAAAGTCTTAATGCTCGTTTTGCTCTTTTGTCAGCATGAGGAGGGTATTCTCTTTTGGTGACGTAATTGAGTATATCCGTGTACCATGGTTCTTCTTCTTCTTCTTCTTCTTCTTGGACTACTTTATCGTCTTCTATAGCCTGGATGTATGCTGGTTTGCGCCTTTTTTCTATAGTTAGAGGAATTTGCTCGATTTCCGTGGGAATCCTAACCATTGAGGCTAGTCTTGCCAAGGCGTCAGCAAATTGATTTTCTTCCCTAGGTAGATATGTGTATTCTACCTTCTCTAACTGATTGGTAAGAGTTTCCAGATAGGTTTGGTAAGGGGCTAGGCTTTCGCTCCTTACTTTCCACCTTTTAGATATCTGATTGATAATCAAAGAAGAGTCTCCAAATATCCTTAACTTTTTTACTCCCAATGCCAAAGTTGTTTCAAGGCCTACCACGCATGCTTCATATTCAGCAGCATTGTTGGTAACGTCGAAATCAAGCTTTATGGAGATTGGAACATGCTCTTCTTTAGGTGATACTAGTAATACTCCAACGCCACATCCCTTTTGGTTTGAGGCTTCGTCGAAGTATAAGGTCCAAGTATCATCTTCAGTGACCATTAGGTCTTCGTTTGGAAATTCGTTGTCTTGTATTGGCGTCGAGTCTTCTATTGGAAAATCTGCTAGAAAGTCTAACACCACAGATCCTTTGATAGCTTTTTGTGGCATGAACCTTACATCAAAATGGGATAGATTGAATACCCATCTCGATATGCGTCCATTGAGTGTAGATTTCTCAAATAGATACTTGAGTGGATCTAATCGGAAGACTACGAAGACGGTATGCACTAGCATGTAATGTCTTAACTTGGTTGTGGCCCATACCAAGGCGAGGCACAACTTCTTGAGTGGCGTATACCGTGCTTTGTATTCGAGCATCTTCTTGCTTAGATAGTAGATTGCATTCTCTTTGCCTTCTACTTCTTGTGCTAGCATAGCTCCCATTGTCTCTTTGGTAACCGTTAAATATAACCTAAGAGGTATTCCAGGAAGTGCTGGTGCTAATACGGGAGAATTTGCGAGATAGGCTTTGATCTTTTCAAAGGCTTTTTGACACCCGTCATCCCATATTACTGGTACATTCTTCTTGAGCTTTTTGAAGATTGGTTCACATATTGTCGTCAATTTTGATATGAATCTACTTATATATTGTAACCGGCCAATAAATTCTCGAATCTGTTTCTCGGTTTTGGGCGGTGGCATTGACATGATTGCTTTGATCTTGGTTGGGTCTATCGCTATTCCTCTAGAGCTTATGACATAACCCAAAAGCTTGCCTGAGGTAACTCCAAAAGCTCACTTAGATGGATTCAACCTCATATTATATTTTCTTAGCCTTTCGAAAAATTTCCTTAAGGTTACTTGATGGCCTGGACGGTCTTTTGATTTTACAATCATGTCGTCGACATATAGCTCGACTTCTTTATGCATCATGTCATGGAGTAACGCAGTTGCTGCACGTTGGTAAGTAGCACCCGCGTTTTTCAACCCGAATGGCATTACCGTGTAGCAGTAAGTGCCTCATGGTGTTATAAAAGTTGTTTTCTCCATGTCTTCTTCTGCCATGAGAATCTGGTTGTAACCTGCATACCCATCCATGAATGAGAGAAGCGCGTGATTTGCCGTGTTATCCACCAGAATATCGATGTGTGGCAAAGGGAAGTTGTCCTTTGGACTTTCCTTATTTAGATCTCAATAGTCGACACACATTCTTACCCTTCCGTCTTTCTTCGGAACTAGGACGACGTTGGCGACCCATTCGGGGTATTTGGATACCTTGATGAAACCTGCAGTTATTTGTTTTTGAACTTCTTCTTTTATTTTAAGAGCTACGTTGGGTTTCATTCAACGTAACTTTTGTTTTACGGGTTTCATTCCTAGAATTAGTGGTATAGTGTGTTGAGCTACTTCTTTATTAATGCCTGGCATATCTTCGTATGACCAAGCAAATACATCGATAAATTCTTTAAGTAAGTTAATTAAATCGGTTCTTTCTTGTTTATTTAGTTTTAATCCGATTTTAACTTCTCTTTTATGGGTTGAATCATTTGAGATATCAACCGTTTCAGTTTCTTCAATTACCGGTGTCTTCTTTTTGAGTGTTTCCATTGCTTTAATAATTTCTTTGTCTTTTTCATCGTTAGTTAAGCAATGCTCGTCATCTTTGGTTAGAGAAGAACACAAGAAATAAGGAGAAGAAGAAATATTATTATACTCTGAGATCATTACATCAAAGAGTGACATGTCCTTAGGGACTTGATCACTAACTATTTTAGGAGAAGAAATAAGAGGGGAATGTGCTACTACTAAAGACCTAGATGACTCTATAGGAAGAGACTCCGACTCCGACTCTGACTCAGACGACTCTTCAAACATTGGTCCTTGCCCTGTCGTGATGGATATCTTCCTTCCACTTGGAGTAGTCACCTTGATAGTCTTGCGCCACTCTTGTAGTGATTCTTCAGCTGGAGTGATTAGCTTCGAGGGATCGAAGCTTTCTCTTTGTAGGACTGTTTGAATGAGCGAGGAGTTTTCCTCTTTATAAGTTAGCTCATTCTTTTCTCGCCCAAATAGTAATACTCCCATGACGTTAAAATCAAAGCATGGGGGTACTTTCTCCTTATGGGCAGGAGTTGGGATTTCATCTGTGAAGTAGTAATCCAAGAAAATTTCAAAACCCGGTTGCCTTATGTCGTTTACGACAAATGGCTCGGGAAATTCATGACATGGATAGTCCTCTCCTTCTTTTATGAATTGACCATTAAGTGTAAGAGGGTACTGATCCATTGGGATTTCTTTCTTTTGAATGCGAGTGTCCCTACGTGCCTTTGACTTTTCCTGGGCTCGCTTGAGATCTTTCCGAGTAGGTTCAAAACCAAGTCCGAAAGTGTCTAACTTAGGGAGGCCAGGTGACTCCAGCGATTTTTCCATTCCTTTCTTCTTTCCTAGGGTCATCCCAGGAAAATGTCCTTGTTTCTTCAGCATATCATTTACAATCATGTTGGAATGGGGGTCATGGCAAAGAGGGGTCTTTTCATCCTCCTGGATTAAGGAGACTTCTTCGTTAAATCCCCATAAATCTTCATCGTCCTCGTCGTGCTCCACATTAATGATTGGATTCTATAGAATTGATCCTCATAGGCGAAGCATCGATGGTAATAGGAATTCCCCCAACTATAGCTTTTACTTGTTTGTGGAGAGATGAGGGGACGGCCTTTAGGTCGTGAAGCCAAGGGCGTCCCAACAGCAAATTGAACGAAGCTTTAATGTCTACTACTTGGAAAGTAGTAGCATGTTCTATTGCTCCCGCCGTTACATTCAGGGTAATTTTACCAAGAGCTTGACGACGAGTGTTGTCATAGGCCCTTATTCCTTGTGTAGACGGAGTTAAATCTTCATCCCTTATGCCTAGCATCCTCGCAGTTCTAAGTGGACAGACGTTGATGGCCGATCCATTGTCTACAAGAGTCATAGGAACATTCATCCTCTTGCAAACTACTGCGAGGTTTAATGCCTTGTAATGTTTGTCACCTTCTGGGGGTAAATTCTTGTCAGAAAAAGGTGATAAAATTAATTGGACTAGGAAGATCACTTGTGAGGAAGTTGGCTAATCCCTCAGGAGTAGTGTCAGAATCTATCCCAATTTTGTCCAAGGCATTCATTACAGCCAACCTATGTTCCCGAGATGTTGCCAAAAGTTTCCATACGTTCATCTCAACTTTTGTCTTCTTAAACTGCTTAACGATATCATTGTCTTCAATGATAGGTATGGGAACTTGTTGTGTGGTCGGCATAGGTTGTGTTGAAACGGGAGGTTGCATTCTCCCGGATCTTGTGAGGACGTCTATCGATGAGTCTTCTTCAGCCCAAAAGTCATCCATGGCGTATGACACAGAAGGTGGAGATCCTATTATGTCTTTTAGATAGACATCTTCTTCGTCACTGTCCCAAACTCCATTAATGGTTGTATCGTCTTCTTGTGGAACTTGGACTAGTTTCTTTTCATCAATCATTTTCAGAACCAAATCCTTGAATTTGAAACAGTTTTCGATAGTGTGACCCCCTGATTGATGATACTGACAGTAATACCTATCTGTCCTTTTCAATGATTCGAATGGTCTCGGTTCGAGAGGTTTGATCTCGCCACTCTCAGAGAGAATTTCAAACATTTGTTCATATGGGATCCCAATTGGAGTGTAGATTCTATTACTCTTCTTGGGTCTTTCAGTGACTTGTAAGGAAAAACGCTTTGCCTCAGTCGTTCCCTTGGGTGTGAATTCTCTCTTAGATTCATCTTTCGGAAGTGGAACCTCGTCATATTTCTTTTGGGGTTCCCTTATAGCTTTGAGAGCTTCACGTAGTAAATGCGATACCTCCATCATAGACAGTGTGAGCAATTGTATATCTTTCTTACTTGCCGGTTCTGGAAGGTTATCCCTGACATCAAAGAAGGTTTCCTCCTCTTTTTCTGTGGCATAGATTTCTTTGACAGGTCTAATGAGAGACGAGGGGTCAACCTCGTTTTCCTCATCAGAGATAGCCAGGGCATGAGCGAGAGGTGCATTATCAATGCTTGGCTTTTTACTGGCAGGGGGCAATGGCAGCTTGTTGTTGTCGATTAAGTCTTGGATAGCTTCCTTAAGCTTCCAACAGTTTTCGGTGAGATGGCCCCTACCTTGGTAATACTTACAGTGTGCATTGGGGTTCCAATTAGATGACCTCTTTTCGACTGGTGGGTCCCCAAATGGTCCAATAGGAGTTATAAGACCTTTTGCATTTAATCGATCAAATGCGGTGTCATAACTCATGCCAATAGGAGTAAAGTTCCTCCTAAATGGTTTCTTTTGTCCTTGATTGTTCATAGCAAGGACTTCTCCTAAATTAAAAGTGCTAACGTTGTTTGAGTGGGTGTTTTTGGAAGAAGAAGGATTGTCGTTCTTCTTTCCTTTCCAGCCACTGTTGGAGTTATTGTTGGCAGCTTTTAACTTAGCCAGGTCATCTTCAATATTGATCCCAATATCATAGACGACCTTGAAGGTATGAAGATTATTTTGATACTTGAGATGCTTGGAATATTTTTCTTGAAGGTTCTTGATGAACAACCTCACAGACTCTTTTTCACTTGGCACCTCAATCATCTTAGCTGAGGTTTCCCTCCATTTGTTAAAGAAAGAGGTGAATCCTTCATTCTCTTTCTGTTTGAGGATTTCAAGTTCCCTATGGTTGGTCTCAACTTGAATGTTGCACTTGTATCTATCAACGAAAGCGTTTGCTATGGACTCCCAGGTAGAGGTCTTTTCTTTCTCGAGAGAAAAGAACCATTGTTGGCAAACGGTCTCGAGAGATAGTGGGAACAGAGAGGGGAAAACCTTCTTATCGATACCCTTAATACTCATTATTGTTTCGAATTCTCTTAAATGAAAATAAGGGTTATCAGTTGCTCTGAATTTTGGGATGTCATTGGCATTGAACTTCTGCGGAAGAAGATCTTTGTCCACCGAGACCCCTTGTGAAGTGAGCCCTTGAAACTTGTAGTCGCTAGATAGCTTGCTTAAACTCTCTTGCATGAGGTCCATCTGTTGTTGCTTCACGGGATCCTCGATCTTGAGTGTGAGGAGCTTCAGTGTCTCAGTCATGGTAACCACTTGGTTCCTAAGCTCATTGACTTCTTCTTGTGTTGCCATTATAGTCTTAGCTTTCCTCTTGCGAGCTATGGGTTTGTCGAAAAGTTGGACTTGTACGAAAAGGTTGTCTTTGATTAACCGTCCTTCCTTCCTCGACCACACGCTGTAATTTAAACCATTTTGCGTTTTAGTTACTTAACTCGAATCAACTTGACTTTACGGTTTATTTTAAGGAGGAAAAAAAATGAAAAATAAAAAATGGGTGCATTTTTTGGCAAAAATAATGTACATATTTTTAGGGAACTAAGTATAGTGGAGGATTAATATCCGACTTACCCCCCTAAAAAAATGACGGAAAAACGCGCATGCAAGACTCTCTTAGACATGGTCAAAGTATGTGTATTGGTGTGTGCGTTGGGGGTAAGTGACATACTTGAACTCTTGTGTAAGACCATGGGACTTAGTGCCTAAACTCGATTAATGACTCAACCAAGTACTATTGACAGCAAAAATTAACCGAATTAATTAGCAAACTGGTTAATTAGACACTAGGTGATGACTCGACCAATAATCAAAACTGTCGGCAAAACGACAGAACTAGCGTCACACTGTGTAGCTTGGTGCCAGACGACAGAGCTGTCTCCAGGTGCCACACTTCACAGGGTGGCGCTACAGCTCGGATTTTGGCGCCAATAGTAGAGCTTCAATCTGAGACTGTTTTCGATGTTGTTAATTAACTGGGGTATGCCTAAAGTCGTACTAGGTCAATTCTGATTAAAATATTAGACTTTATTGACTCAAATTAATTAAGTAGGCAAAGTTCTTCAAGTCATTAATTTATTTAATCTCAACACAAGTCAAACAAACGGTTAAGAGAAACATAGAGTATATGCACAGCAAATGATGCACAAGTAGGCACAATATGATGCAATGAGTTTGCAACCTAACCATGGCTCTAGTTCTCTAAAGTTAGGGATATGGTTTAGTCAATAGAGGGTCCATGGTTAATTGTCCGGATGCACTGCGCAGAATCCTAACCGTGAAGGGTTGGCGCGAGTGGATGGGACACCGCGAGTTTTAGAAAAAACTCGCTTCCATGGTTTGGTGAATTCAACAATCTCGGATGTACCCTTTGTTGCACAGAGCGTTCAATCGGGTAGATGGAGCATGAATTTCCAGAGAGTTATGTCCATATGTAGAACACATATGGGTTTTAGAAAATTGAGAAAAAATTCAATCAGGAAGTAGAATCGAGCAAACAATACGAAAAACCGGTCGAAATTAGAACGCATATTTATGGCTCCGTATTGGGGGAAGTTGGCGCCAGCAAACAGAGACTGGCGCCAGTTTTTAGCTGTGGCGCCTGGCGCCAATGCTGGCGTCTGGCGCTACAGTTAAAATCATGACGCCAATTCTCTGGCCCCTGGCGCTACTTCCCACATGTCTCAGCAGCTTTCTGTGCTCGATAAAATTTTCCAGTTTCGCGCGGTGTTATTTCGGTCCTAGTTGTGAAAGATATTTCTCAGATTCCCTACGTGTAAAATCCTATGTTTTTAACTCATTACGGATGGTCTTTCCAATGAGATCTTTTTTGTGCATATGACAATAATATTAATCAAAATTACGCACATGAAATACTTAGAACGTTTCGAGTCTCATCCACTCATTCTAAATCATTGTCGAAACAAATTTAGGAATTAAAATAGAAATCCTCCCCAGTGGAGTCGCCAAAAACTGTAGGGAATAATTTCAAGCGTTAATCCCCTTGCTTGAACCCCACTGTGATCATACACTAAAGTACGGTGGCGTCCAAAGGAAAAGAAGATAGAGCAAAAGAGTCACCAACAAGTTTTAGGAACTTGTAAACCGTTCACAGGATGAAGGTTACACCCCTTAATGATCCAAGAGAACGTCAACTCCATAAGGTCTTGAACCAAATAAGGGTTCGGGGATGAAGGTACAAATCCAACCTAAAAGAGATTGAACCTGCCCTAATAATAGGCCTCTACTTTATTCTGATCGTATTCATGTGCGCTTTCTGACTAACATGCAATCAATAGGATTAACCCTTAACCTGTTTATCTATGTTGGTTGAATATTAATGCACAAATAAAACTATTATTGCTGATCACTTGAAATTATAATCACATTAACCCTAAACAAGATTATTAATTATCTTATTAAGTGTGATTACAAGTACCAATTCCCTTTAAGCATGCATAAAAGGTGTGATCAAACAATAAATATCAAGCAACATAATAAATAATAATCATCATAAAATTATAATCATAATAAAAATAAATTATAATTAAAACAATCATAATAATCATAATAATAATCAATACAATAATCATCATAATAATAATTATAATAATCATAATAATAATAATTATAGTAATCATAATCATAATAATAATCATCATAAATAAAATAATCATCAAAAAAATAATAATAATAATATTCATAATCATCATAAATTATAACAATTATAATCATAATCATGTTCATGTTAATATTAAAGCGTAATAATAGCAAGATCCTAGGCATAATACTAACAAGATTAATAACAAACCCTAGCTTGTCACTAAACATTAAAAATCAAATCTTTAGCCCTAACATGATACTAACATGAATAAATATTAGGAAGAACATAAAAGGCATCATAGAAATCATAGTTGACATTAAAATTACCCTAGAAATTATACTAGGATTCAAAATAAAAACATAAACATGATTTCTACATCATAACATCAAAAAAAAAAAAAAAAACCCATTAAAGTACTTACTTTGATGCCTCGTACCTCTTTCTAATAACAAGATACACACGTTAGTAACTTCAAGGAAAATAATAAACAAACAATTAAACTAAATAATTGAAATAGAGATTTGGGACCGAACCCTCAAAAATTAAACCTTTCACGTCTAGGGCGAAGGCAACTTCGAATATGGCTAGGTGTTTCTAGATCTTGCGAATGCGGAATTTTGTATGTAAAAGCTAGTTTTGAAAGAGAGAGAGAGATGGTGAATGAATGAGAGAATTGATGATTGCGAATGAAAACTGATTGTAGGTGAATGAAAACAGAGTTTTTACGACGTTATTTATAGAAAAAATCAGCCAAAAAGATAAAATCATTAAAACATAGCATTGGCGCACAGAAAACCGAACCAGCGCCAACGCTGGCTGTTGGCGCCAGGCGCCAAGGCTGAAGCGTAGCGCCAGGCGCTACAGATGGCGTTTGGCGCTGATTTTAGAAATTCACGCGTTTTCTAAAATCATATAAAAATTACCGTATAGGAGGATAAAATCGTATTTTTTCCTCAAAAATGCTCTTTGATTTTAATTAAAACTCTGAAAAGTCAACAAAAGTCAATTTATCAATGCTAATTGAATTAGGAATGAAAAGAACCTTCTAGAAGAATCTAGAAGACTAAAACCATTCCTAATTGCATTAGGAATGATAAATCATATTAGGCCCTCCCCTAGATCATTGGGCCGCATATAACGCTCAAACCGGGCCCAGTTTAGTAAATTGGTCATAACTTCCTCAATATTCATCGGAATTGGGCTTATAATATATCGTTGGAAAGCTCTTGTCAAGCCCCATCCAACTACCTACTATTGGACTCATATCATGGACCAACCAAACTGGATTGACTGTTTTCTTAAAATAAGTTTTTAAAAACAAAGAGAAGAGAAAAGAAATTAAAACTATCCGCAACACTAGACTTTCCACACTTTCGCTTCATTCGACTATGATTCGGCGCGAAAGTTACTCATCACTGGGTTTGGTTTTGGGGAGACACATTTGGGTGTCTACACCTACCTCAACGGTTATAGGGTGGCTCGAAGGTTTGCTCTCTATGCTGCACCTGATCTGGACTGGTATCAGTGCGAAATCTGGGCTGAAGACCCCCAGGATCCTCATATGCAACAAGCTAGCCAGACTGAGGTTGATCTTGTGGCCCGCCTGGCAACTGAGGATTTCGCAGCTGCGGAAGCTAAGAGAAAGGCGAGTGAGGCCCAAACTCAAGTTCAGCCTGCCTCCTTAGCTGCTGGAGCTGATGCCGCCCCGGATCCCAACGCTACTGGAGGGCCTGACCCTCTAGCTGAAGCCTAGAGACTTGGGCAGTCGTCTTTAGAACCTTGCGGGTCAACATGCTCCTAACCTGACAGATGCCGCTTCTGAATGTCTTTTGCCTCTGTTTTTGCTTCAACTTGCCTTAGTG
Organism: Chenopodium quinoa; assembly: GCF_001683475.1. Taxonomy (NCBI): domain Eukaryota; kingdom Viridiplantae; phylum Streptophyta; class Magnoliopsida; order Caryophyllales; family Amaranthaceae; genus Chenopodium; species Chenopodium quinoa. The sequence continues at coordinate 170,904 of NW_018744560.1, read as the reverse complement.
TACAAACTTTTTGCTTTTGCCTTGTACGCATTTCGGCAGCTGTTATTTTTCGCTTGTGGGCGGCTGCCGATATTTTCTTTCTAATTATTTCAGACAATTATGCTTGTAGCTCGTAATCCGAGCATAACTTTTATCTATGAATTTGATGCTTTCCTCTTATACTCTTACTTTGGACTCGCATGCTTGTCTTTCTGAATTTTTCATATTTTTCGCATAATTTGCAAGTAAGAGGCTTCAGATGAGGCTATCTGCACTTGTAGTGCACTTGTAGTAAACTTTAACGATTGTGCTATTGCTCTTGATTTTCTGTCTATCTAAAAGAATGGATATCTCAAACACAGGACCAACTGAAGGCAATGTTTCAGATAATGGCTTTCTGGGATACAGGGCTCAATTAAGGCAATATCCCAGATTTGTCCATGGACTCATTGCCTTGTAGAACAAGCCTTACTGAGATTTTCACCTCAGCCGAAAGACCAGTGTTCTTTAAAAAGGCGAGTTTATCGGCAATCCGAAACCTGGTGCCCTTTGGCCGAAGGTTTGGGACAGGGCTGAAGGAAACCCTTGAAGAGTAGATAGAATTAAGAAAAGATGAAAGAGTAAATATTGCAAGTGTTTGTAGAAAATAGTGGCTTAGAGGCCTTTCATTAATAATTCAGAATGTACTTACAAATATTGTTCTACCCCGAAGGGTTTACACATGATATTTCTTAAGTACATCCGCATTCCAGTAATTTTTCAGCTCAGTTCCATCCAACCGCCGAAGTCGGTATGGTCCCGGCTGAAGCTCATCATAAATTTCATAGGGTTCCTCTCATGAATTTCGCTTTTTTGGACCGCAACAGCATTCCGAAGGACGAGGTCTCCAATTTTGAGAGGCCTTGCCTGAACTCTTCGGTTGTAAAATTTGTTGATTCTCTGCTTGTATGCAACCATTATATCTCGGGCTGAATCTCTTACTTCATCAAGGAAATCGAGGGATTTCTTTAGAAGTTGCTCATTCTCAGCCGAGAAGTGGTGCACTCGCAGGCTCTCGGAACCAATTTCCACCGGGAGAACAGCTTCAGCGCCATACACTAATTCGAAGGGTGAATGGCCCGTTGCTTCTTTTTCGGTTGTCCGAAGAGACCAGAGGGTTCCTGGAAGTTCCTCCAGCCATTTAGACTTTTGATCCTCCACCCTCTTCTTGAGGCATTAAGGATCTGCTTATTTGCAGCTTCGGCCTGTCCATTACTCTGTGGGTGGCATACCGCTGAATATGCCAGTTTGATGCCGAACTAATCAGTATACCGCTTCAGCGGCAAATTATCGAATAGCCTTCCATGATCAAAGACAAACACTTTCGGGATGCCGAAACGGGTGATGATGTTCTGCTAGATAAATTTCCGGACAGTTTGCTCTGGGTTGTTCGAGGCTGCCTCAGCCCCGATCCATTTACTGAAATAGTCAACGCCGACTATCAGCCACTTTTTCTGGTATGGGGCATCCGAAAACGGGCCCAGGATGTCCAACCCCCATTGGAAAAACGGAAGTGGACTTAGCACTGGCTGAAGTTCCTAGGCTGGCTGATGGATGACTGGTGCAAATTTTTGACATTTTTTGCACTTCCTAACCAGATCCTTAGCGTCTGAGATCATGGTAGGCCAATAATACCCTGCCCTTAATGCTTTGTGGGCTAGGGTCCTTCCCCCAATGTGGTTCCTACAGATGCTGAGGTGAATTTCCCGAAGGATGTAATCTGCATCTGTTGGGCCCACGCACTTCAGCAATGGGGCTGAGAAGGATTTCTTCACAAGCTCTCCCTTGAAGATGATGAACCTTGCACTGGTTCGCATCAATTTGGAGGCCAAAATTTTGTCTTCGGGAATTTCTCCCCGAAGCTTGAAAGCTAGGATGGGATCCATCCAGCTTGGTTCTTGGTCAACGCAGCACACTTCAGGTGCTTCGTCGACACTTCTTTCTTGGCGCACCTCCACATAAACAAATCGGTTCAGCTCGGTGAGAGTTGAACTAGCAAGTTTGGAGAGTGCATCGGCTTGCGCGTTCTCACCCCTTGGGATCAGCTGAACTTCAAAAGTTCTCATCTTTGCAATAATTGATTTGATCTTGGCAAGGTAGGCTATCATCGAGGGCTCTATGGCCTCGTAATTGCCACCAATCTGATATGCAACTAGCTGAGATTCTGTCTTCAGACAAATAAGTTCGGCTTCCAGCGAGATGCACAATTCTAGGCCGGCGATTGCCGCCTCATATTCGGCCTCGTTGTTCAAAGCCTTGAAAGAAAATTTCACACATACTCGAAGGACTTGCCTTCGGGAGAGGTTATAACCACCCCTGCTCCCAAACCACTTACAGTGGAGGATCCATCCGTGAAAACGGTCCAGGTTTTCTTTTCGACATCTAGCGTCTCCTAGTACAAGCATTCGGCCAGGAAATCTGCTAGATCTTGAGCCTTTATGGCTGCTCTCGGCTGATAGCTGATGCTGAATTCCGTGAGCTCGAAAGCCCACTTGGCCAGCCTACCAGATTTTTCTACTTTGCCGAGAACTTTTTCTAGCGGCTGATCAGTTAGGACCACTAACTGATGGCAGTCAAAATAGGGTCTTAACTTCCGAGAAGCTACCACCACTGCGTAAGCAACTTTTTCGAGTAAGGGGTAGCAAGTCTCGGCATCCGTCAGAGTGTGGCTGACGAAGTAGATCGGTTGCTGAACTTTATTTTCTTCCCTCAGCAGCACTGCACTGATGGTGGCTGGGCTAACAGCCACGTATAGGTACAGGGGCTCTCCCTCTACTGGGCTAGCTAGTGTCGGGAGTTGAGATAAATGCTCCCGAAGCTGCTTAAAGGCTTCTCTTTGTTCGTCTTCCCAAATGAGTTCTTTTGTTTTCGGAAGTTTCAGAGCTTTGAAGAAAGGTAACCCCTTGTCCGAGGCTCTGGAGATGAACCTCGAGAGGGCTGTCATTCTTCCGGTGAGCCTCTGAACATCCCTTTTTGTTTTCGGCTCGGGAAGATCGAGCGCTGCCTGCACCTTAGCGGGATTGGCATCAATCCCTCTTTTGCTCACCATGAACCCGAGGAATTCCCCGACTTCACGCCGAAGACACACTTCTTCGGATTCAGCTTCATCTGGTGCTTTCTTAAGGTGACGAAAGTTTCCGCCAGGTCCTTGACATGGTCTTCGTCTCTTTTTATTTTGACGATGGAATTGTCAACGTAGACTTCCATGTTTCGGCCTTTTTTCTCGGCGAAGACTTGGTCCACCAACCTTTGGTAAGTTTCCCCCGCATTTTTCAATCCGAAGGTTGTAATTGTACACCCCGGCGTTCGTGACGAAGGCCGTCTTTGCTCGGTCGTTGGGGTGCATGAAGATCTGATAGTACCCCGAAAATGCGTCCATGAAACTAAGCAAGGCATGGCCACTTGTCGAGTTGACTAGCTGATCGATCCTTGGCAAGGGATAGAAATCCTTCGGACAAGCCTTATTTAGGTCCGTGAAGTCAACGCACATTCTCCAGGTGCCACTTGCCTTCTGAACCATCACCACATTGGCCAACCATTCTAGATACTGACAGGGTTCGATGAAACCCGCATCCAGCAACTTTTGGACTTCGGCTGCGATGTCTCGAATCTTATTTGCAGAGTAATTCCGCTTCCTTTGCTTAACTAGCCGACATGTCGGGTCGACGTTTAGCTTATGAGAGATGAGGTCTGGATTTATCCCGGGCATATCAGCTGTCGAGAAAGAAAACACATCTCGGTTGTCCCAATGGAGTTGGATGAGCTCAACGCGGACTTTCGGATCCAGATCCAGCCTGATTGTAACACATTTTTCGACATCTCCTTTGGTCAACTCAACCGTTTCGGTCTGATGGTCCAGCTCCATTGTTGTGGGGCTGGACTCCTCACTTTTTGGCCTGCTGTCAATATCATCAGGTGTCCCAGACCTTTTCTTTTTCAGCTGGCTCTCTGAGTCTTTCGGCTCAGATGAAGAGCTAGCCTTTTCTTTCCCTGGCCCTTTTTCTTTGGCCAGGTCTCCTTGAGCCGAAGCGCTTAGGCCTTTCGGCTTCTTCGCCCTTGGCTCTCTTTCTTTCTCCTCCTCATCCTCGTCGTCATCTTCTGCACGACTGGTGGATAGCTTGAGGTAGTTGCACCTTCGGGCTTCCTTTTGGCTACCCTCGATTCTTTCAGGGTAGTCAGCATCCGAAACATAGATCATCAGCTGGTGGTATGTCGAGACTACCCCTTGAATCTCGTGAATTATGGGTCTCCCCATGATCACATTGTAAACTAAAGGAGCGTCGATGACCAAAAATTCAGTCATGACGTTCCTAGCTGCTTCGTCACAGCCAATGGTGACGGGAAGGGTTACCTTCCCATCTGGATAAGTTGAGGCCCCTTTGAATCCGGATACCGGGTAGGGTACCAGCGTGAGTGCTTGGGTTTCAACTTAATTTGGTTATAGGCCTTCCGGAACAAAATGTTTGCTCCGCTGCCACCATCAACAAGAACTTTGCTGACGTCGTGGTTGGCCACCGTGGCGATGATCACCAACGGGTCCTTGTGAAGGTACGTCACCCCCCGGCAGTCAGCGGATGTGAACGTCATGTTCGGCACCGGTGACTGGGGTGGCTGAATGCTTGCGTTGTTCACCTGATGGGTCAGAGCCCTGATGTGGCGCTTGTGCTCCCTCCAAGAACATATTCCTCTAGAGATAACATGAATTGGAGGAAATTTTCCCTCCGCATTTTTGTTGTTCTTTCGGGGGAAGTCGAGTTCCTACCGAGGGTCCTTCTTGGACCTCTCCTCCTCTTTTTTCTCGCGGTGATCCGCGATATATTTTTTCAAGTATCCCTTCCGGACCATATCCTCAATTTAGTCCTTCAGCTGGACACATTCATCAGTGTTGTGTCCCGGTGATTCATGGAACTCACACCACTGATTTTTATTTTTTCGCTGATACCACTCTAGGAGTGGCCTCGGCTTCCTGTAACTCTACTCTTCCTTCGTCACACTATAGATTTTAGCGCGGGGAAGGGCGAGCGGAGTGTAGGATTCATATCTGCCCGTGAAGGGAGCAGATTTTTCCTTCTTTGGCTCGTTGGCTGAAGACTGTTTCGAGGCTTTCGCCTTTCCCTTTGCCTTCTAGCCTTGGCTTTCAGACGATTGTTTTTGCTTCCCACCCTCAGATTGAGGTTGGGATTTTGTTTTGTTCCATTGTTCAGCTCGGATAAACTTATCCGAAGCGTTCAGAGCTTCCTCCAAGGTCTGCGGGGGATGCATAACCATGAAGTCGAGGAACTTTCCTGGCTAAAGGTCGTTCTGTATTGCAAAGACGGCTAGACCTTGATCCAGCTGGGAAACGCTGGATGACTCGTTGCTGAAACGAGTCAAGTAATCCCGAGGACTTTCGGTCTCCCCTTGCTGCAGGCCCATGAGCTTTGCAGTGGTTTTCTCTCGGCGATTCGCCGTGGAAAATTTGCTCTTGAACTTGGTAGATAGGTCGTCCCACCCCGTTATAGAGCCTTACTTCACTCCTTTGGAGATCCACGCTTACGCAACCCCCTTGAGAGTAGTGGGAAAATATTTGCACCAGGTCGCTTCAGACCTGGGACAAAGGTGCATGTGCCCCTCATAAGAGGCAATATGGTCCTTCGGATCCAAAGTTCCATAATAAGTAATGTGCGACGGGATTTCAACCGTCGGCACATGTTCTTCCAGAATCCATTGTTCGAATGGAGAGCTGGTGGGAAGCATCACGGCCTTGCCCTTATTCCTGGCCGAAGGGACCGCGCTCTGCCCTCTCAGAAAGGTAAGAGTAGTTTTCGTCCCCGGCTAGGAAGTTCGGGCCTCATCTACAGGGAATGAGAAGCGGCTATGCACACTCCGTTCCCTGCCGCCAAGTCGGTCGAGAGCGCTTCGGCGGACAGTCTCTGGCCGAGAGGCAGAGCTTCTGCTTTTGTGAGTCTTTGGCCGAGAGATAGAGGGTTCCTTGAAGAAGTGAGGGTTCTTTTTTCTGTCTTTCTCAGTCCTCCAAGTGTCCTCTTCCCATTCTGCCACTCCCTGAAGGAGGGGGGTTTCTCCCCCTCCTGACCGAGCTTTCTCCGCTGATGCCTGGTTTGCGGAGGAGTTCGGTCACGCGGTGGCGGCATGTTCTGAGCCTTCAAAGCTTCCATGAGCACCGCCAATGCTCTCGCCACCTCTTCCGAGATGGGCCCCGTTAAAGGGGTCCTCGGTTGAGTGTGAGAGTGAGAGTGGATGCTCAAAGGTCTGCTCCGAGGCACTGATTGAGTCCCGTGATCGGACTGGTTCTCGTTGTTAGACTGAGGAGGACTCAACCTATGATGAGATTTGATTATGGGAGAAAGGGAATCCTCCTGGTATGCTTCTCCCGAGCTGGCACCCTTAGAAGAGTTCCGCTCCGGAGAAGGCGATGGTGTAGGAGTAGGGGGTCCGTTGGCCTCTCACCCGCTCCTGGAATTATTCGGCGCTTCCTCAAGGGGAAAGCACCGCCATTCTTGTTCTTGCGATTCTTAGCCATTAATACTAAGATTTTGGTAGAACGAATTTGATTGGCTTAAAGATTTTTGAAAGTCTTCCCCCCCAGATGGCGCCAAATTGTTCCGGGTGAAAACAATGGGACCTTGCCGAAGGTCCGAAGATATGGATGAAGACTGACTCGGTTCAAATGATGCTGGGCCGAGGGTTTCCTACACAGCAAACACACGTAAACTGGCTCGGGGGTGGTTCCGAGGAAGGCCCCTCTGATGCCGAAGTCAAATAGTGTTTAGAGAGAGAAAGCTATGCAAGAGTATTAATTGTTTGAGGCTTGAATGTGAATGAACAATAAATGATGTAATTGAAGGCTTTTATACCTTAGCATGACAAGGAGGATGGACGGGCTTGAGATCATCATATGGGCTAACCATGATGACTTGGACCGTTAGCTTGAGATTGACTTGGTAGATTAGAGGCTTGGGCCTTGACCTTGGTTTGGATTGAATCATTTATTGACCGGGCCCAATTGGGCATAATTGGACCCAAACACAACTTATCTAAATATTTTGTATATTTTGTGCTGCTGCCCATTTCAGAGCAGCTTTTGCTTCCAATTCAAACTAATTGCAAATTGAATTGTGATGTTACAAATTTTTATACGACCGCTTCATCATCATAAGACCACTTTATAGGTGAGTTGGGCCAAGGAAAGAGAATAAAGTGGTCTTATGATGATAAGTCGGTTACACAAATGTTTCTCGATTTATCAAAAACTTCATCCCTATTGTTATTCAAGAAGGCCACCCAATTCTAAATGCATGATCTTCTTATGTTCGGGTCCATACACTAAAACTCTTATGTAAATCCTACTTGTACGTAAAATCTAAACAGGAAGCTCATGGTGGGTAAAGAGGGCCATCTTGCATGATATTCGACTTCGTTTCCGTGCACCAATTCAATGGGTCATAGCTAGTACTGTCAAAACAGTTTGACAATTCGGGTTCGGTTCGGTATCAAATCGGGCCAGTTTGAAATTGGTTCAAGTGTCTCGCGGATTGGTTTCAGTTTGGTTTAAATTTTTATTGGTTCGATTCGGTTTTGATTTATTCTTGAGCGGTTTTAATTCGATTCAGGTTGTAAACAGTCCGGGTAGTAAACGGTTTGGTGCAGACGGGTCGCGATTTGTTAACTGTTTGGTGTAAACGGTTATAATCCCGGTTCAAACAGTTTCGGGTCGGAAACGGTTTTGGGTTAGAAATAGTTCGTTTTTTTCGGTTCAGTTTATGACCAGTTTGGCTCTTTTCGGTTCAATTTATAACTAGTTCGGTTCTTTTTTGATTCAGTTTATAACTGGTTCGGTTCTTCTACGGTTTAACGTTATTCGGAACGGTTCCATTTTAAGTTTACTAAATTACGGTTCCAGTCGATTTTCGGTTTCAAAAAATCGATTGTTTATTGAGTCGTTTGGATTCATGCAGTTAAATGGTTTTGGTTTGAAATTTGATAATACTTGCTAACCTTTTGTTGGTTAACAAGTTTTATATTATGTCGAGACTTCATTATTTCATAAATAGGCATCAAATTATATACAAATTCTCATTGATTTTATAAACACATATCATGTTCAGTTTCAAGTTTAGCCATACCAATCTTAATAGTTTGTAGCCGATTCGTTTATAAGCTGCCTAGTTCATAAAACGATTTTGTTTGCAAGCGGTTTGGTTAATAAACGGTTTGTTTTATATACAGTTCGGTGCAAACGGGTCGCGGGTTGTTAACGGTGCGATGTAAACGGTTTTTATCCCGGTTCAAACGGTTTCGGGTTGAAAGCGGTTTCGGGTTAGAAACAGTTCGGTTCTTTTTCGGTTCAGTTTGCTTTCAGTTCGGTTTAGAAATGGTTCGGTTGATTAACAGGTTCGGTTCTTATACGGTGTAACGTTATTCGGATCGGTTTGGTTTCGGGTTCATTCACATACGGTTCGGGTCGGTTTTCGGTTTAAAAAAAACGATTTTTAATCGGTTTGGTTCTCATTTGGGTCGGTTTGTTTCGGGAAATTAATTGATTTCGGTTTGAAATTTGACAGCACTATTCATAGCCAGACTAGCATAGTGGAAAACTATTGGCAAATGAGACTATTTTAAATAATTTTCCATTCCTAGTCATCCAAACACTCCAAAAAGTAATGATGAAAATATTTATATAATGACTAATGATTCCATCTTTTCTATAGCAGAGCATGATATATATTCTTGAATTGAATGGATTATAAGGGAAAGCAGATAAAACTAAAAAAACAAAAAATTAAACCTCAACTCAATTTTGGATGTCACCAACATAATCTATCTTCAGATATATACTTATACAGTGTCTCCCTTCCATTGATGTATTAATTAAGACAAGCTATAAGTCGTCTGAACTACTTCTATCAAACATTTGTCCAAAACCATCTTATCATCATAAAAAGCAAACTTGGAAGCTGAAGTTGTTCTGGGTTCCAGTTGAGAAAGTATCATAAATTTCTTCTGATATTGATGCTAGTAGTTCAAATTACTTTTATGTTCTGTTTTTGTTTTTCTTTTCTTATTTTTGTTTTTTTTTGTTTGTTGTTTTGTGTGTTTATTTTCTGTCAATAAACTAAAAATGCAAAAATACGTCCTTTTATTGTTTTAACTTTTCTTAGAAGTTTGCTTAAGTTTACCATCATCAAAAAGGGGGAATTATTGAAACTTAAAGGTTTTGATGATGATGAACTTAAACTCAAGCAAACTTCGACTTATAAAGGTTCTTCTAAGTGTGTGACTAGAATAGGTGAAGTGGACTTTGGAAGTGGAAGAGTAACTTATTCTATGAAGACATGAAGAAGTTCCAAAGAAAGGTTAAACAAGATTGAAGAAGAGTTCTCTAACAAGAACTAAGTTTCCTAACAGGAACTTGAAAACAGCAAGTTGAAATTTTGACTTGGTCTGCGTTGAAGACAGCAAGTTCTGGAAGAACTTGACCTGCGAAGTTCTAGAAGAACTTGACCTGCGAAGTTCCGGAAGAACTTGGCCTGCGAAGTTTCAGTTCAGAAATGGAGTACATCAGGGGACAACAAGAACTTAGTCCTGGTCTGCGTGGAGCCCAAGTATCCTATCATACAGGATATTTGCGAAGCAATTTAGTTAAGATTTTATCTTTTAGATTTGTTGTAAATATGTTAAGTAGGTTTACGCGTGAGACGTACGACTTATTAGAAACGTGGCAAAGAGGCTCGACAAGCTCCTTAAAATAGTAAAGTTTAAAAAGATAAGTTTTTAAGAAAAGATTTTCTAAAATGTTTTATTTCTTAAAAACTGATTATCAAAAGATGTGATTTGTTTGATAATCTATCTTCAATAAGTTTTCCAAAAAAAAAATCTTTAAAATAGATTTACTTAAAACCGTGTTGTGAGATTTTGTTAAATTTAACATACTTTTTTTTTAATACCCTACTTGCTATACGAGCTAGTCTTGTATAAATAGTAAAAATCTCATTTCATTGTTTTCAGTGAGTTTATGCGTGAAGAGATAGAATTGTGCTTAGTTGTGTAAGTTTGCCAAGCTTATAACTTTGTCATATTAGTTTCGGGTTTCATGCGTAGCTTGCCTTTCATGTACTAGGAGTCAAGTATTTTGTATTGGTTGGGTTCTTGGGAGAGTGTGTGATTTACATCTTTGCATATAGTTATGTAAGCTTCTAGTGTGAGGCTGAGAGAGTAGTACTCAAGGTGTACGAGTGAACCTAAGTGTGGGACTTAGGTTGGGTAGGATAGGGTTCTACAGAGTAGCAAGTTCAGTCTGGAACTTGTGAGTGAGTGAGTATAATAGGTTGTAACTTGTGCGTTTGCCCTATTATAGTGAAGTGGTTTGGTTTTGGAAATCCCTTAGAAGGGTCAAGGTTTTACTTCTAGTTGGGCCCTGGAAGGTTTCCTCACAAAATACTGTGTGCATTACAAGTCCCTTTACATTCTGTTTTATATTCCGCAAAAGTAGCCACTAGGAACTCACATATAATTCACCCCCCCCTCTTGTAGTGTTCGTCTCAACTAACAGTTGAGATCATACTAGCCTGAAGATCGGTTTTTAGTTCTTTGCTAGGCAAGGAAGAATAAGAGTGATCATGTTGACATTATAGCATATCTCATTTTTATGTGTGGTATGATTTTAGAGATTGAGAGGAAGAACAAGGAGGACGAACTTAACGCGATTGTTAGAGAGTTGAGACCATAGGCGGACCTAGGGGGTGGCCTGCCCAGGCCATGGCCCGGCCCATAATTTTAAATAATTATATATACTTCAGGTTGTAATTTTATATATTATATTGATTTGGCTAAGTTGGTTATGTGCTTCCATTTTGTTACAATTGGTTTGGTGTTCGACTCCAGTAGCCTACCAAATTCAACTTTCAGTTATTTATTTTTCTTTGTTTTTGGTTGGGTAAAAGCTATTACTTGAATAAGCTTTAGACAATTGGCCCGGTCTATATAAAATTCCTAGATCCGTCCTTGGTTGAGACATATATAATGTTGCAGCTTTGGAGGAGAAATTCGTGAAAGAAGAGTTAGAAAAGTTGGTATGCTTACTTCAATTAATAATAAATTTGAATTTGTTATCACTATTATTTTTAATCTTTAACCCTTTTAAAATATTTCAACCATGGTATGTGTAGGATACGATAGAATGTCATAATCGAGAAAAGGAAGGGAGAGTTGCTGTAGAAGCTTTGAATGCTTCCCTTTCTCAGGAGCTGGAGAAAACCCATCAAGAAAAAATGACTGATGGCCAAAAGGTATTGCAGCAACATTGATTAGCTAAGTATTCCTGCCACTACATGTTTACACTATACTTGTTCTTATGATGTTTATTTTAAACATTAATCGTTTAGGTAATATCAGCCAATGATATGTACAAGCACTTGCAAGAGTACAATACAAGCTTACAGTAGTATAATAGCATGCTGCAAACAGATCTAGCAACAGCTAATGCAACACTTCATAGGGTGGAGAAGGAGAAATCCCCGATTGTAGAGAATTTATTGGGTACCTTAAGGGGACATTACGTCCCTTGAAAGATTAATTGACAACTTCGAGGGTAAGCCGCTTGATGAAAGCTTCTTCCTTAATGCTTTTCTTTTCAAATCATCTGATTTAACATGGAGCTGTCTTGTGTGGTGTGCCATTTGTTTTAGTTTTTTATGCATGCATTGGTTACTGATATTAGTGATGTATCTTATTAAATGGATCTTCAGTTATAAAGAAATTTTTATAATATGTATCAGTTTGTCTTATCAGTGTCTTATATTCTTTTGACAAGGTATTGTTTTGGATATCAAGGAAATAAGGAAATTTTAATGGTAGTAGTTTATAGGGCTTTTTATGTATATAGAATTCCTTGTAGCTAAGCGGGAAAGGATTGTGAAAATGGTATCCTAAAGGTTAACTTATATACAGCTTTTATTATCTTGTATATGTAAGGAACTCAAAATTAATTTTATGTTCCTCTAAATCAAATTTGTATAATGAAGATGGATGAAATATGATACACAAAATGCAAAATCTAACGACATTCAATTGAAAATGTCAAGAGTATGTGTGCTACTGGTTATAAAAGGTCTGCTTTGTTATTAATTGCTTTTGTTTCCTTGACTATCTCTAGGCTTCCCAAGATGAGGCCATAAAGCAAAAAGAGACGTTTATGAATGAAGCTAATCGTCTACGTGGGGAGTTGCAACAAGTAAGAGAGGATCGTGAACAGTTGCAATCACAAATGAAGCTCCTAACTGCTGAAAATCCGTGGCAGAGTTGGATAACATGATGATCATGTCAAATTCCTTGGAGGTTTATGCTAGGAACCAGCCCGAGCCCAATTTCCGTTTTACATACTCTAGAAGACCCAAGAAGAATCTGTTATAGGCTTGCTGAGCTGGATGTTTGTTATAACCAATTTTGGGGTAGAAGGGTATAATAATAATTTGCTGTAACAGTTTGTTATCAGTTTGTTATTAGTTTGTTATGGTGCTGGCATGCCTTAGCTTGGGATAGGCTGTTAATTGGGGGTATTAATAGGAGGTTTGTTTTTGTAATGAGATATTAGAAAATAATTAATTACAGAAGTCTGTAGTTGGGAGAGCTCCTTCCTCTCGAAAGAAGGTGTATTACTGTTTTTCCTTGTTGAGTAATACAACGTGCTAAGGCTGCCATTGTTAGCTTAGTCTCCAGCCTACATTGTTACACTGATTCCCAGCAAATTTGGTATCAGAACCGTAACGATCTAGGCAGGGACAGTGATAGCTTGCTTGAACCACGGTCAACGCTTGGATCTCCTGGAACAAGAAATTGCTGGGTTACCTGCGCGCGTGGCCCGAGAGATCTCCACCGCGATGGACACTCTCAAAGCTGAAATCGCGAACCAAATTACAGCAGGACAGGAGAGACTCCGATCGGAGCTCCGATCTTCTCAAGAAAACGGAACCCCCGATAATTGGGACAACCCGTTTTCTTCGCATCCACAACCGCAACCGAAGGAAGGATTTCACGGGGGTCATGTGAACTAGAAATTGAGGAAACTGGACTTACCGGTTTTTTATGGAACGAATCCAGATGGTTGGATCCTTCGTGCTGAGCGATTCTTCCACTTCTACCGCCTCTCTGAAGAAGACAAGCTAGAGGCGGCCGTGGTGGCGTTGGACGGCGACACACTCCTCTGGTATCAATGGGAGAATCGGCGGCAACCCTTGCGGTCGTGGGATGCGCTGAAAAGAATAATCCTACGCCGTTTCAGAACCACCGCAACGGGCTCGTTGCACGAGCAGTGGCTGGCCCACTACCAGTCCGGCACCGTGGTCGACTACCGGAGGCGGTTTATTGAGCTCTTAGCCCCCATTGATGATGTTCCTGAAGAAATAGCTAAGAGCCAGTATTTGAATGGTCTCAAGGATGAAATAAGGGTGGAGGTCCGTTTATTAGATCCGGTTTCGTTGGACCATGCTATGGAGTTATCTATGAGGGTTGAGGAGAAGTTGAAAATCAGCCCAAAGCCCAAGTCCTTTGGCAGCCTACCTTCCTGGAGAACCCCAAGCCCATCTGTTAAAAATAACCCAAACCTAAACACCAACTTTCTGTCCAGCCACTCAAATATCCAGAACCCTAACCAAAACTCCACAAACACAAACACTACCCATAAATATCTTCCCCCAGCTCGACCATTCCCTAACAATACCAAACCCACCGGCGAAATAAGGCGGTTGACGGAGAAGGAGCTGCAACAAAAACGGGAACAAGGCCTATGTTTCCGTTGTGACGAGAAATGGAACCTAAACCACCGTTGTAGCCGAAGGGGGTTGAGTGTGATGCTCATGGAAGAAGAGCTGGATGAAGATGACAACGGTGAGCTATCTATGGTTGAGGCGAAAACCGATGTACTCGAGCCACTTCTCCAGGTCCAGTTATCTCACCTAAGGTATCTTTAAGTTCTGTTATGGGTTTAACTAATCCTAAAACAATGCGTATGGTAGGAGTAGTAAATGAGAATCCCGTGGTTGTGATGATTGACCCCGGGGCTACTCATAATTTTGTGTCTAGTGAAGCAGCTCAAAAATTAGGTCTAAACCCCATAGAAACCAGAAGTTTTAGAGTAACTCTCGGTAATGGAGAAGCGGTGCAGGGAGAAGGGATTTGTAAGGGGGTTTTGCTCGACATTCAGGGAATCTCAATCATTGAAGATTTCCTCATACTCCCTCTGGGTAACTCAGACATGATTTTGGGAATTCAATGGTTAGAGAAGTTAGGCACAATTGCCACGACCTGGAAAAATCAGACACTGAAATTTCAGTGGGAGGGAAGCACCATCACTTTGAAGGGTGATCCACATTTGGGGCGGACTGGCATTTCTTTGAAGGCCATGTTCAAAAATTTACAGAAGGAAGGGTTTGGTTACTTGTTGGAATTGAACCACTCAGAAAAATCAGAGGAGAAGGAGCCGAACATTCCGGAGGTTTTTAGACCTCTAATCCAGGAGTTTCAGCAGGTTTTTCATATGCCTGCTGGTTTACCACCTCAGAGACATATTGAGCATGCCATTGTGTTACGGAGTGGGGCCAATCCGGTTAGTGTCAGGCCATATCGGTATCCTCAAACCCAGAAAGATGAAATTGAGAGGTTGGTGTCGGACATGCTCAGCGCAGGGATAATTCAGACCTCAACAAGCCCGTATTCCAGCCCGGTTCTCTTGGTTAAAAAGAAGGATGGATTCTGGCGTTTTTGTGTTGATTACAGGGCCCTTAACAAAGAAACGGTCCCCGACAAATTTCCGATACCCGTCATTGATGAACTGTTGGATGAACTGGGAGGAGCAGCAGTCTTTTCAAAACTAGACCTCAAATCGGGGTACCATCAGATTCGGGTGAAGCCTGAGGATGTGCATAAAACAGCTTTCCGAACCCACGAAGGACATTACGAATTTTTGGTAATGCCGTTCGGGCTGACCAACGCCCCTGCTACTTTTCAGTCTCTCATGAATGAAGTGTTCCGACCTTTTTTAAGGAAGTTTGTTCTGGTATTCTTCGATGACATTTTGGTTTACAGCCCCTGTGTGGATTCACATAAAAATCATTTACAGCAAGTACTGCAAACTTTGGCTGACCATAGCCTGTACGCCAATTTCAAGAAATGTGAATTTGGCAGAGAAAGAGTAGCGTACTTGGGGCATGTGATCTCGGCTGCAGGAGTGGAAGTTGATTCTTCCAAGATACAGGCTATGCTAGATTGGCCACCGCCCATGAACCTAAAACAACTCAGGGGGTTCTTAGGCCTCACAGGGTACTACCGCAAATTCATCAAAGGGTATGCTAACATTGCCCTTCCCTTGACTGAGCAGCTGCGAAAGGACAACTTTGGGTGGACCGAGGAAGCCACTTTAGCTTTCAATACTTTAAAAGCTGCCATGGTGAATGCTCCAATCTTAGCTGCACCTAATTTTTCTATGGCCTTTGTGATTGAAACAGATGCTTCGGGGCATGGCTTAGGGGCTGTCCTACTACAAGCAGAGCACCCTATTGCTTATTACAGCAAGGTTTTGGGGAGCAGAAATAGAGAAAATCCCATATATAAGAAAGAGCTGATGGCAATTGTGTTTGTTGTTGAGAAATGGAGGCATTATTTGTTGGGCCGACATTTCAGCGTCCGTACAGACCAGCGAAGCCTGAAGTACTTGTTGGAGCAAAGGGAGGTGGGTCAGGCATATCAGAAATGGATAAGCAAATTACTGGGATATACTTTCGATATTCACTATAAACCAGGAGTTACTAACAATGCTCTTTCCCGCCAACACAATCCCGAATTTGAGTGTGGAACCATGGTCTCTTCATGTGGGCTGAGATGGGATTATGTACGGGCTTTCATTGACAAGGATGAAGCTCAACAACGCATAATTTCTCAGATTAAGAATGGGGAGGCAGCCCCCAAGTGGTTTTCTCTGGAAAACGAGATCTTAAAGTACAAAGGCAGGATAGTGATCCCGAAGCGATGTGAGCTCACGACCAAGCTGTTGAGGGAGTACCATGACTCCGCAGTAGGTGGGCACGCTGGTGATCTAAAAACTTATCAACGTCTAGCAGGAGAATGGTTCTGGTTTGGGATGCGCAAAGACGTGACACAGTACGTTCAACACTGCCATATTTGCCAACAGAACAAGCACTCGACATTATCTCCCTTGGGTCTTCTCCAACCTTTGCCAATCCCGGAAAGAGTTTGGGAGGATATATCCATGGATTTTGTAGAAGGGTTACCGAAATCTTCGGGTTGGGACACCATACTTGTGGTAGTAGATCGATTATCCAAGTACGACCACTTTATTCCTCTCAAGCACCCTTTTACTGCTCAAAGTGTGGCATATATCTTCATGGCAGAAATTGTTAAGCTACATGGGTTTCCCAGTTCAATTGTTTCGGACCGAGATAAGGTGTTCCTTAGCGTTTTCTGGAAGGAGTTGTTCAGGTTACAGGGCACTCAACTCATGCGCAGTACAACTTATCACCCTCAGACAGACGGCCAAACTGAGGTTCTGAACAAAGGAGTGGAATCTTATTTGAGGTGTTTTGTGAATGGCAAACCACATACATGGGCACGATGGTTACCTTGGGCTGAATATTGGTATAATACATCATTCCACACGGCCACTAATTACACCCCTTTCAAGGCTCTCTATGGACGGGACCCCCCTCAATTGGTGAGATTTGCTTCTGGCAGTACCTCTGTGGCTTCAGTAGAGGCACAGTTACTAGAGCGTGATGCTGTACTCGATGATCTGAAATTTCACCTAACTCAAGCTCAAGTTTATATGCAAGCTTATGAGAACAAGGGAGGGCGTGATGGGGAATTTCAGGAGGGTGACCTGGTATATCTGAAATTACAGCCTTACCGGCAAAGATCCCTGGTACGAAGATCAAATGATAAGCTCTCTCCTCGTTTCTATGGCCCTTACCAAGTGCTCCAGAAGATTGGTAAGGTGGCCTATAAGCTGCAGCTTCCCCCTGGTACGAAGATCCACCCTGTTTTTCATATTTCACAGCTTAAAAAAGCCTTAGGTACTGGTCACCGTCCCACTACCCTTCCTGCACAGCTGACTGCGGACTTAATTTTGGAGGTTGAACCATGGGAAGTGTTGGGTGTGAGGAATTCTCAAGCCTCTATGGAAGTTTTGATTCACTGGACGGGTTTGCAAGCCTTTGAAGCAACTTGGGAATTTTTTGATGAAGTTAATCTCAGGTTTCCTGATTTCCACCTTGAGGACAAGGTGCAAGCTTGGGTGGGAGGTATTGCTAGGAACCAGCCCGAGCCCAATTTCCGTTTTACATACTCTAGAAGACCCAAGAAGAATCTGTTATAGGCTTTCTTAGCTGGATGTTTGTTATAACCAATTTTGGGGTAGAAGGGTATAATAATAAATTGCTGTAACAGTTTGTTATCAGTTTGTTATTAGTTTGTTATGGTGCTGGCATGGGATAGGCTGTTAATTGGGGGTATTAATAGGAGGTTTGTTTTTGTAATGAGATATTAGAAAATAATTAATTACAGAAGTCTGTAGTTGGGAGAGCTCCTTCCTCTCGAAAGAAGGTGTATTACTGTTTTTCCTTGTTGAGTAATACAACGTGCTAAGGCTGCCATTGTTAGCTTAGTCTCCAGCCTACATTGTTACACTGATTCCCAGCAGTTTATTACCTTGAATATTTTTTTTTTCTAGGCTATCTGCCAAGTAATTTCTAAATAAGGTAAATATTGTCTGTACATCTTCTGATAATAAACCCGTGCTTCACAAAGGGAACAATTGCGTATACTTCAACATCAGCTTGCTGCTGCAAACGAGAAACTTAAGGATGAAATTTAAGACTTAGTTTACAAATTCGTATACTTCAACATTCACCATCTAGCCTGTACCTTGCCTATTTTTTATCATATCATAAGAGCAGAAGTGCATCGTGTGTAGTACAAACGACTTCAGTCACCGTAGTAGCAGCAGTTCTAATATCTAATTAGTCTCTTGCATCTCTATTCCAAGATTTGACTTTTAAGGTCAATCTCCATGCTAATCCTTGAATCTTCAATCACTCAACAAAGAGTATGAGATGCTCTCAAGATGCAAAGTGCATCATCATTGCTGACTCATTGAGTGTAGTACAAAGGTTTATGCAAACCTGCATTATGACATCAGTCGCTGCAGTGGCAGTAGTTCTGAAATTAAACTAGCCTATTGCTTTTCTATTCTGAGATTTGGATTTTAAGGTCAATCTCCATGCTAATCTTCGAATCTACGAGCACTCAACAAAAAGTACGAGATGTAGCTCACTCTCATGTCTCAGCATCTGCACTGCAAGATGCATGCTTAATACCAGTAGCATTGCTTCCTAGTATCCAGAGTTTTGAAAATGGTTGCTCATCATGAAGCTAAAGTTTCGAGGCACATTGTCGGATTTTGGAAGTCATTTTGTGGTTGTGGAAAGGCAGTCATCTTAAGTAGTCTTTACATAAGAAAATGTTATTCCAACTATTATAATTAGCATTCACCAACAAAGTTCTTTTGATTTCTAACATCATCATCCTTTTCACATGAATATTTTCCAGTTTTACTGGCATTAACCTGTACATGTGTAGAATGGCAACACATGAAAGTATGAAACACACCATGAATTTGACATAAATGAAGTAGTTGATTTTAACTTCAATTTTTTTAAAATTGGGTAAACCAATGTTTATGCATTAAAAATGACTAAATCCATGATTCCTTTCGATCCCCAATTTCTTTCTTGATTTAACACAAACGCGAATTCGATCTAACATGTTCTATATGTCGGTTTAGAAAAGAATACACCTCAAACCATGAAAGACTAACACCTTAAATCGTTCTCTCAACTTAAATGGTTAAAACAATATATCTGAAGTTAAATTTGGTCAATAATATTGATAGTTCAACATCAAGAAATCAAATACTCTGTAATACTAAAATGTATACAAGTAAATGAAAAAAAACCCCACGAAACGAGTATGCTTCGATTATTAGTACATCTACTAATAAAGGTAAGAGTAAACAATTAATCACGTGAACAATGTTTAACTTTTATAGTTTTATGACTCTCTCAACACTTAAAAAAAATCGAGGCAAAAACAAAAAAGCAGTGGGCTTGTTGGGCCTTAGTATTTAGTGGGCCATTACATTAAAGTACCCAAAAACTCACTCTCTCAACTTCTCCCACTCAGCCGTTATCTTTCCTACCGTCGGCGACTGACAACAGCGGCCATAACTTCAGCCGACGATGTACTGAGAATTCAACCTTCAAGCTTCAATCTAAGGTATATTCTTCTGCACATCAAATTTCTGCAAAACTAATCAAATACTGAAAAATGATGCACCAATTGTGCATATTTTGTTCTGATTTTCGGTAATTGAGGTGCGATTTGATTGATTCTGGATTTTTTTCTCGTATTTCTAGGGTTTGTTTCGTATCAATTTTTGAGTTTATAAACTCACAAGAAAAGGCCAATTTAGCGACTGATATTTAGAACTATCCTAATATCAGTCACAAAAAATATTTTTGCAACTGAAAAAGACTGATAGTTGCAAATTTTGCGACTGATTTTGTAGTAGTTTCTATGCGGTCGCTAATTTGCTATTAATATTTCAACTACCCTAATATTCTATCACAAAAAATATTTTTGCGACAGAAAAGGCTGGTAGTCGCAAATTATACAACTAATTTCGCACTAGTTGCAATGTGGTTGCTAATTTACGACTAATATTTGCAATAACCCTATTAAGCCGCAAAAAAAAAAAAGAATTGCCAATGAAAGAGACCGAAATATTCATTCGTTCGGTACTAGTTTGATGCTCATCCTTTTTCCAAAACATTTCAACTCATTCTCATTCCAATTGACGCGTTTGGTGTTTCAAATTAAATAGGTAATTTGATAGTTTTAATAAATACAATGAAGTTATGATTTTGTATGCCGCGATAAAAGTGTTAACAATTTACTTAGCTATAACTTACTTGTTCACCTGTGTTTGGGTAAGATCAGTTTCACTATGAGGATGCAATTGCTTTCTTAGGGCCTATTCTCATTGACTGAACTGAGCTGAACTGAACTGAAATGAATATTTTATAAGCGAAGGAAATTAGGAGCTGAACAATTCTCCTTAGAATCAATTCCTTGATAATCGACTTCGGATTTATAGTTATGCTTTGGAATTTAGAGTGTTAAGAGACTAACTGATAGGTTAATGTCAAGTTTAAGCACAAACAAATTAGTGCTTAATGTCTAAAAGTATCAAGGGGAGTGTTTTCCCTCAAAAAAAAAAGTATCAAGGGGAGTGTTAGGAACTTAGCACAAGTAGTAATCAAGATTCATTGTACTCTTGTAAAACAATCAAACTCATCATTTTCTTCTATCTTCTTCTTTTTCGTTTCTAATATGGTCCTTGATTTTGGAACGTGAGCTTCATTATTGCTTAAATTAGATGTCCCTTGATATATTGGACTGAGAAAGATATATATAGTACATATTATGCTTCTATATTTATTATTTTCTGTTAAAAAAATGGTGCAGATGGGCTAGTGGGTGAATTTGACGATGATGAGAGAGAATCAGTGGTTAGCATCAATGGCAGAATCAAACGGAATCCTAGTTATTGTAGTGACTGTTTTGACATTGATTCTAGTTCGATTGTTGTATGTTCTTCATCGATGCAGCAAATCATTACGACCTACTACTGTTAAACCTCTTAGCACTCTCATTATATATTGTTCTTGGTTCAGGTTAGCTTATTGATATAAATTTGTTAAAATTGCTATTTTTATAAAATCTCTTTTCGTAGTTTATCAGAAATTTCGCAATTTATGTGCATTTTTGATATTTTTGTTGTAATTGTGATTCATATTGTATGGTTAGCTGATGAAGGTATAATGGGTTCAAATCAATTTGGCAAAGTTCGGATTTTTATTTTTTGAAATTAAGGCATAAGACATAATTTTTGTTTAAAATTATTGTGATTGATTTGTACTATTATTTGAACCTGATTATGTGCATATATGTCTGTTCAATTTGGCAAAATTTGTTGTGAAATAAGGGGAAAGATGAGATTGAAAGAGAATAAATCTATGTATATTATTCCATATGATAAGGTGTATATATACATACAATATATTAGGGTTTGATTGGATAAGAATAAAAACCCTATATTTAGATTGTTCCGGAATTATACAAAAGAGGATAATGGATATTGTAGACACCTAAAATGTCTCCCCAAAACCAAACCCGATGATGAACACCTTTCACCGCCATTATTGGTCGGGTTGATTATTTAATCTTTGGAGTGCTTAAATCTATGTTCTATCCAATACATTTCATAAACCAATCAATTTCGTTCCTAGCTCATTTCCCTAAACCATAACTTATTTTCCACTTTTCGTATCCACATCGCAAAACTGAGCTAAACTGATTTTTTTGGTCTTATAATTTTGATCCAATTATTATTTTTTTGGATAGACATTGAAATAAGATTTCCAACCATATATCATACCAATTCCGAGCTAAGACAAAAAAGATATGAGCATAACACTAAACTCGGCCCAAAACCGACACCCTTCCACTAAAAAGTCCATATATTAAAATCTACAAATTATTTTGACCTTATTTTAATTGGGTTGGAAAGTAGACTTGATAAGATTTCCAATGATATATTATATGTCTTATTCCGATTACGGATCAAAAGCTATGATGATTTTAAAAACGAGTAAAAAACTGGAATCACCGCGCACAATGCAAAAGCATCGTGTCACGGGAGTGTGCCCCATCTGACGGTGCCTTCCCCCGTCTGACAGTGCCTGGTGCCGTGACACGGTAATGTACATCGTGTTACGGTGCCATTTTTGAAGCTCTTTCGTGTCAAATTCCACTATGGCACGGTACCTGTTGTCGTGACACGGTACCTGCTGCCGTGACACGGTATTTCCCACCGTGTCACGGTGCTTTTTCCGTGTAATTTCCGCATTTTCCCATACCGTGACACGGTGTACTGTACCGTGTCACGGTACGTGTGCCGCGTCACGGTACGTGTGCCATGTCACGGAATTTTCTCGTGTCTTTTCCGCGTAAACCCTTCACGCGTTTTCACTTCTCGTAGTTCAAATATTTCCCGCGTCACTCTAGTTGTCCACCGCGTCATGGGATTTTCCCCCGTCTGACATTGCCTTCCCCTGTCTGATGGTGCCTGGCACCGTGTCACGGTGTTCTCTACCGTGTCGCGGTGTTGTTTTTTAGGGTTTTTATCTTTGTAGGGTTACGTATGTTCCCTCTGCTAGTTTTCCCTATAAATACCTCCCTCCTTTCTGCAGTTCAGGGCATCAAATCCTTCTCAATCTCTTTCTCTCTTTTACACCAAAAATTATTCTCTTCTCTTTCTCTCATATTCTAAGCTTTAAACCTATATTCCTAACTACATCATTCTTCCCCTAAGCACTCCAAGGAGTCCATACAACACCCGAGGTTCCGTCCTTAAACCAAGGCGTGAAAGGTACAAATAATTGAGGGTTTGGACCAAATTAACTCTAATTTTTTATTTAATTTAATTTCTATTTGCTTTATATTTTTTATTGAAGTCACTAACAGTTTATTCATGATGTAGCAATTTAAAGGAACGCGCAGAATGTGAGTAATTAATTAATTTAATTACTCTTATTTTATTTTAATATTGCTAGTATCATGATTAGGTTATTTTATATTTGATTTGACTAACGCTATTATTGTTTAATTGCTTCTAATATTAATGTTCTATTATTTATTATTATGATCACCATATTACATGTTTAAAGGAAATATGTAATTGAAAATCACGCCTAATAAGATAATTTGGACGACCGGTTTAGGTTCCTTTTTAATCTTGTTATTAAAACAAGTGATCACGATATTTTAGAATTATGTGTTACATTAATATTAAACCAATTTAGCATGATAATAGATTGGAGCAATTTGAATATTTGTTTGCATGCCTTTGAGATCGGAGGAATCATTTTTCACTATAAGAATCGAGTAGAGGCCAATACGGGCGAATGTGACTCCATGACTCACTTCGTACCATATCCCCGATCCTCCTTTCGTGGTTCCGAACCATATGGAGTTAGTAATCTCATGGATTATGAATGGGGTGTAACCTTCACGGGTCAATCGTTGTTGTCTTCGTTGTCCCTTTATCGTGGTTGCCTTTTATGATCCGTGAACGGTTTACAAGTTCCTTAAAAACTTGTTGGCGGCTCCCTAATTTCCTTGTCCCTAATCGTATTATTTCAATTCTCACTTCCTATGAGTGCCAAGCAAATTCACACATGCTTTAACGTAGGCGCACTTCGAGCGACGCCTACATATATCCACAAATATTTCATAACACTCCCCCTTGGATGTCCATTATTGAAGATTGTGCCTCATTAAAACCTTACTACGAAAAATCCTGTGGAATAAAAACATAGTGAAGGAAAAAGAGTACATCATTCTTCGTAATACGCTCGAGATGCTGCTTCATTTAAAACCTTACCAGGAAAACCCAATTTGGGACAAAACCATGGTCAAGGGAAAAAGAGTGCAGCGCGTATTTTCTCCCCCTGATGAATACATAACTTGAGATCTTCTAGTGCCGCAACGATGAATCCAATATGTTTGGATATCTTCTCATATGTAGTAAGTAAAGTATCATTCGTTGATCTTCGACTCTCCTAAGCTGAAGTTGCATCTTCAATTCTTCAAGTCTTCACGTGAACATGTGAAGTGTCCTCATTTCACCATACATGTATTTATCTCTAATATCATTATTTCAAATCTCTGTTTAATAGTTGATTTAAAAATTAAACTTATGCGGTTATGACTTCTTTTGGAAGTCGTTAATAATAGAAATTGATAATTATTATTTGATCAAACATTCATTAATAATCATTTTGATAACAAAACTTGACATTATTAATGTCGTTCGTTCTTCAATTTCATATGAATTATAATATAACATATGCAATTATATACATTAATCATGGTTCTTCTGGACCATAAGAAACAGTCTCACGCATAGGTATCCCGTTTCTTTAGAAGTTTCATAATTAACTACACGATAATTTTTCTACGAATACAAATAGTAAATCTCACTAACTCTTATATACTCAAACTTCAGGTTGAGATGTCAATGATGTAGTCGCATAAAATTTTCAAGAGTTTGATAATTGTAATATTAAAAAAAATTGTAGGGCTGGTTATTTAAATAAGTCGTATATAAGTTCTTCAGGAACTCTTTTTACATGATTCATAACATGTTATAAAATCGACGTTTTCAATAATTTCATTACAACTATAAGCCCATTGGAATATAAATATTTTTTTGTAATTTCCTTCAAAGTTACAAATACACCATACTATATATATTTTGAACAAACATTCACATATACCACAATTATTGTATAGAACTAATGCATCAATATGAGATATAGAAAACAAAATATACAATGAGTAATGCATCTAACAACTTTCAATATACGCAAAGAATAATCCATTAACCTATGACTCACACATGTATATGAACATACATAAGACTCTAAATAATGCAAGACACTGTACAGTGTGGATTTAAAAATTCATATTTCATTAGACTTCCGGTCCATGATAAACTTATCATTATTATCATTATGTCGACATCAAAATGGACATATATTTTAGATCCCTTATTCACTAGTCCACTCTATTATGCATATGCATATTATTCATCGGTTCCATTGTGTACCAGTATTTTAAAATTCCTTTAATGTACATTTCGCATGCTATTTTACTATGATATCTGAATACATTTCTTATTGGTACCATCATAACTTTCTTACATCATAGGTCATCTATTATAATAATTCAGAAATCTATACCACTTTTAGGGTATTTCATTCACTATGGTATTTATATACTATTACACTATTAGTGTTAACTGCACTATCTTGCCAAATATCATATCTATTAAACATATCTTTGTTTTGGAACCGATCATATACAACCTACACTTCAGGTGTAGTGATTCAAGTACAATTGGCAAGGTTTTATCTCAATGTATACACATAATTAATATGACCAAAATGTATCTTCAACGCTATGCAACATGAGTCATAACTGAATACAAATCAAATCATAAATGTGCAACATATCTTGATAGCATATGGATGAAAGTTGGCTAGAAAACATTTCAAACTACCATTATTTATATAAGGATCATCAGTTTTTTTTTTTTTTTTTTTTTTTTTTTTTTTTTTTGCCAACTTACTCCAATTCTCCCCCTAAGTTGGTAAAATATCTCATATATAGGGGCATCATAGTTCTTCACCAACTTAGTACATATACAAATTTCCAATAAATTAAAATTCATTTCATAGGAGGATCATAATCAACAAAATTTATCTCTCATAATAATTATATTAAAACAAGCTTTAATCTCTTCTAGAGAGCATTTTTTTATTATTTCTTCATAACGCATATGTATTTATTATTAAATCTCTCATAATTTGTTCTCTTCAGGAGATCAATAATTCAATATCAATGGGAGACATATGTTGTGCAGTTGAATTTCCTTATTTTCCTTTTTCTTATGTGCTGACATATTATAGCCCCAATCAAAAAAATTGTTATACAAGCATAAATCACTTGCTTGTAATTTTACTAGTTGGTGATATTATAGATCTTTAAAGACTTAAGTAGTGTATTTGGTGAGCTTCTAGTCACTTGATAGTTGACAATAATATATAAGTATTTTGGTGAACTTCTGGTCACCCATTACTCTTTTATATAAGAAATCAAAACTTATTAACCCTTGAAATTTTTAATATATACAAATTATTATGAATCACAATCCAAATATAGCTCAATCTCAATATTATGTCTTGCCATTCAATTCATTTCATATATTTAACATTAAGAGCGCGTCAGCACATTATCAAATGAAATTTCAGGTTTCCATAAGGAGTAATTATTAAACCTGGATGGCCTAATTTAATTATCACATCCAATCACTTCTCTAGATTTGAACTCTAGTCAGTTTTCCAACACTAGTGATCACTTTATTAAACTTACTTCATGCATGGCCATGAATGTGATGTGATATTAGAACACCAACATGTGTTTCTTTATACAATTGGCAAGACAATCAACGAATATTTTATCCAATAATTACTCATATATACTCTGCTGAAGTTTTGACTATAATCCTGATACATGTTAATTAATCTTGTTGGATATTTCATACTCTTTTGGTGTCTTTTATATAATCATGAGACATATTGATTTTACTAAAAATGATTTTATTCTAGAAATGTAATGGGATTTATCATTTCCTCAAATTTGTCATTGTCAATAGTTGCTCCATTCCTTTTTCCGAAGGTGCTGATAACGTGTTGTAAAATAAGGGGAAAGATGAGAGATTAAAAGAGAATAAATCTATGTATATTATTCCATATGATAAGGTGTATATATACATACAATATATTAGGGTTTGATTGGATAAGAATAAAAACCCTAGATCTAGATTGTTCCGGAATGATACAAAGGATGATAATGGATATCCACAAATATTTCATAACAAAATTTGGATTTTTATTTTTGAAATTAAGGCATAAGACATAATTTTTGTTTAAAATTATTGTGATTGATTTGTATTATTAGTTGAACCTGATTATATGCATATATGTCTGTTGTTATGCTTGAAGGTGGTCACACTGCTGAGACGATTAATCTTTTGCTGGCATTACAAAAGGACAGGTTTATGCCTAGATATTACATATCTGCTGCTACTGATAATATGAGTCTGCAAAAAGCTCAAACATTTGAGAGCACCTCGAATAAGGAGGTAATTTTATTTATGCTGCCACTCTTTCCTGATTTCTGCACCTTACTTTTGTGCTATATTTTCCATCAGAAGGTCCCATTCATAAACGTTATTATTGTAGTATACCTGATGTTGAAAGTAGCACTCTCATAAGTCCAATGCCACAATTTATGGCCGTTACATATATGTCGTTATGTATCATTTTGTTGGCTTCTTCTGTGATTAGTGTACTAAAATAGAACTGGGATAAGAGTATCCGGATAGACTCATTGGGGTCTTAACCATCCATGTTGTTTGGGTCCAATTTAGTCCAATTGGGCCTAGGCATTAAATGATCCAATTAAAAGCCCAAGGTCAAGGCTCAACTCTCCAATTGTGCTAAAGTCAAAGGTCAGCCCTCAAAGCAAGCCAATTGGGCTAAGGCCCAACCTCTCCATGAATGAAGAGGTATAAAAGCCATCAATATTCATACATTCATATGATTGATAGATTCATATATTCTCATATATTCAAGCAAAGCCTAAAAGCAACTAATTCTCTTGCATAGTGTTCTCTTTCTACACATTGTACTGACTTTAGCATCGGAGGGGCCTTCCTCGGCAACACCCCCGAGGCTAGTTTACGTGTGTTTACTGTGCAGGAAACCTTCGGCCCACCATAACTTGGACCGAATCCAGTCTTCTCCGTTTCAGCGGACCTTCGGCAAGGTCCCATTGTTTTCACCCGAAACAATTTGGCGCCGTCTGTGGGGATGACTTTCAAAAATCTTTAAGCCAAATTTCTAACCAAGATCATCTTGCAATTATCTTAGTAGCAATGGCTAAGAACCGCAAGAGCAAAAGCCTCCGTCAAGGAGCGGGCGAAAAGCCTAAAACCCCTACACCATCACCCTCGCCGGACCGGAACTCTCCCAAGGGTGCCAGCTCGGGGGGAGGATCATACAAGGAGGATTCCCTTTCTCCCGTAATTCATGACTCTCATTATAGGCCGAGTCACTCTCGGTCTAGCAGGGGTGAATCCGATCATAGGACACATTCAGTGCCCCAAAGCCAACCATCGGCTGTGCGCCCTCATTCCCACACTCGGCCGAGGACCCCTTTGACGGGGCCCAGCTCGGAAGAGGTGGCAAGAGCGCTGGCAGTGCTCATGGAGGCGATGAGGGCACAAAATATGCCACCACCTCGTGATCGAACTCCTCCGCATACCCGGCATCAGCGGAGGAAGTTAGACCATGATGGTGGGAAGCTTCCTTCCTTCCGGGAACTGGAAGAGTGGGAAGAGGATTCCTGGAAAAATGAAAAAGAGAGGAAAAAGAAACCTCAATTTTTAAAAGGATCCTCATCCTCAAGACCAGAAGCGCATAAGAGCAGCAGCTCAGCTTCTCGGCCAGAATCTACTCACCGAGAACCTGAGACTGTTCGCCGAAGCGTCCTTGACCGACTCGGCGACAAGGAACCGAGCGTGCGCAGTCGCCTCTCGTTCCCTGCAGCCGAGGCCCAGACTTCCCAGCCAGGGACGAAAACCACTCCTACCTCTCTAAGAGGGCGGAGCGCGGTCCCTTCGGCCAGGAACAAGGGCAAGGCCGTTATGCTACCCGCCAGTTCACCATTCGAGCAATGGATACTGGAAGAGCACGTACCCACGGTTAAAATACCGTCGCACATCACATACGACGGGACCTCGGATCCGAAGGATCACGTGGCCTCGTATGAGACTCATATGCATCTTTGCCCCAGATCCGAGGCGACTTGGTGCAAATATTTCCCAACCACTCTCAAGGGGGTCGCGCAAGCGTGGATCTCCAAGGGAGTAAGGCAAGGCTCGATAATAGGGTGGGACGATCTGTCCTCCAAGTTCAGGAGCTAGTTTTCCACGGCAAACCGCCGAGAGAAGACTACTGCAGAGCTCATGAGTCTACAACAGGGGGAAACTGAAAGCCTCCGAGACTATCTGACCCGTTTCAGTAACGAGTCATCCAGCGTCTCTCAGCTGGACCAGGGGCTAGCCGTTTTTGCAATGAAGAATGGCCTTCAGCCCGGAAAGTTCCTAGACTTCATGGTCATGCATACCCCGCAGACCTTGGAGGAAGCTCTGAATGCCTCGGATAAGTTCATCCGAGCCGAAGAATGGAACAAAGCGAAAACCCAACCTCAATTTGGGGGAGGGAAACAAAGGCAAATACCCTTGTCTGAAGGCCAAGGCCATAAGGCAAAGGGAAAGTCAAAGGCCCCGGAGCAATCTTTGGCCAGCGACCCAAAGAAGGAAAGATCTGCCTCATACACAGGAAGATACGAGTCCTACACTCCGCTCTCTCTTCCACGCGCCAATATTTACAGCGTGACGAAGGAGGAGCAGAGTTACCGAAAGCCGAGACCACTCCCAGAGTGGTATCAGCGAAAAAATAAAAATCAGCGGTGCGAGTTCCACGAGTCTTCGGGACACAACACTGAGGAGTGTATCCAACTGAAGGACCAGATAGAGGACATGGTCCGGAAGGGATACTTGAAAAAATACATCGCGGATCACCGCGAGAAAAAAGAATCCGAGAATTCAGCAAAGGACTCTCGGCAAGACCTCGACTTCCCCCGGAAAAACAGTAAAAAGCCGGAGGGGAAATTCCCTCCGATCAATGTTATCTCGGGAGGAATATACTCTCGGAGGGAGCACAAGCGACACCTTAGAGCTTTGACTCACCAGGTGAACAACGTTGACATTCAATCTCCCCAGTCGCCGGTGCCGAACATGACGTTCACAGCCGCCGACTGCCGGGGGATTACGTTCCCTCACGAGGATCCGTTGGTGATCATCGCCACAGTGGCCAACCACGACGTCAGTAAGGTCCTTGTTGACGGTGGCAGTGGAGCAAACATTCTGTTCCGAAAGGCCTACAATCAAATCAAGCTGAAGCCCAAGCACCTTACGCCGGTACCCTACCCAGTATCCGGGTTCAATGGGGCTTCAACTTATCCAGATGGGAAGGTGACACTTCCTGTCACCATCGGTTGCGATGAGGCAGCCAGGAACGTCATGATTGAATTTTTGGTCATCGACGCTCCTTCAGTGTACAACGTGATTTTGGGGAGACCCATAATTCATGAGATCCAAGGGGTCGTCTCAACTTATCATCAGCTGATGATTTACGTCTCAGACGCCGGCTTCCCCGAAAGGATACAGGGCAACCAAAAGGACGCCCGAAGGTGCAACTACCTCAAACCATCCAATAGTCGCCCAGATGACAAGGATGAGGAGGAGAAAGAAAAAGAAAGAGAGCCGAGCACAAAAAAGCCGAAAGGCCTAAGTGCTTCGGCCCAAGGATCTGTACCTAGAGGTAAAGGGCCCGAAAGGGAAAAGGCTAGCTCTTCAGCTGAGCCGCAAGACTCAGAGAGCCAGCCGAAGAACAAAAAGACTGGGACACCTGCCGACATTGGCAGCAGGCCAGATTATGAAGAGTCCACTCCATCATCAATGGACATGGACCAACAGACTGAAACAGTTGAGTTGGCCGAAGGAGACGTTGAGAAATGTGTAACAATCGGGATGGACCTTGATCCGAACACCCGTTGTGAACTTATTCAGCTCCTTCGGGACAACAGAGATGTGTTTGCTTTCTCGGCAGCTGATATGCCCGGGATAAGTTCAGACCTCATCTCCCATAAGCTTAATGTTGACCCGACGTGTCGACCAGTTAAGCAAAAGAAGCGGAATTACTCCGCCAATAAGAACCGAGACATCGCAGCCGAGGTCAAAAAATTGTTGGAGGCAGGATTCATCGAACCTTGCCAATATCCAGAATGGCTGGCAAATGTGGTGATGGTTCAGAAGCCCAATGGTACCTGGAGGATGTGCGTTGACTTCACGGACCTAAATAAGGCTTGTTCAAAGGATTTCTATCCCTTGCCGAGGATCGATCAGCTAGTCGATTCGACAAGTGGCCATGCCTTGCTTAGTTTCATGGACGCATTCTCGGGGTATCATCAGATCTTTATGCACCCTGACGATCGAGCAAAGACAGCATTCGTCACGAACGCTGGGGTGTACAACTACAAAATGATTCCCTTCGGATTGAAAAATGCAGGGGCAACCTATCAAAGGCTGGTGGATCAAGTTTTTGCCGATCAAAAGGGCCGAAACATGGAAGTCTATGTTGACGATTCGATCGTCAAAAGCAAAATACCAGAGGACCATGTAAAGGACCTAGCTGAAACTTTCGTCACCTTGAGAAAGCATCAAATGAAGCTGAATCCGAAGAAGTGTGTCTTCGGCGTGAAGTCAGGGAAATTCCTTGGGTTCATAGTCAGCAAAAGGGGGATTGATGCCAATCCCTCTAAAGTCAAAGCGACGCTCGACCTTCCTGAGCCGAAAACGAAGCGGGATGTTCAGCGGCTCACCGGAAGAATGGCAGCCCTCTCAAGGTTCATTTCCAGAGCTTCGGATAAGGGGTTACCTT
Source organism: Chenopodium quinoa (assembly GCF_001683475.1). NCBI lineage: Eukaryota > Viridiplantae > Streptophyta > Magnoliopsida > Caryophyllales > Amaranthaceae > Chenopodium > Chenopodium quinoa. The sequence continues at coordinate 139,567 of NW_018744560.1, read as the reverse complement.
TCTTCAAAGCCCTGAAACTCCCGAAAACAAAAGAGCTCGTTTGGGAGGAAGAGCAAAAAGACGCCTTTAAACAGCTTCGGGAGCATCTGGCTCAACTCCAAACGCTGGCTAGCCCAGCTGAAGGAGAAACTTTGTACCTATATGTGGCCGTTAGCCCAGCCACCATCAGCGCAGTATTGCTGAAGGAAGAAAGTAAAAGTCAGCAACCGATCTACTTCGTCAGTCATACACTAACGGATGCCGAGACTCGCTATCCTCTACTCGAGAAAGTTGCTTTCGCGGTAGTAGTAGCTGCTCGGAAGCTGAGGCCCTATTTTGATTGCCATCAGATAGTGGTCTTAACTGATCAGCCGTTGGAAAAAGTTCTCGGCAAGGTTGAAAAATCTGGTAGGCTAGCCAAGTGGGCTTTTGAGCTCACCGAATTCAGCATCAGCTACCGTCCGAGGGCTGCCATTAAGGCTCAAGCTCTAGCGGATTTCTTGGCCGAATGCTCATACCAAGAAGCGCTAGACAGTGAAAAGAAAGTCTGGACCGTGTTTACGGATGGATCTTCCACCGAAAACGGTTCAGGGGCAGGAGTAGTGATAACTTCTCCCGAAGGCAAATCCTTTGAGTATGCACTAAAATTTTCTTTTAAGGCCTCGAACAATGAAGCCGAGTATGAGGCAGCAATCGCCGGCCTAGAATTGTGCATCTCCCTGGAAGCCGATCATGTCTGCCTAAAAACAGACTCTCACCTAGTTGCATATCAGATCAGTGGCAGCTACGAGGCCAAAGAGGCCTCCATGATAGCTTATCTTGCCAAGATCAAATCAGTCATTGCAGAGCTGAAAACTTTTGAGGTTCAGCTGATCCCAAGGGGTCAGAATACTCAAGCCGATGCACTCTCCAAACTTGCCAGTTCATCTCTTACCGAGCTGAACAGGTCTGTATATGTAGAAGTGCGTCGAGAGAGAAGTGTCGACGAAGCACCTGAAGTGTGCTGCGCTGACCCAGAGCCTAGTTGGATGGACCCCATCCTAGCTTTCAAGCTTCGGGGAGAAACTCCCGAAGATAAAGCTTTGGCCTCCAAGATGAAGAGAACCAGCTCTAGGTTCATTATCTTCAGGGGGGAACTTCTGAAAAAGTCCTTCTCAGCCCCATTGCTGAAATGCGTGGGACCAACAGATGCAGATTATATCCTACGGGAGATTCACCTCGGCATCTGTGGGAACCACATTGGGGGAAGAACCTTAGCCCACAAGGCATTGAGGGCTGGATATTACTGGCCCACCATGATCGCAGATGCTAAGGAGCTGGTTCGGAAATGCGAAAAATGTCAAAAATACGCTCCAGTTATCCATCAGCCAACAAGGGATCTTCAGCCGATCCTTAATCCACTCACGTTTGCCCAATGGGGACTGGATATACTGGGACCATTTCCAGAGGCTGTGTACCAGAAAAAATGGCTGATAGTTGGAGTTGACTACTTCAGTAAATGGATCGAGGCCAAAGCAGCCTCGAACATTACAGAGCAAACTGTCAGAAAATTTATCTGGCAGAATATCATCACTCGCTTTGGCATCCCGAGAGTATTTGTCTTCGATCATGGGAGGCAATTTGATAACTTACTGCTGAAGCGGTATACAGATCAGTTCGGCATCAAACTGGCATATTCAGCGGTATGCCACCCGCAAAGTAACGGACAAGCCGAAGCTGCAAATAAACAGATCTTAAATGCCCTCAAGAAGAGGGTGGAAGATCAAAAGTCCAAGTGGCTGGAGGAGCTCCCTGGAACCCTTTGGTCCCTTCGGACAACTGAAAAAGAGGCAACGGGCCATTCACCTTTTGAACTGGTGTATGGTGCCGAAGCCGTCCTTCCAGTGGAAATTGGCTCTGAGAGCCTTCGAGTGCACCACTTCTCGGCTGAGAATAAGCGACTGATGAGGGAATCTCTCGATTTCCTCGACGAAGTAAGAGACTCAGCCCGAGACAGGATGGCCGCTTATAAGCAGAGAGTCAGCAAATTTTATAACCGAAGGGTCCATGCAAGGCCTCTCAAAATTGGAGACCTTGTCCTTCGGAATGCTGCTGCAGTTCAGAAAGGCCGAATCCATGGGAAACTCTCAGCTGCATGGGAAGGACCTTATGAAATCTATGATGAGCTTCAGCCAGGGACATACCGACTTCGGCAGTTGGATGGAACTGAGTTGAAAAATCACTGGAACGCTGATGTACTGAAAAAATATCATGTGTAAACCCTTCGGGGCAGAACAATCTTTGTAAGTACATTTTGAACTAATGAAAGACCTTGGAGCCGCCATTTATATAAATGTTTACAACTTTTTATCCTTTCAAAATTTTCTTTGTTCTATCTACTCTTTAAGGGTTTTTTATTCAGCCTCGTCTGAAACCTTCGCCTTCGGGTAACTGGGTTTCAGATTGCTGACAAAACTCGTCTTTTTAAAGAACACTGGCCTTTCAGCTGAAGTCAAACTTCAGTAAGGCTTGTTCTCCAAAGACATGAGTCCATGGACAATTCTGGGATATTGCCTTAACTGAGCCTTGTATCCCAGAGAGCCATTATCCGAAACATTGCCTTAAGTTGGCCCTGTGTTTCGGGTATCCATTTTTCAAAGATAGACAGAAAATCAAGGATAACAGCAACAGTTGAAAATTGTTTAATCAGCCTCGTCTGAAACCTTCGCCTTCGGGTAACTGGGTTTCAGATTGCTGACAAAACTCGTCTTTTTAAAGAACATTGGTCTTTCAGCTGAATTCCAACTTCAGTAAGACTTGTTCTCCAAAGACATGAGTCCATGGACAATTCTGGGATATTGCCTTAACTGAGCCTTGTATCCCAGAAAGCCATTATCCGAAACATTGCCTTCAGTTGGCCCTGTGTTTCGGATATGCATCTTTTTAAAGAACACAGGTCTTTCAGCTGAAGTCCAACTTCAGTAAGATTTGTTCTCCAAAGTCATGAGTCCATGGACAATTCTGGGATATTGCCTTAACTGAGCCTTGTATCCCAAAAAGCTAATATCCGAAGCATTGCCTTCAGTTGGCCCTGTGTTTCGGATATCCAATTTTCAGCTGAAGTCAATCTTCAGTAAGACTTGTATTCCAGAAGCACTGCCTTCAGTTGGCCCTGTGTTTCGGATACCCATTTTAAAGAAGTGAAGAAATTGTTTATTCAGCTGAAGCCATACTTCAATTTCTGGGGGGGCAAGAAGCACTATCAGTGCAAGTTTATGTTCGGCAGAATGAAAGAAACAGTAAAGCATTCAAAAACAAAGCAGCTGAAGAAAAGAGCATCAAATTAATAATTCATGCTCAGAAATTGAGCTACAAGTTCAATTAAACTGTATCGGCAGCCGCCCACAAGCGGAAAATAACAGTAGCCGAAATACGTACATAAGCAAAAAAAATAAACTGTTGTACGACAAGGCAATCTGAAGCAAAAAACAAGGCAAAAAATTCAGAAAGCGGCAAGTCTAAAGTTAAGCGCATGATGAACCGCAAGATTCTGAAGACGACTACCCGAGTTCCTATGCTTCAGCCCAAGGATCAGACTGATCAGCGTTGTGGAGCCCCATGGTGGCCTCAGCCCCAGCAGCAGAAGAAGCAGGCTTTGCACTCTACCGAGCCTCCCTTTCCCTCTGTTCAGCCTCCAACTCCATTCTCTCAACTTCCTCTTCGGCTTCCTCAGCCTTAAGAATTTCAGCTTCGACTGGAGTTGCATACTTCATATGAGGGTCTTCGGGATTCTGGACCCATTCAGCACATTTGGACCAGTCCAGCTTCGGCTCAGCATGAAGGCAGACTCTTCGGCATACTCTGAACCCATTTCTGAAACCCATTTCATATTCTTCCTGGGTATAGACACGGACTTTGAGTAGAGCCTCAGCATCAGCCAGTTTCTTCTGGGTCTCCTCCAAGTCTTCCTTGGATTTCTTCAGCTCATCGGCGAGCTTGGAGGAGGAACCTTTCAGCTCATTTAGCTCCTGCTGAACTTGGGAAGCCTTTGTCTGAGCCTGGGCCACTTCAACTTTTTTGGCCATCAGTTGATCCTCAGCCTCATGGAGTTTAGCTCTCTGAGCTTCAGCAGCAGCAGCAGCCTCTGAGAGTTGGACATCCCTGGCCTGGAGCAGCTCTTCAGCAGCCATTCGGCTGGCTTCAAGAGCTTCTAGTCGTTGCTGCACTTCAGCTTGTGCAGCAGCTCCTTCCTGAATACGGCTCTCAACGGCAGCCTTGAATTTGGAGACGTCCACTCCCATGTGCTCCTGGAGGAATTTTTCCCCTTCCATCAGTGGGGGAAAAACTTCTTTCTCCATAGCGTCGCATAAGGTTTTGAGGGCTTCAGCAGCTTTTTTCTCGTACTCCTCACCCTTCTGCTGCTTCTCTTCAGCTGCTGCTTGCTTCAGCTTAGCAAGCTTTAATTCCTCCTCAGCTACCTTCTTGTCGTGCTCGGCAGCATCTACCCTATCTTGTAGGGTATCTATCAGCTCTACAGTGAGAGTCTGATTGTGCACGAACTGAAAACAGGAGCACAAGTGTTAAAAAATAAAAGTAAATAAAAATAGAGCTGAATTTTAGAGGAAATAAAGGCAAGGAAAATCACCTGCATCATCAGCAGTTGGTTAGACCTGGCTGGGTCAGGAACTGATCTGCTGGATTCGCCCATCCCAGCAGTGGCCTTCAGCGACCAGATTCTTGCCCTATCTACTTCGGACATGCCAGCAAAATCGCCGAAGTAGGCTGCAGCACCTTCACGGTTCTGACCCCATATGAGGTCCCAGATGTGATCTGGGATTGGAATTCGGGGGGCCGAGAAACCCATTTCTCCAGATTGCAGAGTCTGGAAGGAGGGAAAGGATGACGATGGAGCTTGTTTAGCTTTGGATGGTTCAGCATCATCCTTCTCAGAAAAGTCAATTACTATGACCTCTTCTTCTTCAGGGGTGAGGACGAAAGCCTCAACCTCTCTTGCAATGTCTGCCGTGAAACCCTCAGCACTGGGCATCACGGCATCCTTATTTTTGTGCTCAGCAGCACTCTCCTGAATTTCTTCTTGGACCCCTCCCTTAGATTCGGGAGTTCTCTGATCCACCTCCATCTCAGGAGGTGGCGGAGGGGTCTTTTGAGGTGATTGGGGTGGTGGCCGGGGAACCCTCGGCGATCCATTGCCTTCCTCGGGTTCCCTTATTTCAACGCCGATGGTCATCGGCCTCCGCTGAAAGTCATGAGGGCCGATAATGGCCATTCTTCGGCGCCTTTTCTGAAGGGGCTGCTCGTCCATGTCTGAGTCTGAAGACTCTTCTTGTATTTGGTCTTCGGGACGAACAGGGGATTTCCCTTCTCTGTGTCTGTTACTCTCTTCAGACTGTAACAGACAGGGGGGAGGAAGAATGTGAGTAAAAAAAAAAAAAAAAAAAGAAGAAAGACAAAGTTAAGTCTGAAAGCTCACCGAGGTCTTCAGCAAAGCCTCGTCTTCTTCAGCTGCCCTAGCTGCAGCTTCTTCTTCAGCAGCTCTGGAGGACCCTTCTCCTCCTTCGCAAGCTTCGAGAACCCGTGCAACCTCTTCGGCTGTACGGGCAGCTTCAGCTTCTTCGTCCAGCAGCTGAAACCAGGGGTCTCTCTTCTTCCACTAAGGCTTCTGCCTCTGATACAGAGCAACAGCCTCAATTTGGAAGTGGGAAGAGTCTAGATGAACTTCCCTATGCCTCGGTTCAGTGATAGACGGGGCCCGATCAGTTACAACTCGTTCTCGGTTGACACCAAGACGAGCGTAGTTAATGCCAACGTTGGTCTCGTCCCGCTCTGAAAAAGAGAAGGGGAAAGGTCAGTTCAGATAGGTTGGCACAGCATAAAAAAGCGAAGCGAGAGAAGAAAAAGTGATAATTAAAAATCCTCGGCCCCAGCCGAAGAAGCTTACCATCCTTAAACTTTCGGCTGAGGCCAACAGCTGCTAGCATGTTCTCTTGGAAAACATAATGCGTATCGGGGAGCCAAGTCTCCGGGATATGCTGCATTCGGCCGCTGCCCCCCGGTTCGGCAGCTTGCCGAAGATATGTTGTTGATCAAGGTTCGGATCCGGCCCGTTATCTGCGGGGGGACCTAGACTTCCCATGTCGGGATCAGGCTCAGCAAGGTACCGGGGAGCGCTGAAGACGCAAGGGTGGCCCGGATCTGTGGGTGCCCTAACCCAAATCCATTGACCTCTCCAGTCCTTGTCTAAAGAGTCGTTCGGCCACATGGTTAGGTACTGGGGCCGGGACTCAATCCGGTACCACCCAGAACCATGGCTTCCGTGCCCACTTTGAATATTTGGCACTAGCCGATGAAGCTTTTTGAAGCAGTGCAGGTTCGGCACATACTTGAAGAACTTGCAGACCCATAAGTATGTCATCACCCTTCGGATGCTGGTGGGAGTTAACTGACATAGGGAGATATTGTAATGGATTAGCAAGTCTCGGACGAATACGTCCAAAGGGAACCTCAGCCCGTACTGAAGTTGTCTTGTGTACACCCCCATATACCCCGGGGGTGGACGATGGATTCTATCGGATGCCGCGGGCATTCGGCACCAATACCCATCAGCTTCAAAAATGCCGTAATGCAACTCAATTTGCTCGGCAAACCGATATTGTTCGGCATTCTCCACCCACCATGAGTAGGGGCGGTTCTTTATCATGGCCGAAGCTACTTCGGCATTCTCCCACTCTGAAAACCCGGGGAGGATATCCCAAAGGACAGCGGGAACTTCATCGTCCCGTCCAGAAGCGCTCGGCCCCTCCGTTCTCTGAGGAGGAGCCGAGGAAATTGGAGTCGCCCTAATCCCTTCAGCAGGGTCAGACTCTGGCCTTTGTCCATTCCAGGTCCCAATCCTGTTCCTAGGATCGGGAATTGGCCTTGCTCTTCTTGGAGCACGGGCTCTACCTCTAACTCCTCTTGCCATTGATTATTTCGAAGAAAAAAGTCGAAAAAAAGGGAAGGAGTTCGAATTCGAAGAAAAATAAACTGAAATCAAAGGAATTTACCTTAATCTGAAGCGAAAGTTGCCGATTTACGAGTTCGTAGTGGCAAGTCTCAGTTTCTAAGCTTAATGCTCGGGGAATTTGCGAAGTTTTGATGCGGGTTCTTGGTTTCTCTCGAGAATTCTGGGTTTGTGTTGGTGAATAAGTGAGGAGAGATGACGCGCCTCTGTTTATATCTCCAGGAATGGGATACGGGGAATCCGCGTTTCAATTTCTCTTAAATACCCCACTAAGTAACCGTTAAACACACGATCTTGCGATTAAACTGCCCATTATCCGTCCAACTTCCACCATCATCCGCCTTAACCGTTGTTATCTCATTAATTACGGTTTAAATTCAAATTTTTGGATTAATTAAATCATTTACTTCCCTCCTTTTCTGAATTAAATCAAACCCGACCCGTCATCCTTCCAAATCGGGTCTGGGGGCAAGTTGTTTGGGTCCAATTTAGTCCAATTGGGCCTAAGCATTAAATGATCCAATTAAAAGCCCAAGGTCAAGGTTCAACTCTCCAATTGTGCTAAAGTCAAAGGTCAGCCCTCAAAGCAAGCCAATTGGGCTAAGGCCCAACCTCTCCATGAATGAAGAGGTATAAAAGCCATCAATATTCATACATTCATATATATTCATAGATTCATATATTCTCATATACAAAAAAATAAAGCCTCAAGCAACAAATTCTCTTGCATAGTGTTCTCTTTCTACACATTGTACTGACTTTAGCATCGGAGGGGCCTTCCTCGGCAACACCCCCGAGGCTAGTTTACGTGTGTTTACTGTGCAGGAAACCTTCGGCCCAACATAACTTGGACCGAATCCAGTCTTTTCCGTTTCAGCGGACCTTCGGCAAGGTCCCATTGTTTTCACCCGAAACACATGTTATAGGTTTTATGAAAAGTTTTTTTTTGTTGCAAACAGATTCAATGGCTAAGTTGCAAACTTAGGATTCTGTTTTTTCTTGTTCGCTGTGCCTCTGTGGCTCATGGGGGCTTGGGGCCAGATTGGGCTTAATCTCCTTTTGCAAATATTAAGCATTAAGAAAACTGAAACCCTTGGGTTCTCTGTTTTGTTGTACTTCGTAAAATACTAAAATATATCAGTTATCTCATGTGATTATCCAATCTTTCTAGCCATTCTAGGATCTGTCATCATCATCCATGACAATGGCTACTTGTAGGTTTGTTATTTATAATTAATTGTGTGTTTTTTCTTAAAAAAAAATCTGGATGACTAGATGGGTTTAGTAGACCTCCACTTTTTCTTGAAAGCTATTTTAGAACACCTCCTAAGGTCTATTCCTTTCTGTCACTTGGCTTTGTGATTATCGAGTGATTTGAATTCATAGTTAGTTTCAAATCTTTTCTAGTTTATTGGAGCAAGTTGGAATGCTAAATTGAGACCGTTTGCTTGGTAAGAGGTTACAAATTTCTCAAGCATGAGTGCATCTCATTCACATTTATTTTCATGAATTGTTCACGCATGAGTAATTTACAGTAATGCTTCTTAATAACACCTGCTACAAAACAGAACATAATTTTGTAAAGATTTAAAGATTTATTTATTTTTAATTTTTGTTATTAAAGCTATAAGCAGACTCTAATCTAACCTAATGTGATTTCTGGAGGTGCACTTTGATCTATGGAAGTGCCTTGTCTATATTTCTTGCATCCATGGGCGGACCCATGAAGGAACAAGGGGTACCATTGTCCCCCCACTTTCGGAAAAAAAAAAAAAAAACAGAGGAAAAAATTTTTTAAGAAAAAAATAAAACTGGGAAAATAGTTATATAAAATTGAGTGTAAGAATAAACAAGAATTTTGCCTTAGCTAAGTTGGTAGTGGGCTAGAAACAATATGTCAAGGGGCCCAATTTCAAGTTTACCTAGATCAGGGTTCAAATCCCCCTTGTAACATCGTTCTTTTTTTTTTTTTTTTTTTTTTTTTTTGAGTGTTTTATTTTAGGTTATTTTGACTAAAAATTTGGTATTACCACCTCCATAAAAAATTTTGAATTCATTGCAGAATGGGATGGATGCAGCACAGTACATGCAGATATATAGAAGTCGAGAGGTTGGTCAGTCATATATAACTTCTGTTGGGACAACCTTGATTGCCATTGCTCATGCACTATGGTTGATGATTAAAATCAGGCCTAAAGTGGTATATATCTATTCAACCCTCTGAAATTTTTTGACAATTATAACATGTGTTGTTTATTTATAGTTGATATATTGTTTTAATGTTTCCTGCTAGATTCTCTATAATGGCCCTGGAACTAAGAATGGATGATCAACTTTATGTGCAATGGCCTCAACTGCAAAGGAAGTATCCTCGATCCATTTATGTTGGTTGTCTCATGTAGCTGGTTGCTGCATGATCATTTGTGTAGATTCTGCTATACATGCCTTACTTAGGTTATAAACTTCAATTTTGCAACACAACCTAATCATTTGAGATTTTGACTAATGTATTTTGAGTACTGACTTGATAGATGTATGCGTTCCTGAATCCTGATTGCTTCTGGTGTTCTTTGATACATCCAGCATTAAAAGTTATTATGTGAATGTACTAGAATATCTTATAAGTCATACACATTGTGCTTGAAAGTTGTAATATACTGTACTTCACATATCATTTCTGAAATATCTGAATTATACCTTTGCAGTGCTGTATCAGTGACTTGTTCTCCAAACTACTGTCATTTATCTGATGTAATTGAACAGGTCAAATTTTGAAATTTTTTGCACTAAATTATACTAGGTAAGTTGTGTTTGAATTAAATGTTTCATAATCATCTCCCAACCCTTTTTAATTTGATATAAGGGGGCATTTGGTTCATAAATTGGTATGGGGTTGGAATCAGGAATGAAACCATAATGGCATGGGTTTGGAACTTGATTCTTAATACCATATGTTTGGTATGATTATAAAATGCAATGTTTTTCTTTTATTTAATACCATATTCCATTTTACCTTTGTATACAATAGTAATGTGAGATAAAGAAATGCCATTGTGCATGGACTCCAAAGTTCACTTGCATGTGGTGTGTATCTGTCCTGGCTTCTTACAGAGGCCTATTAGTCTGTTATGGTGATTAGATGTCGTTGGATGTTAGCAATAGCCAACTCTTGTTGCTGACTTTGACATCCAACATAAAGTATTCAATGGAAGATTAAGGCCTCCACACTCCCATTAGAAATGCAACTCTCAGGGATCATTGAATGATCTGGTAACATACTATTCAACTAATTTCTGAGCTACAACTCATTAGCAGAACAGTTCTATTATTCTGTTTACTTTTCCATAATTAGAATATAGATCTATGTTATGTTGACATAATATGTTGCAATTGTGCCATTTCTGCAAGTTTATGCCATACATTGGTCATTATGACTGCATCGTAGATTCCGCATTAATAGATAAGCCTTTTGCCTTCTAAAAGTCTCTAACACACGCATCTCTTTTTTAAAATTCTTTTGTTGATTTGATAGAAGTTTATTCTTTCCCCTTTTTTCATATAGCCCCACAAAATAACACTTTTATTTCCCATGCATCAATGTATTGCCTAGTCTTTTACATTTCTTTTTCTTTTAGACTTCTTCATCTGCTCTCAAAACTTGTGGATTACATACTAAAAAAGAAAATGGAATATTTTTCTGTAATAATATGCCAAAAATCTGTAGTGAGTTTCTGGTGTTTCCCAGTCAGAGTAAGGTTAAGGGATGGAGTCTCTTGAAGATGAGGAGTTTGATCTCTACTGGGTTTGCTGCCTTCTTGACGATATACCAAGCACCTATTGTGACTCTTCTGCCATGCAACCTGACATTCCTTTGCCTATTGCTTATTTTGATTATTTTCCCAACTTCGCCTTCCTTTGGTTTGTTCACTTTATCCATTTTATTACCATTTCTGTTCAAATTTTTTGTCTATCATCTTGATCAGAGTAACTGTCAGTTTGAATAAGAGTAATTTTTTGTCCAAGTAGATTTTACCAAGCTGAACTTTTTTAGGTATAAATTGTTTGGTCCTTGAGATGTATTTTTTTAGGCAATAGTTTTGTGTTATTCTAAATATCTTGTCATTTTGTTCTTCTGCACCATTGAGTTGTTCCTCTTGGACTGTTCTTTGAATCAAATCTTGTTTTGCTAAAGCAATTATGCTTCGGGGGAATGAGTTAGTTCATATGAAGTCTGATTTAAGTAAGGTATCTTGGGGATTATTTAGTTGATCTTATCACAATATGTTTGAGTATGCTATCTTTTCGTCCATCCAGTGAGGCCACTCAAGATTCCAGTGAGGGTTTGGATGGTTTTGATGACTGCTGCCGGAAAAGGTACCCAATCATTTTGTTAATATGTACCTTGAAAATTGTAATCATCTTCTTTTTTAATTTTTCATATCTGTTCCCTTTCAAAAAAAAAAATCATATCTGCTGAATATTTCTTTGCCTTAAAACTCCAGGGTTCGTGCTGGATTGGTTACTGTGTCCAAAGCATGTCGTGAGAAACAACGAAGGGATCATCTAAATGAAAGGCATGTACAGTATTAAATTTACAGGAATTTTTATCTTATCATAACTTATTCTTTTGTCAAAGTACTTATTACCATTTTGTTAGTAGGTTCCTTAAGTTGAGTAAAATTTTGGAGTCTAAAACAAAACCCAACTTTGACAAAGCTGCTATACTAACTGATGCTATAAGCTGTTACGTGAAGAAACTAGTAACTTAACCAGTCAAAATGGCGAATTAAAGGAAAAGATTAGTGAATTGAAGGTTATGTCTCTTTTATATATGGTTTCGATCTGTAACCATGAAAAAAAAGGATTATACATAAGCCATAGGCTAGCCAATCTTAGTTGCTCTATAATCAAGGATGGTGGTGTCTAAACTATATGGACTTTGTACTGATGCATGCAGAGAAGAAAGTCCTTCGCGCTGAAAAGCATAGGATAGTGTCAGAGAAAGAGAAGTTGGAGCAGCGAATTAAGTCTGTAGGTTCTCGTCCTAACTTACAGTTCCATCCTACTTCGGTTCCAACGAACCTTATATGCCTTCCCCTGTCAAGCAGTTGGTAGCAAAATGATGCCTCTAGTTAATTACTCTGGTGTTCCCTTTTGGCAATTTGTGCCTCCCTCAAGCTGCTTTTGATACTTCACAAGATCATATCTTTCACCCTCCCGTCGCTTAAGCTGAGCTGTTATCCCTTCCTCAAATCTCCCATGGGCTTTGAAGTTAAGTCTCCTTAGTGTAAGAGGCTTTGTTTCAGGATGAAAGGATTAACTAATAAACTAAATTCGGTTATGCATTGATTTATGCCCTCTTTTAGATCACTTCTTAATGCTTCAGTCATTTATACACTTAATCATAATTTTCTAAACTTAACACACTGGCGCCACACTTTTTTTTTTTTTTTTTTTTTTAAGTTAGCTTTATCCACAACTTAATTTAAGCATCCGTGGATGATGTTTATATCATATCCTTTATGACTTGATATCTTTTACCATTATATATTTATGTTCAGCCCTTTCTCTTAATTTCTCATAAAATACGTTGTATCATTTGTATATTTTTTCTTGATTTGACTTTTATTAACCTGTGCATTAGATGACCTAAAAGACTGGAGTATTTTCTTACTACAACAAATTTGCAACTGGAAAAACACTTGATTCCTCCTTTTATCCCATCTTTGAGAAATTGTCAATAATAACAAACTTACAAGTGAGAATAGCATAATACATATACATCTTTCAGATAGGTATTTATAGAATGAATTTGTATGAGCGATAAAACTTGGTTGGTAAGGGTGTTCAACGATGGAGCAAGTGTCTCTCCAATAGATAAGAGGAGTTCTGATCATAGTTAGGTTCACTTTCTAGACTATCAAATCCACGTCTCCATGGTGTGTAACGATCTTGGTCATCGTTTATATTCGAAGATGATGTTGAGGCAGTTGAAGATGGGAAATCTGTGGAGTTGCTGCTGTGCTCCAAAGTCGTCGTGCTTGAAATGATTTAATGAATTTGTATGATTAGAATTATCCATTGCAAGGAAAAAGGACGAATATGAAAGACGGCAAGAATTAGTAGATATCTTACGCGACTTAGAAGGTTGTCTCCTCCAAGATGTTGGTTAAATAAGTTTCTTTGTCCGCTTATAATCCCCAAAAGTACCACCCCAAAGCTATAGACATCATACCTGACTGATAGCACGCCGGACATTGGATACTCTGGTGCGATGTATCCGCTGTAAGACATGATTCGTCAACATTAATTAAGAAGTCTGATCCTCAACACTCCAGCATGAGAAAGACATATTAAGAAGTCTTTCGAAGATCATGGACTTAATAGGTTCCGGCAACTTTGATGGTACTGGCGTGTGTTTGGTCTAATTTGATTATCTTGCCATGCCAAAGTTTGCTATCTTAGGATTCATCTCCTCATCTAGCAAGACGTTGCTTGCTTTAAGATCTCGGTGTATAATCTTGAGACATGAGTCTTCGTGAAGGTACAGAATTCCTCGCGCAATTCCTAATTATGATCTTGAATCGTGTATCCCAATCTAGATATTTGCGCCTAGTTTGATCTGTAAGATTCTCAAAAGATCACATAACTTTAAGCTATTGGGTGTTTTTTTTTCCACTATAACATTAGCTTCCAATGTTAGTTGCATCATATATTATATTCTTGTAATTAGAAAATTGAAACAAATATAAGGCAATTAAGATTTCCCAAAGTATGTTACACTTCATACCAACCAAGCCAAGACTTAAAGTTTCATATGTATTTGCCATACTACATGAAGTAGTACTAGTATAAGATGATAAGGAAATAAAATAAAAGTTGATGTAAAGAAGACACACCAAACAAGAATTTTTCAAGACTGGTGTTGGACATAAACTCGTAAACTAGCAAACTTTCGTCGCCTTCTAAGCAAAATCCCAACAATCTAACCAGATTTCTGTGTTGAAGCTTTGCTAGTAAGTGGACTTCATTAGTAAATTCGTCATGACCTTGTCTAGATTTTTTATCCTTAGAAAGCCTCTTAACAACCACTTGTTGTCCATTTGAAAGCTCGCCCTATGCCCGAGAAATTAATTATATATTACCTCCGTTTCTTTTTAGTTGACACGTATTTCTTTTTAGGAAGTTTTTTTTTAGTTGACACGTTTCCTTTTGGGGTAAATTTTTTACCTTGCATTTACAAGCTATCCCACTTGCTTTTTCATTCTCTCTCACTCTCTCTCCTCTCCTTAATATATGTGCCTAAATCAAACGCGTCAACATCGAGATGCTCATACCAAATAAGAAATGGTTAAGGCTCGTATTGGGAAGGAACTCATAGATGAGAAGTCTCTCTTTGTGTTCGATACAAAATCCAAGGAGCCTAACAAGATTTCTTTATTGAAGCTTAGCCATTAACAAAACCTCTGTCTTAAACTTGTCATCACCTTGTCCTGAATCTTTTGCGAGTCTTTTAACCGCGACTTCTTGTCCATTTGTTAATCTCCCCTGATTTCAAATAACATGAACATTAGTCTAATTACACTAGTAGACTAATATTACATTATAATTGTTTCTAAATGCATGTATTAAGTATCTTATATAAAGTACTAAATCCACCTTGGCCAAGTTTATTATCATCCTAGAAATTGTTTATTGCCACTTTAATTGTATGAAAATCAAATTGTAGACATACCAAACTTGTACTTTCATCATTGTCATCTCGATGATGGAAAGTAGAAGCCGCTAAAATCATAGGAAAAAAAAACCTTGATCAAATGATTAGCATATGATATACATACTTATCTCTGAAATGGGATGCAAAATAATTTGCTTACCTTTAACTTATTTTCAATGCTTTTCGTCTTCTAAACAAGAAATAGAATCCAGCTGCAAGAGCAATTAACAGAAATGTTGAGATTGTGCTTAGAATAGCAATCTTTCTCGTGTTGCTCCTATTTCCTTACAAAATCAAGTCAGAAATTAGCATACTTTTTTCTGTTAGTATGTAAATAGTAATGCTTGCAACAAATATGACTTTTGTATTCCATATTATTTTATACTTATGATAAAAATATATTTATGCCGGATCTTAACAGTTGAAATTATACCGTCAAGATATCACTTCTAATAAATTAAAAGATTAAAATATATATATTAATGATTGAAATTATACATAGACAAGCGTGAAAATAAACGTGTTAAACTAGAAAATGTTAGTACTATTATTAATAATACTACTTTGACTAAAGTGTAAAAATTGACTTACCACTAGGGTGGGTGAAATTAGTCGTGGGGGTTGGTGGTAGGGAAGGTGGCTGCGATGGCAGTTGGGGGCAGTGTCGACAAATCAAAGAAAGGATAAAGATCGTATCGGATGTTGCAGCTAATTAAGGCTGTCATACTCCACCACCTGGACTCCCCAATAATCTTGCAATAGCATCTGTTATGAACGTATTACAGTTAGTAGGGTTCGAGTCTGGTGTACACTGCTCCAACCCATATATCGTATGAAAAGCCGAAATATTGACATAATCTGTGGCGAATTCTTTTGTGACCCTCATTAACCGCAATTTTGTCATTCATCATGTTCTTCATAAGCTCCATGAACCAGGTCTCATTACCTAAAATGTTCGCGGTCACATAATAAACAAGGTAGATTGAATCATCCATCGAACCAAAAATTGAGCTATTAGAGTACCTAACCATGCACTCATTGTACCAAAGTGCCGCTGTTTTTCGGTTAGTACATATGTTAGGATGGTCCGTCACGGTGGACATAGTAACACGCTATTGGCACGAGCTAGCGTTTTGGTATTGTTGAGTCCCTTAGGTTTTGATTGATAGTTTTGAATGATGACAAACAGCTAAGGGAAACAGGTCCTTGAAAGTGTTCGATACAGTTGGGGGAACCAGCTAACATAGAACACTGTTTCCCCAGACAAGTTATTACTTACATGAGTTTTCTTATTGAACTAACTTGTCTTTATACAGGGAACAGTTATATGATAAAAGTGTTATGTACTGGTAGGGAACCAGTATGTACTGTTTCCATGGTTGCTACGTGGTACAGTAGTCACTTACTTTATATTGTGCATTAACCTTATTGATTGTGCAGAATATAAGTTGATTCCAAGACTTGGAGCATAGAAGCCTTTCGAAGATATTTCGAAGAAAGATTGTTTGCTCATAATAGAAGTATTCAAGGAAGATTCAAGTCTTGAAGATTACATGAAGAAAAGACGATTTATGCTTTAATATGTTATCTAGGTTTTCATGTAATATGCTCCGTAGTATGCTTGCATGTTTGGGTTATATAAGTGCTTAAAAGTATATTGAAGTATGATATGAAATCTGGTACAAAGTTGGAACAGGTTTCATAACATGTTTCAATTCAGGGAACCAGGTCGGGGAACCAGGTTCACTGTACGAAATATTTGAGCTGCCGTTTTGGAAAAAGATTTTACAAAAAGATTTTTTCGAAAAGATTATTTTGAAAATATTTTGTGCAGCTGGAAATAAGATGAAATATTCTTGGTTACCTAAAAACTAGGAGTATTTATCTTAATTGATTCTATCTTTGTGATTAAATCAAATAAGATAAATACTTTCCTAAAATTACAATATATCTTATTCTCTAAGATTGTGTGATTTAAGGAAACTAGGTTTTAGGAATCTAAGCTTATATAAACTCATCTTATTTCACATATTTCGTGTGCCTCTCTAGAAATTAAAGGAGCAATTATTTGAGAGCATATACTTAAGCACTAATCCCATTCATCAAGTCATATACAAGAGCATTCTAGTACTTAAACTTTTTCTCTTAATTAGCTTCGTAGAAGTGAGATCAAAGGGGAGTTCTTGATTTTTGTATTGAGTCTTTAACAAAGGGGTTAAAGGCTGGGTGAGTGTTTGTGAGTTCAAACACATTGGGCTTACGAGTGTAAGTCGAGAGCACACTCGGAGTAGAGTGTGGGGTTTGCTGGTTCCCGGAGTAGGGAACAGCAGAGTGTTCTTTGTCTTTGTTTTTCGGAGTAGATTAATAAAGAACTTAGGATAGGAGGACGTAGGCCTGAGTTGGCTGAACCTCATTAAATTTGTTGTGTTCTTTATTGCTTTGTTTTATTTCGTTAAATTTGTTGTCTTCTTTATTGCTTATTTATATTCCGCTGCGTACGGGAACCAGCACAACTGGTTCCTCACACATAATCCGAAAAGAAGCAAAATTAGCCAACGATTACTTAACACTCAATTCACCCCCCCCCCCTCTTGAGTGCCCATTGAACCTTCAATTGGTATCAGAGCCTAAGCTTCTCGAAAGAGTAACATCTAGAGGAGTTAAGAATGAGTACTCAAGAATTAAGTGCAATCGGTTATGACAACAAGTCACCCAAGTTTAATGGAAATAATTATGCTTGGTGGAAGAACAGGATCCAGAATGTTATCATGGGTATTGATTATGAATGCTGGCTCGTAGTTAAAAATGGTCCTAATATCATTCTCAAGACAGATGTTGAGGGGAACCAGGTTCCCAAGAAGGATAGCGAATTGGTCATTGCTGATTACAAGTTGCTGGAAAAGAATGCTAAGGCAATGTCAATACTACAACAAGCAATAGGTGAGACCGAAACAAATCGTATCTCTGGCTGTAGTAGTGCTAAGGAGATATGGGACACCCTTGAACTTGCGTTTGAGGGAACCAGCGAGGTAAAACGGTCTAAAATTGATTTAATCATGTCTAAATATGAATTGTTTGCCATGAATAAAAATGAAAAAATCAATGACTGCTTTCGTAGGTTTATGACTATTGTAAATGATCTTAGATCTCTTGGTAAAAATTTATCTGACGAGGATCTTGTGAGAAAATTATTGCGTAGTTTAACAGATGCATGGACAGCCAAGGTAACAGCAGTATATGAAGCAAAGGATCTGTCTACCTTGTCTCTGGAACAGCTGATTGGTTCCCTTATGACTCATGAGATGCTGATTGACTCTAAGTCTGAGAAGGAACCAGCAAGAGGCATGGCGCTTAAGGGAACAGTAGAAGATGATGAAGATGAAATTAGCATGATTGCAAAAAGATTTGAGAGATCTCTTCGAGATCAAAGAAAGAATTTCAAAGGTAAGCATTTTAAAAACTATAAAAAATCTAACTCTAATTCTTCTTCTACAGGATGTTTCAAGTGTGGAGAAAAAGGACATCTTATTCGAGATTGTCCTAAGTGGAATGACAAACAGTCTAAATCCGGAGATAAACAAGCATACAAGAATGCCATGATAGCTTCCATGTGGGGAGACTCTGACTCAGGGTCAGATGAAGAAGAAGGATCACCCAACTCAGATGTTTGCCTAACTGCCTTTACAAACATCAAGGAAAACAGCACTGGTCCAGGAACCAGAGGGGGAACCAGTACATTCAACAAATGCTTTATGGCAAAGAAGGATGTACTACATGAACGCAAGGTAAGCTTAGAGCAAATTAGAGAAGATATGCATGAATATGATAGAGAAAATATGCTTGCTTGTATTGATTCCTTACTAGATGAATGCTATAAACTAAGTGAAACATACATAACTTGCAAAAGAGAATTAAAAGAAAAACGTGGTGAATGTAATATTGCTATTGCTAGTTGTGATCATCTAGAAGGAGTCTGTTATGAACTAAAAAATCAAGTAGCAGAACTAGAGGTTGAATTGGACAAGTGTAAAGTGGAACTAGAAAAGGAAAGATCGTTTGAACCAATTGATGGAGAAGAGGATCTGACCTCCTGGTTCCCTAGAGACTTATCAACCACTAGTGATACTCTTGATTTTTCAGTAGCTATAAGTAAAGCAAATTCGTGTACTAGAACTTCCTTGTTGAAGGCCTTTGAAACATTGGCTTACAACCTGGAAAACTCTCACAAGGAAATTGCTTCACTTAAAGCTGCACAGTTCACTGTTTCCCCTACAGGTACCAGTGTAGATGTCAGTAATACGATTGATAAGTATGAAAGTAATATTTGTGATTTGCATGCGGAAATCAATCAACTGAAAAAGGACAAGCAACCAGTGATTGTTGACATGTCTATTGACTCTATGGTTTCAAAACTTAATCTACAATTCGAAGCTTTAAAAAGTAACTTTGATTTTCTTAAAGAGAAAAACGAATTGTTAACTAAAACACTTGAAACCAGAGAAAAAGAACTTAATGATAGTCATAGACATGTGGACAAATTATTGAATGCTCAAGAATCCTTAAATTACCTGACTTCATCAAGAGGAAACAGAGGAAAAGTTGGTCTTGGTTATATTAGACAGAGAACCAGGACTAACTGGTCTCCCAGAGAAACCACCTGGATCAAAGAATATCAACGAGGCAAGTATGTCATGACTAAAGAAATGCATGTGTGTTTTCATTGTGGTAAAAATGGACATAAGATACATGAATGTCCAGCTAAGAAAATTAGTGCTAATAAGAACAGCAAGGGTGTAAAATATGTGTGGAGAAGAAAGGATCAACAAGATGTTAATGTTGTTGAAAAGGGACCCAAGTATGTTTGGGTTCCTAAAACTAATGTTTGATTTGCTCTTGCAGGCTAGAGTGAAGGGAGACACCTATTGGTATTTGGACAGTGGTTGCTCAAGACACATGTCCGGGGATAAAGATCAATTCCTTTCACTAGTGGCCTTTGATGGAGGAAGTGTCACCTTTGGGGATAACAACAAGGGAACCATCACTGGTTTAGGTAAGGTTGGTAAGACACTTTCTAACGCAATAGATGATGTTTATTATGTTGAAGGCTTGCAACATAATCTCTTAAGTATTTCTCAATTATGTGACAAAGGTAATATAGTTGAGTTTCAAGCCAACCTATGTCACATAGTTAACTCACAAACAGGAGAACTTGTATGTGAGGGAACCAGGAAGCATGATGTTTACATTACCTTCTTAGATAAAATCCCTCAAGACAAGTCCATCTGTTTGAGAGCTGTTTCTGACAATAATCAATGGATTTGGCATAAGAGGTTTGGACATGCTAGCCTAACACTTCTAAACAAACTTAAAACACGTGACTTAGTTGTAGGCCTTCCTAACATTAAGTATGAAGCTGATAAAGTTTGTTCTGAATGTGTAAGGGGGAAACAGGTCAAAAATTCTTTTAAGTCTAAAACTGTTTTGAGTACCAGCAGACCCTTCGAACTTGTACACATTGATTTGTGTGGTCCCATGAGAGTACAAAGTCGAAGAGGTCATAGATATGTCTGTGTTATGGTTGATGATTATTCCAGGTACACTTGGGTAATGATGTTACACACAAAGGATGAAACGTTTGAAGAATGGGTAACATTGGTGAAACAAGTGGAGAACCAGCTCACCCACAAGCTGGTCTCGGTAAGATCAGACCATGGTACTGAATTTGAAAATGCTAACTTTATTGATTATTGTAGGGAACATGGAGTTAATCACAACTTCTCAGCCCCTAGAACACCTCAACAAAATGGTGTTGTAGAAAGGAAGAATAGAACTCTTGAGGAGATGGCGAGGACGATGCTCATTGAGAGTGGTCTCCCAAAGAGTTTTTGGGGAGAAGCTGTTGACACTGCTTGCTATATATTGAATAGAGGTCTCATTAGACCAAAGTTAAATAAGACTCCCTATGAACTTCTTAAAGGTCGAAAGCCCAACATCACATACTTTCGTGTCTTTGGATGTAAATGCTATGTGCATAATAATGGGAAGGACCAGCTTGATAAATTTGATCCTAGAAGTGATGAGGGAATCTTCCTTGGATACTCTTCTCACAGCAAAGCATATAGAGTCTTTAATAAAAGGACTCTTCGTGTTGAGGAAAGTGTCCATGTCATTTTTGATGAATTTAACATGTCTTCTGAGATTGCGCAGGTACAACCTGATGAAGTGATTGGATTGATGGATTTCACGGGGAACCAGTATACTGGTCCCACGGATGAAGTGCAAGCAGATCTAGGCCTACCAAATACTCCACCAGATGATAATGATGAAGTGCCTAGAGAAGAAAATGAAGATAATGAGGACTCTGAAGGGGAACCAAGTCCTGATGGTTCCTCAAATAATAGACAGGTAATGAGTTCAGGGGGAACAGAAGAAGGTACCACCCCTGAACCTGAGGTAAGTAATGATAGAGGAAACAGCATGAATGTGAATCCTCCTGGCTCCTCAGAAGAAGGAGAGATCCATGAACATGCTGGTTCCCAACTTAATGAGAAAGCACAAAACAGTCTTAATTTTAAAAGTTATAGATATCAATCTTCTCATCCCACTGATCAAATAATTAGTGATATAAATAAGGGGATTCAAACGAGAACAAATGTTTTTCAAAACTTTTGTGCTTTCTATTCTTTCCTGTCTAATGTAGAGCCTACTGACTATAAAATGGCATTGACTGATCCTGATTGGGTACTAGCTATGCAAGATGAGTTAAATCAGTTTCAGAGGAACCAGGTTTGGCACCTGGTTCCCCGTCCCAAGGAAAGATCAGTCATTGGCACTAGATGGGTCTTTAGAAACAAGTTAGATGACCTTGGTACTATAGTCAGAAACAAAGCAAGGCTAGTGGTGCAAGGGTACAATCAACAAGAAGGAATTGACTATGATGAGACGTTTGCACCAGTAGCTAGGCTAGAGGCTATTAGGATTTTAATTGCTTATGCTGCTCACATGAATTTTAAGCTGTTTCAGATGGATGTAAAGACTGCCTTCCTCAATGGATATTTAAAGGAAGAAGTATATGTGGAGCAACCACCTGGTTTTGAAGATGCACTGTTCCCCCAACATGTGTACAAGTTGGACAAAGCATTATATGGGTTGAAACAAGCTCCGAGGGCTTGGTATGAAAGATTGTCCAATTTCTTGATGGCAAATGATTACAAGAGGGGAACAGTAGACAAGACCTTGTTCATAAGAACCAGGGGGAAACACTTGATTGTAGTACAAATTTATGTTGATGATATTTTATTTGGTGCTACTAATCAGGTTTTATGTGATGAATTTGCTAATCTTATGCAGAGTGAATTTGAAATGAGCATGATGGGAGAACTAGGATTCTTCCTAGGGCTGCAGATTAAGCAAATGGATGATGGAATAATGATCCATCAACAAAAGTACTTAAAAGAGTTGCTGAAAAAATTCGGCATGGAGAACAGCAAAGCTTATGATACACCTGTTCCCCCATCTACAAAATTAGATGCTGATCTTAAGGGAAAAGATGTTGAAGCTTCTCTTTATAGAGGAATGATAGGTTCTCTACTTTACCTAACAGCTAGTAGACCTGACATTGTGTTTTCTGTTGGTTTGTGTGCTAGGTTTCAAAGCAATCCAAAGGAATCTCACTTGAAGGCTGTTAGAAGGACACTTAGGTATCTTGTAGGAACAGCAAATCTGGGATTGTGGTACCCCAAAGGCAGTACCATTGATCTTATTGGATACACAGATGCAGATTATGCTGGTTTCTTAGTTGATAGAAAGAGCACATCAGGTATGGCACACTTTCTTGGCTCTTGTCTAATTTCATGGGGTTCTAAAAAGCAAAATTCAGTGGCCCTATCCACAGCAGAGTCTGAATATATAGCTGCAGCTTCATGCTGTTCCCAGCTACTGTGGATAAGGAACCAGCTGAAAGATTTTGGTGTTATTTATAAAAGTGTTCCTATTTTCTGTGATAACACTAGTGCAATCAATATTTCAAAGAATCCTGTGCAACACTCCAAGACAAAACACATTGAAATAAGACACCATTTTTTAAGAGACAATGTGGAAAAAGGATTGGTGGAGATGTTGTTTTGTAAAAGTGAAGATCAAATTGCTGATATCTTCACAAAGCCTTTGTGTAGAGAGTCTTTTTGTAGGTTAAGAGTCCTTTTAGGTCTAGTTAGATTTTAGGTATTGGCTTCAATTACTTCCTTCAATGATTGGTTAGAATGGTATTCTCTTGTATAGTGTGTGTACATACTTATGTTGATATCTTTCAAGTGTTGTGTAGATGGTTCAAAATCTCAAAAGGATTGAGAATCATTGTTGTAAGAAACAGGTGAAATCAGGCTGAATTGCCAGAAACAGCGTGACATGGTTCTATACAGGTACCAGCAAAGGGAAACAGCAGACCAGCTCTGATATGTCATCCGATAATATCTTTTATTTTCGGAAGATTACTATAAGATATTTCCTTTTGGAAGGAATTTATCTTATTTCAGTTATTTAATCCCATATAAAAGGCAAACATATCATATGCCTTATTTATAGTTGGTTGAGATAATTATGGTAAAAGATAATTACCAAATTTTTGATTTCAATTTTAAAAATATCCTTTACAGTTGCTTTTTATTGGCTCAACTAACTCTTTTCTTTCCTTCTTCTCTCTTTGTGCTTCATTGTTAAAATATACACTAACCCTTTGTGCAGATCATCAATCATCATCACTCGAAATTCTCTTTCTCTCTCTCGTATGCTTTAAATTCATCATTGTTCATTCGGTTACTGTTCACTCAAGGAACCAGCTCAGTCTCAGGGGGAACATCAGAAGGAAGCATAAATGTCCTTAAGCCCGAAGTTGGAGGAAATTCAGAAAAGTCAGAGTGAAAAGGATGAAATAGAGGTTGTTGGTTATTATGAGGAGACACCCACTGCTAAGACCATGGTACGAAGTAGAGTAACTCAATTAAAGAAGTTCACTGAGAAGGTGCAGGAGGAACAGTCCATTGACGCTGTTCCAGGAACCAAGAGAAAAAGGGTACCAGCAAGAACCTCTTTGCTTGATTGATGTGATGCTAGTTTTGCACTCGTTATGCAACAAGGAGAACAGTTTTGCACTCGTTATGCAACAAGGAGAACATTCTGAATCAGTACATATCTCTCATGATTTATAAAAATAAAAAAAAAAAAAAAAAAAAAAAAAAAAAAAAAAAATAGAGGAACCAGCAGGTCAGGAAGTGGTTTTGAAACAGATTGGGGAATCACAAGAATATGCTTAGTAATATAATGATTTTGGTTTAAGCAGAGCATGGTGACAAGGATGAAGAGGAATCAGATGATAATACAGAAGATGTTGCAAAGTTCGAGGCGGAGGAAGGGAACGAGAATGATGATGAGGAGTGATGTTGTTTCTGTTCTTGTTTCCTCACCCTCATGTTTATTCTAAAATAACTGATTTTGTTGGTCTGTCTACTTCTCTCCATTCCATGAACTTTCTTTTTGGATGGATTTGGGCTTCTTTGGTTGAACTTTGTTGGCTTGTATGAACTACTAACTCTGCTATGGTATGAACTGTTTGGCTAATCTCTTTTTGCAGCATAATGCTTGAATGGTGGTTGATGCCATTGTATGGATAAGCACATTAACTTGTGCACATTGCTTTTACTTGTGGATACTTTTTAATGATGCCAAAAGGGGGAAGTAGTCTGAAGTTGAAGCCTAAGGTTTAGCTAGTTTAGATTGAGTCTCAGTTTGAGTCTTTTTATTTCGTATTTTCTATTTTCTGTTTAGGGAACCAGTTTGCCTAACTGACTTGTTCCAAAGAGTCTTGAGTCCTTGAAGTTTTTGACGGTTTTCCTTTTGAGCATGTTCACAGGTTCAGGAACTTCAAGAGTTTGTCATCATCAAAAAGGGGGAATTTGTTGAGTCCCTTAGGTTTTGATTGATAGTTTTGAATGATGACAAACAGCTAAGGGAAACAGGTCCTTGAAAGTGTTCGATACAGTTGGGGGAACCAGCTAACATAGAACACTGTTTCCCCAGACAAGTTATTACTTACATGAGTTTTCTTATTGAACTAACTTGTCTTTATACAGGGAACAGTTATATGATAAAAGTGTTATGTACTGGTAGGGAACCAGTATGTACTGTTTCCATGGTTGCTACGTGGTACAGTAGTCACTTACTTTATATTGTGCATTAACCTTATTGATTGTGCAGAATATAAGTTGATTCCAAGACTTGGAGCATAGAAGCCTTTCGAAGATATTTCGAAGAAAGATTGTTTGCTCATAATAGAAGTATTCAAGGAAGATTCAAGTCTTGAAGATTACATGAAGAAAAGACGATTTATGCTTTAATATGTTATCTAGGTTTTCATGTAATATGCTCCGTAGTATGCTTGCATGTTTGGGTTATATAAGTGCTTAAAAGTATATTGAAGTATGATATGAAATCTGGTACAAAGTTGGAACAGGTTTCATAACATGTTTCAATTCAGGGAACCAGGTCGGGGAACCAGGTTCACTGTACGAAATATTTGAGCTGCCGTTTTGGAAAAAGATTTTACAAAAAGATTTTTTCGAAAAGATTATTTTGAAAATATTTTGTGCAGCTGGAAATAAGATGAAATATTCTTGGTTACCTAAAAACTAGGAGTATTTATCTTAATTGATTCTATCTTTGTGATTAAATCAAATAAGATAAATACTTTCCTAAAATTACAATATATCTTATTCTCTAAGATTGTGTGATTTAAGGAAACTAGGTTTTAGGAATCTAAGCTTATATAAACTCATCTTATTTCACATATTTCGTGTGCCTCTCTAGAAATTAAAGGAGCAATTATTTGAGAGCATATACTTAAGCACTAATCCCATTCATCAAGTCATATACAAGAGCATTCTAGTACTTAAACTTTTTCTCTTAATTAGCTTCGTAGAAGTGAGATCAAAGGGGAGTTCTTGATTTTTGTATTGAGTCTTTAACAAAGGGGTTAAAGGCTGGGTGAGTGTTTGTGAGTTCAAACACATTGGGCTTACGAGTGTAAGTCGAGAGCACACTCGGAGTAGAGTGTGGGGTTTGCTGGTTCCCGGAGTAGGGAACAGCAGAGTGTTCTTTGTCTTTGTTTTTCGGAGTAGATTAATAAAGAACTTAGGATAGGAGGACGTAGGCCTGAGTTGGCTGAACCTCGTTAAATTTGTTGTGTTCTTTATTGCTTTGTTTTATTTCGTTAAATTTGTTGTCTTCTTTATTGCTTATTTATATTCCGCTGCGTACGGGAACCAGCACAACTGGTTCCTCACACATAATCCGAAAAGAAGCAAAATTAGCCAACGATTACTTAACACTCAATTCACCCCCCCCCTCTTGAGTGCCCATTGAACCTTCAGGTATCCACGACATAAGAAAGTGACCGTAAATAGCCTCATCTTTAGCATTGTCGTTGCTAGGAACTACGGCTTGGTGGTAGCCGGCCGGGTTGTTGGTGGAATTGGAAGAGAGTAGTAAATGGAAGAGGGTGTTTAGGTTGGTTGCAAATTGGCTATTGTTGGCGAACATAGTATTGTTTGGGCAATAATAGTTTGGATATCTTGTTGATTTGGAAATCATCATTAACATAATTAGCATATTGAATGAGCATATTACTAACATTTGGCTAAATGTTTGAGCCATATTTTTTTTTTTTGATTTGAGACCATCAATCACATAGATTGAATTATTAAACATATGAAATAAAGTTTCAATTTTCTTTTTTCTTGATGTAATATAATGGGTCAAACCTTTCTATGAATAAAGTATTCACAATTCGTATGAAAAGAGCTCATTTCTACAACATGTTGATTAATCAATTATGTTGTAATTGATTTTGTGTTTTTCTACCGCATGCATTAAAAGGAACGAAATGTGAGGTCAGGAAAATTTTGGATGGTGACCTTCAAATATTTTTGATAGTGTATATTTTGTAGCCAACTTTAATAACAAAATACTATTGTTCATTGTGGGTGTTGTTAAACGTCGCTCTCTTTTTACAAGGGAACGCTCGCATTTTTTTTAAGAAAATACCATACCCTAGCTCATAAATACGAAATTTTCACTCAACGACTCACATTTTCACTCTTCATTCTCATTTTATTTCTCTAACTCTCTAAAAATTTTAAAAATCAAATTTTGAAAAAAAAAATTAAAATTTAAAAAAAAAAAAAATCAACCTTCATCAACAACTACCTACAACCACCTACACAAAGGGATGGCTGATCCAAGGTGCATAAGGGTGACTTACAGAGGATAAAACTAGGGAAAATTATCAAGTGGACAAGAAATCGCGGTATATAGAGAAGGAAGTTAGGAACTGAAATGAAATGAAATTAAGCTGAAGAGAACAACCCTTAATACTACGTAATTTGTGATGAGGTCTTTGTCTAAATTGAATAGCGTGCCCTTTGTTGTTGACAAGCTAAAGTCGTAATCACCCAATCAAAAATAATACCTAAATCCACGAACTATGTAGATAAGGAAGAAGGGTCGAAACACAGGGAAACGAGTTAATTTATTCCTAATTAATCAAGAGTAATCTAAATTATCAAGTAACCAATTTGTTGTTGTAAAAAGGAACTAAACTACGGAGATCAAGTTTAAGGAGAAATTCAATAATAAGGAAGCCTAGGGTCACATGTTCACCAATAATTAATAATCCGGGATAACAAATCAACCAATAATTAACATTGCACATATAACATGATTAACAGGCTCTCGTAATTTATTAATCAACAAAGACCTAATAGGCTCTCGCAATTTACTAAGTCTTAGTTCCTATTGAAAATAGCCTTTAATATCAAATTAACATCTGCTCGATTCATCAATTCAATACTGCTATACTTTTACAATCAAATCACATATGCTCGATTCATAATCTAATTATAAAGAATTAAAACAATTCAATAAAAAATTATCATGCAATGTCAATAATCAATGGTAATAAATTAGCCCTTCATATTAATTACGGATTCCCCAGACCCCTAGAATTAAACTACTCACACATAATTGAATCTAAACTAAATAAAGCAATTAAAGGAGACATGAATGAAATAAAGAAATAGAAATACGGAAATTAATAAAGAAGAAAATGTTACCAAAGTTATCGTAAATAAGGAGTTGAATAAGAACAAAGTATGGAGTTTGTAGAGAGAGAGAGAAATAAACTAAGTAGAGAGAGAAAGTCTAAAAGAAGAGGTGCTAAGCAAAAGCATTAAAATCGTACTTATACAATAATCCAAATTTACTCCTAATTAGAAACTAAGGAATCGCCAAAGATGCCTCCCCAGAAACACGCGCCCGATTAGGCCCGCCTTTTTCTTCGCCCTCTTGTTCTGGGGGCATCCGCCCGATCGTGCCTAGTGCTTGCCTGATCGGGCCCGGCTTCACCTTGGAGCTTGAACTTCGTTTGGGCCTTAATTAATTATTACTTAGCCCAATCCGGATATCCGCTTAGGGGCTTTAACCACTCGGTCTAATGCTCGTATTTCACATGTCAAGCCCTTAATCACTGGCTCGATGACTCTAACCGGCCTTGGGCTACAAAAAGCGGTCGTGCTCCTCCAATGTCCGTAGTTGCTCCATGAAAACTCGGGAAAATGCTCCAAAAGTGCAATTCCTTACAAAACTCAACCAAAACTACGAAAACACTAGAAAACACCAATTAGTAATAAAAGTGGCTCTAACGAGCCAAAAACACTACCAATTATGACCAAGGGACGGGGGTAAAACACCATATAAAATAGACATATCAGTTGTGAACAAAAACATATAGAAAAGCACAACATGAAGGTTGAATCTATGTGCCAATGTTCTATACCATATTACTTGAGAATTCAACATAACTAATTAGTGAGTGTTAATGATGTGTCTATTTTTATAGTATTTTACCCCCGTCCCTTGGTCATAATTAGTAGTGTTTTTGGCTCTTTAGAGCCACTTTTATTATCAATTGGTGTTTTCTAGTGTTTTTGTATATTTGGTTAACTTTTGCAGGGATTTATACTTTTGGAGTATTTTCCCGAGATATTTTGGAGCAATCACGAACATTGGAGAAGCACGACCAGATTTTATAGTGTAGGGCCGGTTAGAGCCATCGAACCAGTGATTAAGGGCTTGGTATGTGTGATACCGGGGCATTTGGACCGAGTATTCAAGACCCGAAGAAGAACCCCATATTGACCCGAAGAATTGGAGCCCAATCGTAGTTCAAATTGTGGCCCAAGAGAGCCGCCCGACCAAAAAGGCTGGCGCCCGGAGGCGCGCCCAGCCGGGAGGGAGAAGCACAGGTCGGCGCCCGGCCAAAGAGGCTGGCGCCCGGAGGCGCGCCCGGCCGGGCGAGGGAAGCAAAGGATGGCGCCCGAAGGCGTGCCCGATCGGGCGGTGCCTCGCCCGATCGGGCGCGTGTTATTGTTAGGAGACGATTAGCGTCGTTTAAGTTTGTTTTAGTTTAGGATTCTTATGGAATATAAATACTTCTCCGTAAAACGAATTTAGTACTTTCTTTACCTTATTTTTACTCTTTCTTAATTTTTCTGAGACTTTCTCTCTCTAACTCTTTTCTCTCTCCTCTTAAACTCTTAGTATTATTTTCTCTCTATATAACTCTTGGTTTAATTTCAGTAATTTATTCTCTTTCTTTGATCATGTCTCCTCTAATTGTCTTGATTAGTTTAGTTTTAATTATGTGTGAGTAGTTTTATTTCTAGGGTTTATGGGGATCCATAAATAATATGAAGGGGTAATTTATTATTGTTAATTGTCAATGTTAGATTAATTTCCTATTGATTGATTTAATGCTCTGTGACTAGATTTGCGCAGATCTTTTATGCATGAGTTTGGAAATATTGATTCGAGATTCGACAGATGAGAATTGATGTTTAGGTCTAGTTTCAATAGGCAGGTTAATTTATAAATGGTTAGGTCGAGATTCGAAAGATGAGATTTAATACCGGTAAATTAATTGTGTGATTATAATACGTAGCGAAAGCCCTTTATAATCTGATTAATATTTGCATTGATGAATGATTATTATATTCTACCCTGGAATATTATTTATTGGTGAACCTATGCCCTAGATCCTTTTATATATTATTTTCTCCTTATTCTTGATCTCTGTAGTTTAGTTTATTATTCAAATATAAATATTGGTTACCTCATAATCTAGATTATAGTAGTTAATTAGGAATAGAAAGATCTGTTTCTCTGTGGATTCGACCCTACTTCCCTATCTACATTAGTTAGAGGATTTAGGTATTACTTTTGATTTGGGGATACGACTTTACCCTGTCAAAATTTGGCGCCGTTGCCGGAGAAACGGTTTTATTTTTATTTCTAATTATTATTAGAATCTAGATTATTTTTAATTTAATTTTTTTTAATTTAATTTTTTTAATTTTTAATTTTATTTTTTTTATGAGTTGAAAATATCCATGCTTATGTCAGTACAAGAATTATATAATTTTTATGCAACACCTAACTACTGTAGTTGTCAACGACTTTACCCTGTAAAAATTTGGCACCTCACTTAATACATCATTATTGTACATTTTTTTTTTATTTGAAGAAAAGTATACGGTGAATTAATTAATGGACAAAGTGTCCGAGAGTACATAAGGTGAAATACTCGGGGGACAATGATTCACCCAAACTTGTTCTACATCGTTAGGAAAAAGCTTAGGGCTTGTATGGCATTATTTTTGGTTTTCAGTTTCCTGTTTTTTTGAAAACTAAAAACCAAAAACAGGAAACAGGAAAAAGGTGTTTCCACTTTTCTGTTGTAAGTTTTCAAAATTATCATGATTTTAATAAGTCTAAATAATTTTTGATTCATTATGTGACATATATAATATACTTTTACAAAACAAAAAACCAAAAAACAGAAAACCACAGCGATGTCAAACGAACCCTTAGCTAACTGATGAGCAACGACATTGCCATCTCTTTTAACATGGTTCCAAGCTATCGAATTAAAACATAAACTTAAAGCTAAAACATCTTCTAAAACACTATCAAGATCCGAGAGAAATACAGCAGCAATTGATAGGCGGTTCTAGGGGTGCTAATCGACCGAGCCGAGCCCGAACTATGGTCAGCTCGGCTCGTGATCGTTTAAATTTGTTCGAACTCGAACCGAATTCGAACCTTTATGAGTCAAGCTTCGACCGAGCCGAGCTTTGACTAAACGTTGACCGAGCCGAATTCGAACTGTTCACGAACAACCTTGATTTATTCTTATCCCTAATTTACTTGTCTTCTTTATTGTTCATTATTAAATTTTTTACTTTATAACGAGTTTATTGTTTTAATAATGAAAATACTAACTTATTGTTGTGTAATATCGATTGATAAAAAAATTTGTATTTATATACATGATTTTTTTATATGGAAAAAATAAACGAGCTTGTTCACGAACTTTTCGAGCCGAGCTTGGCATAACTCAGCCTGGCTCATTAAGGTCTCGAGCCGAACTCAAACCCGAGTCGAGCCACCACGAATCGAGCTTTGACCAAATCGAGCTCGAATAATTCACGAATAGCTCAATCTCATTATCACCCCTAGGCGGTTCACAAGAACTTGGCAATCAAATTCCACAATGACACATCTTTGAGACGATACACCTTGGCTAGTCTGACTGCCACGCACAAGGCTTTCCCTTCAGCTATATCCGGAGGCCCCAGGCACGAACTCTTCTAGAAGTAGCAAATAATACCTTCCCCTCACTGTCCCTAGAAACAACTCCCATTCCCACCCATCCCTCTGTGGCAAGAGATGCATCGACATTTACCTTAATCACACCAGGTGGGGGAGGTTGCCAACATTTGCTGCTTCTTTACGGTCTAGGCACATTCGAGGAGTACATTTTCTTTCCATACAGCCCGAACTCTTCCACAAGTCTGCCAACAGGAGCCAACATAATTCCATTTGGAGTCCATTTAGCCTCGAAGACTTCTTGTTTCTCTCACCCCAAACACACCAGGCCAAATATGCAGCACGCTGCTGTAATTTAACAATATATAGTTAGACCAATTTTGCATCATATCTTTCACCTAGGATTTGGATCACACTTCACTGCATTTCCCGACCATTAGATTGCAATTACTCATACAAATATGCAACAAGTCGGTGTATTACTCGGGCCAATAATCGCTTAATCTTGAATACCCAACAGACCCAAACAAGACACAGGCTCGGACCGGCAACCCATCTAGCGCAAAGCCTTGCAAAGTCTTACACACTTTCAACCCACAAACAACTTCTCTTCTCTCTCTCCACCAGTCCACCAGCACAGCCGTCGCCCTCCGCAAAAGTGTGCTGCTTCAGTCACTCCACAGCCATCACAACCACCACTAACTCCCTTTCTCCGACGATCCCCACTTCTTGTGTCGTCTTCCCAACCTCTTTTCTTCTTCTGCTATTGCCCTGCAAGGTAAGATTTCTGATTCCTGAATAATCAATAATCTAATTTCATATTTTTCATGTTTCTTCCCTTTTATTCTTGTTCCCAACTTCTATCATTTTTTTCTTTTTTTTTTTTGTTAAAGATTGTGTTTTTCTATAATTTTGTTCTAAAACCCCTGTTACATTTCCTTAAACCCTACTTATTCTTGTGTTAAATTAACCAATTATACTGAAAACCCTACTGTTTTCTATGTAATCTGGGCAATTACACTAAAAACCCAGTTGAAAATTTGATTCAGATGGCTTTTTATGGGGGTGCAAGGCGCTCAATTGGGATTATTTGCAGCAAAATGCGATCTGGGCATCATGGGTTTTCGACCATTGCTGTCAAAAGAAATTGTTCTGGCACAATTGTTGATGATGTTCAGTTTAATATGGGGTTTTCTGGGCTGTTTTTGAGGAGATATTCTGCTGCATCATCATCTGATCAGATGGGTCTTATTAAGCAGCTCAGAGAAAGAACAAGTGCTCCTATTAAAGATGTTAAATCTGCTCTAGTTGATTGTAATTGGGACATTGGTAAGGAAAAGAACTACTTTTGATATTAGGCTGATGTTTTTGAGGCGCTGTTTAGAAGTTTTTTCGATGTTTGAATTTATAATGTGATTGTTTTCCTGCAGATGCTGCTCAGAAGGAGCTGAGGAAACGAGGAGTTTACCTGGCTTCAAAGAAGTCGTCCCGAGCAGCCACCGAAGGTTTGCTTGCCCTTGCTCAGGATGACACAAAAACTGCTATTATTGAGCTGAATTGTGAGACTGATTTTGTTGCAAGGAATGATATATTTCAGTACATGGTCAGTGTGAGATCCTTTCAGCTTTCACTGTTCCCTTGGTGTTCATAGTGTTTGTAATTGTATCAATATTTGGAAAACCTTAATTATGCTGATCTTGCATTTGTTATGCTAATCTATAAGAAATATTGAAAATCTCAGTTTGTGATAGAACAGTGAGTCAGTGATGTCTAAGGGGATTGATACTTTGGAAGTGATGAAGAAAAAATTTCATATAATTCTTGAAAAAAATTTGCTTTGGATGCATGCTCGTGTCTTGTTTTCCTCCTTTCTTGTATTGTTTTATTTGATATATTCATCTTATAACTTGGTTTCATTTGTTTACCAATCTCTCAGGCTTTATCTCTAGCAAAGTTGGCATTGTCAGCCGAGGGTTCTTCTCAGCAAGTAGCTGAAGCCTTTCCAGTGACACTTGAATATTTAGAGGTCTGAAATTTGCTCCATCCTATTGATCTGCTCTCCAGTTATTCGTTCTTGTCGATATATGGCGATTCATTGTAACATGTAAATGATCCAGAGCTTGAAGCTGAATCTAACCCATCCAAAACTAAGCGGAGAGAAGAGTGTGCAAGAGGCAGTTGTTGAGCTGGCAGCTATGATGGGGGAAAATGTCAAACTAAGGAGGGGCTTTGCATTGTCAAAAACTTCACCTGGTGTCATTTCTACATACCTTCATTCAAGTCCCCAATCAGGTAATGTGATTCAGTTCTGATTTACTGCTCAAAGAAACCTGTATAATAGTTGGACAGAAAATTTCTGATGAAATCTTGCAATTGATACAAAAGATTGATTATTTTTTAGTTGTGATATGCCTTAGAAAATAGTCATGACTCATCAGTGCTATGCAGTAGGATTGTTTTGCTAGAAGAATACTTTGGACTAATAACCAGATAATAACTAAGCTATTCCGACGTCTTCATTCAGGCGTGGGTCGTATGGCTGCAATTTTATCTTTACAAGTGGAGAACCCAAATGTTGACTTGGCTGCCCTACAACGTGTTGGATCGGAGTTAGCTATGCATGTAGTAGCTTCCAAACCCTTATTTCTCTCAAAGGAACTTGTTTCCTCTGATGCCTTAGATAATGAACGTGAAATTCTCAGATCTCAGGTATTGTATTGGTTTGCTTTGCTGAGCATATGGTCGTTTATTATCACATGATCTTGTTTAATCTGTAATAAACTAGGGTTGTCTTTGTTGTCCCGTCTACTTATATTAGGACGTTGAGAAGCTATTGGTTCTCTTTACTGGCATTTCCGTATTTTGCTTGGTTCAAATGCAATTAGATTATGTCGGCATTGTCAATCAATCCAACTATGGATAGGTCAGAAGGAGTTACAAAATGGAGATTCAATTCATGTTTGATGCTTATCTTGATGAAGTATTTCCTCTATTTTTAATTAATCACAAAAATGGAAAGAAAGCTTGTAGACATCAGTCCATTTTTCCTCTTTTAGTGATTATCTTTAGGATAGATGCTTCTCATGAAGAGAATGTTATTGCGTTACTGCAATTACCCATTGTGTGCTTTCCTCTAAACCCTTTGCCTGTGTTTTTCTTATACTACTTACCCTTTACTGGCTACTCTGCAAAGCTATCTTTGTTCTTTATATCCATTGTGTTTATGTTGCTTCTTCTTTTCAAGCTAAATTTTGCATATGGATTAATTGTGACAAGTATTCCACCTAATGTTTGTTAATCTATGAGATTGCTTTCTGTTAACACAGGCAGAAGCATCTGGGAAGCCTAAGATGGCCATTGAGAAGATGGTAGAAGGACGAATAAGGAAATACTTAGAGGAAGTGGTTCTATTGGAGCAAAAGTATGTTCTTGATGATACAGTCAATGTGAAGGTTAGTTAATCTTGTAGAAGTACTTGGATTTGGGTTTTTGTTCTTTGCCCTACTGATTGGACTTTCTTACTAACTGTAGCCCAGAAATGCATTATTTGCTTTTGCATGGAATTAATAGGATTGTGATGTTTATCATTTTGCATTTTTTGCAGACTGTTTTGGATAATCTGAGCAAGGAAGTTGGGTCCCCTGTAAAGATTGAAAGCTTTTTTAGGTTGGCAGTAGGAGAAGGAATTGAGAGGTAAGAAGTCAGAACCATTCCATTCCTGAAGTTTTTCTACTCTGATAATCTGATGTACATTTACTCATTCTTTGTCATCTTTATTCAAGGCGTTGTGCCTGTATGAAAGTAAAATTGCTGATGTAGGATAGTATGTTGTTACATGTCTAAACTAAAGGAGTATGGCTTGTTATTCTTTGGGTGGTTTGCTAGGATTTGCCAAAATGTTGAATCTAAACTAACTTTTCTTGTGTTACTTCCCCTTAAAATATATATACTTTATTTTGGATGTCCCAAGAAATCTAATGCTTGCTTGAAAAATTCATTAAGGAACATAGTCATGTGAGAGCTTGTTTGATTTGTCTCAAGGTGTAACTTTCAAATATCAAATATTTGTATTTTTTATAATACTTGTATAAAGATAGTAACATTTGAATGTGGGAACCTTGCAAAAAGTGAAACATGGCAATAAAAAAGAATTCAATGGTGTAGTAATAGTAACGATTAAAATTTAATGTGTCACAAATATAAATGATTATTGGGTGGCATGAAAATTAATATAGGAGACATCATAGTAAACAATGTATCCATAATTCATTTTGTTATTGTTGTATATGGAGGCAGTATTAAATGATTGTATGTAATGGTCAAAATTAGTAGAAATATTACGCGGTACAATCTTTTTGGGACAGGGGATTAGATCCCTAGTAATGTACCCCTTCCCATAGTTCCCAACAATGGCGAAATTAGAAAAGGAATACATTACATGCTTGGTGTAAGCCTTGTGCTTTGAAATCCTGTTCCCTTAAGAAAAAGTATGAATAATATATAGGCGTTATCATGGATGTGATTACTTGATTAATGCTTCTTCAGTTAAATTATTTTATGAGTTGGAGAAAGACCAAACCCTATTTCCTATCCTATCTTTTGAATTTATTGCATGAAAAAGGTTTGAACAATCCTTGTAGTTCCACTTAAAACTTCATCCTTTTTCCTGAGTGGAAAAACCCTATTTGACTGGAGCATTCTGTCAATGTTGGACACCGCCTGGCATGATGGATTGATTGCAAAATCATAAGACAATTATCACTGTCACTCCATCAGAGCTACTCTATAGTACATCTTAAAAATGTCTCTCTTTCCATACTTTATAAAATCCACTTTAAAAATGTGGGATAATGCTTCCAGATTGTCTTGTGCCATAGCTTCTACCTTAACCTTTTTTTCAAAAAATGTTATTCTTGAGGACTCAAGGTATTTTCTAGATCAGTATAACCCAAGCTGCAGCATAATGGAATGACTTCTCACCGAAATAATCTTGTTTAGGTAATTAAATTATATGAATATAGGAGTTACATCAGAATAAGATAAGGTATTGTGTGCATAATTGTAGGAAACGTGTAGACTTGTGGTTTAAAAGTAGTTTTTTTTTTTTTTTTTGTAAGATTTTAATGAGATGTGGAGATAATGATGTCATATTCTTAATTTGGGCCAAATTCGATATAGGTTTCCCTTCTCAAGGTAGGTCTAAACTCTAAAGAGTAAGCTGGTGAAGGGAAAACTGTTGAAATGTGGTGTTGTAAATATTGCGATTTTTTTTTTTTTTTTTTTTTTTGGGGGGGGGGGTGAAAGGTGGTGCTGTAAATATTGTGAATGAATAGAGGGTGTGGATGGTGTTTAATGAGATGTGGAGATAATGATGTCATATTCTTAATTTGGGCCAAATTCGATATAGGTTTCCCTTCTCAAGGTAGGTCTAAACTCTAAAGAGTAAGCTGGTGAAGGGAAAACTGTTGAAATGTGGTGTTGTAAATATTGCGATTTTTTTTTTTTTTTTTTTTTTTGGGGCGGGGGGGGGGGGGGGGGGGGGGGAGGTGAAAGGTGGTGCTGTAAATATTGTGAATGAATAGAGGGTGTGGATGGTGCAGTGGCTTTTGTGATGACTCCCGTACTTGTAAAAGGGATGCTATTGGTACAAATCTGATTATTGTCTGCACATATGGCTCTTTTCTTTGTATGGCTCTTTTCTTTGTATGGCTCTTTATACCTAGGCAAACCAACCTTCCATTAAGAAGAATTGTGCTATGCTCACTATAATAGTACCGTGCTAAACCTTAGATTGCTATGATGTGGTATATAATATGTCCTTACTAAAGTGGGTTAGGCACTGCCATGGATAGGGCATCTAAGGTTCAAATCTTTTGAAGAGAGTCTAATAACCCATCCTATTTTTGGCATCTCACATTGGCAGAGGGATATTTGGTCGTTGATCAAACACCCTAAGGCCAAACAATATTTCTACCCTAACCAACCTAAGACAAGTCTAGGGCAAGTAAAGGGTCGTATCCACAAATAATTGGGATTTCTCACCTAATTATCAAAACTAAAGCAACCACATCATCTAAACAAAAAACCTTAATCAAGATGGAAATTTAGCTAATCTCACAAGAGAAGACTCACAACATAACTTCATCTTTCAATGCAAACATAAGAAGTGAAACACGAGCAATAAGTGGTCTTCAAATTATACATGCATATAATCAACTCTTGAACTATCAATCAACCACCCAAATAAACATGCAAGCATCCAAAATTATTTAACCCATGGCTTGGTTAGGTTTTCACTCAACCCCTAGCTAAGAGACTACTCACACATCATGGTGAAGAACAATATAGCTTCAAGTTGTAATTCTAGTATTAATTTAACAATTTGAGAAAGGTGATAAGAAGAAGGTAGGTTGAGCATGCAATAAGAATTGAACAAGATTAAAGAGAAATTAACAATTCAAAGCAAGTAAAAACAGAAGATAAAAAGAGATAGAGGAAAGAGATTACTAGTGGAGCTTCAAAGTTGGAGAAATTGATGAAAGTAAGAGAACGAACTTCAATTAATCTACTATAGTGATTGAGTTTGAGAGAACCTAAACTAATTAATGAGAGCTCTAAGCACTAACTAAGAGATAAGGGCCTAATAAAAAGAAAAAAAACTCGTACAAAATAATCCAAGGGAGGTATTTATACCCATAGGCCTAAAGAGTTACATAGTAAAATCCGCCCAAAAATCGGGTTTCACAGCAGTAGCTCCCACTTTTGGCTTGTATGCATGTCCGCTCCTTGGGTGATCTGAATGGGTGTGCGCGCACACTCCAAGAGGGATGGTGGCTTCCTTTACTCATTTTTGCCATGCTCAAGCCTCAATTCTCCCATTGTACCTACAAGGATGAACAAACACACCAAGAGGGACGACAAGGCCAAAATGACTACAATTATGTACGAAAGGAGTTAGAAAGGAATAAAAATGGGGAAAAATACTGCAAAATCTAGTTGAAAGAACCACATAAAGTGGACAAATATTCCATGTATCACGCATCCTTAAGGGGCCACTCAACAATGAAAGGAAGTCTTTGTCGTAAGGTGCTTTAGATACTGTGAACTGGAAAATAGGGGGGGGGGGCTTTTTCATTCACAGTCTTGTGGCACCACCTTCAGACGGTGTCTTCCTTTCATCGGCTTACTCTTTGGACCTACCTTGTACAGGGAAATTTATACAAGATGAAAGAAAGACTCTGTAGAAAGATGGTGCTATAGGAGGGGCTGACTTGTTTTCGACAGAGTCTTCCTTTCATTGGCTTACTCTTTGGACCTACGTTGACAAGGTAAATTTATAAGTGATGAAAGTAAAACTATTTTGATGGGTGGTGCTATAAATACTGTGAATGAGTTCTATGATTAAAATGGCATTGGATTTCAATTATATAGCCTTTGGACTTACTCCACAATTTTCTTTACATGCCTTTATTTTGTACACTATGTGTCTTAAGTGAAATGTGATCAAGAGCAATTCAGCTAAAGGATGTGAAGGGAGCAGGATCTAAATGACTAAGCTGAAGATAATCTTAAGATACTAACAAAATGGATTATTTGAATGGTCATAGGCCCTGTTTGGTAATTAGTTGGTAGCTAATTAATACAACTGATTATATTAACTGGTTTGACTAGTCGGTTACATTAACTTGTTAGACTAGCCGGATGGTTGTGTAAAGGTGTTTGGTAAATACATGTTCTAGTGCATGTAATAACTAAAATGCCAATTCTTCAATAAGCTAACTTTAGAAAGCTCCTTTTTTTTTGAGCTTTTTTCAAAACGAGCTTTTAGAGCCCAATAAACTATTTGCCAAACACTCAAATTATCTTTTTCATTTGGTCAAACCACTAAAAAGCCTCAATAAGCTAAAAACAATTTTAAAACTTTACCAAACAAGGCTATAGTCCCCTAAGGCCTATAGAAAAATTGTTGAACTTATAGAACCTTCAGATTGTGCTATTACTCTCCCCTTTCATATGATAGAGAAGATCAGTCAGATTTCACAATCCGCTGATTGACTTATTTTATTTTCAAAAGGTAGTATATATATCACTTTTTCAGAAAAACTACTTTGTAAGAAAATTGCAAGCAACCACCTTTATAATATTTTGTTAAAGCAACATTAAATCTCCAACAAAAAATGATTACATTTCTTCCATTAATCATTATATAATTCAAGTGTTCACAAAGAGTAACCATCACTATTTGCCTTTGGTCGGCAAAACTGTTAGATGAGGGTGAACTTAAGCTATTTTTTTGCTTAAAGTTAGGATTGCTGTTTAAAATGTCTAATAGGGCTGTTTTTACATTGTAAAGTTATGTGGATTATGTTTTCAAAATTTGATGCATGGTGTTTATAGCACTATTTGTTTTCAGATAAATATCTCAAATTTGAATGATTTAAAGTCAAAGAATATGTCAATTATTGGGTTCATTGTATATGGAAATCCTAGAGGAGATAATGAAGATGCATAACAACATTGGACCCATTGTATCGAGTTTTTAAATGGATCTGATCAATGGCATAATATTATGTCAATGAATCATCTATGCTTATTTACCTGTCCCCTTTACACAAAATTCTCTCTCATCCTGTGCATGTGTTAAAGAAATGTTCTGCTTGATTGAGCTCATTCCTATGATAACCCCTGACAATTTGGTCATGTATATCATTAATGCAGTTCAGATGCAAGTGAATCAGAGCAGGTGGCTCAGACTGCTTAGGATTTGCTTATGGGAATGTCATTTTCATTTTCTTTTTATGGTATTGGACATACCAATGCTCAAGAGTTCATAGGTAAACGCAACATGTAGAATTTTTGGATATTTTTGTATCTAATTATCAAGCATATATTCTGCTGAGCTAGGGCTAGTCGTGTACCCACAGTCGAATAAAAATATCCCTTGCGGGTTAAAACTATTAGACATACATATACTGATTTGACATTGTGGCCTTGTTTATCAGTCCATGGCCACTTGGAATGCTACATTTTTGAAGCAACAGAACTTAGAAGATTGTTGATCTCTGCTTTGCTTCTAGTTATCTTGATATACCTAGTTTTTAGTTACTATTCCTAGTTATTTGGTTAACATGCATTTTAAACACGAAGTTAAAAGTTTATAGGAAGTGGAAATGTCTTATATCTAATGGTGGAAGTTACTTACCTATATGTTCAATCAAACCGTTCATGGCTTTTATTATGGTTTGCAACTCCTTGGGAGTTAAAAGACTCGTGAAAAGTCTTACTCCCTACATCCAACCGAATTACTGCCTATACAACACTTTAGGTGAAGGGGGTTAGCCTGCTATTGCTCTAACTCGGGCTGGGGGTTGATTCTTACTAAAAGTTCCTCCTCAGCCTTCTCCCACTCAGCGCTTTCAGTGGGAGAAGTTATGTAGATGACTAAGTTTAGTATGATAATATCAATTACGTACACAGCAAAGCATATCTATTAGATTGAATAACTATCACTGATAATAACTTTAATCCTTACTCCTTAGTCTGTAGATTATAGTCTTTAATTCACATAATATTTGCACATAGGAGTGGAAGAAGCAATATAGTACAAAACCAGAAGTAACCCTGAGAACATAAGAGGAGGAGAGAGAATTTCTTAGTGGAACTTGAGACTAGTCAAGATGTTGTTGTTGACTGGGTCGGCCAAGTGGTCAAGAAGGTTTTGGTATGGACCAACACCAGTAACTAAACCCTGTACAAAGTAACCCAAGATAGCCAACATAGCCAACCTTCCATTCTTCACCTCCTTGAGCTTAAGATCCTTCAAAGATTTCTCGTCCTTGCCGAAGCCCAATGGGTTGAAGATAGGTCCGCCGGGGTATGCTGGCTCACCAGACCCAGCAAAGCCCTTCTCTAGACCCAAAAAGTATTGCTTGCCCATGGACCCTGGGTTGTACCAGTCTTGCAATCTCCTGTGCTCGGCAAAGCCCATAAGTGCCATCTCAAAGACAAACAATGTGAATGGGTCAGCCCAGTAGTCGTAGGTGCCTGCTGGTGGGATCACCCCGGTTTTGAACCATGGGAGGGCAGTCTCTTCAGGGATCAAACCGGCTTTTCCGAGGATTTCTGGGGCAATAGCACCCACTGCTCCAAGCATTGCATAACGGCCATTGATGATCTCACCATAGGCTAACCACTTGGGCTCGATGAAGCCACCGGTTCCTTCTGGGTCTGAGAGACCTAGTGGGTCGAACCCGTAGTCTCCTGGAAGACTGCATGTTTTGAAAGCAATACCATGTTAAGATAGATATATATTACGTGAACAATAAAAATTATTAGGAGACAAAATAATCATGCAAAGCATCATTCATTATAAATAAAACATAATTTACCTGCCATCCAAGTAAGCAAGGCTCTGCTTGGATGCAAACCAAAGGGGTCTGTTTGCATTTTGCTGTCAACAAATTCCAAAGTGGAAAAGATCAGATCAAAATGGTCAGCTACCCATCATAATATTATTATCAATTCTTTGTTTTTTTTAGGAAAAAAAGGGAAATATTATGAAGATAATTTGATGATTTGACTTTTCATTTTATGGTGTTAAAATTATTCCTACATAATTTGAAGTTTGGATGTGTTTTCCAAGATGAACATGTTTCCAAGTAGTATGTGCTGCCTGAGAGTATTTTGTTTAATCATAATTTAATCTAGTGTGTATGTGTCTTTTTTTTTTCTTTTTTTTTAAAAAAAAAAATAAGAAAAATACTCATAAATCATTTACTCTTAAAATAAATTATTAGCTTCGATTTTTATTAGTTGCACCTTTGGAATTTTTTATATATCTCACCAACAATACCCCAAAGTTGCAACTAAAAAAAATCGGAGGTAGTATAAAGTTATTTATATAGGACAAACTCTTAGCATGTCCATTGTAAGTTAAATAGTATAATAAGTCCATTAAGATGATGAAATTATAACTTCCTATAAAGTTCTATCAAGAACAACCCTAGTTAAGCAAGTATAAGAATGATCAACTCATCATACACCAATTGCCCAAAAAGCTTTATACTTAAATTCTACTAGAAGATGGCAAAAATGATCAATGCTATATCTGATATAAGCTAAATTCAAATTCTACCAATCGTTTATCATTCAACATACTTCTACGTACGTTTAAAATTTGAAACCGACAGTAATACCAAACAAGCCCTAATTTCTAAAGTTGTAACACACCTTAACGGGTGGAGTAGAGGCTGCTCTGACAACGAAAGAAGCCCTCCTTGAAGAAGAAGGAGCAACACCAGACCTAGCACCTAGAATCTGTCTTGCGGTTTCCACTGATGAAGTCAAGGAAGATGACACCAAAGCTTGTGTTGCCATATTTTAACCTCAAATATGATCAAACTATTGTTCTAGTGATAATATTATTAGATAAGTTTGTACTGAATAGAGTAAAACTCACTCTATTCAGTTTGAGATTATAGAGATGTGGTTCAAAATCAAGTCACAAAAGAGTGGAAAATAAGAGTGGCAAACAAATAATAAGTGGTGGAGATAGAAAGACAAGTAAAATTGGGTGAGATTTTATGAAATTTTCAGGTGGATATTGCTTCTGAGGTGGCTTTCATTTTTGCTTGTCTCAATATCTCATTATCCAACTAGGATTCAACATGTGGCATCTAACATCTTGTGTTGGATAATAGACGATATTGCCATTGTTTTGCTCTTGATTTCCTTCATGGCCCCCCATTGCCACCTAAGTTATTATAGGCCGAGAAAATTGGAGATTTTTTTATTTTATATTTTTATGAAGCTTTTTTTTTTTTTTTTTTTTGAAACATAGTTATGAAGTTTTTTAAAGGAATGGATACCTTGCTTCCTTTGAATTTACTTGATTAATAGTCGTATTGGTTCAATTTGTATGATTAATCTTGCACCATGATTTACTAGGCATCCTTAAAATATAATAAATTTTAGATAAATAGGGACAATTATTTTACATATAATTCTACTGACAACTAATATCACAACATTTTAAAATAATATAGATGACTATTACTCCCTTCGTTTTTAAATACTTGTTTCATTTTTTCATGCGCAGAGTTTTAGGAGAAATTGAAGAAAGTAATAAAATATGGAGGTAATGGGGTTGGTGGAAGAATAAAAAATTATAAAAAACGAAAAGTACCAGAGAAAATTGAAAGAGAGAGAATATGTAATTAATATTGTTAGTCCACTTGTTGGGAGAAATTAATTAAATATTGTAAAAGTTTTCCAAATAAGGAAATGGAGCAAATATTTAAAAACGACCGGAAAAGGAAAGTGGAGCAAGCATTTAAAAACGGAGTCTATTTGTGAAGAAGAAAAATAAACAAATGGTGTGATAAGAAAATCCAAAAGAGTAGTGCATTGCATATTTACAACCGCAGAAGCTGTGGTAGGTTGGGGAACTAGATCCCCCACCTAAACCGTAGTCTTACTCTTAGTCTTGTTGGGCTGATCCATTATGATGGGCTGATAAAGATCCTTAATCCTCCTCCAATAGGAAGTTGGTCTAGGATCTCATTTTAATTTGTGCCATCAACAAGTTATGCATTAAGATAACTTTTTTGTGCATCATTGTTGATTTTAATTATCAATTTTGTCCTTGCTATAGCAAAGACATTAGTCTGTTATATGGGACCTTTTCATTTAATAGACTAGTTATACAAAATCACGCTTTTTAGTGAAAATACACGAATAAAAATAAAATTATGAAGTTTTACTATAGTAAGTTAAGGTCACATTCTTTTGAGCTATATTAGACTAAAA
Source organism: Chenopodium quinoa (assembly GCF_001683475.1). Lineage (NCBI taxonomy): Eukaryota > Viridiplantae > Streptophyta > Magnoliopsida > Caryophyllales > Amaranthaceae > Chenopodium > Chenopodium quinoa. Next base: position 95,348 of record NW_018744560.1, on the reverse strand, counting down.
TGAAACGAAAAACTAACTTGAACTGAATTAAACTCATCTGAACCACAATCATGATCATGTAATACTACAGCAATAAAATGTGTTTTAGTTTGATTTTAGTATCATCAATAATTATATAAGAATTCTAACCATTTAAGCAACCTTATTAATTGTGATTTCATGACTACTGATATATTTATGTTGGCGGGTGAGTGTTTATCTTTTTTAATTTGAATTCTTTATTAATTGATAAGTTCCACACTATAGGTAATTAATGACTTCACTACATTGCTAAATTTTGATGAAGTTACTTATACAAATGTCAACTTATTGATAGAAACAAATTTGGTGTTTTTTTTAAGTGGCACACTTCACTTTCTTAAACGGCCGTTTTTTTTTAAGTGACACACTTCCTCTTTTAAAAATTCCTTACATTTTAATAATATATATTCACCTCACTATCTCTTACTTTATCATTTCTCACTCCTTTTATGGTCCCCACTTCCTCTCACATTCTTTTACTTTATCATTTCTCACTCCTCCAACCTGCCCCACTAACATCTTATTTTATTAAAGTCAATAAAATCTCCTAAAACTACGTGTCGGTCAAATTGTGTCACTTAAAAAACACGGAGGGAGTATCTTTGTTTTGATTATGTCATAAACTACCGTGTACTCCGTATTATGTAGAATTTGTTATATATACTCAGGTGTACAGTACACGCAACTAATCTTAGATTAATTTTTTGCTCTTCATTTGTTAATAAAATGAAAAATAATTATCAAAATGAGAACAAATATACACGGGTGTACGATACACTCGGGTTTATATAACAACCTCTCGTATTATGTTTATGGACAACAATTTCATATAAATTTTTGAATACATATATAGATGATAACATACAAAACATGGATATTGTTCTCCAAATATAAACTACCCCAAAAGGTTAATACTAAACACAAATCAAAATGGAATGAATTATGCAAGTTAAAACCTTTTGAATTACTCATTGACTAATTGTGATTTTAAATTAGCAATTCGGGGCATTACTAAGACCACACACTAGTTAATTTAAAACTTAACTACCAAATTTCTCAATCATAAGATTTACTAGGTATCATTGAATCTATGCTAGGGCACATTGAATCTATTTTAAACTCAGCTACACCAATCAACCTCATTAGAGTCCTGAGTTAACCAATTATACTCGAACAACCTTTAGGATCTGCAGGCAAGAGCTCCTTCTGTAACCATCTTCAGCTTATCCTTTACCCACCAAATTTGCTTCCAATTCTAGCTGCAATTTGAAGGATACTTTAAGCCATCTTGCTTCTTGCTTCTTGCTTTTGCAAACAAATTCCCAGGCTATAGGAGGGGGTCTAGAGTAGACAGTTTTGTCATCCCAAAGATAGTTTATACACGCTGCAACCACCACGACCATCCTAAACATATTTGATTACGGCCTTTATTAAGGCAAAAGGTATATCATAATAAATTATTGTGAGACATTTAAAGTTATGCCTTAGCTTTAAATGTAAGGGGTCACTTGGAAAAAGTAACCTTAGCTTAGTCTTGTGATATAAATTCTACATATTACCATATGTTGGTATAGTGTCCCTACTAATTAAGGTCTATTGGGTTCAACTTATTTGATTGATTGCCCGAAAGGCTGAAGCTATATTTACTTGAACCATAAAGAACTTATTTGTCATAAAAAATGATTATTTCGCATGATATTGTCATAATTTTGTTCCTTATAGAACACTCATTTTTTCATGAACTTGTTTAATTTAAAGTTTATGGGAACCTATTTGCTTGAAAATAAATCAACATAAGTTAGATTAAGATGAAACAAATAAATTATCCAAATTGGAAGTACAATACAGAGATTAGACTTTGTAATGTCTTGTTAGCCATACTTTAGGTGCATAATTATCCTAATTAAAGTATTATATCTTGACAGTTCATGTCCCAACTTAATTGGCTACCTTAAATGTGATCTACATTGGAAAGATTTGTTATAGTTCATGATAAATGTAAGGTGTCATTAGTTGGAGACTTGGAGATATATTAAAAGTGTTACACTTGTTGAGGTGTAGAGCGAAGGCAATGAAAAAAAAGAAATTATAAAATTGTTGGTCTTCTCAAAATAATGATGAAATAAAATAATCAAATCAGAATCTCATGAATTTTATTTTTTGGTGGCCTGAAGATTCCAAAGTATCTTGATTCACAAGGTTCAAGGAATCATGATTATGCCTAATTAACACCAACAATTTTGAGTTAGTTACTTAGTCAATAGACAGTTGTACAAATTTTTTCTTGATTATAATTGGTAGATGAATTAATTATTACTAATGGATTCACATGTCTATAGAATCTTTATTGATTTTGCACGACATATCCCATACTTTTGGTACGATTTTGGAGATGCAACTTTTTTATAGAGATAAACAATTGTATAAAAATTAGGATTTGTTTTGTAAATTACCACCCAAAAATTTAACATGTATTGAAATAACCACCTATTTTTTGTTGAAATTAAAAATAACCACCCTTATTTTATAAAATTGTAGGTTTTACCACCCCTACCTATACTCCGGCCAGTTTTTCGATCATGTGCCCCACAATTTCATTATGAAGAACCCTAATTTTCAATTCAAGTTAAATTGAATGAATCAAACCACGATTACATCATTAAATTCCAAATAAAACACATTCCAAACAAAAAATATCGTATAACTTGAATTCTAATTCATTAAACATTGCAAAATAACTAAAAAAAAATAAAAATTAAGTGCGATCTTCAATTACCTTGCTGTTCAAATTGGTGTAAAAAATTTAAGTGCGTTCTTCAAAGGATTCACTTGTCAATTTGCAAAACTTGGAGTAAAAATTGGTAGAATTTGTGGAAAAAATGAAGAATTTTAAGTTTGGGACTAGTTTGTGAAACAAGGGAGGAAATAATCGAGAAACAACTTTTATAAAAATAAAAAAACAGCTGTTATGTGGGGCCCATGCTCGAAAAACTGGTCGAAGTATAGGTCAGGTGGTAAAACCTATATTTTTTGTAAAATATGGGTGGTTATTTTTAATTTCAAAAAAAATGGGGGGTTATTTCAATACATGGTACATTTTAGGGTGGTAATTTACAAAAAATCCTTAAAATTAAGGAAAATTTGACATTTGCTACAAACGAAAGCACCTTGTGTCATATTTGCTACCCGTTTAATTTTTTATTTTACTTTATTACCACCCAAATTCCCTAACTATATATTTTACTATCAGATAACGGTTTCTATCAATTTTGATGTTAACTGGGGCCCACTTTATCCATCACCACACCAATTTATTAACCTACACCACACTAACCACTCACCAATACTCCCCTGCTCCCAACTCCTCACGCAAACACCTTACTAACCTCTGGCCAGCCGTACCTCTAGCATCACCACCATACTAGACCTGGCAACCTGATCCAAACTCGTTGACCCGACCCATGACCCGAAATTGACCCAATAACATTGACTCGAAAATAACTCGAAACTCGAAATTGACCCGACCCGACCCATATCCGACCCGAAAATGAAGTTGACCCGATCTTGACCCAACACCCGAACTGACTCGACCCGAAGTTGACACTACCCGAAATTGACCAAAAGTGTTTAACCTGAATAGACCCGATACCCAAAATTGACCCGAACAGACCCAAAACCAGAAATGCCCCAAACTAAAATTATCTTATAATTGAACAAAAAATGTCTTGTGCCAAAAATAACTCAAATTGTTCATTTTCAACCGTAGCTAAGCTCATAAACTGAAATATACTCTCTAAAAAATTGTTGATTTGAGCTTGATCCACAAATGAAACAACCCGAACATATTTGACTTGACCCGAATATACTTGACCCAAAATTGACCCGACCCGAAAGTTGATCCGACCCGTACTCGACCCGATACCTGACCCGAAGTTGACCCGAAACTCGAATCGACCCGATCTGACCCATACCTGACCCGAATGTTAGCTGACCCGACCCGACCCGAATGCCCCATTTGCTAGGTCTAATTCACACCATCATCGACATCACATCAAACTGCTGCAACTGCCACCATCGCACCCACAACAATGAACCACCGCTACTCCCTTGCTCTCTCCAACATCACCAAGCTCATCCCTCACTTCAACCCCAACCGCAACACTATAGCGAACACCACTTGTTGTCGCCTGCAACACCACCGTAAAAAGCGCTGCAACACCCCAATAATTCTCTCTTAAAACCTGTAAATACCCTGAACAAAATCCAAGAGAATTACTGGCATGCTACCGCCACGCGTTCAAATGTTAAGGCTATATCAGAAATTAGCAGCAGAAAAACTAACTCAGTTATAAATAAGTTTCAAAACCAATAACCAAAACCAAACTAAATTAAATATTACAAGTTGGAACCATTAAGGCCCTTATTCAAAACCCAAATTATTTAAAACAGTAAAAAATGAAATTGGTTTTAATGAATTCAAAAGTAAGTAGCAAAATAAGTAGTGAAAAGTAACCAACACTCCACTCAAAATCCCACAACCCTGATGCGAATGCTGCGTATGTAAGAACATGTGGTTAATCTGCTCCCCAATATTACAAGTGTAAAAATTGGATCGTCACAGGGTCATTGAAAGGCGAAGGCCATGACCAAAGAAAGACACACACAAAAGCACGCAGTCAGCAAAGCTAAATACATACAAGCTGCGAAATAAATTAAGAAAATACCTAACATGCTACTAATAATCAAGCACAAGCATCATTAAATATAGACTCAATTCATGACTCGATTATCAAATTTATTAAGACCTCACTAATTGATATTGACTGACTCATTTATTTAATTCATTGGATTTAGCAATAGACAAGGTTGTCCAACCCATGTCCCATTTGGAACATCAATAAAGAAAAACCCCATGCCTCCTTTCGGAAACATCAATAAAAACCAATGACCACGGGCGCGACTCCGTGACCGTAGTTAGTATGAAATCTCACCTAACTCCTAGTTTTAAAAATATATTTGAAATAGGAGACTCGTAGATCAGACGGCCTCGATAAAAGTACACGGCTAATACCCCATGTACCCCAACCCCTGATTGTCATTATTCCAGATGTGCACCAATCCAGAGTTTTATTGCTCATCCATCTTGCACTTTCCGTGATTTACAGGTTTAGATTTGGTGATGACTCAAATACATTATAATACAAACATTCCAAACACAATTCAACAAAACATGACAAATTCCCAATTTAAATTCTTGATTTATTAGTGACAAACAACATTTATTAATTATTCCTTTACTACCTTGGTGTATAAACACCTTTAGTGCATAAGGCACCCCAAAACCTTAACCTCGTCTTATAAGACTTGAATTCCTCCTTTACTCATCCTATTTCCATAATCATGAATGAGGAATAATTTAATCTTTACACTAATCACATACCTTTGCCTTTAAGCGCAACTTGCATAATTAGAGCACAAATAATACTTGCATTATAAGCTAGTGCACATCATTTGAAATTCACAATGTATAACCAAACAATTTAACCCAGTCAATCCTATACATGATACTAAGTTCTCGATCCGTCCTTAAACATGCACCTACAAGCAAGGTTTCGTAACTTGTACGTACCTTGAGCAAACGAATTGGTATGCCACTTTACTAACTAGAAATCACCTTCAATAAACTCCTCTCCTAAGCCAAATAATAACATCTCAATCAATACCCAATCAATCAAATTTACAGCAATACTAACTTACTTTAAAACCTTCAAAATTCAAATCAAACAACACTTTAAAACCTTCCCTTTAGTTAAAATTAAAGGCTTATATATAGTTCTTTAAATTTTCTTCATAAAAACCTTAAAATACACTCTTATATATGAAATTACAGCAAGTTCAAAGTCTAATAAAAATCTGAAAATTATATAAAAACCCCTAATAATCTCCCTTTTTAATGGGTGATTAAACCCTCTTTATAAAACATCAAAAGTAGTACTTAGAAACTATTTCCAACACTTAAAACTTCAATAAAAACATATATTTATGCTTAATTAACTTTAAACATAATTAATTTTATTAATCAAACTCAAGAATAATATTTTAAGTATAAAAAAACTTCGTTAAAATAAAAAACTGCCTGAAAATCATATTTAGAGGCTGAATTTGGCCACGAGTGGGTGGTGCCTCTACCAAAGGTAGTGATTCTTTCTTAAAACGTTGTTTCCACATGGAAAACGCTACTTTTTTTTTATCAAAATCGGATGAGTTTAGAATCTGATCGGGATTAATATTAACGAACAAAAATCTAAAAATTAAAACACGAATCTACGTGTTCAAAATAATCTGGAATTAAGTTAAACTAATTAGTAGTTATAATCACCAAAATTTTAAAACATCATTACTATAAAAGCCCTAAATCAAATGTTCATAAAAACCCTAAAATCATGATTTTCAATAAATTGAAACCCTAGGTTTATAGTTCATAAAATATGAAAATTTATAACATAAATATAATCTGAAATTTATAATCTTTATACCATTAAAATATAATTTGATACTAAAAATATAGTCTTTACACTAAAATCAAAACCCAAAACAATTAAATTAACATTAAGCAAAATAATGAAACAAAGGAGGATGAAAATAAGACTAACCTTTTTGTGTGGGAAATTTTTGGAGATTCACGGGGTATTTATAGGAGAGAATTATTGTAGGGTAAAAAGGAAGATTGGGCCTCATAAAAATAATGGGTCAATTAAGTAAACAAATGGGTTAGACTTGTTTGATTGGACATAAATTGTAGAATAAAGGTGCATAAAATAATTTGTTCAAATAATTTTCGACCCAGATTAATAATTTGAAACTTTTGAAATTAAATTCCGGAAAATAACAAATAAATATTATAAATAAAATAAAATTTCATTTATAAAATATTTTAAAAATACGGGGGATTACAAGCGCGCTCCACCAGCAGCCCCGCACCACAATCAATGGAAGCTAACAGCCCAATCGAACAAATAGTCGCCCACGAGAAGATCTAATTCAGCCCACAATTTCAGCATTTGGAACCCCGCAATTGGCAATTTACGCCCAAATTCAGCCAAAGAATTAGATACTCTAGAGCAAAATTAATGAAATTGGGCGACTGAGATGCATTGAATCAATCAACGGCTGCAATTTAATGATGATTGAAGGTGAAGCCTTTGATTATAGTTGATGCATGGTGGATGATGAAGAAGCGAACCAGAGCAAGAAAATGAACAGGGGAGGGGGGTTGATTATATAGCGGTGGTGGTGCTAGTATGGAGAGGCTTAGTGTCAACGACGGGAAGGGGATGGTCGGTCGCTGGCGAGGGAAAGGGGTGGTAGTGAGGTTTCGTGGAAGAGTTGATGGGGAAAAGGATCGGAGGTTGGACGGTGGCAGTGAGGTGTCTTGGGTGGCAGTGAGGCGGCTGAACAGTGGCCGGGCCCTACTAACGGAAACAATATAATAATGGGGCAACATGTAGTGATATCTATAATTTTGGGATTTGGGTGGTAGTAAAGTAAAATAAAAAATTAAACGGGAGAAAATGTGACACAGCCACACAGGTGCTTTCGCTGGTAGTAAATGTCAAATTTTCCTTAAATTAACTATATTGTTATTTAAAAATAGTTAGGGAGAATAAGAAATATCTTAAAGATATTTTAAGTGTGAAAATCCACCTAATTTTGCATATGTAGCTTGGGATTATTTAAAAGTTGTACTTTTCAATACACAAAAAAAAGTTACAAAAAGGATTAACAAGATGTTATAAAATCTTTAAGAAGATTTGTAATACTTAGCTTGTTGGACAAACAATTTTTATTTTTTTTGAACGGCCGCAAAGCAAGATATATTAATCAGAAGACAAAATGTCCATAAGTACATAGGGGGAAACCTCACAAGGGGCATGATTTTCCCACACTTGCTCAACGCCAAAAGGAACTAGCTTTGCGAGACGATGGGCTACAACGTTGCCCCCTCTCTTAACATGAGACCAAATAAAATGCTTAAAGAAACAACAAGACTCTAAGATATCACCAAGAACACTATCTAAATCAGAGAGAAAAGTGGTGCCTTTTGACAGACGCGAGATAAGCGTTTGACAATCGCTTTCAAGAATCACATCCTCCATACCATATCTCTTCCCCAACTTCACAGTCATCGCTATTGCCTTAGCTTCAGCAATTTTTGGTGGCCAACCTGCTCTTTGTCTACGAACAGAAGCAAAAATAACCTTACCTTGGAAGTTTCTAGCCACCACTCCCAAGCTCACCCATCCCTCCTCGCTTAAAGACGCATCAACATTAATTTTGAAGACCCCCTCAGGTGGAGGACTCCAAATCTTAGGACTGGCAGCACGCCTTTGAGCAGGTTGGGCATAAATACGAGCACCATAGTTGAGTTGTTCTTCCACCAGTTTAAAAACTCGAGCCTAGATCACCTCAGGTGGAGTTTCTCGCCCCTCGAAGACTTTCAAATTCCTCTCATGCCATAGTACCCATGCAAGAGTTGCAGCTCTACGTTTAAGGGCTTGGTCTTTTGTCTTCCAGCTAGCAACAAGATCGCATAGAATCAAATCATCAAGCTCTGCAACAAGCTCTTCGCAGCAGCAGGCATCCCAGAGAGGCCTCGAGTGTGGGCAGCTAATGAGGCTGTGGTCGGGTAGCAGTTTCTTCCTCAGCATTGCACCAATTAAGGGCAGGCAGCTTCGTCAATCAAATGGCGATGCTTTAACAGGCTACGTATAGGTAGTGTACCTATACACACTCTCCAAAGAAAGTGTTTGATCTTTGGGGCTACATCAGGACTCCATATAACCACCCACGCAGCATTGAAAGTGTCCAAGTTGAGTCCTTTGCCAAGAATGTAAGCATTGCGAACAGAATAGTTCCCATCATTCGAAAACGCCCAGCAACGCTCGTCAGGCACATACCGTGCTCAAAGGAATTGCTAAGATACATTTCACATCCCGTTCATCAAAAATTTCCTCAATTTTTCTCACATTCCACTCCATACATCATGGCTCAATTAATTCATGCACTTTAGATACACCATCAACAGCAGCAGTGGTAGAAAAGCGACCCTCCTCGTCCACTAGCCAAGGGTCTTTCCACACATCGATGCTCGTTCCCCTCCCCACTCTCCAGACAAGACCTTCTTTAACAAGAGCTTTGGCGCTCCAAATACTTCTCCAAGAGTAACTACAAGAGTACCCCAAGGATGCATCAAGAATTGAACACTTCGGAAAATATTTTTCTTTCATGACTCTCCCAAACAAAGTGTTCTCGCCCCTAATCAATCTCCAAATTTTCCTTCCCAACAAGGCATCATTAAAGACCGAAAGATCCCTAAAACCCATTCCCCCCAAATATTTTGGGGTGCACATCCAATCCCAACTCTTCCAATGGATTTTCCTCCGCACTCCATCATGCCCCCAGAAGAACCGAGCCATTGATGACTGAATAGAGGACAAAACCGAAGTCGGAATCTTATAAACTCCCATAAGATATGTTGGAATGGCTTGAATAACCGATTTTAAAAGGATCTCTTTCCCTGCTCTTGAAAGAAGCTTCTCCTTCCACCCTTGAAGTTTTTTCCTGATTCTATCAAGAAGAGCATTGAAAATTGCCTTTTTCGACCTTCCGGTAATGGTAGGAATTCCTAAATACTTCTCATGTCTCTCTACTGACCGCATGTTCAGAAGACCCAAAATTTCCTCCTTTTGCTCAGTTCCAACTCCCTTGCTAAAAGAAACCTCTGACTTATCATAGTTAATTTTCTGCCCGGATGCTGCTTCATATTGGTTGAGAACCTCAACTATTCTTGAGCATTCCTGTCTAGTGGCTCTAGCAAAGAGTAAACTGTCATCCGCAAAAAAGAGGTGAGAAACCTTGGGGCCATTCCGGCTAGCCTTTACACCATGAATTTCTCTATTATCAACTTTATTCTGCAACATACTAGAAAAAGCATCAGCAAGCAGAATAAAAAGATACGGGGGCAACTGATCACCTTGTCTTATTCCTCGAGATGGAGAGACAGCCCCACATACCTCTCCATTGATAACAAAAGAATAAGACACCGAAGAAACACAATCCATAATCAAATTCACCCAACTCCCATCAAACCCCATAGTGAGAAGCAGCTTCTTTAAAAAAACCTCATTCAACTCTTTCATAAGCTTTACTCATATCCAGCTTCATTACAATGTGACCTCTGCGCCCCTTATTACGATGCTTCATAGTGTGAAAAATTTCAAGAGCTATGAGAGCATTATCCGTGATCAATCTACCTGGAACAAAGGCACTCTGATTCTCCGATACCACACTAGGGAGAATATTTTTTAATCTCATAACCAGAGATTTTGAGACTAGCTTATACAAAACATTACACAGACTTATAGGCCTAAATTCTGACATATTAGTGGGATTTTTAACTTTGGGGATCAAAACAATATTAGTTTTGTTTACATTGCACGAGAAAGGGGCCCCATGTAAAATATTGCTAACAAAACTAAAAACATCATCACCAATAATATGCCAAAAGCGTTGATAAAAGATAGCGTGCATACCATCCGGGCCAAGGGCTTTACAAGGTTGCATATGTTGTAAAGCTGAGAAAATTTCCTCCTTAGTATACGGCTTTTTCAATTCATCGTTCATCTCTGGAGTAATAACTTCTCTGACATGTTTTAGCACACCGTGTAATTCCTCATCTGAAGGGTTAGAAGTCTCAAACATCTTCTTGTAAAAATTAGTGACAATGGGCTCGAGTTTGTCTTCATCTCCCTGCCAGACATTATTCCCATCAAAGAGGCCTTTAATATGGTTTCTACTTTGCCTTTGGGAGGCCTTGTGATGGAAATATTTCGTATTCTTATCACCATCTTTTACCTCCGCAACACGAGAGCGAATATACCAATATGCCTCTTGCTTTTGAGTAAGATCTTCTAGGAGTCGTTCAAGCTCAATGCACTCATTACAACTGTCTGCCGAAATTGGTCTTCTTTGAGCTTCGGAGAGAGCAGCTTCTGTTATGGCAATCTCTTTACCTAACTCATTAAACTTCATTGAACTCCAAGACTTCAATCTGGCAGCAACAATCGCAAGCTTACCCAAAACCCCTCCCATCATTTCTCCCCTCCAAGCTTCTCGAATAACTATATTTTTATATAAAAGGAAAATATCTTAAAAGTATCGTAGGTTTGGAAAATCAGCCTATTTTTTGCATAATGTATATGGTTTAGAATCAACTTCTATATATATTTATATAAGGGGCAACGAATTGAAAGGGATAAGTAACAAGTTATAGAAATATACAACTTTTTCATAAAGATGGACAAATTTGGAGTCGAATTAATTACCAAGTATATTATTACTTCAAAAATAAAGCATACATAGATTAATAACTAAAACAAAAGTAGAAGAAGAAAGAGATCTTGGAGGAATTTGGTTTGTCAAATACACTAATAGAGAAGGACTTGGACAGTTGGACCGATCTTAAATCTTAACCACTTATGTTAGATATGTGCATTTTGCAAATGTAAGTTAGGTTTAATGGAGTTTTGCAAATGAAGTTATGGTTTAATGGAGTTTTGAAAATGTTTAGAGAAAGAGTAGGGTTTTGTCTAGAAACAAAGAATAGGGTTTTTGTAATGGATATGTTGGCCCTTTTCTTTTGTTACATATTAAGGTACATTTGACTTTTGATTTGTGACCCTCGTAAGGTCAATGTGAGTATTATTGAGTGCTAGTGTGCTACATACATAAGAACAAGGGTAAGAAACTAAATTTTTATAGACTTTGCGTGCTTAATTCAATTGATTTTTACTTATCAAAACTTATCTTATTTGAATTTACATGAACTTAATCGAACTAATCTGAACTTATTAGACTTTATCAAAGTTTTTTTAGTTGTAACTTTGAACTTGGGTAACCCTTATTAACTTTTATCAAAACTTATTTTTTGTGAACTTATTTTTATGAAAACACTGAAATTAAGGTGAACTAAGCAAATCCCTTAAATTGTGACTCAAAATATGGTATGGCTGAAGTTAAATGCAAATATCTATCAAACTACAAGTGATTTTGAGGTGATTCAAGTTGGAGGTGATAGCTTAATTCAAGAGTTTTCGAACTATAGGTCATAGCTCGATTCTAATAAAAATCGAAAAGGTTATGGTTGTTTTACGAAGACTTGGTGATGCTAGAACGTTGTTGACGAAGTACTCAACTTGGCACGCTCGTGCCAAAAGAGGGCACTTTTGTCCCTAGTCGAGTGAGGGCAATTTTTGTGAAGTTTTTTTAGTGTATTTGTTTTAGGGAATATTTGATTTCCTAACACTATATCTTTTATATGACAACTTTGTTAGCATATTTTAGGGAACAATTTAGGGTTTTATTAGGGTTTTCTTATGCTATAAAAGAACCCTTTAGTTGATCAATTAGATAGATCATATCATACCTTATGAGCCATTATATTTAAGACTCCTTGTATATTCTCTCGTTCTTTATCCATTATAGTGAAGAATCTCTCGAATCCTCCACCCGTGGATGTAGGTCTAATTTGACCGAACCACATAAATTCTTGTGTTCTTTGTTTATCTTTTCTTTATTGTTTTTCTCTTTCTTAATTTTCATTGACTTGTTTCGCATTAATTAAACACAATTACACTCTTATTTCTAAACAATTGGTATCAGAGCCAGATTTAAGATCTCAAGTTTTAGGTGTTTATAGATTAGTTTGATTAAATTATATATGCCAATGTAATTTGACATTGAGAAATTCGATACACAATTGAATTTTGTCCAATCGCAATTGAAGATGAAAGCCATCTTAATTCAATGTGGTTGTCACAAGGATGTCGAAGATGAATCCAAAAAGGCTTCGGACATGATGTTGGATAAATGGGAGGAGATCGATTTATTTCGACAATTCAATATACTTATGTCTCTCTAATGATGTTTTGAGATAGGTTTCCAAAGAGACTACTGCTACGGGTTTGTGGTAAAAGTTGGAGTCACTTTATATGAAAAAGAGCATGACCCACTGTCTACAACTCAAATCTAGATTTCATGATCTTCGTCTAGAAAAAGGTAAATTGCTTAAGTCAAATTTAGATGGAATTCTTCTCTATTATTATGGATTTGCAAAACATCAATATTGATATTGGTGAGGATATGGATATTAGGTTATGTTCTTTACGACCTTCGTATATGCACTTTATTTTGAGATACTTTGTTGTATGGTAGTGATGATTTGAGTTTGGAGGACATTAAGTGTAGACACCTGATTGTGTCTCCCTAAAAACCAAACCCAGTGATGAGTACCTGTCACGTCATTAAATATTGGGCGAGGTGAAATGTTGAAGAGTCTCGTGAATTCTCATGTTTTCTAAAATATTTTAATAAAAATAATTCATTTCGTATTTTGAAAATCATTCATTTCGTATCCTATTTATAAAAACGTCCATTCCAGTTTAATATGGTCCATAATTTGGGTCCAATAATTGTTTAGTTGGATGAGGGTTGAAAAGATCTTTCCAACGACATATTATAAGCTCAATTCCGAGTTATAAAGAGCAAGTTAATTTCTAATGCCTACAACCCCCTCTAGGCAATGTTGTCTACTCCCCCCTCCTAAAATTACTAGAGTAGCCCTAAACCCCACTAACCGCATCAGTTATTTACCTTAGTAAATTTCAACTAACCACAGTTAATTCCCCATACCCCACATATATATACAAAAAAAATGAAACAAAAAATGAAAAAGTCATCACTTTTTAGTTTCTACGTTGTTCTTCACTGTCATTTTCTCTCTCATCAAATCTTTTCAAATTGCACAATTCTAAAAAAATATCTGCAAATTAATTACAATTTCAACAACAACGAGTGATACACGAGAAGAAATTGCAATAGCTAAAGAAAAAACTCCAAAAAAAATCAAAATTGTAAGTTAATTTGTGCATTTTTTATGATTAAACCCTATTTTAAAAAAAATAATGTAGGGAATATTTCAAGCATCCCACACTTGAGCCCCACTGTGATCATACACTTAAGCATGGTGGTGTCCAAAGGAAGGAAGCTAGAGTAAAAGAGTCGCCAACAAGTTTTAGGAACTTGTAAACCGTTCACAGGGTGAAGGTTATACCCCTTCACGATCCATGAGATCGCTAACTCCATAGTGGTCTAGAACCATGACTAGAAGTTTGGGGATGAAGGTACAAATCCAACCTAAAAGAGATTGAATCTGCCCTAATAATAGGCCTCTACTTTATTCTTCTCGTATTCATGTGCGCTTTCTGACTAACATGCAATCAATAGATTAACCCTAAACATGTTTAATCTATGTTGGTTGAATATTAATGCACAAACAAACTTATTATTGACGATCACTTGAATTATAATCATATCAACCTAAAAAAGATTATTAATTATCTTATTAAGCGTGATTAAAAGTAACAATTCCCTTAAACATGCATAAAAGGTGTGATCAAGCAATCAAGCAACAATAATAACAATCATCATAATAATATTCTCAATCTCAAAGCATAATAATAATAGTAAGATCCTAGGCATGATACTAACAAGATTAATAACAAATCCTAGCATGTAACTAAAGATTAAAGATCAAAGCTTTATCTCTAACATGATACTAACATGATATTAGGAAATAATATGAAGCATCATAAACATACATAATATTAGAAATATTAGTTAATACCCTAAACATGATACTAAGAAGAAATAAAAACATCCTGACATGATACTAGGAATCAACAAAATAATCTAAGCATGATTTCTATGTCAAATGAATAATAAAGTAATTAAATTACTTACTTCGATGCCTCGTATCTCTTTCTAATAACAAAATACACACGTTAGTAACTTCAAGGAAAGTATTAAATAATAAATCTAATCAAAGAATTGAAATAGAATTTGGGACCAAACCCTCAAAAATTATCAACCTTTCACGTCTAGGGCGAAGACAACTTCGAAATTGGCTAGGTGTGTCTAGAACTAATGTATGAGGAATCTTGTAAGAGGGAAGGTTTAGAAAAAGAATAGAGAGAGCGAAAGCTTCTAGCTTTTAGAGAGAGAGAGAGAGAGAGAGAGAGAGAATAGAGAGAGATGATGGTTGTGAATAATGATTGTGAATTCATGAAAACGTGGAGATTCGACCCCTTTTTATAGAAAAAATAGTCCGAAATCAAATCAAGTCATATTTGGAATAAAATACCTCATGTCACCATGTAACACCCCCAAATCTCCCTTTACGGAAATACTAGTATAATACGTATAATTATACCGTAGAGATAGACTTGGGCGTATTACCGCCGCGTGATTACGCAAGGCTACTCAAAGTACTTAACTCAACAACAAAACTTGCAGCAGAAACTCATTTTTCTTTTTATTAATACTTATAAAAATAGTAACGTTGTTATTAGTGCTCAAAAATGAAGACAAGACCAACATTCCTAAACTAGGTGAAGCAAATCCCTGGACTCCCATATGCTCATTCACGACTCCACCTGAAAATAGTCAACACTGCTTACCATTACGGTAAACAGGGCGAACCAAAACAAATAAGAAATACGGATTAGCAAAATATGCTAATTATGGTAAGTGCAAGAAAGTGTAAACTCAATTTATTTGCAAACATGCTTTTAAAACCAATTCCAATAAATTCAAAACTCATTATTCCAAAACCGATTCCAATGATTCAATATTCAAAATAATAGTTTATAAAACAAATTTCTTTATTAAGAACCAATTCCTTTTGATCCAATTCCTCACCCAAGTGTGCACACCCCCAAGCTAGTCTCCTTATATTACAAGGCTATTCTTGAGGAAAGACCCGGTCATACATAGTCCAAGACCTTATCAATAAACCAAATCTGCATAGTGGGATTACTAACATGCTTATAAAGAATTAATAATAATAATTCAATGGTTCAATAAATCCTTTTAATATCCAATAGTTCCCAATATTGTTTAAACACGATAAGTAATCCAAACCATTCAAAACATGATTTAAAAATAAATCATTCAAATACTTTTTATTAAAATGAATATCTTCAAACATAATTTATTTCAAAATCAATTTAATTCAATCACCAATCAAATCATGTAAAACATGTTATTCAAACCAATTACTTTCAAAGGTATCTAGCCACCTAAACGTACCTTGATCCTTGCTAGAAAAACCACCCAAAAAGAACCTCACGAACCTTGATTGAACACACCCTACAAATAAATATAACTTTTTTTTTTGACAAGTACAAATAAATATAACCTTAATCAATATAAGGTTAACAAATAATCACAAATAATTGAATTAAAACCTCCCAACTATATGGACATGAACCTTTCAACATAAACATTATTAAAAATCTGATTTTATATAATTAAAACTACTCATAATAATTATTTATAAATCCCCCGTAATAATAATAATAATAATTGAATAAGAGAAGAGAATAAGAAAAGATAAGAAACCAAGAAAAAGAGAAGAATTGGATTTGCGTTGGAAAGAATAGACAGAACTTGCAGAGGCTATAACTCCTTTGATATAACTCTGAATTGGGTGATTCTTGAGCCCAACCTCAAGAATTTTTTGAGAGGAACAATCTTTGTGCAACATCAATACCCCAAAAGCTGACCAAAAGTGCCCGAAAATTGGCTTCAAAGATAACGGGATGATTTGTGTAAAATGAGGCCAGGAGAAGAAAAGTAGAGAATTGGTGTGAATAAGTGGGAAGAATTAATTAAGGGTTTATTTATAATGTTGAGGGTGTATAAAGGATAGAGGTTAAGGTGTGATATGACTACTAAAAAATGTGATAAGTTTTTGGGGTTGTTAAAGCACTTGAATCAAATTAAGTCTAGAGTAATAGTTGGGTTAAAAGATAAGAAAATTTAAATGGATATACATATGGTTGGGAGAAGAAAGATAGGAACAAAATGAGATAATGAAGAACAGAATTAGAGGTTAATTTAAAATATAATAATTAACAAACTAAAGTGATAACAATCACTCTTCAAAACATGATCAAATCATGTTTCACAATTATTATTTTTTTATTTTTTTTAAATATAAAAACAAAAACAATAAAAATAAAATAATTGAATAAATAAATATTTTAGACAATATAAAATTAGTTAAATACATAATGATATTAGATATTTCTCTTGAAATAGTTAGTATAATAAAATATGGACCGACCTTAAAAAAGATAATTAAACCTATATTATTAATTTAGAAATCCGAAAATTATTCAAATGATTAAATACTTATATTTTGCGCCAAAATTCAAATATTATTTTGTCTCCAAATAATAAATTTACTAAAATACCCTTTTTATAAAATAATTCTTAATTAATTAATTAGAAAATACGTATGAAAATATGGGGTATTACACGCCAACGAAAAGAGTTAGCGCTAGACGATAGGCTTAGCGCTAGACGACGGACTTAGCTCTAGGCAACAGGAGTTAGCGCCAGGCGACAACCTTGTCGTCTCGCATTAAGTCAGAATTAAAACGCGCTTTGTACGCTGAATCATCTTCTCAATACGATTAAGCAGCTAATTCCGCGTTGATCATATTAAAATCATGTTTGTGACAAATCACATATTTTATTCAAAATAAAACTCTTTAAATATAATTATAATCCTATCACATTAGAATTTAAAAGAACCTTCTAGATTATTCTAGAAGATTAAAGTCAATCCTAATAACTTTAGGAATAATAACTAATAGGCCCTCCTCTAGATCATCGGCCCACATATAAAATTCATTTTGGGCCAAATTTAATCTGATCCATAACTTCCTCATTATTTATCGGAATTGGGCTTAACAACACTAGACCCGACATAGCTTTCTCTGTGAACTTATTAGTCAGGCACAGCAATGCACCGACACGACATATGGGCATTGGAAAGGAGTTTGACACTTACTCCGGTACCTATGAGGGACACAAGACCTTGTTTTATATTATCAACTGAAACAAGATGCTTCCCTCACTAGGTATGCTGACGCTGGATACTTATCGGATCCTCAAAATGCCAAGTCACAAAATGGATATCTGTTCACTTAAGGCGGCATTGTAATATCATGGAAATCAATAACAAAGCAGACATTGACTGCGAAATCTTCAAATCATGCAAAGTTGATAGCTCTTTATGAAGCAAGACGAGAATGTGTATGGCCAAAGTCGATGATTAGTAATATTCAAGAAGAGTGTGGAATGAATTGAATGCAATAACAGAAAATTCAACCATCATCTTTAAAGACAATACAACATGCATCTCTTAAGTAACAAAAGGATATATTAAGGGCGATTAAACAAAACATATATCCCCTAAACTATTCTTCACACATGATCTGCAAAAGGATGAAGAAATAGATATCTATCAAATTCAGTCTTGTGACAACCTTGTCAACCTGTTCACCAAATCACTTCCTTCGAAGAAATTTGAGCAATTAGTTCACAAAATCGAAATGCGACATCTTCGTAAACTATGTTGAAATCAGGGGGTATTATATGCACTGCACTCTTTTTCCCTTCAATCAGGTTTATATCCCACTGGGTTTTTTCGGTTTTTCCTGACAAGGTTTTTAACGAGGCAGTATACCAAAGCATATACTACAATATAGTTGTACTCTTTTTCCCTAGCTATGGTTTTTATCCCACAGGGTTTTACCTAGCAAGATTTTTAATGAGGCAAACCCATTTCATGTGAACGTTCAAGGGGGAGTGTTGAAGAAAATTACAAAATGAAGTTCACATGTGTACTTTTTTAGTACATCAATTATATGCACAAGTATAATAAGGGCTTGTTCTGATTAACTAAGTTGAGCTAAACTGAACTGAACTGAACTTATTGGACCCGAACTAAACTGAACTGAACTTATTGGACCTGAACTAAACTGAACTGAAGTGAAAATAATCTGAAAAGAACAGGCCCTAAGAAGACAATCATTTGTGTATTTTTATATAAATATTTGGCTATATAATGAGCATTGATGTAGTTGCATACTACATCAATTTTCACCTATCTTCCTTTACTCCTTTACTTCTCTTTTCACTAATCAAACTTTTTATCGGTAAAACTTTAACAAAAAGTAATTAAAAAAAGAAACAAAAAGAAAAGAAAGGGTGAGAGCATTAGAATGAAATGTTTGTGCCGTGTAGAAGAAAGATAAATAGCAAGGATTAAATACTTTTTGTTAAGATCCAAAGCTTAAATTAGTTTTGAATGTAATGAGTAATTTTGTCCAAACTCTAATAGTATCTCGTAAATTTTGTTCAAACTCTAAAAGTATCTGATAAATTTTGTCTAAACATAAAGAGTATTAGGCGGCTTTTAGAAATTGTAAATGTATCTTTAACAAAACATTTACACTAAAAGGGGAAAAAAAAAAATTAAAAAAATTGACGCATATTAGCAACTTTAATAAATTTGCTTGTTGCCATAAAAAGAAACTTTATCTAAAAACCAACCAATAATTCACACCAACTCCATATCATTAGTTTTCTTTTCTTTTTCTTTATTTTTTTATTTTATTTTTTTTAATTTTTTGACGAGCATATCATTAGTTTTCTTTTTTGCGTGTAGAAATGTAAAATATCATACTTGTATTAAAAAAAGTTGTTAAAAAAAGGTTGAAAAAGATGGACAATTGAACAGACAATTGTCTTGTAAAGTTGTAAGAGCATTAGCAAAAAAAAAACCTCTAACGTCAGACGTTTCGGTACTGAAAGAATAATTGATTAGATACGTTTCGTTGTTAATCACTCTTTTTAGTTTTTGTTTTCATGTGCGTGCCAAGTAACCAACCCTCCTAAACGAATTCTACTTGGCCACGGATTGCCGGATACAAGTCTTACTAGGCCCGGTTCTTTTGAGCTTCTGATTAGAGCAGAGTAGTTTTCAGCAGGACACAGCAGAACTACAACTACTCCATTTATTTTTTAAATACTTGCTACATTTCTCCATGCGCGGAATTTTAGGAGAAATTGGAGAAAGTAATAAAATAAGGAGATAGTGGGGTAGGTTGAATAATAAAAACAATTGCAAAAAGTAAAAATAGTTGAGAATATGAAATTAATAAAATATGATATAGGTTGGATCCACTAGTTGAAATAAACGAATTAAATGTTGTAAAAGCTTTCTAAATAAAAAATGGAGCAAGTATTTAAAAAACGGCCAGAAAAAAAAAGTGGAGCAGGTATTTAAAAACGGAGGGAATACTTATTTACTCAGCAGAGCGCCAGCGCATAGTAGGGTAAAGTAGAGTAGCACTTAGTAAAATAGAGCATAGCAAATCTTGACGAAGTAGAGCAGAGCATAGCAGCTCAAAAGTATAGGGTCGTACTGTGTTATACTCCCTCCGTTTTTTTAAAGCTAGTGTTGGGATTGCGCAGAGTTCGTTGTAGGAGATTTAATATAAATAAGATGTTAGTGGAGTATGTAAAGTTATTATTTTATTGAAAAGTAAAGTGGTGTAAGAAAGAGTTAACACCACTAAAGGAGTGAGAAATGATAAAGTGGGACTGGGGACAATGGGATATTAATGGGTAAAGATATATTATCAAATTGTAAGGATTTTCTAGAAGAGGAATTCTACGTTTACTCCTGGCGCTTCAAATTATTTGCAATGATTTGACATAAAGTTTGGGTAGAAAATGTCTAATCGTTGTCAATAAATTAGGCCTTGTTTAGTTCATATCACCTGATTTTTGGTGATTTGATCTGGTCTGATCTGAACTTAGGGCCTGTTCTCATTGACTGAACTCAGCTGAACTGAACTAAACTAAACTGAACTAAACTGAATTAAGCTGAACTGAACTGAACTGAGCTGAACTGAACTGAAGTGAAATGAATATTTTATAAGAGAAGGAAATTAGGAGCTGAGCTGAACTGAACTGAACTAAAATGAATATTTTATAAGAGAAGGAAATTAGGAGCTGAGCTGAACTGAACTGAACTAAAATGAATATTTTATAAGAGAAGGAAATTAGGAGCTGAGCTGAACTGAATTTCAACGTAAGAGAACAGACCCTTATTATCTGATTTGACCAATCTTTGACCTTAAGCGTACGATAATCTGTAAGGTAAAAATATATTAAGTGTGATCTTGTTAGATTCGTAATCATGTGTAGTTTTTCATTACGAAATTAAAGATATTTAGTGATAACAAATTGCACATAAAACGATGATCTGATCTGAATTTGTTTTTTTTATCTGAACTTATTTTTTTTATTTGATGTGATCTAAACTTTTTTTTTTAAAAAATAAGTAAAAATAAGGTAGGTGAACTAAACAATGCCTTAGTAATTACGGTTGATACAATTAACATCCATTAATACACAAGTCATGCTATATTATTATGTAAATTCAGTGAGATCAGATTGGATTGGGTTCCATCCATCGACTACAAATGTAACTAAGAATTTATATTGTAATAATACTATGTACATCAAGTATACTTTAAAGAAAATTTGAAGACTTTGGTAAGGAAAAAAAGAATGACCCATTTACAAATTATTATTTTTGATACGAAATATAAAAGTAATTGCTAAATAATACTAAAATTTGAACGTCAATATAATAAGATCTTTTCTTATATATATATATATATATATATAGGGGAGGGATCCGGTAAGAACCTCTCCTTATATAAGAACCCAATCTTATATAAGAACCCCTCTTTATGTTCTAAACTTTTTTCGGCTTATGTTCTAAAGTTTTCCTATGTTCTAATTTTTTTTCTGCTTATGTTCTAATTATTTCATATATTCTAAATTATTTTTTCAGCTTACATTCTAAATTTTTTCATATGTTCTAAATTATTTTTTCAACTTATGTTTTAAATTTTTTCCTATATTCTAAATTATTTTTTCAGATTATGTTCTTAATTTTTTCCTATGTTCTAAATTATTTTTCATATGTTCTAAATTTAGCCTATGTTTTAAATTTTTTTTCCTATATTCTATATTATTTTTTCGGCTTATGTTTTAAATTTTTTCCTATGTTCTAAATTATTTTTTCAACTTATGTTTTAAATTTTTTTCCTATATTCTAAATTATTTTTTTCAGTTTATGTTCTAAATTATTTTTCATATGTTTTAAATGTTTGTTTGTTTATGTTCTAAATTTTTTTTTTCTATGTTCTAAATAATTTTTTTCAGCATATGTTCTAAATTTTTTCTTATGTTCTAAATTTTTTTTTCAGCTTATGTTCTAAATTTTTTCCTATGTTCTAAATTATTTTTTAGCTTATGTTCTAATTTTTTCCTATATTCTAAATTATTTTTCATATATTCTAAATGTTTGTTTGTTTAGGTTCTAAATTTTTCATATGTTCTAAATTTTTTTTCCTATATTATACATTTTTTTTCCTTATGTTCTAAATTTTTTTTTCAGCTTATGTTTTAAATTTTTTTCTATGTTCTAAATTTTTTTTTCAGCTTACGTTCTAAATTTTTTCTTATGTTTTAAAAGTTGGTTTGCTTATGTTCTAAATTTTCCTATAATCTAAATTTTTTTCCTAAATTCTAAAGTTTTTCTTATGTTCTAAATTTTTTCCTATATTTTAAATTATTTTTTCAGCTTATGTTTTAAATTTTTTTTCTATGTTCGAAATTATTTTTTCAATTTATGTTCTAAATTTTTTCCTATGTTCTAAATTATTTTTCATATGTTTGTTTGTTTATGTTCTAAATTTTTCCTATGTAGTAATTTTTTTTTCCTATATTCTATATTATTTTTTCAGCTTATGTTCTAAATTTTTTCCTATGTTTTAAATTATTTTTTCAGCTTATGTTCTAAATTTTTTCCTATGTTCTAGATATTTGTTTTCTTATGCTTTAAATTCTTCTTCTTGTTTTTTTTTTTGGTTGTTGTAAATAGGTGCGTAGTCCTGGAGTTGATATAAATATCCTATGTGTTGCCCCTAGACATGCTACGCGAGAGGTAAGATATAACTTTTGTCTGCTTCTATACTTTTTCCATTATTTTTTGCTACTTTAGTGCCCCTTAACTTGTTATATTTTACTGGATATAGGAAGATTTCTTCGAAGAACTCCATTAGATGCTTTCTGAGATGCCTGAGGTTACAAAGTTGCACCCTGTGCCTGATGCTTTTGTCCCGGTGATGAGATTTAAGTTCAATGGGGTGTCCATAGATCTTCTTTATGCAAAATTGTCGCATTTGAGTTTCTACATTGCATGTGATTGTTTTCCTCGGCTTCTATGGGAGGGTGTTGATTTATATTAAAAACCTATTAGCTCAAGTGGTAGAGCACTATGCAAATGCATAGTTGATATAGGTTCGAATCCTACATAGGCAATATTTATAAATAACTATATAAGAAAAACTTTAGATAATAGGTAGTAAAAGTTTAGAACATAAAAAAAAAAAAAAAAAAAAAAAAAAAAAAAAAACTTTAGAACATAAGTAGACTGAATTTAGAACATAGGCAAAAGAATTTTGAACATAGGAAAGAATATTTTAAACATAGGAAATAAAAACCGTTAGAACATAGGTAGAAAAAATTTAGAATATAGGAAAAAATTAGAACATAGGTTGAAAAAATTTAGAACACAGGAAAAAAAAACTTTAGAACATAAGTAGACTAAATTTAGAACATAGAAAAAAAAAATTTTGAACATAGATAAAAGAATATTTAGAATATAGGTAAAAGAATATTTAGAACGTAAACTGATTAGGGGATTTTTATCCACCAAGCGCCGTTTGACAAGTGGACCAACCAGGTTCCGCCACGCGTCCTCCACGGACCACTTAAGACACGCCACGTGTCCACCCATGCCAAATGGGACAACCGGCCATCAAGGCCCATTTCAGTCTAGAAGCCCGATCGGCCCTAGGTTTACCTTAAACCTAGAGAGTTGCACGCTTCCCAAGGCTATAAATACTCGATTAATCCTCATTAATCAAGGGACCGAATACATTACGGAACACACTAATAACCGGCTGATCTCGCTAGCAAAGCAGATTACCTACATTAAATACTCTCACCTAGAGAGACCTTATTACTTTAATTTCTGTATTAATTACTCCTTAATCAGGTACTAACTTGACCGTTGGAGGCGGAGCTCTCAGGAGTCTCCGTTATTTTGCAGGTACAGGCGTCCGGTTCCAGTCTCGGAATTGTAACTCTCCCGCAGGACATCAGAAAACCCCGAAACATTTGGCGCCGTCTGTGGGGAGAGTACTTCAGAGATGGCATCCAAGTCTGTACCGACCCCAGAAGAGAGGCGTCCCCTAGACGACCCTCAAGTTCAGTCGGACCATGATACCGAAAGTGAATTTGAAGTTGAAACTCATACAGCTCCAGACGGGACCCTAAGGGCCCGCCGTACCCGTCATACTGAAATAAGGGAACGGGGGTATCTTCAAACAGGAAGCGAGCCAGCAGGCGCACCGCTTGCTCGGCAACAGCCGACTGATGGGTCTGCTCCCATCACAAGGAACGAACTCATGACCTTCATGAGGGGATTCAAGGGAGAGATCCAAGAGTTGATCAACAAAAAACCGCCTGCTTCAGTCAAAGAGCAGGCGGCCAAAAAACCTTCCACTTCACTGAAGAGGAAGCCAGTTCAAGGGCGAGAGGCGACTCCCCATCCTAAATCTAAGAAGCGGGAGCCGTCTGCTCTTGATTTCACAAAACTCCGTTATCCTACGGGAAATAGGAAACCGGTTCGTCATATTCAGGCGGACGGGTCAAAGCAAACGTTCACAGATGCTCGGCACCTGCTAGAGCAGAAGAGGAGTGACCGATTATCAGAGTCGGCTTCTACTTCAAATTTTCAGGACAGTTTGCGAAATGCCTCGATGAGGCCAACTCAGTCGTACCATGAGAGTCAGTCAGGCGGCACCTCCCGACAGTCTGGCTTTCATAGTGCGCAGGCGGTACCAAATTTGCCATTTGTGCCGCAACAACAATATTTTATGCAGCCACCTCCATTTGGTGGACCTGCAGCAAAAAACGTCCAACCTATGGACTGGCAGCTACGGCTGCTTAGACTTGGTGAACAGCCGTCGGCCTTCTCCAAGGAAATTACTGAAGCCGCTCAGCCGGTCAAAGTAAAAAAATGTTTTAGTAGGCGCCTATGATGGCACTACTAACCCGGAAGACCATCTGATGGCATTCACCAACCTGATGTACCTTCAAGGGTTGGATGATCCCACTTGGTGCAAGTGTTTCCCAGCAACTCTCAAGGGAATTGCACAGCAATGGTTCGGCAACCTGCCGACTGGTTGTGTAAACAGTTTCAGGACGCTTGCTTACTTATTTGCCTCCAACTTTGCAATGAACATCCCTGCGAAGAAAACGACCCTTGATTTGGGAACAATTCAGCAGGGTGAAAAGGAGGGGCTTCGTTCCTACATCAGGCGGTTCAACCTGATGAGAATACAGATTCAAGGGTTACCGGATGAGGTAGCTTATACTGACTTTTTTAGAGGTCTCAAAGACGGGTCTACCTTCAAATTTGATTTAGTTCGAAAAAGGGTGGCGACTCTTCAAGAGGCCTTGATTGAAGCAGAAGCCTATATACAGGCGACTGATCTGTGTACAATGAAACAGTCGGACGGGAAGAGGTTCGACAATAGAGAAGGACGACAGAAACAGTCGTCCAACAAAGATGAAAAAAGAAAAGGGGTCTGGGCGGCTGATTCCTCTAAACAGCCGGCCAAGAAGAAAAAGGAATTCAAACCATACTCCCCAAAGTATGTGTTTAACAAGGATAACCAGTTTATCCTAAAAGAAATAAAGGGACGGCTCTCAATTGAGAAACCGCTCCCCATGAAGGGTTCTGCGAGCAACCGGAACCAAGACAAAATCTGTGCTTATCATGATGACATTGGTCATCACACCAACGACTGCATTAGTCTCATGCGGTACCTAGACCGCTTGGCTGATCAAGGTGATCTTGACACTTATGTCAAGAAATCTACGGGGAATACTTCCTCAAAAAAGCAGTCGGCCAAAAAGAATCTACAGGCCGACAGTTCCGATACAGATGATGCAGTCGTCTACACCATTGCAGGCGGCTTCTCAGGAGGCGGCCCCACTATTAGGGGCAACAAAGATAATATAAGGCGGTTAGATGTAAATTCCGTTCACCAAGAACGACCGTCCAAATATACATTTCCTGAGATTGTCATCACTGAAGAGGATCTAGGAGGAATAAGGGGGTCGCATGACGACCCTCTCGTTATTGAATGTAAAGTGGCCAACCAGAGAGTTGGTCGAATCCTCATAGATACTGGGAGCTCTTCAGATCTCATCAGCAGCAAATGTCTGTCAAAACTGAAATATCAGACGGACTGCATACATCCGGCCTCCCACCCTTTAATAGGGTTTGGAGGAGGAGTCGTCCACCCACTGGGACGAGTTGATCTACCCGTCCGCCTGGGCGAAAAAGGGGAAGGACGACACATGATAGTCCGATTCCTAGTTGTAGAGGAACTCTCTGCCTACAACATGATTCTGGGTCGCCCAACCCTGAATAGTGCCAAGGCTGTTATAATCCCGTCACTTATGCTGCTTAAGTTTGAAAGGGACAATGGAACAGTCGGCTCCCTAAGGGGAGATCAGAGGATGGCCCGAGAGTGCTATCTCTCGGATGTCAAACCCACTGCTAAGGCCACTGGCTCAAGTGGAGAAAAAACAGACCTTGACAATGTCAAGGAAAGTGCGCCTGTTCAAGAAACAAGCGACAGAAAAAGAAAGGCGTCCCAGACAGAGTCCGCCAGAAAGGCAAAAAAATAGCAATCATTGGCAGAGGACCGGCCGGATGAGTTCCGCCCTCAGCCGGCTGGTGAGCATACGGACCTGATATTAGACGACTCCCGCCCTGACCGAACAGTCAAAGTTGGGACGACTGCTCTGAGAAACCTTGGTGATGACTGTTAAAAAAAATTGAAGCCCTACTTTCTGGCACATGCAGTCGTCGTGTATACCGACCAACCGATCAAGCGGCCCCTTACCACCATGGAGTCCTCCGGACGAATGATCAAATGGGCCATAGAAATGCAGAGTCTCGAAGTTACTTTCGAGCCTAGAAAAGCAGTGAAGGGGCAAGCCTTTGCTGACTTTATTGTAGAGATGACTCGTCCTCCTGACTCTCAAGTTCCAGACCAAGTCTGGAAGGTATATGTGGACGGAAGCTCTACTTCAAACGGTTGTGGAGCAGGCGTCGTATGTCAATCTCCAGAGGGCGACAGGTTCGAGTATGCTCTACGCTTCAGTTTCCAGGCTTCAAACAATGAGGCAGAATATGAAGCTTTACTAGCCGGGATCCGCATGTGTAAGGCGGCCGGGGCAAGGAAAATAGACGCCTGTTCTGATTCACAACTGATAGTGAGTCAGTACAATGGCGAATACGAAGCAACACATCCGGCCATGATCAAATATTTACAGGCGGTCCGACAAGCAGTCGGCTCCCTTGAGGATTTCCATCTGATCCAAGTACCGAGATCAGAAAACAACCAGGCAGATGCACTCTCGAAATTAGCATCATCCGCCTCCTCCGATACTCCTCGAACTGTGTTTTGGGAAGTAATGGAGAAGAGAAGCATCGAGGAAAATCCTATTGGAATTCTAGACAGAAGCTCAACCTGGATGGATTCAATCAGGGCATATCTGACAAACGGTACACTGCCGGATGATCCTCAACAGGCGGCATCACTGAAAAAACGAGCCTCCTGTTTTGAAATGATACAGGGGGAACTGCACAAGAGGGGGCACCTTCAACCCTTCTTAAAGTGTGTTACTCCTGAAAAGGGACGAGAGATACTAGATGATCTTCACTCTGGTTTCTGTGCTTCCCATATAGGTGGTAGGATGCTTGCTCAAAGGGCAAGGCGGCAGGGCTACTTTTGGCCTACTTTGGAAGCAGATGCAATGGAGATGGTGAAAAAATGTGACAAGTGCCAAAGGTTTGGCAAATTAATTCACCGTCCGGCTACTGACCTCACTACCATTCACAGCCCACTACCGTTTGCTAAGTGGGGCATGGACATTCTGGGTCCATATACGCCTGCTACAGGCGGCAGAAGGTATATACTTGTTGCCGTTGACTACTTCACTAAATGGGTAGAGGCGGAGGCTGTAAAGGGAATCAAGACGAAAGATGTAATTTCATTCATTTGGAAAAACGTCATCACTCGGTTCGGGGTTCCCATGTCTATGGTTTTTGATAATGGTCCCCAATTTGAGACGCCTGTTCTCAAAAGCTGGTTGGGAGACCAAGGAATTGGACATTACTTTGCATCTGTCGGCCGTCCACAAGCAAACGGCCAGGTAGAAGCCTTTAATAAAATCATCTCAGACGGTCTCAAGAAAAAAATTGAACGAGCAGGCGGCCTATGGGCAGATGAACTACCACATGTTCTTTGGGCCATTAGGACGACTGAAAAAGGGGCGACTGGAGAAACTCCATTCCTCCTAACTTATGGTGCAGAAGCTGTTCTTCCAATAGAACACTACGAGCCGACTCTTCGAGTAATGCTATATGACGAAGAGGCAAACTGGGAAGCTATGCGCCTGGCATTAGACTCACTTCCTGAAAAGAGGGGCAATGCTGTTTTGCGCCATGAAATCTACCGCCTGAGAATGACTAGATCATACAACAAAAAAGTGCACAGGCGTCCACTCAAAGTAGGGGACTTTGTACTTAGAAAAATGGAAGCAGTTGGTAGGGCTAACGAGTCTGGCAAACTAACTCCCAACTGGGAAGGACCCTACCGAATCTATGCGGAAGTCAGGGACGGTACCTACCGTCTGGAAACACCAGACGGACAACCGTTGCCTCGAACTTGGAATGTAGATAACCTTAAGAAATATTTCTTTTGAATGATGTAAAGTAAAGAGCTACTTAATAAAGTTGGCACTTACTATTCAATTTTGTATTACGAGGGGCATGCCGTCTGTACCTTTACAGTCGGCTACTCTCCATTGAGTTTTTTCACTCTATCTTCAGAGGGGCATGCCGTCTGTACCTTTACAGTCGGCTACTCTCCATTGAGTTTTTTCACTCTATCTTCAGAGGGGCATGCCGTCTGTACCTTTACAGTCGGCTACTCTCCATTGAGTTTTTTCACTCTATCTTCAGAGGGGCATGCCGTCTGTACCTTTACAGTCGGCTACTCTCCATTGAGTTTTTTCACTCTATCTTCAGAGGGGCATGCCGTCTGTTCCTTTACAGTCGGCTACTCTCCATTGAGTTTTTTTCACTCTATCATCAGAGGGGCATGCCGTCTGTACCTTTACAGTCGGCTACTCTCCATTGAGTATTTTACTCACAATACTTAGCTAAAAAGATTAGGGCCTGGCCGACCCTGTGCCTAACAGGCGGCTACCCTTCTTTGACTTAGCACCTACGTTCACCAAGAACTTACCAAGGCCACCGGCCGAATGATCAGACCAGGCGCCTAGTCAACTGATCTAACTTTTAAAAACTAATCCGACCTGTCCCAACATTATAGCAGGCGTCCGGCGGCATCCATTCGGATGAAATTCGTCGCAGAGAGCAGCTCCCTTTTGGGTGGAACATTGTTCTATAAACTAATTACACGGCACCTATACGACTGTCCCAAAGGGCAACCACGTAGCCGTTTTTGAGACAAGGATAACTCTATCACTAACCAAACCAGTGGTAGCAGTTGACATCTGAGTCAGATGACCGCCTGTATTACTTGGGATAAATGCAGGGGGTACCTATTGAGATAATAGCCAACAAACATTGGCGAATCAAGGGGTCTAGCCGGCCTACGCCGCCTGGTACCTCTACTTCTCAAACAAAAGTGACGGCGACTGAGTAACTCCAAAGTTAACTCATAGTCACTCCTTCAAATTTGGTATGGAACCTAAAAAGTTTGAGTCGTCCGCCTGTTTTATACAAACAAGGGCACTCGAACCCCTATTCCTACTGGATAACCTATTGAGTTAATAGCCAACAAACATTGGCGAATAAAGGGGTCTAGCCGGCCTACGCCGCCTGGTACCTCTACTTCTCAAACAAAAGTGACGGCGACTGAGTAACTCCAAAGTTAACTCATAGTCACTCCTTCAAATTTGGTATGGAACCTAAAAAGTTTGAGTCGTCCGCCTGTTTTATACAAACAAGGGCACTCGAACCCCTATTCCTACTGGATAACCTATTGAGTAAATAGCCAACAAACATTGGTAAATCAAGGGGTCTAGCCGGCCTACGCCGCCTGATACCTTTACTACTCAATCAAGATTGTGACGAAGACTAAGTAACTCCTATGTTAACTTAATAGTCACTCAAACTTAGTACTGAGCCTAAAAGGTACGAGTCGTCCACTTGTTTTTAATAAACAAAGGCTCTCAACCAATACTCTTGCTAGGTTAACAAATAACAAATTAGAGGCCAACATTGGCAATAAAGGGAAACAACCGGTACCCGCCGCTTGTTTTCCTACTTAAATTCCTTGGCTACTTGGTAATTCTATTTACTTGGTCAAATTGAATAAAGAGTTCGAATACCGATTGATTAAATGGCCGACTGATCATCTATCCTGGAAACAGACAACCAGTCGTCCAGGGGCATAGGCGGCATACTTACTATTTGTACCTGTCTTAACGTTCGGCCATACACAACAGTCTGTCTAGTGAGCAAATTTCAAATACTTAGACAAATTTGAACAAAAACAAAATATTTGATTAAAATGAGCCGGCCATAAAAGACCAGCAGAATATTCAAAACCCCGGCCCCCTGGCCGGGTAATTACAAAGCAAACGGCACGCAGGCCGTGAAAAGAAAAAATATACTTAAAGCTTAAGAAGGGGGCAGTTCAGTATCAGCAGCAGCCGCCTGGTCAGCACTCTTCTTGCTGGACTCGGCCTTAGCTGCATCATCTTTTGATGCCTTACTCCCAAGTGGCACAAGCGCCACAACCGGCTCTTCCTCCTCCAACGCAACGTCCATCGCCTCTTCTTCAGCAGCTGCCAGGATCTGTTGATTATATATTTCCGAACACTGGCGGTACGTTCTTTCCCATGAGGCAAAGTCGGCACTGGGGAACAGTCGTTCCCAGGTCATGCGTTGGATTTGGGCGGAGTCTTCCACCATCTCCCGGACGAGCTCTTGTTTCTCTTGCTCGGCCTTGTCCGAGAGCTCTTGGGTAAGACTCTTCTCCTGGTTCACCAGGCGTTCTTTTACGTTAGCCAAAGATTTCTCCATGGCTTCGTAAGAGTGCATTTTCTGACGAAGGGGCTTCAGCTCGGCTTTAAGTTTGGTGACGGTCCCCTCCAGCTCGTCAACCTTCTTTTGGGCCGCCTCTAGCTGAGCCCGAACAGCGGCGGTCGCCTGCGCCTGATAATAAAGAAGATCAATGGTCAGTACTTCATTTTGGGCAATTTGAAACATTGCTTTATCACAGCTGGAGGCGGCCATAGCCTTTGCGGCCTTTACCTCTTTGTTTTTCCGATCAATCGGCTTGCGAAGGCTGTTGACTCGGAGCAGGGCCTAAGTACAAAGAAAAACAGGCGTCAGTTTCCAATCATAGGGGTTAACAGGCGTCCTGGAACTTCAAAAGGGTATACCTCAGCTAGGATCCCCGAAATTCCATCGAGGTCAAGGGTGCCGGCACCCTTGACCGCCTCCCTGTCAGAGGGAGGAACTACTTTAACCATTGACTTGGCTACCTCAACCAAGTCAAGTCCCTGGGGGCCGGCTGCATTAAGCAAAAGGAAAAACAAGTTAGACCTAATCAAGAAGGAAGCAAGAGTGAGTTTTTACAAGCAAGTGTCCATACATCTAGGCGGCCCCGCCTGGGTTTTTGAAGAAGTGGCCGGCTGCTTCTCAGCCGCCACTGTTTTCCTGGAAGACCCAGGAGAGCTTGCAACAGTCGTTCTCCGGGCCTTGGGGTCCGGCTGTTGCGAGGAAGAAGCCCTTGGAGTGCCAGACTGAAAACAAAAAGAGTTAGTATATGCATAATACAACTTAAAGGGGAAGAGTTTTCAAAGCTTACCAAGGGTGCCTCCTTGCTGGGGGAGTCGGCGTACGACTGCTTCATTAGCGAAACCCGCAGCATAGCCGCCGCAGTCTTAGATGCTGTTATTTTACTCATGGCGTCGGCTGAAAGAAATAAACAGCAAAGTTAGTAAAAATCCCAAGTAAACAAGGCGTGAGAAAACAGAGTATTCGTCAGGCCGGCTACCTCTAGAGCACCGACTGCCGAGGCTACAGGCGGCCAAGAAGTACTCATCATAGAGCCACTTGAAGCTCGGGACGCAGTGTAGGGGTACTTGCTCTCGTACCCCTGAAGTAGAGTTCACCCTAGTCTCTACTTTGAAGAGTCCTTTGTCTAGGATCTCTCTTTTAGCCTTTGGGGGAACAGGCGGCATGCTGCGGCCGCCTGCAAGAAGAGGCGGATCCCTGTTCCACTTGTTAAAACGTTTGTTCAGCTCCGTGTCTGAACTCTCGATAATAAGGAAGGTGTTCCGCCAATCCTTCCATTTGTTTGCCTTACCTCTCGTCATGAGGTAACCCCTGTGGCTTGTTAGTTGATACCAGCCGGTACCTCCCGACTTAGGGGTCCGGCTGAGATAGTTCATGTGGGCGAAAGCCTCAAAACTTGGCTCCACCCCGTTCAGTTCGCACCCGGCCACATAGCCGAGTACGTTTACCCAAGAGTTGGGGGCTAACTGCCATAACCCCAGATCATACCCATCTAAAATCCGCTGAACAGCCGGATGTAATGGGAAGCGCAGACCAGCTTTGATGGCCGCCACATAGCAGCCAAAACAGCCGTCACCATAGCTGGTACCAGCCGGCCAGACGACAGTATCTTCTGGATCCGGCACAAACAGTAAATACTCCGGGCCCATTTTGTGGTTAGCAATAAAGCTCGCCACGTTGTCTCGCATGGTTGCGATCCGGCCCCGGGGCACCCTGCAGTAGTAGGGGGTGTTTTCCTCTCTGTAAGAGGCGGACGGCTCTGCCCAATTATCCCCCTTCTCCACTGCATGGGAACTTCTCGCCTCTTGTAGGCGGTTATGTTTTTCTTCTGAGTCAGAAGAACTATGGTCAGAAGAGCTGGAATCGGACTCGTCCCCTGACGAGTCCGAAGAGGACGACTCCTCCCCTCTCCTAGAGGGGCCCGCCTCCTCTCCCTTAGAAGGA
Organism: Chenopodium quinoa; assembly: GCF_001683475.1. Classification (NCBI taxonomy): domain Eukaryota; kingdom Viridiplantae; phylum Streptophyta; class Magnoliopsida; order Caryophyllales; family Amaranthaceae; genus Chenopodium; species Chenopodium quinoa. Next base: position 62,122 of record NW_018744560.1, on the reverse strand, counting down.
GCAGAAGGTAAATTAGACATGTCCACGGTTAGATGAGAAGGGAACACCTTGGTCCCTCTCTCAGAACTGTCAGCTTGACAGTCGCCTCGTTCCACATCTGGCGCCTGGTCAGATGTTTCGCTAAGGAGTACCCTTTGGGAGGAGCCGTCTGAGTTTGATATTCTAGCAGTCTTTTTTGTTCTGGCCATCACGTTCTGCATAGACACAGATTCAGTCGGACTTTGTATAAAGGGCAAAGATGGGTCCAGAAAAGGGCAGGCGGCACTCCTAGTCCTAGATTCAGCCGTCCCCGGTGACCGGCTGATCACTAACTTAGGGCGTGTCGTGTGCTTCCATGGTGCCATTTCAAAAAATAAAAAGAAAATTAAGAGTAAGAGAACTGAGTTACCTGAACGGATGACAGTTGATGAAGTCCTGAAGGTCCGGGTCAGTCGGCTTGTCAGAACAGGCGGTAGGCAGAAAAAGTCCGAAAATGTCAGAGCAAGTTCAGGGGTCCGAATGTTCTCGCAAAAATTCTCAAATGTGAAAATGACCGAAGTCAGCACTTCCTTTTATAGGCAAAATGAGAAGGCGAAGGGTCGCTTCCGAATTCAAATTTGGGCGGGAGAGTCTCCCGGCCGTCTGCAAGGTGACACCTGTAACGGGCCGTCGCCTGTCACCGTGCGACGCCTGTCACAGGCGACACGTGACCAGTCGCGTGCCACCTGTGAGGGGCAAATGATTAGGGGATTTTTATCCACCAAGCGCCGTTTGACAAGTGGACCAACCAGGTTCCGCCACGCGTCCTCCACGGACCACTTAAGACACGCCACGTGTCCACCCATGCCAAATGGGACAACCGGCCATCAAGGCCCATTTCAGTCTAGAAGCCCGATCGGCCCTAGGTTTACCTTAAACCTAGAGAGTTGCACGCTTCCCAAGGCTATAAATACTCGATTAATCCTCATTAATCAAGGGACCGAATACATTACGGAACACACTAATAACCGGCTGATCTCGCTAGCAAAGCAGATTACCTACATTAAATACTCTCACCTAGAGAGACCTTATTACTTTAATTTCTGTATTAATTACTCCTTAATCAGGTACTAACTTGACCGTTGGAGGCGGAGCTCTCAGGAGTCTCCGTTATTTTGCAGGTACAGGCGTCCGGTTCCAGTCTCGGAATTGTAACTCTCCCGCAGGACATCAGAAAACCCCGAAACATAAACAAAAAAAAAAGAAAAAAAAAAAGAAACTTTAGAACATAGGTAGTAAAAATTTAGAACTTAGGAAAAAAAAACTTTAGAACATAAGTAGACTGAATTTAGATCATAGGCAAAAGAATTTAGAACATAGGTAAAAGAATATTTAGAACATAAGAAGAAGAAAAAAAACTTTAGAACATAGGTTGGAAAAATTTAGAACATAGAAAAAAAAAAAAAAAAAAAAAAAAAAAAAAAAAAAAAACTTTAGTATATAAGTAGACTAAATTTGGAACATAGAAAAAAAAAATTAGAAAATAGGTAGACTAGATTTAGAACATAAGAGTAGGCAAAAAAATTTAAAACATAAAAAAAGAATTACAGAAATGTCATTACTAAAGGATGGTTTTAGATGGTTGGATCAAAACTAATAAATGGTTGAGATTGGTTCTTATATAAGATTGAGTTCTTATATAGAGGAGGGTTCTTACATGAGCCTTCCTCTATATATATAATATATATATATATATATATATATATATATATATATATATATATATATATATATATATATAAAGTGTGGATTTTTTCTTAAATTCTTAAGATTGTTTATGCATGTATGATTTCCATGTCTCTTATGTTTTTTTTATAGAGATTTCTATAATAACTTAAGAGATAGGTTAATAAACGTTTTTTTTAATTAATATTTTCTAATATAACTTAACATGAAGAGTCGTTATTATTGTTTAATACAATCAATTTTTTTTGGGTGAAATAACGAGGGTATAGTTGTAACACTATATATACCCTTTAACCCTTCTTTCTTCGCCCCTGACAAAAATATTGTTTCGACAAAGACCTTTAATTTTATGAATATGTTATCTCCTAGTTGAGTCAAAATTAATCAATATTTGACAACTTTTTGAAGCCAACACAATCACAAATTCACTATAAACCAATAAAAGTTGATTATCACTTTATTTAGATCGAATTATGTTTACCTATGGTGATCTAGTTATTCACTATGCTTCTATGTGGTCTATCTAATTAGTTGACATTGTTTTTCTAATCAACACTTCAAATTTTAAAAATCCAAATTGCATGCCATTATACAATATATGAACCTAATGAGGCAATATAATTGGTATATAAAAACAATGATACAAACTTAATTTATGTTATACATATGGTGGATTGACTCCCATATATCATAAATAAGCAAATCTCCCAAGGTTGACTTATAGTTTGTTTTAAAACAATTTTTAATTAAGTTGTTTTTGAATTTTGTCTTGATTAAATCGTCATCCATAATATTTTGAAAAAGCACAATCAAATGCACATTTAGTCACTATCCAATTTCTGATATATTCAATTAATGGCTAAGTTATCTAGTTATACATTCTTGTACCAAACGCAAAGGCAAAATATTAATCAATTTATATAATAATTTGCATAACACATTAACGCTCACTAATTCACTATTTGTTAGTTGTTACTATTGTTAGTGCTATGACGACAACCATTAATTCTTTTTTCTTTTGGCAACTTGCATGAGTTGCCATTATTTGACGTATTCGAGGATTAATGTAAAATTTTAAGCATCCTCTCTAAATAAATAAATAAATAATTAATAAAACAACATAAAAAATAATACTAAAATTACTTTGCTAAGTGCGTGGATGGTGATGGTAGGTGCAAGTGATACTTGAATATTCTATCACACCACAATTGGCCTCCGTGAATTACACTTTCCGAGGTAGTGAAATCATGCCCCTTATCTCCTATTCTCTCTCGATTAGGGGTGTTAATCGACTTGAGTTCTTTACAATTAACTTGTACTCGTCTTGGTCAAAACTTATTTAAAATCGTAATGAACTTAGGTGATTTGATCAAACCAAAACTGATTCTATAACATGATTTTAGGTACCCTTAAAAACAAATTAAAAACGAGTTAAAGATATTACAATTTTAGTAAGGACTAATTCTCTTCAACTTATTTCAAAATTTATTACTTATTATTGTGAGATTTGGATCAAAGATCAAACCATCTCAAAAAAAAAAAAAAAAAAAAAAAACCAACTTGATAGTGTTTTTTCTTATTTTATTACTCCATTTGCTTTAAAATAAATGGTCTCATAATTAGACTTTTTCACTTTTTAGTTTTTACACACTACTTTCTGTTATTTCTTATACAAAAAAAAAGTAAGTATACTTATGTGGTTATTTGTTAGAATCATCTCAATAATTAACGTTTAATAATCTATAGTTATTGATAATTCAATATATTATTGGACAAAATTCTATGTTGACAAATGCATTGTTGTATCTGAGGCATTTTGAAACAGAAGGAGTGCTTTTAATATGTAGTCGAGCTTTGTCAAATCAGTACATCGGACTAAACCAAAAAATCTATTTCAAACCTTGCTAAGTTAAATTAGAATATATTTATTACAAGTGAAGAGAACAAATCCTAAAAGCCGCATATATCATTATCCTATTTTACGAGTTAATTTAATTGGGGCTTCCTCAAAGACATTTGTAAAATTCATTGAAATAAAAGAAGAAAGAAAAGTGTGTTCATAGAATCATAGCAAGGTTGCAAATATCAACACTTGGATTGAATAAAACGCGCGTGGAAGGGATTTAGTGGTAGTAATTAGAGAGTACTTAGAATTTTTTTTTTTTTTTTTTTTTTTTTTTTGAGGCAAGTACTTAGAAATTCTTAAACCACTAAATATTTATTTAATTATTATATTTATTAATTAATTAATAAAATTAATAGAATAAAAATGGAGACAGAGCATCTAAAAGAGGGGGAAAGGAAAGTGGTCACACCCCACTAATTCGTCTTTTAATGCAAATTGCCAAGCACATTGTCCCAGGCTTATGATTCCCTTTCACCCCCTCAATTTGCATAAATACTTTCTTTATTTTATTTGATTATTTCATTTTATTCACCAAAAAAAAATTTAAAATAGTTGTTGTCAGATACTCATATAAAACGATACTTAAATATTCTATACCTGTAATTATATTCTTATTATTATATTTATATACTATATGCTTCAATTATATGCTGACGTCGTGAGAGTTCTATATTATAGTCTTTTGATCTTCATATCCTTTTAGGCTTTGTACCATGTACGTACATATAGAACTAAAACCATGTTATTTAAATAAGTTTAGATAATATTAGATGCGAAGAGCTCCGTTTATAAACAGTAAAATAAATTTTTAGAAAAAAAATAAAAATTAATTTATAATTTGACAACATTTTTCTTTATTTTTTTTTGGGTATTTCTTTATTTCTTTTTTATTTTTTTTATGAATGATTAAATTAAATCAGAGTGAACTATAGATAGACATTTAATCCAAATATTAGCATGGTAACTATATGCTATGAGTTTGAACAAGCACTCATAAAGCTAAATGTAAACTCCCTCTTCGGCTCTTCATGTTTCGTATTCTTTTTAACCAACTTATAAGAACCCATCCTATATTTGTAATAATTGTAAATATTAGTTGATACCAAAAAAAATTGAGATCAAATTGGTATTTATCACTTATAAATATAAAAATAAAATAAAATAAAAAAAACAAAATATAATTGACAAGACTAGCAAATCAAGTGGGCATGGACAAAATATTTCAAAACTTTTTGCTCCTAAAGCAACGTCATCAATCACTCTTTTAAATCTCCAGATGCAAAATACAATACCAAAATTAATTTTATATTACCACTATAGTTTAATTTAATTTTATATTCACCTTTAATTAACAACTCTCATTATGTATATTATTAGGAGTATCATTTTTTTTTATTAGGCCTTATTCTCTTCATCTGATTTTCGCCGAACTTAAATTATTTTTTTCTGAACTTAGGCCCTTTTCTTCACTTTATTCAATTAATATGTAGTAAAGATAATAAGTTCAATAATTAAAAAAAATAAAATAAATTTAATTCCGTAAAAATCTTCAACTTTACCGAATAAATAAACTATATTATGGAATCTATAAAAATAAACTTTAATGAGTAAAATATTTTATGTTCTAAAATAATTTAAAATTTGTAAAATTACTTTAATTATAGACTTATAGTAAATTTTTTAACAAAATAAGGTGAAGAGAAGTAGAGAACCATGACATAAATTATTTTTTACTTGAATTAAATTATATTTGTTGAGCTTAAGTTATTTTTACTAATTAAAATTTACTTTAACCCAATTTATGTGCCCTATTAAGATTTTTCTTTGACATTATAGATTTTAACTGTTTGAAACTTATTTTTTTATTAAAGTTGAGCTATATATATTTTTAGTGAGTTTAACTTTTTTTTTTAATTTACTATTTTTATATTATTAAATTTCTTCAATTACTTTTAATTTCTTCAAATTACAATGACATATCGGCCTAAATGCCTGGTGGTTAAGATTGAAGGCTTGTGTACGATAGACTGCCGTTTTAAATCCCCTACCCTATTTGTTGTTTATGTTGCCTTTTGATTCATTCAAACTAAAAACTTATTTTTTTTCTACAAAAGACCGGATTGCATAAAAGACCAGAAATTAAAATTCAAGAACCAGTGGACTAGTTTTGCTTGGACCGCATTCAAACTTAACTAGATTTAGAACTTTTTAAAATTAATTTATATTTAGTGATGGGAAAAAAATTAAGGAAATAATAGAAATTTAGTTATAGCATATTAATTCTAAAAAATAAACATTATGGAAATGTATTCAAAATGGTAAACAAGAAAACTAGTTCGATCTAAGATTAAATTTTTAGGATTTTTGGACCAAACCGAACCAAAGACCGGCTATAAAATTTCATCATCTTGGGTATCGGAACAGTTTTATTTGATTGGTCTATTATTTAAACACCACTAAGGGCCTGTTCTGTTCAGTTTAGTTCTTAATTTCTTTCTTTCATAAAATATTCAATTCAGCTCTAATAAGTTCATTTCATTTCAGTTAATCAGTACAGACCTTAAATATTCGTGTAAAAGACAAATAAGACTTTTATATAGAGACGGATGGAAAAGCCATGATTCTCCCCTATCTCTTGCACAGTTGTACTTAAACTTGAATTTGATTCATACACACAGCACACCCCATATTGCATATGCACACATTCACACAAACACCAGTTGCACACCAGAGCAGTAGAGATACACCACAAAACTGAATTTTGTTTTCTGGTTGACTTTACAGCGTGAATCCCAAGAACCCCCCAAAAGGTGGGTCCCACCATCCTTCCCCATTGGAGCTTCTTCTACGGAGAATCTTCGCTCCTCCCAAACCAACCACACTTTCACAGGAATCATCTCTTCCTCCTTTTCTTTCCCTTCAAACAAACCACTTCACAAGAGATAGAAATTTTCTCTTTTTTTTTTCACCTTTATTTACTCTTCATTTTGATTTGGCAAAAAAGATAAAAAAGGGTCTTTAATTTTCTCTTTTTTTGGGTTGAAATTATGATTATTATACTTATTGTTGGGATTTTTTTAGCTATATAGCCAACATAGGTGGTGTTTTTGCCTCAGCATTTCTGACAATTTCTTGAGGCTACTTATAAGAAAAGAAAGATTGTACCACATTTTTTTGGGCCTAGTTTTTTTTCAGGTATCTTTTCATTCCCTACTAATTTTAGTAACTTTTGCTGTTTGTATATTGCTTTTCGTTGAGCTCCTTTTGTTATGTTTTTCAACAACCTTAATTTGGGTCAAATTTGGTTTCATTGCTTATCTATTATGTACTTGGATTGATATTTTCGGATGGTAACTAGCTTAGTTGGTCAAGTCATGTCATCGGGATAATACCCAAGAACTGAGATCAAATCCCGCTTGTCTTTGTTGATGGCTCTAAGTACTCAAAATAAAAAGAAAAAAAAATGTGTTTATTTCTGATTCAATGATTTAAGCAAGATTGTAATGGGCTGCTACTTTTGTTAATACTTTTGTTCTTGTGCAAAGGCCTAACAAAGAAGCTGTCAAATAAAAAGTGTTGTTCATGCCAACCCAACTTTGAAAGATTCTGTAAAGATTGTATTTTTTTTTTTTTTAACTTATGTATCAGATTCTTGTGATATTTTTCCACCCTTAATTGTAAGTTGTTTTGGTCCAACTTGTTGGAAAATATTTTCTGGGATTCTCAGATTTGGTGGGGTTTTTATTCCTTTGGGAATTTGATGGGTATTTTCATTTCTATTCTAAGTTATGTCATCAGCTAGCTTCTTTGACTGATGATGATATTGGATACAGAATGAACTTTTAAAGAAAGTTGTGACCAATCTCAAAGGAATGAATTGATTCTTGTTTTTTCTCAGTGGTTGAGTAATAACTAAGGATTTATTAAAAAGTATTCGATTCCTATGATTGATTTTTATTTGATTCCTTTATGTGAAGTTCTTTAATTGGTAATAATTTTATTGGACAAATCTGGATTCTCAGCAGGCTAAGATAACATTATAAATTTCAAGGGACGACGAAATCTTGGAAATGCTTATCTCTTATTGAAGAACATCAGCTTCTGTTTCGAGTTAGTGAGTGGGGGTATATTTTGTTTGATAAGGCTTCTTGGAACTTTGTAGAAGAAGTGGGGTTTTTTTGCTGATAAATGGATGATGCAGTTTTTCATTCTAGTGTAGCAGTTGGAACTCCATCAAGTTCTGCAATGGAACTTGATTATATGGATGAGCTCTTGTTAGAAGGATGTTGGTTTGAAGCATTTGATGGCTCTAATTTCTTTCAGCAAAATGCTTCGACTTCTGGTGCTATATTTGATTCTTCGTACCTATGGCCGATGCTAGAGGTGACAGATGAAAAATCGAGCATGAACTCATCACAGAAAAGTGGCCATCAAGTGAGGGAAACTTCCGAAATGGTTGACAATTCACCTCTAGTTGATACCCAAATGGGAGCTCTAGTCAGCATGTCTAATGGTCAGGGTTTGGTTAATATTGCTAGTGATTCAAATCAGTTTGACAAGTTCTGTGATGAAGGTTCTGAGCTCAACAAACTGTTGTGGATCAAGCCAGGTTTAAATAAAGCAGCATCTTCTGTAATGGAAAGGTTGTTTAAGGCTCTCGGCTACATAAAAGATTCAGCAAAAGGCAAGGATCTTCTTGTCCAAATATGGGTGCCGGTTGTTAGAGGGAGTACTCGTATTCTGACCACTGTTAATCAACCTTTCTCAATCAACTCCGGCAGCTCACAACTTGCTAGTTACAGAAACATTTCTACCAATTATGAGTTTGCTGCAGAGGAAGACTCCTGTGTGTCAGTGGGTTTGCCTGGCCGGGTTTTCTTGGGTAAAGTCCCTGAATGGACTCCTGATGTTCGATTCTTCAGGGTCGATGAGTACCCACGAGTTTCTTATGCTCAGCAGTGCGATGTGCGTGGGACACTTGCTCTCCCAGTTTTTGAGCAAGGTAGCAGGAACTGCTTGGGTGTTATTGAGGTTGTCATGACCACTCAGAAGGTCAACTATCGACCAGATCTTGAAAGTGTCTGCAGAGCCCTCGAGGTTTGTTGTCTCCATTTATCATCATTAATCTGCTGTTGCATTATGACTTTAATTTATTTGTGGCTTTTTAACCTGAGCAACTTTGTTTTGGAAGGTGACTAGATTTCCTTATAAGAGTTGTCTTATAACTAGTTTTATTTTTCATCTTTTGTCAGAAATGTATCCTAAATTTGAGTAGTGTTCTGAATTGATTGTAAGCAACTTTTCAAAAGTTGATATAAATTGTTGTTGTGAAATCAATATATTTTGTTATCTGTGTAAATAGTAACATAACCTGGATAATAAAAAGGTCACAAGTAACTTAGCCTATTTCTTTCAACCCCTTCCCGGCCTTCCCCTTCTTGCTATGACGAATATGACTTTGACATTTGCTCTGTCCTTCTCAGGCTGTTGATCTTCGAAGTTGTTCCGAAATTCCAGGTCCTCAGAAATCAAAGGTAACTATTGTAAACTCTTTGGATGAAGTACAGTTGATTTTTGATAAATTATTTTAATGAGCAGAATTTTCTTCATATCAGGAGTTCTGCAGTTCATACCAAGCTGCCTTACCAGAGATCCTGGAGGTAATAAAATCTGCATGTAGTAGTCATGGGCTTCCCCTAGCCCAAACCTGGGTCCCATGCATCCAACAAGGCAAAGAGGGGTGCCGACACTCTGATGAGAACCTTTCCCGTTGTGTGTCCACCGTTGATTCAGCTTGCTTTGTTGCTAATCCTTATATGCAAGACTTCCATGAGGCTTGCTCGGAGCACCATTTATTTAAAGGCCAAGGTGTTGCTGGGAAGGCATTTATGACAAATCAACCATGCTTCTCAGAGGACATAACAACTTATTCTAAGACGGAGTATCCACTTTCACACCATGCTAGGATGTTTGGGCTTTGTGCTGCTGTTGCTATTCGTCTTAGGTGTATCTACACTGGCAATGCCGACTTTGTGGTGGAATTCTTCCTGCCAACTAATTGCAGGGATCCTGAAGAGCAAAAGAAAACGCTTACTTCACTTTCAATCATAATACAGCGAGTTTGTAGGAGCTTGAGGGTTGTCAGTGACAAGGAGATAGAGCAAGAAACATCAATGCTGAGTAAGCCCATGTTTTTAAATTGATTTTTACGCAACTGAAATATGTTTTCTGATTAAGAAGCTTTTAATGCTTCAAATAGTTTCAAAATGATTTATTTTTAGCCTTTAACAAAATTTGCTGATTGTTGATTAAGCTGATCCTTTGACAAGCAATTTTTTTTGTTGATTCTCTAGTGTTTTGCAGTTTTCTAAATTTACTTCATATTAAATTAAATTTGACAATGAAAACATATTTTGTCATTGAAAGTAATAGTTGACATGAATTTTATTGTCTGAAAGTGAAAAGAACACATCCTAACAAAGTAACTGTGATTTCAGATGATTCATTCCATAGGAATAAGGTGTTAAAGTTGGAAGATACTGTGTCAGCTTCGTCTCAGGAAGAGTCGTGTGGGACTGGTCTCCAGGAAAGAGAGAGAACTAGAAGTCTCTCAGTTCCTCAAGAAGATCAACAAAGGGAGGTTTTGGCTGGGAAAGTCTTGAACCAGCATCCGCCACAATCCTACATGAAGGGAAGTCCAGGCAGTCTAGATAATTCTGCAGTTGGTGATGGGAGTTTCTCAACTTCTGGAAAACCAGGGGACAAAAAGAGGGCCAAGGCAGAGAAAACTATTACATTGGAAGTTCTTCGTCAGCATTTTGCTGGCAGCCTAAAGGATGCTGCAAAGAGCATTGGAGGTATGCTGTTATTTCCTTCGAATTTGGATGGTTGAAACCCATTAATCGATTTTTCTAAAATTTTTGGCTGAAACAATCATGCATAAATAGATTTATAATACAGGTTGATGAATTTGAATAACTAGGAGTACTATGTTGGGGGAAAATTTGAGTATTTTGAACACCAATTAGGCTCTTAATGCTAGACTAGTTTTGAGGTCAGTCAGGTGTTGCATGCCTTGCTTGGGAAAAACGTTAGGATCTCTCCTGCATAGACAGATGATGTAGGCTCGTAAAGTTGTAAGCAAGAGGATGAAAATTTGGCAATATTTCTAATTCTTAATAATTGACAGGAAAAAGATACAAGAAGGAAATCAGATAAAAGATAAAACTATCAATTTGAAGAGTCAAATCACCATTGAAAGTACTTGAAGAATTAAACTATTAAGAAGCATACAGTTCTCCAACCTCTTCTTTCTCTTTGATTTACTCTCTTTGGATGAATTTCTAACAATCATAATAAAATCATGTTTGACGCTTGGATCCATATTGAGGTCTTCAATCTTAAAATCTAACTATTTTTCTTCTGTTGCAGTCTGTCCTACTACTTTGAAAAGGATATGTAGGCAGCATGGGATCAAGCGGTGGCCTTCCCGAAAGATAAAGAAGGTTGGTCACTCCTTACAGAAGCTTCAAGTTGTGATTGACTCAGTTCAGGGCACCTCTGGTGCTTTGCAAATTGGCTCATTCTATTCAAACTTCCCCGACTTGGCTTCCCCAAATTTCTCAAATACTAGCCCCTTTTCAAATTCTAAGCAAACTGATCCTCCGCAACAAACAAAGGAGCTCGAGGGTACTGCTACATCAAAATCTCCCACGTCCTCCTGCAGCCAGAGTTCTAGCTCAAGCCAGTGCTGCTCATCCGGGACTCAGCAGCAGCCTTCTACAGGTTATAAAGCCTCTGGTAAGCAGGATCCTCAAGGAGGAATTACCTTACGTGAAGGTGCCTTAAAACGAACAAGAAGTGAAGCAGAGATTCTTCACACTCCTAGTCAAAATGCTGCAAACAATATATCAAGGTCCCTGAGCCAAAAATCTCTGATTGAGCTGCGTAATAATATTGATGATCGTCCGCCTCTTCCAAAATGCGGGGTCCAGATGATCCAAGTAGATGATTCTCTGAGGGTCAAAGTCACTTACGGAGAGGAGAAGATCAGATTTCGCATGCTTAGGAGTTGGGGGTTCAAATATTTAGTGCAGGAAGTAGTTAAGAGATTCCATATAGGTGACATGAGTGGTTATCAACTGAAATACTTAGATGATGACTCCGATTGGGTGTTGTTAACGTGTGATGCTGATTTGGAGGAATGTGCTGATATAAGTCAATCATCTCAGCGGCAAACTATCAGGCTTACTCTCCAAGTCTCTCATAGTCATTCAAGAAGTTCTGTTGCAAGCAACGGCCACTAATGACAGTTGCCACCCATGTAAGAAGTCGATGTATGTATTAGTGTTGAGGCTTTGGTAGCTTAAGGTAGTTATTGGATGTCCAAAGAAACAAGATAAAAAGCAAGACAAGCAGGGAAGGAAACCGTCTCATGAGAATTTTCGTTCTCAGGGTTGCTGCTGGAAGGAACGGCGAGTAGTTAAGCTGAATCACAATATTCTTGTAGCAATTTTTATCATTAGTCTGTAATATATGATACCTCATACATTCAAAGCATAAGCATATAAAGCTTTATAGGTATGAAGGTCATACTTACCAAATTTGTTGTATCTTTGCCTATATGTTTTTATTAAAGGCAATGAACCTTGATATGCTCTCAGCAAACTGTATCATAAGTTTTCTCAATTTTTCCCTATATTTTTTTTTATAAATTTTTTTTATGAAAGTAGACTGTAGTACTGTACCATATGTTTTATAGATTGTAAAGTAATGTTTGAAGTTTATGTAGAATGAATTCTATATACAAAATACATTACATTTTGTAGAATAATAATAATAGTGATTGATATTATCAGTAAGGATGAAAAATAATTTAGTGTATACTTATGGAGCATACACAAATACGGAGTGTTTCATAGTACAATCTTTTATCGTACTCTTGTTTGAAATCCTAGATCCGCCATTACCTTGAGTCCGTTAAGCTTATGGAGCATCACATGGCAACTATCATTATTAAGAATATAATTTCCTCTGTTCCAAATACCCACCTCCCAAGTTCCAACTCAAAAGAGAATATCACTGATTAGTGATTAGTAGTAAGTGCCCAAGTGGGGGTAATTTAAGTGTTAATTAAGTGGTAATTATGTTTAATTAGTGCTCTCATATGGCCACTTGATGTATAAAATTGTCCCTGAACAACTGTTCTCGACATCAGTGATCTAGGGAACCTCTTTAATTATCATACTATATGCTATCGTTACAAAATATCTAAGAAAATAAATTATTCTGAAAAGTTTATTATGCAGCCGAAAGAGCCTCATTACCCCTAAGTGCAAAGCGTCACAAAAGGGTGGTAAGTGCACTATGTTAAAGATACTCAAAATTATTAAACCTATAACAAAATTACTTTCCTTTCTTTCAGAGTGTTATAGAAACTAAAATAACTTTTTCTGAGCATTGTTCAATCATACTCCATTTGTTCCTTTTAATTTCTTGTTTGTCTGTTTTTCATGCACACATTCATTTGACTACGTTTCATACATTCATCTAATAAAATTGTGTGAATAATCAATAATCTACATTTCTCTTTTCAAATAAAAGATTCCAAATGAAAAAAAATACTTTGTACAAAAGAATGAATGTTCAAAAAAAACTTGTCTCTTTAGATCTATCAAATTAGGAAAGACAAAGTATAATTGTAAATTTTGATCTAATAACATATTCATTTCTTTAAATCAAGTCTTAGATAATTCCTGTACATTAACCTCATGTCAAAGGCAAATTATAGCCCATAAATTCATTGACAAACTAAAGAATGTGAGACGATACAAATAATGTGTCACTCTAGCCTATATACATAGATGAATCATAATCTATGCTCTCACTCCTCTATTCATCAAATTATGGTTCACTTTACAAGAAGCTGCTGTAAGGGTTAATGAAATCGCTGTATGGGTAATTGTGGTCTCAAAACTGATTTTCTTTCGTTCTATCAATTATTTTAGAGGGTAAAAAGAATGGGTTCAGTACTCAGCTTAGAACTGTGAAGATGTAGATGGCCGAGCATCTTCGTTCTCTAAGATGAGCCTTGAAGGCGGTCCAAACATGCTTAATAATACCTGCAAGCATTTTGCCAGTAGAAAATTCAAAAAACTATACTGTGGATATGAAAAATGCAAACTTAAGCCACTCTTTTGTGCAACAACCACATAATTTTAAACTTTTTTGTTATATTATACCGAGCCACAAGATGATCCATTTAAATCTTCAAGATTATCAATGTAATTGACTCTTTTTCTAAAGGAATTACTCTTTATGATTTTTAAAATGTGAAAAAGAGGCAAGCAGGCAAATTATCATGCAGACAGACAAGACTCTGAAAATTCAGAAAGGTTTTATGCTTAATAAGTCGCCATTGAACAATGTGTGATTTTGTTGTAAATTCCAACTTAATAAGAATATTTTATTACGATTTTACTAAGCCCTTGGCAAAATCCTATATTCAACCCAGCCTCTAAGCAGTGATAATCTAAGGAAAAAATTGTTGTGTATCTGATATTATTAAGCCAAGAATGTAGATTTAATATCTAGCCATGTAGGAACAAGGACCATAAAACAGAAGAATATTGGCTTTTTTTATAAAAATATATTCAGGAAAACAACTCACAGGTAAAAATATTAAACCATGTAGAAAACCAAGGATGACTAGAGCGAGGTACATCTGGAAGTAATAGACCTGCAGAAATAGAAAGGTTTGTAGCATTAAAGCAAAGAGACTAAGCAAACTTTCATGATGAAGAGAAGCGAGTTCTGAAACACATACCACAAAGACTTGTGATCTGGCGAATGCTAGAACAATCACACCAACTAACTTTGTTAATGTAATTCCACTGCAAAAATGAAAGGAAAACATTAGGAGATAGGACATTAGTTACTGTACTAAAGGAGATAAATCATAATACACATAATATCATAGCAAAACAAAGCAGAAAACAGATTTTAACATGCTAGATTTTTTTCCCATCATATGGCATGGTTTTGCCAGGCAATGCAGGACCAGGAGCTAACTGATCTAAAGTTATCACCAGGGCTACCTAATACTTCAATTCCCGCTAAGGCGCTAACTACCCCTCCCCCATTCCGCGGGAAATTTCATATTAGGAATGTGTGTATTATCGAACGCAAATACTCGTATGCCGGATCACGTTTGGGCTAACTTAACATAAGTAGTTAAGATATTGTGATCTCATACTCATTTTACTTACCTAAGTGTGCTACGGATTACATATTAGACAGCCCAAGCTATTACTTATACACTATAGAAAGTAACAACATGTAAAAAATACTACCTCCGTTACAGGTTATGTGCAACGATTTGACATAAAACAGAGTGGGAAAATGTCTAATCGTTGCACATAACCTGTAACGGAGGTAGTAGTTACATTTCCCCCATGTAATTTTCTTATTTTATTATAGGAATG
The DNA here is from genome assembly GCF_001683475.1 of Chenopodium quinoa. NCBI lineage: Eukaryota > Viridiplantae > Streptophyta > Magnoliopsida > Caryophyllales > Amaranthaceae > Chenopodium > Chenopodium quinoa. The sequence goes on along the minus strand of NW_018744560.1, from coordinate 47,029 downwards.
ACCGAATGAAAATTATATTATTTGCCAAAACTGTACGAAATAACCAATTGACACAATTTAATCTTCACACTTTCCTTTTACATATGTCCCACTTTAATTGTCACAGTTCGTTTATGGCATGGATCCGCTGATATTTTACTATCTCCCTTTTCAAACTATCAAAAATTAAGGTCCCAAACTCTCATTCAATTGAAAAAATTCCTCCATTTTCTCCCATCAATCTACTTTTCTATTAACATATAGAGTGATAGACAAGACACCAACTTATTGCATAATATTAAGAGCAAAGCTTGGTATGACTATTGAATTGGGACAAAGAAAGTGTCATTATATATATATATATATATATATATATATATATATATATATATATATATATATAATCAGCCATAACAGCCTCTCATTCACACAAACATGACCACCACGCCTGATACATTCTAACATCATATACTTAGCAACAGCCAGTACTAACATATATGATATATGTCCCATCAAACCGCCATTGTATTCAAAGAACAGAAACAGTGAAAAATATGGGATCAAGGCAGCTTATATATTAGATGTAAAAACCTGAATACAGAAGCCCCCATTGTACCCAAAGCCTCCTTCATACGTTGATCCCTATCGCCACCGCTTACCTGTATGAAGAAGCAGCCAGAAGGGCCATCAGAAACTTTACATCAAGGAGACATTATAGATAATAAGAAAATGAGAATGAAAGAGATATTAACCATGAAAGCGTGAGTTATGTGCACACAGAACTCAACAGCAATTCCAACTGACATTACGAGATTAACTACAGAAACTGCATTAAGTTGGATTTTCAAAATGGCCATAACTCCCTGCAAAGTATTAATCATGAATCTAATGTGAGTATAGTATACATGCTTATAAAAACAGTTCACAAGCATATATGAACAGAAAATTGAAGTTTAGGAATTTACCATTAAATCTACAACTATCATTGTTATAACAAGTAGAATAATCAGCGAGCTCCATATGCTACAATCATTAATACAAGAAAACAAGTAGAGTCAGCATCAATCTATTAACAGAAGTTGAGAACAGAGAAAGGGGGGGGGGGCATGTGTCACAACATATACAAACCTCCAAGTAATAATCAGGCACACAATGAAGACAGCCCCTGTTCAGTCACAAAAACAGCATTATTTGTCGTGAGAAGGAAATCGATAAATTTTAGGCAGAACAATTTTTGACAAGCTGAGAAGAAAGCCAGTAAATATTAGAAGACTGTCAATATTTCTAGTTGAAACAATGCATTAGCAATATCCAAAATTATATCTACTGTTAGGGAAGGAAATCAGTAAAATTTAGAAGACTAACAATATTTCTAGTTGAAATATTAGGCAAAACAACTTATGATTTTGAATACTTTTGCTGATCTTTATAGCTTAAAAAAGTTTGACTTTCACGCTTGTCAACTTACTTTGACTTTTCATGTCTACAATTATTAATTAATAAAAAGTAAAAGAAGTTAGAAATTTTGGTTTAATAATCCCAACTTTAGGCCATTTACTTTTAATTATTCCAACTTTGAGTTATTTTTCAATTATCCAAACTTTTTTTTTTTGGTTGGGGGTTGGGGGGGGGGGGGGGGAGGGGCGCATTTTCTTACTCAACAAGTTGCCAGGTACTTAAGTTGTTTAAATCTATTCCAACAAGTAACCACTAAAATACTTGGGTGGAAGTATTAGCATCTAAAATAGTACTTCCTCCGTCCCAAAATACACGAGACTTTGGACTTTTTTCACTATTCATGTATTAGCTTTGACAATAATTTTTTACTAACATAATAAAATCATATTATATCATAAAATATGTTGTTCGATAGGTATTAATATAAAGTTTCATAATATAATTTTTAAAATAATTTTCATTAGTAATTATTTATATATAAAAATAAAGTCAAACTAATGCATTGGCATGTGTGCAATGTTGACTATATCATGTATGTTTGGGACAGAGGAAGTATATAGTCTATTTACGAGAGAGAACTGAGTAAAAAAGTACCTTCAGCTCAGATAGGCTGGAAGGATGGGGGTTGGAGGCAAAGTTTATGCTCTTGTTATTTATCCAACTTCTAGAAGTTTTTGGATAAAAAAAAAAAAACCCTCAAATAGTAAATACTCCGTAGCAGTTGATGTCTCTTATATATTTATATGTTTATGTTATTTATTTAATAAATTCTATTTTTTTGAAAGAAGCGGTTAATTTCTAATAATAGCGATTTGGAACATCTGCAAAAGGAATTTTCCTGTCTATCTGTCTTTGTTAATCTGTTACATCTTTGATAGAGAATTCTGCTACTTTTAGAGTATTAGGCTTGATCCTGACAAGTTTTGGAAGGCCAGAAGATCATCAGTAGGGGAAACCAATATGTGGTTCATGGGAGATAGAATAACTAGGCACTCTGATTCAGTTTAATGTTCTATACTGAGATAACATTAGAACAATAACACACCCACATTATAAAAATTAATCAGATCCAAAGAGCATAATTTTTAGTATATAACGGTCAAAGCATATTTATGCAATAAGGAGAGAGTACAGGTGAGTTGATTTTTGTCTACATGCTGCAAGATCTAGATTAATAATATGAAGACCAGTTGATGAAAAATTTATTTTGTATGCATAATATATTGAAAATTATAGGAGAAAAAGCAACTAAAGACTAACCGATAGCAATTGCAAGGTTTACCAATGCTGTACTCCAAATATCCAGGTATTGCTCAAAGAACATGTAAAACACTGAATATGGAAATACTTCCATCTGCAATAAGGAATAAATGATGAAAAGAACAAAAGACCCACAGTTCTAGTGCTCATGCAATCCATTGATGTTTTGTTAGTACAAATTTTGCTTAATAGCAAAGTGAAGAGGGAGAATTAAATGAATTCAAGATTTGATTTCTGTAATACATAGATCCTTATGCTTGATAATCTTTGAATACTGAATCCAACAAAAAACGACATAAGACTCAGTAGCACCAAAAGATATTACCTTTAACGATTTAGAAATCTTAGAGGTGAACTCGCGTGCTGCCCTCAGTGCATTGACAAAGTCAGTCTGCAAAGTATGAATGGCAAATATAAGAAAAACAGATATGCAGTGGCCAAGTGATTTGAGTCAAAATTACATCAATTGAAAATTTGAAACTATTATCTTCATACTTGTTTGTTGAGAGGGGTGTGGTAAGTTCGAAATTCTGAAGCCTGAATTACACCACTTTCATATCCTGGAATAAAAAATAAAAAAAGAAAAAGAAAAAGAAAAAGAAAGAAAGAAACAAAAAATGTTAGAGCAACCAATTTTAGCAGCTCCACATCTTATAAAAAGCATAAATGCTTCCATACTTCAAAACTGATTTTTAGTACAATAATTTTAATGACCAACCTTGCAAGTCTACACTGTTTGTATAGGCACCATGTCCTCCTTTGGCACAACTAGCAGAAGGTAAAGCTTTAAGGAACCATGGAAGCTTGTTTTGAAATTGTGAGGTAGTAGGACGATCATCATCCAGATCTGAGTGAAGAAAGCACTGCATATAGCCAACATAGATAGTCGTCATAATCTTATCTTAGAAAAATAAGAAAGCTAGATGTGGTTAATTGGGCAAGGCATAATTTCATTTTCTCAAATTCAGATAAAGTACCGTAGTGCAATCTTTGCACAGTTCACTAACTCCACATGTCGCTTGGTCTGCAGAGCAGCAAGGAGGCTGCAAAAAAAATTTAAAAAAATAAATAAATAAATAAAAAATCCAATTTAGCCTTTACATTTAGAAACATTAGACAAAAAGAGCATAGTACTCTGTAATACTTAGAGTCCAAGAAAGTATCTGAATAAAAATAGAATTTTGTATATGTTGATCTAATGCTCCACTTCTAGGATAACTTGCGTAACATCTAATTATATGAACAATAATAATAACGCACCTGGTCGTCAGGTGGACAGTAACTTCCATTTACAAATTTTCTGCAGCAACCAAAAGCTTCAGGAGACATCCATACTAGAAAATCATCAAGCCATGATGCTGCTGGCTTGGCTATGTAGCTTGACTCTGGACTTAAGGATAATCTGGTAATCTACACAAACAGAGGACAGGTCAAGTCACATAAGTGTAACCACTGACCTCGTACAGAGACCAACCCCAAACAGAGATACATAATGTAAACAATTAAGCACAGATATAATAAAAATTAAGTCAGTGCAGGATTACACTTTGCAACTCCAAGGCATACCTCGTTTACAAGAGAATTTGCGTCACAGTGGCTGATAGAGCACAATTGATTTGTTTGCCGTGACTCGGAGCTGTGGAGTTGGTAAAAATTAATTACATAAATTGAATCAAAACACGAAGCTAGAGGAGCCCTCTCAAATTAGCAGATAATGCTTTAAAAGCTGCAATTGAACAATCATACACATAAGCAGCAAAATTACCTAGATATTTTTTTCTAACTCAACCTAGATAATTGTAATAGAATCTTACAAGTCATTTATTTGTATCTTGTATTTCAAAAGATATTTAATTAACACCATTAACAGATACACTGTTTCCCCTGGAAACTAGGAAGGAGGGGGGGGGGGTTAGAACTGATTTCACAGTTCAAGTGACTTCCCTTAATGGACTTAATCACACTTGCCTTCACTCCCCTCACACGACTCTAACTGACCTAAACATCAGAGTTTCCCTAGCCTCTATAGTCCACACTTTACACAATCTCCCTGTTTGCTCAGAGTAACACTTTCTATGCTCATAAAAACTATGGGCAGATCCTATCATTAATCTCTTCTGCCTTCTACTGGACATATATGGATGGCATTTATAAGATATCTCATTGGCATAAAACTAAATAAATTGTACTATACTTTTATGTAAGAGTAACCATTTGCATCTTATTCCTGATCACCCTTTCCCTCAGTATTATTTTATGGATAAGTAACCTGATTTATATAGTTACTACAAATATAGATGTCTCAATTGTTATTGCTCAAAGTGAATACAGAGAATAATCTCCATTTGATGGTATTCTCCCAGACTCGAGTATAACACTGTAGTTTTATCAACCAAGATATAACTTTTTCACACAAGCACCTCAAAACTTTTGTGGACAATTTGCTAGGCCTTATTGTCCTACTACCCATATGATGCAAACTTTCTTCAAAATAATTTCTTATAATTATGTTTAAATAAAACATCAAATTAAACAATTCATGGATTTGCATATATTACCATTATTTCTTGATATCAACCCAACCCCCAAAACTCTTCTCCCACCCTTTTAATCCATCTCACTTTAAAAATATCATTTGATTTCCACACCCTGTCTCCTGTAGACTAATATTATCCTGTTTTCCTTCACTTGAATTATGTTATACAAAGGCAAACACACTCAATATGGAGCTATGGCGACTTTTTCTGCTGCCTCTGTTTATCTTACCATATTTTTTTTAGCATTTCTTGTATTTCTTCATTCCACCGCCATACCATGTTGCATGTCCTCTTGCTTAATCTAAATCACAAAATTTCCTGACCCATACTTTTTATCTATTTTGCAACCACTCCCATTTTATACTGCATCGCCATCCTATTTTCAAATGTCTGCAGTATCATTTCAGTCAGTCGAAATATTCCTTCAAGATTGTAGAACTTTATCTTGATACAACTTGGTAACTTCTCATCTTACTCTTTAAAATTTGGTCTAGCCCTCAGTAGTGAAAAACTTTTAATTCTAAATATCCATTCTAGATTCCAGAACATTATCTTGATGCAATTTAGGAAACTTCTCTGCCTCCTCTTAATTTCATTGTCAAGCACTCGCCAGGGATATCTTAGTAGTCCTTACATCCTGTTCCATACTGACTAATAATGACATAATAAGATGTCAAGGAATCCAATACTGCATTCTGATTTAATATTATCATAACCAAATCTTCTAGGCACATTAACATACCCATGTGCTCTCACCCCAATATAGCCATCAAACTCTCCTAGGCTACTGTCATAACTTTTCATCAATATGAGTACCTTGAACCAGCTTGTTTAGAACACTTCCCAAAACTCTTCTTGATTTTGATCCTCCAACCCTAGCTGCAGTAGCGTAACTAAATTGAATTTCTCAGCTATTATCACGAGCTCTGCAGACACCCAATTGTATGTATTTTTAAACTGCACCACATGATTACAACTGGCCCTTAATTTATTCAAATGCCAATACTATTGGACGCTACCTTTTCTTCTACCTACTCGATCAATTGAGTACATGCTATATTAATCCAATGTTTTTGTGAATACCTCTCATAAGAATTCCAATATTTCAAGATCCAACATGCAGCTTAATGGCATCTGTTCTTCCATGATTTCTAGAAGTCTAGAGAACAGGCTTTAGCATTTCTATTAGTGGACAAAGTCACCCCATGCCTCAAACTTATACGTGTAAAACTATGACAGAGAGGATAGTTTGAAAGGGAAGAAAAATGCAAGTAATCAAGCAAATAGAAAAATAACCATTAGAATACCTACTCAATGAAATAAACAGATAACTAGACAATAGGAGCACAAATAATCAGACAACATGGCACAAATTACAAACTTATGACAATTATCTTTCTTATATTGTTAGGGAGCAAAAACCAGTTAAATAAGATAATGCTAGAAGTCAAATATATAACATGCCCTAATAAAGTTATAAAGGGCCACAAGATGTGAGACCAGAGAAAAGGTACCTATAATTGTAGTCCTTCACCACAAAATATACGGGTGGTCCAATCCTGAGAAAGTCTGAAATATTTTTAAAATATCCCTGATAAAAAGAACCACCAGAAAAGAGTTAAAAAAAAAAAAAAAAATGAGCCTATGGCACAGCCTCCATATTCCAAGTATTATTTTTTAAAAAAAATATGCAAATCCTGGGATATATAATTCAAAATTAGACCTGAAGATAGGAGTCTCTCGGAAGAACGATTTGTTGCTCCAGACCAGGTTCAATCCTGGTGCATAATGTCTGTAGTGCTCCAATGGTCAGAATCTTTAATAACCAAAGAACAAAGAAAACAACAAACCAAGTGTGCCAGTGGGGTTTGGATAGGTCAAGATATCTAGAGAATTTCTTAACCAATTCAAATTAAAGAAGAGGCTTAATAATGAATACAAATGGGACATGGGAAAACATAGAATCAAAGCATATAGCCTAAACAAGAGCAACTTACAATGCTGGACAATGCCATAGCAACAAATACTGAAACAACCAGTATTTTCACTCCCCAAAGGCTCAGAATTGGTGCATGGACATCCTAGTAATGATGCAAAAAATTCACATTATTAGTGCATAGACAAACAGGCAAAATTATGTAATGTATATGAAGAGATACACTGAAAATGGCAAGGCGCATAGAGCTGCTAGAAATTGGAGTTTTATGCTTCATGGATTTCTTCATGGATTAGATTCATCATTTATGCTTGCCAATATCAAAGATTTCAGGATTTCCAATATATGAAAATAATGAATTATTCCTAAAAGTTACATGATTTTTATCATTTCAATGGAATAAAGTATAGTCAACACTCAACTCATATTTTAAAAATTGACAGAGCCAAAAGAGACGGAAGGATAAATCTCAGTTATTTTAAGGACAAAGATCGCACGAAACAGACATGTTCAAACTACAATAATCCAAGTTTTAACTAGAACAGACGCAAATTTAGAGTAAGTCAGTCCAGTATAGAATTCTCAATGTCCATTCAATACTAAATGTTTCTTCATCAATTGTTGAGCAATTATAAGTGTTATACAGCTTATACTAGCCTCAAGCTTCCATCGACATATATATGCGTACCTTCATATAACGAGCAAGTAATCCTGGATTTCTTTGACTAATCCCTGCATTTTCACAAATCCACACAATACAGTTTAATCAAAGAGGGTGTGAAAACAAAGTATGGAAATACAATACCTAGATACATATCAGCGGCATATACCATTGTCTGAGTCCTCGATGGAAGATGCCTTCTTGCAAGGAAAACAATCAACTCTATGCTTTTCAGTCCTCTTAAAGTCAAATACTATCAGTGCAACAAATGCAGTAACTTGTAGAAGGAAGTCCAGCAGAACAGCAAGAGCTTCAAAGAAACAAGAGAGGAAAATAACATTCAGCGACATAATCCACTAATGTATTACTAATAGAAGTCTTCAACAAAGATTGGAAGATAGAGGAGAGAGAAACCTGCAAACATGGAAAACACACGCACAGCTGGCATTGGAATGAAAGTTCCAACTGCAAATGCTAATACCTCGGAGAGGCTAGCCTGTGAAATAGATGGTCCGACTTCTACCAGGGCATTACTTATTCGTCCCTCTAAGGGCAAATCCTGTGGTTGTCTCTTAACAGCATTAACCAAAATGCACATGTTGTCCACCCCAACCTAGTAATTAGAAGGCAATTGTTGTCACAATGATAAACATACCCTAAGAGTGCACAAAGTTTATCGAGCAGATGAAGGACACATTAAGACATGAAGTTTACACCAAAACTAATACAAGTTCAGGAGGTACGTAAGGCATTAGCCTGGTACAACAGTACGATTTACTATGTGGGAAACTACCAATATGTTAAAAACTTTGGAATCAACTACCTAATACAACACCTACAGATTTTGACGCTTGAATAAGAAATGATAAATAAATTATATAATTAATTAATTAAAATTAAACTAATAAATAAATAAAAATAATTAAGGGTAGGAGACAAGCCAAAATGTGGTTGAATATTAATAAATGGATAAAGAAGAAAGTTAGAAAGACTAAAGTATAAGAACAGTGAGAGAATAAGAGTTGATGTGATCGATAGAAATAGAAAGACCCAAAGCACATTTAAAACCTCATAGACGAGCAAACAGTCCCCAATCCCAATGTGAGTCTCACCCAACCACATGAATTAAATCTTGACTCAATAAGAAAAATCGTAGGCTGATGGGATCCTCATGGATAGGGTATCTTGTATGTTCATGAGAAATTTGTCATTAGAGGGGAAAGTGACAGCATGTGATGAAACCATTTGTCAATGACTCAAGATACTTTCCTCCAGAAAAATCCAACAAGAATAATGTAAGACATCCTGTTTGAAACATCTTATTTTGGTGAGCAGAATAGCTTCAGAAAATATAAAAGTCAATGACAATATTATCCCCAAACATTGCCTGATTATAATATTGCTATAAGCAATTATATATCGACAAAAATGTAGAACTTACAGCCAAGACAAGGAAAGGAATGACTTCCATTATAATAAGAGTAGATTTTACTCCAATAGCACTGAAAAATCCAACTGATCCAAGAACAGAGAGCATGACCAGCATGACTCCAGAAAGCCCAAGCGATACCTGGAATCTCCCACATAATGCATTTTCAATAATTCAAGAAAGAAAATGAACGATAAAAGGCAATATAAGTTCAATCTGCAGCTCAAGCAATACATGCCATTTAAACATAGCTAAACAATGGTTTAAAATTTCCCAAAAGAGAAACTAAAGAAGGAAGCTGCACATATTGCAATTAAAGCAAGTAAAACACGCATGGAGCGCGCACACAAACAAACAGAAATGAAAGATATGAGAGTAGATATCCCTGATACTGAGTTAGAAGAGGAGACTTTTCCTCATCATCCAGATCAAATTGTCACGTAGCCACAATTAGCAGCCAAAATATACTTCGCAGATAAACTGAAGCACATTTGATCAAAAGTAATAAGGGATATGGGACCTAGAGGTAGGTGAAAGACAGCTTTACAAACCCTTAAAACCTTTGGCACATGGAGAGTATCGAAGCATAAAGAATTATCTAATATTATCTGTTAAAACAACAACTTGGAAATGACCACGCAACTGAACAATTCGGAAATTCAATTTTCAAGAATAATCTTGTTGAAATTTTCATTGGGTTTCTAGGATTAAGGCTCTAAAACTGTCAGTGTTGTAAGAATTTTCTGATATACCTGCTCAAGGAATTAATTGTATCTGTTTTTACCATCTTCTTTTGGGAAAAATTAATCAAGACAATAGCAGCACAGCCTCACATGGTACTATGCAAATTAAATAAGCAATAGCCCAATTAAGTAAGAGAAAAGGTGCAATGGATGAATCGTACCTTAGACGAAATAAAAAAGGAAGATAATCGAGGTTTGTCCCCCAGTGTAAGTGATATATAAGCAAACATCACAAGATAGCTTATCTGAAAAGGATTTTAAAAGAAAAAAAAAGTTCCAAGTCATTATAGACGTTACAGTATATTGGCTACTTTCTTGATGATACAATTGATAGTGTTTGTGACACCGCTTTGAAAGGAATCTTATATAATGGAGAGGAAAAGAAACACTTGCCACAATAGTTATGACGTCCGCAGTGCTCTCTCTCTTCAGTTCTTCTTCAATGGAACTTTCCGATGAAAAAGAGAGTGTTAGGTTTTTAGCTTGAACCATTTTCATTATCTCATCCTGTCAAAGCAAAAGAAAAAGCTTTATATAAAAGCAGGAGGGTCAAATTTGAGACATGAATAAGCTACACCAATTATTTTTAATTTCTGTGATGCATGAGTAACATGACAGATTGACAGTGGTTACAATGTAAAGCTCGTTCTTAACATTTTTCATCATTTTCTAACAATTTAGCGGTTAGCCACATCAACATTTCAGAAAAAATTGTGAAAAATAGTTTTTGGAAGGAATAGCCTTCTAGCCTCTTCTTAACGTAGCAAGAATTGTGATCTAAATCCAGGATATGCAATAAACTCTCCCTTAAAATCAAACACCCTTTCATGGTGATCAAGGGACTCACATATAGAGCAGAGAAATACCCTAAATATTGAAAATTTGAAGGGATGAGGAAATATTAGTACAACGCGGAACCACCTCTAGATATACCCCCAAAAGGCTAACACCCAGCTACATGACATATTAGAGGACAGCAAAGTGATGATATCAGTGATATTAAATCCAGGGGCAGGCACAAGAAACAACTAACTCAGTTGAACAACTTGACCACTCATTGTAGGTCATACTTTCTATATAAATCCCCATAGGTAGACCAAATGACATCACTAAACGACCCTTTCTCAAGGAAGCTATCGGTCAAAGAATAATAAATTTGCCAACAGGACAATAGCTATAGCACAACCCTCCCCCCCCCCCCCCCCCCCCCCCCGCCCACAACACACACACACACAAACCCAAACCCAAACCAATTACTTCCTACCTGATGCTCTTATAAACTATCGGGATAGTGTTCTTCTGACTAATCCAAAGTAAATTAAATGAATACGGAGAAACATCAAGAGCTATTTTATGACTTTGGTGCCCATTACCAATGTCATCTTGCTTCCAAAAACTTAAAAAGGTGATTTCTGAAGTCTCAAGTCCAGCCATGTAAACTTACGTTTGAAGCAAAATTTCAATCTAGGTTCAAGTCAACTATAGAGCTCGGAAAAATAGCAAAATATACCCAGGATTAGATTTCCCTGACACCCAAAGTTAACACAGAATTCTGAAGACCGCGTCAAATCATAAGTATTGCATAACAGAAACAAAATCTTAATTATACTTCTACTTATTACTATATCAAAATGAAATTGCCATTTATTATCTCTACTCACCCATTTGGGTATTTAGGGTTTGTTTTGTTCACCTTATTTTCACTTATTTAAGGTTTAATAAGTTTAAGTTTGGTTCAAAAAAAATAAGTTCAGTCAGGAAAAATAAGTGTTGATAAGGGTTGTCTAAATTCAAATTACAACTAAAATAAGATTTAATAAGTTTAGTTTAGATAAGTGAAAATCAGGTGAATAGAACATACAGAAACTTGCAATACGTTAACACACCCGCATGCTTGAAGTTATTCCACAAACATGTGATAGGTGTAAATATTTGACACGCATAACCACTTTAGCAGATATGGTTGCATTTAACAACCCTTTTTTCGAGAACTGTCCCAAAAGAGGCCTTGTTGCATTGATAAGAGGGCTGAACCAAATTTGAACTTGTCACATCTCTCATAAAAGACACAGACCCTCAACGTGGGATAAAACACACATGAATGATACATCTCCCGTTGAAATGAGCTATTGAGCTTCAATATTATTATTCAACAGTGATGAAATTAAAAAAGTTATAGTTAAATTCTACGATAATTTAGAGGAGTATTGCTATGCTAACCTTTGCTAGTTGAATGAAGGCCCTTTCCCAAGCCACTGCCCTTTTTGAATCATTGCTTTCTCTATCAATTGCATTGTTCACTGGATAGGTGACTGTAAACGCAGAAGCCTAAAACAAAAGCAAACAAACCAAAAAAAAAAAATTATAATCCATTGCATGCAACAGGAGAAATGACCAGCACCGCAGAAGTACCTCAGAGTAATTGTTTCCAGAATAACCACCCAGTGCGGTACTAGGATCTAGTGGAGCTTTGAATGCACTCCTACAATTGTCTGCGGTAGAATAATGCTGCATAAGGCAAATAAATGGTGTCAACCTATATGTTTTCCCAGTCAATCTTGAATTTCACTTCATAGGTGACAGCTAGAAAAGAGAAAATAAGTGAATGATGGAATTTCTCAAGCTTATTACAAGTTGTAATACATTTATGTACAAATTTCTGTCATACTCCGTAAATATGGTTACCATAGAAAAAACATAATTTTCTCAAACAGAGGTTACTATAACATTGTACTAGAACGTTCAATCATTAATTACTGTAGCTCAAATTTATACCTAAGAGAATACTTCAAGATGAAAGAAATCCTGCAAAAGCAAAATAGTAGTATATAATTCTGAATAAACCAACTTTCAATGGGAAATTACACACCTCAAAACAGTACTGAATGTGATCAACTCCACCAAAGCTATCGAAATTGTCAGCATTCATTTTGAAGTACTGGCATCAAAAAGAAAAAGAAACAAAATATATGAGAATTAAAGTCAAAATAGCCATGAGATTCTAGATGAAATACTTATAGGAATCCAGCCAATGGTCGTAACCTTCACTTAGCATCAAATGCAGTTAGCATGAGTGTATGACTTCTTGCAGACAGCTAGGATTTATAGATCAGACATCAATTTCATATGGAATACTATACACTAACCAGGTGAGTTGATGAAAAATATACTATTCGAAGTATACAATAAATTGAAAAATCCATGCACAAAATTAAAACAGCTTCATATTGCATTTCGAATATATAGAACTTTGACAAGAAGACATGGCATTCAATAACGTTATGTTTGTCAAAGAACATCACTATGCACAAGATACAGCCTATCCCATTATAATTCCCTAGATAGAGTATCGAGAAAATAGGAGAGCACATTCTAAGTGCAATTAGAAGACAAAGAAAGAGAAGGGAAGAATATGAGAATTCATGGAGACTTGACCACAAAAATTGCAATCCAGTTGGCCCACATAACATTCTTTTTCTTTAGTTCCTAAATGACAAATGAAGACATCTCATTCTATGGTAAATTTTAATTAGTGTCAAAATCATTCCTTAGCCTAAGCTTCTTAAGACACAGTAGTAGAATAAATGGAAGTCCAGAAGTTTGTCATCTGAGAGTGTGGGTTGAGAAAAAGATAAACTGCTTTACCTGTAAAATGCTCTGAGTAGCACAATCTTGGCCAAGTGGTTTATAACAAATGTCAGTTAAAGATATTACTGAATCTGAAAAGTTGGCTTGAATTCCATCAACCTGTCACAAAGGGAACTATTAAAAAAAATAGAAAAAAATTTACCAAGTCTTAACCTTGTCCATGTTAGTAAACTAGTCGACAGATTACTTCCTAGAAATAGCTAAAGCACCAAGCTTACCTTCTTCTGTATTTCAAAAAGTAATTTGATGTTATCCTCTGTCAAGATACTAGGTGCTTTCCCATGTCCTCCATCTGGAATTGTAGCAATTATAAGCTGCAGGACATACTAACAGATGTTATTCACACTTTTCAGCATAATGTTTTATATAATGATATATATCAGAAACTCTAATGTGAAATCAAATTTATGAGGGGCCGTTTGGTTCGCATGATTCTGGTTTCAGGTATGAGTTTAGAATGGTAAAAACCTAGACCTGTTGTTTGGTTAGAGATTTCTTCTATTTTGAAACCCATACCTCAAACACATAAGGTATGGGTTTTTAACATCCTTGGGGGAAGCTGGGTATGACTCATACCAATCATGTAGGTGTCAAAATAAAAGATTGTGTTCATTACTAAACTTAAATTAAACACATGGAATTAGGAATCAAGTTCCAATCCCATAACATCTTAATTTCATTTCTCATTCCTCATTCCTCATTCCAAATTAATACCATAATGTAATTTCCAATTAAAGTAAGGCCTTTTAATAGCTCCATCAAAAATGATATTGGCAAGAACTATCGGATAACATCAAAAAGATTTCTCCGATTCAACTTATACAGAAAGGCAGAAACGATATTGGAGTACGCACGAGCTCTGTAAAATGTCCAAATTTCTCCACCATACAATGAAGAGAACATAAACTCACAACAATAATTTCTAATCATGGTCTTCATACATGCATTGGTGTATTCACAAATTAGTATTGCATATAGTTTCCGGTCTTTCCTTCTATTTAAGTGTTCTGATATTTGGTAAGAATATTGGTTTGGATTTCTCAATACAAACAAAGGAATCAAAATAATAAAGCAAACTTTGATACATTCTTGATGATGAAGAAAGCATGTCAAGAGTGCAGCAGTAGCAGGGAAAACACAAATCAACAACAACAAAAACAAAGCCTTAGTCCCAAAGTGATTTGGAGAGTGAAAACAAAGATCACGTAGCAGAAATTCAGGCTGATTTCACTACATGTCACGACACTTGATTCTATATACAAGGTACTTAGTAAAAATGTTTGACACATGCTGTATAAAGAAAGGAAAACAATATTTAAAATAAATAATAAAAAAAATAAAAATAAAACCACTTCGTCTACAAGTTATTAAATATTAGATGAAGCACCTGTTCAATTCTGTAAAAAGGTGCCAGATGGGTGTCAAAGAACTGTTTTTCTTTTGCAGCCCTGCTCCCAGGCCCGACCCAAAGCTGAAATTGAACACATATGTAAGATTCTACAAAATCAAAAAGCTGTAGTATATAATTAAATCAGTGAGAACATTCTACATAAATTCTATGCAAACTTGGCCTGAAACGTGACCTTTGTCCTGAATGATTTTTCCCATTTTCATGTACAATCAGAAATCAGAATATGAACAAATCAAGTTTAACAAAGCCTCAAATCCAAAAGAAGAAAACCATTTTAAAAACTTTACATTTCCATTAGACAAAATAAATTGATCATAACAACAAGATAGGCAATTAATTTTCCTAGAAAAATCAAGAATATTTTCTCACCACATTCACTGAACCCTGTATAAATTTTCAGCTGGATCGGGAAAGAAAAAAAAAACCCACATTTTCAACCACCCACATGCTGCCAACTGTTGATTGTCAAATCTCAACAAATTTGACCTAGCCTATGATGGTCAATGTTTCAGCTTTTGATAATAGTAATGTATCAACCAAGTCCTTTTCCAATAAGGATGAAAATCAGTCCCTTTCATACTGTACAGGCAAGGTCACCAGGAGCCTTTTGCAACATATGGATGAGGCTGCAGTCATCAATATCCCAAGCCCATAGTAGAGGCCGTTCACACATTGGACTTCCAACAATCAGGAACCATCCCCATCTTTCATGATTAAGAAATGTCAAAGCAATTCACCAGGACAATGCAGCAAAACCCTTCTAGTTTTGTGCTTCAAATATCTTTCTATATGCATAAAAATTCACAATAGGAATAAGCACAAGATATCTCGCATAGTATAAATGCAAAGATCCCCATTTAAGCACTGCTGAACAGTAAAACCAGGCTTCAATGGCAACGAACCACAGTGTCGGGGTTTTGAAGCTAGCTCTGAGTTCCAGCGGCATTTCACCCCTTCCTGCTCTTCTTCTGTAATATCATGTCTCATGTGCAAAATTCCTAAGAGTGAGATAGATATTTCCTATCTTGCTTCTATGTTCATGAGGTAGGTGTGCCATCCAACCAGGCGTTTGCTTCTGTCTAATAATATTGTGTCTCTCTCCATTTGAGTAATCCTCTACGCTTCTAACTTATTTGTTCTTGGATTTTTGCTTAATTTATAGCTCCACAAGTCAACATAAAAGCACATTTGCACTTTATATCTCCCTTTAGTTCCCAAGAAATATTTAATCACTTGATAGTGAAAAAAAAAAAAGAAATATATACATGTTGGCTTTTTTTTTTTTTTTGGCTAGCAAATTACATTGAATGAGTTTAGACACCTATATATTTTGCCTCTTTCACCAGAGCATGTTAAGCAACTACTAACAATTAACACAGACATAACAGAACTGGAAGGAGCAGGATAGTAGATGAATAAAAACAGCACAGAAGGGTACCTTTTCTGGACGTGTCTCAACTCTTAAACGGACTAAACCTAAACAAAGAACAAGTACAATGGCCAGTGATGAAAAAAGAACAAGAGCAGGTTTCCTGGCTACCCATGCTCCATATATCCTGAAAGCCATATGCCATAGAAGAAAAGAATTTTGGTAACCAACATAGACAACAATATATGTAACCATTTTCCTTGTCAGAATTTGGCCTCAAATGTATACAAGTAATTTTATACAAACCTATAGAAGTGTGACATGTATCCTTGAACCAATGAAAGTCTCGCCTCACCAGAGAGTCGAGCTCTGTCACGAAGAATCTGAAGAGAGAAAATAATTATACCTCTTAAACAAAAAGATATTGACAAGTGGAGTTTTCATGCTCGCGTGTATAAGTAGAAAAAGGTTAAGCACATCAGAGGATTCGGAAACTTTCTCAACTGAGATAGAAACATAAACATAACAAAAACATTTGTCCTACAGAATAGATCATGGGGAAGGGGGTATATTAACAAATCAACAAAAGCTAGAACAATGGCACATACTGGCAGAGGAAGGTCCCCATCTTTCTGGTCTGTTGATTGCCTACCATCGCTACTAGTGGCACTAGCCAGTGGTTTTGTTCTCGAAACAGGGCTCATTTTTCTCTTCTGATGAACAAACCCCCATCCAAGAAAAACAGAAAGCGACACAAGAAATACCACAGCTACCACAATATCACTGCAATTTGCCTACAGTCATCACAAGCAGTTCAAGATGAATAAGTGTTTACTGCAGTGATCATAAGAACTTAATTTAACTGGCATATTTTTGTGCAGTTTGTGATATGGAATTCAATTGTGGTAGAAATTAATACACATTTATAAATAATTTCACCTTCACAGAACCCATTTTAATTGAACAAGTACCGCTCTTGCTGATGGACGGAGCTGCTGAATTAGAGCATGTAGGAGACGAAGGACAGTCACCACAAGAACAACCCAGCGAAGTGTCACTGCATGCATAAGTAGATACGTTCATGGGACTCATCCCTGAAGATTCAGGTACACTTGAAGTGAAATTTATAGCATATGGTGAGCCAGGAACATTAGGACCCACTTGTCTACCAACAAAAGCAAACCACCCTGCAGAGAACAGTCAAGAAATAAGAATTTTTTAAAATAAAATTAGTACTTAAATCATAAATTTAAAGGGATACTAGAACCAAATAATGCAGCCAAACACTACCTACCTTTCTCTGAGCAACAGGCTTATTTATATAACATGCTAATATGTTAGGGTTCTTCAACATAAACCATATTTACTTAGCCCCTTTTTATTTTGAAAAGAATAAAAAACACCATATATTATCATACTGGCCATGTAATTGACCATCCATCTGTATACTTTTACATGTACTTACCTTGGGGTCCGCATGATGACATTTTTGTTAATAATCATTCAAAATAATTTATGGATCCAAAGACTGGATGGATAAAGGACAGTGGCAGAGTGGCTAGTGCAGGAAGCCAGGAAATAGAATTTTTTTTTCCCAATTGGAAATGCAAGGTTAAGCCCATAATATCATACTATCATAAAACTCGCATGCCTTTCCTCTGAAGATTTCCAGCAAAATTCTGGAATTATTACCATCTAGATTTGTAGATACAAGGTGTTTTGAGATGCTCCCGTCTATCTATGCAACAGAGCAATGAAGCAATCTATGACAAAATTTCCAATGTTCATCCAATGATTTCCATTTAAAAGTAGTTCTTGTCTGCTTTACATTAAACGCTTTTCCAAGTGATTTTTCAAAAGGTTAACATGATATCCTAGCTAAGCTGAGAAAATCCACTCCAATGATCCCAAACTTCCATAAAGCCATTAGCGAATCTCAATGTTGAAAATTTTTCTTTAAATGCATGACAATTCAATATTTAGGGCTGTAAGAAAGAAAAGGAAAGCGAAGACATATAATCCCATTTTCTTGAAACTATTTTACTAGAATTTTCTTTAGCACTACATTCTAGAAAAGTTAACATGTACTCAAATCATCCCATTTGTTTGTCCCATTGGGGTATAATTACTATTAATAATTTTGGTTGGGTAGAGTTGAAGAGAGATAAAATTTATGGAACCAGATGTAGAGAATGTGAGACTGTGAGAGTAAAGAGATGGACTTTTGTGGTCGTTTATATTGGGGTATAAGATTCATACTGACATAACTCATGAATATAACTTAAATTTCCCCTTTGAACTCTTTACTGATTCCCGGCCATTCACACATCCAACTAATTAACCAACACTCCAGTATAATCATCACAATTGCATGAAATAAGAACTACTATTAAGGAGAATAGACTATACAGAACAATTTATTTGTAAAAACTGTTTTAACAGGTAGAATCAACCTTTAAAATCTTTAGCACCACCAGCAACAAATTCTATGGCTCGTGTATTCATAGTACCAAATTTCACATCCTTGCACGAATTGTACAGCCCTTCACCAAAAGTGTCAGTTACATAAAATTCAATTGCGTCCACAGTCAAACTGTTATTAACCTGAAATAGAAAAGATATAAGGCCCAGCTCTTTAAAAACAGACATTCTTGGATATGATTTGCAAAATAGCAAAAAAAATAAAATAAAATAAATATATGTAGGAACATTACAATAGCTACATGAAATTTGTTATAAAAGCTATTTCCCTCCACTCACACTCACTATTTGCTCAAGTCCTAAACTCCACGATTGATAATTATATATAAAAGTGCTGATCCATCAAACATTAAAGATCCATAATTCCACATGCACTTCTCCTCCCCCCCCCCCAACACACACACACACACAATTGTACTATGTCTGTAGACTCTTGGTGCAAGGAGTTATGACGACATCAATTTTTCCCTCCTTATTAAAAAGGTGTATACTGGCAAAGCAAGCAAATGAAGTTGCTTACTTAGTAATTTTCTTTGATAATTAAGAATCTTTTGAGCGGATTAGCAGACTTTCTGCCAGCAGCATTTAGAATTTCTCTAAATTACTAGAAATGGATACAGAAGTTTTAAGATGAGAACTCTTTGAATTCATAATTGTAGCATTCTTATAAAGGATATAATTTTAAAAAGGTTGCAGAACTCTCACCTTTTTAGTAGAAGTAACATTGAGGAATAAACTCTGATTAGGAGAACAGGACATTTCGCAAAAGAAATTCAAAAAATTCCTTAAGCACGCTGGACATCCCACAAGCAGGGGGATTGCCTGACAAAGATGTTCACAAGTTATGAAAACCAGGTAAAAATGATATATTTAATTATTTAAAATAAAAAGGGCAAGAGATGATCCAAAAGTGAACTGGTTTGATTTGGCAGAATCATAGTTAAGCCAATATAGCAAGATTAAAGGAGTGCAAGATTAAAGGAGTGGGTTAAGGTGAACATTGGCATAGTGACTTGCACATTGCGCTCAGCCCACCTTCAACACCCTGAGTCCCTGGCTACAAACAAAAAATTTGAGGACATCGTCGCATGTTGACAATTGACATGATCATAATTGCAGGCTAACAAGAAGACTAAAACGAGGCAAGTATTGGATGCATCACTTTAATTCAAAGTTCACGAAATCATGCAGCGGCAACATCTATCTGCCCAAGGGTTTGTGGAAAAGACCCAGGTTTGAATTTTCATGAAGATTTCTTGACTAATGTATTAGCAACCCCGGAGCTGTCTTTGAATCAAAAATAGAATTTGAGAAGCACACCCAACATACAAGAACTTGAAATTTTGCAAATATATATTATTCTATAAAGTGTAAATATGAAGATTTGAGATTGATTTCATTAATAAAAGTTAAAGATATCTTACTTGCTGGACTTGACTCCGTAATGTATCAAATTGTTTCTCCGTACAGCAAACATTGCCAGTAATTGTGGGGCACAAACTTTGAATCTTTGAGGATAATAAGCCATCCGGCTGTGTATCATTCAGGAAAAGGTAAATATGATTGTTAAGGAATCTCATAAATAATGACAATCAGCTGATAATATAAGTTAATTCTTCACACAGCGCCTATGATATGAAATGTCCCATACATGATCCTAATAGGTCATGGAGATACAAAAAGGAATTGCTCAATATGCATGCTTCAGTTTCAATAAAGCTGAACAAAGCTTAAAGAACAACCCAGATGGCTTAGTGGCACTGTCAGGCCTCAGTACCTTCACAGCAGGAGCATTTAATGGACAATTTAAAACTCTTCCATCACTTCGTGCACCACATATGTCATACATCGCACATATACCTGGTGCATGTCTCACCCTGACAATCAGAAAGCATCAGAAGTATCATTTCTCATTGCATATCAGTGTACAGCATTATGTAAGGGTGCAAACTGCAAAGCCAAAGCACATTTTCAACATATCATATATCAGTGTGTATCAGTTGTTTGGAAAGGGCATACAAAAATTGTTACTAACATGCAATGTAGTATATGTTTTAGATAAACCAATCACAGTGATTGAGACTATTATTACTACTACAAGACTTCCCTCATAAATTAATTCATACTAGCTGCATTACTAAAAGACATAACACAAGCCACACTTTCGTCGGGTGATAATAATAGCAATGTATAAGATGAACCCGCTTTCAGAGCAAAGTTGTTTATTAGAATCACAATTTACAAAAATTTCAGTCTCCTCATCATCAACTCGTACATTTCATGCTCATAAAAGCAACAAACTTATACCTATTTGTGTCATTAGACGTCAAAAGAAAACGCGTATTAGATGACTCTGCCTCCAGTGCAGACGTTGCTACTCTTGCTAGTAAGACCTGCACAACAGAATTTATTGTGCTAATATTAATTATAGAACAAAAAAGCTATATAAAAATAAAATTTTAAAAAATAATGATTAAAGACTAGACTTTTTCTGAAAAATAATTAGAACATGCAAAAAGAACAGTAAAAGTTATTCAGGTCCACTTTAAACACACCAAAAGAGGAAACATTGTTGATAGCCTCCATAAAAATAAAAATAAAAAATAAAAAAAAAAACAAAAACAAAAACATTTCAAATTTTATTTTTCATACTTCCTCCGTTTTTATTCAGTTTACACATTTCTTTATCACGTTTGTCAACGCACAATTTTATATATGTCTGATCATCAACATTCTAAAATTATAAAAACTGGATATTAATAAAATTAAAATTGAAATTATTCAAATAAGCTCCCACAACTATGTTATATCGTAGTTATAATTCACAAAAGATAGTCAAATAATAGTTCGTGTCAAAAGCTAAAATGTGTCAATTAAAAACGAAAATGAACTCCTTAGTATTTTGTACTTGAGTAGTAAAAATGAAAATCTAAGTTCAAATTTTATAACTCGAGCAATGATAAATCTATCTCTGAGATTAGAAAATTTGTCGAAATCTCTTAGATTGGACAACTGTTCTATTTCTGTAGTGTGAAATTCAACTGCCTTAGTCGTTTTTTTCACACTATGACAACGAAATACTAGTACGTACGATTACAAATTTCTGTCACGCCCCACACTAGTTAACAAAACCACTCAACATTACTATAAATACTCCTTTTCATTCTACCATTATTTTCTGTGGAAAAAAACAAATTGGACCAACTTTCCAAAAGTTAAAATAGAATTTTAACAGCAGAATTTCATAGTAATTTACACAAAATGACAATTTGTAACAAAAATATATAAATTCAGCTCAACTACCTACTTAATTCAGTTAACAGCAATAGATTTTATATTAAAAACATAGTAAAAAAAAAAAAATTATTTACATAATTTCTAATTTTAGAACAAATTTCAAACAAAATAAGAATATCAATATTAACAACAGTGAAAGGCATTGATAAACACTGTTATTATTTATTTTTAAAAATAAAAGAAAAATCAGCAGATAAACATGAAAATTGATAAAAACTAAAAATAGACAAATTCAACAGCGCAAACGCAATCACAGCTAATTACCATAAATTGACAGAAAATCAAATTAAAAAAATCAAAAACATATGAACATTATACTAAAAAAATACAGGAAAATAAAAAAATTAAATTAAAAAATAAAATCAAACATTATGCTGAAAATTTTCTGCAATCTTATAAAAAAATCTGCATATAATTTAATTTCAAACGCATAATTCAACATAAACAATTAAAAAAAATGATGATAATAATAATAAAAATTACCTGGAGAGAGAAAAGAAAGAAAAAGAATGTAGAACGAAACTCCATTAATTTCAAAATCTCTGAAAAACAGAGAAAGAAATTAAAGAGAGGAAGTAATGGTGGAATAAAATCAGAGACGACGTCGTTGAGTTATATGAATACTCTGAAGTTAAAGAAAGAGGAGAGAGAAAAAGAAGAAGAAGAGAATGGAGGAGAGAGAAAGTCAAAACGCCATTAATACAAGTGCTGTAATAGTTATATATAAACTATAGTAGTAGTATTATTCCAGTATGAATGAAGGAATGAAGAGAGTGGTGCTGTATTTGTAAAATTGATGATGACTGTTAATTCTTTATTTTTCTCTCTCCTCTCAGATTGTTCGGAATTTGGTGCTGTTTTTTTTATAAAAAGAGCGTGCAAAAGGAGAACGATATTGTTTTGAAGGGGTGATGATGATTTGACGATTATACCCTTGCTTTCGGTTCATTTGTCGGGTGTCATTTCTTGTGATTATTTTGGGTTAATTTTGGAGGGTTGGTATGTATACTAGATAGGTATGGTATAAATGTATAATTGTATGGTATAATTAACCGAAATAGTCTCAAGATTGAAGAATACAAGTACTCCTCCGTTTCACAGTGAGAATCTTGTTTGAAATCTTTGACTTTTTAAAATTAAGAGAGAATCTTCTAAATTTCTCTCAATCTATAAGAACAAATATAGTCATGTGTGATCTAGTTTAAGGGCGAAGCTACATGGAGGGCGGTTGGAGGCCCGGCCCAATGGCCCAATTTCATGGCCTATTATTTTAACTCCTAGCCCTTATAAATTATTAGAATAATACTATTCTTGTTATACATTAAGTTGTACTCAACGATTGCCGCAGTGGTTTGACTTCCATTATTTGGGGTTTTTAGATCACTACTCAATCAGTAATTTTATTATTTTTTTCTCAATTTTTTATAATAATTTGTAAAATTCTTCTTTATAATGTTAATTGCTAAGGTTTAAGATTAAATACTAGCATTAGTCTACTCATTACTGAACTTTTTTAGATGATCCATTGAATTTTTTTCACCTTATTCACCTAAGCTACTCTGTTTGTCCTTTGCTATTTATAAATAAGAAAATGTATAATTAAAAATGATCTAATTAGATTCATCTTAATTTAAATAATTCGTATATAATTTTTTTGTAATGTTTACAAAGACTTAATTAGATATACTAATGATTAATGAAATATATTATGAAGCTTAATTGTCTTAATCAAACTAGTAAATATATGCAAGAAGAATTGAGGAAGGGCATGTTCTCTTCCGTTGAAATTCAGTTCAGTTCAGTTCAGCTCTTAATTTACGTCTAATGATATTGCTAATGAGATAAAGCCAAATTTCATTCTTTTAAGCTCTTATTACAACGACAACAACAACAACAACAATAATAATAATAATAATAATAACAATAATAATAATAATAATAATAATAATAATAATAATAATCAATAAGTAATAAATAATAATAATAATCATCAATAAATAATAATAATAATAATAACAATAATAATTGAAATAATAATAATAATAATAATAATCAATAAATAATA
Source organism: Chenopodium quinoa (assembly GCF_001683475.1). Lineage (NCBI taxonomy): Eukaryota > Viridiplantae > Streptophyta > Magnoliopsida > Caryophyllales > Amaranthaceae > Chenopodium > Chenopodium quinoa. The sequence goes on along the minus strand of NW_018744560.1, from coordinate 22,755 downwards.
ATAATAATAATCATCAATAAATAATAATAATAATAATAATAATAACAATAATAATAATAATAATAATAATAATAATAATAATCAATAAATAATAATAATAATAATAATAATAATAATAATAATCATCAATAATTAATAATAATAATAATAATAATATTATTAATATGTACATTTGTATATACACATATGTATAGTAATAAATAATCAATAAATAATCAAAGATCACTAATCCGTAGTTAAAATTCACTAATTAATAAGTTCAGTTCAGTTCAGCTAAGTTCAGCTCAGTTCAGTTCAGTTCAGCTGAGTTCAGTCAATCGGAACATGCCCGAAGTGTTTGTATATCATCAAAATTGATATGTATGTTATTATTTTGATAATTGTGATAGTAGGATATCTCATAAAAAAAAAAAAATTCTAACAAATATATATTATTGTAGTAGAATGCATGGATTAAAAAAGATTCAATGATTTTTCTTTTCTTACAATCAAAGTGTCAAACTATTTTCACATTAATTTTTTTAATTCAAGTGTTAGTCGGCCCCTATAGTTATAAAATCATCCCCTGGTCTAGTTTGATTCGTCTTGGTCTGTACATTATTAATATCTAACTTTTATATTTTTTTTGCTAATGTGATACCAAAAATATTTGCGGTCAAAGATAGGTAAGAATTTGCATTGATTTACGTAAACAAGAACATCATTATGAAACGTAAGGAGTATTATTTGGCATGAATATTGATCGAGAATGGAGTGGAAAGGATATAAATTAAATAAGACGGAGGAAATGAATTGTTTAACTCCTACTTTTTCATTTGTTTGGTTTATGAAATGAATCACCTAAACCTAACTTCTTTCTTTTAATTTGAGAAAGGTAAGGGTAATTATTATCTTAGATTTTAGAAAAATAACAAATAGATGAAAAGGGGTAATAGTAACTGTTACCCTATCATAAAATCATTCTAAACAAACAATTGGTAACAATAATGGTTTAATTAAATTTGTTATATATCAATCCAATAAACACTGTTACCAAACATGATCTTAGATCAGAATGACTTTTGTGTGTGTGGGGGGGGGGGGGAGGGGGAGGTTAGAAATTATGCATAAAGCCCTAAAAACTCATTTTCTCCTTTACATGATATCAATTTTGGATCATCTTTATATTTACATGAATAATAAAATGTATTAAATCCAAGATTAGGTATTGCAATATTCGCAAATGTGACAAATAGTACATAAGGTATAACTAAGAATTTGATTAAAACGAATTGTACCCAGTTAATTCTTTAGATAAACAAATTTGAGGACATAATTGTCTTTTCAAGTACCACTGGAGGGGTACATGCGTCTTTTCATGTAATAGTTGAGGGGTACATGTGTAATTTCCTCATCAAACAGTAAATGCAAGTTACAAACAGTAATTGGACAGCTCACCAAAAGTACTGAATAAATGACCATGCTTTTTCAATATATTTATAAATTTGCCACCAGATAAACTTGTACTTGCCTGATTAAAACATTTCCTTCATTTCAAAATAATTCAATTGATTCACACAATTTGATCATGCATTTTTGCCAATGAATAATTAAGTTTGACCATCATCAATAACATATGAAAATATATATTAGTATAAATTGCATACAACTCTTGTCAAAAAAAAAATTATGAAAAGCTAAACATATTAATACTCTTTCCTTTTCTGAAAATTCGAATCACTTTGCATTTGCGTAGTCTCCCATGAACATTTTTTACCATGAATATCTTCGGCCATGTATAAGTGAAAATTATTTTAAAAAAAAAGTCTATATTTGATAATTATATAAGAAGGGGAATCTAATAAGATCCCTCATACTAATTTATTTCTATTGTATACATTATAATATGTGGTCAAAGTTATTTTATTTTGACCAGAAGAATAGTAAGTTGGTCGAACTTTCAGGATCAAAGGTAATATTATTTTACCAACATTTTACATAACAACATTTGAATTTTTATGTTAGCAAAAATAATACATGGTAAGATTTTAATTGAAATTTTGAACAAAAAGTTGTATTATGTCAAATTTTCAAAACCATTTAAAACGGTTAGACCAGACCCTAGACTCGTTACACTCTTTCGATTTAGGCTTTTGAGTCTCTATGCCTTCATAGATTAGCCATATGTGTAGAGTTTGGGTGCACTAATTAGGAATTTTAAAATCTTACTAATCCTAAACCAAAACGAGACCAACGCGTTAAATTTAATTATATTCAAACCAAATCCATATGGACCAAGGCATTCTCATCGTACTGGCTTGTTCTATTCAGCTTAATTTTAGTTCAGTTAAGTTCAGTTCATTTCCAATTAATTATAGTACGTAACTTCCTTCTCTCTAAGCATTCCACTTCAGTTCAGTCCACTTCAGTTCAGTTGTTTTTAGTAAATTGGAACAGTCCCTTAGCTTGACAAGTTGGTTTTGCTGTTTTTGATTGTGACTTTGTGAATTTTGTTATACTTGATTTTTTTTTTTTTGGAACAAAATTTTTAAATTTTTAACAATAACACGTTAGATTATACCCCATATTTTAATAAGTTTTTGGCACTTTCATATGAATAAAATGCACAAGTGTCCCTAAAAAAAAATGCATAAGGGCCTGTTCTCATACATTTATTTTCAGTTCAGCTCAGCTCAGTTTAGTTCAGCTCAGCTCAGTTCAGTTCAGCTCCTAATTTCCTTCGATTATAAAATATTCATTTCAGTTCAGTTCAGCTCTTAATTTCCTTCTCTTATAAAATATTCATTTCAGTTCAGTTTAGTCTATGAGAACTGGCCTAAGGGCCTGTTTACATTTACTGAACTGAGCTGAACTGAACTGATTGGAGCTGAACTGAACTGAACTGATTGGGGATGAACTGAACTGAACTGATTGGAGCTGAAATGAACTGAACTGAACTGAGCTGAAATGAATATTTTATGAGAGAGGAAAATTAAGAGCCGAGCTGAACTGAAATGAACTGATTAGAGCTTAAATGAACTGAACTGAATTGATTAAAGCTGAACTGAACTAAAATTAAGTAAATATGAACAGGCCCTAAGTGTCCCTTAAAAAAAATGCATAAGTGTATCAGAGTGCGTGGTGGATTGCATGTTATTTACTGTATATTGAAGTTTCCATACAATTTGCAGTGTTATCAAGTGGAGTATCGATCTACTACGTAATTTTCAACATTTTTATGAAAGGAAAAATACACTTTAATAAACCCAACTATTAGCGATTTACTTTCAATAATCTCAACTGAGTTTTCCTCTAGCAGTCCCAATCGGTCAACGAAGAGTCAACGACCTATTATAAGAGGTAACCATGACACGTGTCGATACATGATTGGTTCAAAATTTAAAAAAAAAAAGAAAAGAAAAAACGCAAATCCCCAGCCACTCCCATCTCCCCTTCCCCCACCGTATAACCCCTCAGCCCAACCCCTTACGGCCTTACCCCACCTAGAACCAACCGCCGCCACCTTAACACCCTTAAAGAGCCGCCAGACCCATCCCAACCCCCAAATCCAACACAACGGCCAGCGGGATTACTTCAATTAGCAGACAAATCAGCACAGTCGTTGATTCAAGAGCCGAGGCTGGTGAGTGGTGACGACCATGGAAGTGACATCGTCGAAGGAGTTTCGGCGGCGAGGAATGAAGAATTTGAGGACAAAAGTTGAAATGGTGAGAGATTGGCCTGGGATTCGAAACGGTGGTAGATCGGGGGTGGGGTTTTACGAGGCTTGAGATTGGGATTCGAGTTGTGTCCGCCATTGATGCAAGTTTCTGGGGGTTGAGATTGCGGTGAGTGGCGGTGTTGATTTTCAGGTGGTTTATATGGCGGTGAAATTCCGGTGCTATAATTCCGTTAGAGTTCTCGGCTCTCACTAAGCTTGAGGTGTTGGTTTGCAGGTGGTTGATTGCGGTTGTGTTGGTTTTGGGGGGTTGGGACTTGGGAGGGGTCGGCCGGCCGTTTTAGGGGGCGGCTGGCCGGTTTCCGAGGGGGGTCAGGGGTTGGACTAATGGTTTTACGGTGGGGGAAGGTGGAGAAGGGAGTGGCCGGGGTGTCTGGGTTTTTTTTTCTCTTTTTTTTAATTTTTTTTTTCTAGACCAACCACGTGATGACAAGTTGAATTAAAAAAACAAAAAAAAAAACTCAGCAGGTACCCGGTTACTCGGACTGCTGGAGGAAAACTCATAGCATAGTTGGGATTATTAGATAATAAACCTTATTTAGGATTATTGGAAGTAAATCGCTAATAGTTGGGATTATTAAAATGTATTTTTCCTTTTATGAAATGGTCAATTGTTCTCTATCTACAACATCATTATTATGAAGGAAAATCATCAATGATAAGATCAATTATTGGTTGTCCAATAAATATAAATACATTACTCCGTATGTCAATAATAAATACGTACCAAGTATAAAGAATTATAAACTCAACTACATCATCAATTAGACCAGCTTTGGATATTAAAAAAAAAAACATCAATTAGACCAGCTAACAAAAATGCAGTGTATTCTCGGCAATAATAAGTTAATTACTCCCTTTTTTTTTTTACCTCATTGTCAATATTTGAGTAAAATTTAGAGCATAAATTTTCCTTAATTTACGAGAGATAATATACATGTGAGATTTTGATGGAAATGAAGATACAGCTAGGCCGTGTTAGGCGAAAAGCTGAAAGCTGAAGGTGATCGTGTTAGCTAATTTTAACTAGCTTTATCACGATATTTTTATTTTAGGGAAGTATTGTAACTATAAAAAAAATGCTAGATTTATTTATTATCAAAATTTTCAATAAAGTTAATTGTACGCTTTCCATTATAAAAACCTTCCTTTTTATAGTAGTGTATTGTAATTTTTGTGACATTTTTATTTTAGGGAAGTGTTGTAACTATAAAGAAACGGTAAATTTATTTATTATCAAAATTTTCAATAGTTTACCATGAAGTCAAAATCAATACGTATGTAAAGAAAAAAAAATAATAATAAAAAAAATGTACTACTCTGTTCTAGTAATTTAAATTGCAACAACTATACTTTTTCACTATTCATCAAGTTTTTTTGACTTCATATTGTGATGAATATGTAAAGTAAAATATAATCACGTGAGATCTTGTTAGTTTCGTCTCGTAAAATACTTTATTTTACAATATCAACTTTTTAAATTTTTTTACTCATATATAATTCTAAATATTTAACATATAAAATGGGATTTGGAATGCATAATTTCATCCTTATTGCAATACATTATCATGTGGAACAAAGGAAGTATACGAGTAGAATTTTGTTAGAGTTACTAATATTAGAACGAATACGGAGTATTATATTTTTAAGGAAAAATACACTTTAATAATCCAAACTATTGGCGATTTAGTTTTAATATATAATCTCAACTAAGGTTTATAATCTAATAATCCCAATGGTTGGTTTGTACACCAAGGTATACCATGTGCATGGTACACCCGGATTAAAACGGAAAGAACATAGCTTATAAATGTAAAGAACATCATTAAATTATTTATAAAAAAAAACACATCATTGAAATATAAATAACATGGTAAGTTATGAGAAACTTGTTTCGGGGTTTTCTGATGTCCTGCGGGAGAGTTACAATTCCGAGACTGGAACCGGACGCCTGTACCTGCAAAATAACGGAGACTCCTGAGAGCTCCGCCTCCAACGGTCAAGTTAGTACCTGATTAAGGAGTAATTAATACAGAAATTAAAGTAATAAGGTCTCTCTAGGTGAGAGTATTTAATGTAGGTAATCTGCTTTGCTAGCGAGATCAGCCGGTTATTAGTGTGTTCCGTAATGTATTCGGTCCCTTGATTAATGAGGATTAATCGAGTATTTATAGCCTTGGGAAGCGTGCAACTCTCTAGGTTTAAGGTAAACCTAGGGCCGAACGGGCTTCTAGACTGAAATGGGCCTTGATGGCCGGTTGTCCCATTTGGCATGGGTGGACACGTGGCGTGTCTTAAGTGGTCCGTGGAGGACGCGTGGCGGAACCTGGTTGGTCCACTTGTCAAACGGCGCTTGGTGGATAAAAATCCCCTAATCATTTGCCCCTCACAGGTGGCACGCGACTGGTCACGTGTCGCCTGTGACAGGTGTCGCACGGTGACAGGCGACGGCCCGTTACAGGTGTCACCTTGCAGACGGCCGGGAGACTCTCCCGCCCAAATTTGAATTCGGAAGCGACCCTTCGCCTTCTCATTTTGCCTATAAAAGGAAGTGCTGACTTCGGTCATTTTCACATTTGAGAATTTTTGCGAGAACATTCGGACCCCTGAACTTGCTCTGACATTTTCGGACTTTTTCTGCCTACCGCCTGTTCTGACAAGCCGACTGACCCGAACTTTCAGGACTTCATCAACTATCATCCGTTCAGGTAACTCAGTTCTCTTACTCTTAATTTTCTTTTTATTTTTTGAAATGGCACCATGGAAGCACACGACACGCCCTAAGTTAGTGATCAGCCGGTCACCGGGGACGGCTGAATCTAGGACTAGGAGTGCCGCCTGCCCTTTTCTGGACCCATCTTTGCCCTTTATACAAAGTCCGACTGAATCTGTGTCTATGCAGAACGTGATGGCCAGAACAAAAAAGACTGCTAGAATATCAAACTCAGACGGCTCCTCCCAAAGGGTACTCCTTAGCGAAACATCTGACCAGGCGCCAGATGTGGAACGAGGCGACTGTCAAGCTGACAGTCCTGAGAGAGGGACCAAGGTGTTCCCTTCTCATCTAACCGTGGACATGTCTAATTTACCTTCTGCTCCTTCTAAGGGAGAGGAGGCGGGCCCCTCTAGGAGAGGGGAGGAGTCGGCCTCTTCGGACTCGTCAGGGGACGAGTCCGATTCCAGCTCTTCTGACCATAGTTCTTCTGACTCAGAAGAAAAACATAACCGCCTACAAGAGGCGAGAAGTTCCCATGCAGTGGAGAAGGGGGATAATTGGGCAGAGCCGTCCGCCTCTTACAGAGAGGAAAACACCCCCTACTACTGCAGGGTGCCCCGGGGCCGGATCGCAACCATGCGAGACAACGTGGCGAGCTTTATTGCTAACCACAAAATGAGCCCGGAGTATTTACTGTTTGTGCCGGATCCAGAAGATACTGTCGTCTGGCCGGCTGGTACCAGCTATGGTGACGGCTGTTTTGGCTGCTATGTGGCGGCCATCAAAGCTGGTCTGCGCTTCCCATTACATCCGGCTGTTCAGCGGATTTTAGATGGGTATGATCTGGGGTTATGGCAGTTAGCCCCCAACTCTTGGGTAAACGTACTCGGCTATGTGGCCGGGTGCGAACTGAACGGGGTGGAGCCAAGTTTTGAGGCTTTCGCCCACATGAACTATCTCAGCCGGACCCCTAAGTCGGGAGGTACCGGCTGGTATCAACTAACAAGCCACAGGGGTTACCTCATGACGAGAGGTAAGGCAAACAAATGGAAGGATTGGCGGAACACCTTCCTTATTATCGAGAGTTCAGACACGGAGCTGAACAAACGTTTTAACAAGTGGAACAGAGATCCGCCTCTTCTTTCAGGCGGCCGCAGCATGCCGCCTGTTCCCCCAAAGGCTAAAAGAGAGATCCTAGACAAAGGACTCTTCAAAGTAGAGACTAGGGTGAACTCTACTTCAGGGGTACGAGAGCAAGTACCCCTACACTGCGTCCCGAGCTTCAAGTGGCTCTATGATGAGTACTTCTTGGCCGCCTGTGGCCTCGGCAGTCGGTGCTCTAGAGGTAGCCGGCCTGACGAATACTCTGTTTTCTCACGCCTTGTTTACTTGGGATTTTTACTAACTTTGCTGTTTATTTCTTTCAGCCGACGCCATGAGTAAAATAACAGCATCTAAGACTGCGGCGGCCATGCTGCGGGTTTCGCTAATGAAGCAGTCGTACGCCGACTCCCCCAGCAAGGAGGCACCCTTGGTAAGCTTTGAAAACTCTTCCCCTTTAAGTTATATTATGCATATACTAACTCTTTTTGTTTTCAGTCTGGCACTCCAAGGGCTTCTTCCTCGCAACAGCCGGACCCCAAGGCCCGGAGAACGACTGTTGCAAGCTCTCCTGGGTCTTCCAGGAAAACAGTGGCGGCTGAGAAGCAGCCGGCCACTTCTTCAAAAACCCAGGCGGGGCCGCCTAGATGTATGGACACTTGCTTGTAAAAACTCACTCTTGCTTCCTTCTTGATTAGGTCTAACTTGTTTTTCCTTTTGCTTAATGCAGCCGGCCCCCAGGGACTTGACTTGGTTGAGGTAGCCAAGTCAATGGTTAAAGTAGTTCCTCCCTCTGACAGGGAGGCGGTCAAGGGTGCCGGCACCCTTGACCTCGATGGAATTTCGGGGATCCTAGCTGAGGTATACCCTTTTGAAGTTCCAGGACGCCTGTTAACCCTTATGATTGGAAACTGACGCCTGTTTTTCTTTGTACTTAGGCCCTGCTCCGAGTCAACAGCCTTCGCAAGCCGATTGATCGGAAAAACAAAGAGGTAAAGGCCGCAAAGGCTATGGCCGCCTCCAGCTGTGATAAAGCAATGTTTCAAATTGCCCAAAATGAAGTACTGACCATTGATCTTCTTTATTATCAGGCGCAGGCGACCGCCGCTGTTCGGGCTCAGCTAGAGGCGGCCCAAAAGAAGGTTGACGAGCTGGAGGGGACCGTCACCAAACTTAAAGCCGAGCTGAAGCCCCTTCGTCAGAAAATGCACTCTTACGAAGCCATGGAGAAATCTTTGGCTAACGTAAAAGAACGCCTGGTGAACCAGGAGAAGAGTCTTACCCAAGAGCTCTCGGACAAGGCCGAGCAAGAGAAACAAGAGCTCGTCCGGGAGATGGTGGAAGACTCCGCCCAAATCCAACGCATGACCTGGGAACGACTGTTCCCCAGTGCCGACTTTGCCTCATGGGAAAGAACGTACCGCCAGTGTTCGGAAATATATAATCAACAGATCCTGGCGGCTGCTGAAGAAGAGGCGATGGACGTTGCGTTGGAGGAGGAAGAGCCGGTTGTGGCGCTTGTGCCACTTGGGGGTAAGGCATCAAAAGATGATGCAGCTAAGGCCGAGTCCAGCAAGAAGAGTGCTGACCAGGCGGCTGCTGCTGATACTGAACTGCCCCCTTCTTAAGCTTTAAGTATATTTTTTCTTTTCACGGCCTGCGTGCCGTTTGCTTTGTAATTACCCGGCCAGGGGGCCGGGGTTTTGAATATTCTGCTGGTCTTTTATGGCCGGCTCAATTTAATCAAATTTTTTGTTTTTGTTCAAATTTGTCTAAGTATTTGAAATTTGCTCACTAGACAGACTGTTGTGTATGGCCGAACGTTAAGACAGGTACAAAGCCGAACGTTAAGACAGGTACAAATAGTAAGTATGCCGCCTATGCCCCTGGACGACTGGTTGTCTGTTTCCAGGATAGATGATCAGTCGGCCATTTAATCAATCGGTATTCGAACTCTTTATTCAATTTGACCAAGTAAATAGAATTACCAAGTAGCCAAGGAATTTAAGTAGGAAAACAAGCGGCGGGTACCGGTTGTTTCCCTTTATTGCCAATGTTGGCCTCTAATTTGTTATTTGTTAACCTAGCAAGAGTATTGGTTGAGAGCCTTTGTTTATTAAAAACAAGTGGACGACTCGTACCTTTTAGGCTCAGTACTAAGTTTGAGTGACTATTAAGTTAACATAGGAGTTACTTAGTCTTCGTCACAATCTTGATTGAGTAGTAAAGGTATCAGGCGGCGTAGGCCGGCTAGACCCCTTGATTTACCAATGTTTGTTGGCTATTTACTCAATAGGTTATCCAGTAGGAATAGGGGTTCGAGTGCCCTTGTTTGTATAAAACAGGCGGACGACTCAAACTTTTTAGGTTCCATACCAAATTTGAAGGAGTGACTATGAGTTAACTTTGGAGTTACTCAGTCGCCGTCACTTTTGTTTGAGAAGTAGAGGTACCAGGCGGCGTAGGCCGGCTAGACCCCTTGATTCGCCAATGTTTGTTGGCTATTAACTCAATAGGTACCCCCTGCATTTATCCCAAGTAATACAGGCGGTCATCTGACTCAGATGTCAACTGCTACCACTGGTTTGGTTAGTGATAGAGTTATCCTTGTCTCAAAAACGGCTACGTGGTTGCCCTTGGGGACAGTCGTATAGGTGCCGTGTAATTAGTTTATAGAACAATGTTCCACCCAAAAGGGAGCTGCTCTCTGCGACGAATTTCATCCGAATGGATGCCGCCGGACGCCTGCTATAATGTTGGGACAGGTCGGATTAGTTTTTAAAAGTTAGATCAGTTGACTAGGCGCCTGGTCTGATCATTCGGCCGGTGGCCTTGGTAAGTTCTTGGTGAACGTAGGTGCTAAGTCAAAGAAGGGTAGCCGCCTGTTAGGCACAGGGTCGGCCAGGCCCTAATCTTTTTAGCTAAGTATTGTGAGTAAAATACTCAATGGAGAGTAGCCGACTGTAAAGGTACAGACGGCATGCCCCTCTGATGATAGAGTGAAAAAACTCAATGGAGAGTAGCCGACCGTAAAGGAACAGACGGCATGCCCCTCTGAAGATAGAGTGAAAAAACTCAATGGAGAGTAGCCGACTGTAAAGGTACAGACGGCATGCCCCTCTGAAGATAGAGTGAAAAAACTCAATGGAGAGTAGCCGACTGTAAAGGTACAGACGGCATGCCCCTCTGAAGATAGAGTGAAAAAACTCAATGGAGAGTAGCCGACTGTAAAGGTACAGACGGCATGCCCCTCGTAATACAAAATTGAATAGTAAGTGCCAACTTTATTAAGTAGCTCTTTACTTTACATCATTCAAAAGAAATATTTCTTAAGGTTATCTACATTCCAAGTTCGAGGCAACGGTTGTCCGTCTGGTGTTTCCAGACGGTAGGTACCGTCCCTGACTTCCGCATAGATTCGGTAGGGTCCTTCCCAGTTGGGAGTTAGCTTGCCAGACTCGTTAGCCCTACCAACTGCTTCCATTTTTCTAAGTACAAAGTCCCCTACTTTGAGTGGACGCCTGTGCACTTTTTTGTTGTATGATCTAGTCATTCTCAGGCGGTAGATTTCATGGCGCAAAACAGCATTGCCCCTCTTTTCAGGAAGTGAGTCTAATGCCAGGCGCATAGCTTCCCAGTTTGCCTCTTCGTCATATAGCATTACTCGAAGAGTCGGCTCGTAGTGTTCTATTGGAAGAACAGCTTCTGCACCATAAGTTAGGAGGAATGGAGTTTCTCCAGTCGCCCCTTTTTCAGTCGTCCTAATGGCCCAAAGAACATGTGGTAGTTCATCGGCCCATAGGCCGCCTGGTCGTTCAATTTTTTTCTTGAGACCGTCTGAGATGATTTTATTAAAGGCTTCTACCTGGCCGTTTGCTTGTGGACGGCCGACAGATGCAAAGTAATGTCCAATTCCTTGGTCTCCCAACCAGCTTTTGAGAACAGGCGTCTCAAATTGGGGACCATTATCAAAAACCATAGACATGGGAACCCCGAACCGAGTGATGACGTTTTTCCAAATGAATGAAATTACATCTTTCGTCTTGATTCCCTTTACAGCCTCCGCCTCTACCCATTTAGTGAAGTAGTCAACGGCAACAAGTATATACCTTCTGCCGCCTGTAGCAGGCGTATATGGACCCAGAATGTCCATGCCCCACTTAGCAAACGGTAGTGGGCTGTGAATGGTAGTGAGGTCAGTAGCCGGACGGTGAATTAATTTGCCAAACCTTTGGCACTTGTCACATTTTTTCACCATCTCCATTGCATCTGCTTCCAAAGTAGGCCAAAAGTAGCCCTGCCGCCTTGCCCTTTGAGCAAGCATCCTACCACCTATATGGGAAGCACAGAAACCAGAGTGAAGATCATCTAGTATCTCTCGTCCCTTTTCAGGAGTAACACACTTTAAGAAGGGTTGAAGGTGCCCCCTCTTGTGCAGTTCCCCCTGTATCATTTCAAAACAGGAGGCTCGTTTTTTCAGTGATGCCGCCTGTTGAGGATCATCCGGCAGTGTACCGTTTGTCAGATATGCCCTGATTGAATCCATCCAGGTTGAGCTTCTGTCTAGAATTCCAATAGGATTTTCCTCGATGCTTCTCTTCTCCATTACTTCCCAAAACACAGTTCGAGGAGTATCGGAGGAGGCGGATGATGCTAATTTCGAGAGTGCATCTGCCTGGTTGTTTTCTGATCTCGGTACTTGGATCAGATGGAAATCCTCAAGGGAGCCGACTGCTTGTCGGACCGCCTGTAAATATTTGATCATGGCCGGATGTGTTGCTTCGTATTCGCCATTGTACTGACTCACTATCAGTTGTGAATCAATGCAGTCCGTCTGATATTTCAGTTTTGACAGACATTTGCTGCTGATGAGATCTGAAGAGCTCCCAGTATCTATGAGGATTCGACCAACTCTCTGGTTGGCCACTTTACATTCAATAACGAGAGGGTCGTCATGCGGCCCCCTTATTCCTCCTAGATCCTCTTCAGTGATGACAATCTCAGGAAATGTATATTTGGACGGTCGTTCTTGGTGAACGGAATTTACATCTAACCGCCTTATATTATCTTTGTTGCCCCTAATAGTGGGGCCGCCTCCTGAGAAGCCGCCTGCAATGGTGTAGACGACTGCATCATCTGTATCGGAACTGTCGGCCTGTTGATTCTTTTTGGCCGACTGCTTTTTTGAGGAAGTATTCCCCGTAGATTTCTTGACATAAGTGTCAAGATCACCTTGATCAGCCAAGCGGTCTAGGTACCGCATGAGACTAATGCAGTCGTTGGTGTGATGACCAATGTCATCATGATAAGCACAGATTTTGTCTTGGTTCCGGTTGCTCGCAGAACCCTTCATGGGGAGCGGTTTCTCAATTGAGAGCCGTCCCTTTATTTCTTTTAGGATAAACTGGTTATCCTTGTTAAACACATACTTTGGGGAGTATGGTTTGAATTCCTTTTTCTTCTTGGCCGGCTGTTTAGAGGAATCAGCCGCCCAGACCCCTTTTCTTTTTTCATCTTTGTTGGACGACTGTTTCTGTCGTCCTTCTCTATTGTCGAACCTCTTCCCGTCCGACTGTTTCATTGTACACAGATCAGTCGCCTGTATATAGGCTTCTGCTTCAATCAAGGCCTCTTGAAGAGTCGCCACCCTTTTTCGAACTAAATCAAATTTGAAGGTAGACCCGTCTTTGAGACCTCTAAAAAAGTCAGTATAAGCTACCTCATCCGGTAACCCTTGAATCTGTATTCTCATCAGGTTGAACCGCCTGATGTAGGAACGAAGCCCCTCCTTTTCACCCTGCTGAATTGTTCCCAAATCAAGGGTCGTTTTCTTCGCAGGGATGTTCATTGCAAAGTTGGAGGCAAATAAGTAAGCAAGCGTCCTGAAACTGTTTACACAACCAGTCGGCAGGTTGCCGAACCATTGCTGTGCAATTCCCTTGAGAGTTGCTGGGAAACACTTGCACCAAGTGGGATCATCCAACCCTTGAAGGTACATCAGGTTGGTGAATGCCATCAGATGGTCTTCCGGGTTAGTAGTGCCATCATAGGCGCCCACTAAAACATTTTTTACTTTGGCCGGCTGAGCGGCTTCAGTAATTTCCTTGGAGAAGGCCGACGGCTGTTCACCAAGTCTAAGCAGCCGTAGCTGCCAGTCCATAGGTTGGACGTTTTTTGCTGCAGGTCCACCAAATGGAGGTGGCTGCATAAAATATTGTTGTTGCGGCACAAATGGCAAATTTGGTACCGCCTGCGCACTATGAAAGCCAGACTGTCGGGAGGTGCCGCCTGACTGACTCTCATGGTACGACTGAGTTGGCCTCATCGAGGCATTTCGCAAACTGTCCTGAAAATTTGAAGTAGAAGCCGACTCTGATAATCGGTCACTCTTCTTCTGCTCTAGCAGGTGCCGAGCATCTGTGAACGTTTGCTTTGACCCATCCGCCTGAATATGACGAAACCGGTTTCCTATTTCCCGTAGGATAACGGAGTTTTGTGAAATCAAGAGCAGACGGCTCCCGCTTCTTAGATTTAGGATGGGGAGTCGCCTCTCGCCCTTGAACTGGCTTCCTCTTCAGTGAAGTGGAAGGTTTTTTGGCCGCCTGCTCTTTGACTGAAGCAGGCGGTTTTTTGTGGATCAACTCTTGGATCTCTCCCTTGAATCCCCTCATGAAGGTCATGAGTTCGTTCCTTGTGATGGGAGCAGACCCATCAGTCGGCTGTTGCCGAGCAAGCGGTGCGCCTGCTGGCTCGCTTCCTGTTTGAAGATACTCCCGTTCCCTTATTTCAGTATGACGGGTACGGCGGGCCCTTAGGGTCCCGTCTGGAGCTGTATGAGTTTCAACTTCAAATTCACTTTCGGTATCATGGTCCGACTGAACTTGAGGGTCGTCTAGGGGACGCCTCTCTTCTGGGGTCGGTACAGACTTGGATGCCATCTCTGAAGTACTCTCCCCACAGACGGCGCCAAATGTTTCGGGGTTTTCTGATGTCCTGCGGGAGAGTTACAATTCCGAGACTGGAACCGGACGCCTGTACCTGCAAAATAACGGAGACTCCTGAGAGCTCCGCCTCCAACGGTCAAGTTAGTACCTGATTAAGGAGTAATTAATACAGAAATTAAAGTAATAAGGTCTCTCTAGGTGAGAGTATTTAATGTAGGTAATCTGCTTTGCTAGCGAGATCAGCCGGTTATTAGTGTGTTCCGTAATGTATTCGGTCCCTTGATTAATGAGGATTAATCGAGTATTTATAGCCTTGGAAGCGTGCAACTCTCTAGGTTTAAGGTAAACCTAGGGCCGAACGGGCTTCTAGACTGAAATGGGCCTTGATGGCCGGTTGTCCCATTTGGCATGGGTGGACACGTGGCGTGTCTTAAGTGGTCCGTGGAGGACGCGTGGCGGAACCTGGTTGGTCCACTTGTCAAACGGCGCTTGGTGGATAAAAATCCCCTAATCAAAACTAATTTTAAAAATAAATAAATCGATAGTCACTAATTGATTTTTACCACGTATTTAATGTCAAATCATTTCAAAATATTAAGTTCTCAAGAATTTCTCTATCTAAGAATATTTTATACCAAATGTAATTCAAAATTTTATTCTTAGATTTCAAAAATTCAAAATTCAAAATTTTATTTTCAATATACTTTATTTCAATTTTTTTAAAAAAATATGTACAAAAATTAATCATATTTTTTCATTGTTACAAAAAAAAACATGGGATAAAACAAGAGAAGCACAATGATTAAAAAAAAAATAAAAAATGATACCCAAAATAATATAGGGTATAAAGCAAAGCATATTAATATAGAAAACCATATTATCTAAGTTAAATAGAACATGATTGTATAATTGAAACCCAGCAAAGAACATTTTTAAATCTACATATATTAATGTACATTGTTTATAATGTAAGGAACATATAGTTCATATACAAAGAACATATTAATCAGATTTAAAGAACATATTCCATTCCAATAAAAAAAAAAATATATGTATCCAAGAAATGATAAAAGAACTTGTAGCATTATATGAAGAACATCATCTTCAACCTCAGAAAATAACACGAAAACAGGAAAAAATATTTTAAAAAATACCTTTTCCCTCAACAACGAATTAATCAATTACATCATTAAGAGATTATTTTGGAACGATTAAAGCAACTCTATTATAACACTGAATCACTTTGAAATTCAAAATTTACTATGGTCTCTATATAAATTCGATTTCTCTCTCTCTTAAAAAATGAAATTCTATTCGATCACCAAAAGTATTCTATTGATGTATAAAATGTAAATAATAAATCAATTTCATGAATTAGAGAATATAAAATAACAAATCAATCCCTTATATCAAGGAGGATATCATTTCTTTTTTCATGTACTTTAATGTGTATGCATGTCATTTCGCCTATTTTTTTAAAAATAACCTTAGTATTATGACCGGGTGTACCATGCTCATGGTACATTGGGTGTATAGTGGAATTTTCAAAATAATCCCAACTATGGGGTTTTAGGGTAGTTAGGTGGTTTTCCGGAGTAGGTAGGATTTTTCGGGGTTGAGGCTGGGGTTTCAAGGTGGTTTGTCGGCGCGTCAACTAATAGAAGAGGCGAGAGGAATATAGGCCGGGAAGGGGGGTCAGGGCACCAGATGTTTTCGAGGGTCACGGGAGACGTTCGGCAGGCTGGAGGCTGGGTCTGGGCTTTGCGGTGGCGGGAGGGGTGGTACGTGGCTGTGAGGATTTTTGTTTTTTTTTTTTTTCCTTTTTTATTTTTTATTTTTTAAAAGTTTAGACCAATCACGTGCAGACATGCTGACACGTGGATTGGTTACCTGCTACAACAAGTTGGGATCACGGAAGGCCAAACTAACCCCATAGTTGGGATTATTAGATAATAAACCTTAAATAGTTAGGATTAGTAAAAGTAAATCGCCAATAATTGAGATTATAAAA
This sequence comes from Chenopodium quinoa, assembly GCF_001683475.1. Classification (NCBI taxonomy): domain Eukaryota; kingdom Viridiplantae; phylum Streptophyta; class Magnoliopsida; order Caryophyllales; family Amaranthaceae; genus Chenopodium; species Chenopodium quinoa. The sequence continues at coordinate 6,265 of NW_018744560.1, read as the reverse complement.
GTGTATTTTTCTTTTTTTTAATCGTAACATATTTACTCATTTCTTATTGTATCTTCTCGGTCAAAGTGTGCTTATAAGTTTAAAAAGAAAAAAAAAAAATCGTGGGAGTATCAATTTATAATAAGAAATTTACAGAGATTGTTGATGCATCACACTTTTTATGTGATCAATTGTTCTTCATCTTAGTGATAGAGTATCTCAATTTTTAACTTTTGTAACATTTATCCTAAGTTTTAATTAATACTAATTGTAACGTGCATGCATATTAATATGAATATAATTTCATTTTATTTGACAATTTTTTATCTCACGATTTAATAAGAAATAAGGCCAAAATATGATTAATTGAGAAAAAAAAAAGAGCAAATTAGATTATGTGAATTGCACATAGCCCAAGTCTTGTTCACTCATCTTATATTTGCTAAACTTACCCTTTTTTGCTTGGAAACTATTTGATGAGTCTATTAAAGACCTCACATTTATTAGTTTTATTAGGTGTATGTATTTAGCTTTTGCTTTTGAAGTAGATTTTAATAATTTGTTTAAGTTAACTACATATACTTTAATTTTACAAAAATTAATGTTTAACAATTATAGTGTCATGGGGTATCTTTTAGTAGTAGAGGAAGCTTTTAAAATTTGTTTTCTGTACCTTATAAATTTTTTATTTATTTTTTTTTTTTATTTTAAATTTAATAGGTAGCTTAGACAATAGCTACTTTATCGAAAACTCATGCTCTAATTATTTATCTTCACATCTAACAACAACCACTACAAATACAAATACCTCCACAACTATATTTTAACTAGATAAAGCTCGTGCGATGCATGGGTTGTTTGTATTTTCTAAAATAAATATTTTGTTTTGTATTAATATGATAAAATTTGGTATTTTATTCATTTCGTAATGTATCATTTGATATTTTTATTTTAAAATAAGTCATAATCTCAAAAGATAATATTTTATATTTAATTAATTTAAACTTTAAAATCTCATTCACCAATTTCATTTACATGGCATTAGATCGAATTACTTAATTCTAAAAAAAATGACAAATTTCTTATTTAATTGAGTTAAGAGTACAATTAAGTACTCAATTCTTCCTTTTTTCACCTTTTAGGTACTCAATTTTTTTTGCTTTGCTTTTAGGTACTCAAAGTGATTTTCAGGTGAACTAACTCACCACTAACTCATCACTAACCATACCTAATTAAAAAATTAATATTTTTTTTAAAAAAATTCTTAACTTTGACTCATAAATTAGCCATTATTATTCTATTTAAAGGGGCATGAACTTGGCCAAAAAATGCCATGAAAACACCTGCAAAACACTAGCAGCACACCATGTTTTCTTAACAAAATTCATCCAAACAATTTTCCCTAATTCAATTTCAATAAAAACAAAAACAGCAACGCAGAAGCTGTAGTAGTACACCAGCAACAAATATCATCAAAACAGATTCATTCACCATGTCTATTTAGGCACAAATTCTTCAACAAGGTTTTCCCAGATTTTTTAGAAATAAAAAAATAATAAAAAAAAAACAGAAACAGAAGCTGCTGCTAGGTTCTTCCCCTGCTGCTGCTAGCTTAATCCAACAACAAACAACAACAAAGAAACAAATTTAACAAAAAAAACACAAGAAATCGACATCATCAATTTGTTCCAAAAAAACCCCAAAAAAATCGAAAACCTTAGATCGCAAATAACATCAAGAAATGGGCAAAAAAATTCAAAATTTATATCAAAATATCAACATAATCCATGAGTAATTGTGCTTAGCTCAAAAAAATGGCGGCTTTTGGTGTCGTTTTCCCCAGAATCGAGCCCAAGCTTGCTAGTGCTCTTCGACAATGACGCAACAGAATTTTCAGAAAAGGAAAGAATAAAGGGAGCAAAAAGGGGTAATAAAGAATAAGAAAGGGAAAAAAATTAAGGGTGACCCACAAATTTTTTTAATCGGGTGGGGCCCACTTTCTCTTAACCAAGGTACTGAATTCTTAGGCTGATTTATTTTTTTTAGCCGGAATTCTTAACTCAGTATCCAAGAGCAAAGTAAAAAAAATTAAGTACCTGAATTTGTGCTTAACTCTATTTAATTGGATATAACTAAAATTTATAATCCTACATGACACTTTAAGAAAATTTAATCCTACTTGAATTTCTAAAAACTCGAGAAAAAACTCCCTGATTGTATTTTCTAAAATAATTTTTTTTTTTGTATTTATGTGATAAATTTTGTTATTTTATTCATTTTTAATTTGTAGTATATCATTTAATATTTTTATTTTAAATAAATTGAGAATTTCCTCTTATTCATTATATGTTTAGATAAAAGTCATAATAGTTTATATTTAATTTATTTAAACTTTAAAAAATCTCATTCGCCAAACTCCCCTTTAGCATATCACTTTTTTTTTTATATATTTTATTTTGATTCAGTATTTGCTAGCCAAACACTTTGAAAGTGAGCGAAAGAGTGAAACTATGAAAGAATAAGGAATCCTTATCCTCAAAATGTCTCCGATAAAGATTAAACCCCCAACATTAACGTCAACATTTGAAGTGCAATCTTTCATGCTTAGCTTGGTGGGAGAAATACTCTTACAAATATTCATATTGGAAAATGGAAACTAAAGTACAAAGAGTATATTTAACTTAATAATAACATACTACAGTAATGGTTAGAGGTTGAACAAATGTCAAATGAAGTATAAAAATATACGAAGTAATAAACACGAATAGCAAGTTTGTATGTGGTGCTGTATTTTATCGCCCCAACCACCATATTAATGTTATATAATCATAGCCCCACTCACACTCACAATCACTGTGCGTCGGACATACTTTGTATTCAATTTCAATTGTAACTGTAATTGTAATTATAATTTAATATGTTCATCAACAACATTTATGAAGTATACTACATTATTCAATATTCAACATTGATTCTGTCTAATACTCATGTCCATCTTGGTCGTTATGCCTTATAGTATGAGGATCTTACCAACATTATTTATTGTATCATCAATGTATTTTACCCTATCTTTGCTACATATCATAATGCATTTCTACAACATTCTATTTAGGTGTGTATATCCATTTTTACACAATGTTGCTTATTGTACTTAAGCTCGCTCTACATCACACACACTATCTAGCTAGCTACTATTTAGAGTATTGCATTTAGGGATGCTAATCGAGCGAGTCTATCACGGGCATAGGGTTTTGCTCAAATCATTGATTCTCATTTTCGAAATTAATACATGCAAGATGCAACACATTTATATAAGGCTTGGTACCAATATACAAATATGCGTTTATTTTATTTTTTTTAAAATTTTATTTTGAGGAAATACTTGAAAGGATTATAATAGGCATTATAATATAACTTATCTCAAATATTTAAGGGGAAAAAAATAAAAAGATATAGCCGTGATTTTGGAAGCACTAATAGAATGTAGTGATAAGAAAACATTAGAAAAACCAATTTACCAACCCACCTTGGCACAACAACAACCCAACTCACTATATATGGCAACAAAAAAGTGCACGCATGTAACTATGTAAGTCACACCAACGTCAACAAACAATCACTAGCTCATTCTTGAAGATGAGATGAAGTTGTTGGTGATTTATCTCCGTAATCCATGTGTATTATTAGTACTCCCATATCTGATTTGCGTCAAGTGCTAATTTTTCTTATTCTGGAACACTCACAATCATAACATCATACTTCCTCTATTTTTAATTAGTTGACACATTTCTATTATCACGCTTGTCAATCCATGTTTTTAATGGTTAATATCTTTGATTATCATAAAATTATAAAAAGTGGATATTAATAAAATACATATCGAGACGACATAAACAAGATCTCATATGACTATATTTTATTGTATTTATAAATCACAAAAGCGAGTTAAAATGTAATGTGTGAATAGTCTAAAAGTCAAATGATGTCAACTAAATAAAAACGGAGGAAGTATTATTTGTACACTATAATCCATCCGTTTTATTATCACAACATGTCTCTTTGACACACGATGTTTTAAGAAGGGGATTTAGGGATACATTAGGCATAATAGTTGATCCTTTGATTACCATCTCAAATCTTCTCCTTAAAATAGACACTATAATGATGTATTAAGAATAATAAACTGGCCCAAAAATGACTCGTGTTAGCAATTTTCCCCATAATGACTCGAGTTTTCACTAACTTGCCTATAAATGACATCACACTCACATTAGGAGTCCGATTCTTGTTTGTAACTTTAAATTTTTAGTGTAGCTTTAAGTTGTATTTTGCAAGGAGTAAGGAAAAAAAAGGAGTTTTAAATTAGAATAATAATCTCTCATCTCCTCCTCTGTTCTAGGGTTTCTCCAAAATTTTGGTCGTTTAGGCCGGAAATAGTCTAATTTCTTCGGAAATTAGACTATTTCTGACCCTTTTCCTTTAATTTTATTTAGTTTTGCAATTTGAATTTCAATAAATCTACACAAGTAGTGTAAATATTCGTCCGTCTCCCTATAGTGGAGTGTCTCCCTATGGTGGAGTCGTTAGTTTTCGTTAGTTTAGGGTTCGTTTGGCATTGTTGTGGTTTTCTGTTTTTTGGTTTTTAAAAGTATATGATATATGTCTCATAATGAATCAAAAATTATTTAAACATATTAAAATTATAATAATTTTGAAAACTGACAACAGAAAAGTGAAAACACCTTTTTCTTGTTTCCTGTTTTTGGTTTCTGGTTTTCAAAAAAACGGAAAACTGAAAACCAAAAATGATGCCAAACAAGCCCTTAATTGTTTGTTTTTGTTTAGGGTTTGTTTGTGTGTTAGGGTTCATAAAAAAAGTAATCATCTTTTTCCCTACTGTCAGTTCTTTGGTAAAGATTTGTTCGGGATCGCAACAGTTGTCAAATTTTCAAATGCGTTCAGGCGAATCAGATGAGAATCATCCTTGCGGCTACAACAAATCGTTAGACCGTCTCTTTAAAAAGGTTGTGTATAACAGCGATGTGTGCGAGAGATGTACCACAGTGCAAGATCTTTTCAACGATCGTAGCTCTGATGAAGGAAACCTAATTAATTTGATTCAATTTTATGTATTTGTTAATTTAGATTTTATTTGTAGATGTCGGATGGATTTTTATTAATGAATTGATTTTTTTTCAAAAAAAAATTGTATTTTGCAAAAATAGACTTAATAGATTGTAACTCGCAATACGAGTAAGTATTTTGCTGCTTATATACTTATATTTGGCAAATTATATCCCGAAAAATTTGCAAATTGCAGCAATTTAAAGTTTGTATTTTGCAAATTGCAGTCATTTAAAAAAAATTGTAAATTGCAGCCCAAAAGTTCGTATAAATTGTAAATTACAGTCCGATTTAACTTTTTCATCGGTTCACATGTCAAAAAATCGTCGGTTAAGGTTTTAGAGTTCATTTAATAACTTAAGGACCCGAATTGAGCTCGGAATTAACAAAAAAATAATGTAAGTGTCTCATTTTTACAGTTTACCACAAATCGATACATTTTTGTTACGCAAAACGAGGCACTTGCGTTAATTTTTTGCTAATTTCGAGCTCAATTCGGATCTCTAAAGACTAAAATGAGCCCTAAATCCGTGATCAAAAAATTTCCGACTTGTAAATCAATAAAATAGTTGAATCGGGCTGCAATTTACAATTTATATGAACTTTTGGGCTGCAATTTGCAATTTTTTTTAAAATGGCTACAATTTGTAAAATACGATTTTTAAATGACTGTAATTTTTTTCCTTATATCCCGTGAAAAGTGCACTTTTCATGAGTTGGATTCATCTATTAAATGCTCGAACTAGCTTGCTCGTTAGATATCTAGATTAGTGATTACTGAATGGCATGTGATATTTAAATTAACAAGATATCATTATCGTACATACACTTCTATTAAATTTGTAATCCCTCTATTTTTAAATACTTGTTCGATTTCTCTATACGCGGAGTTTTTAGGAAAAATTTGAGAAAACAATAAAATATGGAGGTAGTGGGGTAGGTGGGAAAATGAAAAAAAAATGTAAAAAGGAACATTGATAGAGAGAATTGAAGGAGAGAGAATATGAAATTAATAAAATATGATTTATGTTGGATCCACTAGGTGAGAGAAATTAATTAAAATATTGTAAAAGCTTTTCAAATAAGGAAATGAAACAAGTATTTAAAAACGGCCAAAAATGATAAGTGGAGCAAATTTAAAAAATGAGGGAGTACTAAATAA